>NW_027361704.1:39870000-41112500 GCF_039654945.1 Dendrobates tinctorius | reverse complement strand
ATGGCATCACACAGTTGGCGCAGATTTGTCGGCTGCACATCCCTGATGCGAATCTCCCGTTCCACCACATCCCAAAGATGCTCTATTGGATTGAGATCTGGTGACTGAGGAGGCCATTTGAGTACAGTGAACTCATTGTCATGTTCAAGAAACCAATCTGAGATGATTCGAGCTTTATGACATGGCGCATTATCCTGCTGAAAGTAGCCATCAGATGTTGGGTACATTGTGGTCATAAAGGGATGGACATGGTCAGCAACAATACTCAGGTAGGCTGTGGCGTTGCAACGATGCTCAATTGGTACCAAGGGGCCCAAA
This sequence comes from Dendrobates tinctorius, assembly GCF_039654945.1. Lineage (NCBI taxonomy): Eukaryota > Metazoa > Chordata > Amphibia > Anura > Dendrobatidae > Dendrobates > Dendrobates tinctorius. Next base: position 41,112,182 of record NW_027361704.1, on the reverse strand, counting down.
GAGTGCCCAGAAAAAATTCCCCACACCATGACACCACCACCACCAGCCTGAACCGTTGATACAAGGCAGGATGGATCCATGCTTTCATGTTGTTTACGCCAAATTCTGACCCTACCATCCGAATGTCGCAGCAGAAATCGAGACTCATCAGACCAGGCAACGTTTTTCCAATCTTCTACTGTCCAATTTCGATGAGCTTGTGCAAATTGTAGCCTCAGTTTCCTGTTCTTAGCTGAGAGGAGTGGTACCCAGTGTGGTCTTCTGCTGCTGTAGCCCATCTGCCTCAAAGTTCGACGCACTGTGCGTTCAGAGATGCTCTTCTGCCTACCTTGGTTGTAACGGGTGGCAATTTGAGTCACTGTTGCCTTTCTATCAGCTCGAACCAGTCTGCCCATTCTCCTCTGACCTCTGGCATCAACATGGCATTTCCGGCCACAGAACTGCCGCTCACTGGATTTTTTTTCTTTTTCGGACCATTCTCTGTAAACCCTAGAGATGGTTGTGCGTGAAAATCCCAGTAGATCAGCAGTTTCTAAATTCTCAGACCAGCCCTTCTGGCACCAACAATCATGCCACGTTCAAAGGCACTCAAATCACCTTTCTTCCCCATACTGATGCTCGGTTTGAACTGCAGGAGATTGTCTTGACCATGTCTACATGCCTAAATGCACTGAGTTGCCGCCATGTGATTGGCTGATTAGAAATTAAGTCTTAACACACAGTTGGACAGGTGTACCTAATAAAGTGGCCAGTGAGTGTATAATAGACAGTTTGATATATAATAGATAGATCGATAATAGATAATTAGATAATAGATAGATATAGATAGATACAGTTGTGGCCAAAAGTATTGACACCCCTGCAGTTCTGTCAGATAATACTCAGATTCTTCCTGAAAATTATTGCAAACACAAATTCTTTGGTATTATTATCTTCATTTAATTTGTCTTAAATGAAAAAACACAAAAATAATTGTCCTAAAGCCAAATTGGATATAATTCCACACCAAACATAAAAAAGAGGGTGGACAAAAGTATTGGCACTGTTCGAAAAATCATGTGATGCTTCTCTAATTTGTGTAATTAACAGCACCTGTAACTTACCTGTGGCACCTAACAGGTGTTGGCAATAACTAAATCACACTTGCAGCCAGTTGACATGGATTAAAGTTGACTCAACCTCTGTCCTGTGTCCTTGTGTGTACCACATTGAGCATGGAGAAAAGAAAGAAGACCAAAGAACTGTCTGAGGACTTGAGAAACCAAATTGTGAGGAAGCATGAGCAATCTCAAGGCTACAAGTCCATCTCCAAAGACCTGAATGTTCCTGTGTCTACCGTGCGCAGTGTCATCAAGAAGTTTAAAGCCCATGGCACTGTGGCTAACCTCCCTAGATGTGGACGGAAAAGAAAAATTGACAAGAGATTTCAACGCAAGATTGTGCGGATGTTGGATAAAGAACCTCGACTAACATCCAAACAAGTTCAAGCTGCCCTGCAGTCCGAGGGTACAACAGTTGTTAACCCGTACTATCCGTCGGCGTCTGAATGAAAAGGGACTGTATGGTAGGAGACCCAGGAAGACCCCACTTCTTACCCCGAGACATAAAAAAGCCAGGCTGGAGTTTGTCAAAACTTACCTGAAAAAGCCTAAAACGTTTTGGAAGAATGTTCTCTGGTCAGATGAGACAAAAGTAGAGCTTTTTGGGCAAAGGCATCGACATAGAGTTTACAGGAGAAAAAAAGAGGCATTCAAAGAAAAAAACACGGTCCCTACAGTCAAACATGGCGGAGGTTCCCTGATGTTTTGGGGTTGCTTTGCTGCCTCTGGCACTGGACTGCTTGACCGTGTGCATGGCATTATGAAGTCTGAAGACTACCAACAAATTTTGCAGCATAATGTAGGGCCCAGTGTGAGAAAGCTGGGTCTCCCTCAGAGGTCATGGGTCTTCCAGCAGGACAATGACCCAAAACACACTTCACAAAGCACTAGAAAATGGTTTGAGAGAAAGCACTGGAGACTTCTAAGGTGGCCAGCAATGAGTCCAGACCTGAATCCCATAGAACACCTGTGGAGAGATCTAAAAATGGCAGTTTGGAGAAGGCACCCTTCTAATATCAGGGACCTGGAGCAGTTTGCCAAAGAAGAATGGTCTAAAATTCCAGCAGAGCATTGAAAGAAACTCATTGATGGTTACCGAAAGCGGTTGGTCGCAGTTATTTTGGCTAAAGGTTGTGCAACCAAGTATTAGGCTGAGGGTGCCAATACTTTTGTCTGGCCCATTTTTGGAGTTTTGTGTGAAATGATCAATGTTTTACTTTTTGCTTCATTCTCTTTTGTGTTTTTTCATTTAAGACAAATTAAATGAAGATAATAATACCAAAGAATTTGTGTTTGCAATCATTTTCAGGAAGAAACTGAGTATCATCTGACAGAATTGCAGGGGTGTCAATACTTTTGGCCACAACTGTAGATAGATAATAGATAGATAGATAGATAGATAGATATAGATAACAGATAGATAGATATAGATAGATATTAGATAGATAATAGATACATAGCCTGTTTTAGGCAAAGTGGGGCCCTAGGCAAAAGTTTAAAATGAGGCCCTAAATAATAACATATTTCACCACAACACTCAAACATTTCGGTTCAGGCCGTTCATTGAGCGTGATCGACAATATTCAAGTCATTCGCTTGTTTCCCGGCGTCTTTACATTGGCGGAGGAAGAATGATGGGGACACTAATAGATCAGTCAGTCCCCATGCAGTATCATGTTATAAGCAGCGGGGCTATGGAGTCGGTATCACATGGACAGACTCTGACTCCTTATATACAGCATATAATACACCGGGTGCAGGATAGGCTGGAAATGTTTGCATGAGATTTGGGAAAGTTAGGCAATGTCCTATAAATGTCTGGTCTGTTCCTGATCTAAGGATCGGGGCTTTCAGTTCAGATGAATCTGTGCTTTATGTACCTGCTCAGTAATGAGGCATGTATGAGGGAGTTGGAGTCAGGGAAGTTGAGGAGATATAGTCGGAGGTTCGGCTTACCGACTCCACAGCCGTCATCAGCAGCAGATCTGCAGCTTACACCGGAGACGTGCTGCTGAGAACAATGATTTATGTTCTGCCACAGGAAATCCAATCACCCAATGAATGAGCAAAATTTTGCTCGTTTGCTGGACAGTTGCCAACATGACTATATGTATGAACTAACATACACATACAGTATACAGGCACAGTTAGGTCCATATATATTTGGACAGAGACAACATTTTTCTAATTTTGTTTCTAGACATTACCACAATGAATTTTAAACAAAACAATTCAGATGCAGTTGAAGTTCAGACTTTCAGCTTTCATTTGAGGGTATCCACATTCAAATTGGATGAAGGGTTTAGGAGTTTCAGCTCCTTAACATGTGCCACCCTGTTTTTAAAGGGACCAAAAGTAATTGGACAATTGACTCCAAGGCTATTTCATGGACAGGTGTGGGCAATCCCTTCATTATGTCATTCTCAATTAAGCAGATAAAAGGCCTGGAGTTGATATGAGGTGTGGTGCTTGCATTTGGAAGGTTTTGCTGTGAAGGAAACATGCGGTCAAAGGAGCTCTCCATGCAGGTGAAACAAGCCATCCTTAAGCTGCAAAAACAGAAAAAACCCATCCGAGAAATTGCTACAACATTAGGAGTGGCAAAATCTACAGTTTGGTACATCCTGAGAAAGAAAGAAAGCACTGGTGATCTCATCAATGCAAAAAGACCTGGGTGCCCACGGAAGACAACAGTGGTGGATGATCGCAGAATAATCTCCATGGTGAAGAGAAACCCCTTCACAACAGCCAACCAAGTGAATAACACTCTCCAGGAGGTAGGCGTATCAATATCCAAATCTACCATAAAAAGAAGACTGCATGAAAGTAAATACAGAGGGTTCACTGCACGGTGCAAGCCACTCATAAGCATCAAGAATCAAAAGGCTAGACTGGACTTTGCTAAAAAACATCTAAAAAAGCCAGCACAGTTCTGGAAGAACATTCTTTGGACAGATGAAACCAAGATCAACCTCTACCAGAATGATGGAAAGAGAAAAGTATGGTGAAGGCATGGTACAGCTCATGATCCAAAGCATACCACATCATCTGTAAAACACGGCGGAGGCAGTGTGATGGCTTGGGCATGCATGGCTGCCAGTGGCACTGGGTCACTAGTGTTTATTGATGATGTGACACAGGACAGAAGCAGCCGAATGAATTCTGAGGTATTCAGAGCCATACTGTGAGCTCAGATCCAGCCAAATGCAACCAAACTGATTGGTCGTCGTTTCATACAACAGATGGACAATGACCCGAAACACAAAGCCAAAGCAACCCAGGAGTTTATTAAAGCAAAGAAGTGGAATATTCTTGAATGGCCAAGTCAGTCACCTGATCTCAACCCAATTGAGCATGCATTTCACTTGTTAAACACTAAACTTCAGACAGAAAGGCCCACAAACAGCAACTGAAAACCACCGCAGTGAAGGCCTGGCAGAGCATCAAAAAGGAGGAAACACAGCGTCTGGTGATGTCCATGAGTTCAAGACGTCAGGCAGTCATTGCCAACAAAGGGTTTTCAACCAAGTACTAGAAATGAACATTTTATTTACAATTATTTAATCTGTCCAATTACTTTTGGTCCCTTTAAAAACAGGGTGGCACATGTTAAGGAGCTGAAACTCCTAAACCCTTCATCCAATTTTAATGTGGATACCCTCAAATGAAAGCTGAAAGTCTGAACTTCAACTGCATCTGAATTGTTTTGTTTAAAATTCATTGTGGTAATGTCTAGAACCAAAATTAGAAAAATGTTGTCTCTGCCAAATATATATGGACTTAACTGTACATGGCACACACTCATACACACACATGTATATGCCATACACACACAAAAGTACATTTGCACACTTATACACATGTACATGGCGCACAATTATACACACAAATGTACATGGCACACACTTATATACACAAACATATACAGGGCATACACTTATACACACACGTACATTGCACACACTTATACACACATATACAGGGCACACACTTATACACACATACATGGCACACATTCATACACACACAAGTACATGGCACACACTTATACACACACACACACGTAACATGGCACACACTTATACACACATATACACGGCACACACATACACACATATACATGGCACACACTTATACACACATATACATGGCACACATTTATACACACATATACATGGCACACACTTATACATACATGTACGTCGTACACACTTATACATACATGTACGTGGCACACACATACACACATACATGGCACGCACTTTGACACACATATACACGACACACTCTTATACACAGATATACATGGCACACATTTACACACATGTACATGGCACACACTTATACACATATACATGGCACACACTTATACACACATATACATGGCATACACTTATACACACATATACATGGCACACAGATACACACATATACATGGAACACACAAACACACATATACGTGGCACACACATACACACATATGCGTGGCACACACTTATACATACATGTACGTGGTACACACTTATACACACATATACACGGCACACACTTATACACACATACATGGCACACACTTATACACACATATACATGGCACACACATACACACATATACATGGAACACTTATACACACATTTACGTGGCACACACATACACACATATACATGGCACACACTTATACACACCTATACATGGCACACACTTATACAGACATATACGTGGCACACACATATACATGGCACACACATATACATGGAACACACTTATACACACATATACAGGGCACACACTTATACACACATATATATGGCACACACTTATACACACATATACATGGCACACACATACACACATATACAGGGCACACACTTATACACACAGATACATGGCACACACTTATACACAGATATACATGGCACACAGATACACACATATACATGGAACACACTTATACACACATATATACGTGGCACACACATACACACATATGCATGGCACACACTTATACACGCATATACGTGGCACACACTTATACATACATGTACGTGGTATACATACATGTACGCGGTACACACTTATACACACATACATGGCACACACATACACACATATACATGGAACACTTATACACACATATACATGGAACACTTATACACACATTTACGTGGCACAAACATACACACATATACATGGCACACACATACACACATATACATTGCACACACTTATACACACATATACATGGCACACACTTACACACACCAATACATGGCACACACATATACGTGGCACACACATACACACATATACATGGCACACACTTATACAGACATATACATGGCACACACATATACATGGAACACACTTATACACACATACATGGAACACACTTATATACAGGGCACACACTTATACACACATATACATGGCACACAGTTATACGCACATATACATGGCAGACACATACACACATATACGTGGCACACACATACACACATATACATGGAACACACTTATAAACATAAACATGGAACACACTTATACACACATATACATGGCACACACTTATACACACATATACATGGCACACACTTATACACACCTATATATGGCACACAGTTATACGCACATATACATGGCACACACATATACGTGGCACACACATATACATGGCACACACATATACATGGCACACACATACGTGGCACACACATACACACATATACATGGAACACACTTATACACACCTATATATGGCACACAGTTATACGCACATATACATGGCACACACATACACACATATACGTGGCACACACATACACACATATACATGGAACACACTTATAAACATAAACATGGAACACACTTATACACACATATACGTGGCACACACATACACACATATACATGGCACACACTTATACACACCTATATATGGCACACAGTTATACGCACATATACATGGCACACACATATACGTGGCACACACATATACATGGCACACACATATACGTGGCACACACATACACACATATACGTGGCACACACATACACACATATACATGGAACACACTTATAAACATAAACATGGAACACACTTATACACACATATACATGGCACACACTTATACACACATATACATGGCACACACTTATACACACCTATATATGGCACACAGTTATACGCACATATACATGGCACACACATATACATGGCACACACATATACATGGCACACACATACGTGGCACACACATACACACATATACATGGAACACACTTATACACACCTATATATGGCACACAGTTATACGCACATATACATGGCACACACATACACACATATACGTGGCACACACATACACACATATACATGGCACACACTTATACACACCTATATATGGCACACAGTTATACGCACATATACATGGCACACACATATACGTGGCACACACATATACATGGCACACACATATACGTGGCACACACATACACACATATACGTGGCACACACATACACACATATACATGGAACACACTTATACACACCTATATATGGCACACAGTTATACGCACATATACATGGCACACACATATACGTGGCACACACATATACATGGCACACACATACACATGGCACACACATACACACATATACATGGAACACACTTATAAACATAAACATGGAACACACTTATACACATATACATGGCACACACTTATACACACATATACATGGAACACACTTATACACATATACATGGCACACACTTATACACACATATACATGGAACACACTTATACACATATACATGGCACACACTTATACACGCATATACATGGCACTCACATGCTGCACAACAAATGCTCATTTGATACATGTGATTCATATAAACACATGCACATTGCTCACCGACAGCAAACCCTTCACATTACACACACTGCACACACCTCAACTACACACACTGCTTCATGCTGGAGGGAATGAGATGTTCCACAATTTGAGCTGCAGCTTCTCCTCCCAGCAGCTCTGTCCCAGCAGACTCCTCCCTGCCGTCTCCTGTGCTGAGACTGTCGAAAAGAGCAGGAGGAGCTGACAGCAGGACAGGAGACATTGTCCCCAGGAGCAGCACACACACTGGGTGCTGCACTACTTATCTCACAGCTCAGGGTGGTAGCTGCAGGCATCACTAGCTCTCCCTCTCCCTCAGAGGCGCCGGGTAGAGGCCAGGAGGAGCACTGGCCAATGAGCTCTTCTATCACTCTGATGCCCCTGTCCTTCACTGACCACTCCTTTTTCAATGCCAGACCCTCCCCAAAAGGTCCTGACATTCCCAGCGTACATGGCCTGTGGTAACATCACGGTCACATGATTATGATGTCACTACAGGTCCTCAACCAGTCTCTACATCGGAAGCTTCACTGATAATACTATTACAAGGGAATGGCGGCCATAGGCAGCTGCCTAGTCTGCTCTGCCCTAATGGCGGCCCGGAATAGATAGATGATAGATACATAATAGATAGAAGATAGATAATGGATAGATGATAGATACATAATAGATGATATATAGATAAATAATTTAGAAATAGATAATAGATGATCGATAGATAATAAATAGAAAGATATATGGATAGATAATATGAGATAGCTAGAAAATAAGTATTAAATAGATGGATAGATCATATTAGTCAGATAATATGTAGATAGATAAATAGGTAATTGATAGAGATTAGGTAGATAGGTGTATAGAGAGTATACAGGAATGGTTACAGCATGTGTTTTCTGCACACGCCGTAGTCTGGATGTCACTCATGGCTGAAGGATTACACAATTGCATTAGCGAATTACCGAAGCTGCAGACTGAATCCCTGTAACCATCAACCATCTTCCGCAAATTATGTAAAATTAATTTAGTGCTCTATTTACTTCTTGTAGAAAATTTTCTTAAAAGATGTTCTTCCTTTAAGGGAATCTATGGTATAGAGATTAGAGATCCATCACGTGTCTGATTGTTCGGTGCCAACCTTTGTAACCCACACTGAAATGTGCGTGATGAGAAATAGAGGAGGGGGATACACAATGTACTTTTATTGCTATTTGAAGGTGTTGTAACTTTAATAACCATTTATATTGAGGAGACAAGTCCTTTTAAGGATTTTTCAATTTTCTTTAAAGAGTTACTAAGCTTACTATTTTTTTTTTAGACTTTTCACAGCATGGAAAGTTATGAAAAAAATTAATCACTCTTTAAAGGGGTTCCCCACTATTAGGACAACCACTTTTTGATCTAAATGTTTGGCACCAATTAAATAAAAAAGCTTATACTTCCCTCCCGTGCCAGCGCTATTCAAGCGGGGTCAGCACTCGCGGTTCAAGGGCTCTTATGCGGTTGTTGCGACACGTCAGCCCGGCGCCCAAAAAGGTCTGTATTTATTTGCTCACTTTTATAGCACCATTCATTCCACAGCGCTTGTCTGTAATTTTTATTGTTGGTACACTACAACTGTGAGACAGAAACTAAAAAAAAATCCAGAAAATCACATTATATGATTTTTACATAATTTGTATTTTATTGCATGAAACAAGTATTAGATACAATAGAAAAATCTTAATATTTGGTACAGAAACCTTTATTTGCAATTACAGAGGTCAGATGTTTCCTGTAGTTCTTGACCAAGTTTGCACACACTGCAGAATGGATTTTGTCCCACTCCTCCATACAGAGCTACGCCAGATCTTTCAGGTTTCGTGGATTTCGCTGGGCAAAATTGAGTTTCAGCTCCCTCCAAAGATTGTCTATTGGATTCAGGTCTGGAAACTGTCTGGGCCACTCCAGGTCATTGAAATGCTGTGTGTTTCGGGTCATTGTCATGCTGGAAGACCCAGCCATGACCCATCTTCAATGCTCTTAGGCCGGATCCGTCCTGCAGCGGTGACACAGGATGTACATGCGGCGCCTGATGTGGCTTGGAAGACATTTAAAGGAGCCGCAGCACCTGGGGACGAGAGAGCCAGCCGGAGAGAGATCGGGAGATGAGAGAGCAGCCAGAGAGACAGCAGGGGACGAGAGAGCAGCCAAAGAGAGAGCGGGGGACGAGAGAGCAGCCAAAGAGAGAGCGGGGACGAGAGAGCAGCCAGAGAGATAGCGGGAGACGAGAGAGCAGCCAAAGAGAGTGGGGGATGAGAGAGCAGCCAGAGAGACAGCGGGGGACGAGAGAGCCAGCCAAAGAAAGGTATGGAGCGTATGGAGAGAGAGAGAGAGAGAGAGAGATGCGCGCCGGGCACTTGTGGGGTTAAAACTCAGAGTGCCCGGGCATGCGCTGTTGAAAAAGCCGGTCCGGCGCTGCAAAAAAACGTTGCAGCCAACATTCTTTGCAGACGCCGGACGGCGCATGTTTGCCGTATCCGGCAAAACCTGGAGGCGCCGCATGTCCATCCGGCACGATGCGGCGATCATTACATTCTATGTGAAAAAACCGGATCCAATTTTCACAATTTTCGCCGCATCGTGCCGGATTTAAAAAAACGGATGTGTAAAAGTAGCCTTACTGAGAGAAGAAAATTTTTGGCCAAAATCTCACTATACATGACCCCATCCATCCTCCCTTTAATACAGTGTAGTCGTTCTGTCCCATTTGCAGAAAAGCACCCCAACATATGATGTTTTCCCCACCATGTTAACACAGTGTTTTTGGGGTTGTGCTCCACCTTGTTCACCCTTGTTCTTCTTCTGAACACGGTGAGTGGAGTTGATACCAAAAAATTCTATTTTGGTCTCATCTGACCAAATAACCTTCTCCCCTGTCTCCTCTGGTTCATCTAGATGGTCATTGTGAACTTGAAAAGGGCCTGGACATGTGCTGGGGTTGTACTGCAGGATTTTAATGCATGTTTGCGTAGAGTCTTACTAACAGTAATGTTTGAAACTGTGGTCCCAGCTCTCTTCAGATCATTGACCAGGTCCTCCCATGTAGTTCTGAGCTGATTCCTGACCTTTCCCAGAGTCATTGTTAGCCCGTGAGTATTTAAAATAGGGTTTTTGTGGATATCATCCGTGCTGCTGTAGAAATGAATGTCCAGGCGTATTGGAGATAAAGATGATGGTTTATTCTCAAAGCGTTTCAAAGTCACTAAGACTTCTTCCTCAGAAGATGTTATTAATGTACAACATCACTATATGCTGTTTCACCCCCAGAAGAAGCAGAAGGGCAAAACGTGCGTCAGGGCGCAGGGGACCACCACAAAACCACAACCACTTCTATTTCTCACTTTAATGTAAGTCTTAGCACTTAACATTTGTGATATATGTTACTGCATAATAGGCTATTTCGCCTATATAATCTGATGCATATCAGTAACAAGAGGTCACACTTAACCTGATACATAGATATATTTAGGTATACCAGTTAGATGATTATTGATGCTTTGAGCACATATTGTATATTTTGTTTACTGGTTCTTTTCCTTGAGAATTAAATTGTATAATTATACCATACTATATATGTGACTCTCATATGGCTGACATTATAAGTGTTGTTTGAACTTGCTCCAACATTGATTTATCATTCGTGGTTTGTTGTTGTTCCCTTGGGTTAGGTTTACATAAATTATTGACTAGTAGCCTTTTATATATTTGTTTTAATTTTTCCAATAAATTATGAATTTTTAATCTATTTATGGTTTGCTTTTTATAGGCGGCAGTGCCATTTTTTGTAATTTGGGACACTGTGGATCTTAACTTTATCTATTTATACAGCCTATAGTGATGTTGTACGCTCCCCGGCATCGCTCTCCTGTGCAGGTGCACTTCTCTGCCCTGTTGAGGGTAGAGCAAATTGCTGCAATGCGCAAGCGCTGGGTCTCTCTGACCTTTCATGGCGCCTGCGCACTGCAGTACTTTGCTCTGCCCTCAACAGTGCAGAGAAGTGCACCTGCGCAGGAGCGCGATGCCGGGGAGCCATGAAGCAAGCAGGAGTGCGGCTTTACAAGAAGATCCATTGGACTGGACCGCACAGACCACCCCCCGGGTGAGTATAATAAAACTTATTTTTCTTATCTTTTAGGTCGGACCGGGGGCTTATCTACAGCATTATAGAATGCTGTAGATAAGCCCTAAAAGGCGGTGGCCGTATCTTATAGTGGCCAAAACAGCTGACAGGTTCCCTTTAATGAAAAACTAACAGTTCCGTGAGAGCTGAGGCGCCGACCAGACATCTCCCGGACAACAATTCTGCAGGACGTCAGAGATCGATAAGTGACACTCCGTTTTTTCCTGTTTAGTCCTAGGACCTGTAGCCAGCCATACGGTGGCCATATAGTCGCCACTTCTCACCGTAACGTATTGTATTTCTTGTGTATTTGTGTATGGCTTCCCTGCGTGGAAAACCATTGTTACCTTTCCTCTTTATCCATAAATATAAAAGTTGAGTTTAACCCTTGCTCTGTCTCCAGCTCGTCACTGCATCCTGCGTACCTGTGAGTACCACATTTTGGCGTAGTCGGTAGGGTGCAGTCTCCGAGCATGGAAGCCGCTGATCAAGGGGGCCACCCTCACCCCCTTGGTCCAGTATATCTCTGGGGGCCATGTTGAATAACCTGCCAAGGTTCACGGGTAGTAATACAATGCTTTGGAGCTGGACGGAGCGAATGCGGGGGTTGTTGAGGATGCACCCGATGACTCCTGACCTGGAGGCCGAGGTGACTCTAATGGCATTGGATGGGGAAGCCTGGGACTCAGTGATGTTACGACCCCTCGGACAGCAAAACACTTTCGCCAGGGTATTACAGATCCTGGAAGAAACCCATGGGGGCCCTAGTGACGTAGGAGAACTGAGGATCCGATTGTTTAGTCGCATGCAAAGGGAGGGGGAGATGGTAACGCAATACAAGAACGTCCTGCAGGAACTGTTTACAGTCATTGAACGAAAGGACGGGGTAGGCGTGGGGCCCATAGACATAATATTACACGACCTCTTGGTGACCGGGCTGCAGGACCCCCTGACAAAGCAGGCCCTGCGGGAGCGGGTACGAATGAACCTGCGCCTGACCTTCTCTGTCATAGGGAGTGAGGCGCGCACACGAGAACGAGAGCAGAGGGAGACAGTCCCCGTAGGGAAGGACCGGAGCACCGAAGCCTCTGTGAATGCCATTGGTGAACCCCCAGTGGGTGGAAGAGATGAGACAAGAGCTGAAGAATATCAGAGGCAAGTTGGCAGAGGTGAAGAGGAGGGCCAAGGCCACGAGCAACCGGCCGGGGCCAAGCGCAGAAACCCTGAACCCCCGTGGCCTCCAGACCGGCCGGCCTCCGCGATCATTTGCCTGCTATGATTGTGGCAAAGTGGGGCACTTCGCTCTAGAGTGCCCCTGGCACGGGAGTAACCTGCCCCTCCGGCCATTAAACTAAAGGGCTCTGAGTTGGGGGGACGCTGCTCGGAGCCAGAACCCATAACGCGGGGTGGTAGAAGTCCCGAAGATTTAGTAGCAAAGTGTCCGTTGGGCAGAGTTCGAGGGCCACACAGTGCGCTACCTGGTGGATACGGGGTCGCAAGTTATGACCATGCCAGAGACCTACTTCCAGCAACACTTCCCCGAAGCCGCAAGGCCCCAGTGGGGGTCCGTAATCAAGCTGTTGGCCGCCAACCAGCTACCAATTCCAGTCGTCGGGGTAGCTTGGATCGTGGTCCTGTCTTAGGGGGATGCGGGTGACAGACACGCTGTCACCCTGGGCATGAATGTACTAAAGGAATTTGGCAGCCTCCTCCTCAGTAAACCGGCCCAAGAGACTCTGAAACACTGGAGCACCCGCACCTCCCAAGGGCAGGTCTTTCAACAGCTAGTGCGGAGGGCGCGAGTCCAAGAGGCCTGCCAGGAGGGGGAGGTGTTGGGGAAGGTGATTGCCCCTGCGGCCACCCAGCGCGTGCTACCGCCAGGCCAGACGGTAATTGCACTGCCCATCCGAGCCTGTTTACCCCTAGACAGAGTGGAAGTGAGGTGGAGCAATTGTTCTCTGAGGGCTTGCCCCCCGGGCTCCTGGTGCCTCGCACCCTGGCTACCGTGAGGAAGGGGACAGCCCTCCTACGCTGTGTCAATTTGGAGGACCAAGACTTCGTCGTGAAACCCCGCAGCGAGATGGCCAAGCTGGTAAAAGCCCTGGAGTAGGTGCTCCCGCCCCCGGCACTACAGCTGGGGGGTAAGCCCGAGGAACCACTGGGCCGAGTGAGCGATCCTGGAGCAGATGCGAGTAGAACTCTCTGGGCTAGGGCAATCCCAAATACAGCAAATGGAAGCCCTCCTGGGCCATTACAAAGAGGTATTCACTCACCTGAAGACAATTTTGGCTGCTGCACCACGGCCATTACTCACGGAATCCCCACTAAAGGGACGGCCCCCATTAGAGAGCGCTATTGGCAGATTCCCCCGCAATTGTACCAGGAGGTAAAGACACTATTGGGCCAAATGCTGCGGAAGGGGGTCATTCGGGAAAGTCATAGCCCCTGGGCCACCCCCATTGTGCTGGTACAGAAAAAAGACGGCACATTGTGTTTCTGCGTGGATTAACAAAAGCTGAATGCCTGTACCATTAAGGACTCATATCCGCTTCCCCATATAGAGGAATCCCTGTCTGCCTTGGGGAAGGGGAAATATTTCTCTACCCTGGACCTGGCTAGCGGATATTGGCAGGTACCTACAGTGGGGAAAAAAAGTATTTAGTCAGTCAGCAATAGTGCAAGTTCCACCACTTAAAAAGATGAGAGGCGTCTGTAATTTACATCATAGGTAGACCTCAACTATGGGAGACAAACTGAGAAAAAAAAATCCAGAAAATCACATTGTTTTGTTTTTTTTCATTTTATTTGCATATTATGGTGGAAAATAAGTATTTGGTCAGAAACAAAATTTCATCTCAATACTTTGTGATATATCCTTTGTTGGCAATGACAGAGGTCAAACGTTTTCTGTAAGTCTTCACAAGGTTGCCACACACTGTTGTTGGTATGTTGGCCCATTCCTCCATGCAGATCTCCTCTAGAGCAGTGATGTTTTTGGCTTTTCGCTTGGCAACACGGACTTTCAACTCCCTCCAAAGGTTTTCTATAGGGTTGAGATCTGGAGACTGGCTAGGCCACTCCAGGACCTTGAAATGCTTCTTACGAAGCCACTCCTTCGTTGCCCTGGCGGTGTGCTTTGGATCATTGTCATGTTGAAAGACCCAGCCACGTTTCATCTTCAATGCCCTTGCTGATGGAAGAAGGTTTGCACTCAAAATCTCACGATACATGGCCCCATTCATTCTTTCATGTACCCGGATCAGTCGTCCTGGCCCCTTTGCAGAGAAACAGCCCCAAAGCATGATGTTTCCACCACCATGCTTTACAGTAGGTATGGTGTTTGATGGATACAACTCAGTATTCTTTGTGTTTCTACAAGTTCCAGTTTGGTTTCATCAGACCATAGGACATTCTCCCAAAACTCCTCTGGATCATCCAAATGCTCTCTAGCAAGCTTCAGACGGGCCTGGACATGTACAGGCTTAAGCAGTGGGACACGTCTGGCACTGCAGGATCTGAGTCCATGGTGGCGTAGTGTGTTACTTATGGTAGGCCTTGTTACATTGGTCCCAGCTCTCTGCAGTTCATTCACTAGGTCCCCCCGCGTGGTTCTGGGATTTTTGCTCACCGTTCTTGTGATCATTCTGACCCCACGGGGTGGGATTTTGCGTGGAGCACCAGATCGAGGGAGATTATCAGTGGTCTTGTATGTCTTCCATTTTCTAATTATTGCTCCCACAGTTGATTTCTTCACTCCAAGCTGGTTGGCTATTGCAGATTCAATCTTCCCAGCCTGGTGCAGGGCTACAATTTTGTTTCTGGTGTCCTTTGACAGCTCTTTGGTCTTCACCATAGTGGAGTTTGGAGTCAGACTGTTTGAGGGTATGCACAGGTGTCTTTTTATACTGATAACAAGTTTAAACAGGTGCCATTACTACAGGTAATGAGTGGAGGAAAGAGGAGACTCTTAAAGAAGAAGTTACAGGTCTGTGAGAGCCAGAAATCTTGATTGCTTGTTTCTGACCAAATACTCATTTTCCACCATAATATGCAAATTAAATGAAAAAAAAACAGACAATGTGATTTTCTGGATTTTTTTTCCTCAGTTTGTCTCCCATAGTTGAGGTCTACCTATGATGTAAATTACAGACGCCTCTCATCTTTTTAAGTGGTGGAACTTGCACTATTGCTGACTGACTAAATACTTTTTTTCCCCACTGTATGTCGGAACAAAAGCAAAAACAGCAATAACAGTCTTCATCTTGCCCATGGGGCTGTTTGAGTTTAATCGGATGCCCTTCGGACTGGCCAACGCCCCCGGAACCTTCCAACGATTAATGGATTGATGTTTGGGTGACCTAAACTTCGAAGCCACCCTAATCTACCTGGACGACGTTATCATCTACACCGCCACGTTTGAGGACCACCTGTATCGTCTGGGCCAGGTACTCAGCCGGCTACAAAAATACGGGTTGTAGGTGAAGCCCCAGAAATGCCATCTGTTCTGCACACAGATTGAGTACCTGGGACACGTAGTCTCCGCAGATGGCATGAGACCACCTCTGAAGAAGATCGCTGTAATACGGGAGTGGCTGACCCCCCGAGACGGTGAAGGATGTGTGGGCCTTTCTGGGGCTGGCTGGATATTACCGTCTCTTCGTGAAAAATTTCACCCGCCGAGCCCGGGGTTTTAACAGGACCTGTTAAAAGAGACCCAGGCCGGTGCCAACAGCTGGAAGATTCAATGGCGTGAACCGCAGGAAGAAGCTTTCTGAGACCTCAAAGCCGCACTCTCAGAGGCCCCGGTCTTGGATTATGCAGATTTCTCGCAACTGTTTATTCTGCACACCGACGGGAGTTTTCACGGGCTGGGGGCTGTGTTGTCCCAGATGCAGGAAGGCCGGGAGAAGGTGATCCCTTATAGCAGTGGGTCCCTTCACGACTCCGAACGAAATCCGGACAACTACAACTCCTTTAAGCTCGAGGTCCTCGCGCTGGTGTGGGCCATGACGGAGTGATTCACGGAGTACCTAGTGGGTTCCAAGGTGTTGGACAACAACCCACTGGCCCACCTCGAAAATGCCAAGTTGGGGGGCCCTGGAACAATGATGGGTAGCCAGGATGGCTAAGTATAAGTATAAGATTGTTTACAAATGAGGGGAAGAGAACGTCCACGCCAATGCCCTGTCCCGAATCCAACACATGACCCTGGGGCGGAGCCAGGATGAAGAGTTAGAAGGGGAAGAAGCACCATTTTCCTCAGGCCTCGCCGAGACAGTGCCAGTTGCAAGAGAACAGTCTCGTGAGGGACCAACAAGGGGCATCCTGGAACAGTCCCAAGACGAATGGATACGCCTACAAAAGGAAGATGAGGAAATCGCCCCCCTACATCAATGGGTGGCCGCGAAACAGTTGCCCAGTGAGGCCCAAGAAGGACACTCTACCAGGACACGTTGCTAATGCTACGCCAGTGGGAGAGATTGGCGATCAAAAATCGACTGTTGTACAGAAAAGTGGAATTACGCGCAGAGCCAACAGCCACCTGGCAGGTGGTAGTACCGGGATCCCGGCTGGCCGAAATTGCCCACGAAAAGGGGGCTCACTTTGGGGCGCAAAAGACTTTCCAGTGGCTGCAGCGGATAGACTACCACTAGAGTTGAGCGACTTTAGTCGGATCGGGTTTCATGAAACAAAATTCGTTTCAGATTAAACTGGTCCGACTAGGGCAAAAAAAGTCGGAGTTTCGTCCGAAACCCGACCCCAATGCAAGTCAATGGGGAATAAAAGTCGGCATTGAGCGGATGACATTCCCCATTGACTTGCATTGGGGTCAACTCTACCTACCACCCCCAGTTACGAACCGAAGTGGAAGAGATTTGCAAAAAATGCCGCCTGTGTGAACTGACTAAACCACCGGAGCAAAGAGCTCCTATACAGACAATAATAACAATGTCACCCCTCGAGCTGTTAATGATAGACTACTGACCATCGGTCCAGCCCACCAGGGTTACAAGCACTGCCTGGTTATGGTGGACCATTTTACCAAATTTGCCGTGGTAACCCCCACCTGAGACCAAACGGCGTAATCTGTGGCCTATGCCATTTGTAAGAACTTTATTTAAGTGTATGACTGCCCTCAAAGTATTCACTCGGATCAGGGTGCCTGCTTCCTGAAAAAAGTGATGGAGGAGCTACATTGTCTGTACGGCATTGACAAATCTCGAACCACACCATACCACCCGCAAGGAAACGGGGCCTGCAAACAATTTAATCGAACCCTAATTTAACCTTGCTCTGTCTCCGGCTTGTCACTGCATCCTGCGTACCTGCGAGTACCACAACTGCAGCTGCTAAATGACTGCTGACTGGCTAGATGAAACCCAAGCAGTGGCTGTTTAAAGGTCCGTTAGACATGCTGACTGCACGTTCATGAACACAGAACAATCTTTAAAACTATTGTTCTATTCACCTAGAACATAATGTTACCACAGGATGATGGAAAAGAATCTTCTTTCGTGACAAATGAGCATTTTGCTCCTTCAGCAGGCGATTGTCGGCCTATTTACACAGGCCGATAGTTGAAAGGTTCGTTCCTGATTATTGGCCATTGTAATTGGGCTCTTAATCATTTCACTCAGAGATAGCTGTGCCAATAATGAAATAGAGTGTAATATACTGGCGTATGGTAAATTTGCCAGTACATAATTAGTTAAAAACAAAGATCAGTAATATTACTTTCTTAATGACTCCAATAATTTGTAATACAAATTGCGCTAACAAATTGGACATAAAATTAATTTATTTTTAGAGTCCTTCAGGAGTAATTATACCTTTGTATATTTAAGTTGTTTGTTCATATTTTGCCAAATTGTAGGCATCATGTCTCTTTACAATTCTTATCTTTTTTTAAAATAAAAGTATATTCATGCATATACAAAAATTTATTTGCACTCAAGATGATGATTAAGTAAATGTAATTTATCCAAAATGATTTAAATCGTAGTGAATATGGTGCATTTTGAAAGCTATAGTTTCTGAAACACTAACATTATTTTTGTCTATAGCAGGTACTGCGCCATCTGGTATTATGGAAATCGGCATACATGTACACACTAAAGTGTGCATTAGAATTCCTACCCCTAATAAGTAAAAAGCAAATGATGTGGCTCACTGACTTTCAGTATTCAGTTATATGAATCTATCAACATGCTATATAGTTCAAAGTTTGTGGAAACCAGTTCCATCGGGGTTGGACTTTTGGTACAGCGGTTATACTGAAGAGCTAGGTTACTTTCCACATTCCCCCCCTACAAATTTGTTCTCATAAAAGAGAGGGGAGTAAAGGCCCCGTCTCACATAGTGAGATCGCTAGCGAGATCGCTAATGCGTCACCGATTTGTGACACAACAGCGATCTCGCTACATGTGACACGCAGCAGCGACCGGCCCCCCTGCTGGATATCGCTGATCGTGCAGGAATGTCCTGGGCCATTTTTTCAACGCATCAGTGATCCCTACCAGGTCGTATCATTGTCGGGATCGCTAAGTGAAACTGGACCCTTAGTTACCACCAGGTATCTCAGATGACATCTTATCTCCCATAAGAACAAAAAGATGGAGCATGTTAAAATCCAACATACTTGGCCATTTTTTCCCCAGAGATCTCTGTTTGGGGGAAAATCGAGTCTCCATTATTTACAGTAGATAGTTGGATAATATCTCGCCATCTGTGTGTCACGCGGGGCTTAGTTCAACTAAGGCTGAAATACCCGGGGCCCCTGTGGTGTCCCTTTTACTAGGGGAAACCCTGTCTGACCCTCAACCCAGGGTTTTTGCTGAAGGTGCAAATGCCTGAGCCTCCGACCTTTCCTTATCTCCTGCTCAGCCCTGCACTTAACCCTCCACCCTCCACCCAGTGAGGAGTCACACCACCAAAGCTCCCACACATATAATGACAGACAGGGAGAACTTAAACTGCACTGCGCCACACACACACACAGGAATAAACAGTAATGTGAACAGGGCACAACTAAACACAAATATGGGAAGGAGAAAGGATAACGACGAATCATACGACACCAGATATGAATCTCTCTCTCTTGAACACCTCCACTCCAGACCGGAACCACTTGGTATGAAACACAAGCTATAATCGGCGACGCCCATATGCCAGTAAGACTATTTAAAGACCGTGGGCGTGACTAACCTTCCAACCTGGTCTCCAGCAGGATTAACCCCCGAGAGCCTGAAGATCAAGCCGGCGCCACTGAGGCTATAGTGGCTGGAGGTGGAACTACCTCTGCCTGCCGGACGCTGTGGTGTGAACAGCGTCCGACATGACACTGTGCATGCCTTATTTGTAAGAAGAGGTGACTAAGGGCCCTGTCACACATAGCGACGCACCAACGATCCCGACAACAATATCACCTTGTCAGGATCGCTGGTGTGTCGCCACATGATCGCTGGTGAGCTGTCAAACAGGCAGCTTCACCAGCGATCAGCACCAGCGACAGGAGGGTAGCAAGCGACGCACGTCGCTTATTTACCCACTGTGTACCTTAGTTACCAGCGTGCTGGTGCAGGGAGCTGGTAACCAAGGTACACATCGGGTTTCTAAGCAGCGCGCGGCACTTAGAAACCCGATGTGTACCTTGGTTACCAGCTCCCTGCACCAGCGCGTTGGTAACTAAGGTACACATTGGGTTTCTAAGCGCTGCGCGCCGCTTAGAAACCCGATGTTTACCTTAGTTACCAGCACGCTGATCGCTGGTCTCCCGCCTGTCACACGCAGCGATGCGTACTGGCCAGCAGGAGACCAGCGATCAAAAAAGTGTCCTGGCCATTCCAGGACTATCAGCGATAACCGACAGGGGGGCCGGGTGCTGGTCAGTGTCACACACAGCGATCTCGCTGGTGAGATCGCTGTTGCATCACAAAACTTGTGATGGGGGCTTAAGACGCTTATGACCATAACTTATCTCCTGGTGAATAAATAGACTGGGTAGATAAAATTCAGCTGAATGATCATTATTTCAGCTGATAACTGCTGTTGGGAAGAAGTGAAATGCATTAGATGATTGGTTGATCCCATGAAAACGGGGTGATTTGACTGCTACATAGGGTCAACCCTAGACTGTTCTGCGACATCAGGCTGGATTGATGGAAAGCACAACATAAATAATTCTGAACATTGTAAGTATGTTCTAAAAGGTTATGACTTGCAGTTACCTTCTATTAGGAAGAAAGATGATTCTGGATCTTTTTGTGTCAATGTGAAGCCCAGCTGTAAAGTTTGAAGAAAATACTGGTCTTGGATTGCCTTTAATTGTTTAGGCTGCTCCCTTAATTCAAGTGTGGGGAACCTCTATAGTTTTCGGCTGCAACATTTTAGAAAATGGTCTGAAGACATTGACACTGTCCAAAGGCTTCTGACCTTTACCCAATCTCAACAGTTTTAGGAATTTTGCGAATACTGATGTTGTGCCGTGGCTTATTTCCCAACATTAGCACTTGGCCACACAGTTATTTTTAAGATTAAAGGGGCATGATCCCCCCTCAGTCATTTTCCAATATTGAATATAAGATTTTGCCAAAGTGGTAGAGGATTGTAGGGATTCTACTTGCTTAGGTGCGACAGGAGACAGTCAGGAGGCAGGTTCCCTTAAAGTTCATGTGGTTTATTACATCATAAACCAAACAGCACATCACCAAAATAAACAGCCTTTAGTTCAGGAGACAAAGTAACATCATATGTCCTTTCCTTCAGGCTCAGTCCACGATCCTCAGCACACACAGGAGGTGTATACCCCCTCACATACAGCTACCTGGTTCAAGAGCAGGCCACATTATAAGGGTGTAGCCACACCCACGAACCCAGCAGCTGACTGGTCACATGACTGTGACCTCACCACAGGTCCTTCAAACAATAATAATACAGCAATATTTGTTATGCCTTACATTATGGAGACAAGCCATTTATGAGACACATATCTCCCATCGATTACACGACCCTCAGCCCTGCCACATACCTCCCCCCTGTGCCTAAATCCGTGGGGCTTGGCTCTTTCACCTACCAGGCAAGGGATTCTGGAGAGGGCATCGGCATTCCCATGTAGCTCCCCGGCCCTATGCTCTACATATAAGCTGAAGTCTTGTAGGGCTAAGAACCAGCAGGTGACCCTAGCATTCTTACCTTTTGTTTCCCTCATCCACCTGAGTGGGGCATGGTCAGATATTAATCTAAACTTCTGTCCCACCAGGTAGTACCGTAATGTATCCACTGCCCATTTTATGGCCAAACACTCCTTCTCTACAACTGAGTAATTTCTCTCACAAGAAGTCAACTTCCTACTCAAGTAGAGAACAGGATGCTCCTCCCCACGTATCTCTTGGGAAAAGACTGCTCCTACCCCGATATCTGAGGCATATGTCTGGAGGACAAATTCACATTTAAAGTCTGGGGCCACCAAAACGGGTTGCTTACAAAGAGCTCCCTTCATTTCTTGGAAGGCTGACTCTGCTTCTTTGGACCAGCTGACCATCACTGACTTTGTCCCCTTAAGCAGATCAGTTAGAGGTGCAGCCATTGTGGCGAAGTTTGGGCTGAACCTCCTGTAATATCCCACAATTCCCAGGAAGGCTTTAACTTGCTTCTTTGACAGAGGTCTCGGCCATGTTTGAATTGCCTCCACTTTATTGATTTGGGGTTTGATCTCGCCACGCCCCACGACATATCCGAGGTACTTGGCTTCCTCCTTACCCAAGGAACACTTTTTCGGGTTTATTGTAAACCCCGCCTCCCTTAGAGCGTCAAACACTGCTTGGACCTTTTCCAGGTGAGATTCCCAGTCCGGGGTAAAGATGACGATATCATCCAGGTACGCGGCAGCGTATAGCTTATGAGGTGCAAGGATTCTATCCATATCCCTCTGGAAGGTTGCCGGAGCTCCCTGCAGGCCAAACGTCATCCGGGCATACAGGAAGCCCCCGTCTGGTGTGGAGAATGCCGTCTTCTCCTTGGCTTCCTGTGCCATGGGGATCTGCCAGTATCCCTTTGTCAGATCCAAAGTGGTTATGTACCTGGCAGGTCCAAGTCTCTCGATGAGCTCATCAACGCGTGGCATGGGATAAGCGTCGAACTTGGAGACCTTATTCAGCTTCCGGTAATCGTTGCAGAACCTCCATTCACCATCAGGTTTTGGGACCAGGACAATCGGGCTCGACCAGCCGCTCTTGGATTCCTCAATGACCCCGAGTTTCAGCATGCGCTGCTCCTCCTTGGAGATTACCTCTCGCCGGGCCTCAGGAATACGATATGGTTTCACGTTCACCCGCACATGTGGCTCGGTCAGAACTTCATGCTCCACCACCTTCGTGCACCCCGGAAACTCTGAGAATAGGTCCCTGTTTTTCTGGAGTAACTCCCGGCACTGCTGTTTCTGAGCCTTTGATAGCGTCTCCGCTATGGTAACCGCTCCAACCTCCCCTTCTAGGTTGCCCAGCAAGCACGGAGTTACCGCTGGCTCTCTATCTTGCCACGGCTTGATGAGGTTGACATGGTAAACCTGGTATGGCTTCCGTCTTCCGGGTTGGTGGATCTTGTAGTTTACGTCTCCCAGCTTCTCCACCACCTCATATGGCCCTTGCCACTTGGCCAAGAACTTTCTCTCCACCGTCGGGATTAGCACAAGAACTCGGTCTCCCGGATTGAACTGCCTCACTCTGGCTGACCGGTTGTAGAAAGGAAACCAAGGTAGCAACAAAAAAATGATCCCTAAAACTTCACTTTTAATCAATGTTTAAAATCTGGACAATCCCAGTGCATAAGGACTAGGGTAATATTTAAACAGACAAAAGACAAAAAATAGTAATAGATACTCCAGGTCACTAAACTCGCCCTAGTGGGCCCTGGCAATCCCTGCCTAGCCGCGGAGGTTGGCACCCTAGTTGTAGACGATAGTGGCGCCCCCGCTCAACGTCGGTGACCCTATCGTCTACAGCTCGAAGGGTGAGAACCCCGTTGAGGCCTGGGGAACTTCACAGATAGAAAACAGTAAATACGATAAGAGACAATCCCAGTCTCTACCATCTTTCTCTATGACTTTTCTCAGCATGCTCTTCAGTGTCTTGTTAAACCTCTCAACAAGGCCATCTGACTGCGGATGGTACACTGAAGTCCTCAACTGGGAGATTTGCAAGACTCTGCACAATTCCCTCATCACCTTGCTCATAAAAGGTGTCCCCTGGTCGGTCAGGATCTACTTCGGCAAACCCGTCCGGGAAAACACATGGACCAGCTCGCTGGCTATACTCTTCGCGGAGGAGTTTCTCAGGGGAATTGCCTCAGGATAGCGTGTGGCATAGTCCAGGATGACTAATATATACTGATGGCCCCAAGCTGATTTAACTAAGGGACCGACCAAGTCCATGGCAATTCTCTCAAATGGCACCTCAATAATGGGCAGTGGCACAAGAGGGTTCCGAAAATGAGTTGTGGGGGCAGTTAACTGACATGTCGGGCAGGACCTGCAATAGTTTGCTAATTCCCGGTGACACCCAGGCCAATAGAAACTCTGTACAATCCGTTCCTGCATTTTTTCCACCCCCAGGTGTCCCCCCAAGATGTGTGAATAGGCCATGTCCAACACTTTCCGTCTATAGGGGCCTGGTACTATTAACTGCTCTACCACCTCCTCCCTTATTTTCGTGACGCGGTACAACAATTCCCCACTCAACATAAAATAGGGAAACCTTGTGTCTGCTCCCGGCTCTTGTGCAAACCCATTAATGATGGTGACATTGTTAAAGGCTTCCCTCAGCATGGGGTCCCTATGTTGGGCAATCCCAAAATTCTCCCCGGCTACCCCTAACTCTGGGATGTCAGGTACAGGGGACCCTGCCTCTTCATCCCCAACAAGGACACATAAAGGAAACCCGTCTGCCTCTGGTGGTGGCGATACCTCATTGGGGTGGATTGGTTCCCTGCTCTTGCTAGCACACTCAGAACCCTTCCCCCACAGATCCCAAAACAGACAGAAATCCCAGCCAATAATTATAGGATGCAACAAATCTCAAACAACGCCAACTTCATGCGACTCAGTGCCATGCGCCGTTTCAATGTTCACCCTGGCCATAGGGTAGTCCTTTCCATCGCCATGTATGCACTGAATGCCAATCTTTTTACCCGGGAGTATGTTGAGAGGAAAACTGGCCCTCACAAGGGTCACCAAGCTCCCGGAGTCTAGAAGCGCCATTGCTGCTCACCTGTTCACCTTCATGGGACACGCTTGTGGCCCCTCGTTAGGTGGCGAATTCACACTGCAAGCTGGATATGCGTAGTATGAACTACGGCCTCCCATGCTGCAGTCCATCTGCTCGGTGGTCTGGGAACAATGGGCAGCTCTATGTCCAGGCCTGTGGCATTTCCAGCAAATAATATCACCTGTGGGGACCTTGGGCACTGCCTCCCCCGGCCCCTTTTGACCTTGGACGACCCACCCCTTTTTGGGACTCCGCCCCTTGTTGGGACCCCCAGTATGGAATGGGCTGCTTCCCCAAGGAGCCTTCCATCCGCTGGTATCTCGCAACCAGTCCTACCAGTTCATCGGCATTCTGGGGATCACTCTGGGCAACCCAAGTCTGTAGAGGTCTCGGTAGAGAATGCACAAACCGATCCATCACGACTCGCTCTACCATCTGTGCAGGGGAAGCCGACTCTGGCTGCAGCCATTTTTGGACCAGGTGCAACAGGTCAAACATTTGGGAGCGCGGGGGTTTGTCCCGGTGATAGGCCCAGTGATGAACTCGCTGTGCCCTGGTAGTCATTGTCACCCCCAAGCGTGCAAGAATTTCTGCTTTTAATTTGGGATACTCTCTGGCGTCTTGTACAGTCAGGTCAAAATACGCCTTCTGGGGCTCCCCCATTAGGTATGGGGCCAGTACCTCTGCCCACCGCTCTGGCTGAAGTTTTTCCCTCTCAGCCACCCTTTCAAACACCATCAGGAAGGCCTCCACATCATCCTCAGGGGTCATTTTTTGCAATGCGCATCTTACCGCCTTCGTGACGTGGGTGGCATCAGCCGTACCTGGGGTTGGAGCGCTCGTCCTGCCCTCCTGGATGGCGGTTGCCAGAAGCTGCATCAGCTGCCGTTGCTCCTGCTGGCTCTGCTAACCGTTGCTCCTGCTGGCTCTGCTGGAGCTGCAGTAAGAACAGCCTGTTGGCCTCCTGTAGCTGTGTCTGGGCCAGGACCAGGTGTTTCAGGAGGTCCTCCATTATTCCGGGTAGTGCTTGCTGCCTCGCTGAAAACTTTACCCAAGACATGCAGCAACGGTCTCAAGTCTCTGCTGGGGACTCTGCCCGCACGTCTAGCACCAATTGTAGGGATTCTACTCGCTTAAGTGCGACGGCAGACAGTCAGGAGGCAGGTTCCCTTAAAGTTCATGCGGTTTATTACGTCATAAACCAAACAGCACGTCACCAAAATAAACAGCCTTTAGTTCAGGAGACAAAGTAACATCATATGTCCTTTCCTTCAGGCTCAGTCCGCGATCCTCAGCGCACACAGGAGGTGTATACCCCCTCACATACAGCTGCCTGGTTCATGAGCAGGCCACATTCTAAGGGTGTAGCCACACCCACGAACCCAGCAGCTGACTGGTCACATGACTGTGACCTCACTACAGGTCCTTCAAACAATAATAATACAGCAATATTTGTTATGCCTTACATTATGGAGACAAGCCATTTATGAGACACATCTCCCATCGATTACACGACTCTCCGCCCTGCCACAGGATGTAAAAGCAGCAAGTAGAGAATGACTCCTTATCCCTGATTATGGCTTTGGAAAGAAATGCACATGTGGATCTCAAGATCTGAAAATTTAAATGTATTTTGAAATATTTAGAAGATTTTAATGTAATACTTTTTCATCTTTTCCACACTCTTGACACTTTCCAGCTTCCATCTTTTCATTTTTAAAATTAACACATTATGGTTGTGTCTCCTAACAGAAAGTGCAAAACTGAAGGCTCGTCAACGTTCAAGGTTTTATGGACTGATAAGTCTACATTTATGATCTTTAAAAATAGAAGAAGACAGCATGTACGATATTCTGCCAAATCAATGAAGGTTCAGAACCATGTCTTTGATATCGGTCGGTTCAAGATTGCTTCTTTGCATCATTATACAATACAAGACTATAAAATTCAAGATATATTTTTCATACAAAGCAGTTGCAGGTTTCCTTGTTACAAAGGAGTACTTGAGTTTATATTGCCAGCTCTCTATTACCTGTCCATCTATGGACATTGCATTCATTTCCAGACGTCTTATTAACTATAACTTTGTGATCATCTAGTATTGTTTAGAGAGTAGCAGGTTTTTCTCACAGTTTAATTTTTTAATTGATTTTTACCTTTATCTTCTGAGCTTTTATGGGTCTGCTATGGAGCAGGAGACCTTCAGGCTGGTTTTACACTTGCCGTGTTTTTTGTGGGCCATATTGCTGTGTTTTTCACGGTATTCCGCAAAAACGGGCCGCAAAAACCTTCCAGATCGCAGTTTTCCCTGTTATAACAAATAGCAGATCAAAAAACGGCGATCCGCAAATACGGTGTACCGCAAAAACAACTTAATATTATTTTTGCTGTACCATTGAAATGCATTGCGGTCAAGTCCATAAGCCGTGAAAAATATCAAAAACACGGCAAGTGTAAAAGCAGCCTAAGTATGATGCCACCACCATGCTTTTTGGTCTGGAAATTGCTATTTTGACATTTTAGGGGAATTGACATGTTAAATGCAAAACTTGTTAAAATCCACTTTGGATCTGGATGAGGTCCGTCCTTAGATAAAATCAGAGTATTGTCTTTTTTAACTGTGCAATGATCTGTTCTGGTTGATAATTGGATTGTAATTGATTGTGGTTTTAAAAATAAAGAATTTATATTTTATCATTGATGATATTACATTTTTGCTATATTGGCATACGTTTGTTTTCCAAGCACCTTGGAAAGAATTTATTCAAGTGAATGACTAAATACTCAGGTTCATTTTTATTTTAGGTTGCATTACTTTCCTTTGCTGATATGGCATGAAAAGATTCTTCTTTGCAAAAACCTACAGTATATGTAAGAGCTTGTCGCACAAGGCTCTCCTGAAAGACTAAACAATCTACAAAAACACCAGGAGTAAAACAGCAAAAGTAAAATTAAAGGAATGTTTCTTAAGACACCTAATACAAAATATATTAAAATGATGTGATACAACAGAGGGTGACAACACTACAGGCGCCTAAAATTGGAAGAACATAATTGCCAACATAGCCAAAATACATATTCAAATTCCTATCTCATAATCCATATACAGCTGGTAAAGCAATATCATGGATTTTATAGGCTAGTGTCAGAACGATTCACCGACAAAAAAAAGGTAATGGGAAATAACCTTGATGAATCAGATAAAGAATTCCATGGATGAGTCATATAAAACTATAAGCACAATAGTAGACCAAATGTCACCACCATAGGTCTTATGAAAAGAATAATAAGACTTGCATGAATCCAATAATCGGAAGAAGCTGTACGTGAAACGCGCGTCAGGGGTGTTCGTCTCTGGTCTGACCTCCACAAAGGGTTTGCCTCTTCTTTACCTTTGGCATGTCATTGGCATATATAATTTGGCTGTTGTCAATTATGTTCTTCTAATTTAGGCACCAGTAAAGGTGTCAGCCTCTGCTTTAACATCTTCTTCTGGCATATTTTGTATTATGTGTCTTCAATAAAAAATAATCTAATTATACCTTGGCTGCTTTACTCCTAGTGCTTTTACAGGTTCTAGATTCTACCATGTTGTATAGACATTGCCATTGTTTTTATGTTTTTGTATCTGTTGGAGCCAGATTTGGCATTTAGCATGTTGAATTTCCACATGCCGTATCATTTTGTGCTAATGTGATAAGCTGCCTACAGAGTTGGCCAACAGTGGCTTATTCACCTTTTTCTTTAAGAAGACAAGCCACATGTGCCTCTGTCTTAAGGCTCAGAGCATTAGCTGTTGGCCCAATAACCAGGCAGCTCTCAGCGGTCTAAGATGTATGACCTCTTCAAACAATATCCACAAATAAAGGTCTACATGGAGGACCTCTAGCACTTTCTGGTCTCTGGGGAAGATGCACGTAGTCCATCACTTCCAATGGACTCTGATAGCCTATGATATTTTTCTGTCAAAAATGATTTCAATTCTATTGACCTTAATCTAATTAAAGCAGAAAAAAGAATAAAATCAACATGCCCACACCATTTAACATTTAAAATTAATTTGTCAGCAGGTTTTTGCTACCTAATCTGAGTGCAACATAATGTAGTACCCGGTCTGCTTAGTGTAGCTTTTATAAAGTCAGTGTTTTATTGGCAGTAGATTAGCACCAGAGGACTATTTGGCCTGCTACTAGGTAGACCAACCCCAAATCCACTGCTGTTTGCCTGATTTCTGTGTACACTGTGCATAGGCAGACGTTTGCCAATCAGTGATGGTTGCTCAGTTATACAGAATATGAAGGACTACATGGCCGCAGGGGTGATAGTCCTCTAGGGATAATCTTCTGCTAAAAAAACTGTAATTTTTTTTCCCAGACTATAGGAAGCAGCCCAGTAAGTGACAAATCTTTGGAACCTCTGTCTCCACATTTTGATGCTCTCTGATTAAGGGGCAAACACTTGGTGGTTGAACTCACCAACAGTCTAATGTGTTTTTGAACCTCTAGATTCTCCTTGACAGATGATGCTGGGGAAGAGAAGGATCCAGCACGTTGGATTTCAGATCCATTTGTTCCACAGTAATTAAGCAGCTGTCAAGTGTTTGGCAGCGAATCTCTCATAGAAAACACAGAAGAGCTCAGATCTACAGAAGATAAAACAGTTTTGAATCAAAACTACAGCATCCAATAAAGTAAGTGATGCATCTTTGGAATCAGAGTTTCTGCCTCAATATCATGCAGCTCTTTGATGGGGCAGCAAACACCCGGTGACAGATTTCCTTTAAAATGATTTTCCTGCTACTATCCAGCTCCCCAGTTCTCATTTCGGGACTGCAGTTCTGACAGAAACAAAAATTCACGTCACACATTTTATCACATTGTTATGCAGATGTATCTTCTTTTTTCTGGTATAAAAACTTGTTTCCTGATTATCTTGCCATTTAAACAGGCTGTCGATTATCCGGTGAATGAGAAAAACCCTTGTTCATCAGGTGACATGATCTTATTTTCAACTTGAACGGCGCTTTGCACTGTGCAAACAGGACTCTCAATGCCGAAAACAACGGCAGCCCATGCGGAATGAGGGATCAACTGTAGATCGCTGAGAGCACATCGTTTACTTTGGCCAAAGTTTACCGATTGGAGGTCGAATTGTGCCGCAAGCCGGTATATGTGAACGTACCCTTAGACCTGTCAACAACAGAAGGGATGTCATCACATTCAGATCGTAATGCTGTCACATGGCCAGTTTTCTCCATCACATAAAGGGGGCAATTTTTTCGCGAAAAATATTGATCCTGATAAGCCCTTTGATGGAACTAAAATGAAATAAATGACACATTCCCTTTATTTTCCCAACCCTAAACACACATTCTGGGGCAAGTTTCATAGGAAGTTAAAAGAGATATTTAAGAGCAGAGTACTTGGAGAGATTCCAACTATTGCCCCAAAGAACAATGATGAAAGGCAACTGTGCGATCCTCTGATCCTTATATAGTAGAATCCATGAAAAGATTCTTTCCACCATTTTTTTTTTTTGGCAAAGGATGTATATTACTATCTTAATAGCAAAGGACTGGGCAACAATTGATAAAGCATGAACTCCTAGGTTTTGTGTCCTTTTATAGATAGCTTTACTTTCATCTGACCAATGTCTTAGGTTCTCCAAAATACTATAATCACTTATACTATGTATGGCAAGTGCTCTGGGGGTGAAATGTCTTGTATATATCAACTTACATTTCACATGTATCTCGTCTTGTGTACCTCCACTGGGTACAAGAAATCCGCCTCTGGAAATCCTTGCTGAGCTGTACTAAATGCATTAAAGAGTTTGCAAACGTTCCCATAAAAATGAAACAAAACAGTAGTAACAGTGACGATTCTCGTATGGCAAAGCGCTTTACATTTCCATGAAAATACTGTATGTATAAGTGTGGGTTCTCTGCCAAACAAGAGGATCAGGAGGATTTTAGTATTAGTGAAAATGTTTCTTAAGTGAACACCATGATCCAAATACCTCCAATATATCAGATCATGTTATAGACACAACTTTTTGTTTAAGTATTCCGTGTTTCCGACACACTCGGCCTCCTCAGTAGATTAGTATAGGCCTCTTAGAAGCGTCCTTTTATTTCACACTTTCGGTAAAGCCTAAGACTTTTAGGCAAAATAAATAACGCCATAAATATCCGAGCATTGTTTATTTTACAGCGTTTTGTGTTTATGTGTTTGTGTGGTTATTTTCTGTCTTGAGAGCTGATGAAATCTTAAAAAGCCTTTAATTAAAGCAATAGATTTATGAATGTTATGATAAAAGATGTTTCATGTTGTCCTCTCGAAATCCCTTGCGAGGTTGAATATTTGGAATTAGCTATATCCCAGATAATCTTAGAAAAGGGAGATTTGAATCTGTTTTTTTGTAAATAAAACATGAAAAAGGATACAACTCCCCAAAAAGTTACAGTAGTGCGAAAATGGCTTAAACCATAACTAAAAGAAAAAGAAAAAAAAACCTAAGGCGCAAAAAAAACCCACTTTTTTTCCAACATTTATTGGCGTGCTGCCTCCTTTTTTAAGGCACAAAAATAGAAGCATTTGTTTCATTTATATTGAAAATTTAACCAATTTAGTAGGAAAACAATATTTATATCAATGGTCTTGGGCCGTATGGTTGGAGTGGGCGACGTTGGGCATATGCGCCGATATGATCAGATCTTATTAGCTGTTCTCACGTAATCGGTGTTCAGGACATTTAAAGACCTGTGAAATAGCTAGTGTATGGGGCCCCTGAGGAAGTGAGATCAAGACATGCGAAAGACACATTGTGGAGTACATTTCTGGCTAACTTTGCATTGTGTATCACATTAATGTCATACATTACATATCTGAATGGGCGCATGTATGTTTGTACATGTATTGCAGTTTCTTATAAATTGGAATTTAATATATTTACATCTATTATACCTATTTTATATTGCTGCATGCACTGCTCTATTGCCAATGTTCTGATTTTTGCCTTCTTTCATGTTTTTTGAATTATTACATTTTTTTACACATGTAAGTCTAATGAAATTTTTTTTTAGCTAAAACTCTTTTCTTTGCTGTTATATAAAATTCCTACAGAGTAGCTAATAGTTACTATAAAAGCAGCGCTGTGTCCTATTTAAGATTCAATGGCTGAATCTGTAATTTATGTATGTACATGTGTATTTACATTTATAATTTTTACATAAAGAATATCATATTTATTTTCAAATGATTATTGGGTGTTTGTGAGTTTGATACCTTATGCTGGAATATTTAGTATTGTATAATGTTCTAGTTCCCTGAATTTGATTGTTTAGTCGATTTAATGGTAGTTGACATTAATTGTGGGGATAATTTAGGATCTTTTATGTAAATATGTAAAGTTTACTATTGTGATCAATTAGATCAGATTTATAAATATTTTAATACATAGAGAAAAAACAGCTATAGGGGTTGTCTATTTTGTGCAACCCTTTTTAAAATCCCCTTGTTGAAGAGATAATTACTGGGGTTCATGATGCAATGATGCTAGATGATATTAATGGGACATCATTTGACTGACAGTAATATGAGCGATCCACTTGGGAAAGCAGTGTGTGAAACGGGCGTCGGGGTGTGGGTGCGGTCATTCTCTATGTTATTTGGGTAATTATCACATCATGCAATCTATTTGTTTTGCTATTATGTGTAGATGTACACTACAGCATATGCATTTTTGGTAGACAAATACAAGCTCACTATATGCATCTAAGGACTAATTATTAACATTGATCCTTGATTTTATACCCGTTCCAATGTTTATCTGCTTTTGTGTTTTGTATTTTGCTGATCTTTTGATTTATATTAAATATGATGTTATATGTATTTATTTTTTAATAATTTCAGAAGGAAATATATACATTTTACTTTTCTGAAGTATAGGGCTATATTTGATTGCGTGCACTCAACTTTCTATATTGTTCTGATAGTAATTATCCCATTACTGAGATAAGAGATGACAGTTGGCGCTGATAAAGTTCTATGGAGAGTGGACAGACTCCAGGTAAACTACTGATCATATATATTCTGTTCTACAGGTGAATTATTTATTTATTTAATTTATTTAGTGCCATTCATTCCACAGCGCTTTACAGACATTATCATCGCTGTCCCCATTGGGGATCACAATCTAGATTCCCTATTAGTAGGCCTTGGAATGTAGGAGGAAACCGGAGAACCTGGAGGAAACCCACGCAAACACTGGGAGAACATACAAACTCCTTGCAGATGTTGTCCTTGGCGAGATGTGAACCCAGGACCCTAGCGCTGCAGGGCTAACCACTGAGCCATCGTGAATAGAAAACTACAATTTGCCATGACATTTTATGTAATTTTCCCTAGCAAAATCCTGTGTTAAGCCCCCGTCTCACATTGCAAGATCGCTAGCGATATCGCTGAAGCGTCACCGATTTTGTGACGCAACAGAGACCTCGCCAGTGATCTCGCTACATGTGATACACAGCAGCGACCAGCCCACCACTGAATATTGCTGATTGTGCTGGAATGTCCTGGGCCATTTTTTGATCATCGGCGTCTGGCTGGCCAGCATGCATCGCTGTGTTTGACCCGACGAGCGACCTCGTTGGCGATGCAAAACTCAGGGATGCAGGCGGGAATCGTTCAGAAAAGCTTCTGTGTGTCAAGGTACCAACGACCGCCAAGGATCACTGGATGGTTGCTGCGTCGCTGAAGAGATCCGGCGCCTCCCATCTTCTGGCAATGACATCCTCCTCCTTACTTCTGCCGCGGCTCCTGCGCAGGCGTACTTTCTCTGCCCTGTTGAGGGCAGAGTAAAGTACTGCAGTGCGCAGGTACCGGACCTCTCTGACCTTTCAACAGGGCAGATAAAGTACGCCTGAGATGGAGCCGTGGCAGAAGTAAGAAGGAGGACGGCATCGTATGAAGATGGGAGGCGCCAGACCGGACCGTGACACCCACCGCACCCGACCGCATCCACCGGTGAGTATAATCTAACTTGTTTTTCTTATCTTTCAGGTTACATCGGGGGCTTATCTACAGCATTACAGAATGCTGTAGATAAGCCCCTGATGGCGGTGCCGGCAGCTCATAGGGATAAAATGGGGTGACAGATTCCCTTTAAGCTCAATGATTGAGCATCTTCGGCACCTTCAACAATACGAGACCTTAACATTTTTAGAAAAGTATTAAAAATTCTCCCATTTCATCATCACTATAAGCTTAACAGAAAAAAAAACATCAGATTTATTTGGAATAACCATAACAACAAAATATCTATATTTTTTTAAATGACTTAAATTAATTGCTATGTTTACAAGTTAGAGAAATGGCGCGCTACTCAATAAAACTAATAAAAAATGTAACATGAAGCAAGCACAAACTTGTCCCTAACTATTCATTCGCAAGTGATCATTTCCAGAAGAATATGAGTGATTGGTGAATGTAGAAAACATATGATGCACATGCCAATATAATGAGGGAACCTGCTTTGCACATTTTTTACTTAAACACATGCACCATCAAAACAGACTAAGGTTTTCTTTATGAATTCGCAGCAGTAAAGAACCTTTTTTTTTTGTAATGTGGGCACCAGGTGACCTCATTTATTCCACTCTGGGTGTAATTTAAATATGCCTGAAATCATTTCTTTAGATTGAAGTGGCCATAAAAGTATTCTCAGTGTACGAGGAATCATGCATAAATGCAAAACAAACATGTATTTTATTCAGGTGAAACACTCTATATTGATTTCTTTAGCAAATACATAACAACCCGGGAAGGATATTTCCTGTTTAGCGTTGCAGACCTGAGAGATCAAGTAAAAAGGTGCTATGTAGCTGCAGCCATTAAGCAGCTCGCGCCGGTGGAAAGGGGGGGGAGAAAAGTAATTTGCAACTACAACGCGTTTTACAGCCAATGTCTGCTTGAAGCTATGAATGCTGATTTATGTAGCAATCAGATAAAAACACATATTTTGAAAGGGACTTGCTCTCAATTTCTGAATTAACTGTGCAGTTATTTTTTTTTTGTAAAGTTCACTAGAATGCCTTCATTTTTACATGCAGCTATTGAAGACCGAGGCAGGAAAGCTGAATGGTTTTGATTCTTCTGAACGGTATACGTCGAATTTCACAAATTTAGACTCTGAAATGCCGAGAAGGTATTTTTTTTCCTTAAGCGATGAATACTAATTTCTATATAGAGCCTAGGCCAAGGGTGGGTATTTTATGTGTTTAGAGTAACTTCTTCAGACCGAAATGACTGCGTGAGCCGCTATAAATTTTCCCAACTTAACCAGAGATTTATCTAGGAAAATACGGCTTGGTGTTTTTCTTTCTGCTTTGGAAAATTGTACATTGATTCTAATGGAGGTAAAGTAAACACGGAGGAAGTCATTTCTTAATTGGAACGTTAGAACTGTTTCAATATATTCATATCAACATTACATACACTTACTTTGAAGGCACAAAGTGCCATAAGAACAGCGCTACCATAATTTGTAATTAAATAAATGGAAATACTTGGACACCCTAACGGCCTGGAATTTGCCAACCCTAAAATCCACTCAAAACTTCCCACAATAAAGATCATATGTATAAGCGAGTAGGTAAAAGTCTAAATTATTGAAAGCAATTATGTTCCAAAACTGAAGATCAACCCTTTCGGCCACTTTAAATAGGAATTAGAGCCTCCGTATAAACAGGGCAGTTGAGAATCTCTATCTAGTGATTGACCCCCGGTGTTCATCAACTTATCATCTATCCTGTGGCTATCTGATAATTTACTAAGAAGGGAAAAATCATATTAGAGACTGTTGTGAGTCATTGCATGGTTATAGCCACTGTTCAATATGCACCGAATGGCAATTGGAGCCATGCTGGTCCAGTCCTATGACTGAAAGCCCGAGCTTGCTGGGAGAGATGAAGTTCATTTCCTCCCGGCAGTGGTGCTTTCAGTTCTATGTTCACATGTGTCTTTTTTGCACAGGTTTATTGTATGTACATGTATATATTTTACAGTACTTGCAAAAGCTATGAGATTTCAGAAATCTCAGTTGTTTTTTTCCCCGACTGAATTTTAGCATTTGAGCATTTTTGAAAAAAACTGACAAATCTGAGTTGTAACTTCCAGATCACCCAACAAACACTAGAGTGATCCGACCAATGGTAAGTATAACAATAGGTGGCAGGAACTTACTGTAGATTAGTTGCACCACTCTGCAATAAAAAAGAAACGATGGAGCTTTAACATGTAATGTTGTACTGTAGGCAAATCACACATGTAATCTGCCTGAAAAACGTATCAAAAATGCCTCATGAATGCAGAAAAAAACCCATAAAATTGCAGCTATTTGAGGCATTTTATTTGCAGAATTTTTAATGCCAAGAATGAAGATCCTTTCTGCCGAAAAAAAAAGCCACATCTCAACATACCCTAGGAACCAGAACTCCATTAATTTAATTTGCCAGCATCCTCTTGCCATTGCCCACAGACTTTCCTGCCCCGAACTGAAAGACCACATCTCTTTTTTTTTGCATTTATCTGATAAGTTCTCATCAAAGGCCTTTTTATAATCTGTATGAATAGACATCTTTTCCTTGGGGAATAGAAATGGACTCAGTTTAACGACTGGTCCATTCAAATCACTATCCAGTGCAGGAAGCTGAAAATGCAAGGGTGTCTTCCTTTGTATTTTTTTTGTCTGTTTTTTCACTGCAAAACTTGAAAATCTATTTTCAAAAACTGATTTGTAGATTGTATATGCAGCATATTATCTAGAAAATCAGATCATATTGTCCCAAAGTACAATTATAATAGGTTAAAGCACACTTACAACATAAAAAGGTTCTTATATTATACTAGATATGGGCCCGATTCTATCGCATCAGGAGGGCAGTATGTGTGTGTGGGGTATGTGTCCCACCGCTGCCTGCCCACCCACCTCCATGCAGTCACAGCCGGGAGGAAAGGCAGTGGTTTGCGGCCTGTGCTGGAGATGGGGTGCGGCATCACCAGAGGGCGTTCGCACCCCATCTCCAGCACAGGCCGCATTCCACGGGCTTTCCTGCCAGCTGTGACTGCATGGAGGTGGGTGGGCAGGCAGTGGCGGGATCTGGCGTGTGTAGGCGGGTCCTGGCGGTGATCTGGCAGCGGGTCCTGGCGGCGATCCGGCGGTGGGTCCTGGCGGGGGTCCAGCGGCGGGTCCTGGCAGGGGTCCATCGGTGGGTCCTGGCAGGGGTCCAGTGGTGGGTCCTGGCAGGGGTCCGGCGGCAGGTCCAGCGGCAGCGGCGGGGGGTTCGGTGTGGGTGTCCCGGCGGTGTCCCGCTGGTGGTATTGCGGAAGGGCCTGGTACCACCAGCGGGTGCCATATTGGAATACCCATCACTTGTGTATTCCAATATGGCAGTCGGCGTACTTCCGGTGCGGCGTGGTGGATTGTGGGATTCGAGGATGTCCGGACGGAAGTGGATGATGGACAATTTTAGGTAAGTATATAATAAATAACCTCTATTAGGCAGTCAAAGTTCGATGCATTGTTTCTAGATTCTGTTTAAGGTGTTACCAAATTTCAGTGGCTGCTTTCAGATTTCCCCTATAATATTATCTACCATGTTATATTTGATTATCTAACATTGAATCATGTTGCTCCTTTATCACCAAATTAACTATATTTTTGAATTATTGGATCCTACAGTATGTGTTATTTTCTTTGCTAAAGATGACCTATAACATTGCTCAAATATGTAATTTTTTACCTGCTGTCAATGCCTCTGTATTCTTGAATATGTGTAACATTCATGGGTGAAAACACAATCCTGCTACACCAGTCAGGTCCACTAGGCGATGTGGCTGTAAGGATGCAGGTGCAGCTGGTGTCTCTTCAATCTTTTGTTTTGGTACTTCAGGGGTTAAGTTGATTAGTTTTCTGCTGGAGCCATGAGCTGGGTTCTTTCTATTTAAACCCTCAGCAATCAGTCTGCGGTGGCCATATACTACTTTGCTATTAGCCTTGTTGTTGGTTAGTTTAGTGCGTCTGGTTAGTGATACATTCATGGCCGAAAGGGTTGGCACCCTTGAGATTGTTCCAATTCCAGCTGAGAATTTTAAGCAGCTTGTTGATGGTTATAGGAAGAGATTGATTGCAGTTATTTGTTCCAAAGGTTGTGCTACCAAAAATTAAATTGAGGGTGCCAACGATTTTGTCCGGCTCATTTTTGGGGTATTGTTCAAAATTATGCCCAATTATTTTTTTTTTCCTCACTTTTTTGTGTTGTTCCAATACACAAAGGAAATAAATATGTGTATAAAAAACATGTGGAATTGCAATAACTTTCTGGGAGAAAAATTTCATTTTCTGGAACAATTTCCAGGATACCAACACTTTCTTCCATAACTGTATATCCTGCTATTGACAGTGGCTTTGTCTTCCACGTCCCTTTTGCCTGACTGTTCTGCATACTATTCTGAATTTCCTGGTTTGATGTGGCTTCCTGACTTCTCTTTGCCTGCTTGTTAGGCCTGCTCCCCGGCAGTTCAGTATAGTGACATTATATCTCACCGAAAAATACTCATGAAGCAATTCCAAGAAGTCATAGAGCAGATGCAGTCTCTCACCCAGCTGGTTCAGGACTTGGCAGCACACATCCAGTTTCATTAAACTACTCAGGCCCAAGTGGCTACGGCATCTCTGTCAACCCAGAACCTAAAATTAACTTTCTCGACCATTTTTCTGGTGACCACAAGAAACGTTTTACTTTTAAGAAGAGCTGTAAATTATATTTTCATCTCCTTTCACACTCATCAAGTGCAGAAAATCAACATGTGGGAATTCTGATATCCTTGCAGTAGGAGGACACCCAGGTATGGGCCTTCTCTCTTCCTCCTGGTGCCCCCCAAACTCTCCTTAGCGCTGCCTTTTTTGGGGGAATTTGCTATATTATATGATGACCCTGACCTAGTAGCATTTGGCTAAAACAAGCGTACAGCTCTATGCAAAGTGCTGTAGAGGAATACTGCACAGAGTGTTGTTGTTGGGCTACTGACAAGCCAAGCCTTAAGCACCCGTTACACATAGCGATATCGCTAGCAATATCGCTGTAACGTCACCGATTTTGTGATGTAGCAGCGATATTGCTAGCGATATTGCTACATGTGATACTTACCTCCAACCGGCTCCCCGCTGGTTATCGCTGATCGCGCGAGAAGGTCCTGGACCATTTCTCATCGGGCGCTTCCTGCTGGGCTTCCTGTGGCACCGACGAGCGACTCGTGGATGCGGGCGGGAGGACATCAGGATCGCCGCGTCTGACAAGTAAGTAGCGACCCCCGACCCCTGCTATGTCGCTGGTGAGATCTGCCTGTGTGGCAGCTCACTAGCGACCACTTAGCGATGCACCAGCGATCCACATCGTTGTCGGGATCGCTGGTGCATCGCTAAGTGTACCCTTAGGCTAACAATTCCATGTCAGATCAGACTAAGGATCCTTTGGTTCAATTTCCAGCACAGGACTCTCTTGATTTCACCATGTCCCTGGCAATCCTTCTAGAACAATGCCTGTGAGAGTGTAGACATGATAGCCAGACTGAACCAGCTCCACTCTCTAATATAAGGGCCGCTGGTAAACTCGCGAACAATTCTGCCTTCTACCCTGAATTTCTTGGTTTGATATGGCTTCTCTGACTTCTCATTGCCTGCCTGTTCAGTGTCGTGATAATATGATGTTTTCATTTTGTTCCTAAGCCTCTCCGTTCATGAGATATTATGGCCTGTCTTCCCATAAATTGAGTATTTTTGGTCCATTTTAACTTGACATCTTTAAAGAGTTGATGACCACACCCATGTGGCTAACACAATTAGTTTACATGCATGTCACCAAACTGTATATCTCAGGATTCAGTAACACAATGGAATTTACATCAGGTACAAAAAGTATGTCGGGGTATACGATCAACACAAGGGTCATATGTAGCTCATTTTTGTTCAAGTGGATGGCTTTGAGTTACAATGTGAGGCACAGCCCATGAGATAATTCTAAATAATTCTTCTAAATCCAGGAAATATAAGTCTAAAAACTGGGCTTAACCATTTGCCCATTGGATCCTAAAGACTGGAGAATGTGAAGTCAACTTTTAAATCTGCAACACTGGGCAAATATAATTGCTCATTTCTATTCACTTTTAACCCCTTTACCCCCCTAAGGTGGTTTGCACATTATTGATCAGGCCAATTTTTACAATTCTCACCACTGTCACTTTATGAGGTAACAACTCAGGAACGATTCAATGGATCCCACTGATTCAGGAATTGTTTTTTGAGACATATTGTACATCATGATAGTGGTAAAATATATTCAAAACAACTTGCATTTAACTGTAAGAAAACATAAATTTGGAGAAAATTTGGAAAACTTAGCATTTTTCAAACTTTGAATTCTTATGCCCTTAAATCAGAGAGCTGTGTCACACAAAATAGCTAATATTCAACATTTCCCACATGTCTAGTTTACAGAAGCATAGCTTTTGAAGCAACATTTTTTTGTTAGGAAGTTATAAGGGTTAAAAATTGACGAGCAATTTCTCTTATAAATTGCTTCAAAATTTATTTTGAAGTGACTTTGAGGGGTCCTTATGATAGAAAATACCCAAAAGTGACACCATTCTATAAATTGCACCCCTCAAGGTGCTCAAAGCACATCAAGAAGTGTATTAACCCTTCACAGGAATTTTTGGAAAATGGAAAAAAAAATTAACATTTAACTTTTAGACCTAATTTTTTTTCACGAGGGTAGCAGGGGAGAATGGACCCCAAATTTGTTTTGCAATTTCTTTTGAGCAAGCTGATACCCCATATGTGGTTGAAAACCACTGTTTGGGCACACGGCAGAGCTCGGAAGGGAAGGAGCGCCATTTGACATTTTAAATGCAAAATTGCTGGAGCAATTAGCGGATGCCATGTCACCTTTGGAGAACCTCTTATGAGGTTGAAAATCCCCCACAAGTGACACTATTTTGGAAACTACAACCCTCAGGGAACTTATCTATATGTATTGTTAGCACTTCGAATCCCCAGGAGCTTCACAGAAGTACCTCACAGAAAAAAAATCACATTTTACCAACAAAAATGTTTTTTTGCACCAAGTTTTGCAACATAAAATCTCAGAAACTAAATACCATTGAGTGAAGAAAGAATAAATTACAGTTTTTATAACTAAAATATTGTTTTAGCCAAAAGTTTTAATTTTTCTAATGGCTAATAAGAAAATATTGTATAACTAACTGATGGCCATTTTTTTCTGCGTGCGTGAAAACCCTACATGTAATCAGGAAATATTTTTCAGGCATAGTTTCAAAGCTCAGAAGGGAAGGATTGTCATATTACAGTGCAGATTTTACTGTTATGGTTTGCGGGTGCCAGTACCACTCAGTTGCCATAACAGTAGAAATCCCCATAAGTGGCTCAATTTTACAAACTACACCTCTCAATGAATTCATATGGGGGTGCAGTGATCATATTGACACGATGGGTGGGTCACAGAATTTTATACCATTGGGCAATGAAGAAAAAATAATTAATTTTTTTTACCAAAATTTTGTTTTAGCCCTAGATTTTATATTTTCACACAATAAGTGGATAAAAATGGCACCATCATTTGTCCCACAATTTCTACTGAATGTGGCAATACCCCATATGTAGCTGTACAGTACTGCTTAGCTAAACGGAAAGACTCTTGGGGGACGAAGCGTTATTCGACTCCTAGAGTACAGATTTTCCTAGAATAGTTTGCGGATTCCATATACAGAGCTCCTAAGTGCTAGAAGAGCAGAATCTATCCCTCAAGTGACCCAATTTTGGAAATTATACCCCTTTGGAAACTTATCTACAGGTGTAGTGACGATTTTGACACCATGGGTGTTTTCCAGAAACAAACAGCAAGGAATGTTGCTGAGTGAAAATTGCAAACTGCCGTTGTAGTAATCAGTACGCTATTGTGACCAGTACATTGCAGTGACCAGTACCTTATAGTGACCAGTATGTTATGCCCAGCTCATGCTTCTGGAGACATGCACCCGTAAGATAGGCAGGCTCTTATCGCTTCAGAAATGCCAAACTTGTGGATGCTATATGTGGTTAAGGTGCATAGTGGGACTCAGAAGGAAGGGTTGCATTTGGATTTGGAAGTGCAGAATTTGCTGAATTTCGTTTTGGGTGCGAAGAGCCATTTCGCTTTTCCAGAGCCTTTGTGCTACCAGTAACGTGGAAACTCATACACTATAATGAGGCAGCAGAGTTACTCTGGCCTTCATCTGGCCTCTGTTCAGTGGTGTCCTTTTTTCATAAGTGCACAAAACTGTGGCCAATGACACTTTTATGCAATCCTATAGAGACGGACACCACCGGATCACAAGTCCTATGGCATCCACATTTCCTCCTTCTGCCTCATTATAGGGAATCTTCCAATGGGGGTTCTGTCGCAATCAAGTATTTCAAAGATTTACATGGAAACCCCAGTGTATGCGTCTTTTTTATATTTGGCTCATGTCACATGCTATAAAAAGCTTTTTATTGTAAAAGCATCACCACATTTTGAAAGCTATAATTTTTTCCATATGATGGAGCTGTATGGCTTGTTTTTTTGCTGGACAAGATGACATTTTCAGTGGTACCATGTTTATTTACAGTTAGGTCCATATATATTTGGACAGAGACATTTTTCTAATTTTGGTTCTAGACATTACCACAATGAATTTTAAACAAAACAATTCAGATGCAGTTGAAGTTCAGACTTTCAGCTTTCTTTTGAGGGTATCCACATTGAAATGGGATGAAGGGTTTAGGAGGTTCAGCTCCTTAACATATGCCACCCTGTTTTTAAAGGGACCAAAA
Organism: Dendrobates tinctorius; assembly: GCF_039654945.1. Classification (NCBI taxonomy): domain Eukaryota; kingdom Metazoa; phylum Chordata; class Amphibia; order Anura; family Dendrobatidae; genus Dendrobates; species Dendrobates tinctorius. The sequence goes on along the minus strand of NW_027361704.1, from coordinate 41,068,840 downwards.
GTAATTGAACAATTGACTCCAAGGCTATTTCATGGACAGGGGTGGGCAATCCCATTGTTATGTCATTCTCAATTAAGCAGATAAAAAGCCTGGAGTTGATTTGAGGTGTGGTGCTTGCATTTGGAAGGTTTTGCTGTGAAGGAAACATGAAGTCAAAGGAGCTCTCCATGCAGGTGAAACAAGCCATCCTTAAGCTGCAAAAACAGAAAAAACCCATCCGAGAAATTGCTACAACAGTAGGAGTGGCAAAATCTACAGTTTGGTACATCCTGAGAAAGAAAGAAAGCACTGGTGTACTCATCAATGCAAAAAGACCTGGGCGCCCACGGAAGATAACAGTGGTGGATGATCACAGAATAATCTCCATGGTGAAGAGAAACCCCTTCACAACAACCAACCAAGTGAATAACACTCTCCAGGAGGTAGGCGTATCAATATCCAAATCTACCATAAAGAGAAGACTGCATAAAAGTAAATACAGAGGGTTCACTGCACAGTGCAAGCCACTCATAAGCATCAAAAATAAAAAGGCTAGACTGGACTTTGCTAAAAAACATCTAAAAAAGCCAGCACAGTTCTGGAAGAACATTCTTTGGACAGATGAAACCAAGATCAACCTCTACCAGAATGATGGAAAGAGAAAAGTATGGTGAAGGCATGGTACAGCTCATGATCCAAAGCATACCACATCATCGGTAAAACACGGCGGAGGCACTGTGATGGCTTGGGCATGCATGGCTGCCAGTGGCACTGGGTCACTAGTGTTTATTGATGATGTGACACAGGACAGAAGCAGCCGAATGAATTATGAGGTAGTCCGAGCCATACTGTGTGCTCAGATCCAGCCAAATGCAGCCAAACTGATTGGTCGTCGTTTCATACTACAGATGGACAATGACCCAAAACATAAAGCCAAAGCAACCCAGGAGTTTATTAAAGTAAAGAAGTGGAATATTCTTGAATGGCCAAGTCAGTCACCTAATCTCAACCCAATTGAGCATGCATTTCACTTGTTAAAGACTAAGCTTCAGACAGAAAGGCCCACAAACAAACAGCAACTGAAAACCACCGCAGTGAAGGCCTGGCAGAGCATCAGAAAGGAGGAAACAGCGTCTGGTGATGTCATGAGTTCAAGACTTCAGGCAGTCATTGCCAACAAAGAGTTTTCAACCAAGTACTAGAAATGAACATTTTATTTACAATTATTTAATCTGTCCAATTACTTTTGGTCCCTTGAAAAACAGGGTGACACATGTTAAGGAGTAGTGTTGAGCATTCCGATACCGCAAGTATCGGCCGATATTAGCGGTATCGGAATTCCGATAGTGACTTCCGATACTTTCATCATATCGGATACCGGAATCGGAAGTTCCCATCATGCTATGAGCCTGCTTGCTTTGATTAAGCCAATGGGAATCCTCCGAAGTGTGGGCACATCCTGTTAGGCATGTAGGCATGTTAACTATTGGCATGGCTGTGATTGGCTGCCGAAATGATGTCATGATGCACTATAAAAGCCACCGCAGCCGCCATTTCTGGTTCACTCTGCTGTGAATTCAGTTAGGGACAGGCTGCTGTAGAAGACTGTGAGGGACAGTTAGAAATAGCGATTCCACCAAACTTCTAGTGCTTTACCCAGGCTACATAAACCACCACTGTAGCCTTCTTTGCCCTAGCAGCAGTGTTCACAGCTGTCTGCAAGGGCTGTGTGAGTGCAGCTCACGCTGTGGAGTGGGTCCTGCAGCCACGTCAGGCTGTAGGCCACCCAGTGTGATCACTGCTGCCTCATACATCTTTTAATTTTTGAGCTGCATTTTTTACATAATTTCAATCTAGTGTGCTTCCATCCGTATCCATATACGTTGGTTGCAAACACTAGTAGTAGACAGCGGAGCCTTTCTGCAGCCTTTCAGTGCTAGTGTCCACTTTGCTGCACTGTTCACGGCTGTCTGAGAGGTCTCTGACTGTGTGTGAGTGCAGCTCACGCTGAGTAGTGTGTCCTGCAGCTACGTCTGGTTGTAGGACGCTCAGCGTGCGTCAGTGCCTCACACATATTTGTATTTGAGTGCAGCTCATTTTTTCTTCTATTAGTGTGCATCCATCCGTCTCCATCTACGGTGGTTGCAAACACTATATAGGAGTACACAGCGGAGCCTTTCTGCAGCCTGTTAGTGCCAGTGCCCACTTAGCTGCACTGTTCACGGCTGTCTGAGAGGTCTCTGACTGTGTGTGAGTGCAGCTCACGCTGAGTAGAGTGTCCTGCAGCTACGTCTGGTTGTAGGACGCTCAACGTGCGTCACTGCCTCACACATATTTGTCTTTGAGTGCTGCTCATTTTTTCTTCTCCCATTAGTGTGCATCCATCCGTATCCATCAACATTGGTTGGTTGCAAACACTATATAGGAGTAGATAGAGGAGCCTTTTTTTCTGGCTTGTGCCCTGCCGGCGCAGCCAGATTAGTATTACCCAATTTTTTTGGAGCCTCATCTTTTGCATTGTAGGTTACCTGCTTGCATTGTAATAGCTCCAAAAAGTTGGTGATACTATCAGTTTCAATTCTTTGTTCACATACTTTGAGTTTGTTTCCAACAAAGAAACCACAAAAAAAGTTCACCAAACACTACATTTGGAACTTGTGTAGGCCACATCAGCTCCTATTAAAGTGTAGTCCACACACACACACTTCATAAAATTAGTGTTTCTTGTACCTGTAACCAGCTGTTCAGGAATAAGCACACTAAGGCCCCCCCTTTGTACTTTTCTGCCTATCTTAAGCAGTCTGGCAAGATGAAGAAGGCAGGGAGTAAGGCGCGTGGGCGTGGGCGTGGAGTTTCAGCAGGGAGAGGACGTGGGGATTCTGCAGGTAGAGGACGTGGGGATTCTGGGCCTGCTGCGGGCACCAGTGGATCAGCATCCCCCAGTTTTAGCAGGCAACAGTCCTTTATGTGCAGCTTTGTAGGACCTCAACGTACCCCACTGCTGCGGGAGGAACAAATTGAAGCTGTTGTCGGATGGATGGCAGCTAACGCATCGACTTCAATTACTTCCGCATCCTCTCAGGACCAGAGCACCAAAGAGCAACCATCTGTCTCTTCACCACCTGCCAAAGTGCCCAGGCAGTCAGAGAGACATGGACAGGAGCCATCACAGTCTCTACTTCTGTTCTCGGAATCTGTTGGCTTGGAAAGAGGGGGCCAGCCAAGCAGCATTCCTGAATGTGAAGAAGAGGGAGTATGCAGTGATGCGCAACTTCTTTATCCCTCTGAATCTGAAGAGGCGAGTGGGCCAGTGCCTATGGTCAGCACACCTCAGTACGCATCAGATGATGACGAGACTCAGTTGCCACTTTCTGGTGCGTACGGTGCTGGCGAGACAACCCCGGAGAAGCAGCTGTTTGAAGAGTGGAGGGAAGATGATGAGGTCCTTGACCCATCATGGCGTGAGGAACAGGAAGGTGGTGGGAGCAGCTCGGAGGAAGAGATTCCCCTACCGGCCAAAACAGGAGGCAGAGGGAGGGGGAAGACTTGGTTGCCTGTACCCTCCACTTCGGCACCCGTTAGGAGCATTCCTCATTCCAAAGGCAAAACGGGCGCTCCCAAGACTTGCAGTGCGTGGTCCTTTTTTGACACAGTTGCAGATGACATTTGCTTTGTCAAATGCAAGCTGTGTCATCAGAAAGTCAAAAGAGGGAGAAATGTCAGCAACCTCAATACCACAAATATGTGGAAACATGTGCGCACCAAGCACGAGTTGGAGTTGCAGAGACACCCTGAAGACGTAGGCCAACGTACAGCACCACCTACCACCTCTTCAGTTCGTGTTGGGGCCTCTTCCTCCAGCTCACACACTGCTGGTTCGGCTTCCTCACAGGATCGCCAAGGAAGAACCTCTGCCACTGTTGTCCGGAGACCCTGTCAGATTCCACCCATAGCAGCACGTTCCCATCCATCACAGCCATCGGTAGCACAGGCATGGGATAAAAGGCGCCCTTACTCGGCAAACCATCCCCGAGCACAGTCTCTGAATGCTGGCATTGCCAAACTTCTGGCAGTTGAAATGCTGTCATTCAGGCTGGTGGACACTGACACCTTCCGGGACTTAATGGCATTGGCAGTCCCCCAATACAACGTGCCCAGCCGCTTTTATTTCAGCAGGCGAGCCGTCCCTGCCCTGCAGAAACATGTTGAGGGCAAAATAAAACATGCGCTACTAAACGCCGTTAGTAGCAAGGTCCACCTGACCACCGATGCGTGGACCAGTAACCATGGACAGGGACGATACCTTTCCCTCACTGCCCACTGGGTCAATGTTGTGGAGCCGGGTACAGATCTGGAGAGTGGCGCTGTACGTGTTCTTCCAACGCCACGGATTGCAGGACTCCAGTCTGTACACATAGACTCCTCCTCCTACTCAAGTTCCTCAGAAACAGCAGAGCAGGAGCCTGTTACGACCGATATGAGCACAGCCGTGGCCAAACGTCAACAGGCTGTACTCAAATTAATTTCTTTGGGGAATCGAAGCCACACAGCGCAGGAGCTCTGGAATGCTATCAAGCAGGAGAGCGATGTGTGGTTTGGGCCAGTGAATCTCCAGCCGGGCTTGGTAGTGTGTGACAATGGCCGAAATCTGGTGGCAGCTCTTGGCCTAGGCAACCTCACACACATCCCATGTCTGGCACATGTGCTTAACTTGGTCGTGCAGAGCTTTCTGAGGGACTATCCAGATCTTGATGCACTGTTGCACAAGGTCCGCATAGAGTGCGCTCACTTGCGGCGTTCCAGCACGGCAAGATCGCGCCTCGCTGCTCTGCAGCGACGATTTGGCCTTCCGGAACATCGCATCATATGTGACCTACCCACCCGGTGGAATTCAACGTTACATATGTCGGAGCGGTTGTGTGAGCAGCAGGCAGCAGTCATGGAGTACCAGCTGCATCAGGCGCAAACAAGTCGCACTGTGCGCCGTTCACACTTCAGCACCATTGAGTGGGCCTCTATGAAGGACATCTGCCTCGTTTTGCGTGCCTTCGATGAATCCACGTGGATGGCGAGTGCAGATGATGCACTAGTCAGCATGACTGTCCCCCTTATCTGCCTGCTTCAACAAACACTGCAAGCACTAAGGGATGAGGTTTCGGAAGAGGTGGAGGATGAGGAGTCCCAAATGCCATCTGCTTCTGGACAGTCTGCGCTACGTGTTTCCTCACAAAGGCCTAGGCAGGGGACACTTTGTGAGGAGGATGAGGAGGAGTCGATGGTGGAGGAAGACATCTCTCCAGAGGAGGGAGGTACACAAACCTCTACTCAGTATGTACAGCGAGGGTGGGGTGATGCAGAGCAGGCCGAGGTCACGCCTCAAACAGGGGACAGCGGTTCTTTGGCAGTTGGGAGTCTGCAGCACATGGTTGATTTCATGCTGCAGTGCCTGAGAAACGACCGCCGCATCGCCCACATTCTCGTCTCGGCTGATTATTGGGTGTACACCCTCCTAGATCCTCGCTACCGGGACAGCGTACAAAGGCTCATACCAACGTTGAACCGGGAGCGTAAACTGCGGGAGTACGAAGAGTCACTGGTGCAGTCCATAATGTTTTCCATTCCACCCGACAGCATTGTTGCTAGTGCTTTACAAAGCAGCTCTGTGCGTCAAGGCAGTGGAGGAAACTCTGCACAAAGAGGCAGCAGAGGCAGCGCCGCAGCACAAGGCAAGACCACTTTGGCCCAAATGTGGCAAAGTTTTGTGTGTCCACCACAATTGTCTACACCATCAGCGACGCCTCGAGTCAGCAGGAGGCAACGCTTCCGTCAGATGGTGTCAGACTACATGTCTTGCTCTGTCGCTGTACTCCCAGATGGCTCTTCCCCCTTCAAGTTTTGGGTCTCTAAGCTGGATACATGGCCAGAGCTTAGCCAGTATGCATTGGAGGTGCTGGCTTGCCCTGCTGCCAGTGTATTATCGGAACGCGTCTTTAGTGCCGCAGGTGGTGTACTAACAGACCGTCGCACGCGACTATCTTCCGATAATGTTGACCGGCTGACTTTTCTGAAAATGAACAAGGCCTGGATCTCCAAAGACTTTGCCATTCCTCTTACAGACTAAATTAGTGGTTGGCAACTGTATCCAGGTCTGCTGGTGTGTTCATTTTTCTACCACCTGAACTATAATCCCTGTGCTTCAACACAGCCAGTTGTCGCTCAGATATGTCGTCTGCACAGAGAAACACACTAGCTCCTGTGTTAGTGGGGTTCAGTAACGCCAGCTGATCCCCAGCCTGCTCCTCGCCTAATCCTGGGCTCCAACAGCGTCAGTTGGTGTTCAGAAGTGTCGTCTCCACAGAGCCAAACACATTCGTTCAAGTGTTAGTGGGGTTCAGCACTGCCAGCTGTTCCCCTGCTGTGGAGATGGCAAGTCTCCTGCTGCCTACACCTGCCAAAATCCAGTAGGCCCCAGCCTGCTCCTCGCCTAATCCTGGGCTCCAACAGCGTCAGTTGGTGTTCAGAAGTGTCGTCTCCACAGAGCCAAACACATTCGTTCAAGTGTTAGTGGGGTTCAGCACTGCCAGCTGTTCCCCTGCTGTGGAGATGGCAAGTCTCCTGCTGCCTTCACCTGCCAAAAGCAACAGGCCCCAGCCTACTCCTCGCCTAATCCTGGGCTCCAACAGCGTCAGTTGGTGTTCAGAAGTGTCGTCTCCACAGAGCCAAACACATTCGTTCAAGTGTTAGTGGGGTTCAGCACTGCCAGCTGTTCCCCTGCTGTGGAGATGGCAAGTCTCCTGCTGCCTACACCTGCCAAAATCCAGTAGGCCCCAGCCTGCTCCACGCCTGATCCTGGGCTCCAACAGCCTCAGTTGGTGTTCAGAAGTGTCGTCTCCACAGAGCCAAACACATTCGTTCAAGTGTTAGTGGGTTTCAGCACTGCCAGCTGTTCCCCTGCTGTGGAGATGGCAAGTCTCCTGCTGCCTACACAGTCCTACTACTACTGATTTTAACCGTGCTCCACTTAGGCCTGTGGCTTCACTGATTTTCGTATTTCCCCTGTCCTCCAACCCCGCCAGTTACAGCTCCGAAGTGGCGTCTGCACAATCCACACTTGTTCCTGTGTTCCAGGTGTTCAGTCCGGTCAGTTAATCCCCTAGCTAGTTATGGGAATGTGGACAGAGCAGGCGGCATTGCCGGACACACATCAGGGGATTAACTAACCGGACTGAACACCTGGAACACAGGAACAAGTGTGGATTGTGCAGACGCCACTTCGAAGCTATAACTGGCGGGGTTGGAGGACAGGGGAAATACGAAAATCAGTGAAGCCACAGGCCTAAGTGGAGCACGGTTAAAATTAGTAGAAGTCTACAACCGATCTTAAAATTTCTTCAATGCAGCCTCAGCCTGCTCCGTGCTTGTCCCTGAGCTTCAACACAGCCTGTTGTAGCTCGGAAGTGCCGTCCACACGGAAAGAGACACTTGCTGCCGTGTCTCAGTGGGGTTCAGTAACGTCAGCTGTTCCCCTGCTGTGTGGATGGCAGTCTCTCCTGCTGTCTCCGCATTCCAAAGACAGTAGGCCTCAGCCTACACCCTCCTATTTCCTGGGCTTCAACACAGCCAGTTGTAGCTCGGAAGTGCCGTCCACACGGAAAGAGACACTTGCTCCCGTGTCTCAGTGGGGTTCAGTAACGCTAGCTGATCCCCTGCTGTGTGGATGGCAGTCTCTCCTGCTGTCTCTGCATTCCAAAGACAGTAGTCCTCTGCCTACACCCTCCTATTTCCTGGGCTTCAACACAGCCAGTTGTAGCTCGGAAGTGCCGTCCACACGGAAAGAGACACTTGCTCCCGTGTCTCAGTGGGGTTCAGTAACGCTAGCTGATCCCCTGCTGTGTGGATGGCAGTCTCTCCTGCTGTCTCTGCATTCCAAAGACAGTAGGCCTCTGCCTACACCCTCCTATTTCCTGGGCTTCAACACAGCCAGTTGTAGCTCGGAAGTGCCGTCCACACGGAAAGAGACACTTGCTCCCATGTCTCAGTGGGGTTCAGTAACGCTAGCTGATCCCCTGCTGTGTGGATGGCAGTCTCTCCTGCTGTCTCTGCATTCCAAAGACAGTAGGCCTCTGCCTACACCCTCCTATTTCCTGGGCTTCAACACAGCCAGTTGTAGCTCGGAAGTGCCGTCCACACGGAAAGAGACACTTGCTCCCGTGTCTCAGTGGGGTTCAGTAACGCTAGCTGATCCCCTGCTGTGTGGATGGCAGTCTCTCCTGCTGTCTCTGCATTCCAAAGACAGTAGGTCTCTGCCTACACCCTCCTATTTCCTGGGCTTCAACACAGCCAGTTGTAGCTCGGAAGTGCCATCCACACGGAAAGAGACACTTGCTTCCGTGTCTCAGTGGGGTTCAGTAACGCTAGCTGATCCCCTGCTGTGTGGATGGCAGTCTCTCCTGCTGTCTCTGCATTCCAAAGACAGTAGGCCTCTGCCTACACCCTCCTATTTCCTGGGCTTCAACACAGCCAGTTGTAGCTCGGAAGTGCCGTCCACACGGAAAGAGACACTTGCTCCCGTGTCTCAGTGGGGTTCAGTAACGCTAGCTGATCCCCTGCTGTGTGGATGGCAGTCTCTCCTGCTGTCTCTGCATTCCAAAGACAGTAGGCCTCTGCCTACACCCTCCTATTTCCTGGGCTTCAACACAGCCAGTTGTAGCTCGGAAGTGCCGTCCACACGGAAAGAGACACTTGCTCCCGTGTCTCAGTGGGGTTCAGTAACGCTAGCTGATCCCCTGCTGTGTGGATGGCAGTCTCTCCTGCTGTCTCTGCATTCCAAAGACAGTAGGCCTCTGCCTACACCCTCCTATTTCCTGGGCTTCAACACAGCCAGTTGTAGCTCGGAAGTGCCGTCCACACGGAAAGAGACACTTGCTCCCGTGTCTCAGTGGGGTTCAGTAACGTCAGCTGTTCCCCTGCTGTGTGGATGGCAGTCTCTCCTGCTGTCTCTGCATTCCAAAGACAGTAGGCCTCTGCCTACACCCTCCTATTTCCTGTGCTTTAACACAGCCAGTTGTAGCTCGGAAGTGCCGTCCACACGGAAAGAGACACTTGCTCCTGTGTCTCAGTGGGGTTCAGTAACGTCAGCTGTTCCCCGGCTGTGTGGATGGCAGTCTCTCCTGCTGTCTCCGCATTCCAAAGACAGTAGGCCTCTGCCTACACCCTCCTATTTCCTGGGCTTCAACACAGCCAGTTGTAGCTCAGAAGTGCCGTCCACACGGAAAGAGACACTTGCTCCCGTGTCTCAGTGGGGTTCAGTAAGGTCAGCTGTTCCCCTGCTGTGTGGATGGCAGTCTCTCCTGCTGTCTCCGCATTCCAAAGACAGTAGGCCTCAGCCTACACCCTCCTATTTCCTGGGCTTCAACACAGCCAGTTGTAGCTCGGAAGTGCCGTCCACACGGAAAGAGACACTTGCTCCCGTGTCTCAGTGGGGTTCAGTAACGCTAGCTGATCCCCTGCTGTGTGGATGGCAGTCTCTCCTGCTGTCTCTGCATTCCAAAGACAGTAGGCCTCTGCCTACACCCTCCTATTTCCTGGGCTTCAACACAGCCAGTTGTAGCTCGGAAGTGCCGTCCACACGGAAAGAGGCACTTGCTCCCGTGTCTCAGTGGGGTTCAGTAACGCTAGCTGATCCCCTGCTGTGTGGATGGCAAAGTCTCCTGCTGCCTACACAGTCCTACTACTACTGATTTTTAACCGTGCTCCAATTAGGCCTGTGGCTCCACTGTCTCTCGTATTTCCCCTGTCCTCCAACCCTGCCAGTTACAGCTCCGAAGTGGCGTCTGCACAATCCACACTTGTTCCTGTGTTCCAGGTGTTCAGTCCGGTCAGTTAATCCCCTGATGTGTGTCCGGCAATGCCGCCTGCTCTGTCCACATTCCCATATGGGAATGTGGACAGAGCAGGCGACATTGCCGGACACACATCAGGGAATTAACTGACCGGACTGAACACCTGGAACACAGGAACAAGTGTGGATTGTGCAGACGCCACTTCGGAGCTGTAACTGGTGGGGTTGGAGGACAGGGGAAATACGAAAATCAGTGAAGCCACAGGCCTAAGTGGAGCACGGTTAAAATTAGTAGAAGTCTACAACCGATCTTAAAATTTCTTCAATGCAGCCTCAGCCTGCTCCGTGCTTGTCCCTGGGCTTCAACACAGCCAGTTGTTGCTCGGAAGTGCCGTCTTCACAGAGTAAAACACTAGCTCCTGTGTTTGTGGGGTTCAGTAACGTCAGCTGTTCCCCTGCTGTTTTGATGGCAATCTGTCCTGCTGCCTCCCAATTGACAGCACATCAGGCCTCAGCCTGCTAAGTGCTTGTCCCTGGGCTCCAACATCGCCAGTTGCTGCTCATAACTGACTTTGGCACGGGTACTCCCTCCTGCCCAGCTTGGTTCCAGCCCTGCCTGCTGTTTCCGGGAAGTGTCAATGTCAGTTTGCCACCCCAAGTTGCCATGTCGTGTTGCGGTTGGGTTAGCCGAGGCTAGGGTGCCTGCACTTTAGGTGCTTCCTATGTGGACTGCGGGTTCTGGTAAGAAAGGCTTGTTCCGTAGTGCCAGTAGGACAAGCACCCCCTGTAGGACTGTGTGACTCGGTAACTGTGGCCAGCTTGCGGCATGCCAACTTTGCTTTTCAGGGGTAACTTCAGCTGCCCCTCCGGGTTCCAGCACCGTCAGTTGGTTCTCGGCAGAGCCTTTGGCCTAGGTGCCTCCATCTCGGTATCCGAGTTCCGGCAACGTCTGCTGGTCCTTGGTAGTGCTTTGTAGCACAGGTACCTCCTGCTTAGTAACCGGGTTCCAGCACCGTCAGCTGGTCCTCGGTTGTGCCATTGGCTCTTATTCCTTCTGCTGCCCCTCCGGGTGCCAGCACTGTCAGCTGGTCCTCGCTATTTCCATTTGCTCTTGCAGCTTATGCTACCCATCCGGGTTCCAGCACCGTCAGCTGGTTCTCGGCAGAGCCTTTGGCCTAGGTGCCTCCATCTCGGTATCCGAGTTCCGGCAACGTCTGCTGGTCCTTGGTAGTGCTTTGTAGCACAGGTACCTCCTGCTTAGTAACCGGGTTCCAGCACCGTCAGCTGGTCCTCGGTAGTGCCATTGGCTCTTGTTCCTTCTGCTGCCCCTCCGGGTGCCAGTACCGTCAGCTGGTTCAAGAGGACAAAGAACAGGAAGACAACCACCAAGATGCAGAACAACAAGAGAGAGAAGACAAAGAAGCATAAAAAAACAAAGCAGAAGAACATTAAGCATAAGACTAATACTCTGAGCAAATGATATTATCTTATTTATAAGCAGAAGAAGACTAAGCAGTGTATGGGGGTGAGTCCGTTCCTCCTCGTGGTGCCCCTGGAATAGGTCTGCTGCTGCAGGCCAAACTGAACGCGGACAAATCCTGTTGTAAATCTTTTGTGACAGGCAGAACGGAAGGTGTAAACTTCTAACTTTTCTAGATAACAACTACAGGAATGCCTGACACAAATAAGAATATGATGAAGAAGAATAGGAAGAAGATGAAGAAGTTGAATATGTAGAATAATAATTGTTGAATAAGAAGAATATGAAGAATGTAAGAAAAGGAAGAAGAATGTAAAAAAAGGAAGTAGAAGAATTTAAAAAAAGGAAGAAGAAGAAGAATGTAAAAAAAGGAATAAGAAGAAGAATGTAAAAAAAGGAAGTAGAAGAATGTAAAAAAAGGAAGAAGAAGAAGAATGTAAAAAAAGGAATAAGAATAAGGTAAAAAAAGGAAGACGAATAAGAAAGAAGAAGAAAGAAGAAAGAAGAAGAAGAAGACATACATGTCTGGCAAAATATAAATGAGGCTAACATAGTCAATATCTTTGTAACTCCTAACGTCTTTAAAAAAAAAGTTTAATTCCTGCTATTCCATTTGATTGGGCTAAACCTCTATGGCTTTAATGTCTCCTCCACCTCCCACAATACATTCTACATTATTCTTAGTTGTTTTTCTTCATGTAGAATTAACCTACAAGGAAAGAAAGGGGTTTTTTTAATTCCGATATTTTGGCCCCATTGACTTGCATTGGTTGCCGGTATCGGAATCGGCGATACCGATACTTTTTTTTAAGATCGGCCGATCCATTCCGATCCGATATTTTCAAGTATCGGCTGGTATCGCTCAACTCTATTAAGGAGCTGAAACTGCTAAACCCTTCATCCCATTTTAATGTGGATACCCTAAAATGAAAGCTGAAAGTCTGAACTTCAACTGCATCTGAATTGTTTTATTTAAAATTCATTGTGGTAATGTCTAGAACCAAAATTAGAAAAATGTTGTCTCTGTCCAAATATATATGGACCTAACTGTATATTTTTTTATCGCTTTTTATTGCACTTTTTGCACTGAGGTATGATGATAAAGCATTGTTTTTTGCTTTGTCTTTATTTTTTTATGATGTTCCCTAAAGGGTTAACTAGTGGGACAGTTTTATAGGTTGGGTCATTCCGGACATGACGATACCAAATATGTGTACTTTTATTGTTTACGTTATTTTTTTAATATTTTTAGTATTTTTTTAAACGTTTTAAAAACTTTTTTACTTTGTCCCACTATTAAATTTGATCATAGAATTTATGGTTAAAGTGCCGGAAGTGGTGCAGGTTAGCCTCTGAATGTGCAAAATCCCTGGGATGTATCCATATATCCCAGGTCAATAAGTACCAGGTCACAAGAATGTATGGATACGTTGTGGGTGGTATAGGGGTTAAAGAGTAACTAGCCATATATTGAAAGGAATCTGGGATTTGGCAGACTTGAAAATCTGTCAGACTACTTCATTTTTCTCACTTTGTAACTGAGGTCATTTGTCCTATGTTCATTTGGTGAAGTGTTGAACATTAGAATTTCCACAAAGGGATTTTTATACATACCCATGTCAGTTTTTATAATACTCTAACCTATTTCTGATGAGCAATAATATCCAATTAAAAAGTAATTTATTTGGTTCCAAAAGGCACTTGGCCTTCAAGTCTTTACTCTGCAAGTGGCACAATTACGTTTTTTTTTACCACTTGCCACGACTAATACTTGACCCCATTTTCTTCTCTCATAGTCTAAAATCAAAGAACAACTAAATGCTACAGACGTTTGTCTGCCAATCAAATGTTTAAAATGGAACTGTACTTTCAAGACATTTTGAATAAATTAACCCCTTCACGATACAGCCAATATCTGATTTTGCATTTTTGTGCTTTTCTCACCTTCTTCCCAGAGCCATAGCTTTGTCTCTCCACATAAACATATGAGGACTTGTTTTCTGCATTATAAGTTGCATTTTTGAATTACACCATTAATTTTCCCAAACAATGAAAAAATGCCAAGTGGGTAGAAACTTTGAATAAAACGCAACATGTGGTAAAAATGACCTTTGAAATATAATTCTACTTTTCAATATGATTACGGTGATACCAAACATGTCCAGTGTTTTTATTATTTTAGTGGTGAAGGAAAAACTCAGACATTTTAAAAGAAAGATTGTTTGGGAAGTGTCATCATTTTCCGAGATCGGTTTAATTTTTCCATCAATGGAGCTGTGTGAGAGCTTATTTTTTGCATGGTGAGACACCATTTTTATTGATACCATTTTGGGATAGATATGACTTTTTGATTGCTTATTACAGCATTTTTTGTGGTATTGCACCAACCAAAAATACGTAGTTTGGGCATTATGATATTTTGTTTGTTTGCAGTGTTTACAGATCGGATTAATTATTTTTACATTTTGGCGATACCACATATGTGCATTTTTTTATTTTCTTTATTTTTTGTGGGAAAAGAGAAGTGATTTGAAGTCAAGTTTTTTTATTTTTTTTCATATTTGCTAAAACATTTTTTTTTACTTTTCAGTAGTAATGAGCGAGCACTAAAATGCTTGAGTACTTGTTACTAGAGTTGAACAAACTGTAATGCTTGGGTGCTCGACCTAAGTAATGAGTGTAATGGAAGTCAAAGGCTAATTATGCAAATTGTCTCTTCAGAGAGGAAGAGGACTAGAACTCTAGTGCCACCTATTGGAAGTAGCAATCCTAAAAGTCACTGTCAACCCTTTAACCAGCCTTGTTACATGACTTAGGATAAAAGCCAAGCCAGAATCTCCATTTGCAGACACTGTGTTTCGGGGTACTGCCCCTCGTCAGTGCAAAGTGTGAGATCTGGTTTGGCTGTGAGTCATGTAACAAGGCTCGTTAAAGGGTCGACATTGACTTTTAGGATTGCTACTTCCAATTGGTGGCACTAGAGTTCTAGTCCTCTTCCTCTCTGAAGAGACAAATTGCATAATTAGCATATTTCCCAGAGGAGCATTGTGGCTTTAAGTCTGCTCATCTCGACATGCTTATCATGTCATTCTCCGCAAGGAGAAATGATACTTCTTGGAAGTCAAAGGGAAACACAAGGATTTATCCATCTCTTCCCTCCAGAGGTCTGAAGGGGGACTAAAAATTGCTGAAAACAATGGAAACAGCACAAAAATGGCATGGAAACAGATGGGGAAGACCCCTAGAAGCATCTCTGAATCCCAGGTCACCGCTGGGAACAATGTTTTTTGAGTAAGACGCCACTTTTACAAACTGACAATAAAACATACAAAACCGCAGTTAAAAAAGGATTTGACTGGAAAAAATGTGAAGAAACATTTTTTCCCAGAATAATGACTTGTATATAAGACAAAATAAATATGAGAAAAAAAATGCTTCTCTACACCTTGGACTATGTGCACGTGCAGTGTTTTTGCACGTTTGAATTGCTTTCAATTGTGAGAAAAACATACAACATGAAATGGAATTTTATCATTTTAATACCTTATCTGGTCATGTGGTGTGTGAGTGATGATCAAACATATCCTGTTTAATTTATGATGGAGGGGCAATGAAAGTCATAATTTTTTTTCAGGGCCATCAGGCAGCCATCACAATTTTCTGAGGGCCATCAGGCGGCCCTCACTAAGTTTAGAGGGCCAACATTTTTGGAGGGCCAGCAGATGGCTATGCTTTGCATAACCGTATATTGCTACTGCAATAAAATGTATTCATCTGAGAGGAGCAAATTATATTTTTCGTATTTAAACTGTAAAGTCTTAAACTCGGAGGGCCAGTAGGCGGCACTCACAATTTATAGATGGATAGCAGGGGGAGCACTATTTTTAGAATGCCAGCAGGGTTATTGTAGACATATGAGACCGAGACGGAGATTTTTGGTAAAGTACATCATTCTACTGTTTACAGTAAATGGAAAGAGGCCTACAAATTAACTCCTTTCTGATGTTAGATGTACTATACTGTCCGTGTGCCCTGGGCCAATTTGACCACCGACGGGATAGTACATCATAGCAATCTGCCGTGCACATGGGGGTGTGTGCGGCCGATCGTCTCCCGATCTCAACTGATTCTCACAGCTAACACCCGGCACTAAGTGCCAGGAGCAGTCATGGACCGCTCCTGGCACATTAACCTCTGGAATACTGTAATCGAACATGATCACAGCATTCCAGGAGCAGGCAGAGGGCTGACAGCCAATCTGCCTTTGGATCGGAGAACCCGCGGCGTGACACAGGGTCCCGAACGCTCCCATGGTAACCTGATGTCGTCATGACGACATCTGGGTTGCCAGAGCTGAGAAACTTCTTATTATGCACAGTGCATGTCAGAAAGTATCTCAGGTCAGTGTGCAGAGTCCAGCGCTGACTGCTTCTGGAGCATGCAGATGCTGCTTCATCTGCATGCTATAGAAGCGATCAGCCTGCAAAATATGAGTGTCCCATAGTGGGACTAAGTGTAAAAACTAGAATGAAGTAAAAAAAATATATATTTTTTAAATAATTGTAAAAATATATAAAAAAAATAAAAGCAATCAATATTTATTCTATCATTAAATAAATATTTGAATATAAAAAAATCTAAACAATAAAAATACACATATTTGGCATCGCCGTGTCCGTAATGACCTGACCTATAAAACTGTCCCACCAGTTAACCCCTTTAATGAACACCATAAAAAAAAGCAATGCTTTATCATCATACCGCATAACAAAAAGTGGAATAGCACGCAATCAAAAAGACGGCTATGCATAAACATGGTACCGCTGAAAACATCATCTTATCCCGCAAAAAATACAGGATCATCAGTGTATAAATAAAGAAGTTATAGCTCTCAGGATAAAGTGATGCAACAACAATTATTTTTTCTATAAAATAGTTTTTATTATATAAAAGCACTAAAACATAAAAAAAATAAATGAGGTATCGCTGTAATCGTACTGACCCAAATAATAAAACTGCCTTATCAATTTTACCACATGCGGAATGGTGTAAAATATAAAAATATAGTACATCAAACACCCTTTGTAACCCCCTTAGTTAGGGAAAAATAATAAAATAAAAAAAAGTATTTATTTACATTTTCCCATTAGAGTTAGGGCTAGGTTAAAGTGAGTTGGGCTAAAGTTAGGGTTAGGGTTGGGGCTAAAGTTAGGGTTAGAGTTGGGGATAAAGTTAGGGTTGGGATTAGGGTTAGGGTTGGGATTAGGGTTAGAGGTGTGTTAGGGTTAGATTTGTGGTTAGGGTTAGTGTTGGGATTAGGGATAGGGGTGTGTTAGGGTTGGAGTTAGAATTGGGGGGTTTCCACTGTTTCAGCACATCAGGGGCTCTCCAAACATGACATGGCATCCGATCTCAATTCCAGCCAAATCTGCGTTGAAAAAGTCAAATGGTGCTCCTTCCCTTCCGAGCTCTGTTGTGCGCCAAAACAGTGATTTACCCCCACATATGGTTATCGGCGTATTCAGGACAAATTTGACAACAATTTTGGGGATCCAAATTCTCCTGTTACCCTTGTGAAAATAAAAAATTGGGGAGCAAAAAGAATTCTTTATTTTTACGGCTCTATGTTATAAACTTCTGTGAAGCACTTGGGGGTTCAAAGTGCTCATCACACATCTAAATAAGTTCCTTAGGGTGTCTAGTTTCCAAAATGGGGTCACTTGTGGGGGGTCCACTGTTTAGGCACATCAGGGGCTCTCCAAACACGACATGGTGTCCTATCTCAATTCCAGCCAATTTGGGTTTTAAAAAGTCAAAGAGCGCTCCTTCCCTTCCGAGCTCTGTCGTGTGCCCAAACAGTGGTCTACCTCCACATATAGGGTATCAGCGTACTCAGGACAAATTGCTCAACAACTTTTCGGGTCCAATTTCTCCTGTCACCCTTGGGAAAATAGAAAATTAGGGACTAAAAAATCATGTTTGTGGAAAAAATATGATTTTTTTATTTTCACACCCGAGCATTATAAACGAGGGTTCAAAGTTCTCACCACACAAATAGATAAGTTCCTTAATGGGTCTAGTTTTCAAAATGGTGTCATTTGTGTGGAGTTTCCACAGTTTAGGCACATCAGGGGCTCTCCAAACATGACATGGCATCCAATCTCAACTCCAGACAATTTTGGGTTGAAAAAGTCAAACGGCGCTCCTTCCCTTCCGAGCTCTGCCATGCGCCCAAACACTGGTTTACCCCCACATATAGGGTATGAGCATACTCAAGACAAACACTTGGGAAAATAAAAAATTGGGGGCGAAATTATCATTTTTGTAAAAAAAATCTGATTTTTTATTTTGATGGCTGTACGTTATAAACTTCTGTGAAGCACTTGGGGTTCAAAGTGCTCACCACACATCTAGATAAGTTCCTTAGGGGGTCTAGTTTCCAAAATGGTGTCACTTGTGGGGGGATTCCTCTGTTTAGGCACATCAGGGACTCTCCAAACGTGACTTGGCTCCGATCTCAATTCCAGCTAATTTTGCATTGAAAAGTCAAACGGCGCTCTTCTCTTCTGAGATCTGCCATGCGCCAAAACAGTGGTTTACATGCATATGTGGGGTATCAGCATGCTCAGGACAAATTGGACAATTTTTGGGGTCCAATTTCTCCTGTTACCCTTGGTTAAATAAAAAAAATTGGATCTGAAGTAAATTTTTTGTGAAAAAAAGTTAAATGATCATTTTTTTAAACATTCCAAAAATTCCTGTGAAGCATCTGAAGGGTTAATAAACTTCTTGAATATGGTTTTAAGCACAATCAGGGGTGCATTTTTTAGAATGGTGTCATTTTTGGGTATTTTCTTTCATATAGACCCCTCAAAGTGACTTCAAATGTGATATGGTCCCCCCAAAAAAATGGTGTTGTAAAAATGAGAAATCGCTGTTTAACTTTTAACCCTTATAACTTCCTAACAAAAAAAAATTTGGTTCCAAAATTGTGCTGCTGTAAAGTAAACATGTGGGAATTGTCAATTATTTTGTATTTTGCGAGACACATCTTTGTGATTTAAGGGCATGAAAATTCAAAGTTGGAAAATTGCTAAATTTTCAAAATTTTTGCCAAATTTCTGTTTTTTTCCACAAATAAATGCAAGTCATATCAAAGAAATTTTACCACTATCATGAAGTATAATATGTCACGAGAAAACAGTGTCAGAAACACCAGGATTCATGGAAGCATTCCAGAGTTATTACCTCATAAAGGTACAGTGGTCAGAATTGTAAATATTGGCCTGGTCATTAACATGCAAACCACCCTTGGGGGTAAAGGGGTTATAGAACACGGCAGAATGGTGGAGGTTCCAAAATATTTTGGGGCTATTTTGCTGCCAATAGCCCTTGGTTAGAATCCCAAAGGATTATGGGCTGTAATATAGTGCCCGAAGTCAGAAAGCTGGGTTTGCATCCTAGGTCATGGGTATTCCAGCAGGACACTGACCCCAAACATATTTCAAGAAAGCACCCAGAAATAGATTAAAGCAAAGCACTGGAGAGTTTAGATGTGGTAATTCCATCACCAGTAGCATAAATTCTCCCATCACTGCCTCTTACATACAGATGCTACATAAAAACTGTAAATTGACACATTAAATCAGTTAATGTTGCCTGCTTTAATTAATTTCAGAGTACAGATCAGTGTAAAGAAATAAATCAGTCAATGAGTTCATGGAAAAAAGCAGCGGCAAGGCTTAGAATTTATTAGCAATAATCTCTGACTAGATGGCTATCATACACTATACCTACTGCCACACCTCTCTCTACACAAATTACAGATAAAAGAGGTATTATTGTAGAATGTAGAAGGGACTTGAACTGGCCCTGAAAAGATGTTTTGCTGTACATGGCAGCAACAAACTTTAGAGGAGCGCAAGTATCACTGCCAGGCTTTATGAATCGGTCAATGAGTGAAGAGAAAAAAGCAGTAGCAAGATTTAGAATTTATAAGGTAATAATCCCTGACTAGATGGCTGTAATGCATTATCCTATACTGCCACACCTCACTGTAGAAGAACTGCATATAAGAGCGGTATTATTATAAGAGAATAAAATATATGTGAATTAGCCCTGAAAAAAGCGATTAGTTTAATGTAGCAACACTAAAGGTACTGTTACATTTAGCAATGCACCAGCGATCCCGACAACGATACGACCCGGTCGCTGGTGCATCGCTAAATGGTTGCTAGTGAGCTGCCAAACAGGCAGATCTCACCAGCGATGCAGCAGTGGTCGGCGGTCACACGCAACTCTGATGATGTCTTCCGCCCGCATCCATGCGTCGCTCGTCGGAACCAGCAGGAAGCCGGCGATAAGAAATGGACCAGGATGATCTCACGCGATCAGCGATATCCAGCTGGGGGCCGGGTCGCAGGTACGTGTCACATGTAGCGAGATCGCTAGTGATATCGCTGTTGCGTCACAAAATCAGTGACGCTTTAGCGATATCGTTAGCAATCTCGCTATGTGTGAAGGGGGCTTAAGGGCCATTATTTCACAAACCCTGTTGGGGAATATAGTTGAACGCTTCGCATCTACTCAGCCTGATATGAAGGAGACTAGGATCTTTTGAACATACTGTACAAACTCTCCTGTCCCAGCTGTGAAATCCTGTATGCAGTGTGAGAATTCCCTATATGACGACCACCTGACAACTCACAACAAGGCATGGGATCATATATTACTAATAGAACCCACCGGCTCTTTTGGTTTCCAAAAATGTTCCCTCAACTAGATGGTGGAGCCTCTGAAAAGCACTTTTTCCCATTACTAAGTAGTGGGTCGCCTACACTGGTAAAGCGCATGTACTTAGTCCAAGGGATGCCAAAAATTAGAAATAGGCACTTCAATACCCCTTTGAAGAGACATAGTGAAGAGCCTGCATGAAACATTTTTCTCCCATTATTTAGGAGTGGGTATACTAAACTAGTTCTGCTTACGCATTAATAGGCCTCTAAAATTGTTAATGTGGGCATCATAAACACCCTTAAAACATTTAAAGTGAGGGTAGCATGATCACCTTGTTGATATGATGGTCGAGGAGGAAGGACAAAATCCTGAAGTGTATACCCATTTTTGGGTGGGAAGGGGTGCATGGGCGTTAGCCAGAAAAAAACAAACACTGGATTTGAGTTTACAGTATGTTCCACTGCTGTCATCTGATGTTCTACAGAAGTGTGACCCAATCCATCCCTTGTTCATTTTGATAAGTCAGCCTGTCAGTATTTTCTGTTGACAGACAGATGTGTCTATCGGTTATAATACCCGCAGCAGCACTAAAAACCCACTCTGACAAAATGCTAGCAGCAGTGCAGGTCAGGACCTCCAAGGTGTAGAGAGACAGTTCATGCCACATGTCTAGCTTGGATACCCTATAGTTGTAAGTCACAGAGGACCGTGATACGATACGGTCGGCAAGGTACTGCTTCAACATCTTTACAAACTTTTCCCTTCTTGTCATAGTGCCCCGCACATCACGTCCTGGGCAATGAAAAGGTCTGAGAAAACTGTCCCATATCTTTGATAGTGTTTCCCTGCCTCTGATGCATCTGGTGTGTGTTTCTCTCATCTCCACTACTTGGTTGTCCAAGGAACTGAAACCTTTGATGCCAGCGTTGTCAGATGGTATTTTTTTGTAATAATTCTTCAACTAGGGCTTTCTGGTACTGCAACATATTATTAGACCTCTCTGTCACATGAAGGAGAGATGTAAAGTTCTCCTTGTAGTGTGAGTCTAGAAGGGTGACCAACCAGCATTTAGTGTTGGCCAAAATGCGTACAGCATGAGGGTCACGGGAAAGGCAGCAGAACATATACTCAACCATGTGTGCCAGACTGACAACAGCCAATACTTCACTGTCCCCACCAAGAGGACGACTGTCCATGTTGTCCTCCTCCTCCTTGTCCTCCCACTCCTCCTGGTCTTCAGACCATCCCACTGAACAGATGGGACAAATGTGGTGTGGGTACTACCGTTTGTATCGCAGGCAACCAGCTTCTGTGCCTCCTCATTATCACCCAATCCACACTGAGAAAATGAAATGAGGCTGGGCTGTGTAGCATCACCCAGTATAGTTTCTTGCTCAATCACAACTTGCTCCGGCTGCAAAGCTTCCTCTTTAATTGTGAGCAGCGAGCATTTCAGTAGACAGAGAAGCGAGATGGTGATACTGATTATGGCATCATCACCCCTCACCATCTTAGTCGAGTCCTCAAAGTTTTGGAGAACTACACCGATATCAGACATCCATGCCCACTCATCAGCTCTTATGTCCAGAGGCTGACCAGAATACCGATGGGCATGGTGTAGCTAGTACTTAGCTCCTGACATCTGCTGCTCACAAAGCCTTCAGAACATATGTAAAGTTGAGTTCCAATGCTTGGAGGCATTGCACACCAGTTGGTGAGCTGAAAGTTGCAAATGCATACCCAGACCTGTCTCTGTGCTTTGAGTGTCTTGTTTCCTGCCTTCCTGAGGGCTTCATACTCAGGCTTGTATCCTAGATCCTGTCCCTGTTCCTGTACCTGACCTTGTTTTAACTCAGTCCTAACTTAGACCTGTTTGTATCCTTGTCTGTGGCTTCCTTTCCCTGCTGTGGTTATCCTTGTGTTTACTCCGTCTGCCCTGCTCTCGCTCCTTGCTCTGTGGTTCCGCAAACTGCGGTTCTGCTCTTTGCTCCGCAACCTGCGGTTCTGCTCTTTGCGCCACAGTCCTGCGGTTCTGCTCTTTGCTCCGCAATCCTGCGGTTCTGCTCTTTGCTCTGCAATCCTGCAGTTCTGCTCTTTGCTCTGCAATCCTGCGGTTCTGCTCTTGCTCCGAAATCCTGTGGTTCTGCTCTGTTTCCGTTCCGTATCTTGCGGGTCTTTATCCCTCCTGTCTGTTTCCTAACAGTTCATGTCCCTCCTGTCTGGACCGTTTCTTAACAGTTCCTGTCCCTCATGTCTGAACGGTTTTCTAACAGTTCCTGTCCCTCATGTCTGAACTGGCTCCTACCTGTTCCCATACACTATGCATACCTGTTTGTGTACCTGTCCTTCCCGTATCAGTTCCAGCTCCTTCGGTCTGAACAGGTCCCTACCTGTCCCCATATACCCTCCAGTCTGAACAGGCCCCTACCAGTTTCCACATATCACTCATACCGGCCCATGTTCCCATCCCTACCAAGTCAGTACCTGTCCCGCCTGTCCTGCCAGAGTCCCAGCCATGCCTGCTTGTCCTGCCAGAGCACCAGCCATGCCCGCCTGTCCTGCCAGAGTGCCATCTGTGCTCGCCTGTCCTGCCAGAGTGCCAGCCATGCCAGCCAGAGTACCAGATGTGCCTGTCTGTACTTGCCAGCACCTACTATCAGTGTTCAGTCCCTTAGTAAGATCAGCTGCTACAGCCAGACACCACCCTTGAGTGGTACCTGGTAGCTACCTGCCACACAAGCCTGAACTCACCATCAGAGGCTCCAGTGAACACCAAGGTAGCTGCTTAGTCACACCCTTTCCAGGGTAGTCTGGCTTGTGGCACAGTGGGGCCACAATCCCACGCTCGTGCCAACCAGTCAGGGCATGAGCGTTACATTACTGCAGCACTGCCAGGGCTGCTGTAGATTTAAATGAGATGGGAAATGGACATACATGCAGCATATTTTCACAAGTAGCTCAGGCAGATCTAGGAAAGTTTTGAGAAACTGCTGAACCACTAAGTTGAGCATGTGGGCCAGGCATGGTACATGTGCGAGATTGTAAAGCTTCAGAGTTGCCATTAGGTTATGGTCATTGTTACCCATAACCATGTCTGGTTGTAGGTTCAAGGGTGAGAACCACAGATTAGTCTGGTCTGTTAGACTTTTCAACAACTCTGCGGCAATGTGCAGTTTGTCGCTTGATTAGCTTCAGCGCATCTTCTTTCCATTTGGCCAAGGCAATGCTGCAGTGCTTCCAGCTTGCGACTGAAGTTGACATTTCTGAGATAGAGGGTGAGGAAAAGTATGAGAAGGAGGTGCAGGAACTGCTGTAGAAGCTGGGACAACCCTGATTGACACAGGGCCTGCAATCCTTGGTGATGGTATCACATATTCCGTCCTAGGGTCCAACTGGATCCCAGCTTCCACAATGTTCAAACAGTGTGCCATCAAGGAAATGTAGTGTCCCTGGCCACAAGCAATTGTCCATGTGTCTGTGGTTAAGTTGACCTTCCCAGTAACAGCTTTGGTCAGATCACAGCTGATGTTATGGGACACATGCTTGTGTAAGGTGCGGACGGCATACCAAGAGAAGTAGTGGCAGCTGGGACCGAGTACCTAGGTTCGGCAACCGCCATGAGGTTGCGGAAAGATTCCGTCTCCACAACCCTAAACAGCAACATTTCTAGGACAAGCAGTCTGGAAATGTGGCTGTTTAGCATTGTGGCTTGTGTGTAGGTGGGTGCATATTTATGCTTGAGTTCCAAGGACTGGGGTAGGGACAATGAAATGCTGCACTGAGTCAAGGACATGGACGTAGTTTCTGATGATGGTTGCAAGTGTGCAATGACAGGTGCAGGGTGGTAGGCATCTTTGCCAACATCATGGTCAGGGGATGGGCATGCACGTAGAACAGGCAAAGAGGCAGTAGTGTCACCAGAAGACACTATTTTTGGATCCTGACATTTGGCACAAGTAGTTGGGTGCTTTGTTTGCATGCTGATGGTGGTCAGGCTAGTAAATGTGCTGCCTCTGCTGATGCTGGCAAGGCAGATGTTGCAAATGGCCATTTTTGGCTTCACTGAACTATCTTTACAAAAGTGCCAGACTCAAGAACGCCTAACCCTTGGCTTGACAATTTCACCCATGTTAGTGCTCTGGGGAACAGTTGTCTGTCTTATGTCTCTGGCCATACCACATCCTTTTCTTGCCTGTCTTGGTGCTGCGTATCCCTCCCCCTGTGCACTGCTGTCCTTGCTCTGCATGTTCCCTTCCCAGGTTAGGTCAGTGACTTCATCATCCACCACCTTGTCTTCCAGTTCCATACCCTGGTCCTCCTCCTGACTTGCCGATGTAACAACACCACTTGTTGGCAATTGTGTCTCATCATCATCCGCATCTTGTGACTGTAATTGATTTTTCCCACCATCACCTTCTTGAGAGCGTGACTGCTGAAATATTTGGGTATCGCTACATGAGATCTCTTCATGTCCCACTTGAAATGGGCAGGGTGACAATTCAGAATCTATAAATGCAAATGTGAACAGCTGTTCAGAGTATCCAAGTGTGGGCTAACTTGTCTCTGGGCACTCGACATGGTGGGAGGAAGGTGGATTAGGGTGAGGATTATGTGGTCCAGAATTACGGCAACTGAGACTGGAATGTGTTGAAGACAGGATGGTGCTAGCAATGTGACTGCAAGAATTATCAGGTGTCCATCCATTAACCTTTTCACATTGGTCTGGCTTCAAGAGTGGTGTTCCAGTTTCACCTACAAAGTGGGACAGGAGGCTAGATTGACATGATCTTTGTGTTTTTTGTTCATTCGCGGAAGACACAGTTTCACTTTGCCCTCAGCCTAGGCCTCTGTGTTCACCATCAGCATCACGTCCACTTCCCAATCCCTTACCACTTGTCTTGCCCATATTAAATTACATATGGTATATCCATGCTGAGAAAATGTTGCAGCAATACTATCGCAGGTAAATTGGCCCACCTCAGTTGGACTTCTTACGCTGCAGTATCAATATAGCGATGCTATTTCTAACTAACAATTTTTTTGTTTTGATGCACAACTGGAGCATGATAAATGTGTTATAAAATTTCACTGCTGAAAAATGTTTGTAGTATTACTATTGCAGGAAAATTTACCAATTTCAGAAGGACTTCATACATTGCAGTATCAATATAGCAGTGCTATTTCTAACAACCACTTTTTTTGTTTAATTTTTATGCACAACTGAAGCACTATTAATGCTGTATAAAATTTATCTGCTGAAAAAATATGCAGAATTACAATAGCAGGAAAATTGGCCTTACTCAGATGGACTTCTAAGACTGTAGTATAAATATAGGAATGCTATTCCTGACCAACCATTTTTTTCTTGCTTTTATGCACAACTGGAGAACTCTAAATGACATATAATATTTGACTGCTGAAAAAAATTGCAGTATTAAAATCACAGGAAAATTGGTTCCCTTCAGATGGACATCTTACAATGCTGTATCAATATAGGGATTCTATTTCCAACCATCCAAGTTTTTTTGTTGTTTTGATCCACATCTGGAGCAGGATACAGTTGTGGCCAAAAGTATTTACACCCCTGCAATTCTGTCAGATAATACTCAATTTCTTCCTGAAAATGATTGCAAACACAAATTCTTTGTTATTATTATCTTCATTTAATTTGTCTTAAATGAAAAAACACAAAAAGAATTGTCCTAAAGCCAAATTGGATATAATTCCACACCAAACATAAAAAAGAGGGTGGACAAAAGTATTGGCACTGTTTGAAAAATCATGTGATGCTTCTCTAATTTGTGTAATTAACAGCACCTGTAACTTACCTGTGGCACCTAACAGGTGTTGGCAATAACTAAATCACACTTGCAGCCAGTTGACATGAATTAAAGTTGACTCAACCTCTGTCCTGTGTCCTTGTGTGCACCACATTGAGCATGGAGAAAAGAAAGAAGACCAAAGAACTGTCTGAGGACTTGAGAAACCAAATTGTGAGGAAGCATGAGCAATGTTAAGGCTACAAGTCCATCTCCAAAGACCTGAATGTTCCTGTGTCTACCATGCGCAGTGTCGTCAAGAAGTTTAAAGCCCATGGCGCTGTGGCTAACCTCCCTAGATGTGGACGGAAAAGAAAAATTGACAAGAGATTTCAACGCAAGATTGTGCGGATGTTGGATAAAGAACCTCGACTAACATCCAAACAAGTTCAAGCTGCCCTGCAGTCCGAGGGTACAACAGTGTCAACCTGTACTATCCGTCGGCATCTGAATGAAAAGGGACTGTATGGTAGGAGACCCAGGAAGACCCCACTTCTTACCCCGAGACATAAAAAAGCCAGGCTGGAGTTTGCCAAAACTTACCTGAAAAAGCCTAAAACGTTTTGGAAGAATGTTCTCTGGTCAGATGAGAAAAAAGTAGAGCTTTTTGGGAAAAGGCATCAACATAGAGTTTACAGGAGAAAAAAAGAGGCATTCAAAGAAAAAAACACGGTCCCTACAGTCAAACATGGCGGAGGTTCCCTGATGTTTTGGGGTTGCTTTGCTGCCTCTGGCACTGGACTGCTTAACCGTGTGCATGGCATTATGAAGTCTGAAGACTACCAACAAATTTTGCAGCATAATGTAGGGCCCAGTGTGAGAAAGCTGGGTCTCACTCAGAGGTCATGGGTCTTCCAGCAGGACAATGACCCAAAGCACACTTTAAAAAGCACTAGAAAATGGTTTGAGAGAAAGCACTTGCGACTTCTAAGGTGGCCAGCAATGAGTCCAGACCTGAATCCCATAGAACACCTGTGGAGAGATCTAAAAATGGCAGCTTGGAGAAGGCACCCTTCAAATATCAGGGACCTGGAGCAGTTTGCCAAAGAAGAATGGTCTAAAATTCCAGCAGAGCATTGTAAGAAACTCATTGATGGTTACTGGAAGCGGTTGGTCACAGTTATTTTGGCTAAAGGTTGTGCAACCAAGTATTAGGCTGAGGGTGCCAATACTTTTGTCGGGCCCATTTTTGGAGTTTTTTGTGAAATGATCAATGTTTTGCTTTTTGCTTCATTCTATTTTGTGTTTTTTCATTTAAGACAAATTAAATGAAGATAATAATACCAAAGAATTTGTGATTGCAATCATTTTCAGGAAGAAACTGAGTATTATCTGACAGAATTGCAGGGGTGTCAATACTTTTGGCCACATCTGTAAATGCTATTTAAAATTCCACTGTTGAAAAAATTTGCAGTGTTACCATTGTAGGAAAATGTATCCACTTCATATCGACTTCTTACACTGCAGTATTAATATTGCAATGATATTTCTAACCAACCAAGTTTTTTTTATTTGTTTTGATGCACAATTGGCGCACTATAAATGTCTTATAAAATTTCACTGCTGAAAAAAAATTGCAGCATTACTATTGTGAGAAATTTTGCCCACCTCAGATGAACTGGTTACACTGCAGGAGCAATATAGCGATAATATTGAGATCCAACCAAGTCTGGCTGTATGCTTTTGACGCATAACTGCCGCAGTAAAAATGGTGTATAATATTTCCCTGTTCAGACCAATTTGCAGGATTAAGCGCAAAAAGAATAATATTAGCCCTGAGATGGGGTTTTGTTATGAGTTACAGGCTGCAGCATAAAAGACACGCAATTCACACTATCCTGTCCTACATGATCCCTTCAGCACCATCTCTCTGTAAGTCCGCTAACAGCAGTATTAATATTGATTATAATTAGCCCTAATAAGGGATGTGGTTGTACTTGACATAAATATAAATTCGGTTGAATCCCTGTCTAATATGCACCTACAATTGTGTCCCTATTTCAGCAGAACCTTTACCTGCTCTGCCTGCTTCCAGGGTACAATTTGACAAGCATAGGGCCTTATATAGGTCTGATAGCACTATGCAGCCAGCCAATCACAGTAATGCCACAACCAAGATGGCTGCATGATTACATTGTCTGGCACTGCAGGCAATCCCCACATGTTTATTGGCTGTCTAAAAACAAACATGCGGGGCAGGGACTTGAGCTTCCGCTCGTACATTCAAAACATACTTGCCGAGTAACGAGCATCTTGATCACACACTAGTGGATGCATGCAATGTTGGGAAGGGGTTAAAGGGATAAAAACAATGATGCCAGTGTTTCTTTAATTATATAGGGTCTATTCACTTAATTATTGCTGTACACTATTAGTGTACAATAACTCATTTGAATTATTCCTAGTGTTTATTAATTGTATAGCTTAATAATTTCTAGCTGGTAACTATACGGCATTCCTGTAGTATGAAGAGTGCCCAAGTAGGGTTCCAACCCATAAGTTAAATAGTAGAGAAAACTTGCCACTCAAGGTTGTGGTGAAAAAATAGATCATTTCTTTAATGGCAATCTATATTAAATTAATTTTTCGATCCTGCATTGTATCTTCATCATAACTGATTGCTGGCTGGGTGTCCAAGAGAGTAGTGTAGCGCTGGGTATTGCGACGCACGATGCTTCTGGAAAGGTGCTATCAGTGAAATAAGATTGCATGTTTTGCACTAAAGAGGAGTAACATCCCAAAACACGTCTGCAAATTGAGATTCTGATTTGGTTTATACCCTAAGTCATATGGCAAGGATTGTTAAAGGGTCACTATTGTCTTGTAGGATTGCTACTTCCAATAGGTGGCACTAGAGTTCAATTCATCTTCCTCTCTGAAGAGGCAATTTGTATATTTAATTTCCAATAAAACCATTACATGGTCTATAAGTCTCCTTACCATGGCATGTCAGGCATGTCACTCTACACTATGAAGATGTATGTAAACATTAACTATATGAAATTTGGGCTGCATTACTGGTATGACGAATATATGAAAAATATAGGAATTAATTTATTTCCAATTGGCCAATTCATGTGTGCCCATCAGACTTGACAAGGCATACCTATCAGGCCAAGGCTGTTTTCAATGTGTGCTGGATCCTACCAGTCCTTTATATTTGTAGGCTTTCATCCCTAGTAAGCATGTTTAATAAATGTTAGGTTAGAGTACCATCAAAGATAGGCATGCTTTGTCACGACTGATGGGCCCTCATAAATTGGCCAATCTGTGGGCTAAATGCCTTAATTTTATAAGAATATTCTATATAGCAATAATGCACTCCCAGTGTCATATATTCAATGCTTGCAGACATCTTACCCCTTTACAAAGTGCTGCTTAATACTTTTGCTAATATATTATGCAGTCATAGCAGCTTGCACGTGTTCACACTTGCTTTATTCTGTTCAGGGGTGCTGGTCAGTTTTTGTGTTTTCCACTCAAGTAGGTGACTAAAGCTAATTTCATGCCATACAATATATATTGGGATGAATCTATTAAAAGTGTTGTAGCCAATTAGGTTTATGAGGGACAATGAGTTTTAGAAGTTGCCCCAAAACCAAGATATATCATCTATCTTGAGGATTTATGTTTATTGATGTATTTCACTTACATAGCGCCCTTAATTCCAAAGCAGTTTACATACATCATCATCAATCTAAATTACTTACCAATATTGCTTTGGCTAGTGGGAGGAAACCGGAGAACCTGGAGTAAGCCCACACAAACATGAGGAGAACATAATAACGCCTTGCAGACGTTTTCTTTGGTGGAATCTGAACCTAGGACCTCAGGACTACAAGGCTACAGTGCTAACCACTAAAAAGATAGGTAGGTGATAAATGTATGATCGCTGGATGTATGATTAATGGAATCTCCACAGATCACGAGTATAGAATCCCAAAGTTCCATTGTGGATAGAGTAGTAGGGAAGTGGTATACTGCACTGTTCACTATCTATTGGTGTGGTAGATGCACATTTACACAAGGGTTTTTAGATCCTTTGTTATCAGCTTCTATGTGACCATCAGTAATCATATAGGACAGATGAATATATTATTCATGGGACAACCACTTTGAAGCTTCACATGGGCAGAATGGATATTAGGACATGATTACGCGCTCTACATTAATAAAACCAAAGAAAAAATGGTGTTCTATACACAATATTATAAAATCAAGACAATCTTTATTGTATCAGAAATTTACATAAATATGGCTAAAAAACCCAGACATTTGACCCTAGTAAGAATGCATAGGTCCGGGGTATATAACAAACATTATCATAAAAAGTCACATAGAGCACATGAAGCTATGTATCTAACACCATGAATACTCAATCCCTTATGCAAATGATCATAAGTATCGAGGGATCAACCCTAAGTATAACCATTAAGGATGCCATAGTAATAATCAATCAAATAAGGGAAGAGTTAAATGCCATAAATTATATTTTATTGCTTACCCATAAGTATGGTGCCAAAATGCTCAGGAGCCACGTACCACCCCTTGACGCACGTTTCGTGTTAGCTTTATCAAAGATTTATCAAAGTTAACGTGAAACGGCACAGGCTCAAATATTATCTGCATGTCTACAATGTCACTTGTTCGAAGAGAAAGAAAAAAAATAGTGGAGATTTCTGCACTGTGTATTGTGATCAGGTTGTGAGAGGGTAAGCCCTGAAATAATGCAGTAAAAGCTCTGGCTTGTTTGCTTAAGTTTAAAGCATAGTAAGCTGCTATCCTTAAAAGCAAACAATTAAATGCACTCACTAATCCTGTGACACACAATATATGATTATACAAGTACCCTTGAAAAAACGTTTGCTTTGTATTTTTTTTTATAAAGAGTTAAATACATATGTACTGTAGTATTATCTGGAAATCATGAATACTGAAGTATTAGGAAAAAAAATGTGTACTGTGTCTGAAAAGCCACGCTTAAATGAAAATTATTTAATATAAAATGGCTACTTAGACAAGAAATATTGGTATTATGGCCATGTACAACAAAGAATGGCATAAAACATAGCAAGAATATACTTAATTATCCTCTTGCAGCTTTAAAGACTTGCAACCAGCTTCACTCCAAATTGTTGATCAAGTAGAGGTCATTCAAACAAATTAAGGGACCAAGCCCTGGGCAGTTTAGATTGTGTGGGCCCACCTGTCAGCTATGCCATATGACATGTTACATGACGATGATGAGGTCCAGTGGTGTAAGTCCAATGGGTCCAGGTCCAATATTTGGACCTGGGCCCCCCCCTCATATTGATCAGATGTATTGAGCTTTGTAGCTTTCCAAGTCCTACAAGAGCATATGAGTTCCACCCCATCCCCCATTATGTAGTGATGTCCCCCATCTTGGGCTCCTTCTTGGTATATAATAATAATCATAATAAATTTTATTTCTATAGCGCCAACATATTCCGCAGCACTTTACATTTCAGAGGGGATTTGTACCGACAATAGACATTACAGCATAACAATAGACACATAGATCAAAACAGATACCAAGAGGAATGAGGGCCCTGCTCGCAAGCTTACAATCTATGAGGAAAAGGGGAGACACAGAAGGTAGATGGTAACAAATGCTTTCTTTGCTCAGACCAGACAAAGTGTAAGAATCAGGTGTTCATGTAATGCTGCATGAAC
The DNA here is from genome assembly GCF_039654945.1 of Dendrobates tinctorius. Lineage (NCBI taxonomy): Eukaryota > Metazoa > Chordata > Amphibia > Anura > Dendrobatidae > Dendrobates > Dendrobates tinctorius. The sequence goes on along the minus strand of NW_027361704.1, from coordinate 41,037,291 downwards.
CGGTTATCAGCTTAAGTATGTAACAATATAGACACAGAGGGCTATTAAATGCATAAAGCATGGGAGAACATGATGCGAGGAACCTGGTTATGGTAAAAGATTTTGAATGGGCAACACAGGGATAGTTAAGCCCCATTCTCACATAGCGAGATCGCTGAAGCATCACCGATTATGTGACGCAACAGCGATCTCGTTACATATGACACGCAGCGGAGACCGGCCCCCGCTGGATATCGCTGATCGTGCTCGATTGTCCTTGGCCATTTTTTCGTTGTCGGCGTCCCGCTTGCCAGCGCGCATCGCTGTGTTTGACACTGACGAGCGACCTTGTTGGCGACGCAGAACTCAGGGATGCAGGTGGGAATCATTTGAAAAGCTGCTGTGTGACAAGGTACTAACGACCGGCGAGGACGTTACACGGATCCCCAGATCGTTGCTGAAGAGATCTGCCTGTTTGGCAGCTAACTAGCGACCATTTAGCGACTCACCAGCGATCCTTTCCAGGACGTATCGTTGTCGGGATCGCTGGTGCGTTGCTAAGTGAAACGAGACCCTTAGGTTAATGCGTTGAGATGGTAGGCCAGTCTGAACAAATGGGGCGCGCTTAAAACTGTGGGGATTGGTGATTAATCATATTAACCTGGATAGTGCATTCCGAAAAATAGGCGCAGCACGTGAAAAGTCTTGGAGACAAGAGTGGGAGGATCTGATTATTGAGGATGTTAACCTCAGGTCATTGGCAGAATGGAGGGCACGGGTAGGGTAGTAGACTGAGACGAAGGAGGAGATGTAGGGTGGTGCTGAGCCATGGAGTGTTTTGTGGGTGAGAGTAATAAGTTTGTACTGGATTCTGGAGTGGATGGGTAACCAGTGTAATGACTGGCACAAAGTACAGGCATTGGTGTAACAATTGGTGAGGAATGTGATCCAGGCTGCAGCATTATGACAGATTGGAGAGGGGAGAGTTTGATAAGAGGGAGACCGATTAGAAGAGAGTTACAATAGTCCAGATGAGAATGAATAAGAGAAACAGTAAGAGTTTTGCAGAGTTGAAAGTAAGAAAGGGTCGAATTCTAGAAATGTTTTTGAGGTGCAGATAATGAGCAAGCCAGTGATCTGATGTGGGGAGTGAATGAAAGCTCGGAATCAAGTATGATCTCAAGACAGCGGGCATGTTGCTGGGGAATAATGGTGGAACCACACACGGAAATGGCAATGTTGGGCTACAGTACAGACCAAAAGTTTGGACACACCTTCTCATTCAAAGAGTTTTCTTTATTTTCATGACTATGAAAATTGTAGATTCACTCTGAAGGCATCAAAACTATGAATTAACACATGTGGAATTATATAACAAAAAAGTGTGAAACAACTGAAAATACTGTATGTCTTATATTCTAGGTTCTTCAAAGTAGCCACCTTTTGCTTTGATTTCTGCTTTGCACACTCTTGGCATTCTCTTGATGAGCTTCAAGAGGTAGTAACCGGAAATGATTTACACTTCACAGGTGTGCCCTCTCAGGTATAATAAATGGGATTTCTTGCCTTATAAATAGGGCTGGGACCATCAGTTGTGTTGTGAAGAAGTCTGGTGTATATACAGTTGATAGTCCTAATGAATAGACTGCTAAGTAAAGAAAAACGAGTTGCCATCATTACTTTATGAAATGAAGGTCAGTCAGTCCGAAAAATTGGGAAAACTTTGAAAGTGTCACCAAGTGCAGTGTCAAAAACCATCAAGCGCTACAAAGAAACTGGCTCACATGAGGACCGCCCCAGGAAAGGAAGACCATGAGTCACCTCTGCTGCAGAGGATAAGTTCATCCGAGTCACCAGCCTCAGAAATCGCAGGTTAACAGCAGCTCAGATTAGAGACCAGGTCAATGCCACACAGAGTTCTAGCAGCAGACACATCTCTACAACAACTGTTAAGAGGAGACTTTGTGCAGCAGGCATTCATGGTAAAATAGCTGCTAGGAAACCACTGCTAAGGACAGGCAACAAACAGAAGAGACTTGTTTGGGCTAAAGAACACAAGGAATGGACAATAGACCAGTGGAAATCTGTGCGTTGGTCTGATGAATCCAAATTTGAGATCTTTGGTTCCAACCACTGTGTCTTTGTGCGAGGCAGAAAAGGTGAAAGGATGGACTCTACATGCCTGGTTCCCACCGTGAAGCATGGAGGAGGAGGTGTGATGGTGTGGGGGTGCTTTGCTGGTTACACTGTTGAGGATTTCTTCAAAATAGAAGGCATACTGAACCAGCATGGCTACCACAGCATCTTGCGGCGGCATGCTATTTCTTACCAAGAAGGAGAGTGATGGGGTGCTACGCCAGATGACCTGGCCTCTACAGTCACCAGACCTGAACCCAATCGAGATGGTTTGGGGTGAGCTGGACCGCAGACTGAAGGCAAAAGGGCCAACAAGTGCTAAGCATCTCTGAGAACTACTTCAAGTCTGTTGGAAGACCATTTCCGGTGACTACCTCTTGAAGCTCATCAAGAGAATGCCAAGAGTGTGCAAAGCAGTAATCAAAGCAAAAGGTGGCAACTTTGAAGAACATAGAATATAAGACATATTTTCAGTTGTTTCACACTTTTTTGTTAATTATATAATTCCACATGTGTTAATTCATAATTTTGATGCCTTCAGAGTGAATCTACAATTTTCTTAGTCATGAAAATAAAGAACACGCTTTGTGTGTCCAAACTTTTGGTCTGTACTGTAGGTATATTATTAGAGGGAGGAAACACAAGTAGTTAAGTTTTTGACAGGTTCAGTTTCAGCCATCATGTTAGAAACAGTGGTAAGACAATCACCAGAGTTTTCTAGAAAAATATTCAGAATTGAGAGTCCTCAGTGGTTGATAACTTTTAATGGCTAACTGAAAAGATGGTAACACATTGCAAGCTTTCGAGACTACTCAGTTCTCTTCATCAGGCATTGACATGTCGGATATGGTCAATTTTTTCTTTGAAATAGTTGGCCAGATCGTCAGCGTGGAGATCCGTGGTTGGGGCCTGCACCCTTGGGTTAAGTAGGGAATGAAAAGTGTCAAAGAGACGTTTTGGGTTATTGGATAGTGAGGCGATGAGGGTATTGAAATAGGTTTGTTTGGAGAGGTGAAGGGCAGTGTTGTATGTTTTAAGCATAAACTTATAATGGATGAAATCATCGAGTAGATTGAATTTTCTCCACAAACGTTTGGCGCACCTGGAGCACCGCTGCAGGAAACGTGTTTGCAGCGTGTGCCACGGTTGTCGCCGTCTGTGCCATGTTGTTCTATGTATAGGAGGTGCAGTTTCATCCAGGGCACTTTGCGTTGTAATGCTTCAGTGCAGAATCAGAACATGAGAGGGAGGAGATAGGGGCCAAAGATGACTGCAAGTTCTTCATAAGTTTCTGGGTGTTAATGGCCTGTATGTTTCTATAAGTGTGGAAAGTAGGGGATGGCAATTCTTGATAGAGAATGAAAGAAGGTTGTGGTCAGAGAGAGGGAGAGGGGAGTTTGTAAAATCAGACAATGAGTAAATTCGAGAGAGATATCTCCTGCGACTAGAAGGAGGATAGAAAGCATGAGCAGATGGCTAAGTGATTTGTAAGAGCATCTCTTGTGTTGAATGGTGGGACAGAATGGATCTGTGCTGTTTAGCAATGTGAAAAGAGCATGAGTGCTATACATAGGAGAGGAGAGGAGTGAGGGGCTGCTATAGATGGAGTGTAAAGAGTTATGCCGGTTTCACATTTGCGCTTTATAGCGCTGCGACGGCCTGCACACGGCCGCCGCTAAGCCCCGCGCCCTGCCGGCTACCTGCCCGCCCCATCCGGTCATCGCCGCCTACTAGCGTACATGGGCGCTTGCGATCTGCGCACCCTATCTTTAGCATAGGGTGCGCAGATCGTGCGCTGGCCGTGCGCTAGCAGGATTTTGCCGTGCGCTACGCACTTTTGTTTCACTTCACCAACTTCACCAACTTATACTAATCATGTCATTGCGCTCTCTGAACTGAACGTCACAGCCAGAGGAAGCCGCGGCGGTGGAACAGGGAGAGGTGAATATTGCAAGTACCGGGGGCCTGATCATGCGGTGACACAGACACCTGGCCCCCATAGCCAGCTGGTGTCCCTGCCTGCTCAGGACTCCAAAATCTGTCCCGGTGCCAACGCCGGCGCTGTCAGCAGTTGCTGGAACACACAGAGGCTGCAGGGGAGCACACAGATGACCCGGGGACTTCCGCACTGCATCGGAGAACAGGTACCTGGGACAGTGACTCATATATATGCCGAGGGGGGTCTTTTTCAGCAAAAAAAAGGTGCTGAAAAACTCAGCTTATATACAGTAAATACTTTTGCAAGTCAGTGTAGGTAATAAGGGACAATGCCATACATAGAAGAGGATACTACGTAACATAGAGACAGTGCTACACATTATAAAAGATAGATGACACTATTTATAATAAAAGTAGAAGTTATGTAATTAGGAATGATTTAACAGACAAAAAGAGAGGACACTCTGTGATAAGGTACATTGCAATACATAATGTGAGGACATCATATCATCATAATCAAAGGTGCAAAAAGTAGTGCTAACTATAAAAGAGTAGAGAGGGTAATGATCGATGTCCATACTGGACATCTAGTGCCTGTGTACGGACCCCGAGCACAGATTTCTCCCAGAAATCCTTGTTACTGTTCAGGTTTGGCAACCTGTACAAAAATCGCTGAAAGGCTGCAGCCCTGGATATTGACCTTCCCAACCTAAAAATAGCAGCCTGCAGCTGCCACAGAAAAGGCGCATCCATTAAGTATGCCAATTCTGATGCTTCTCCAACTCTTCCCACTTGCCCTGATGCAGTGGCGAGTTGGGGATTAGTTTTGGGGTTGGTGTCAGCTGTTTTATGTTCGCTGACATAAATCCCAAGGGTAAGTAATGGAGAGGCATCGATAAGACAATCCCATTACTAACCCCATAATCAAAATTAATAAAAACACAGGAATATGTCTTGTAATTGAAATAAACTGAAAAAAGTCTATTCATTAAACTGGTGTCCAGCAGACAGTTGACTATAAAAAGGCGTTCCTTAACAAAGAAAATTCTTTCCCATTTCATGATGCCAGCAATGGTACCATGTGGAAGAGAAATGTTACAAGCCATGAGAAAGAAAATTATTTCTTTACACAAGAAAGATGAAGGCTACAAGAAGATCAGCAAAGCTTTACTTCTATATTCACAGGGAATCTTGGATAATGCTATTTAGTTGCAGATGTAGCATTAATCTGTAGATGAATAGAATTATAATTTTGTTTGGCTGCCTTACTAAAGAAGCAACAGGGAGAAAATTAAATTTTAAGTTACATTTCCATTAAGTGCTTACCTTACTGCCGTCTTCGCCTCCTTGGCGGTGCAGCAGTGACATCGGCAGCATGATGAGGTTACACCATCATGTCACTGCACGTCTTCTCTGCCCCTGTATTGCTGTTGCTCATTTCTTCAATCGGATTCATGTCTGAAAGATGCAAATAAAATTGAACGCAGAACACCGGGAAACTGCTTTCTACTGCTTCTCCGAGCTGTCAGTTTAACAACCGGTTAAGAGACCAGGACCAAACTCTGTGCCCGCCCCCTCCGGTCATCTCCGCCTAGTATTGCACACGGCTGCATGCGATCTGCACACCCTATCTTTAGCATAGGGTGCGCAGACCATGCGCTGACCGTGCGCTAGTAGAATTTTGCGTGCGCTGCGCCCTCTTGACGGTGCGCCGGTGTGCACCGAACGCACCATGTTGCATTTTGGTGCACTCGGAGCTCCGTCAAAAGGATGCAGTGCACGCACAGTCTGCGCACCCTATGCTAAAGATAGGGTGTGCAGATCGCATGCAGCCATGTGCGATACTAGGCGGAGATGACCGGAGGGGGCGGGCAGGGGGCAGGGCTTAGCGGCGGCCATGCACTGCGGTCCAAAATGCTAGTGTGAGCTAGCCTTACATATGAATATTCAGCTATTTATTTGGGATTGTCTTTTATGCTTGTTTTGTATTGCTAACTTTGTAAACATCTTATAAATATAATTCATTGTTTTCAGATAAGAATAACACTTTGTGAAATTTCTTAATCCTTAAGAGTTGATATTTTAACCATAATCTTTTCCAGCTAACAGTATTACAGGTGTAGTGTGACCTGCGGTAAATGACAGACCTTGGCTTCATATGCTATAATTTGCAGCATTTACCCATTCAGTGCCTGCATATGTAAGAAGAATAAAATTGCACAAGTTTTAGCCTTATGTCTACATTTTAGGAAATGATGTCTAAAATTTGTATGCCCCCTGACGAAGCCTTGGGTGAAGCATGCGTTGGGGCTTGTGGGCCAGAGGACATGTACTCTGCCCCCTCTCTATTGACACACCCACTCTATGTAAGTATTCATTCATTTGTATTTTCTCACTAAGATTAGTCACAGCACCATGCTGTTTGACTAAGGGTATTTAGGGTAGGATCTTTACCTTTTTGCATTTTTCTAATTACTTTACCTGGTATATATGGCATATGTGCTCTGGCACCATTTTGCAGTAACTTTCTGTTTTTTTTTTTATATTTCTTCCGATATTTATACAATTTCAAAAATTATATTAATAAAAGGTTTATTTTATGGACCTTTATTTGGGCTCCTGTTTTCTCCTGTTGGTTCAATAATCTCTTCAGAAAGTGTATCTCTTGAATGTCCTCTCATTTCTGCTCAGTCTTTATTGGTATTTACTAAATTTTGTACGGTAGATAAGATTTTTGCAAACTGTGAGTCACATCCAGTCCATTGTCTGTTCCTACCTGGCTTGTGGACAAGGACAGCCAATGGGCCAGAAATGAAATGTTTCTAAGGAGCGTTGCAGTGCTGTAACATCTCAATCTGATTGGGCGTAGTGCGTACCTGCAATATTGTAACGGTGTGTGCTTCTGGACCCACCCTGTAGGTCTTCTGTATGTGCTTGTCACACACTGCCACCTCTTGTGACCGCTTAAACCTGAATCCAGTTGGTGCTACTGTACTCTGTAGTGTAATATGTGAATCTTACCGGGGGAGTGAGGGGAGTGGTTTTGAAGGGTGAATGGTATTTTAGTGATGATTATTGTTGTAAATTATGGTAACTGGTTTAATAAACAGGAGGATTGGAGGGATGGCATCTGCGTGAAGTATATTTAGCAGAAGTAGGTGTAGCCTATTAATTCAGGCCACCAATCATATGGTTCTTTGGGAAAAAAAATGACCCTGCAGCAGATTGTATTTTAGTATTTTTTTCAATCTGCACCTAGTTCTATTTTAAGTTTACTCTGTCAGTAAATATCTCCACTTCATTGTTCTATTACAATTACAGGGGTATTCTCATGGTACTAAAATGAGGAAGGAATCCGATGATTCCGAAACGCGTAAGATAGCTTTTTGGTCTAATCCGCGCTTATTAGCCAGTCATGTGGTTTCCCACGTGACCGTGACGTCACGCAAGGTCCTGCGGGCTCTGTTACCTTGCTGGCTTTATACCTACATGCGTTGCTCCTTTTGCCGTTCACCAGCGGCCGCCACGCGGTTAGGTGGACGTCAGGGCGAGTCATAAACAAGTCTTTATTGGTATTTCCTGACCATTTTTGATTTTGGTCACTTTATGTTAGACCAGCAGTCTAAGTTGCTAACATTTTATTTTCCAGTTATACTAATTTAGCAGGGAAGCTATCATCAGAAAATTACCTATTGTGTAAAACAAGCTTTTGCATTACATGTGTTTTTCTAAAAAATGTTGCAAAATCTTGCAATTTTTTAAAAGGACCCACTGTGGCTTTTTTTTCTTTCTATCCTTTCAGGAAGAGTTTTCAGGAAGGTTTCATATTATCAATAGCAGAACTACAATTTCAGGTAACACCCTTACGAAAAGATGGTAACACAGGATCCACCAATCAGAACAGGTGATGTCACACCTGACCTTACTCTACTTCCTTCACAATGCCCTTTGCAGATGCTCATTAGATGCATCAATACAAAAGATGGGGCTTGAGTCTATTTATTATTGCTAATGTACTATAGGAATGAATTTTCTGAAACAGGAAGTCTGAACCTAAAAAAGCCCCAGTGGCCAGTGTTAAAATAGCAACATTTCTATTTTTTCTTTTTAATACAGATTTTGATATGGAAAAAATAAATTTAAAAAATTATTAAAAAAATAATTGTACAGTAGGTAACACAAAAAAACCCTGATTTAAACAATAGATCATTTTCTAATGACACACATTCTTTAATATATCACAACTTAAAGTGATATCTCAAATCTTAAATTCTTTCAAATGTTTCTAGGTCACGTGTCAATAAACTGGTAATGCACCTGAGTGATAGCTTTCCTAGATTTTGTTAACTCTTTTAGCTTTTAATAGAATTTGCCAGAGAGAAGACTCTGAGCTTTTAAACGTTCTGAGTCATGTCCTCAGACCTATAAAGAACTGGAATGACGCCTTTGGCTGGTGAAACTCAAGCAGGACTGGAAAAGGTGATAGGTCCTGAGAGATTTGAAGAAAAAGCCAAAAGACTAAAGGAATGGTAAAATGTAAAGTACGTATCTCATTGCTGGGTCAGAAAGATGATTTGTATCCAAAGTCATAAAGGCAACTTAATTTCTGCAAAGCATCGTGACGTCTCCTGTAACACATACTTGCTTAAGGTTATTGAATGGTCTAAATATTCCTGATGGCCAATAAGAACATGAACTCCAAGCAACAGCTTACTGATCTCTTCATGTCAATTGTTCAATCCTTAAATTTAAATGAAATTAATGTGCAATGTAGTTTACATGATACAAGGGCGATGTTTACACACAATTTGACAGACATTACTTCTCTGGCTGTTTCTCATGGGCTCCAAATATATTCTCATTGTACAATGTTGCAGAAAGGCTGTTGCCCACTTCTGCCATGACAATACCTATTGTCGAAGCTCTTTCTCACGATTGGTCTAGGGCCATGATGGCGAACCTATGACACGCATGTCCGCACTGACACTCGTAGCCATTTTCGATGACAAGCGACCGCATGCTGAGAAGGACATTTCATCCTCAGCTCCTGCACGGCCAGGTGCAGTAGCCGAGGATAGAGATGGGTGAATCTGAACAGTGATGTTAGGTTAGGCTGCCCAAACACTGGGTGTTTGTCACGCTGTCATGTGCATGACAGTGCGGCAAACACCACTACTGATCACCAGTAAAATCATCCCCGGCGGTCAGAGAACCATGGTTCCCACGCTGTCAAAAGACAGCGTGAACGCTCAGCTATGATCAGAGGTATACAGTTTACCTCCGGTCACTGGTGTCTGCTGATGGGACTACTGATCCCATCATCCAACACCTGCTGCCGCTAATAACAGTGAGAGCAGGAGCAGCGGATGGGAGTATTCATCAGCAGCTCCTACGCTGTAAATAAATAATTTAAAAAAACATGCGTGGGCTCCCCCCTATTTTTGACAACTAGCCAGGCAAAACTCACTGCTGAGGGCTGCAGCGCTCATATGTGAGCTTCAGAAGGCTAGTTATCAAGAATAGAGGGTCCCACACCTTATTTTTAATTAATTAAATAAATAATTTTTAAAAAATGGTGTGAGGTCCCCCCATTTTGACAGCCAGACTTGCTAAAGCTGACAGCTGGGGGCTGGTATTCTCAGGCTGGTAAGGGGCCATGCATATTGCCCCCCCAGCCTAAAAACACCAGCCCCCAGCTGCCCAGAAAAGGCACATTTATTAGATGAGCCAATTCTGGCACTTTGCCGACTCTTCCCACTTGACCTGTGGCAGTGGCAAGTGGGGTGATAGTTGGGGGGTTGAAACCACCTTTGCTATGTCTAGTGACCGAGGTTAGTAATGGAGAGTTTTCAATAAGACACGACCATTACTAACCCCATAGTCACAATGTATAAAAACACAAACACCAAGAATAAAGTCCTTTAATTGAAAAAATGACCGAGACTCCTTTAATAATCTTAATTAAAACATACTTACAATGTCACCTAATTCCACCGAAGCCCTCGATATCCTATAATACAACTGAAATAAAAAAACAATAATATACCATACCTGTCCGTCGTTCTGTCCCACTTCGTAATCCAAGTCTGGGGGAGAAATAGTTTTAAACCTAGACGGTGCCAAGATGTAACCGTCCACGTTGAGAACCACTGATGACTGAACTGCTGCAAGCACAGCATCAGTGACTAATGGTGACGTCACTGAGGCTGCATTCCCAGCCAGGCTGAACAGCAATGACCTCAGTGAGATCCCCGCTAGCACCGTGAGAGCAACTCTCACGGTGATAGCGAGGATGTCACCAAGGTCACGGCAGTTCAGCCCGGCAGGGAATAGAGCCTCACTGACCGGAGGTGACCTCGATGACGTCACCACTGGTCTCTGAGGCTGCACTCGCAGCAGTTCAGTCACCAATGGTTTTCAGCCAGGATGGTCGTATCTTGGCACCGTCCAGGTTGAAAACTGTTTATCCCCCAGACATAGATTACGGCGTGGGACAGAACGATGCAAAGATATAGTATATTGTTTTTTTTTTTATTTTACTTTTATTACAGGAGAACGAGGGCTTCGGTGGAATTAGGTGTTTAAATAAAAATGGAAAACTGTGTTTTGTCTTATTTCAAATAAAATACTTTATTGTTGCTGTGTCTTTATTTACAATATAACTATAGTATTAGTAATGGATACGTGTCTTATAGATGCCTCTCCATTACTAAGCCGTGGGCTTGATGTCACCTGACAATACAAAGGTGACATCAACCCAACAAATATGAACCCCACTAGCCACCGTTACAGGGCAAGTGGGAAGAGCTGGGCAGAGCGACAGAATTGGCGCATCTAATAGATATGCCTTTTCTGGGCAACTTTTTTAGGCTGGGAGGGGCAATATCCATGGCACCTTACCAGCCTGAGAATACCAGCCCCCAGCTGTCTGCTTTAGCAAGGTTGATTGTGAAAAGTAGGGGGGACCCCATGCCGTTTTTTAAAATTATTTATTTAAATAATTTTTTTTAAAAAGCATGGGGACCCCTCTATTCGTGATAACTAGCTTTGCTGACAGCTGAGGGTTGCAGCCCTCAGCTGTGAGTTTTGCCTGGGTGGTTAGCAAAAACACAGGGGAACCCACGTGTTTTTTTAAAAAAATTATTTATTTACAGCACAGCAGCGGCTAATGAATACTCCCATCCGCCACTCCTGCTCTTACTGTAATTACCGGTAGCAGGTGTCAGACGATGATGGAATTAGTAGTCCCATCAGCTGACACCAGTGACCAGAGGTAAACTTTATACCTGTGATCACAGCTGCATGCTCGCACTGTCTTTTGACAGTGTGTGAACTGCAGCTCTCTGACTGGCGGGGATGATTTCACCGCCGATCAGAAGTGTTGTTTGCCACGCCGTCATGCACATGACGGCGCAGCAAACACTGGATATTTTGGTCCCCATTCATGTGAATGTTTGGGTTCGGGTTCAGGTACTGTTCTGGCACCCGAACCTGAACTTTGCTAACTGTTTGGCTGGACCCAAACATCCAGGGCTCTGAAGTGTAGTGTATAAACTCTGTGCCTGAGGTCTGTAGGCCAAAACAACAGAACTTTGGCACAAAGTGTCTATTTCTCGGTCTCCTGGTTATGGGATCTTTGACCTCACTTCCGGCCGGCGGAGTAGGGAGCAGTGGATTGCTGTGGGGGACGCAGCTCTGTGGGCCCTGTGATCGCCTTTACCAGCAACCACATAACCACAGCAAGCATCATCCAATCTACTGTTCTGGGGTGTCATGGATTTCTAATTAGTGGAATGAAAAAAAAACAGTCAGAGGAGTGCTAGGAAACACCAGGACAAGGTTATTTTTCTTAAACCCTCAACGTGTTTCGATAGTAACAACGTCTTCATCAGGTGCTGCCACCTGATGAAGACGGTGTTACCGTCGAAATGCGTTGTGGGTATAAGAAAAATAACCTTGTCCTGGTGTCTCCTAGTGCTCATCTGACCAATTTTTTCATTCCACTATTGCACCTATCCTCCATTGGAGGTATACGGCTTGAGCTGCGTTGGACCTCTCTTCCACATTGAACTTTGACAGGCCGCTCGCCCAGAGCTCCCCAGTGACCGCAACTTTCCTGGCTCTCATGGATTTCTAATTGACCATCATTACTGAGATAAGTGAGGAGGAGGCTGGGAGACGCAAGGGCCTGGTCTATTTGTGCCATTTCTCGCCATTAGAAATAGCAGCAGCCATCTTAATTTACATAAGGAATGCCATCTTGCAGCATAGTCCAGACTCCATTTCACCACTGTTACTGTTGTGCATCCTTATTAACCCCTATTTCTGCTTATTAACCCTGCCATTCCCGAAAAGACAGTTACATGTTCCATCTTGTGGTCAGTTAGGCTAGCTAACCCCTAATTGCCTTCATGGCTAACAGGCTAGCTATAATTCAATCTTCTGTCACACGACCATATGTTCACCATCTGAGAAAAACTGTACGATTAGCTAGTCAGACTCTGATCAGCAGCATATCAGAGTCAGATCTGTTTTTCTAGGATTTGGAGAACCAAAAAACAACGGACAAGCAATGGCTTCTCAATCAAGAAGACTATCACGAGAAGAATACAGAGGACAGCTTGATCCTAGATTATTTGCTGGTCCGTTTGAGCAGCAAATGAGTAAATGATGTGACTTCATGTGCTGTTGGAGTAATGAAGTTCATAGTGGATGTTCACTGGCATGTACATGGCTTATTTTCCAAAAGCACAGCCTTCACACTGTGTGAGGCAGTGACTGGTGTCACGTGCGAGGGTCGCTATGTGACCCCCCAGGATGCGCACAGAGGTGTATTGAGGCCGCGAGAAAGCATTGCAGTCACAGGCATAGCCGTGATTGCAAAGCAAAATAAAAGTAATTGTTGGTCTTGGGCAAGCTATTTGTCCAGGGCAGATTTAAGAAAACCTGCTCTGGGCTTTTATTTTTGAAACTTAATACAGGTTGGTAGTGGGGTGATCCATTTCATTCCCGGCCGGGTTTTCCATATGACCCACAGGTTGCTAGATAAAACCCCTGCAGCAGAGGGTTGAGTGTGTAAGTTTGGTCTTGCAGACGTGGAGAGCTGAAGGCTCTGCAGAGCTCCACTTGTGTGAGGCAACACAGGGCCAAGCAGTGCCAAATGGCCTGGCACCCCTCAGCGTATGGCGGTGTAGTCACCCACGGCAACAAGGGTCTTGGAGGTGGACTGTCTATGAAGGTCTTAGGGCTTTTCAGTCCTTTGCTAAAAACACTGTGAAGTTATTATGTTTTTTTTGCTCTGTTTATTTAATGACATGAATTGAGTGACAGTGTTTTTTCTATAGTTTCTTATTGTTCATGGCTTTCTGCTTTTTTGCTATTAGATTGATGAAGGTAAGGTATTGGCTGAAACATCTCTTATTTTTCTGGAATTTCTACATTCAATAAATACGTTCTTGAATACACCTATATGAGTGCAAAGTATTTCTACATCGCTTTGCTAAAAATACAGCTGCTGCAGGTGACCACCCTTTTTTTGGTGAAAAAAATAGATGTATTGTCATCCATACATTTTAAGCTGCTTTCTGTGAAATTCTGGTGGTTTGAAATGATTAAAAACCACTTGGCCTGCTACAGGTAACCACATTTTTTGTTAAAAATATTGACTATTGTCATCTATACAGTATAACGTACTTTGACATTACAGTGGTTTGAAATTTTTAAAACTGCTTGGCCTGTTACAGGTGACCAAATTTTTTGTTCCAAGAATCGACTATTGTAATTGTTCTGTCCTCACTAATTGAAGCAGACTTCATGTAGCTTAAACAGGCAGCTAAACCGCTATACTGGGGTCCAATAAGGAGACTGTAGGTTGAATCTGTATTTTATTGAATGTGGTGGTATATTGATGTGGTGAAACTACAAATAAAACATATACATACACTGAGTCAATACAGTGTACATCAGGTATACATATCATACATAATACATTAAGAATCAAGATCTGCACTACTAGCTGAGGAGGGGGAAACTAACTGAGCTGGCTGATCTGAGACAGAAATTAGATATAGGAAGCATGTTTACATACCAGCTATGCTGACACAAGGGGAGGAGAGAAATTAGATGTTTCCAGGATGCAGGCTGAGAGAAAATGGAGAACTGGAGGGAAAATGGGGGCTGGACTAACCATGATCCTTTGCAAAACTTACCAGGGTGCCTTGCAACTTTCCCAGAATACATTGTGAATGGAGGGAAAATAGAAGCAAAAATGAAAGTAAAATAGAATAACACTGCGGTTATAACTCTGGCCACTAGATGGAGCCAGAAACAATGAAAACATTAAATCTATGTAAGAAACTGAGCATTCTGGATATTCACTAGTAATATTATCAGATAGACAATTAAAGATTATGAATTAAGTGTCGGAGACAGAACAGTCATCCGTACATTTTAACCTGCTTTCTATGAAATTACGGTGGTTTGAAATTTTTAAAATCACTTGGCCTGCTGCAGGTGCTGTAGTTTCAAATAATCAAGGAAACTCAGTTTCCAGAGACATATATTTTAGAAAATGTATAAGGCATGAGGTAAAATACTTGGAAGTGGAAGTGCTGATAGTGGTGCATGCAGATGGTGAAGATGTGGGGGAGGTGAGACTGTGCCTGTTGCTGGAGCACAAGCAACATGCCCATCCATGACGCCTATCTTTCTGTCCCACTTTGCAGGGAGGCACGGGACACCATTTCTGAAGCTACACCAATGCGAACAGGTGTTATGTTTGATAGCAGATAATGCTTCCAGTATGCTTGCCAGCAACACCCAGTCTTCCACACAGTCTAGTCTCACCAGCCAAAAGTCTGGATAAATTAATCTTTACCCTGATCCTCCTTCCTCCCACCATGTTGAGTCCCCGGACACCAATGATTCTACACTAGGACACTCCGAGGAGCTCTTTAGATCATAATTTCATAATTTCTTAATTGTGGCTTCTCATCCTGCATGTTCCAAGAGGGACAGGAGGACATGCTGTTTAGTGATGCACACAACTTAGAGTATCCAGAGTCACAAGAACCAGGGTGCAGAGGTGGAAGATGAGGTGGTGCATGACAAAGTCACTGACCCAACCTGGGAAGCTGGCATGCAGAGTGTGGCCAGAACTGCTGAAGGGAAGTATTGCAAGCACCAAAACAGACAGGAAGTGGCAGTGGTGTGACCAGAGGGAGAAAGTGGGCAACTATTCCACAGAGCACCAACACTCTTGAATTTCTCCATAAAAGACTTAGGTATTCCTCAGTCTGGGACTTTTTAAAAGAGAGTTCTGAGACAAAAAAATGGTCAAATTTCACCTAAGCACCCAACTCGACTGGGTCCACAATTGTTGCCAGCGGGTGATACCACTGCCTCTTCCCCTGTGCTAGGTGTTTGCCAATCTCCTGTCCATGACACTGGCACAGATGCCTCCCTCCCTGCACCTGTCCTTACACATTCTGAGGCACCATCATCAGACACATCTATATCCTTATGTCAGCACAAAGTTCAGCTGTCCCTAACATAGGCCTTGGAGTGAAAAAGAAGGTTCCTAACCACCCACCCATAGGCCGAAACGCTGCTTGCCATGGAAATGTTGCTGTTTAGGATTGCAGAAAAGGATTTCCGCCAACTCATGGCGGCAGCCGTCCCTTGGTACGCAGTCCCCAACCATCACTATTTCTCCAGATGTGCCGTCCCCGCAATAAGTTAAAACTACCCTTGGCAAACTTGGATCCTATATTTATTAGCCCGCATGAGATTGTGGAGGTAGTCAATCTGGTTGCTTTTAGATTAAAGCCTCTGCAGTCCTTTTGTATCCCTAATGTTTTCCACAGATCCCTGTTGAAGTTTGTTCCTTCAGTGTTGTCTGTCTCATCTCTGCCTCTTCGAGTGTCTGTCAATAGAGGTTTGGAGTATGAGGTGTAGAGTATCAAGGATTCTCGGAAAGTCTGAAATTCCCCTCAATATCTTGATCATTGGAGGAAGGGCCAGCTCCAGGTTTTTGTGGGCCCCTAACGAAAGATTCTCAGTGGGCCCCTTTAACACACATAGTGATTCATGATGAACAGATACGGAAGAAAAATATAGATATAGTACAATGCCAAAGATTTCACTTACTTCTTCCATTATATGAGTGATATATATTGTAAATTCTACAATAGAAACCAGCAAATTCTCACAGTCTCCTGGGGAATTCAAAGTTTTTATTTTAGACCAGACAGTATAGTCCTCCATACAGTATTATGGGCACCATATAGTCCTCCATACAGTATAATGAGCTCCAAATATGGCTTCATACAAAATAATGGTCAACATATATTGCTTCATGCAGAAAAATGGGCCCCATATAAAGGTCCATACAGAATAATGGGCTTATATAATTCTCCAGACAGAATATTGGACCACATTTAATGTTCCATACAGATTAATGGGCCTAATAAAATGTTCCATACATAATAATAATAATGGGCTCATATAATTCTCCATATAGAATAGTGGGCCTCATGTATTGCTTCACACAGAATAATGGGCTCCACATAATGCTTCATACCGAATAATGGGCCCCATATAATTCTCTGTACAGAATAATGGGCCCCATATAATGCTCCATACAGAATAATGGACCCCATATAATGCTCCATACAGAATAACTGACCAAATATAATGGTCCATACAGAATAATTGGACCTATATAATGCTCCATGCAGAATAATGAGCCTCATATAATGCGCCATACAGAATGGGCCCCATATAATGTTTAATACAGAATAATGGGCATAATATAATGCTCCATATAGAATAATTGGTGCCATATAATACGCTATGCAGAATGGACCCCACATAATGCTTCATACAGTATAATGGACCCCATATAATGCTTCATACAGTACAATGAGCCTCATGTAACCATTCTCCAGCATCTTCTGAGCAGCCCACATGTGTTTAGCTGAGCTCTTTGCAAAACCATTGCTATAACAAGCGAATTCCGTTTTTACCTGAATCATCTACATTTTGTACAACAATGTGCTGAATTATCGATCTGTTATCATCTCCCATCGTTGTCCATATCATCCCAATAAATAATAGACTTAAGCACCTATACAGTCTTGTTTCTGGGAGTGGATGAAAGGTTAAGCTGTATGCTGGAATCCACAAAGCGTCATATGTGGAAGAAGGCAGAACACTGTGGATGTATTTTAATGCACACCTGAAATACACTGCTTTTTTATGTAGGATCAAAGGAAAGTCTAAAGAAATCAGCTAAGATATCAGAAAGAGAATTGTGGACTTGCACAAGTCTGGCTCAAACTTGGGTATACAGTGCCTTGCGAAAGTATTCGGCCCCCTGGAACTTTTCAACCTTTTCCCACGTATCATGCTTCAAGCATAAAGATACAAATGTAAATTTTTGGTGAAGAATCAACAAGTGGGACACAATTGTGAAGTTGAACGAAATTTATTGGTTATTTAAAATTTTTGTGGAAATTCAAAAACTGAGAAGTGGGGCGTGCAATATTATTCCAGCCCCTTTAACTTAATACTTTGTTGCGCCACTTTTGCTGCAATTACAGCTGCAAGTCACTTGGGGTATGTCTCTATCAGTTTTGTACATCGAGAGACTGAAATTCTTGCCCATTCTTCCTTGGCAAACAGCTCGAGCTCAGTGAGGTTTGATGGAGATCGTTTGTGAACAGCAGTTTTCAGCTCTTTCCACAGATTCTCGATTGGATTCAGGTCTGGACTTTGACTTGGCCATTCTAACACCTGGATACATTTATTTGTCATCCATTCCATTTTAGATTTTGCTTTATGTTTGGGATCATTGTCTTGTTGGAAGACAAATCTCCGTCCCAGTCTCAGGTCTTTTGCAGACTCCAACAGATTTTCTTCAAGAATGGTCCTGTATTTGGCTCCATCCATCTTCCCATCAATTTTAACCACTTTCCTGTCCCTGCTGAAAAAAAGCAGGCCCAAACCATGATCTGCCATCACCATGTTTGACAGTGGAGATGGTGTGTTCAGGGTGATGAGCTGTGTTACCTTTACACCAAACATATCGTTTGGCATTGTTGCCAAATAGTTAGATTTTGGTTTCATCTGACCAGAGCACCTTCTTCCACATGTTTGGTGTGTCTCCCAGGTGGTTTGTTGCAAACTTTAAATGGCACTTTTTATGGATATCTTTGAGAAATGGCTTTCTTCTTGCCACTCTTCCACAAAGGCCAGATTTGTGCAGTCTACGATTGATTGTTGTCCTATGGACAGACTGTCCCACCTCAGCTGTAGATCTCTACAGTTCATCAAGAGTGATCATGGGTCTCTTGGCTGCATCTCTGATTAGATTTCTCCTTGTTTGAGATGAAAGTTTAGAGGGGCGGCCAGATCTTGGTAGATTTGCAGTGGTATGATACTCCTTCCATTTCAATATGATCATTTGCACAGTGCTCCATGGGATGTTTAAAGCTTTGGAAATAATTTTGCATCCAAATCCAGCTTTAAATTTCTCCACAACAGTATCACGGACCTTCCTGTTGTGTTCCTTGGTCTTCATGATGCTCTCTGTGCTTCAAACATAACCCTGAGACTATCATAGAGCAGGTGCATTTATACGGATACTTGATAACACAAAGGTGGATTATAGTTATCATCATTAGTCATTTAGGACAACATTGGATCATTCAGAGATCCACAATGAACTTCTGGAGTGAGTTTGCTGCACTGAAAGTAAAGGGGCCGAATAATATTGCACGCACCACTTTTCAGCTTTTGAATTTCCACAAAAATTTAAAATAACCATTAAATTTCATTCAACTTCACAATTGTGTCCCACTTGTTGTTGAGTTTTCACCAAAAATTTACATTTGGTATCTTTCTGTTTGAAGCATGATATGTAGGAAAAGGTTGAAAAGTTCCAGGGGGCCGAATACTTTCGCAAGGCACTGTAATTTCAAGATACCAGATGGTGCCTCGTTCATCTGTACAAACAATTATACGCAACTATAAACAAGATAAGGATGTTCAGCCATCATACCGCTCAGGAAGGAGACAGGTTCTGTGTCCTAGAGATGAACGTGCTTATGTCCAACATGTGTATATCGACAAAAGGACTAAAGCAAAAGACCTTGTGAAGATGATGACAGAAGCTGGAAAGATTGTGTCAATAGCCACAGTGAAACAAATACTGTATCAACATGGGCTGAAAGGCCACTCTGCCAGGAAGAAGCCATAACTCCAAATGAAACATAAAAAAATCCAGATTAATCTTTGCAAATGCACACAGGAACAAAGACCTTAATTTTTGGAGACATGTCATGTGGTCTGATGAAATTAATTGAACTTTTTGGTCAAAATGACTATTGTTACATTAGGAGAAAAAAGGGAGAAGCTTGGAAGCCTAAGAACAGCATCCCCACAGTGAAACACGAGGATGGCAGCATCATGTTGTTGGTTTGCTTTGCTGCAGGAGGGAATCATGAGAAAAGAAGATAAAGTGGCATTACTGAAGAAACATCTCAAGACATCAGTCAGGAGGTTAAAGCTTGTGTGGAAATGAGTCTTTCAAATGGACAATGACCCAAAGCATTCTGCCAAAATGGTAACAAAGTTGCTTAAGGATAACAAAGTCAATGTTTTGGAGTTGCCATTGTAGGGTTGGTGGGGCGAGCTGGGGGGGTGGTCCCTCTTCTTACCGCGCAGAGACGAAACAGAGATGAAATGGAGGCAGATTCTGGGTGCAACAGGTCCAAGTTTATTTTCGCTCGCCGTCCGCCTGACGGCCCTCGCAGCACATTGCCATATCGCTCTCTCTCGGCCCTCTGTATCCAGAGCCGCTTCACAATACAGCACAGTACCTCACTCATGGCCCTCTGTATCCAGAGCCGCTTCACACACCGTGTTTCTCGCCTGGGACGTATATATACGTCCTGTCCTTTTTCCTTTCCTGACGCACTGACAGCTTCCGACACTGTGGCTGCCCTAGGCCTAATCACCAACAGTCCTTTCACTGGTCAAAACGTCGTTCTTTACACGGTATGCCTATTCTCTTTACCTCGTCTCTGTTGTGGTATATCTGTCAGGACCACCCCCCTGACGTTCTCTCTCCTCAGTCCCCCTGGTCTGGATTCACCTCACAGCGCACAGACTGTAGCAGTCCTCCTGTCACTGGAGCTCCCCCTGGGGACTGGAACCTTCTGGAACCCTCCCTCAGTATTTATAGCTAACCCGGTTCCTTGAAACTGTCACTGTAACCACGCCCCCCATGACCAACGGTTTCTAAAGCCCTAAGCTGTTGTCAAGTCCTTTGCTCACCCTCCTCCCTGCCATCTGCCAAGGTACTGCATGTCCACTACACTTTCCTAGCTGTTTCCCCACTGTACACCTACCTACACTGTGCAAACCTTTCCTTCTTCACTCTGACTAGTCCGTCCGTCAGGTCACCTTCCCTACACCATCACAAAGCCCTGATCTCAATCCTATTGAAAATATATGGGCAAAGCTGAAAAGGCCGGTGCGAGCAAGGTGGCCTACAAACCTGGATCAGTTACACCAGTTTTGTCAGGAGGAATGGGCCCAAATTCCAACCAACTATTGTGAGAAGCTTGTGGAAGGATATCTCCAATACTTGACCCAAGTCATTCAGTTTAAGGGCAATGGTACCAAATACTAATGAAATGTGTGTAATCTTTTGACTTTGCAGTAAGTAATTAAAATGCTTTATAACAATCTCTCTCTCTCATTATTCAGGCATTTGGGAAATATTAATAACTAGCTGAAGAGCCCGGCGCTGCCCAGGCATAGTAACTAACTGTGGTTAGTTATAATAAATTATAATTATCCTCCATCCCATAGTCCCGTGTCCATATACCCATCATACGTATCCACCATCCCATAGGCCCGTGCCCATATACCCATCATAAATATCCTCCATCCCATAGTTGAGTGCCCATATACCCATCACACATCCTCCATCCCATAGTCCCATGCCCGTATACCCATCATACATATTATCCATCCCATAGTCCCATGCCCATATACCCATCATACATATTCGCCATCCCATAGTCGAGTGCCCATATACCCATCATACATATTCGCCATCCCATAGTCGAGTGCCCATATACCCATCACACATCCTTTATCTCATTGTCCCATGCCCATATACCCATCATACATATCCTCCATCCCATAGTCCCGTGCCCATATACCCATCATACATATCTGCCATCCCATAGTCCCGTGCCCATATACCCATCATACATATCCTCCATCCCATAGTCCAGTGCCCATATACCCATCACATATCCTCCATCCCATAGTCAACCATTATGACATCATAATAAGCGGCGGGACTTGCAATCCATGATGAATCAGCATCGCCATGGCAACCATTATGACATCATAATGAGGGGCGGGGCTTGATACGCACACACTTTTTCCCCATTATGTAGATAGGGGCAAAATTGTTTGGTGAATTGGAACGTGCGGGGTTAAAATTTCACCTCAAAACATAGCCTATGACGCTCTCGAGGTCCAGATGTGTGACTGTGCCAAACTTTATGGCTGTAGCTGCGACGGTGCGGATGCCAATCCCGGACATACACACATACATACACACATACACACCCACATTGAGCTTTATATAATAGATTATGGTAATCCTAATTGACCTAAAACTGGAAAGGTTTATTCTGATTTCATATGAGATATTGAGAAAAACATTCAAATTTGTATTTTATATTGTGCATGTAAACTTCTAGTTTCAACTGTAAGTATTGCAAGTGGTGGGGACCTGAGCAAGTGGGGGAAGGGGCCCACTTGCGGATACTGGCATCAGGCTTCCCCATCTCAAGGGCCCATAGTGTGCCGGTGTCCCTGACAGCGAGTGGGTCCCTGCTTGCTCAGAGACCCGGCACATATCTGGGTGCGCTAGATGGTGAAGCCGGCCTTGATAGGAAGGGATACGGATCTGAAGAGAGATATTGGGCTGTGGCTTGTTCAGTGAAGGCTGATCATTTGGTCAGAGCTTTTAATCATAGGTTTTCCGGGAAACCTGGGGGTCCGGTGCCCCCCTAGGAGAGGGGGGCCTTTCACGATGCCTCCACTCAGTGTGTCTGGGACTCAGTGATGGACAGCTCTGTCATTCTATCCAGTGCTGGGGCATGCTGAGCTTTGATGCACAATCAAGTTGACCTATCTGATACTAAGAGGAATAGGGATTTCTCCAGGTTTTAACTGTTCTTAGTAATTGCCATTCTATTTAGGTGATCTGTCTGGCTCAGATCACTGCCAGTCAAAGCTTCTGCTTTCCGGTGTGTGTTTGCCTAATTCCTGTGCTGTGAGTTCTAATCTACTGCTGTTTGATCTTTGGACCGTGGTCTGACTACCGGTTTGTTTTTCCCCCCTTTGCTTAGATCCACTATGTCTCTGTTATTCTGACCTCAGACTGTGACCTGACTTACTCCCTCATCTTTTACCTTAGTTTACCAAGTGCTCTCTTGGTACTGACCCAAGAATGTCTGACTTCTTTGACTCAAGTCTGTTGGTGAGTAGTGCCTAGTGTCACAGTATCAAATAGTATGATATGCTTGCTCTTGGGACAGACTTCCTCAGGTTGTCCTCCAGGGAAACCAACAGGGTACCTTGAGCAGTAACAGATTTGCCTAGGTTTCAGGCATGCATGAATTCTTGGACAGGCAGTGTGTCCTGTATCCCCACCCACACATATGATCACACTGTTTTCAATGTGTCTGCATGGAGAGCTGAATTTTCTTCTCTACATCCTGGGCTCTGATATGAGGAAGAAAGCAGGAAGAAATGCGACATGGACCTGCCCACATATCCTCACTTCACCCGCAGAGTCCAGTGAACACAGATACCCACGAAGGAGGTCTGCAGAAGGGTGGGAATATCTGGGATACCCTTCTGCTCTTGTGTGATGTTCTGTTTCACTCTGCCCATCTTGGAACTCCAAAGCAAAATACTATCCTGGTAATGCACAAGGTGACATGGAGGGCAGGCCTTGGCTTTGTTCTGCAGCACTGACAGTACCTCATTATGCAGGACTAGGGCTTTGACCTCTCAAATGAGGTGTTTGAGGCTCTATAGTCCAATCAGCTGGATTACCTTGGCTAAACGTTCTTCCCAAGATTTGATAGCTGCTCCTTCCTTCGCGTATCAGACTCCAAGAATCTTTATGAAATCTTGCCGGATGTTTAAGGGGAAAGTAGCAGAAGAGATCAGTTACCATTCTCTGAAGATCATGGATTCCGACTTCCTCTAGTAAACCTTAGCTCCTGAAGCTTTTCCAAAGATCTCACACATCTAGACGAGGGCCTTAACTGAACTCCGGTCAGCATAGGCAACGGTCATGTCGTCCATGTAGAATGAGCACTTGACCTTGTATAGTTCTGTCCTGGTGTGGTTGGTGTGGTGATCAATCTGATCTCTCCATTCTGCTGTACAGTCTCTGTGAAAAATTGTATAATACAAACAAAAAGTAGAAGTGACAGAGTGCAGTCTTGTCTAACCCTAGAGAGGGTCAGCAAGCCGTACACCAGCACAGTGCTGTGAATGTCAATGTGCACGAGTCCGACATAAGAACAAAACACGTTACCCAAACCTAAACTCTAACCTGTGCAGTGCCTTGCCCATGAACTCATGGGAAACCAGGTCGAATACCTTTTCCCAATCCTAGAAGACAAGGTGCGAATGTGCATGGTGGGCCTTGATGTATTCGACTGTGTCCCGCATGAGAGCGAAGTTACCTGCGAAGTGACGTCAGGGGATGCAATAGGTCTGGTCTGAGTGGATGATCTGTCCTATGACCTGATTCAATCTTGTCACTGGATATCACAAATCTATAAATTCATAGTCACACACTGATGATGATGATACTGCTACAACAGTTTACTCCATATCCCTTGAATCTTGGATCTCTATTCACAGACTGAGACTATCACTCCCATTTTCAATATGATACATCCGCACTGGAATAGTACATTAAAATCTTTTTC
Source organism: Dendrobates tinctorius (assembly GCF_039654945.1). NCBI lineage: Eukaryota > Metazoa > Chordata > Amphibia > Anura > Dendrobatidae > Dendrobates > Dendrobates tinctorius. Next base: position 41,013,196 of record NW_027361704.1, on the reverse strand, counting down.
TGTCCCTATTCTGTGAGCCATTTCCCGTCACATTATAAGGATACGATGGTGCTATTTGGCCCGCTCCTATATTTTAGGCTCCCTGTAAAAGCCTCCATTATTGGCTGTGCTACACAATATGATCAGATTGCTGCAGGGCATTATAATGAAGCCTGTCTGATGCACCAGACCCAGATCCAGCAAATTGCTTGAATTTGCGTGGAATTGCGAATTTTGGGAAATTTGCCTTAAATTCAATCTTCCACAAATTGATATGCTCATCTCTAGGTTTGATGTTTTTTGCTGGTAGTTTTACCATACAATTCTGTATAGGACGTGAAAAATGAAAGATGTGAAAAATTACAGCAAACAAAAGCAACCCATAAAACACTTCTTTGCTACTGTAGGGGTATAGATATCTGGATAGATAGAGATAAATAGATATATAAATAATTGATACATAATAGATAGATGGTTTAGCATTTACATATCATTATTCATGTAAAAATAAGAGCATGACTAATACTACATAGCACTTGTTTAAACTGAAGCAAAAAAAAACCGATGGGAACTGACTAAATTAAAATGGATTTTCTTATTAAACAAGGAAAAGACCCGGACTTAAGGGCTTGACCATTATCTGCTCATCTCAGATGACTATCAGGCACTGCTGCAGCATTATAATTTGTAGGTCATCTCAGTCTGAAGCAATTAGATGACCAGCTTTTTTTGGCTAAACTACTGTGTAATTTGGTTCAATCACAAGCAATTAGCAGATTTCAGGATCCAGCAAATGATGATGATGATGATATGGAGAATTGGGGGGAATGGAAATAACAATTAGCCTTTCACCTCTGAGCTCACGCTACAAATTTGAACTGATGGAAAAAGATCACATAGTAACACAGACGTCTGCAATATATATATATATATATATATATATATATATAGTAAGGTTTAGCTTACAGAAATAATGGATGTGTCAATCAAGTGGTAAAGGGAACTCTCTATATTCACTTTACACACAATGATTCAATCGTTCCCATTTTTTTAAATCATTCATCACACATTTTATTATTACACCATTATATTCTCCTAATGATTTCTGAAATAAAAACACAATTTTTAACCTAATATATAAAGCTCAAAGTGTGTATGTATGTATGTGTGTGTGTGTGTGTGTGTGTGTGTATGTCCGGGATAGGCATCCGCACTGTCGCAGCTACAGCCACAAAATTTGGCACAGTCACACGTCTGGACCCCGAGAGCGTCCTAAGCTATGTTGTGAGGCGAAATTTTAACCCTGCGCGTTCCAATTCACCAAACAATTTTGCCCCTGTCTACATACTGGGGGAAAAAGTGTGTGCGCGTCAAGCCCCGCCCCTCATTATGATGTCATAATGCCCCTATTTGCATACTGGGGAAACAGTGTGTGCGTATCAAGCCCCGCCCCTCATTATGATGTCACAATGGTTGCCATGGCGACGCTGATGTCATCATAGGTCGCAAGCCCTGCCGCCGCTCATTATGATGTCATAATGGTTGACTATGGGATGGAGGATGTATGATGGGTATATGGGCATGGGACTATGGGATGGAGGATATGTATGACGGGTATATGGGCACGGGACTATGGGATGGCGGATATGTATATGGGCACGCGACTATGGGATGGAGGATGTGTGATGGGTATATGGGCATTGGACTATGGGATGGAGGATATGTATGACGGGTATATGGGCACGGGACTATGGGATGGCGGATATGTATGATGGGTATATGGGCATGGGACTATGAGATGAAGGATGTGTGATGGGTATATGGGCATGGGACTATGGGATGGCGAATATGTATGATGGGTATATGGGCATGGGACTATGGGATGGAGAATATGTATGATGGGTATATGGGCATGGGACTATGGGATGGCGAATATGTATGATGGGTATATGGGCATGGGACTATGGGATGGAGAATATGTATGTTGGGTATATGGGCATGGGACTATGGGATGGAGGATGTGTGATGGGTATATGGGCACTCGACTATGGGATGGAGGATATGTATGATGGGTATATGGGCACGGGCCTATGGGATCGTGGATATGTATGATGGGTATATGGGCACGGGACTATGGGATGGAGGATAATTTTCTATAACTAACCACAGTTAGTTACTATGCCCGGGCAGCGCCAGGCTCTTCAGCTAGTTAGTGATAAAGAAACATCCACTTCAGCTCAGCACTTGGATCCACATCTGTTTGCAGCAATACTTGAAAACAACAATTTCTAGAATCTGAAATCATGATTTATGAATTGACTCTTTACTTTACATCGTAAGACAGATTTATTATTGTGAGTGTACCTTGAGATTGGTAGAAAATGCCTCCAAGTTTGCTATCTATGGGGTTTAATCTAGTTTAAATCTTTTTTTATATGTATAAAGCCCTGTTTTCTCATCACATGAACAGGGATAATGGGTTTGGGTGGCGCAGGGTTTGGGTCAGAATGATTACAGTGCTATCTAATTAATATATATTTTAATATTTTATTATTTGCATGTGTAAGGCTGGTTTCACACTAGCATAAGATCGCGCAGCGCATCGTGCGCTATCGGGCACACGCGCAATGTGCCCCTATGTTTAACATGGTGATTGCAGGGTCTTGCGAATGTACGCGCTCTTCAGCATTTAGCGTGCGCTGCACATTTTACAGATGTGCGCCCAGATGCGCCGTACGCTACATGTTGCATTTTTTTCCGGCGACATTGTTAAAAAAATCGCGCGCGCACGTGTGCGCACAAAAATAGCATTACAGTCTGTGTGTCGCTGACGAGCGCTTGGCACCGCGCATGTCAGCGCCTTGTGCGCGCACGCGATTTGAGTAAACAATGTCTAGACACTGGTCTAGAACTCCCCCTAAACAAGCAACATTGTTTTGGAGGAGTGTAAATAAAAGAAGGTGTCTTCAGGGTCAGACAATTACTCTACAGACAGCCTTGCATTGAGCAGACAAGAGCCTACAAGTGTGGATTCAAGCTTCAGGAGCCAAAATGTGAGTATTCTTCAACATAATGTCTGTGTGTCCTGTACAATTTTATAATGTACTAATGTATTTTTTATTTCTTTTCAGCATGTCTTCTTCTGGCTCAATGTATTCGCCAACACGGCAAGAACTGGCCCAAGCTGATCGTGAGGTGAGAATCTTGCTGCCTTTTGGTAAGTATAGCTGCCTCTAGAAATGTGTTTTAATTTTTTCTTTCTTTACAGACATCGGACACGGGCACTGAATAAGAAGTGCGGGAGCGGTCTGAGCGGCAGTGGTCTGAGCGGGAGCTGTCTGAGCGGGAGCCATCTGAGCGGGAGCCGTCTGAGGATTCTGAGCAGGAGCAGCGTAGTCAAGTCGTGGCGAGGAGACGCAATGTGAGTGTGTATATATATATATATATATTTTTTTTTTCTGTCTTTATTTATCTTGCTTCTTTTCTGTTTCTTTTTGTATCTTTTCCAAAATTCTAAACAGTCTATATTTTTTTTTCTAGGTTCCACAATGGGATGACGAAGTCTACATCGACAACGAGCACCTTATCCGCCTTGTTGAGGAGCGTATCCCGTTGTGGGACAGCCGTGACCAGCAGTACAAAGATACAGTGGTGACCCGGCAGCTCTGGAATGAGGTGGCCGCAGCGATGACAGATGGCTGGGACAGCGCCTCTGCAGCTTCAAAAAGGGTGTTCAGTAAGTATAAAGATGCTCTGTGATACTGCATTGATTTATGGTCCTGATGGTGCTGGTGTTTTTTTGGCAAGATATATTTTTGCATGAAAAGCACCAATGCCTTGTGAAAAACTGTGATTGATTTGTGTCTTCAACTGCTGCATTGATTTATGGTCCTGATGGTGCTGGTGTTTTTTTGGCAAGATATATTCTTGCATGAAAAGCACCAATGCCTTGTGGAAAACTGTGATTGATTTTGGTCTTCAACTGCTGCATTGATTTATGGTCCTGATGGTGCTGATGTTTTTTGGCAAGATATATTCTTGCATTTAAAACAACAATGCCTTGTGGAAAACTGTGATTGCTTTTTCAACTGCTGTCTTGATCCTGTTTTCACTCTTGCTCCTGATGATACTGTTGTTTTCGCTGATACATATATTCTAGCAGGAAACATAACAGTGTCCTCAGTATCAACAGTAAGTGCATTGTGTCTAGAATTTTATTTGTGCTGCAGCATTGACTGCAAAGTTCTATCCGGTGTATGTGCTGATAATTAAGTTGCCTTAAATGCATTTTCTAATTTTTTTTTTCTTTTTTTCCCAAGAGTGAACAAAATCCGCACACGTTGGCGCTCGATGAATGACCGCTTCAACACTGATGTTCGTGCTGAGGGACAGGTTTGGAGTGGTTTTGCGGCAAGGCGCAGAAGAAAGTACCGCTATCATTGCGAGTTGGCTTTCCTGAGACCGGTCCTTGCCAGCAGAGCGTAAGTGGTTTTTTTTTGGTTTGTTATTACTATGTGCTTTTCTATTCCACAGGTGATGCTTCTTGTAAATGCATGATACTCATGTTTTCCCTTTCTTTCCACAGCACTTGGAGCAGCACCCTGCAACCTGTCCCGGGAGCGGTTCTTCATCTATCGACCTCGGACCCGTCCCAGCCATCCGACAGCCAGGAAGCATCTTGCAGGTCAGCAACACAGACAGCTGGTGACCAGGAAGCTGGTCCATCAGGTGTTCCCCTGTCCCAGGTCTCTGTCACTGGTTATGCGGGCACTACCTGCCAGCGGCAGAGGGCCTTGGACAGGAATGTCATGCCAGAGTTCATGCACTTGAGCGAGGCCTTTAAGGCCAGCCTCAAGGCGCTGGCCGCCAAAACGGAAAGCGGTTTTTCCCTGATGGAATGTGGTTTTAACCACATGGAACATGGTTTTAACCACATGGAACACCGCTTCCACTCTGTTGACCAGCGCCTTGACCGTCTGGAGGCCGACCTCAACAGACCAGCGCACCATTTTTTCAGTAAAATTGAACAGGGCATGGCGGAACACCTTAGTCCTGAGCAACAGCTGAGTGTATTACAGGCCTGCAACACTGCTTACTTGCAGGATATGCAGCAGAATCGGTATGTTCAGCAGTCAGTGGTGTCATTTCCAACAGTTCCACCGCTGACTCGCTTTACCACACTACCGACTTCTGCTGCATACCACTGCATGGCCACCTGCATTCCCAGCGAAGCCGGACATCACTACACCACCTCAAGTCTGAGTGCTGCTGGACACTCCTCCACCAAAACCACTATGGCAAGCGCTGCTCCTGTATGGAGCACCACCACCGCCACAGCACCACCAGCTTGGAGCCAAACCACCACAGAACCTGCTTGGGCCACCGACACCACCAGTCAACACCAAAGGAGCACCGCCAGCACTCCGCAGCAACAGAGCACCGCCAGCACTCTGCAGCAACAGAGCACCGCCAGCACTCATCAGCAAAGGAGCACCGCCAGCACTCCGCAGCAACAGAGCACCGCCAGCACTCCTCAGCAAAGGAGCCCTGCCAGCACTCCGCAGCAACAGAGCACCGCCAGCACTCCTCAGCAAAGGAGCACCGCCAGCACTCCGCAGCAAAGGAGCACCGCCAGCACTTCTCATGTCAACATAACTGCCACCAATTCTCCTCCTCTGAGTCCCCCAAGAACTTTGGATGAGATCCCAGGCAGGCAGCCTCCTGCTCAGAGCACCGACCCAAATTTCTCTCCTAGGAGCACCGCCACTTCTAGCAGCACCGCCACCGCCACCACAGAGCAGCAAAGGGGTGATCCGCATTCCCTATTTTACAGGGCAGTGCCACAGTCCACCATCACCAGGCGGTCAACAAAAGTAAGGCAGTCACAGACTGCAAGTCGGTCCGGGCAGGATATTCCTGCGCAAAAGAAGAAGAAGAAAAAAACTTTGTCCATCCACCGTCTCCTCCTAATGTGTCTCCAGCTGGCTCAATGTCCATTCCAGAGCTCCCTTCCCCCAGTACTTTTGTCACCCCTTCTCTTAGAACCCCTTCCTCTACCTCCAGTCTTTCCTCGTCTCTCCACACACCCAAAGTCTCCCAATCTTACCCCAAATGTCATTCCTAATAAATTTTTTTTGGTTCTTTTTTGTTACAAAATAAATGTGCACTTGTGCTTTCAAAAAATTTGGAATGGTTACTGTGTCTATCGCCGACTACACACACTGCGCTGTACACACACTGCGCCGTACACACACTGCGCCGTACACTTAGCGTTTTTGCAACAACATATATCTCCATTACTGTTTCTTGTGTGAGACATGTTTCTTGTGTCAGTCTTGGAGATATGTGTGATGTCAACAAACCAAATCTACATGACTTGCCTTTTCAACAACAGTCTCTACATTCTAGTAATATTGCACATACTCGATCCAGCAGGGTTCCCCAAATCCAGTCCTCAAGGTCCACCAAAAGATCATGTTGTATGGAATCCTCTTTTTTTTGGGCTCTTGTGAAACAGTTATCAACGGAGCTATGTATTTCTTTACATGATCTGGTGGTGGACATTGTGGAGTGGAGTTGCGGAACCCTGCTGGATCCAGTCTGTCTGTGCAATATTACTAGAATGTCGACACTGCTGTGAAAAAGACAAGTCATGTAGATTGGTTTCGCTGACAAAACATATCTCCAAGACTGACACAAGAAACGTCAGTAATCGAGATATCTGGTGTATTGCACACACTGAATTGAGCAGGGTTTCCCAACTACAGTATTCAAAGCAAACCAACATAGCATGTTTTAGTAATTAAATTTGAGCTAAAAAAATAAAAAAAAAGTAAACATGATATGTTGGGTGACATTTAGGCCTATATTTTGAAATCCATGGCTATAGAGGATGGTGTTGAGTGCAAGGCATATCTATTGTTCTCATTTAGCTATTAGACAAAAAGGCAAGGAACTATAGATATACCTTGTAAATAACCACATAATCTATATAATCACCTACTCTGGAGTATTAGTGAAATCATGATGCACAAAACACAGCATCATAAATTCACTGATACACCTGGCTACTTGCTAATGGTATTGGGAGTGTAAAAAGAGAGAATGCACTCAGTACAGGTATCAAAATTGTTTTTTTTATTAACATACAAAGAACATGCAATGACATTTTTTAAACCATTTGCTCTTGCCATTCCACCCGTCCTACATCTGAGTTGAAGTATGCCGCAAATTGGTCCCTCATTTGGCCAACTTCAACGGATTAGCTGAGAGGGTGCTGTGTAAATTCAGGCAATGGATTAGGATCAACATCATCAAGATCAAAATACGGGTGCTCTCGAGAAAGTACAAAGTTATACAGAACAACACAGGCCTTGACCACCTCATCCACGGTTTCCAGTTTCAGATTAATAGCTGTGCCAAGAATGCGCCATCTAGATACAAGGATACCAAATGCACACTCTACTGTTCTCCTGGCCCTGGTGAGCCTGTAATTGAAAATTCTTTTGTTGTGGTCCAAGTCCTGGCTTGAGTAGGGTTTCAGCAGGTTTTGGCACATCTGGAACGCTTCATCACCAACCAATACAAATGGCTGTGGCGGACCTTTGGTGTTGGGAAGAGGACGTGGTATGGGGAAATTGAAGCTGTTGCCATACAACCTCCTGCCCATGTCCAAGGTCTTAAAAGCCTGGGAGTCATTCCCACGGCCAAATGTCCCAATGTCCACTGCAATAAACATACAGTCTGCATCCGCAATGGCCATCAGTACAGTAGAAAAGTACTTTTTGTAGTTAAAGAACTCAGAGCCTGTTCTTTTGGGCTTGATAATCCGGATGTGTTTCCCATCCACCACTCCCAAACAGTTAGGGAAATTGCAGACAGTCCAGAATCTTTCGGCAATTTCCAACCACTTTTCTGCGGTTGGCAAGGGCATGAATTCGGGACAAAGAATGTTCCAGAGAGCCCGGCAGGTGTCCGCTACAATTCCAGACAACGTGAAGATTCCAATCCGGTACTGGAAGTGCAGTGACGAGGGGGTCCCTCCAGTAGCCATGAATCTGTGACACAAAGAAAACAATAATTAATATTTGTGTATACATAATTTTTTTAACACGTTAAATTAAAAAAAAAAAAAATTCTGCAGCCTTTGGTTCAGTATATGCCATCCAAAAATTAACGCAGCTTGTAGTTACCGACATGGCAGAACTGTAATTATGTCAGATTTGGAAGAGTACATGTCACAACCAAGAAAAATCAACAGGCATTTGTTTAGCAAAACTACGTACCTTAATGTGACCAGGAGCCGTTCCTCAGGAGTAATCGCACGCCGGAGCTGCGTGTCCTGTCTCCGGATGACTTCTTTGACCGGTCCAAGCAAATAGTTAAAGGTTTCTTGGGTCATCTGGGTATAATCCGTAAATTTCTCCGGGTTTGCCTGTAGCTCGCTGTAGAGGGTGTGGTACGCTTCACCGCTCTCCCGGAGTTCAATAATGGGATATATCCACATACGCCGCTGCTGCCGTATTCGCTGCCTCTCTCTCTCCCTCTGTTCATGGCAAGCAACGGCATAAGCCTGAGCCATCCTCATGTCCAGATCCAAGTCAAAGTCAAAGCTCTTCCAGCGCAGATCCATGTTTCTCAAGTCAAATGCAAGCAAATGGGAAGAATTCAGCTGTAAACAGGGTCTATATAAAGAATTTCCATAGACACGCCCACTGGTGTCCCATTGGTGGAGTGTGTTGCAAGAATTTTTCAAGGATTTTTTCTCCTGTTTATTGCGCATAAAAAATGCAAACGCATGAAAAACACTTACAAACGTATAAAAACGCTGCGATTTTTTGTTGTAATGCGCACAATAATGATAGAAAATAACGCAGCGTTTACCAGCGTTTGCATGCGCTTTTGACATGCGTTTCATGTGTGCTCCAAACGCAGCGCAAAAAACGCTAGTGTGAAAGTAGCCTAAAACAATAAAAACAACTTTAGAATATTATTTTGGGATACATAAGCCTTATCTCTTATTTTTTTTCAGAGATGAAAAATAAAAAACAGAAATTCTGGCATTCCTTTCTACAAGATTCACTGATGGGTGTTAAACAACAGTATAATTTTATAGATCAGGTGGTCAAATGGATAAAGAAGAAGACACTTTTTTTCTTTTTTTTTTAATATAAATGTTATTTTTTTTCCGTCCTGCTAAAGTGTAACAGAGAAATCACCTGATTGCCTTTTTAACCCCTTTACCCCCAAGGGTGGTTTGCATGTTAATGACTGGGCCAATTTTTACAATTCTGACCACTGTCCCTTTATGAGGTAATAACTCTGGAAAGCTTCCATGGATCCCGGTGATTCTGACAATGTTTTCTTGTGATATATTGTACTTCATGATAGAGGTAAAATTTCTTTGATATAACTTGCATTTATTTGTGAAAAAATGGAAATTTGGTGAAAATTTAGAAAATTTCGCAATTTTCCAAATTCTAATTTTCATGCCCTTAAATCACAGAGATATGACACACAAAATACTTTATAAGTAACATTTCCCACATGTTTACTTTACATCTGTGCAATTTTAGAACCAATTTTTTTTGTTACAAAGTTATAAGGGTTAAAAGTAAAGCAGTGAGTTTTCATTTTTATAGCATCATTTTTTTAGGGTCCACATCACATTTGAAATCACTTTGAGGGGTCTATATGATAGAAAATACCCAAAAGTGACACCATTCTAAAAAATGCACCCCTGAAGGTGCTCAATACCACATTCAAGAAGTTTATTAACCCTTCTGGTGCGTCACAGGAATTTTTGGAATGTTTAAAAAAATGAACATTTAACTTTTTTCACAAAAAATTTTCTTCAGATCCAATTTTTTTTATTTTACCAAGGGTATCAGGAGAAATTGGATGCAAAAAGTTGTTGTGCAATTTGTCCTGAGTAGGCTGATACCCCATATTTGCAGATAAGCCACTGTTTATGTGCATGGTAGAGCTTGGAAGGGAAGAAGCGCCGTTTTACTTTTTCAACACAAAATTGGCTGGAATTAAGATCGGACCCTATGTTGCATTTGGAGAGCCCCTGATGTGCCTAAACAGTAGAAACCCCCTACAAGTGACACCATTTTGGAAAGTAGACCCCCTAAGGAACTTATCTAGATGTATGGTGAGCACTTTAAACCCCCAAGTGCTTCACAGAAGTTTATATCGTAGAGCCATAAAAAAAAATCATATTTTTTCACAAAAATGATTTTTTCGCCCCCAATTTTTTATTTTCCAAAGGGTAACAGGAGAAATTGGACCCCAAAAGTTGTTGTGCAATGTACCCCATATGTGGCGGTAAACCACTGTTTAGGATCTATCACAGTGATCAAAGTGAACCAATAAGAAAAAATCTCCTATTGTGGCGCATGTGCTGCCATTTTCTCCCGGAAGAAGAAGCCGAGGGGACTTAAGGGGGGCCTGCAGGGACAATGGAGGTACTGGAGGGGTGATCAGGGGATCCTATTTCTCTCTCTTCTATGTGAGAGCACATCAGAGGAGAGAGAAATTAAATGGAAAATCTGTCGTTTTTTTGCAGTCGCAGTTATACCGTTAATAATGGCAATTGCAACACCTGGGTCAGTAAAAAACTACCCGAATCATGTTCTGTGGGGTCTCGGCTACCTCCAGCAGCCGAGATCTCTGAGAATTCCGATGCTGGGGTAGCGCTATAACCTTAAACCTCAGCGCCATTAAAAGTGACGCTGTGGTTTAAGTGCCCTTAACTGTGACCGTTAAAAGTCTTATCGGCGGTCGTTAAGGGGTTAAATGTACCTCTCATCATTCTCCCCTGCTTGTGCTGATTGCTGGCAGAGCAGAGGAGAAGGTTGAGGGCCATGTTCAGCACCTGGCACTGGGGAACAGCGCTTACTGTAACACTTCTTCCCTGGCACCCGTCCGTGTGGTACTGATGCGGCACACACATGCTACACGTGTGCCACAAGTATTACACACACGGACACTGAAATCTCCGGTACTGTAAATATCAGGAAATGTGAAAGAGGCATTATAACGGGTTTTTATATTTGGCAGCTGTCACACGCTAAAAGATGCTTTTTATTGCAAAAAAATAGCTTTTGCATTACCACATTTCTAGAGCTATAATTTTTCCATATTTTGGCCCACAGAGTCATGTGAGGTCTTGTATTTGTTACGGGGCTGGCGGAACGCACCAAATAATAAAGATGAAATAATATGTAAGGTGCGTTCGCAGCCCAGGGCCCACCGTGCAGAGGTGACCAACTGCTGTTAAACAATGAGGGAAAGGCGTGTAGGAGTAAAGCCGGACACCGATGCGTAACCACTGAGCCGGTGCTAACAGACACGTGTCACGTATCTCGTGCCTGCCGGCGAACAACCGCAACATGTTAACATCACAGGTCACGGGATGTGAGCCACTGCTGCAACGTGTGCAGTATCCACCCTGACGGACGCCACTAACCAGCCTAGTAACCAGGCTGGAAAGCGCTTCTAAAACGCACGGCGTAACTAGCGGACGCTGCGATAGCAGTGGCCAAGGAGGCCTATACTGACCGACACCCCGGGCGCTAGCGGTTGATGTGGAGCAACACTGCGGCGCTATGCAGTGTAAAGCAAACGTACTGACTCTAATCCCTCACCCTAACACATATGTAATATCCAAGGAGGGGGGAATTATAATGCATCAGTCACCAGGCTCATTCATCCATCATCACACATACACTAAATGCATTAGCCTCAGAGTCTATCATAGCGCATGGCCGGGTGGCCATGCGCGCCTTTTATAGCTGTGCCCTTCCGGGACCTTCCTGATCCTCCAGATGGACCAATCAGAACTGGAGAAGGACCTGAGCATGTGACTCCTGATCCCCAATGGGAGATCATCTCCTAAGCATGCTCAGTGGAGCGAAGGGAGAACTTAGACTCTGGTGTCTTTTGCTGCTGGACAGGCTGCATTGCCATAACTGGACCAGAGGTAGCAGCAGCAGCAACTGAACACACGATGCTGGTGTGGGTAGAACGTCGGGATCATGGAGTCTGCTGAGCAGGCTCCACTGCGGCCAGAGGGGAATGGGAGACCGCAGATGGCAAGGCCTGGGATTCCCGCTGTGCAGCGCCGGGAACCCGACGCCTAACAGTATTTTTGCAGAACGAGTTGACGTTTTTTATTTGTACCATTTTCAGGCACATGACACTTTTTGATCACTTTTTATTCCGATTTTTGTGAGGCAGAATGAACAAAAACAAGCAATTTATGAATTTCTTTTGGGCATGTGGTAAAATTGATAAGGCAGTTTTATTCTTTGGGTCAGTGCCATTACAGCGATACCTCATTTATGCCATTTTTTTATGTTTTGACGCTTTTATATAATAAAAACTATTTTATAGAAAAAGTAATTGTTTTTGCATCACTTTACTCCGACAGCTATAACTTTTTAATTTTTTTTACTTCACTCTAACTTTTATACTTTGTCCCACTGTGGGACACTCATTTTTTGCAAGCTGATCACTTCTACTACAGAAGCTGTCAGTGCACACTGACCTGAGAGACTTCCTGACATGCACTGCGCATGACAGGAAGTTTCTCAGCTCTGGTAACCTGGATGTTGTGATGACAACATCGGGTTACCATGGCAGCAATCGGGACCCCGCGTCATGCCACGGGGTCTCTGATCCAAAGGCAGAGGTGCTGTTGTAGAGTTAGGGGGGCCGAGCTGGGGGGTGGTCCCTCTTCTTACCGCGCAGAGACGAAACAGAGACAAGATGGAAGCAGATTCTGGGTGCAACAGGTCCAAGTTTATTTCATTTGCCGTCCATCTGACGGCCTCAGAGCACACCGCACTTTCTTTACCTCACGGCCCTCTGTTTCCAGGGCCGCTTCTTACACACCGTACTCTGTACTGGGGACGCGTGTGCGTACACCGTCCCCTCTTCACTCATCGACACTCCTGACAGGTCCGTCACTGTGGCCGCCTTAGGCCCGTAAACCAACAGCGCTTCCACTGATCAGTCGTCGTGTCAAATATGGTGTCTCACACCCAATGCCTCGTCCCTTCTGCGGTCATTCCTGTCAGGACCACCCCCCTGATGTTCTCTCTCCTCAGTCCCCCTGGTTTAGATTCTCCTCACAGCGCACAGACTGTCGCAGTCCTCCTGTCACTGGAGCTCCCCCTGGGGACTGGACTCCTCTGGAACCCTCCCTCAGTATTTATAGCTCTCCCGGTCCCCTGTCACTGTAACCCCGCCCCCCATGACCATCGGTTTCTAAAGCCCTAAGCTGTTGTCAAGTCCTTTGCTCACACTCCTCCCTGCCATCTAATGGTCAACCCAAGGTACTGCACGTCCACTACACTTTCCTAGCTGTTTCCCCACTGTAATAACTGACACCTACCTACACTGTGCAAACCTTTCCTTCTTCACTCTGACTAGTCCGTCCATCCATCAGGTCACCTTCCCTACACTCCTCCTTCCTTTGTCCATTGTCGTCCTCGACAATCGTCATCCCTGCCTTCGTCGTTCTGAAGCTACACCTACATTCTGTTGTCGGACCAGCTGTTGAGCCAAACCCACTATCTGCGGGGGCCGAACCATACTGGGAGCACTATGCTCTGAGCAGCCTACTGCTACTCACCAGCGCGCACGCCACATGACAACGTCTTTCAAATTGGGCTAGGTACACCCATATTCTCTCTATGGCGTGTACCTTCCCCTACTCTCCCCTACTGTCACCTTCCACTATTCGGTACACCATGATCGAGGTCTCTTACCTTCCAGATCATTACCAGCGCCCGCCTTCCTCCTTCAGGGGTGTCCGCGGTGTTGGGGACCTGACCTAGGACGGCTGTCTCTCTCACGTCTTCCAACTCATTTTCCTTTCTTTCAATAACGTCATGGTCGGCGTCCCGGTCTCCCAGACCTCCTCAACTCTTAGATCCCTACCGGATCTCACACTTTCCTTTGGTCCCGCAGACCTTCCCTTACCTGGACCTGTTGCATTTTACTTTAGCATATTATACATTAAACAACTTTATAATAGCACAAGTACCCATTTTTATATTTTTTTTTCATTTTCTTTTGCTTCTAAAACCAACATATAACAAAAAAAACATTGCAAGTCTTCTTTCTCCCCCCTTCCTTGGACCTGAACACTCCTCCACTTCTCCGTATCCCCATTCTGTCAAGTTTCAAATCAGCAAATAACATCCTGTAAGAGGAACATACTAAAAACAAACTCAGCACATCAAACATTTTTTTTTTTTTAAACTAGAACTGTTCTCCAGAACCTGCACTACAGTGCACCGAACTCTCGACAGTCTACTTCACTACGCAGTGGCTAGTAGTGAGGGACCCCACAGCCGTGGAGCCCCCGGGGTTACTGAGGGTGTCCATTCAAGTCCTCTTCTTTTCCATGACGGCCTCTCCTTGAGTGTGGAGCAGGTTCCACACTTCCTGCTCCCGGGCCTTCTTCTTCCTGATCACCTCCGCTACCCACACGGAGGGAACAGCACGGGCCCTGGAGTCCGGTGGGCGGGACTCCGCTGAAAAAGACCGCAAGACAGAAACGGCCGAAGATTTCTGCGGCCCAGCAGCCGCTGGGGTCAGGTGGCAAATGGGGACAACCGGGTCCTCGGGGGCTGGAATCACAGGGCCCGCTAAGTCGGCCGCAGCCGACTCCAGCAGCGGCATAACCGCGGCCTCAGGACAGGCCGCATCCACTACTTCCAACGGAGCCGGAGTAACGGCCGATTTCAACGATGTAGCTGCTATTAGCAGGGAAAGTGCAGCAGCGTCTTCTTTGGGTGAGCTCTGCACTGGTGACTCCGGGCGGGGTAGTTCGGGGACATGAGCGGGGGCCTCGCTCAGCTCCGCATACACCATGGGGCCCGTGGTAACTAGGCCTTCCGGTGCGCAGGGGGCCGCGTGCTGCAGCAGAATGGTGGGGGCCGCTTGCGGAGGCACTGGTAGGGCCGGGGGTACTCTCACCTTCCCCGGCGCTGCGGCCTCCGTCCCATCATCACGCGGTTTCCCCCGCAGCCTCCGTTCCTTTCTCCACTGTCCTGCGGGCCTTCCCTCCGGACTCGGGGGCTCCGCTGAGAAGTTCTCTGCTGGTATTGGTGGCGGCCGTTCTCGCTGACTCCGCTCAGGCTCCGCTCTCCGGCTCAGCATTCCGCTGCCTGCCCGTGGTTCTGAAGATGACTTCTGGTGCAGCTCCATCTCTCGCCGCCATTGCCACTCTAGGCGGCCGATGCCCCGACACCCGCAGCGTCTCATACCGTCCGTTGGGCAGCACTCGAATGGCGTCAGACAGCTGCAGCCAAGTTTTTCTTCTGTGCCACTCCTCCTGCTGGGTGGGGCGTCAGCAGGCCTTTCCACCCATCTGCCAGGGTCGAGTACATGGGAGCGTCGGCCTCCGGGCACATACTGCTGTCCACGGGGGTACGTTGGAGGGGGCCCCAGTCCATTCAACATGACTGCAAACACTTGGACCTCTCCCCTGCGCTGTAGTAATGCCGCCATCTTGCGCAGCACCTGATGCCGCCCCGGATCTTCTGTCAGCACCACTGAGTCACCACAGCGCTCCCAATTTGTAATCCACAGGTAAGCCAATTGTAATCCACAGGTATTTATAATCCAAGCAGCACAGTCCAAGTCCTTCTCCATCCTTTAAGGCAGGCCTGCCGCAGAAGATGATGTATTAGCGGCGGCGATCCTGCCGACTACGCCAAATGTAGAAGTGGGTGGGTCGAGCTGGGGGGTGGTCCCTCTTCTTACCGCGCAGAGACGAAACAGAGACAAGATGGAGGCAGATTCTGGGTGCAACAGGTCCAAGTTTATTTCACTTGCCGTCCATCTGACGGCCTCAGAGCACACCGCACTTTCTTTACCTCACGGCCCTCTGTTTCCAGGGCCGCTTCTTACACACCGTACTCTGTACTGGGGACGCGTGTGCGTACACCGTCCCCTCTTCACTCGTCGACACTCCTGACAGGTCCGTCACTGTGGCCGCCTTAGGCCCGTAAACCAACAGCGCTTCCACTGATCAGTCGTCGTGTCAAATATGGTGTCTCACACCCAATGCCTCGTCCCTTCTGCGGTCATTCCTGTCAGGACCACCCCCCTGACGTTCTCTCTCCTCAGTCCCCCTGGTTTAGATTCTCCTCACAGCGCACAGTCCTCCTGTCACTGGAGCTCCCCCTGGGGACTGGACTCCTCTGGAACCCTCCCTCAGTATTTATAGCTCTCCCGGTCCCCTGTCACTGTAACCCCGCCCCCATGACCAACGGTTTCTAAAGCCCTAAGCTGTTGTCAAGCCATTTGCTCACACTCCTCCCTGCCATCTAATGGTCAACCCAAGGTACTGCACGTCCACTACACTTTCCTAGCTGTTTCCCCACTGTAATAACTGACACCTACCTACACTGTGCAAACCTTTCCTTCTTCACTCTGACTAGTCCGTCCATCCGTCAGGTCACCTTCCCTACACTGTCAGCTCTCTGCCTGCTCCCAGAATGCGGCGATCGTGTTCGATCGCAGTATTACGGGGGTTAAAGTGCTGGGATTGGTCTCCGACCACTCCTGGCACTTAGTGCCGAGTGTCAGCTGTGAGAATCAGCTGACAACTGGCCACGCACCACCCGTGTGTGCTGCCGATCAATGAGATGTACTATACTGCCCATGGTCATACGGGCCCAGGACACATGGACGGTATAGTATGTCTCATGGCAGAAAGGGGTTAGTATTGCAATACTTCTGCCTCTAGACTTATTGACGAGCATCCTACTATACATTATATCTGGCATAGCATAAAATGTGTACTAGGAAAGCAGATTTGTGGGCCATTGTTAGGCCCCTGACTGATATACCAACCTTCTGCACACCGCAATACAATGCAAGGGATGGAGAAGGTTTTAATTTAGTCTATTCATCAGAACAATTTTTTTTAGATTTACAAACCTTTATGTGTCAAAAATTTGTTTAAACACTTTTTTGTAAAGTGTTTAGAAAAGGGGAAATGAGTAAAAAGCACATATTAATAATGGGATACACTATAATTTTGCTAAAAATAATTAATATAAAGTAAGCCAACAAAAAGTTTGTGTAGGAGCTAGAATGTACCAGTCACACAGTGTGTGCCACAAGAATACGACTGGCATTTTTTTCGGCTGGTCTTGTCTACAATTAATAGATTTGCCCATTGTATGTCAAATAAGTAAATACATAAAGAAAGCACCAAATGATATCAATAATTCTGAAATTCCATGCTTCAAGAAGTCATGCATAAGACAATGCCACTGCAGAGAAGGAAGCAAAAACCACGTGCTTGTGAATCTTTAAATTTATCACACACATGCTGTAAGAAAGTGATTCTTAGCTGTCAGGATTTGTAATTGGAATTCTTTATGCTCTCTGAAGCGAAAACTTTCATCTTAGAGTGAAGTAGATCACATTAATAAAAACACTGCAATCATAACATAAGGCAGGTAAGAACAAATTGGTAATGATCTGCAGATATGTAACCACTTTGGAGTGTTACAATAACCAAAATGTTTGTATCTTATTAAATGTATACATATTTAATTAGAAATTGAAATGATCATTTTGATACATTGTACACTATACTAACGAGTTATGTTCCCAGCCCAACAAAATATATAATTGTGCTTTGTCCTTTCTTTGTCAGACACATATTTATTTAGATTTTAGTGAGCTCAGGTCAAAAAAATGTATAACTTATCTTCAGGATAGGCCATCATTGCTAGATTGGTTAAGCGTCAACTTTTAGCACCCCCACTAATGTTTGAGGGTGTGTGCACATGTTGCGGATTGTGCTGCGGATTTTTTCGTGCGGATTTGGCTAAATCCACAGGTAAATCCGCAGGATAAATGACCTGCATTTTACCTGCGGATTAGCCTGCGGTTTTCCCCTGAGTTTTGACACCTGGTCTTGGAGCAAGTGTCAAACCGCAGCAGATTCCGCACAAAGAATTGACATGCTGCGGATTTAAAACCGCAGTTAATCCGCGCGGAAAAATCCGCAGCATGTGTGCTGCGTTTTTCAATTTCCATTGACTATAAAGTTACTGTACAATGCAGCAGAATCTGCAACGTGTGCACAAACCCTGAAGGATCCACACTGCTGTGTGCCCTTCAACGTGCAATTTTCAAGACCTCTTTTATTCGTATGCTAATGGGAAAAAAAACAAAAAATTATGCCTCCACAAGCTAAAGAAGTTATCTAAAATTAACTAGAATAAGGCTCAGAGTCTACATAAGAAGCTAATCACAATTCAATGTACTTCTCACAATGGTCTTCAAGTGCATTTTTGATCACAGATACATAAGTTAAGGCTCCCCAAGACTGTTTCCCAAGTGGAATGCCAGCATTGTCCAAAACAGACTTGCCTCTATTGGCAGTTTATTCAAATTTGACAGTAAGAATGGCATTACAAACATGATTATCCTTCCCAATAAAATACAACTAAAACCAAAACAGTGCATTATAAGGTCCCAGGGTCAATCTGTGTTCTCCAACTGCTAATTACATTGAATGGAAATAGATGGACTTCACTAGAAGCTCTGAGGACACAATTTCTCCAACTTGCCTGTAAACATTTCAGATTGTAATGAAAATGTCTTTGGAGAGAAGTAGTCCAAAAGTGATCAGAGACCTCTGGCACAATGTTACATTGTAATAGCAGATTCATTTTTAGGCTTGATTTCTTCATATAGTCCTTTGTGAATTAATCTACCTTTGGCAGAGCTTTAATTTTTTTTTCAAAACTTCCATGATTACATGAGAATTATACTTTGTTCTTATTCACTTTTGCAAAAATGACAATGTTTGTTTTTAAAGAAAACCCATGTATTATTAAGTATACTAGTCATAATTCTATTCAAACATCAAAGGACTCTACACTCTATAGAAAAAACCTTTATTAAAGTCTAAAATGATAACACAGCTAAATCTAACATCAACTACTCTGTATAGAATCTACTGGATCTTGATACAGCATTTGAGAGCGTAGACTACTAATTCCCTATTCCATATGTTTCACTTATCTCAGACTAACATCCTTCATTATCCAAACCTTCAACTGAAATCTCCAAGACTTTTCCTAAAACACACCTACTCTTTCCAAGGTCTTACCACAGACAATACAGTTAATTCCTACCTCTATAGTTTGAAGTATATACTAAAAGCACATCTTTTTTCTATTCACCCCATGATAGCACTATAGGAGGTTGACTCCCCACTCTAATAGGGAGAGGAAACACAAAGGTAGCCCCACCCCAAATCCTATCCTCAGTGTTTTTCCTGTTCCTATGGGGCATGAAGAGGTTATCAGCAGGCTCTGGGTTGGTAGTTGAGCTTAATTAATCTTTTACTATACTAAATACCAGACAGCTGAGGTTGATTTCCATTGGCCTTCCTACTCGGTTGCAGCTCCAGTCTCCCTAGGACTCGGGACCTGGTCCACCACTCTCGTGTACTCTGAGAACAATGTAGAGTGGTTCAGGCTGTGGTCCTCCCTGAGCTCCCCAGCATTTCTACGTGCCCGCCATGCTCCCTCATCAGATAGAGAGCACAGCTGCTAGCGATGACATCAGACGTGGCTTCCGGAATTGGCATCATCACGACCTCACTCTCTGCCAACATTACATCTGGTTGCATTGGAATGCACACTGGGTCCTAGCACGGCATGCCAGAAGGGCCATTACCAGAGCACATACTTACCTGGATTGGAGATACCTAAATCATTAAGGTGGTTCTCCCAAAAATGAAGTTAATCAATCGTACTCTGTGTGTGCTGTTTCCTGCATTTTCCCCAATTACATGGGACTTGACTGAGGGTGCGGGCGAAGAGATACACCCGGTTCAATGACTATGCTGGGTCTTGGTTACTTACCTATAAGTAACCCTGACTGAACACACCCGATAAAGTAGGACATGACCCTTAATCATGTCTTCCTCCTTCTCCTATGGTTCTGCAAAGCCCAGAGCAAACCAAGGCCAATAAGTATATTTTTGCCTGGGTAGTGTTATGATTGTGTAACAACTTACATGGGAAAATAGGTAAAACTCTAAAAAACTGCAATTGACCCTGCCACTTCCTGTACAGACTAGAGATTCTGACCTTGCAGTTCCTAGTGGTTCCTACGTGGGTTGGAATAGCCCTACAAAAAACTAAACAATGGCATCTTGGACCTTTGCTGCCTGAATGGAGCTTGAAAGGAGAGCAGAGTGCAATTACTAACAGAAATGAAGGAATGCTGCTATACAAGGAGATCCCAGTGAATTGAAACAAACCACGAAATACAAAATGAAAATATAAGATGCATACAGGGTATGCCGCCTACTTCCTTAACAAAAAACAGAAGATAGGTGCAGTGTGAAAAGCATAATCAGCAGAGAGATAAACCCTATCTTGTCTTAAGGGGGTTTTACACATAGCGATATCGCTAGCAATATCGCTAAAACGTCACTGATTTTGTGACGTTATAGCGATATTGCTAGCGATTTCGCTATGTGTGATACTTACCTCCGACCGGCTCCCCCGCTGTCTGTCGCTCATCGCGCGAGATCGGGCGGCTCCATTTCTCGTCATCTGCTTCCTGCTGTGACTTCCTGCTGTGTGAGACGAGCGACGCTGGACGCGGACGGGAGGACGTCTGGATCGCTGTGTGTGAAAGGTGAGTATCGTCCACTGCGTCGCTGCTGCATCGCTGTGAGATCTTCCTGTGTGGAAGCTCACTAGCGATCATTTAGTGATGCACCAGCGATCCTGACCGGGTCGTATCGCTTGTCGGATCGCTGGTGCATCGCTAAATGTAAAAGGGCCTTTACACTGACTGGCATAAACAATGGCAGTATTGATGGACATCCAAATGAGAATATCACCAACATGAAATACCAGCAAGGGGAAAGTATACATATATGCAACCCAAAGTTGATTGGGCACACAAATGAAAACACCTGTTAACCTAAAAAGACTAAACCAAGGCTAACAGGCAATAAACACCCAGATAAAAGATGTAAATGCTGTGGCTGAGTGGATAGGAAAGCCAACCACAAAGCAGAGGCTCTAGCTTTCAAACCCAGAAGCATGACAGGTAGCCTCCTTTTTGTATTTGGGTACGGGATAGGTTTTGATCCCTCCACTCTCTCTTTTCTTAGGGGGATAAAAATCTGGCATCAAAGGGTCAAGAAAAAATGGTAAACCGGAAATGTGCCGCAAGTTTCTCATAAAAAAACAATTATATCAGTGTTGTACAGAGAAAAATGTAAGTGAAAAACAGCCTTATCTAATGGATGAAATAAAAGACATGGTTGGTCGGGAAATCCAGACCTCTCTGTCCTCCTTCTCTAGTTTCCTTTTATCTAATACCACCTGAAGCAAAAATGAGGAAAATGAAATGGGAGGAGGACTAATAATCTGAAGAAGTTCAGATATCAGTTTCTTAAGGTATGTTAGAAGAAGTGGAATTGACCTCTGCTTCCTTTAAAGTAAAGAAAAAAGTAAATATTTTTCATCAGAAGACGTGGAAGAGCTTCTTAAGGTATTGGGAAGTACTATAAAGGCATAAAAAGCAGAGACCAAACAGACAGTGCAGTATGAGATGTTCAGAGGTTTAAGATCCCAAAGGAAAATGATATTCCTCATACATGCAAATATTCAGAATTTGCTTTGGATGAATGGCAATTCCCAGGGAAACGCTTAAATATTCCAAGTTGATTAAATGATAAGTTTCCCTTAGAGGAAGCAATTACTAATGTTGGAAATACCAAAAGTTGACATTCAGGTAACTAAAGTGGCTAAAGTGGCAAAAAAGACTACTTACCATTTGAAGATTCATCACAGCTTAAAGACCCTATGGATTGGAAGATAGGCAGGGTAGTGAAAAAATCCTTGGTAACCTTGGCTGCATTATTAAATAGAAATTTGTTGTACACCTGCGTTGCAAGATGTATGTGCTGTTTTCTGAACCAACATGAAGATCATCTTAGGTTAAAGGAATATTTAGAATTGAGAGTCCTCAGTGGTTGATACCTTTTAATGGCTAACTGAAAAGATGGTAACACATTCCAAGCTTTCGAGACTACTCTGGTCTCTTCATCAGGCTAGACTAATACAACATCTGAAGAATCACATATTTATACACAAAAATAAAAGCTTGCAATGTGTTACCATCTTTTCAGTTAGTCATTAAAAGGTGTCAACCACTGAGGACTCTCAATTCTAAATATTCTTCTATCTACCTTCTAACACGGTACAAAGATATATATCTTTCCTGCATCTTAGGTTAGGCACACCAAGAGAAGAGTTATTGACTTCCTTACCACTTTTCTAGAGAACCACAGGATTTTTAAAAGACGCTTTGTCTGAATCTGTCAGAACAGCAGCCACATCTTGGTGCCATCAAATACTACAAGATGAACTCTGTGGCTAAAGACATGGAAAGGTGATGTGACCTCCAAATGAAAACTGAGCTCTATTCCATTTCAAGGAGAATATATGTTCGATCCAGCCTTTAATGATCTATTGGAAAAGCAACAGACAACAAAAAATCTTTGCCCTAACCAAAAATCTTTAAGAAAGGACTTCCTTTTGTCCATCACAGTATCAACCTCACAGTATAGTGGAAAGAGAAAGATGGGACTTTAGAGCTATACAAAAGGAGGGAAAAGTAGACTAGTTCTACTCAAACAGAAAATTTAGAAAAAATAACAATGATACCAAGAAGGTAGGAGGCAGAACCTCAAAATATCCTCCTCAATGACAGAAGATTAATTCAAACCAACTGATCCTAGAAACAGCCAGGAAAGTTCTAAAAATTGGGTTCTCCTCTTACTCTGCAAATAGACAAGCGATAACATCTCATTCCTCCCCAAGATTATAAGATGCCTTGATGTCATATATCCAGAACTGGCAAATTTTGTGATTGGTCTCTCCGGTATCAGAAATAGAAAGATGCATAGATCAGTATGCACATTTGTTTCTCATAGGAAAACCAAATGGGACATACAGGATAATAATAAACTTGAAACCCTTGAACCGGTACATCACCTACAAGAAGTTCAAAGTTTAAGATGGAGTCCATAAAATCCAGAATTCCCCTAAGAGGGAAAAATTTCATTATGGCAACTATTGATTTGCAAGACACCTATTACCACATCCCCATCCATCCAAACAAAATTTTTGGAGACTTGTGGTGTATCAAGACAAGCAGATTTGACACTTCCAATTCAATGTCCTAACATTTTGAATTTCATCAGCGTCATGTATACTTACAAAGATCAAGGCAGAGGTGGTGGCATTTATAAGAGAACAGAACATCTACATAATTCCTTATTTTAAAGATTTTCTGGTCACGGCTCCCAAGGTGCCACGGCTGTAATTAGAAAAAACTCACCAGATCCTAACATCTCTAAAGAGTCTAATGAATCATCAATAATTGGATTTAATTGATTCTACCTGGAAGACCTTTCTAGGCATTCTGTTAGATTCTCAGCAACAAACATGCTTTCTGCCAAAGGAAAAACAGACCCAGTTAAGAACCAAGATTTTTGTTTTAATAAAATGAAAGGCTGCATCAGTAAGATTCGCATTGTCCGTCCTAGGATCCATGACTGCATGCACCCATGCAGCAGTTATGTCTCAGGCACATACCAGGGTCTTACAAAATTACATCCTTCCATGTTGGGACACAGCTCAGATTCAGGCTGGGATATAATGCCTCTTCAAATCCCTTGTAACCAAGAACATTGCAGAAGATCAAAGTAGAAAATGTCAGAACGATCTATATAGCACTTCTTTGGCCAAAGAGGAGTTGGTTCGGGACCCTGAACAGCTTGAAGTTGGAAGGTTCCTTTGTCCTCCCCCCAAACAGCGAATTGCTACATCTGGGCCCTCTATCATTCAAATCCAAAGAAATCATGAATGGTGGATTGACTTCTGAAGCCTCAATTCTAAAAGTAAGTAGTGATGAGCGAATTTGTTTGAAAAACGATCGCCAAACATAAATTCGGCATGAATATAGGACATTCGGGTTCATGATTGAAACCATGAGCAAAATTTTATATAATTGGAAAAAATCGGTAACATTTGGTAAAAGTGAAAATATTTGCATTGCTACTAAAATATTTTCAGCAGTTTGGCTATGATAATGGTGGTGTATCAAGAGTGTGGAACACGTGTTTGATGAGGGGAGGGAGTTTGCAAAACTCAGGGGCGCGGCATGCTTGTAAATAGTAATTTTTTTTTCTAACTTTATGTGTGCACATTGCGACTAGCCAATCAGGGTGCAAGAAACATGCACATCCACAAATGTCCTGACACAACTGCTTGTGTCATTGGCTGCAGAAATCACATGTCCCTCTGCATGTAAAGAGTGGACACCTTGTTTTAGCACCATTTTGACACAGTAAAAGCACAGAGAGGCTGCTCCTGACGCTAGCACTGTTAGCAGCTAGATTTTAGGTACTCAGCTAGGTGGTTGTTTCATACTCAAATAGTTTAGCTAGGTAATGTCCTGTGTAAATTGACCTTCCAGCAATATTTTTTTGCCATTACTGAGGTCCACAGACAAAGACAGCAGGGCACATGTCATACAAGTGTGTTGTGCACTGCTTCTATTGTGCTTCATGCACAAGTATACCATTATAAATCTTATTTTTTCAATAGATAAATGTGAAACAGCATTCCATATCCCACTTTGTCATTTAGTGCTGTAGTGACATTGCTCTGTGATTTGAGCTGTTGTGCATGAAGAAGTATTTTTTGGAGGCAGTTGCTACTGTGATTCACCATGCCATATCTCACCTTGCTATTTAGTGGTGGTAAAATTCCACAGTGTGCATAGCTCATGCACATTAATTTTTTTTTTCTGTTGCTAAACGTGATACAAGCCGCAGTATCTCATGTTGTCATTTTGTGGCGGTGATATGAAGCTGTCTGTGTGTTCCCGTTCCCGCCATCATCATGCCCCTTTTCCTGATCAATTCATCTAATGACATGTCGGACATGTCCAGCAAATCTGCACCATACTCGAAGCAACTGTAGGAAAGAGGGCGTTCCAACACCACGGACAATCTTCTAGATTATACAGGCATTGTCCACACTAAAAATAATGTTATACAGAAGAGGGAGAGCTCAGTTTGAAATTGTTTTGCGCATCTAGTCAATGTTTTACAGGCCTCATTAACAGGCTAAAAAAATTCTTCTGCTACTAACGTAATACAGTAGCGGACATCTCAGTTAGAAATTGTTTATAGCATCTAATCAATGTTATACAGGCCTCATCTACAGGTCCCCCCCAAATTTTGTTGCTTACTAACGTCATGCAGTATGGGATATCTAATTATAAAATTGTTTGGAGCATATCTTCTTTGTCATCCAGCCCTCATTAGCACTTAAACAATTCTTTCTTCTGTTACTAACTTCATACAGTAGGGGACATCTGACTTTGAAATTGTTTGGATCATGTAGTCAATGTTATATAGGCCTCATCGACAGGCCCACCAAAAATACTTCTGTTACTAACGTAATACATTAGGGGACATCTCACTTAGAATTTGATGGTAGCATCTATTCAATGTTATACAGGTCTCATCCACTGGCCCCATCAAAAATTTTGTTGGTTACTAAGTCATGCAGTAGGGGATATCTAATTAAAAAAATACTTGGAGCGTATCTTCTTTGTCATCCAGTCCTCACTCACACAAACAATTCTTTCTTCTATTACTAACGTCATACAGTAGGGGACATCTGACTTTGAAATTGTTTGGAGCATGTAGACAATGTTATGCAGGCCTCATCGACAGGCCCTCAAAAAATACTTTTGTTACTAACGTAATACATTACGAGACATCTCACTTAGAAATTGTTTGTAGCATCTAGTCAATGTTATACAGGCCTCATCCACAGGCCCCCCATAATTTTGTTGGTTGTTAATGTCATACAGTAGGGGACATCTCACTTTGAAATTTTTTGGAGGAGATCTTCTTTGTAATACAGGCCTTACCCACACTGAAACAATTCTTTCTTCTGTGAGTAACACAATTCATCATGCCCTATTTCACCTCATTTTGTGCAGCTGAAATTAATCTGTGTGCAAAGGTGGTGCAGAGTTAAAAATTTGCTAGTTGCTAATAGTGTGCTCCTAGCACACTATCTGAGCAACATGACTGGGAAAAAGCGAGGTCATGTTAGAGGGGGGATTAGGTTTGGTGTTCAAGGTGTATGTGGGGTAGGTGTATTTATTTCTTAAAGCACCAACAATGTGACATCGTATCCAAAGAAAACTGACAACCTCTGTTACTGGATGTTGTAGTTTTTAGTGTGCTATGTTCTCGCATAATTGCAGTCTCTGATATCTTTAGTGGGGCTTCTGTGCCTGCTGTGGCTGCTGCTGGAGATGTTAACTAATTTGTGGCAATGTAAACACTCCTGGTTGGGTGCCCATCTGCTGGGTTGGGTGTAGTGGAGGACCTGTCATTCCCTATTAGACTATTTCTACTGTGATTAAATTGTTGCCACTTTGTTTGTGTCTGCCTTGCTGGATCTCGCCGGCTGAACAGCTGATCGCCGCCACAGCTGCATGTGTCGCGGCTGTTTCACTGTCACAGCACATGCATGGAGAGCCTGTGTAATGGGGTCTCAATGCATGTGTTGTAACTGTCACACAGCTGCGACACATGCAGCTGCAGTGGCGATCAGCTGTTCATCTGGCGCGATCCAGGAAGCCGGTATCCCGCTGTAGCTTATATAGCGCTTGCCGAATAACTGGGGAAACAAAGATATTCGCTCAACTCTACTTACTACTGTCTAGGGAAAACCACTGTCAAGATTGTTATCAAGCATGTTTTGATACTGCAACATAGGCGAGTCCATTTCCAGGAGGGAAGCAACTGGCAACATTTTCTTTTGTATTGTGTATAGAACATGCTGGCAACCCAGTAGTCAGCACTGTTTCGAATCATAACTATAAGGGTAACAATCATGTTGCAGATAGTGCTGCAGGTAGGCGCTCATGGGTCGGTCTCTTTTATGAGGTCCAACTCTACAGTGTGCTGCTGACTGGAAAACATTCAAGCTTTCTTCCTCCATCTCTTCCTGACAACCACGGACAACAAAGAGGAAATCATTATCGTCTTCATCTCCTAACTGTTGTTCGTCCATCACCTCTTCCTTCTCGTCCTTTTCATGGTCCATTGCCTATCAGGGCTTATGTATTAAGCACTGCAGTGTGCAGGCACCGGGAAAGGTCAGAGAGGCCCAGCGCATGCGCACTGCAGGAATTTGCTCTGCCCTCAACAGGGCATAGAAGTACGCCTGTGTAGGAGCTCAATGCCGGGGAGCTAAGAAACAAGAATGAGGGCTGTGCTGCAAGAAGATGGGAGGCACCGGACCCAGACCTGCAATACCCATAGGATCAGACTGCACTGGACTGCCCCAGGGGAGTATAACAAAACGTATTTTTCTTATCTTGCAGGTCGGATCGGGGGCTTATCTACAGCATTACAGAATGCTGTAGATAAGCCCTGAAAAGCAGTGACCGCATCTTATAGCTGCCAAAACTGCTGACAGGTTCCCTTTAAGAAAACGTGCAGAAGGGTGCAGAGGTCTTTCATCTGTGTCCTCTAAGCAAATATGAATTGCACCATGTCCATATTGCGTTTTGCCAGGCTATGAAAAATGTCATACTGCACTAGGTCTCGGCGGTGCTGCCAGAGTCGCTGCAACATGTGCAGAGTTGAATTTCATGGTGTGGTTACATCGCATATCAACCGGTTAACCCTTAGTCCAAAAGATCTCTATACCAACTGAAGTGGAATGTTGGAAGTGAGCACACAACAACAGTGGTTTCTGCTGCAGTGCATCCAGGCTGGGACAGTGGTGGAGTAATTGCTGTACCATCAGGTTGAGGATGTGAGCCATGCAAGGCATGTGTGTAAGGTTGGCCCGGCGTAGGGCCACCACTAGGTTTGCATCATTATCGCACACGGCCTTCCCTGATTCCAGATTGAGTGTAGACAGCCATTGCTCAAACTCGACATGGATAGCTGCCTTTTTCTCCATATAAACAATAAAGAAATAAAAAAAATTGTATTTGGCATTGCTGTGTTCAAAAAAGTCCAAAATATAAAATTGTTTAGCCCATACAGTAAATGCCATAAAGAAAAAATTACATGCCACAATCTCCATTTTTTGGTCACTCCACTTCTAAAAAAAAATGCATCCAGAAAATCCAGTGATGTAGACGAAATGTGTGAAGTTAAATTAGCGTTCCTAGTGTTCAGATTGAGTGTAAAGATGAAATCATTACAGGTCTCGACTGGGCCTGTAAAAAGTAACACTACATCATCTACATGTCTGAACTATTGGAAAACAAAATGATGAAGCAAAGCAGAGGGGTACACGTAGAGGATGCATTTTGTGGTGCTTTCCAGTAAAGCAAACCAACTTTTACTGTCAATATGTGTTTGGAAGCCAATCTCGGTCTTATAACCTTTTGCATCCGACATACCATTCCACTGCGGGATGCATGCCGTGCTTTTACAGTCATCCATTGCTTATGCCATTTCTGCTGATACTTTTTACGGCAGCGCGGTCCAGTGTGACACGCACGCCGCGATCACTTTGCACATGACTTCATTATCCCATTTCTGGCCACAGTCTTTCTGTTTTCGGCAGTGCGCTCTATTTTAACAAACATGTCAAATTCAACTATTTGAACCCCTGGGTTCTCACCTGATCCTGCTATTCCTTACCTTGAAGCTCATTTTTATTTTAATTTGCGCAAACAAGAAATAAATACATATTTTGCTTCCTAGAACCTGAATACTAATACATTTGTTTGTTCTCTATATATACTGTGACAGGGTCACTGGCACTGTATGTGAGGGGAGATATGTGTCACAGAGATTGCTTTCCTCTGTGATCTAGAAGCCCATAAGTTTCTTTTCAGCATGTTATGTTATGTCCTGAAGAAGTTAAGCGGCCATGTTATGGGCGGGTTTTTAGGTGAGTAGGTAAAGAGATGGGAGGGATGCCCACTCACCATATCCTCACCTCAAGAGTGTGGCTGGGGAAATAAATGTCCAGCCATTTTTTTTTTCCTCTGTCTGTGTTATGTGGAGGAATGGAAGTCTCCATACTGAAGCTCCTGTGATAGCTGCCTTATGTGTTGTTCCAGAACTACTGGGCAGAACTGTGTATGAACTGTTTATGACTTTTTTTCAGTGTTGTCTGATGCATTTTTTATGTTCATGACTTTTTCTTCAGTGTAGTCATGCATTTTCTGCACAGAGTGATAAGGTGAAAATACTGCAATAGGAGACGTATTCCACCTAATGCCATAACAGTGGCACACACTCCAGTCTTTATGTCATCAAGAATGCATCGGCAAATACTCCCACAATGTATACTTCAGAAGTAAAGAAAAAGATAAATGTGAACAGAGCATATGGAAGGCCATAAACTAGTAGCTTAGCTACCAAGGGGACAGAGGAGGCCGCTCTAAACTCTATTGGCATACACAGCATGCCGATCCAGTAAAGATATAGAGCAGAGAACTACAATCTCCCTACCCTGCCACGCTCTAAGTTCTGTGGGCGGCAGGATGCTTAGGCCTGTAGCATAAACATCAGCAGGAGCACGCATAGGATGCCAGAGCCCTTGCAGCCAGACTGACTGTGACTTACTAGGATCTGAGTTCAGGTGAGTATATGGTGTTTATTTTTCATTTTATCAGTTGGTACTTGAAAGCGGTGATGTGGGGGCTATCATACTGTGTTTAGGAGTGCTGTGGGGAGCATTATACCCTAGGGTGGGTTGTGGGCATCATCATATTGTGAATGAGGCTTTGGGGGGCATTATACTGTGTTAGGCACAGTGTGGGCATCATTCTGTGTGTGGGTAGTACCCTGTGTCCCCGAAAATAGGACGCCCCCCGAAAGTAAGGCATCCTAGGGGGAGCACTGTGCCTGCTAATATAAGGCACCCCCCCGAAAATAAGGCAAACCTTGTTCTGTGCATGGGGCATGCAGTTGTATCTCGCTCCCGCTGTCCGGTGCCCGCCACTGCAGCCGCGCTGTTCGCAGGAGTTAATCACAGCCTCGGAGCTGTGTGCCGATCTCCGCCCATGAGCCCTGCGCCAATCACAGCGCAGGAACCATGGGCCAGCTGACGTCATCCATAGCCTCAGATTGTTCCTGGGCTGTGATTGGCCCAGGGCTCCTGCTCTCTGATTGGCTGAGGGCTCCTGCGCTCTGATTGGCCCAGGGCTCCTGCGCTCTGATTGGCCCAGGGCTCCTGCACCACCAAAGCACTGAAAGCAGCACCGCGGAGGAAATCAGTAAGTGAAAGTGTGTGTGTGTCTGTGTAAGGGTGTGTGTGTGTGTCTGTGTCATTGTGTTTGTGTGTGTGTACAGTACACACATGGGAGGCTGCTGTGGGATACTGTGATAATGGGAGGCTGCAGTGGGATACCGGGATGATGGGAGGCTGCAGTGGGATGATGTGGGATGATGGGAAGCTGCAATACTGTACTGTAGAATGATGGGGGCTGTAATGGAATGATGGAGGTGCTGTATTGGGGACTGTAAAGGGATGATGATGGCTGCAATGGGATGATGGGAATATTTGGGGCTGCAAAATGATGATGGGGCTGCTACGGTAAAGGAACTGCTGTGGGTGATTGTTACGGTAGCGGTACAGTGTCCAGAAAGTGTGTGTGAGCCATTTTAGAGCCCTTATGTTTTGTGGCCCTGTGTGGGAGTCAGGCAATTACAGTACAGTACCGTAGTGTGTTACTTTGATTTGTTGTCTGCTTTTCTGCTGAACGGTCTATACGTCTGACTACTGGTTTTACGCTACAGAGCGTTCCTTATGTAAGGGTAGAGCGCGCTGGAATGTTTCTCATGAAAATAAGACACCCCCCCGAAAATAAGACATGGTGCAACTTTCGGAGCAAAAATTAATATAAGACGGTGTCTTATTTTCGGGGAAGCAGGGTAATACTATGTGGAGAGCTGTCGGAGCCATCATACTGTGTTGGGCTGTGTGGGCATCATATTGTTTGGGGAAATGCACTGTGGGGGCATCATACTGTGGGTAGGGGGTCTGTGGTAGCATCTTGCCATGAGGAGGTATCATGTTGTGTGGGAGTCTGTGTATATATATTTTATTATGTTTTTTTCTGGTGCATGATTACATTTTTTCGTTGGGGACTTGGGGCATTATTAATATATGTGGAGGGATTTAGGAGACGTTATTATGGTGTGTGGAGGGAATGAGGGGATACTATTACTATATGTGAAGGACTCTGGAACCCTCATTGCTGTTTGTGGGTGGGACTCAGGAACCATTATTGCCGAATGTTGGGGGGATGTAAACAAATTATTATTGTAAGTAAGGTAGGCTCTCTTCAATTATTACTGTATGTGGAGGGGACTCAAGGGACATTATTACTATACATGAGGGTACTCAGGGGGGAGTATTGCTTTTTTAAAGCAGTCTCTGCATTTTTAATTTGCTAAGGGGATACTCGTGGGACATTATTACATTATATGGGCATTTAGGGTATTGCAACTGACAAAGTGTCATACAAGAGGCATTATTATTTTATAGGGGACCAGGATTTTTCATGCACGCAAAAAAAGATTCAGGTCTCAGTGTTTTTCATGTGATTTTCATGTGATTTTCATCATTGTTTGGTCCGTGAGTGTTTCATTTTTTACCATTAGTGTTTTGCCAGTAATTTTCATGTATGAAAAAAATTGCAAAGTTTCGTCTACACATTGGAGAGTTAATCATGAACAGCACACAAACAAAATTGATGCTATCCATGAGCTGTCCATGATTTTCACAGACCCATAGACTTGTATTTGTAATTTTGATCTACGGCTTCAATCAAAAATGGACTTGTCTCACACAGTCTGCAAAAAAAGAAATCGTGATGATGTGAATAACACCATAGACTATAATGAATATGTGTTCCATTCATCTGAATGAGGGTTTGTGGACCTAAAAGATTCCTGCAAACCCTTCATACACATGTACACTAGGCCACGCATGCATGTTTTCTTACTTCACTGTGATGAAGACCTGGATCAGATTGTTGCAATCTAAGCGGCAGTCCTCAGAAGTTAAAGAAATGCTGATACAAAAATGTAAAAAAAAATGTAAATCACTAGTCACTGTCTTAATTTTGTAGAATTTCGCTTTATACCAGGTTATTATTTTTTGCCACTTTTGCCCCATTTTAACTTTTTTATATTTTCTTATTCGTAGCGATGTTTTGAATTTTTTTTATATAATTTCAGTTAAGTACATGACAAAAAAATCTGAAAGTTTAGCCTTTCATCCTTAAGTAATGTTGGTGGTGAGGTGACCTCTTTTTTAAATCCTTGGTAAATACATTTAAACAAATTCACAATAACCAACAAATTCCTTAAAATTGTGGACATTATATAGCTTTAACTAGCTCCCAGAAAATAAAAATAAGAATTATGTCTAAAGACTTGTATGTTTTGTGCTGTGAGGAAACTACCTGACTCAATACATGACCATAAATACAAAGATTTCATGACTTGAAGACATATCAATTTATGACCTGTCTTTGAAATTCTTTGCACATACCAGAACTTGAATCCAGAGGACCAGGTCATTGCTAGTTTGTGGAGAAATAGTAGCCTTATCTTGATAACCTGATAAGACAGTATCTGTTCAACCAGTGCATTCAGAGGGCATATTGTTTATTACAAGCACTTCCCTATAGATGTGTAGAAGCCACGTTCTGATAAAAGTACCAAACATCAACTCAGTTAAAAGGTTATAAAACTGAGAAGAAACACTGACAATGCTTTTTACTCTGGCACCAGCACAGAGACATGCCAGGTACTTCTGCTTTAAATTAAGGTTTACTTCATCTTCTGCTCTGATTTACATGTTTTCTAGGTACCATGAGGAGTCATGTCTGAGGAAGAGGTGTCTAAGAGAAAATTCTTATTATAAATACTTGAGATTTTCTCCACAGTTGACTATGAAGAAGATGGTGTATTAAAGGGTTTGGCAGTCTAAGAAGAAAAGTTATAGTGGAGGAGAGTCTAGTTGGTATGTGACTGCATGCATGCAGTCAAGTGACCTCCCACCTCCACAGGGAATGCAAGGGAATTCTCATGGGTGGACATATCATTGGTGGAGCCTGTGCTGCCTCAAATGGGCTCAAGAAGTAAGGGGGGTTATTTCCACATGCAAAGCAGGTGAAATTTTGGGTTATGATGAGCTGTTGGACTGTAAAGGGCCAATATAATGTTCTGGCACAGAGGCCCTTTTTGGTCTGTGTCCACCAGTGGAAATTCTGACAATGTGAAATCACAAAATGTCACGATTCTTCAGTCTGCGATCCCAGAGTGACTATAAACTTTCCTTCTTAACACTAGAACTACCGCATGGTTCATAATACCTATAACTACCATTAGGGGTCATTTTGACCCCCATTCAAAAGTACTGACTCTGGAGTAAAAATAAGTTTTTTGTTGCCAACAAATTAAAGAACATTTATTTTAACTTAGTAGGAACAGTGTTAAGATCAAGTACAGCACACATTTTCCTTTTACATGGTCATAGCATGCGGTGTCCAACAGTTAACACAAACAGTACTTTCTTCCACTTTCCCAGTGCATTTTCCACAAACTGGTTTGTTACAACTTGCGCAAGTTTTAGTTGTTTTGTTTTCGTTGCATCTTCCAACTCCACATTTTCGACGCTTGCGGATTTCTTGTCCTTTTGTTTGTGGTTCAGACATTGCGGATGATGGGCCACTTCTTCTAACTCATTTTCAGGTAAATTCTGAAGACATTTCAAAATTTCATCACTTGTCAGACCCCTCTGCTTACTCATGCTTCAAATATACGTTGCAAAAAGGGACTTGTAAGATCGCAGAAGTAATAAAACGACACTGTACAAACATGCTGAGTTGTAGCTTCAACTGTAATGTTTGCTACTGAAGTGCAGACAGAAATCGCTACAAGAGACATGGATCAAACATGTTCAGACAAGTTTAGACAAAACAAAATGCTGAATCATCCCTAATATGCAAAGATACAATTACACTCTACAACTAGGGAGAAGCACTGTGATTTTCTATACTCTGTAATATTAGGTGACTTGCCTACTACTACTTTTATGTATGGGGTCAAATTGACCCCTTCAGTACTCATAGGTATGAATTGTAAAATCCGGGCCCCTGAAAAAGTTACAATTCATTTTTGTGTCCTAAAATATACACTACCATGAATAAATAAAAGTCACAAAAAGTCAGAACTCATTTGTTAAAATTTTAGAAATTATAATAAAAAAGAAATAGCAAAAGGGTCAAAATGACCCCTCTGATAGTTCTAGTGTTAAGGTGCACATTCACATTAGACTAATGTCGCACAACGCCACTGACATTGTCTGGTTCGGTTGACAGTCTAATATGTATGTGGGCCCCAACAGATGATTGTTGGAGGAGTTTAAGATCCGACATGTCCAATTTCAAGCAGACTTCCCCTGACGAAGCTGCACCACAGCAGCGATAGGCATGGGGTTATCCCACACCCTATACTCCTTGCACCTTTTGCTCTTTTTGGTCATCCAGGAGCTTCCCTGCAGAAGTTTCCACCGGGGTTTTCAAGTCTTGATCTTCAGGGCACTTCCATTGTCTGGCCCTTAGATCCTCACATGGCACATATGGTATTGTCGGTTAATGCATAGTAATCTTTACATGTATTTATCTATACAATCTTTGACCTTTATCCATTGGTATTTCTATTCTATGCTCCATTTCTTGCAGTACCGCTCTCATCTTGAAGCCCTTAGTTTATGCAGCAGGGATTTGGGAGGATGTCTATGTGGCCCAATCTCTGCACTATAATATATGGCACTCCCATCTCTTTACATATAGCAGGCATCTATGGGGATGCCCATTGATTGTCACCTATATATGTCATTGTAGCAGTCTTTAACATAAGGTATTGATTGTTTTTTTATTGATTGTGCAATGGCTTGATCTACTACAATATACTAGAAGGTCATTGTGTTGTATTACCATCTGTGTTTTTAGTGCCATTTCATATTCTGGCACACCATATATATGCAGGACACTTTATTACTTTGAAGGGTGTTACTATGATGGTTTTACTCTGTTTTTAATCATGTTTTGTGCTTTTTGTGATATTAAAGAGTTATTTTGACATATTCTATTGTAGGTGTGCACAGTCCATATGCATTGGTCTTTTTCGTTATTTGCAATTTCAGGCAGCTGATACATTTGTTTTCCGCCAGTGGAATCATCAGAAGATGAATTTGGCAGCAATCAGCAAAGCAAGTATTCCGGTGTACTGGACAGTCGGGAAAGATAGCTGCTGTCCGAATGATTGGACGAATCATTAATTTATGGTTTTATATTGGACTGACTTAATAAGCACAACACATTGCATTCACATTGTAGCTCACCCTAAAGTTGGCAGTCTTTTAGAATGCTGATACTGGAGCTTAGTCAGTTGTTGTTAGGCTAAGGCTACACATGGATTAAGTGACATGACTGAAGATTATATTTTAATATATACTACAAACAGTGCACAATCCAATCACAAATTGTGTAGTCACTGTAGGACAGACACTGCTACAGAGGGATAGGATGTAAATATTGGTGCAATACAATTGACTGCTTCTTTGTCTGTCTCATGCTGTGAGGTCTTGAAGAAGGCTGTGTTGCAGTTTGCTGTATAGATGGTTAAATTTGAATGTTGCTTTGTAGGAAAAAGGTCATGGGCACCTAGAAGGTTCCATTGTCAACAAGGGACCAATAGAATTGCCACCTATTGATTGCAATGTTTTGGCAATTTCACAATATTTTAAAGAAAATCTATGATAAGAAAGTAACCTATTCAGCAGACCAAAAAGACACCTTCATTACTAACCCTATAGTCACATTGTATGAAAACACAGACCCCCAGAATAAAGTCCTTTAATTGAAAGAATGACACAGACTCCTTTAATAAATTAAACCATACTTACGACCTCGCCCATTCCATCGATGCCCTTGTTATCTGCAAAAGAGTTAAAATAAAAAATAACCATATTCCTCACTAGAGTTGAGCAAAACGGGACGGTCATATTCAAAAGTCGCCAACTTTCGCTGAAGTCGAGTTCCATGAAATGAAACCCGACCATAGCGTGAGGTCGGCCACGAGGTCGGCGACCAGAGCGCCAAAGTCGCATTTCAAAAGATGCTTCCAGCGCCCTTTTTCAGCCAATGATGGAGGACGCACACTGTGGGCAACGCGATGACATAGGCATCGGTAACCACCATCTTTGAGAAGGGCATGCAAGTGATTGGCTGGCTTTGTGTGGAGTCACAGGGGCTATAAAAGGGCGTGAACGCCGACTGCCATCTTACTTATGGCGATCTTAGCATTGGGAGTGCTGCTGCTGCTGATTCTGTAGGGAGAGCGTTAGGCAGGGAAGAAGAACCAAAAAACTGCTTCTGCTGTTAGCGATTTCCACTTACAACACAACACTTTGTGTGCAGTGACAGGGGAGGCTCTATTTTTGTGCATCAGCTCTGTTGGTTATTAGGCTGCCTTATAAGGTTCCCTGATAGCTGCATTGCTGTTTGCACACTGCTGTGCAAACTGCTTTTTTAAAAGCAAAAATACTTTTCTTCCTCTTTTCTGCACAGTTACCAAGCGTTCATTTTTCCACCCTTTTTTGTGTGCACTGTGCAGCAGTCCTGCTTATTAGGCTGACAGCGTCCATACTTGGACTGAGAGCATTATTGTCAGCGTCCTCAAATCTCTAGTGAGATCCAAAATCTCACCAATCCTATAGACACCCTCCACCTTGTCATATACCATCCAATTTCAGCCTGTTACATTGAGGTGTAATCTCTCCTGGGCCAGAAACAATCGTTCTGCGTCCTCAAATCTCTAGTGAGATCCAAATTCTCACCAATCCTATAGACACCCTCCACCTTGTCATACACCATCCAATTTCAGTCTGTTACTTTGAGGTGTAATCTGTACCGGGCCAGAGACAATAGTTCTGCGTCCTCAAATCTATAGTGAGATTCAAAATCTCACCAATCCTATAGACACCCTCCACCTTGTCATTCACCATCCTATTTCAGCCTGTTACATTGAGGTGTAATCTCTACTGGGCCAGAGACAATAGTTCTGCGTCCTCAAATCTATAGTGAGGACTCAGAAAGGCACTGGCACGAGGTCCCTCAAAGTAGAATCAAGTGTCTCTGACGGTGGGGGTGCACACCCGCCGTCAGACACTCCGGCGTACTATGAGGGGCCCTGTGCCAGTGCCATCGCCAACGAGTGCCCCCCCCCTGCTTGCTCAGGATCACAGCACTTGCAAAGTTGAAATACTTACCTCTCCCTGCTCCACCGCCGTGACGTCTTCCGCGTTTCCTGACAGTGACATTCTGGTCAGAGAGCGCGATGACATCACATCTGTACGCCCTCTGCCTAAATAGTCCATGTGCAGTGAGATGGAAGATGGGGCCAATGAGGAGTCCAGACTAGTACAGGGATTCCCTAGCGAGGAGACTTATTTAATTGTTTTCAATGTTGGGACAGCTATTTTTGGGGAGCACTATACTCTGGAGAGTGATATATGAGGCCCACCATACACTGGAGCATTCCAAAGGTGGACATCAGACAATGGAGCAGCATTTACAGGGCCCATTATGCAATGGAGCATTAGAAATGGGGCCCATTATATATGGAGCATTATCCATGGGGACCAACATATACTGTAGCATTATATGGAGCTCATCATATACTGTTTCAAACATTATATGGGACCAATGATTCTGTATGGAGAAATATATGGGCCTCATTACTCTGTATAGCGCACTATGCGGTGGCCATAATACTGTATGGAGTAATATGCTGTCCGTTTTTGGAGCTATTGGAGAATTTAAAATGGATATCAGTCATGAAATGTAAAAAGTGAAGTATTTTTCATTGTACTATACCGCTATTTCTCTGCCGTATCAGAGGATCATGAATTGTGGCATGTGTTAAAGGAGCCAATTGATACCCTTTGGCCCTGGGCCCACGAAAATCTGGAGCCAGCCCTACCCCCCCACAACTTTTGCCAAATAACCCCCAGTTTTCAATGCCTAACTATTATTCTAAAGTAAATTAAGGTTGACAAGCTTAAGTAATAAGAATTGATGTTTTGGCATTAAAATGGGCACTGTAGGTGTGTTTCCTGTCCTCCACTCACTGCCAACTTTTCTCCCCCATTGACTTGCATTGGGTTTCGTGTTTCAGTCGGCCTTCGACTTTTCACGATAATCGGCCGATTTCATGAAAACCGACTCGACCCGAAAAAAGGCAAAGTCGCTCATCTCTATTCCTCACCTTTCTGCAGAGATGCTGCTAATCCATTTGTTCCGTGATGGATCTAGCTCTTCTACATCTACATGGCAGGCTGCATGGTTCCATGATGCTATCATACAGCCTGTCATCCAGCAGAGACACTGAGCACTGTGTGCTCAGTGTCTCCCTGTGAACTCCTGTTCCCCGTCTGTGGGCATAAGAAAGTTCTCCTGCTTGTGATGCTGTCAGAAAGGTCCTGTGAGTTCACAGCCAATGAACTCACTTCACCTTTCTGACATCCATGCGAGTGCCATGGGAATTAATTATTTATAGGGGGACCCTACGTCATTTTCTTTTAGGGTCCCCCATTTTAATATCCAGTAAAGACTAAGAATAAAGCTGTGAGCTGATATTAATAGCCTGGGAAGATCCATGGGTATTACCCCCTTCCCAGGCTATAAACCACAGCCCCCAACCATCAGCTTTCCCTCTGCTGCAGGAGCCCACACCATTTTTTTTCAGAAAAATTATCTTTTATTATCTTTAATAATTAAATACATGTACAGTAAGCTGCACACACACTGTATTAATTGTATCTGTCACAGGCATCTGTATATCTGCCCAGTATATTTGTATGTAATCCATCTCTTCTATCCTGTCAGCCCCTGTGATTTTAAACTACTCGGCTGCTGAATTACCAGTTTTTTTTCTGTCTTTGTAATATATATACATATACTGTATATATATATACACACATATATATATATATATATACACTGCTCAAAAAGATAAAGGGAACACTTAAACAACAGAATATAACTCCAAGTAAATCAAACTTCTGTGAAATCAAACTGTCCACTTAGGAAGCAACAATGATTGACAATCAATTTCACATGCTGTTGTGCAAATGGAATAGACAACAGATGGAAATTATTGGCAATTATCAAGACACCCTCAATAAAGGAGTGGTTCTGCAGGTGGGGACCACAGACCACACCTCAGTACCACTGCTTTCTGGCTGATGTTTTGGTCACTTTTGAATGTTGGTTGTGCTTTCACACTCGTGGCAGCATGAGACGGACTCTACAACCCACACAAGTGGCTCAGGTAGTGCAGCTCATCCAGGATGGCACATCAATGCGAGCTGTGGCAAGAATGTTTGCTGTGTGTGTCAGTGTAGTGTCCAGAGGCTGGAGGCGCTACCAGGAGACAGGTCATTACACCAGGAGATGTGGAGGGGGCCGTAGTAGGGCAACCACCCAGCAGCAGGACAACTACCTCCACCTTTGTGCAAGGAGGAATAGGAGGAGCACTGCCTGAGCCCTGCAAAATGACCTCAAGCAGGCCACATATGTGCATGTGTCCGCACAATGGTTAGAAACCGACTCCATGAGGATGCTCTGAGTGCCCAACGTCCACCTAGATTTCTCCCACTTGGTGTTAGGAGTAGGGTTCCGATCTCTGCACAGGAGGAATCCCCAGCCTTGCCTTCTGTGGTCTCCCATTCAGTCCCAACCACAGAGGAGGCTGTTCAGCAAAGGCGTCATTCCCGGCATCTTGCTCAAGCTAGTACGGTCAGGTTGGTTGCTGCTGCCACCTCTGGTTCAGCTTTAGCAATCCGCACTAGCCAGCAGTGAGTGGCTCCAGAGGCTAAGTCCTTTTTTCAGCCTACTTAGCATGCCCATGGGACGACCTCTCATTGGAGGTCAGAGGTCACATGCTCAGGTCCTCAAGCAGCTCGGATTGGACCATCAGGAAGGTCCTGGAAGGACGCCGCTATAAAGGTTCACATGGCCGCTTGGCCATGTGCTAATATAGACAGTAATTTGTAGTGGTGTGTGTGAGGATGGATGCTTGTGAACTGCTTACTGACTCATTATGAAACACCTACCCTCGGTTGTGTATGAGTTAGGGTTTAGGAGTGGCTTAATCTATGTGCCACAGAGCATCCTGTTCTCCACATGAGCGTTAGCGCCAAATAGCGCTTCTCAGCACAAGGCACCACTGGACCGCATGTGCAGCAACGTTCCTCGCAGCAGTGCCGTGAGCAAGTCAAACACTTACCTCCCTGCTCTGGGTGGTTAGTGGTGTCTGCTGAACTGGTGCAGTGCGCACATGGTGCGATTATATTATTCATTTCAGGCATCGCAGTTGCGGTGTCGAACGCTAGTAGGACTAGAGGGACTCTAACCCTGTGTCCTTGGGGCAGAGTCCTGTGTTTCTTAACTAGTGTTCACCTTGCCAAGCAAGCTGTCAGGTTAAGAGGCTCCGGCACTTGTGTTCTGCAGCCTTGTGCAATAACAAAGTTCGCTCATGTACACACCGGGTCAACGGTTACTCCGCCGGTGTTTAGTCAGTGTCCGCCATTACCGAGCATCAGTATACCATCTCTGCACGGTGGACTCCGGGTTGCGAACGCACCTTATTATATTTTATTTGGTGCTTTCCGTCAACCCTAACAGTATATTAGCGCCAGAGTCTGGCTCTAATGGTGGACGAACACTGACTCCGCGCATACATCCAGCAGCTGGAGGGCAGGTTGGCGGCTCTTGAGCGTTCAGCCTCAGCTGCGGATGTTACCGCAGTCACGCTCAAGGCAGCCACAGAGGCTGTCTCCCATGTGACCACTGCCATCCCTGCCCTGACTTTGTCCCACCTCAAGCTGCCCGAGAAGTTCTCGGGTGATTGTGCCTCATGTAGGGGTTTTGTGAGTCAGTGCGCTATACAGCTAGAGCTGCTGGCTGCACGATTCCCCTCTGAGCGGGCTAAAATGGGATTTGTCGTCTCACTCTTGTCGGACAGGGCTTTGGAGTGGGCCACACCGCTGTGGGAGCGTGGTGATCATGTGGTGCAGAGTGCTTCTCTGTTTTTGGCCACTCTGAAGCAGGTCTTCTTGGAACCGCAAGTCACCCATGACACCGCACTCCGGCTGCTGGCTATGTCACAGGGCTCGTCCATGGTCAGCCACTTCGCCATCCAGTTCCGGACGCTGGTCACTGAGTTGGAGTGGATAGATTTAAGGTCCTCATTCCTGGCTTTCAGGAGAGGCTTGGCTGACCATGTGAAGGATGCCTGGCCACCAGGGAGGATCCTGCCACACTGGAGGAGTTTATCACCATCTCCACCCATATAGACCTTCACTTTTACAAGCGAAGGTTGGAGCAGTCCCAGTGTAGGCAGAGGTTTAGGTGGGCACCCAGTTTCGCTAAACCTATGGAATCTCACGATCGGGCATCCGAGCTGCAGGGGGTCTCGGGGGCTCTTCGTGCGGGATCCAGGCCCGGGTCCGCTCGAGCACCTGTGGTATGTCATGTTTGCTGGCAGCCTGATCACCTTGCCATCCGGTGCCCACAGCAGTCAGGAAAACGCTCTCCTCTAGTGGTCATAGGAGGGGGCTCACTAGAATCAGTGGCATTTTCCTCCAAGCTGAACTTTAAGGGAACGCTTGAGGTTGGTTCATCCACTCTGGAGGTTTGCGTGGACTCCGGAGCGGAGGGCAATTTCATGTCTTCTGCCTTCGCTCAATGGCATGCAATATCTCTGGCTATGATGTCCAAGCCAGTCACCGTCAGGGTGGTGAACGGCTCAACTCTACCCTCACAAATTACCCACCAGACCGTCCCGTTGATACTCTCGGTGTCCCTGTCTCATCAGGAGATGATATCCCTCCTAGTCATGCCCGAGGGTATCGATCAGGTCCTTTTAGGTTTTAGGGGTTCCCTGGTTACAGTTCCACCCCCCCATGTAGAGTGGTCCTCGGGGACGATTCTCAGTTGGGGTAAAGCCTGTGAGGGTAGGTGCCTGAGGGAGTGCGTTCAGGTTGATTCCACCAAAGTCCCTGCAGATCTTTCCTCTCTCCCCACACACTATCAACAGTATGCAGACGTATTTTCCAAGAGGGCCACGGAGACTCTTCCGCCCCATCGCCCCTACGTCCCATTGACCTCTTGCCTGGTGCTGAGCCTCCTCGGGGTCAAGTCAATCCCCTATCTCTCCCGGATACAGAGGCAATTTCTCAGTATATCAGGGAGAATCTGGCAAGGGGATTCATTAAGAAGTCAGTGTCACCAGCAGGAGCGGGATTCTTCTTCATCCAGAAGAAGAACGGAGAACTACATCCCTGCATCGATTACAGGGGTCTCAACGCTATCACCGTTAAGAATAAGTATCCTCTGCCCCTGATATCAGAACTGTTTGATAGGCTATGGGGAGTGAGAGTTTTTACCAAACTCGATCTGCGGGGGGCTTACAACCTGATTCGCATCTGTGAGGGGGACGAATGGAAGATGACATTTAACACCAGGGATAGGCACTATGAATACCTGGTGACGCCCTTCGGGCTCTGTAATGCCCTGGCCGTCTTCCAAGACTTTGTGAACGATATCTTCTGGGATATGCTTACCACCTCGGTAGTAGTCTATCTGGATGATATTCTCATCTACTCTCCAGATATCGACTCCCACCGGAGAGATGTTTGCAAAGTCTTTGACCTCCTGTGGACAAACTCCCTCTATGCCAAGTTGCAGAAGTGTGTGTTTGAGCAGGAGTCCTTGCCTTTCCTTGGCTATATTATCTCCGCCCAGGGATTGGTCATGGATCCCGCCAAGCTACAGGTGGTGATGGATTGGCAGGAGCCTCATTCTCTCAAGGTGGTGCAGCGCTTTATGGTGTTCATAAATTACTATTGCCAATTCATCCCCCACTTTTCGACTTTGGTAGCCCCCTTGGTGGCCCTCACCAAGAAGGGTGCACATCCCAAGTTGTGGTCGGAACCCGTCTCCAAAGCCTTCTCCTCCATTAAGTCCCATTTTGCTAGCGCTCACATTCTACATCGCCCCGATGTAGATAAACCCTTCATTCTGGAGGTGGATGCCTCTTCTGTCGGTGCTGGAGCGGTCCTGTTCCAGAAGGACATGCAAGGTCAGAAGCACCCATGCTTCTTTTTCTCCAAGACCTTCACACCGGCGGAGAGGAATTAATCCATTGGGGACAGGGAAATGGTAACGATGAAGTTGGCCTTCTTGGAGTGGAGACACCTCCTGGAGGGGGCTTGCCACCCTTTCCAGGTGTTCACTAACCACAAGAACTTGGTGTATTTGCAGACAGCCCAGTGGCTGAACTCTCGCCAGGCCAGGTGGTCCTTGTTCTTCTGTCGGCTGCACTTCACCTTCCATTTTCTCTCTGGGGAGAAGAACATCCGGGCAGATGCTCTCTCCCGCTCCGTGGTGTCATTGGAGGAGGAGCCTCGGCTGATTGCCGCATCCGAGAGCCTGAGGACCGTGGCTCTGGTCACCCTTGAGTCAGTACTTGGTTATATTATCTCCGCCCAGGGATTGGTCATGGATCCCGCCAAGCTACAGGTGGTGAAGGACTGGCAGGAGCCTCATTCTCTCAAGGCGGTGCAGCGCTTTATGGGGTTCATAAATTACTATTGCCAATTCATCCCCCACTTTTCGACTTTGGTAGCCTCCTTGGTGGCCCTCACCAAGAAGGGTGCACATCCCAAGTTGTGGTCGGAACTCGTCTCCAAAGCCTTCTCCATTAAGTCCCATTTTGCTAGCGTTCCCATTCTACATCACCTCGATGTAGATAAACCCTTCATTCTGGAGGTGGATGGCTCTTCTGTCGGTGCTGGAGCGGTCCTGTTCCAGAAGGACATGCAAGGTCGGAAGCACCCATGCTTCTTTTTCTCCAAGACCTTCACACCAGCGGAGAGGAATTAATCCATCGGGGACATGGAAATGCCAGCGATGAAGTTGGCCTTCTTGGAGTGGAGACATCTCCTGGAGGGGGCTCGCCACCCTTTCCAGGTGTTCACTAACCACAAGAACTTGGTGTATTTGCAGACAGCCCAGTGGCTGAACTCTCGCCAGGCCAGGTGGTCCTTGTTCTTCTCTCGGTTCCACTTCACCTTTCATTTTCTCTCCGGAGAGAAGAACATCCGGGCAGATGCTCTCTCCCGCTCCGTGGTGTCATCAGAGGAGGAGGAGCCTCAGCTGATTGTTGCATCCGAGAGCCTGAGGACTGTGGCTCCGGTCGCCCTTGAGTCAGTACCTCCGGGCAAGATATTTGTCCCTGCCTGTCTGCGGCCGGAGGTCCTCTCTTGGGCTCACTCGTCCAGGGTGGGTGGACATTTTGGGACAAAACGGACCTCTGAGCTTCTGGCAAGGACGAACTGGTGGCCGCATATGGCCCGTGACGTCAGGGATTATACAGTATTTGGGCGTGTGTCTCTTGCTCCCAGAATAGGTCCCCTCGGCAGCTGCCCACTGGACTACATTACCCCCTGCCAGTAACGGACAGGCCCTGGGAGATGGTCGGTATGGACTTCGTGGTGGGACTGCCCAAGTCCAGTGGCAGCACGGTCATTTGGGTTGTCACCGACCATTTCTCCAAAATGGTGCACTAGGTACCTCTCTCCCAGTTACCTTCTGCAAGGGGCCTGGCAGCGTTATTCATAAAGCACGTTTTCCACCTGCAAGGCATGCTGGACAAGATTGTCAGTTATCGGGGTCCTTAGTTTGCGTCTCGGTTCGGGAGAGAGCTCTGTAGCCTGCTCAGCATTGAGCTACATCTCTCCTCGGCCTATCATCCCGAGACGAA
Source organism: Dendrobates tinctorius (assembly GCF_039654945.1). Classification (NCBI taxonomy): domain Eukaryota; kingdom Metazoa; phylum Chordata; class Amphibia; order Anura; family Dendrobatidae; genus Dendrobates; species Dendrobates tinctorius. The sequence continues at coordinate 40,968,216 of NW_027361704.1, read as the reverse complement.
CGGGTTGCAAGAGAGAGTCAACCAGACCCTGGTCACATATTTACGACATTTTGTCTCGGCCGGGCAGGATAACTGAGCATCCTTGCTTTTGTGGGCGGAGTTCGCTTTGAACAATGCTGTGGCTGACTCCACCGGTCAGACCCCATTCCTCCTTAATTATGGCCAGCATCCGCGCATTCCTGTACCCATGCCCGTGTCATCCACCGACTCTAGGGTGACAGACTGGGTGGTGGAGGCGCGCAACATTTGGGACCGCACTCAGGATGCCATACGGGGCTCCAAGGAGAGAATGAGGTCCTCCGCTGATGCACACCGGCACCACACTCCCACCTTTGCTCCTGCCAACTTGGTGTGGCTCTCCGCTCGTAACATCAGGCTGCAGGTTGAGTCCACTAAGTTCTCGCCTCGCTTCATAGGTCCCTTCAAGGTCCTTGAGCAGGTAAACCCTGTGGTCTACCGTCTGGCCCTTCCTCCACACCTGGGTATCACTGACACCTTCCACGTGTCCCTCCTTAAGCCTGTTCACTTGTCCCGTTTTTGTCAGTCATCTACTGGGACATCAGGCTTGTCCTCAGACGAGTATGAGGTGAACGCCATCGTAGGGTCTAAGGTGGTGCATGGCAAAAGGTATTACCTGGTGGACTGGAAGGGTCATGGCCCAGAGCAGCAGTATACCTTCTCTGAACGGTGGACTCCGGGTTGCAAACACACCTTATTATTATATTTTATTTGGTGTGTTCCGCCAAACCTAACACCCGGTCAGTGTCTGCTGAGGTGTTGTCGTGGAGTGGGAAAACTGTTGCTCATAGCAACCAATCACAGCACAGCTCCTTTTAAACAGCTCTGGTGAAATGAAAGATGCTTTGTGATTGGTTGGTGATACACACATACAATCAATTTTATATATATAGATAAAATTTTATGTACAGGGGACAGGCAAGTAGGAGAAAGTAAGTTACAGGTATTGACATCGCTGTCCCCTATTGTGGCTCTCAATCCAATTTTCCTTTCAGTATGTCTTTGGAGTGTGGGAGTAAACTGGAGAAAACACACACAAACATGGGGAGAACATACAAAGTCCTTCCAGATGTTGTCCTTAGTGAAACTTGAACCCAGGACCCCAGTGCTGCAAAGCTATTGTTAGGCTAGCCACTTGCACACACTCTAAGTGCCACCCCACTCACTTGTACCTGACCATGGCTCTGAGTTGCCTTGTGCTATTTTCTAGCTCAACTAGTTGTGAGTCATAGAGGGCACGGCCAAACTCTGCTGGAATTTGTATCCTTTCTGTCCTGCAGAGATTTTCTTTCCCTGCCTATCACCTGCCAGCACATGATATATGAGGCGACTGAAATGTGGCGCCCCCAGGAGCATGGTCGCCACAGTGGCATTGCCTTCCTCCAGGGAGGGTGATGTCAGGCTTGGAAGCAATGGAGGGTCTCTCTAGCAGTTAACCATGTCATGCAACACGGTTCCCACTCCAGGCCAGCAGAGGGAGCTCTGAACCAATACTAAGGGGAAGAGTTTCTCTCTGGGGGCCAGGAGGGGAAATTAGTCAATTAGTGTGAGGAGGGCAACGAGTGTAGACATGTGGAGAGAAGCTGGAGGTTGAGCTGAGGATAGAGAGCTCCCTCCCAGTGATAGCGCATGATCTGGAGCCTGGTCTCCACGGTTGTATGGATACTGAAGGTCCTGCAACAGAAACCAGAGGAATAGGAAGCTGTAAATGCTCTATTCCCACCTAAGACTTGGAGGCACAACAGCGATGGGTGAGCCAAGAGAAATAGAGGGCTACAGCTGTCTGCCATACAAGGTAGATCCAAAAGGGAAGAAGGAGGAACTTCAGTGTAACACAGTACTGAATGTACCTCAAGTAAGCGCTAGAGAGGAGACTACACAACCCATCTGAGAGAGAGATTCCTAAGTTGCTTCCAGGCTAATCATCTCCTGTGCCATCTGTAATCTGGACCCTGGACTGAACTTACAAAGTAAAGTTAAAGAAACAACACTCTGCTGTGTCCTTGCCTTCTTCCTGCAACTTCTTCAGCACTGCTACATCTCTGTGCCAGACTCTGCACCCTCTTCCTCAACACCTATCCTCTTCATCTACTCTGCCCTGGGACTACAGCCCTGCCTGTGGAGGGCTATAACATCACTGCTGCACCCCACCATGTCCCAGAGGATCTGTCTGCAGCATCGGCTTAACACCTCCTTTGCCGAACACCACAGGTGGCGTCACAAATCACTCATAAACTTCATTTGATCACTCAATCCTCTTTTACATGGGTGCCCAGTTCCACGGACAGGGTCACCGCTGCTGTGACATTCCCTTCTGAAGGACCGGCCCGGTACCGAGTACCCCACAGCCCTAGGTGGGCGACCCATTTTTGGTGTCACGAATAGGATTACAGAGCCCGGTATCCCCGGGTCCTGTGTGCCAGAGACTGTGTTGTGTTCTATAGACTGTGAAATTGCCGCCATTAACCCTCTGCTTGGCGCGCGTGGGAAACCAAAGAGGCGGGCCGTCGTGGGAGGAGCCTGCCGAAGAGCGCAAAGAAGTGAAGTGCCGCGTGGGAAGAAGACAGCGTGCGAGAAGTGGGTGGGGCAGAGGCCTGCAGCCCGATCATCCAGCCTGTAAGGCGGCAGCTGGTAAGCCTGCTCAACCCCAGGCCCTGGCTAACGGTAACTAGGGGGGAGAAGAGAATGTCTGAGGCAAGCGCTGATGCAGCGGCGGACGCCCCCGCAAACCCCTCAGCGCAGCAAGATGCAGGGCTCAATGCGGCTGTGGCTCCAATAGTGCCGCTGAACCCAGCAGCCAGTGTTGCCTCCAGGGCACCGCAAGAAACAGCGCCCACCGCAGCGGTCCCCATAGTGCCGCTGTCTATGCCCTACATACCGGGAGCAGCTTGGCTACTGCAGTATTCAGGGGAGTCACATACCCTGAGTGAATTTAAAGAGAGACTGTGCAGTTTGTTTGAGGTGTATCCTCTGTCTGAAAGCCAGAAGGTGAATATCCTTATTGGGCAGCTAACAGGTGCAGCACAGAGGGAAGTAAAAGCCTGGCAGGATAGTGACAAAGAGACTGTTAAAAAGATTTTGACCAAGCTAAGATGCACCTTTGACACCCGCACTGCAGCTGAAATCAAGATGAGGTTCTTTGGATGTAAACAGAAAGGGCAGGACAATATAAGGGACTATGCTCTTAACCTGCAGGAGGCGCTGTGAGTCATCAAGCAGATTGACCCTGATAGTGTGAAAGATGGAGACAGAGGAGCAATTTATTGAAGGACTCCTATCTAGTACCCACAGAGCACAGCTGCACATCATAGCACTGCAAAACCCTGACCTGGACTCCAGTGCCCCCTAGGCGCCCAGCGATCACATACCACCAGGAAGCAACATCCTTCCCTTCCATCCCTGTGGAGGCTGATGCACAGACTCTGGACAAAGATCCATCTGCAGACCTGCGTCTTCAGGTCCAGGAGTTGACCAAGGGCATGGCAGCACTTGCTAAAACCATGCAGTCCCTGCAGGTGTCCTCCAAGGAGAAGATCCAGCTTGCTTCCAGTCGAGAGGATGTCCCGTGGCTACGGAAGAAGAGGTCCCCGCCACTCCGAGGGAGAAACAATGATCGCTATGACCAGGACGGATGTCCCATCTGTCGTCACTGCCACAAGGCTGGCCACATCGCAAGATTCTGTCATTTAAATGAGCAACCCCTGGGGCAGAGGGCCAACCCCCAGGAGTAGGACCACAAGGCCCAAAGAACTGGCGAGCCAAGTATGTTGGAGGACGACCAATCCCCCCAGTGGTGATTGACGGCATCCCCATGAACGCTTTGCTGGACACTGGCTCCCAGGTAACCACTATGCCCTATATCCTCTACAAGCGGTATTGGGCTGACTCTGAACTCACCAGTGGCCCAAGTGATGAACTCACAGTGGTTGCCAGTAATGGTCAGTCTTTACCACAAGTAGGATGTAAATAAATTACTGTTAAAGTGGGGAGGGTGGAGTTAAAATCTCAAGGCCTGATAGTTGTGGATATTCATCGACGAGAATGTAATCCCATGATGACTCTTGGTACAAACGTAATTGAAAATTGTCTTTCTGAGGTTATTGTCTTGTTGCAACAGGTGGCTGAGACTGCTGGTTCCAGTGAACAACGAGCCCTGCAGAAGGAGATCAAGGCCCTGATGCAAAGACAACAGGTAGAACTCTCTGGCGGAGAAATTGGCAGCGTCAGAGTGAGTGATTCTTTCCCCATTGCAATACCCCCAGATGTGAAATGTTGATTTGGTGTAGGGCAGCCATAGGCCTTAGAGGAAAAGATTACCAGGCATTGGTAGAACCCGTGTACTCTGACAGCCGGCCCACTGTCCTGACAGCCAGAGGGGTAGTTGATGTTCGCAAAGGGAGAGTACCTGTACGCCTCTTGAATTGTGGGAAGGAGGAGGCCACAGTACCTCGGTATGCCACAGTTGCTAAGCTGCTCACTGTCAGTGGGTCGCCCCGTCCCAGGGCTGTGGGGTACTCGATACAGTGCCGGTGTCAGGGGGATGTGTCACAGCAGCAGTGACCCGGTCCGTGGCCCTGGTGCCCAAGTAATGGGGGATTGTAGTTTAGTTAATTGAAATGAAATAGTTTGTGACGCCACCGTGGTGTTTGGCAAGCAAGATGTTAAGCCAACGCTGCATGCAGATCCTCTGCGGCTGATGGTGTGTTGCAGCATAGATGGTATAGCTCCCCACAGGTGAAGCTGTAACACCAGGGCAGTGTTTAGGCGCAGGTAGTGTAAATGATGATACCAGATGTAGCGGTGCTGACGGTGTTGGCGCACAATGACTGGAAGACACCAGGGCTTGTAGTTTCAAAGCTTTACTCACAGTTCGTGGTACACACTGGTGCCTGCCTCCGTACCGTGTCCTCCGGGGCAGAGACTCAATCAACCTCCCGGGCAAGTCAGGGCTCTCCTCTCCAACACTCCGCCAACATGTACCTGTCCTGAACGACTCCTCTATTGTGCCTTTAGTGTGAAGAGCTCCAGTACCGTGGTACTCTGAAGTTCCTCCTGTCAGATGTTCCTAACAACTCTTCCTTGTACGGCAGACAGCTGTAGCCTATTTCGGGGACTCCCTTTCTCCTGAGTCCCGGCTCCCTATACAGATGCTGTTGTGCCTCAAGTCTTCGATGGGAGTAATGCATTTACAGCCAACTACTCCACCGGTGTCTGCTGCAGAACCATAAGTATCCATACAACCTCGGGGACCGGGCCTTGTGCTGAGAACCTATAGGCAGGGTTCCTCTTCCAACCCACAACTCCTCTCTGTTCTCCTACCCCTTCGTTCTGCGCTGTTCCTTCTCTCTCTTATGGAAGCTTAGGTTGCAGTTCTACGTCTTTCTCCTGTTCTTTTCCCGTGCCAGCTGGCTCAGGTCACTGAGGCCGCTGCAGCACTCCTTCCTCTCTCCTCTCCTAGGGAGTTCGTTCCACTAAGACCAGTCCTCAGCCTCTCCTGACTGTCTGTCTTCCTCCACCTTGAGCTCCCGTCAGGCTGACCTCTTGTCAGCCTGCTCTCTCCCTCAGCCTCATCTCAGACTGATCTCCAGACTGATCTGAACTCCAATTCTAAACTTTCTCACTCTTTTATATCTAACTCCACCCACCTCCCAGCAAATCTCGAGTTACGAATAAAGGACCCACGAAAGGTGCTCTGCTAACCTCTAAGCATGAAGCCGCAATCTGGTCCATTGCTGAACTATCCTGTGTGTGGGTGCAGGTGTTGGAGTGTGGAAAGGAGTTCCCAACTTACCTAGGTGGTGGGGCACTACACCTTAGGAGAAGGTGCAGTACCTCTGTGGCGACTGAGCCTCAGGGGTGTCACATACCCCCCTGTTAAACACAGCACATCTGCGGGCTGCAAGACAACAAAGTTGACAGCAAAGAAACATATAAAAATTTTTGTAATGCATAACAAACTTTTCTTATACTAATCTTCCTAGCATAGGAGGTACTCATCTTGAACGTTACAAACAATTCTAAGATTCTATCTAAAATTTTTAATTCTAAGTGCAATTCTCAATTCAAAGTGCTATTCTCTGTAACACACATTTTTTTCAGTTTCCTTCTTTAGTGCACATTTATTTTTCTACATTCACTGTCTGTTCTAGACGCAAGACGCTGACTGCAAATACCTGGTCCTTCACCTGTCTACTTTCAATTCTTTATTCACATCACTCATCTCTATATCAGACATTCCTAATTCTTCTATAAAAGCCATTTCTCAGTTACTAATACTCATAAAACATATTATCAAATACTTCACAGTAAAACATTCAACAATTATTCTTGCAAGTGCTGGGCACCGCTCCTAGCCTGGATCTCTTGCAATGTCCTTTGAGGTAGACATCATCTTCGAAAAGTGTCTTTGCAAAGTGTCTCTATGTAAAACATTATCTTCACATAGTGTCTTTATATGTGAAACCAAGAGAGGGCACCTAAAGAGGTGCAACTATTTACAATAAAAGTTTTTGGATCACTCCAAGTTCATGATCACTAGTTCAAATTGAAGAACGCTGCCAATCAAAACAGGGCAACTAAAGGTGCTACCAGAAAAACAAAAACATGATAGCAAAAATAGAAAAAATAGAAAAAGGCACAACTGGTGCAAACAAACCCTCCTGGGTACGATATTTGAAAGTTTACTTTACTTGTGTTCCCCTCCTGGGGCTCTGGAAGAACTGTCCTCAGGTGTGGTATCATCATCCTGATTCTGGTTTCTCTCTAAAGGACCTTGAAGCTGTGGCAAAAGGAACCCATGATGTATCTCAATGCCCACCAACTGCTCCTCCTCAATAGGTGGTTCCGCTGTCCTGGTACGAGGTCTAGCTCCTTGGGCTTCTACATCTTGGCGGCGCTGACAAGCAACTACCTGGGGACTGGGCAGTGAAGGAATCCCGAAATCACCGTCCCAAAACGATCCAAATCCCCCTCTTTCCTGTAGTTGTCGAATCGGGTGTGCCTGCTCCAACCATACCCCCAACAGCAGGGTCCTCCTCCGCCTCCCCATCAACCCATTAGGAAGGCCGGGGTATATACCTGGGAGTTCCCGATGGTGCGGCCTCTGCTCCGGTTCAGGAGTGGTGGCAATAGGCGCTGTCTGGTGAGACACCGGGGATGGCGGTGGAGCCAATAGCAGCTGTGGTTCCGCGGGGGTTGCTGGCGGGACCTGTGCAGCCACGCCAGGTCCGGGCAGGAGCTTCTCTTCCTCCACTTCAGCTTCCTGGGCTGTGTACAACTCCTCCGGTATCAGCGGCAAAGAGGGGACAGAGTACGCTGCTGGTGACATGGCAGCGGCTCCAAGCTCCCCAGGGTCTGCCAGGGAAAGGTCCGGTACAACATTGGCGGGTACAGGTGTTGCGGGTACCGCAGGTGTAGGCCCCTCTGGGGCGCGCTGCCGACTAAGTCTCTCCAAGGCCTCCTGCCTCAGCCGCAGCCGAGTGGTCAGCTTAACTATTTCTTCTTCCAAATGCCGGCGGTTCATCTCGTAGATCGGGTTGGAGCCTTCAGCCATGGCGCCGGGGAGATCCATTTCCCCGCGCTCCGCAGGCCTCCTTCCCTCACTCTCCAAAATGGCGCTCTGGCGTTTCTCTTCCTGCCTCGGCCCCTTTCCCGCCACTGGCTTCTTCTGCCCCTCCTTCCGGGGGGGCAGCGTCTTCCAGCGCCTCCATACCAAGCCAGTATGGGAACCCCTCGGGGGGTGGGCCATGTATCTGTCACATAGTAATTCAGGCAGGGAAGGCGCAATACTCTTCGTGGTCTTTTCTTAGGACCTCCCATCTCTTCAAGCCCTTCTTCTCCGCGCCAGCGGCCATTTCTAATGTCCATTTTACAGTCTATTAAATTAGGTCTTCTGCACATTTTCAAAAGCACAAAGTCTCCTAAAATTTCAGGCGCACAGAACCCGATGGCATCGGGTCTCGTCATCCTGTTTGTGACGCCAAGTTGGGTTGCCCCGTCCCAGGGCTGTGGGGTACTCGGTACCGGGCCGGTGTCAGGGGGATGTGTCACAGCAGCAGTGACCCGGTCCGTGGCCCTGCCGCCCTAGTAATGGGGATTGTAGTTTAGTTAATTGAAATGAAATAGTTTGTGACGCCACCTGTGGTGTTTGGCAAGCAAGATGTTAAGCCAACGCTGCGAGCAGATCCTCTGGGGCTGATGGTGTGTTGCAGCATAGATGGTATAGCTCCCCACGGGTGAAGCTGTAACCCCAGGGCAGTGTATAGGTGCAGGTAGTGTAAAGGATGATACCAGATGTAGCGGTGCTGACGGTGTTGGCGCACAATAACTGGAAGACACCAGGGCTTGTAGTTTCAAAGCTTTACTCACAGTTCGTGGTACACACTGGTGCCTACCTCCGTGCCGTGTCGTCTGGGGCAGAGACTCAATCAACCTCCCGGGCAAGTCAGGGCTCTCCTCTCCTACACTCCGCCAACATGTACCTGTCCTGAACGACTCCTCTATTGCGCCTTTAGTGTGAAGAGCTCCAGTACCGTGGTACTCTGAAGTTCCTCCTGTCAGATGTTCCTATCAACTCTTCCTTGTACGGGAGACAGCTGTAGCCTACTTCGGGGACGCCCTTTCTCCTGAGTCCCGGCTCCCTATACAGATGCTGTTGTGCCCCAAGTCTTGGATGGGAGTAATGCATTTACAGCCAACTACTCCACCGGTGTCTGCTGCAGAACCATAAGTGTCCATACAACCTCAGGGACCGGGCCCCAGCCTTGCGCTGAGAACCTATAGGCAGGGTTCCTCTTCCAACCCACAATTCCTCTCTGTTCTCCTACCCCTTTGTTCCGCACTGTTCCTTCTCTCTCTTATGGAAGCTTAGGTTGCAGTTCTACGTCTTTCTCCTTCTGTTCCTTTCCCGTGCCAGCTGGCTCAGGTCACTGAGGCCGCTGCAGCACTCCTTCCTCTCTCTCCTCTCCTAGGGAGTTCGTTCCACTAAGACCAGTCCTCAGCCTCTCCTGACTGACTGTCTTCCTCCGCCTTGAGCTCCTGTCAGGCTGACCTCCTGTCAGCCTGCTCTCTCCCTCAGCCTCATCTCAGACTGATCTCCAGACTGATCTGAACTCCAATTCTAAACTTTCTCACTCTTTTATATCTAACTCCACCCACCTCCCAGCACATCTCGTGTTACGAAGAAAGGACCCACGAAAGGTGCTCTGCTAACCTCTAAGCATGAAGCCGCAATCTGGTTCATTGCTGAACTATCCTGTGTGTGGGTGCAGGTGTTGGAGTGTGGAAAGGAGTTCCCAACTTACCTAGGTGGTGGGGCACTACACCTTAGGAGAAGGTGCAGTACCTATGTGGCGACTGAACCTCAGGGGCGCCACATTAGCAACAACGCCATACAGGCAGCAGAGCCCTTGGTCTCATCCGACCATGTGGAGGACAATGGCTCTGTAAAGCAGCTGGAGGAGTGGTGCCAGCAACTGCAGGTGGGAACTGACTTCACCCCTTCATACCAAAAGGAAGGGGTTTACAGAGTGACCCAGGAGTATGAGTGGGTATTCAGTAAACACCCTCTAGATTTTGGGAAGGCAAAAGGGGTTCAACATCATATCCCCACTGTTGATTATCCACCCATTAAAGAAAGGTACCGGCCTATACCCCCAACACAATACCAATGTGCCAAAGGTATGTTGAGAGAGATGAAGGAAGCTGGGGTGATCAGAGACAGTTGTAGCCCCTGGGCAGCTCGAATAGTCTTTGTGAAAAAGAAAGATGGTACCATGAGAATGTGTGTTGATTAGAGAAAAATTAACAGCATTACACATAAGGATGGCTCCCCATTACCCAGAATTGAGGAATCATTAGCTGCACTTAAAACTGCTAACTATTTTTCCACCCTGGATCTCACTAGTGGGTATTGGCAGGTTCCCGTGGCAGAGGCAGGCAAGGAGAAAACGGCCTTCACCACTCCAATGGGACTCTGCGAGATCAACTACATGCCATTCGGGCTCTGCACCACTCCTGGTACATTCCAACGGCTGATGGAGTGCTGTCTGGGACACAAGAACTTCGAGACAGTCCTGTTGAACCTGGATGATGTCATTGTTTTCTCCAAAACTTATGAAGACCATCTGAAGCACCTGGCTGAGGTGTTTGAAGCTTTGTCCAACTTTGGCCTGAAGGTGAAGCCTTCCAAATGCCACCTCCTGAAGCCCAAGGTACAGTACCTCGGTCATGTAGTGAGTGCAGAAGTTGTGGCACCAGATCCTGACAAAGTCACAGTCATCCGGGACTGGCCGAAGCCCAGCAACCTCCATGAAGTACGCCAATTTCTCGGGTTGGTAGGCTACTACCGAAGGTTCATCAAAGGCTTCACTGAAATAGCCACCCCTATGCAAAATCTTCTGGTGGGGCAGTCCAAGAAAGCCAAACAGAAAAGTTCCACCTTTGAATGCAATGAGGAACTGGAGAGGTCCTTCACTCATCTGAAGATGGCTCTCACAGGAGATGAAGTTCTGGCCTACCCAGATTATGACCAACCATTTGTGTTATATACTGATGCCAACAACGTGGGACTGGGAGCAGTATTGTCACAGGTACAGAATGGCAAAGAAAGAGTGATCTCCTACGCCAGCAGGAAGCTTCGTCCCACTGAAAGGAACTCTGACAACTACAGTTCCTTCAAGCTGGAGTTCCTTGCCATAGTCTGGGCTGTGACTGAACGATTCAAGCATTACCTAGCTTCAGCCAAGTTTACCATCTTCACGGACAATAACCCGTTGACTCACTTGTAAACTGCCAAGTTAGGTGCACTGGAGCAGTGATGGATGGCTCGGCTGTCTAAGTATGAATTCACCATCAAGTACCGAGCAGGGCACAAGAATGCCAATGCTGATGCGCTGTCCAGGATGCCTAATCTTCCAGATGCAGAAGAAGACCCTGAGGCCATCAAAGAAATTGAGCTACCTGCCTTCCACCGGTCAATTGCGGCCCAACGTGACCAAGGAATGAGAAACAGACGGTCTGTCTTGAAAGAGGCTACCCTAAACCCATTGCCTCATCATGACTGGGCAGAAATGCAGGATAGCGACCCCGCAGTTCACCTGGTGAAGGGGCTACTGTCACAAGCTGACTCACGCCCGGAGTCGGATGCTCCTGAAGAAACACAGCAGTTCATTTATGAAGGAAAGCTGTGTCGGAGGAGTATCAATGCCCGCACTCATGAGTTGGTCTGGCAGGTGGTAGTCCCAAAGAGGGAGGCATCAATGGTCTTAGAAGCCTATCACAATGGAGCTGGACACTTTGGATGGAAGAAGTTGGAAGTCTTGCTCCGGGAGAGTTTGTACTGGGCTGGTATGAGGAAAGCCATTGAAAATTGGTGCCGGGAGTGTGGACAATGCAACCTGCACAGAAAGGACCGCAACAGCCAACGAGCTCCTTTGCAGCCAATAATAACCAAGCAGCCACTCGAGTTGGTAGCCCTGGACCATGTGAAGCTGGTTCCAAGCCGTTCAGGCTACATTTATGCTCTTACTGGTGAATTTCGAGTTGACCACTACTCGAAATTCCTGGTAGTCGTGCCTGTCAAGGATCAAACAGTCAGGACAGCAGCCAGAGCATTCCAACAGCACTTTTGTCGACCCCATGGATATCCTGAGTGAGTGCTTACAGATCAAGGTCCAGCCTTTGAGGCAGAAGTGTTCCAGGAATTCTGTAACTTGTACGGTTGCAAGAAGATCAGGACAACACCGTACCATCCACAGACCAATAGCATGTGTGAAAAGATGAATCAGGTGGTGATTGACCTGCTGAAGATCTTGCCTTTGGAAGAGAGTAATCTGTGGCCAGAAAAGTTGCCAGATCTGGTTGACCTCTACAATCACATTCCTGTGAATTCCACCAACTGCACAATAGCCTATCTAATGAGAGCGAGGCCTGGTAAGCTTCCTATTGATTTGGATATGGGAGTCCTTACACCTGAGGTGACATCACCAGATGCTGACTGGGATACAGAGTGGCAGCAACAGTACCGTAGAGTACAAGAGTTTGTGGAAAAGAGTCTAGCTCAGGCAAGACAAAAACAAGAAAAGTACTACAATCAACATGCACCCGCAGTTCCCTTGTCACCAGGAGAACAAGTCCTAAAGAGGAAAAGAAGGATGCATAAATTGGATGACCAATGGGAAGCTGAACCCTACACCATTCTACCCTCAAACTTTGACAATACCAAGGTGTGCTTATTAGTAAAGATGGAGGAGAAACCTCAGCAGCAATATCGAGGGATCATTTGAAATTATGCCCTGACCAGCTAAAGGAAAGAATGGAAGAACAAAATAACATCCAACCCATAGAAGAAGAAAAGGTCAGCATTATACTTGGATAATTCCCTGCAAATTGGATTAGAGTAAATAATGCCATAGTGGTGCCAGTTTTGACCTTTTCCCAACTGGTAGTGCAAGCAGAAGTGACTCAAGAGAACTGTGAAAATCAGGAAGTTCAGGCAGCAGATGCCACACCAGCAGTGGAGCCAGAGAATCCTTGACTTGCCAGTGGTGAATCTGTCATACCCATGGTGAGTCTAAGAGTCCGTACCTAGTTTACCCCCACCAGTGTTATGCAGGTCTATCCGTAGTACCCAAGGCATACCACCCCTCAGGTTTCGCATTTAAATAAGTTATGCAAATAATGTATATGCTGTACATGTAAATATGTAATGTTTCAAGTTTTGTGCCTACAGAGACTCTGTAAGAACCCCTTGTATATAGTTTATCCATTGCCCAGGAATGGACCATGGACGTTAATGCATGTACTTACCATCACAGAACTATTTTTGGAGCCTTCAGGTTTTTGGTATTTTTCAATTTTCTAAATTTTGTACATTTATATTTGTTTATTTCTGTTCCTGTTGTTTTTCATCAGCCCAGGAGTACTGAATTGCACTAGGGGGAATGTGGCACCCCCTGGAGCATGGTTGCCACAGTGGCATTGCCATCCTCCAGGGAGGGTGATGTCAGGCTTGGAAGCAATGAAGTGTCTCAATAGCAGTTAACCATGTCATGCAACACGGTTCCCACTCCAGGCCAGCAGAGGGAGCTCTGAACCAATACTAAGGGGAAGAGTTTCTCTCTGGGAGCCAGGAGGGGAAATTAGTCAGTTAGTGTGAGGAGGGCAATGAGTGTAGACATGTGGAGAGAAGCTGGATGTTGAGCTGAGGATAGAGAGCTCCCTCCCAGTGATAGCGCATGATCTAGAGCCTGGTCTCCACGGTTGTATGGATACTGAAGGTCCTGCAACAGAAACCAGAGGAATAGGAAGCTGTAAATGCTCTATTCCCACCTAAGACTCGGAGGTCAGCCCAGGAGTACTGAATTGCACTAGGGGGAATGTGGCGCCCCCTGGAGCATGGTCGCCACAGTGGCATTGCCTTCCTCCAGGGAGGGTGATGTCAGGCTTGGAAGCAATGAAGCATCTCTCTAGCAGTTAACCATGTCATGCAACATGGTTCCCACTCCAGGCCAGCAGAGGGAGCTCTGAACCAATACTAAGGGGAAGAGTTTCTCTCTGGGGGCCATGAGTGGAAATTAGTCAGTTAGTGTGAGGAGGGCAACGAGTGTAGACATGTGGAGAGAAGCTGGAGGTTGAGCTGAGGATAGAGAGCTCCCTCCCAGTGACAGCGCATGATCTAAAGCCTGGTCTCCACGGTTGTATGGATACTGAAGGTCCTGCAACAGAAACCAGAGGAATAGGAAGCTGTAAAAGCTCTATTCCCACCTAAGACTCGGAGGTGAGACAAGAGAAATAGAGGGCTACAGCTGTCTGCCATACGAAGTAGATCCAAAAGGGAAGAAGGAGGAACTTCAGTGTAACACAGTACTGCATGTACTTCAAGTAAGCGCAAGAGAGGAGACTACACAACCCATCTGAGAGAGAGATTCCTAAGTTGCTTCCAGGCTAATAATCTCCTGTGCCATCTGTAATCTGGACCCTGGACTGAACTTACAAAGTAAAGTTAAAGAAACTACACTCTGCTGTGTCCTTGCCTTCTTCCTGCAACTTCTTCAGCACTGCTACATCTCTGTGCCAGACACTGCACCCTCTTCCTCAACATCTATCCTCTTCATCTACTCTGCCCTGGGACTACAGCCCTGCCTGTGGAGGGCTATAACATCACTGCTGCACCCCACCATCTGTCCCAGAGGATCTGTCTGCAGCGTCGGCTTAACACCTCCTTTGCCGAACACCACAGGTGGCGTCACGAATCACTCATAAACTTTATTTCATCACTCAATCCTCTTTTACATGGGTGCCCAGGGCCATGGACCGGGTCACCACTGCTGTGACATTCCCCTCTGAAGGACCGGCCCGGTACCGAGTACCCCACAGCCCTGGGAGGGCGACCCAGAACCCTCTGTAGTTCCTGTTTGTGTATATTATTTCTGTCTCTCCTGTTATTGACCTGGTTAGTTTACCTTTTATCTTGATTTCTCTGCTTCTGACCTCGGCTATGTATATTGAACTGGTGCTGCCTGCCCTGACCTCGGACCATCTGATGTCACTTTAGTCTTGCCCACCTGTACCCTGTACCCAAGAAAAAAACACACATGTGACATGCACAATTGTGAACACGTCGATCAGACAATGCTCACACCACCCACTAACTGAGATACAACAAGAAAACATAAAATGACAGATTTGTAAAAAATACTCTGCAAAAAAATGGCAGTAATCAGCAAGTGCTGGAAAACAAATACAGGGTATTTAGTCGATACTTTTTTTGCACAAAAGAATGTACACCAAGCTGCTCCACCACGTCAAGGTAACCCCTATCGAAGCAATCCCTATCTAATGTATTAAAAACCTGAACATGTGAACAGTGTCTAATATGAACAGGATTCAGACAGGCCACTCCCTAGTATGGGCTTGTGGTCTGAAACAGCTCTTATGTGCATGTCACACAAGAGAGGGGTGGGGTCTCCCAAACCATGCTAAGCAAGGAAAAAAACGGATTAAAAACACACATGTGACATGCACAATTGTGAACACGTCGATCAGACAATGCTCACACCACTCACTAACTGAGATACAACAAGAAAACACAAAATGACAAATTTGCAAAAAATACTCTGCAAAAAAATGGCAGTATAAAGCAAGTGCTGGATAACAAATACAGGGTATTTAGTCGATATGTTTTTTTTTGCATAGTATTATTTGCGAACCCTGTACCCAAGTGTCTGAATCTCTTGCCAACTGCTTTTGTCCCAGGGACTGCCTTAGAGTGATACCTGGTGTCTACTAGCAACCCAGCCTATCATCACCAACAGAGGCTTTAGTGAATACCCGGTAGACACACAGTCACGCTACTCCAGGGTTAACCCAGTCCGTGGCGCAGTGGGTCCGTGGCGCAGGGGGTCCACACCCACCAGCGTTACAGCTACAGTGCTAACCACTAAACAACCAACCTTCCCTTATCAGTTGGAATTGCCATCTTCGATCTCAGTAATGTAACAATCTGTCTTCATTGAATATAGATTTTACCACAATAAATTGAGAACTTTGAGAATAAAGGATCAGTCCTGGGTGAGAAAGAAGCAGATTTCTCTGTCAAGATATATTACAGTTTCTTATTTTCACGTGTACTATTGATTTCTGAAATAAAAATTGAAATGATGGTTACTCTTTAAGATCGTAATGCTCTTTTGCCTTATGGTGCATTATATTTCATCTTGTGCAGTATTACGATTTGCTGATCCCCATAATGTTTACTGGTTTTTGGTTGCTAAATAGTTTGCGTACTCATGTGCTTCAAATGCACATTAAACAATCTGTATTAGACCATTCAGTGCATGTAGGGTGCAATTATTCTCATCAGCACAAACCCTGTTTGCATACAGGACAATATACTGCCAAGAACAATGTCCTTTTTGTCAAACCATAAGATCATTCAATACCCCATGAATGATCACTTTGCCTCTTTAGACCACAATTATCGTGGACAAAGGTTCCAAGAAGTGCTCTTTCAAAATAACTGTGCAGTGTAAATGATATTGGTTTCCATTTTTCGAAATTGTACAGTGTAAAAATACTTACCTCACTGCCCACTTCTCCCACCACATCAGCCAACTGCTTCGTGAGTCCTCTTTGGCTCTTCTGATATTGTCACTCATACCCGAAAGTTCTGCAGTAAGTGGTCCTGATATGTCATGATGTATTGCCAAAGAGGACGCCCCGAGGACTGGATCCAAGGCTTCAATAGTCTCGATGGACCTCAGGACATAACTAGGAACAATCA
Source organism: Dendrobates tinctorius (assembly GCF_039654945.1). Taxonomy (NCBI): domain Eukaryota; kingdom Metazoa; phylum Chordata; class Amphibia; order Anura; family Dendrobatidae; genus Dendrobates; species Dendrobates tinctorius. Next base: position 40,951,916 of record NW_027361704.1, on the reverse strand, counting down.
ATTTGCATTGAAAAACGTAGGTTGAAGTGGCCAAATTCTAGTGAACTTCCAATTTCGAATTTCAGCAGATTCGCCCATCAGTAATATATACGTTGGTTTTATGCCGTTTTCTGAACTCTCATTTCCTAATATATTACTTACATGGAACAAAAAAAGAAATTAATTATCTGGAAAATATTTAAAATATTATTACAGGACTCCGAGTTTATTCTGTCCCCGAGGCCTGTGGCTGCAAATATGGCTCTATGAGATGCTGAATCTCTTCACCTCACTTACAATTGGCGACGGTCACAGATAGCTCAACTCAGCTGCTGGCACACATGTTATGAAGAATCCAGAATAGACTTTGATTTCTTTAAGAATTGTTGTTGAATGCATACAAACAGCAGCAGGTAAAAAAAACTTTCTTCAGACAGGCTGAAAACACATGTGCCTCTAATGAAGCCAAGATGGAGAATGAGACACAGGGGGAAGAAGAAGGAAGTGACATCACACCCAGAAGAGGGAGACAGAAGGGACAAACTTGATGGAAAGGGAGGATTTCAGCTATGCAAAACACAGGAAACATAGCAACAGTAAACAATATGAGATACTGCAATACAGCATGTAAAATGCACAGGACAGTCTGTAAAATGTCTCATTCATGGGACATAACAGAGTTCATTGAGGAGAACCATTGTGTCTTAAGAGAAATAAAAAATGGCTACAAACATCTCTTGCTTCAACAGACCCAGCAACTCCAAGAATTACAGTATATGGACAGTCTATTTTACAATTCTCCCATCAATTGGAATAACGTGATGCTTACTTTTCCCTGTGGTGGTGCTAGATAATTGCTAGAAGGTTCTTCCATAGATGACAAAAAAATTTGAGAGGTTTTCAGCAGTTAATAATCTCAGATCACTTGTAATAACTTTTAACCCCATGGTATCACAGTCAGTTTGGGCCTCTATGACAGACCATTTTGGTTTCACTTTTCTATTGTCACTTTCCAAAAGCCATTTTTTTTGGTTTGGTGACATATGAGGGCTTGTTTTAACTTCTTACTGGGCTTCTTGCTGTAGTTTTAATACAATCACTACTATATTTAAAGCCCAACTCCATCACTGAAAAAAAAATACTGGAGTGGTGCTTTACGTTTTGCATCTGGACATACAGGTGCTTCTCACAAAATTAGAATATCAAAAAGTTAATTTATTTCAGTTCTTCAATACAAAAAGTGAAACTCATATATTATATAGAGTCTTTACAAACAGAGAGATGTATTTCATCATATGCATAAAGTCTCCACTGCTCGGCTGTCAAAAAAGGCCTGAACAATGAAAGAATAATGACATGGCCCCTTCTCCACCTGACCTAAAACATATTGAGAACTTTTGGGTCCTTTTTAAATTGGAGATTTACTTGAACAAAAACAGTCACTTCTCTGATCAGTGTCCGGGAGGCTGTGGTTAGTGGTGCTCAAATAGTTGATCGTCAACAGATTAAGAAATAGACAGACTCCATGAAAGAAAGGCTTATGACTGTTATTGAAAAATTGAAAAGAAGGGTGGTTATGTTGAGCACTAATATTTTTTTAACTGTCAGGCTATGTGCCCACGTACCGTTTAAATCCGGACACTGAAACCCGGACTCCTTCCCAGAAATTGCGCGTTTTTTTCAGCGCGATTTTACAGCAATTATGTTCGCGATTTTGCCGCGATTTTCACGTGCGATATTCAAGCACTTTCCAAGCGATTTGAAGCATCGCTTGGAAAGTGATTGACAGGTTGGTCACACTCATCAAACATAGTGTTTGACAAGTGTGACCAGGTTTTTACTATTGAGGCCGCCTATGCGGCCTCAAATAGTAAAAGAAAGAATGTAAAAAATAATTAAAAAGTACAAAATCGGGGTATATTTACCTTCCGACGTCCCGCGCTGCCATCCCGGGCCTCAGCGTTCCCAGCGATGCCTTGCGAGACCTGTGATGACGTTGGTCTCGCGTTGCTATAGCGATCTCACAAGACCGCTAGAGTCACGCGAGACTACGTCATTACAGGACCTTGCCGCAAGGCATTACTGGGAACGCTGAGGCCGGGATGGCAGCGCAGGACGTCAAAAGGTAAATATACCCCGATTTTTTATTTATTATTCTTTTTTTTTACAGGGGTATGGTACCCAGGGCCTGAAGGACAGTCTCCTCTCCTCCACACTGTGGGTACCAACCGCACATGAGACGCTTAACTTCGCGCATGGTGGACATAGCCACATGCGGGAAGTAAGCGATTCTCATGCATTCCTATGGGTGCGGAATCGCGGCAATTCTTTGCGATTCCGCACAAAAGAATGAGCATGCTGCGATTTTTTCCGTGATGCGATTCCGCCACGGAAAAAAGCGCAGCATTACCACAGCATGTGCGGAATGCCATAGGAATGCATGGGGTGCATTCTGTACAAGATTTTTAAACGTTTTCGCAGTGTTTTCGAGCTGAAAATCGAGGCAAAAACGCTTAAAAATCGCATCGTGGGCACACAGCCTCAGAAATGTATTTTTGTACATATTGAGCTCTTTGGTTATTCTCATTTTACAGATGAAAATAAACAATTGAGATCAGATTTTTTTTCATTTAGTTGCATAATAACAATAATAATAATAATAATTCTGCACACTAATAGTTACCCAATAATTCTCCATAAATAGATATTCACCTAAGGCAAAACCTCACTTTTACTTTCTTAAATATTTAGATTTCAGGCTTTCAGCCATTTGGATTCATCGACCACACTGTAATTGTTCAACAATAAAATTATCATCAAAAATTCAAATTGCCTAATAATTGTGCACACAGTATGTGTCACAGGCCTACCGCGAGAGACAGGGTCCAGAAGATCCCAGCGTCTGGTTGCATGAAATCCTGCATGGATTAGAACTGCTTCACCATCCTATTAAACAGTGCAGGTTTTTCCTTTGCTCTGTCAATGCAAGGGTTAATTATTACAGCTGATCTCCTTGAGCTCTCCATTCTAAATTAACTCAGCAGTTCTGTGTTGGCCACTCCCTCCTGGTAAATACAGTGGAGCAAATAAGTCTTTGATACACTGCCGATTTTGCAAGTTTTCCACCTACAAAGAATCGAGAGGTCTATAATTTTATCGCAGATAAACTTCAACTGTGAGAGAAAGAATATTAAAAAAAAATCCAGAAAATCACATTGAATGATTTTTGCAGAATTAATTTGTGCTATTGCATGAAATAAGCATTTGATACAATAGAAAAACAGAACGTAATAGTTGGTACAGAAAACTTTGTTTGTAATTGCATAGGTCAGATGTTTTCTGTAGTTCTTGGCCAAATTTGCACACACTGCAGCAGGGATTTTGACCCGCTCCTCCATACAGATTTTTCAGATATTTCAGGTTTTGGGGCTGTCGCTGGAAACCATGGAGTTTCAGCTCCCTCCAAAGATTTTCTGGCTGGCTAGGCCACTCCAGGACCTTGAAATGCTTCTTTAAAGAGCCACTCCTTAATTGCCCTGGCAGTGTGTTTCCAGTCATTGTCATGCTGGAAGGCCTAGCCATGACTCATCTTCAATGCTTTTACTGAAGGAAGGAGGTTGTTGCCAAACTTTTTCAATACATGACCCAATTCATCTTCCCTTCAATATGGTGCAAACATCCTGTTGAGGAAAGTACCCCCAAAGTATGTTTTTCCCCACCATGCTTCATTGTTGGAATGGTGTTTTGGGGGTTGTATTCATCCTTCTTCCAAACATGGTGAATGGACTTGATATCAAAAAGTTCTATTTTGGTCTCATCTGACCACATGACCTTCTCCCATGCCTCCTCTGTATCATCCAGATGGTCATTGGTGAACTGTAAATGGGCCTGGACATGTGTTGGCATGATCAGGGGGACCTCGCGTGCCCTGCAGTATTTTAATCCATGACGGCGTAGTGTGTTACTAACAATAATGTTGGATACTGTGGTCCTAGTTCTCTTCTGGTCATTGACCAGGTCCTACCATGTAGTTCTGGGCTGATTTCTGACCTTTCTCAAAAGCAACCTTACCTCATGAGACAAGATTTTGCATGGAGCCCCAGACCGAAGAAGATTGACAGTCATCTTGTGTTTCTTCCATTTTCTAATAATTGTGCCAACAGTTGTTGCCTTCTCACCAAGCTGCTTGCCTATTGTCCTGTAGCCCATCCCAGCCTTGTGCAGGTCTACAATTGTGTCCCTGGTGTCCTTAGACAGCTTTTTGGTCTTGGCTGTGGTGGAGAGGTTGGAGCGTGATTGATTTAATGTTTGGACAGGTGTCTTTTTATACAGGTAATGAGTTCAAACATGTGCAATTTATACAAATAATGACTGCAGAGTAGAGGGGTTTCTTAAAGAAAAACTAACAGGTCTGTGAGAGCCAGAATTCTTGCTGGTTGGTAGGTGATCAATACAATACAATACAAATACAATTTCATGCAATAAAATGCAATTTAATTATTTAAAAATCATACAATGTGATTTTTTGCGTTTTTATTTTTAGATTCTGTCTCTCACAGTTGAAGTGTACTTACGATAAAAATTACAAACCTCTCCATTTTTTGTAAGTTGGAAGACTTGCAAAATCGGCAGTGTATCAAATACTTATTTTCCCCACTGTATACTCACCACTGGCACTCGGTAATGACCAGTGATAGTTCATTATGCCTGGTTTGGTTTTGGAGGAGTAGTTCATGCTTAGGGTAGGTGTTTGGAGAGTTTGCTCTGAAGATTGTTACATGGATTTCATTTAAGTGCTTATCCTAAAGGCCCCTTCACACATAGTGAGATCGCTAGCGAGATCGCTTAAGCATCACCGATTTAGTGACGCAACAGAGACATCGTCATCAATCTCCCTATGTGTGACATGCAGCGGAGATGGGGCCCCCGCTGCGATGTCGCTGATTATGCTCGAACGTCCTGGGCCATTTTTTGATCGTTGGCGTCCCGCTGGTCCGACTGAATCGCTGTGTTTGACGCCCTTTATCAATGACAAGTGACCTCATTGGCGACTCATAACTCTGCGGCGCAGGCGGGACTTAGGTTTTCTTTTGCAACGCCCCTCAGCTCTGATTGGTGGCCACTACTACCACCTCGTCATAAAAGACAACGTAACTGCGCTCCCATCCATTGTTCCTGAGCGCTATGTGGATACATTATTCCTGCAGCGTTCCGGTGTGAGTCAGTAGTGCGTTGTACGAGGACACTTTATTGCTGCAGCGATCCTGTCTGAGTTGCTACTGCGCTTTTTCTTGGATTTTATACTTTCTGGATTTTTGATCTATCTTGCAAGGTGGGCATTGTTTGTGATGTTTCATTTGGATCTTTGTTGCGTTTCTTTTTAACTCCATTCTTTTTTTTTGTTATGGTTTTAAGGGTCCTTGGCTTCAATACATTATATGTACAATCGTTTTGCCATGAACAGCCATTTTTTTTTTGCCGCGCCCACCCCCTCCATTTTTGGATCTTTGTTGTGTTAACATTTATAGGTAATCTATTTGTTATATTTGATCCTAAGTTTATTCTACAAATCCTTTAGGCATTTTTGAGGCATTTAGCATAGGAATAGCCAGCAATTTTATTTTGCTTGCCACGCCCACCCCCCGCCATTTTAGGTTGTTTGCTGCGCTACCTTTTGTAGGTCAGCTGTTATTTGAAATCATAACTCTATTCTACATTTTTATGCTATTACCCTTGAAAGCTAATGGAGGGCTGCTTGGCTTCTATGTGTGTGCATACGGTTTTTCATGAGCAGCCATTTTAGTTTTTCTGCCGCGCCCGCCTCCACCATTTTAAACTGTTTTTAGCGTTTCCTGTACTAATTACGTCAGCTATCAAGTATATACAATCTTAACATAAAACATGTCCAATTATAACAATTGCGTAATTTTTTTTTGTAAACTTCTCTCATCTTTACCTTTAATTTGCAGTTTGCACATCATGAACATGAACACCGCGGAGCATGTGGTTGTGGTTGCTGCATTACTGATGGAGGGAGATCGACAACAAGAAGAGGCATGGATGCAAGAGAGGCGTTCCAAACGAAAGCATCGCATGTGGACCAGAGAATGGCTAGAGCAGAGGTCCAAATTCTCTCACATGCAACTAGTGAAAGAGCTTCAGGAGAAGAATCCTCATGATTTCCGGAATTATCTGCTAATGTCTGAGGAATCCTTCAAGCTCTTACTGGAATGTGTGAGGCCACTAATTGAACGGAAGGATACAGCGATGCATGCTGCTGTTCCGGCAGACGAAAGATTGGCAGTCACGCTGCGATTCCTGGCCACCGGATGCTCACTGCTAGACTTGCAATATTCTGCAGCTGTTTCTAGGTCACTGCTCAGCGCTTTAATTTCAGAGACATGCAACGCCATTGTCCGTAGTCTACGGAGCTACATGCCGTTTCCCAAAACGGAGGCGGAATGGCAAAAAATTGCATCTGATTTTGAGCAGATTTGGCAGTTCCCTAACTGTGGGGGGCTTTGGGATTGTGCTTTTTGGACTTTGGACAGTTCTACCAGCTGCTGATATGCCTCCTTTTTTTTTAATCTTGTTGCTGTAATCTGCCGACTTGATTTTCCACAAGCAAGGCAGGGAGCAGTACAATTCAATGAAATCCCTCAAAAAGTCTTGCTTCTCGGCCATCTAAAATAAAAAAAAGGAAACAGTGAGAATGGCCCAATAAATGTAACATTTTTTAAATTTAAAACTACTATCGCTGACCGACCATGCAAAAGCTTATGTACCCACATAGAAGCCAAGCACCCCGCCATTAGCTTGTGTTTTAGCATGACCTCAATTTAGAATAGAGTTATGGCGGGGGTGGGCGCGGCAGGAAAACTAAAATGGCTGCTCATGCCACAGTGGCCCTCCATTAGCTTGTTGTTTTAGCATAACCTCAATGGAGAATAGAGTTATACCGGGGGTGGACGCGGCACGAAAAATAAAATGGCTGGCCATGCCAAAGCGGCCCTCCAATTGCTTGTAAGTGTTTTTTGTCATGGCCAGAATGTAGAATACAGTTAGGATTACATATTATAGATAGCTGACCTATACAAGGAAACACAACAAAGATCCTAAAATGGTGGGGGGTGGGCCATCAGGAAAACTGAAATGGCCAAACATGCCTATGTAACAGCATTACAAAAAAGTATAATCGAATTACGATTAAATATAATACAAGTGTAGTGACCAGCAGAATCTCAGGATTCAGAGACGAGACACGAGACAGGGTATAACTTGTATAATCAACTTTTATAAATTTGAGCCCCTAGGGCTATGCTGAACAGGCAGAAAGGGGTAAACACAAATCTGTCCTAGCAGGGACTCAATAAAATAAACAATACTTTTCTAAGGAAACTGGGAGTACCCCGGCTAGTCCGGGTGTAGAAAGACGGAATGCGGCCAAACTATAGTACTTATGGCTATAGTCCACTTATCCTTCCTTGCGTCACTCGGGATCGCAGATGCGGCCGCTTAGAGATCGTTGATACGGCTGTCTTGACGCCACGATATCCCGGGAAGATTTGGGCTCGACAGGCCCTGACAAAACGATGCCGGTGGGGCACAACAGGCCCTGAAGAAACGATGGCGGTGGGGCGCAACAGGCCCTGAAGAAACTATGCCGGTGGGGCGCAACAGGCCCTGAAGAAATGATACCGGTGGGGCGAAACAGGCCCTGAAGAAACGATGACGGTGGGGCGCAACAGGCCCTGAAGAAACGATGATGGTGGGGCGCAACAGGCCCTGAAGAAATGTCGGTGGGGCGCGGTAATGACGCAGTTCCCCAAATGACCAGTAGCTGTCCTCTGATAAGGGTCCCTCCACAGCCAGGAAATGAGCCTTTAATGTCGCCTAGGAAAAGGTGGTGTCCCCTGAGGCCGGTGATGACAGGGTCGCCGCAGTGGGAGAAGGCCGGGGGGCAGTGTCCAGGCCTCTGTGGCCGTTTTACGTGTAATCACAGCCGCAACCTGAGGTAAGGGATCTGTCTCACAAAGGCGGGGGGCGGCGGGCATGTCTCTCTGCGAACGGGGACGAGAAGTGGCCTCCGGTAAAAGTCTCTCACGTCTCCCTTGTCGGTGAGTGCGCAGTATCCTCCTCACAGACTCCTGTCGGTGTCCCTCTAAGTCACCCGGCTTCCTGCCTCCTGTCACACTCTCTCATAACTCCCACTTCAGCGCGCCCCCTGCTCCTTTTATCCTTGCCCCGCCCCCTGCTTCCCTGACAACTTCAGTCAAGTCTCTCCCTTTACTGTCCTCCCAGTATCGTTCCCTCAGGAACCCTGATGGTGGTCCCCTGGGTACCTGCCCGGTCACTGTCTGGGAGTCCTCCTCCCCACACTCCCCCACCCTGTAAGCTCACCAGTCCTCGGACGAGGGCCTTAGTCTATTGAGATCGGTCTGTAGAAGTTTCAATGTTCGTTGCTATATGAATTGATCTTGCTCATATCGTTCAAGGGGTCTACCAGCTGTTGACCGCTCGGAGCATCTAAGTTCAACTGGGGTAGAGTCGTCTGGGGTGGTGGACATCGGTGGGCTGATTGGTGCGGGCAGGCTAATTGTGTCAGTTGATTCATTACTGAGTGGAGGGTCTCTGTGTCCTGGGAGACAATCTTCGTCGTCGTCCGGGTCCCAACATACGGAAGACGGTTCGGATGTTGACGGGGTAGGCTCCGATTGCTTCGGGTCGGAGGAAGTACATGGGAGTAACATATTACGATGCACAATACAAGTGGGCAGTGTTTCATCCTCCTCAGGTCGTATTTCGTACACCGGTCTGTCTGGATGGATACGTCGTAAGACCTGATAAGGACTTTCTTCCCAACGCGGCTCCGGTTTGTTCTGGGGGCGTTGATCTAGTACAAGCACCCGGTCCCCACTTTGGAGGTGAGGAGGTGGGGTTGCATTCTTCCCTGGGTGCTCCCAGTCTCGGAGCTTGGTGTGCACAATTCGGTGAAGAGTTTGCAGCCGGTGGCCATGATTTCGGACCCAAGACGTCACTCCAGTCCAGGGCTGAGGCTCTTTGGGGTCTAACTCCATCTCCATGATCCCTTTACCTTCTCGTCCGAACAACAGGGAATAGGGGGTATAGCCAGTCACTCGATGTACCCTATTGTTATAGACCCAAACTAATTCAGAAACATATTTGGGCCAGCGGGCCTTCTTGTCACTCTCCAGAGTGCGCAACATCTGAATCAATGTCCGATTAAATCGTTCACAAGCCCCATTCCCTTGCGGGTGATACGGTGTGGTCCGGGATTTGTCAATTCCATAGAGGTGATGTAGTTCTTCCATGACTTTTCCCAAAAAACATGCTCCCTGATCAGAAAGTATTCGTTGAGGACAGCCGTATACTTATATAAAGTTTCTACAAATTGTGGAGGCAGCTGACTCTGCGGTCTGATCCCAAGTGGGTGTGACCACAGCAAACTTGGTGAAATTATCTACCATAACGAGACAGTGTTCGTATCCCCGGAATGTGGGCCCAATGGTCAGATAATCCACCGTCAGGAGCTCAAGGGGCGCTGAGGTCACAATAGTCTGTGTTGCGGCTCGCTGAGAGGGTGGTTTGGCTAATTCACACAAGCGGCAGGTCCGGCAAATTTAGTCCACAACAGCCGGCAAGCGCGGGTGGTAAGCTTTCTGTTGCAGCCACTGCAAAGTTTTTTTGTGCTAAAATGGGCCCCTTTTTCGTGAGCCTCCCGAGCCAGTACGTGAAGTTGGGCTCCTGGCGTAACCACCTGCCAAACCGTCATCGAGGTTGTTTGTGATGTTATTTTACCATACCATAATCCCTTTCGGATAACCAACCTCTCCCATTGTCGCAGCATAAGCAACAGGTCTTGAGTCAAATTTTGCCGTTGAAAGTCAGTGGGTAATTGCCTAGCGGCGACCCATGTCCTGAGAAAGCCAACCGCTTCGTCTTCTTGTTGCTGTTGTATCCACTTATCCAGGGATTGTTCCAGTATGCCCCTTGGGGTCTCAGAGGAAGATATTTTTTTTTTGTCAGTTGTGAGCATGGCAGCAGTGAGAGCGAACGGTATTTCCTCTCCTTCTAATTCTTCATCTCGATTCTGTCCTGGAATTATATGTCGAATCCTGGAGAGGGTGTCTGCATGGACATTCTCGGCCCCTCTTTTGTAGATTATCTTATAATTGTACTTAGCCATCCGGGCCACCCATCGCTGTTCCAGAGCCCCCAATTTGGCGTTTTCCAAATGAGCTAGCGGGTTGTTGTCAGTTTGCACTACCACCTCGGAGCCCGCTAGGTACTCTGCAAATCTCTCCGTCATAGCCCACACCACTGCGTGGAGCTCGAGCTTAAAGGAGCTGCAATTGTCAGGGTTACGCTCGGAGTCATGGAGTGAGCGATCTCCATATGCGATCATCCTGAACCTGTGACAACACAGCCCCCAGCCCGTGAAGACTCCCGTCAGTGTGCAAGATGAATGGTTGAGAGAAATCCGCATAAGCCAACACTGGGGCATCTGAGAGAGCAGCCTTGAGGTGTCGGAAGGCCTCTTCCTGAGGGTGTTGCCACTGGATTTTTCGCCCATTGGCCCCAGCGGGAGCCCCCTTCAGCAGGTCGTGCAGGGCTCGAGCTCGACATGCAAAATTCTTTACGAAGCAACGGTAATATCTGGCTAACCCCAGAAAAGCCCGCACATCTTTCAACGTCTCGGGGGTAGGCCATTCCTGGATAGCAGCAACCTTCTCCTGGGATGGCCTCACACCCTCTGCCGAAACGACATGACCCAGATACTCAATCTGAGAGCGAAATAGGTGGCATTTCTGAGGCTTCACCTTCAACCTGTACTTTTGCAACCGGCTGAGTACCTGTCCCAACCACTTCACGTGGTCCTCGAAGGTGACGGCATAGACAATGATGTCGTCCAGGTAGATCAGCGTGGCCTCAAAATTGAGATCTCCCAGACATCGCTCCATCAATCGCTGAAAGGTCCCGGGGGCGTTGGCCAGCCCAAACGGCATCCGATTAAACTCAAACAGTCCCATGGGCAATATGAATGCTGTCTTGACTCTATCTTCTTCTGACATGGGCACCTGCCAGTACCCACTGGCCAAGTCCAGGGTCGAAAAATATGTTGCCTTCCCCAAGCCGGGCAGGGATTGTTCTATGCGGGGCAGTGGGTATGAGTCTTTAATAGTGCAAGCATTCAGTTTATGATACTCCACACAGAATCGTAGTGTAACATCTTTCTTCTGGACCAACACGATTGGAGCCGCCTAGGGGCTTTGACTTTCCCGTATCACCCCATTTCGCAGCATTTGGGCCAGCAAAGTTTTCACCTCTTGATAGAGTTGTGGCGGAATCTGTCGATATCGTTCCCGGATAGGGGCCGCTCCTGCTGTGGGGATTTCATGGGTGATGGCGGTGGTACACCCAAAATCGTCCTCATGACTAGCAAATACTTCGTGGTACTGTCCAAGAAATGTTTTTATCTGTGAGAGCTGGGCTGCAGTTAATCCAGAAAGCTCGGCCCGCATCTGCTCCAAAATATTTCGGCCCTTCTCTTGTGCCGAGACTTCGTGGACCTGCAAGGTTCGTATTGTTACTTGCCAAGGATCCTCGGGGTGTACTCATAATTGAACCACAGGAGCTGGCAGCACTTCTTCTAACGGCCTTACTAGTTTGGCCAGTACAGTCCCTGCTTTCAGAATGGTGTCTCGGTCTTCAAGGTTAACGCAGCATACCAGGACAGTTCCTTTTAGCACCGTAGCCAGGGAACAGGCCACCAGTATGCCAGGAGGTAAGCGCTCTGAGTGACACGGCTCCACCTGCACCTTCATGCCCTCCAAAGGTATCGGGGCTCGAATTGGCAGGGCCACCACTGTCTGTCCAGGAGGTAGCACAAGCAGGGGAGCCGCTGACACGATGACCTTGCCCAGCGCCTCGCCCTCCCAGCAGTCCTGATGCACCGGTGCACCTCGCACCAGCTGCTGGAATACCTGTCCCTGAGCTGTGCGTGAACCCCACTGCTTCAGGATCTTCTGTGTGGGATCATTTAGTAGTAAGTGACCGAACTCTTGTAAAATATTCATGCCTAGGGTGACGGGGTGCCGTTGATCAGCTTCACCTTGAGTTAGCACCACCCCTCTGCTACCAAGGGATTTGCCGCACAACATCACCTGCACCCACACTACCCCGGCAATCGGGACCGGTAATTGGTTGGCAGCTATTAGCCTAATCATGGGCCCTCACTGGGGTCTTGCTGCCTCCGGGAAGTTTTGTTGAAAGTACGTTGCAGGCATGGTGGTTACCTGTGACCCCGTGTCTACCAGACACCGGACGGCCCGGCCCTCCACTTCTGCCCAAACCACCGGACACTTTGCTACCAAATCTTCGGGACTTCCACCACCCCTAGTTGTGGTTTTCGGCTCCGAGCGGCGTCCCCCCAGCCCGGAGCCCTTTAGTTTAATGGCCGCCGGGGTGGGTATCTCCCACGCTGCGGACACTCTCGGGCAAAGTGGCCTGGTTCTCCACACTCAAAACAACGGGCCTGTGTAGGCTGACCACCCCGCGGGGAGTGTGATCCCCAGGAGCCGGGGTTAAAGCTAGGTCATCCAGTCCCAGTCTAGGTTCTTCTCTTTACTTCGGCCAACTCGCCCTTAATATTTTTCAGCTCTTGCTTCATCTCCTCCACCCACTGAGGCTCCTCGACTACATTCGCAGAGGCCTCCACACCTCGGACTTTCCCCACGGGGACCGCCATCCCCTGCTCCTGCACTCGAGCACGTGCCTGACTTCCCACCTCTGAAAAGTCTATTCGGGGATTCATTCTGATCTGCTCCCGCAGTGCCTGTTTGACTAATGGATCTCACAAACCAGTCACCAGTAGGTCACGTAGGGTAATGTCAACAGGTCCTACCCCTACCCCGTCCTTTCTTTCTATAGCCGTATGCAATTCCTGGAGGACATTCATACACTGTGTTCCAAATTATTATGCAAATGATATTTTTCTATGATTTTCCTAAATAGTCAGTACAAATGACAGTCAGTCTAATAAAAGTCATCACCGGTTAGAGTATACATCAAATTTTATTGAAGAAACCTCCCAATGATAACAGTATAATCTCCAAAATGAATAAAAACTCAAATTGCACTGTTCCAAATTATTAGGCACAGTAGAATTTCTAAACATTTGATCTGTTTTAAAGAACTGAAAATGTTCATTTGTGGAATTTGCAGCATTAGGAGGTCACATTCATTTAAAAAAAAAAAAGCTATTTAACTCCAAAACATCCTAACAGGCCAAGTTACATGCTATCATAGGAACCCTTCTGTGACATCACCTTCACAATTCTTGCATCCATTGAACTTGGGAGTTTTTGGAGAGTTTCTGCTTGGATTTCTTTGCATGAAGTCAGAATAGCCTCCCAGAGTTGCTGTTTTGATGTGAACTGCCTCCCTCATAGATCTTTTGCTTGATGATACTCCAAAGGTTCTCAACAGGGTTGAGGTCAGGGGGAAGATGGTGGCCACACCATGAGTTTATCTCCTTTTATGCCTATAGCAGTCAATGACTCAGAGGTATTCTTTGCAGCATGAGATGGTGCATTGTCATACATGAAGAGGATTTTGCTCCTGAAGGCACATTTCTGCTTTTTATACCATGGAAGACAGCTGTCAGTCAGAAACTCTATATACAGTACTTTGCAGAGGTCATTTTCACACCTTCAGGAACCTTAAAGAGCCCTACCAGCTGTTTCCCCATGATTCCGGCCCAAAACATGACTCCTCCTCCTCCTTGCTGAAGTCGCAGCCTTGTTGGGACATAGTGGCCATCCACCAACCATCCATCTGGACCATCCAGGGTTGCTCGACACTCATCAGTAAACAAGACTGTATGAAAAATTGTCTTCATGTATGTCTGGACCCACTGCTACAATTTCTGCCTGTGAACACTTTTTAGGGGTGGCCGAATAGTAGGTTTATGCACCACAGCAAGCCTTTGAAGGATCCTACACCATGAGGTTCGAGGGACTCCAGAGGCACCAGCAGCTTTAAATATCTGTTTGCTTTTTTGTAATGGCTTTTTAGCAGCTGCTCTCTTAATCCGATGAACTTGCCTGGCAGAAACCTTCCTCATTCTGCCTTTATCAGCACAAACATGTCTGTGCTCAGAATCAACCACAAATCTCTTAAGAGTACGATGGTCACGTTTAAATTTTTGGGAAATATCTAATGTTTTCATCTCTTGACCAAGGCATTGCACTATTTGATGCTTTTCAGCAGCAGAGAGGTCTTTTTTCTTTCCTAAATTCCTTGAAACCTGTGCCCTGCTTAATAATGTGGAACATCATTCTTAAGTAGTTTTCCTTTAATTGGGCTCACCTGGTAAACTAATTATCACAGGAATTTGAGATTGATTTCAGTGATCCAAAGAGCCCCGATACACAATACCATCTATGAGTTTATTTGAAAAACAAAAAATTACATCTTTATGACACTTAATCCAATTTGCATAATAATTTGGAACGCAGTGTATACTCTGTGATCGTCTCCCCCTCTACCTGCATCCGACTAAACAAACGGGTTCTTAACTCTTCCACATTAGTATGGTCCCCATGGGTCTGTTCTACTATCTGTAACACTTTTTCAAAAGTGTTGCGGTGCCCCGGAGGTTTCAACATCACTGACCTCCAAACCTCCCCGTCCAGTGCCATGAGTACCACCTAGGCTTCCAGATCAGGGGTCATTGGGTGCATCCGAAAGAGCCCCCGCATCCGCTCTGTCCAGCTCCATAACATAGTATTGGAGCCGGAAAATCTAGGCAGGTTGTTCAGCATGGCTCCCAATGAAATGCTGGAGCAGGGACCCTCATTATTTATAGAGTTGACAGCTCTGCTCTGATCGGGGGCACCATTGTCTGTGCTCGGAGACTGCATCCTGCCGACTACGCCAAGTGTAGTGACCAGCAGATTCTCAGGATGCAGTGACGAGACACGAGACAGGTTATAACTTGTATAATCGACTTTTATAAATTGGAGCCCCTAGGGCTATGCTGAACAGGCAGAAAGGGGTAAACACAAATCTGTCCTCGCAGGGACTCAATAAAAGAAACAATACTTTTCTAAGGAAACTGGGAGTACCCCGGCTAGTCCGGGTGTAGAAAGCTGGAACGTGGCCAAACTATAGTACTTATGGCTATAGCCCACTTATCCTTCCTTGCATCACTCGGGATCGCAGATGCGGCCGCTTAGAGATCGTTGATGTGGCTGTCTTGACGCATCGATATCCCGGGAAGATTTGGGCTCGACAGGCCCTGAAGAAACGATGCCGGTGGGGCACAACAGGCCCTGAAGAAACGATGGCGGTGGGGCGCAACACGCCCTGAAGAAACGATGACGGTGGGGCGCAACAGGCCCTGAAGAAACGATGACGGTGGGGCGCAACAGGCCCTGAAGAAACGATGTCGGTGGGGCGCGGTAATGACGCAGTTCCCCAAATGACCAGTAGCTGTCCTCTGATAAGGGTCCCTCCACAGCCGGGAAATGGGCCTCTAATTTCGCCTAGGACGAGGTGGTGTCCCCTGAGGCTGGTGATGACAGGGTCGTCGCGGTGGGAGAAGGCCGGGGGGCAGTGTCCAGGCCTCTGTGGCCGTTTTATGTGTAGTCACAGCCGCAACCTGAGGTAAGGGATCTGTCTCACAAAGGCGGGGGGCGGCGGGCGTGTCTCTCTGCGAAGTGGCCTCCGGTAAAAGTCTCTCACGTCTCCCTTGTCGGTGAGTGCGCTGTATCCTCCTCACAGGCTCCTGTCGGTGTCCCTCTAAGCCACCCGGCTTCCTGCCTCCTGTCACACTCTCTCCCAACTCCCACTTCAGCGCGTTCCCTGCTCCTTTTATTCTTGCCCTGCCCCCTGTTTCCCTGACAAGTTCAGTCAAGTCTCTCCCTTTACTGTCCTCCCAGTATCGTTCCCTCAGGAACCCTGATGGCGGTCCCCTGGGTACCTGCCCGGTCACTGTCTGGGAGTCCTGCTCCCCACACATAGATGACCTACAAATGTAAACGCAGCTAAGATCCTAAAATGGTGGGGGGTGGGCGCAGCAGGAAAACTAAAATGGCTGCCCATGCCAAAGTGGCCCTCCATTAGCTTGTGTATTAGCATGACGTCAATGGACAATAGAGTTATGGCGGGGGTGGGCGCGGCAGGAAAACTGAAATGGCTACACATGCCTATGTAAAAGCATAAAATAATTGTAGAACACAGTTATAATTACATATAATAGATAGCTGTTCTATAAGGCTATGTGCTCACGTACCGGAACTCTCGCAGAAATTACAGCGAGAATTCCGGAATTCCATTCCGTGGGAAAATCGCATTTTAAATTCCCGCGATTTTCCCACGGAAAAAATAGCATTTTGCAAGCGTATTTAGCTTGCAAAATGCTAGCGTTTTCCAAGCGATCTGTAGCATCGCTTGGAGAACTGATTGACAGGTTGGTCACACTCGTCAAACACAGTGTTTGACAAGTGTGACTAACTTTTTACTACTGAGGCTGCCTATGCAGCCTCAGTAGTAAAAGATAAAATGTAAAAAAAAATAAAAAATGGTGTTATTCTTACCTTCCGATGTCCCGCGCAGCCATTTGCAGTAATCCTTTGCGAAAATGCCTGCGATGACGTCCGTTCTCGCGGGATCGCGATGTCTCGCAGTAATTCGCGATGACGTCGCGCGAATGACCGCGAGACTTCACGATCCCGCGAGAACGGACGTCATCGCGGGCATTTTCGCAAAGGATTACTGGGAACGAGAGCGTGGAGAGAGGCAGGAAGGCTGCGCGGGACGCCGGAAGGTAAGAATAACAATATTTTTTATTTTAAATTCAATTTTTTACAGGGATATGGTACCCAAAGCCCAGAGGACAGTCTCCTCTCCTCCGGACCGTGGGTACCATCCGCAATTGTTCTGCTTACTTTCCGCATGGTGTGCACAGCCACATGCGGGAAGTAAGCGGAACAATGCATTCCTATGGGTGCGGGATCGCCGCGATTCCGCAAAATAATGAGCATGCTGCGGTTTTTACCGCGAAGCGATTCCGCCACGGTAAAAACCGCAGCATTAGCACAGCATTGCGGAATCCCATAGGAATGCATGGGATGCTTATTTTTCGCGTTTTCGCGGCAAAATCGCGCGGTTAAAACCGCCGCGGAAACGCGAAAAAAACGCCACATGTGAACTCAGCCTAAATGGAAATGCACTACGGAGCGTACGATGGCGGTGGGCGCGGCTGGAAAAGTACAATGGCAGCTGTATATAAAAGCATATAAAAATGTAGAATACAGTTATGAAAAGTGAAATGCCACAAATATCATTCAACATCACAAACAATGCCTACCTTGCAAGACAGAGTATAAAAATCCAGAAGGAATAAATCCAAGAAAAACGCAATAGCGACTCAAACTGGATCGTAGGAGCAGGCAAACAAAAGGCTCGTAGAACGCAATATGGACTCGCACTGGAACGCTGCAGGAATGCCATATGATATAGCCACAGCACTCGAGAAAAATGGATGGGAGCGCTAATACGTCTTCTTTTCTGACGAGGTTGCCCAATCAAAAAGTGAGAGCTTAGCAGTGACCACCAATCTGTGCAGAGGGGCTTGGAAAAGGTAACGCTCAATCACACCTATCGAGGTCTGAATTGTTACAATAGATGTCATGTGACAAGGTCCCAACGACCGCCGAGGTCGTTATACAGATCGCTGATCGTTGCTGCGTCTTTGAGGAGAAATGCCTGTTTGACAGCTAACTAGCGATCATGTAGCGACGCACCAACGATCTTTGCCAGGTCGTGTTGTTGTCGTGATCGCTGGTGTGTCGCTATCTGTAACGGGGCCTTTAGCCTCACCTATTTGGTTTATCCATCCTATCTCTCCTCTGTGTTCCACTCTTTTGTTTTGTGAGTGCATTTGTATGATTATAGTTTTCTTTTATCCCTGTCTTCCCTTGTTTGCCTGTTTGGTGTAATCCTATACACTTCAACCTAAAGGTACTGTCACACTAAGCGATATCGCTAGCAATATCGCTATAACTTGTGACGTAGCAGCGATATTGCTAGCGACATCGCTGTGTGTGATACTTACCTACGACCCGCTCCCCCGCTGGTTATCGCTGATCGCGCGAGAACGTCCTGGACTGTTTCTCGTCATCAGCTTCCTGCGGCGCTTCCTGTGGAGACGACCGACGAGCATGGAGCCGGGCGGGAGGACGCAGGATCGCCTGGTGTGACAGGTAAGTAGCGACCCCCGTCCCCAGCGATGTCGCTGGTGAGATCTGCCTGTGTGGCAGCTCACTAGCGACCACTTAGCGATGTACCAGCGATCCTGACTGCATTATATCGCTGGTCGGGATCGCTGGTACATTGCTAAGTGTGACAGTACCTTAACACCTCCTTGGGTGGGGGATGGAACAGATAACAGCTAAGATTGGAGCATAGCAAGTTATGCGACCCCGACATCTCTACCTTCTGTGGTAATCCGAGAAACAAGTATAAACTAAGGTGCCCCCTAGTTTGAGGGATCAGGTAAGCACCCACAGTCCTTATTCACTGCTTGACGGTATGTGGTCATTTGATAGCTTCTGCACATATCAGCTTAAAGGGGAATATAATTGTCTGTCCAAATCTTAAGTGAAGATATCTTAGTATGAATTTATTGCAGGTGTTGTCCATACATCATTAGCAAAGAACTTGAGTACAGAAAAATTGAGCTATGTTTAAAGTATGTATAGTCTGTTATATTTGTGTGTATGTATAATGATTAGTGATAAGCGAGTATACTCACTGCTCAGGTTTTCCCGAGCATGCTCGGGTGATCTCTGAGTATTTTGGCGTACTCGGAGATTTAGTTTCTGTCACCGCAGCTGCATGATTTGTGGCTGCTAGACAGCCTGAATACATGTGGGGTGCCTGTTTGTTAGGGATTCCCCACATGTATTCAGGCTATCTAGCAGCCGCATATCATGCAGTTACGACGACAAAAACTAAATCTGTGAGCACATCCAAATACTCAGAGATCACCCGATCATGCTCGGGAAATCTCAAGTAACGAATATACTCGCTCATCACTAATAATGATGTGTTTACTTACTGTAGGTGAAAAATGTCAAGATCTTATAGGGTGCTAGCACTTACTGAATATATCTGGAAAGGAGTTCTTACTTTCTGCCAATAAAGATTATCTTCTGGAAACAAATCTAAATGTGTATGGTTATATTTTTCATTAATTATTGCATGATTTGTGGTATTATACAAAGTCATAAATGTCAATGTAACGAGAGATAAGAATTGACATTTGAAAGGATACACCTAAAATAATGTCCTCACACAAAATATGTAGGGACTTGTATCTACGTGATTGTAATATAACCAAAACTAATCCCTAACTCAAAAGTAAAATTTCAGTTTGCGGCTACAAAGCTTATTTTTGGCCCTTGCTAAACTACACTTACAGCCAAACATTTGTGTATGTGTGCCATTGCATTTTTTTGTAAAAAATAAGCCTAAAGTCCCCGTCACACACAGCGAGATCGCTGCTGAGTCACAAGTTTTGTGATGCAACAGTAATCTCACCAGCGATATCGGAGTGTGTGACAGGTATCAGCGACCGGCCCCCCTGCCTGGTATCTCTGATCGTGCTCAAAAGCCCTGGACTTTTTTTGATCGTTGGTCTCCCGCTGGCCAGCACGCATCACTGCGTGTGGCAGACGGGAGAGCAACAAACAGCGAGCTCCCAGCTAGTATCCAAGGTAAACAGCGGGTTTCTAAGCGTTTACTTACGGCGCTTAGAAACCCGCAGTGTACCTTAGATACCAACGCGCTGGTGCAGGGAGCTCATAACCAAGGTAAACAGCTGGTTTCTAGGTGCCGCACGGCGCTTAGAAACCTGCTGTTTACCTTGGTTATGAGCTCCCTGCACCAGCGCGCTGGTATCTAAGGTACACAGCCACGCGTGCGCTCGTCGTCGCTGGTGCTGATCGCTGATGAGATCTGCCTGTTTGGCAGCTCACCAGCGATCATGTAGCGACACACCAGCGATCCTGACAAGTTCATATCGTTGTCGGGATCGCTGGTGAGTCGCTATGTGTGACGGGGCCCTAACTCACAAACAAACATATACCAGAGACTCTATAGTATAAAAAAAGAAAAAAAGAGGATGGCACTCACAGTTCTGATGTGATAAATTTATTGCAAGATAAAAAGCATTGGCTCGAGAGCAATGTGTAGACTGTGGACAATGGCCGTTTCATGCACCTGCGCTTCAATGGGTGGAGGACCCGTTTTTATCTTGCAATAAATTTATCACATCAGAACGGTGAGTGCCATCCTCTTTTTTCTTTTTTTGTGCTATACAGTGTTGTGTGCCCTGTCAGGATTAAGCACCCGTTCTGTGGATGGTTGGCGTTCAGTTTAGGTGTATGAATTGCACCTTATGCAATGGTGCTATATTAATGGCGCTATATAATTGAGTAAAATAAATAAAATAAATAAAAATAGAGTGTGCATAAAGTTTTCCAACCTTTTCTAATCATTAAAGGGACCACTTGACTTTCTCTTAACAGATGATGCCAGTGAAGAAAAGAATCTGACATGTTAAAATCAGAATGGCCAATTCTTCAGTTTCACTGTGAGATGAACTGCTGCCAAAGGTGTCCTGTAGTCGATTACTTGGCCTTACTTATCATAAAGACATGTATCTGTAATTAGTGAGCGTTAAGCAATCCAAAAACATTAAAGGGTCAACTATTCGACTGCATCTACCTAGGCCACCTGTCTTATACACCAACTAGTGTTGAGCGATACCGTCCGATACTTAAAAGTATCGGATCGGAATGGATCGGCCGATCTAAAAAAAATATCGGGTATCGCCGATTCCGATACCGGAAGTCCCATTCAAGTCTATGGGACTTCCGGTATCGGAATAAGAAAAACCCTATTTTTGCCTTGTACAGCCTCTCTGGGGTTTGTACGGGCCTTTCAGGGGGCTGTGCCGGCCTGCCGGGGGTCCGTGCCGACTGCCCGGGGTCTGTGCGGACTGCCAGGGGTCTGTACCGGCCTGCCGGGGGTCTGTGCCGACTGCCCGGGGGTCTGTGCAGGCTCCGGGGGTCTGTGCCGACTGCCCGGGGGTCTGTACCGGCCTGCCGGGGGGCTGTGCCGGCCTGCCGGTGGTCTGTGCAGGCTCCGGGGGTCTGTGCAGGCATCGTCCGATGGGACTACAAGTCCCACCGGGCGATGCCTGCTACCATGACAGTGATTGACACATTAGCCAATGATGGGACAGTAGTAGTCCCATCATCCGGCTAATGTGTTGAATGTAAAAAAAAAAAAAAAAATACATGCTACATACATGCAACATGCATACTACATATATACTACATGTAACATACATGCTACATACAACATACATGCTACATACATACTACATGCTACATACATGCAACATACATACTACATACATAATACATATATACTACATGCATGCAACATACATACAACATATATACTACATGCATGCAACATGCATACTACATATATACTACATATATACTACATGTAACATACATACTACATATACAGTATACTACATGCAACATACATGCTACATACTACATACATGCTACATACATACTACATGCTACATACATGCAACATACATACTACATACATAATACATATCTACTACATGCATGCAACATACATACAACATATATACTACATGCATGCAACATGCATACTACATATATACTACATGCATGCAACATGCATGCAACATGCATACTACATATATACTACATGCATGCAACATGCATACTACATATATACTACATGTAACATACATACTACATATATACTACATGCTACATACATGCAACATACATACTACATACTTGCTACATACATACTACATACATGCTACATACATACTACATACAACATACAGTCATGGCCAAAAGTATTGACACCCCTGCAATTCTGTCAGATAATATTCAGTTTCTTCCTGAAAATGATTGCAAACACAAATTCTTTGGTATTATAATCTTCATTTAATTTGTCTTAAATGAAAAAACACAAAAGAGAATGAAGCAAAAAGCAAAACATTGATCATTTCACACAAAACTCCAAAAATGGGCCGGACAAAAGTATTGGCACCCTCAGCCTATTACTTGGTTGCACAACCTTTAGCCAAAATAACTGCGACCAACCGCTTCCGGTAACCATCAATGAGTTTCTTACAATGCTCTGCTGGAATTTTAGACCATTCTTCTTTGGCAAACTACTCCAGGTCCCTGATATTTGAAGGGTGCCTTCTCCAAACTGCCATTTTTAGATCTCTCCACAGGTGTTCTATGGGATTCAGGTCTGGACTCATTGCTGGCCACCTTAGAAGTCTCCAGTGCTTTCTCTCAAACCATTTTCTAGTGCTTTTTGAAGTGTGTTTTGGGTTATTGTCCTGCTGGAAGACCCATGACCTCTGAGGGAGACCCAGCTTTCTCACACTGGGCCCTAAATTATGCTGGAATATTTGTTGGTAGTCTTCTGACTTCATAATGCCATGCACACGGTCAAGCAGTCCAGTGCCAGAGGCAGCAAAGCAACCCCAAAACATCAGGGAACCTCCGCCATGTTTGACTGTAGGGACCGTGTACTTTTCTTTGAATGCCTCTTTTTTCTCCTGTAAACTCTATGTTGATGCTTTTGCCCTAAAAGCTCTACTTTTGTCTCATCTGACCAGAGAACATTCTTCCAAAATGTTTTAGGCTTTTTCAGGTAAGTTTTGGCAAACTCCAGCCTGGCTTTTTTATGTCTCGGGGTAAGAAGTGGAGTCTTCCTAGGTCTCCTACCATACAGTCCCTTTTCATTCAGATGCCGACGGATAGTACGGGTTGACACCGTTGTACCCTCGGACTGCAGGGCAGCTTGAACTTGTTTGGATGTTAGTGGAGGTTCTTTATCCAACATCCGCACAATCTTGCGTTGAAATCTCTTGTCAATTTTTCTTTTCCGGCCACATCTAGGGAGGTTAGCCACAGTGCCATGGGCTTTAAACTTCTTGATGACACTGCGTACGATAGACACAGGAACATTCAGGTCTTTGGAGATGGACTTGTAGCCTTGAGATTGCTCATGCTTCCTCACAATGTGGTTTCTCAAGTCCTCAGACAGTTCTTTGGTCTTCTTTCTTTTCTCCGTGCTCAATGTGGTACACACAAGGACACAGGACAGAGGTTGAGTCAACTTTAATCCATGTCAACTGGCTGCAAGTGTGATTTAGTTATTGCCAATACCTGTTAGGTGCCACAGGTAAGTTATAGGTGCTGTTAATTACACAAATTAGAGAAGCATCATATGATTTTTCGAACAGTGCCAATACTTTTGTCCACCCTCTTTGTTATGTTTGGTGTGGAATTATATCCAATTTGGCTTTAGGACAATTCTTTTTGTGTTTTTTCATTTAAGACAAATTAAATGAAGATAATAATACCAAAGAATTTGTGTTTGCAATCATTTTCAGGAAGAAACTGAGTATTATCTGACAGAATTGCAGGGGTGTCAATACTTTTGGCCATGACTGTATATACTACATGCATGCTACATACTACATACATACTACATACATGCTACATACATACTACATACATACTACATACATACAACATATATACTACATGCATGCAACATACATACAACATATATACTACATGCATGCAACATACATATATACTACATACAATACATACATATAGACATACAGTACATATAACATAGAGTACATACTCACCATCACTTGTCACTTTGATCCCCGAAGCCATTGTCGCCTGAGGAATAAATATCAAAATAAAAAACCACCAATATACTTACCCCGATCCGCAGAAGTCCACGAGGGTCCCATGTCGATCTTGCGTGGAGAACAGCAGCATCAGCGTGGACTTCTGCGGATCGGGGTAAGTATATTGGTGTTTTTTTATTTTGATATTTATTCCTCAGGCGACAATGGCTTCGGGGATCAAAGTGACAAGTGACGGTGAGTATGTACTTTATGTTATATGTACTGTATGTCTATATGTATGTATTGTATGTAGTATATATGTATGTTGCATGCATGTAGTATATATGCAGTATATATGTAGTATGCATGTTGCATGCATGTGGTATATATGTAGTATGTATGTTGCATGCATGTAGTGTATGTATGTAGTATGTATGTAGCATGTATGTAGTATGTATGTAGTGTGCATGTAGTATGTAGCATGTATGTAGTATGTATGTAGTATGTATGTTGCATGTATGTAGCATGTAGTGTGTATGTTGCATGTATGTAGCATGTAGTATATATGTAGTATGTATGTTACATGTAGTATATATAGTATATATGTAGTATGCATGTTGCATGCATGTAGTATATATGTTGTATGTATGTTGCATGCATGTAGTATATATGCATTATGTATGTAGTATGTATGTAGCATGTAGTATGTATGTAGCATGTATGTAATATGTAGCATGTATGTAGTATATAGCATGTATGTAGTATGCATGTAGTATGTAGCATGTATGTAGTATGTATGTTGCATGTGGTATATATGTAGTATGTATGTTACATGTAGTATATATGTAGTATGCATGTTGTATGTGTGTAGCATGTATGTAGCATGTATGTAGCTTGTAAATTTTTTTTTTTTTTTTTTTTTACATTCAACACATTAGACGGATGATGGGACTACTACTGTCCCATCATTGGCTAATGTGTCAGTCACTGTCATGGTAGCAGGCATCGCCCGATGGGACTTGTAGTCCCATCGGACGATGCCTGCACAGACCCCCGGAGCCTGCACAGACCACCGGCAGGCCGGCACAGCCCCCCGGCAGGCCGGTACAGACCCCCGGCAGGCCGCACAGACCCCCGGGCAGTCGGCACAGACCCCCGGAGCCTGCACAGACCCCCGGACAGTCGGCACAGCCCCCCGGCAGGCCGGTACAGACCCCCGGTCAGTCGGCACTGCCCCCCAGCAGGCCGGTACAGACCCCCGGACAGTCGGCACAGACCCCCCGAAGGCCCGAACTGACGGCGCGTCATGATGCGCACAGACAGCGCATCGTGATGACGTCATTTTGGCAGCCAATCAGAGCCACAAAAGTGGCTCATTGCATTTTGGACTTCCGATTCCGGTATCCGATACGAAAAAAGTATCGGTACTCGGTATCGGAATTCCGATACGGCAAATATCGGCCGATACCCGATACTTGCGGTATCGGAAAGCTCAACACTAACACCAACTAGGCTGAGTGCTCCTGTGCTCTCTATGAGAGAGCCATTGCCAAACATGTTTGGCAATGGCTTATCTTTGGGAGAACAAAAGGATCAGTGGTTAAAAATTGGCATGTGAGATCCTTAAAGGGGTTGTTCCTCGAACAAAATACATTTTTTATCAATAGATCTTGGTATAAAAAAAAGTTTCACAATTGGATGTGTTAAAAAATATTCCTGTGCTGAGATAGTCTTAGAGATGTTTCCCTGTTATGTACTGTATAATGGGTGTATTTAACTATGCAGGAACATACGCCTCCACGTTGCATGCACACCAACTTATATTCCAGTTCATCTCTTTAGGTTTTAGTTTAGGATTTTTGCGCTCTGTGCAAATAACGGTGTGGCCTCTCTTTTCTTTGAGCTGGACATTACGCTTATATAGTTCCCCATGGCTGCGTGTCCATTAGTAATGGTCTCGTTCCAGCTCTGCCCTTATTCACATTTACATCATTTGACATATGGTATAGCTTTAATGCTAGAGGTTAAGACTTTCCCAAATAGGATCACTTTGGCATGGTGTAATGGCTTTTATGCTTTTTCTGTCAAAATGATATTAACTAAGTTTCCTATGTTATTTTCATGCACTTTTGCTATTTATTTATTTATTTACTGCAGAGTATTTGCTCATTTTGTTTTTATCTTAGATCTTGCTATGCAGGAACATGATCTGAACATATCACATTTTCTGGACAGAGAAGGAAGCAACAGAGAGGACACAGAAAGGGCAGCAGATGCTGCTTTTTGTAATATAAAGCATTTTCCTGCCTGTTTCAAGACATGAGGCCCAGTCCTGCGCCAGTCAACACCCAGAGACCAGACTACACCAGGCAAGGCCTCCTCCACTACTCGAACCCTACAGATGCCCATCTCATGTCAAGCCCCGAAGATCCGCAAAGAACCCCGATCCGGAAGTGAACGTCTGTGACAGTGATCAGGACGAGCAAGTAAACTGGGCCGTTACTTCTGACATTGATGTACAGTAGACGGAACAATCAGGGGTGGTGCAGCAGACGGGTGAGGACCTACCAGAGTGCTGGAGTCCGAGTCCCAGAGAGCATTGATTGACTTTGTCAAAATGACTTGTGGTCAATAGGGAAGAACCGGAGATGCTAGCTAGGGCCCAGAGATAAAGTGGATCGTTATAGCGACACCCTTGTTCTTATTCACTTTCTTCTCATTAGAAACTAGATATAAATAACTTAGTGAAGTTGCACTGCAAGAGTTACAGTGCATTAATAACAACCTTGCTATTATTGTCTATTTGTTCCAATCACCCGCTTCCCGTTTTAATGTTAGACGTTGGGTTCCTGCAGCGGTTCAACAGGAATCCAGAGCCTCACGTTCTGCGGTCTCCCATTGTCTTTCGACCACACAGGAGATTGCTCAGCAATCCTGGCTTCCCAGACGCTCTGCCCAGACCTGCTCTGTGGTGCAGGCTATTGCTGCCACCTTTGGGTCAGCAATGGCAATGCAGGCTGCTCAGCAGCAAATCGCTCCAGAGGCTAAGTCCTTCTGTCGCTCCACTGGGCTTCCCAGATGCTCTGCCCAGACCTGCTCTGTGGGGCTGGCTATTGCTGCCACCTTTGGGTCAGCAATGGCAAAGCAGGCTGCTCAGCAGCAAATCGCTCCAGAGGCTAAGTCCATCTGTTGCTCCACTGAGCATGCTCACGAGACCATCTCCCTTTGGAGATCGGGAGCCACATGTCCAGGTCCTTCTCCAGATCTGATTGGTCCATCTCAGGGATCTGGAAGCTTCTGGAAGGTCCTGGCTATAAAAGGTTTGCATGGCCGCTCGGCCATGCGCTAGTATAGACTCTAGTGGCTAACTGTGTGAATGACTCATTAAGATCCCCTCCCTCTGATATTTTGAGTGTGTATAGGGACTTAGGTTTAGAGTCAGCGCCAGCCAGTGGCAAGCTTCAGCCACAATAGCATCCTCCACAGTGCTAGTGTCCAACAATGCGCCTGCTATCGGGCATTGTCGATTAGCGGCAGTGCCTGTCACCTCGCTGCAGTCTGCTGCTCCTCTTGGCATCCGCAGTAGTGACGCCACATGCACGGTAGGTCTAGACGGATGCTGACCCTCTGCCTAGGGCCCAGCTCCTGTGACCATATACTGTACGTGCACTTCTCTGAGACTTGTGACGTTAACAGGCTCAGCCTTTTGTGTTTAGCACTTAGGCGTCTCTGTGACTAAACAGAGATTGCTCAGCGTACCCGGGTGATGTTCAACCCGCGTGCCTTATACCGCCATATTGTACGTCCACCATTATCTAGCAGCAGTGTTTACACCTTCTGCATGGTGGACCCCAGGTGGCGAACGCACTTTACGTTATTCAACCCCTTTCTGACATCAGACGTACTATCCCTTCCATGGGACCCGGGCCCCTATGCCCATGGACGGGATAGTACGTCTAGCACGATCAGCTGCGCTCACGGGGGGAGCACAGCTGATCGCGGCCGGGTGTCAGCTGATTATCACAGCTGACACCCGGCACTATGTGTCAGGGGCGGTCATGGACCGACCCCGACACGTTAACCTCTTGCACACCGCGATCAAACACGATCGCGGTGTACCGGGGGTTAAAGGGAAGCATCGGCAGGGAGGGGGCTCCCTCCGTGCTTCCCTGAGACCCCCTCAGCAGCGCAATGTGCAGCGCTGCTGCGGGGGACTCCTTCCCTGCAGGTCCCCGGATCCAAGATGGCGACAAGGACCTCCGGGGGCCTGCAGAGGGAGCTGGCTTCCTGAGTGCCTGCAAAGCGCAGGCATGAGGAAGTCTGATTCTATGCCTGTGACAGATTGCTGATCTGTCACAGTGATCTGTGATGTGACAGATCAGCGATCTGTCACATGACAGCTATGTCCCCCGTGGGACAATGTAATAAAGTTAAAAAAAAGTGTAAAAATAATTTTAAAAAAATCGGTAAATAAAAAAAAAAAAAATTCCCTAATAAATTCATTTTTTGGAAATAAAAAAAAACAATAAAAGTACACATATTTGGTATTGACGCGTCCGTACCGACCCGCCCTATTAATCTGTCCCATTAGTTAACCCCTTAAAAAATAAAAATAAAAAACGAAGCAAAAAATAATGATTTATGATCATACTGCCAAACAAAAAGTGCAATAACTCGCGATCAAAAAAATGCATATAAATATCCATGGTACCGCTGAAAACGTCATCTTGTCCCGCAAAAAACGAGCCACCATATAGTATCATCAGCAAAAAAATAAAAAAGTTATAGCTTGCAGAATAAAGCGATGCAAAAATAATTATTTTTTATATAAAATTGTTTTAATTGCATAAAAGCGCCAAAACATAAAAAAAGACATAAATGAGGTATCGCTGTAACCGTACTGACCCGAAGAATAAAACTGCCTTATCAATTTTACTGCACGCGGACTGGTGTAAACGCACCCCCCAAAAGAAATTCTTGAAATGCTTGTTTTTGTTCATTCTGCATCTCAAAAAATCGGAATAAAAAGCGATGAAAAAATGTCACGCGCCCGAAAATGATACCAGTAAAAACGTCAACTCCTTCCGCAAAAATAAGACCTCACATGACTCTGTGGGTCAAAATATGGAAAAATTATAGGTCTCAGAATGTGGTGATGCAAAAACAATTTTTACAATAAAAGCGTCTTTTAGCGTGCGACAGCTGCCAAAAATAAAAACCCGCCACAAATAGTAAATCAACCCCCCCCGTTATCACCCCCTTAATTAGGGAAAAATAATAAAATTAAAAAAAAATGTATTTATTTCCATTTTCCCATTAGGGCTAGGGTTAGGTTTAGGGCTAGGGTTAGGGCTAGGGCTAGGGTTAGGGCTGAGATTAGTGTTAGGGGTGTGTTGGGGTTATGGTTGGAGATAGAATTGGGGGGTTTCCACTGTTTGGGCACATCAGGTGCTCTCCAAACGCAACATGGAGTCTGATCTCAATTCCAGCCAATTCTACGTTGAAAAAGTCAAACGGTGCTCCTTCCCTTCCAACCTCTGCCATGCGCCCAAACAGTGGTTTACCCCCACATATGGGGTATCAGCCTACTCAGGACAAATTGCAAAACAACTTTTGGGGTCCAATTTCTCCTGTTACCCTTAGGAAAATAAAAATTTGGGGGCAAAAATATTATTTTTGTGGAAAAAAATATGATTTTTTTATTTTCACGCCCCGACGTTATAAACTTCTGTGAAGCACTTGGAGGTTCAAAGTGCTCACCACACATCTAGATAAGTTCCGTGGGGGGTCTCGTTTCCAAAATGGTGTCACTGGTGGGGAGTTTCAACAGTTTAGGCACATCAGAGGCTCTCCAAACGCAACATGACACCCGCAAACCATTCCATCAAAGTCTGCATTCCAAAACGTCACTGCGTCCCTTCCAAGCCCCGACGTGTGCCCATACAGTAATTTTCTCCCACATATGGGGTATCAGCGGACTCAGGACAAATTGGACAACAACTGTCGGGGTCCAATTTCTCCTGTTACCCTTGGGAAAATAAAAAAATTGGGGACTAAAAGATCATGTTTGTGGAAAAATATGATTTTTTTATTTTCACGCCCGGACATTATAAACTTCTATGAAGCACTGGGGGGTTCAAAGTGCTCAAAACACATCTAGATAAGTTCCTTAGGTGGTCTAGTTTCCAAAATGGGGTCAATTGTAGCGGGTTTCCACTGTTTAGGTACATCAGGGGCTCTCCAAAGGCAACATGACACCAGCAGACCATTCCATCAAAGTCTGCATTCCAAAACTTCACTACTTCCCTTCCGAGCCCCGACGTGTGCCCATACAGTAGTTTTCTCCCACATATGGGGTATCAGGGTACTCAGGACAAGTTGGACAACAACTTTTGGGGTCCAATTTCTCCTGTTACCCTTGGGAAAATAAAAAAAATTGGGGACTAAATGATCATGTTTGTGGAAAAAATATGATTTTTTTATTTTCATGCCTGGGCGTTATAAGCTTCAATGAAGCACTGGGGGGGTTCAAAGTGCTCACCACACACCTAGATAAGTTCCTTAGAGGGTCTAGTTTCCAAAATGGTGTCATTTGTGGGGGGTTTCCACTGTTTTGGTACATCAGGGGCTTTCCAAACGTGACATGGTGTCTGATCTCAATTCCAGCCAAAAAAGTCAAATGGCGCTGCTTCCCTTCCGAGCTCTGCCATGCGCCGAAATAGTGGTTTACCCCCACATATGGGGTATCAACATACACAGGACAAATTGTACAATAACTTTTGGGGTCCTGTTACCCTTGGAAAAATAAAAATTGAGGGTGAAAAGATCATTTTTGTGGAAAAAATATGATTTTTTAATTGTACGGCTGTACGCTATAAACTTCTGTGAAGCCCTTGGGGGTTCAAAGTTCTCACCACACATCTAGATAAGATCCTTGGGGGGGTCTAGTTTCCAAAATTGTGTCATTTGTAGGGGGTTTACACTGTTTTGGTACATCAGGGGCTTTCCAAACGCGACATGGTGTCCAATCTCAATTCCAGCCACAAAAGTCAAATGGCGGTGCTTCCCTTCCGAGCTCTGCCATGCGCCCAAATAGTCGTTTACACCCACATATGGCGTATCAGCGTACTCAGGACAAATTGCACAATATCTTTTAGGGTCCTGTTACCCTTGTGAAAATAAAAATTGGGGGTGAAAAGATCATTTTTGTGGAAAAAATATGATTTTTTAATTGTACAGCTGTACGTTATAAACTTCTGTGAAGCCCTTGTGAGTTCAAAGTTCTCTCCACATATCTAGATAAGTTCCTTGGGGGGTCTAGTTTCCAAAATGGGGTCACTTGTGGGGGGTTTCTACTGTTTAGGTACATCAGGGGCTCTCCAAACGTGACATGGCGTCCGATCTGAATTCCAGCCCATTTTGCATTGAAAAAGTCAAACGGCGCTCCTTCCCTTCTGAGCTCTGCTATGTGCCGAAACAGTGGTTCCCCCCCACATATCAGGTATCAGCGTACTCAGGACAAATTGCACAATAACTTTTGCAGTCTAATTTCTCCTGTTACTCTTGGTAAAATAAAAAAAAATTGGACCTGAAGTAATTTTTTTGTGAAAGAAAGTTAAATGTTCATCTTTTTTTAAACATTCAAAAAATTCCTGTGAAGCACTTGAAGAGTTAATAAACTTCTTGAATGTGGTTTTGAGCACCTTGAGGGGTGCAGTTTTTAGAATTGTGTCACTTTTGGTGATTTTCTATCATATAGACCCCACAAAGTGACTTCAAATGTGATGTGGTCCGTAAAAATAAAATGGTGTTGCAAAAATGAGAAATCGCTGGTTAACTTTTAACCCTTATAACTTCCTAACAAAAAAATTTTGGTTCCAAAATTGTGCTGATGTAAAGTAAACATGTGGTAAATGTTACTTATTAAGTTTTTTGTGTGCTATAACTCTGTGACTTAAGGGCATAAAAATTCAAATTTGAAAAATTGTGAAATTTTCAAAATTTTCACCAAATTTCCATTTTTTTCACAAATAAACACAAGTTATTTGAATGAAATTTTACCACTACCATGAAGTACAATATGTTACGAGAAAACAATGTCAGAATCACCAGGATCCATGGAAGCGTTTCAGAGTTAATACCTCATAAAGGGACAGTGTTCAGAATTGTAAAAATTGGCCTGGTCATGAACGTGCAAACCACCCTTGGGGGTAAAGGGGTTAATCTTTAGTGCGTTCCGCCTTCCTTAACATTATACTAGTGCCAGGGTCTGGCTGGTAATGGTGGACCAGCAGCAGCTATTGGAGTACATTCGCCAGCTGGAGGGCAGGTTGGCGACTCTCGAGAGTTCCGTCTCAGTGGCAAAGGTTACTGAGGCTGCTGTGCAGGCAGTCGCAAGGCTCTCTTGCGTGTGTCCACGTCCACGCCTGCACCGACAGTATCCCGCCTCCCATTGCCCGATAAATTTTCTGGCGACAGCGCCTCCTGTAGGGGTTTCGTGAGCCAGTGCTCTATCCAGCTTGAGTTACTGGCCGCGTGATTCCCTACAGAGCAGGCTAAGGTGGGGTTTATCGTTTCCCTTCTGTCGTGCTGGGCGATGGAGTGGGCCACGCCACTGTGGGAGCGTGGTGACCCTGTGGTTTGGACCGCTACTCAGTTCCTAACTTCTCTGAAGCAGGTCTTTTTGGGGCCACGAGTCACTCACGACACCTCTCTCCAGCTACTAGCATTAACACAGGGATCCCTCTCGGTCAGCCAGTACGCCATCCGTTTCCGGCCACTGGCTTCTGAGCTGGAATGGCATGATAAAACCCTCATCCCTGTGTTCTGGAGAGGTTTGGCAGAGCATGTTAAGAATGCTCTATCTACCAGGGAGGTTCCCGTAAGTCTGGAGGAGCTGATTGCCTTTTCCACCCGCATCGATCTACGTTTTTCGGAGCGCGGGCTGGAGCGTGCTCAATCCAGGCGGAAGGTTAGCTTGGCTCCCAACCTCTTTGAACCTCTAGAACCACCCAAGCCGGAGAGTGTACCTCCAGAGCTCTTGGAGGTGTCCCGTGCCAGTCTCAAGACGCGACTGGCACAAAGCTCCACACACTGTTACCAGTGTCGACAGTCTGGTCACCTGGCTAACAGGTGTCCGCAGCAGCCGGAAAAACGATTGCGTCCACTGGTAATTGGTGGGGGTATATTCGCTATGGAGACCATCTCCCCAAAACCGGCGCTCCAAAGGACAATAGATAGCGGTGCTTCTTCTTGGGAGGTACAGGTCACGGTGGACTCCTGGGCAGAAGGGAACTTTATGTCTTCGTCCTTCGCCCAACAGCACTCTATCCCGTTGGTACCACTTCCTCACCCAGTGCCCATCAGGTTGGTCAATGGGACGACCTTATCATCCCAGATTACCCACCAAACAGCATCCCCTAGGCTCTCAATTTCACTGTCTCACCAGGAGACGCTTTCCCTGCTCATTATGCCAGAGGGCATCGATCAGGTGCTCCTCGGGGTTCCCTGGCTCTGTTGCCATTCCCCTCATATAGAGTGGTCCTCAGGGAGAATACTGGGATGGAGCAAAGACTGTGTGGGAAGGTGCATGGGGGGAGGCGTCCAAGTAGCCTCTGCGGAGGTGCCTGCGGATCTTTCCATGCCCCCTACTGGGAATCTGAAGACCATGGCTCCAGTCGTCCTCGAGTCAGTGCTGCCAGGCAAGACCTTTGTCCCGCCTCACCTGCGGTCTAAGGTTCTCGCGTGGGCACACGCGTCCAGGGTGGATGGTCACTTTGACTACTAGCAGACCACAAAACTCCTGGCAAGCTTTTATTGGTGGCCGCACAGGGGTCGGGACACTAAAAAATACATTCAGGCATGCGTCTCTTGTGCTCGGAGCAGCTCCTCTAAACAGAGGCAGGCTTGGTTACTGTATCCCTTGCCGGTGGCAGACCGGGCAATGGAGGTTCGCGACAGTCTGGGTCACACCCCGCATGTCTCTCTATCCTCTAAAGTGAGAGTGAAGACACCTGCCGACACACATCGGTGCCCCACTCCAACTTCTGCTCCTGGCGACTTAGCCATCCCTGACGCCTTCCACGTGTCTCTTCTCAAACCTGTTCACATGTCCCGGTTTTCTAAGTCATCTGCCGGGACATCAGACTTGTCTTCAGACGAACCTGAGGCCTATGCCTCTGTGGGACACAAGGTGGTACGTGGCAAAAAACTTTATTTGGTGGATTGGAGGGCTCAGGAGGGAGGGGGCCCTGGGGGGGTAATGTTAGGCGTTGGGTTCCTGCAGTGGTTCAACAGGAATCCAGAGCCTCACATTCTGCAGTCTCCCATTGTCTTTCGACCGCAGAGGAGATTGCTCAGCAATCCCGGCTTCCCAGACGCTCTGCCCAGACCTGCTCTGTGGAGCTGGCTATTGCTGCCACCTTTGGGTCAGCAATGGCAATGCAGGCTGCTCAGCAGCAAATCGCTCCAGAGGCTAAGTCCTTCTGTCGCTCCACTGAGCATGCTCACGAGACGAGCTCCCATTGGAGATTGGGAGCCACATGTCCAGGTCCTTCTCCAGATCTGATTGGTCCATCTCAGGGATCTGGAAGCTTCCAGAAGGTCCTGGCTATAAAAGGTTTGCATGGCCGCTCGGCCATGCGCTAGTATAGACTCTAGTGGCTAACTGTGTGAATGATGATGGATGCATGGACCTGTGAATGACTCATTAAGATCCCCTCCCTCTGATATTATGAGTGTGTATAGGGACTTAGGTTTAGAGTCAGTGCCAGCCAGTGGCAAGCTTCCGCCACAATAGCATCCTCCACAGTGCTAGCGTCCGACAGTGCGCCTGCTACCGGGCATTGTCGATTAGCGGCAGTGTCTGTCGCCGCGCTGCAGTCTGCTGCTCCTCTTGGCATCCACAGTAGCGACGCCGCACGCACGGTAGGTCTAGACAGACGCTGACCCTCTGCCTAGGGCCCAGCTCCTGTGACCATATACCGTACGTGCGCTTCTCTGAGACCTGTGACATTAACAGGCTCAGCCTTTTGTGTTTAGCACTTAGGCGTCTCTGTGAATAAACAGAGATCGCTCAGCGCACCTGGGTGACGTTTAACCCGCGTGCGTTATACCACCATATTGTACGTCTGCCATTATTTAGCAGCAGTGTTAACACCTTCTGCACGGTTGACCCCTTGCGGCGAACGCACGTTATTTAATATTTAGTGCGTGCCGCTGTCCCTAACATTTTGCACCCGGTAAAAAAAAGAGATAAGTTGGTTACTTCCGCCATGTCCTCGTCTGCGTGTTGCATCCCGTTACCTGCTTACGCTTGTGCACAAGACATTAGAAATCAAAAGAGTGTTATCTGTTTTTTTGACAGGTAGCCCTTGTCCCCATGTTATTCTATGGTCCTGTGCACATTCCGATGCGCTCGGCTGTCTGTGTCTATGGATCGTTGGAAAACATGGGACAACAGTTGGATGACATCTGAGTGTATACCGATTTTCACGGACACACTGCATGTTGAAAAGGGAGAAACTTTTCTCTATCTCTACATCAGAGAAAATCAGATAACACTCTGATCAAATTCTGGTCAGAGAGTGATTATCATAATTGGACCGATTTTCTTGAGTGAGAGAAAATTCACTTGAAATCGAGTTTCCCAATAAAATCCAGGCAATTTGGAGAACTGGAATTTCGCCAGCTCTGCTCACCATTATCAAGTACATGATTTTGTATTTAACTAGAATTCTTGTGTACACTTGGGATTTTACAGAATGATCAATACACTTTAAATGGTGTGACATCCATTAGCAATTATCTGCCCCTCCATCCATTTATTTCATCCGTTATCTGCTATTCTGTAAGCCTTTCTGCATACAGAATTCTATAGCGCAGCAGGGCTTGTGCCAGGTCACGGCTCCATACCATTTCTTACTGCATAGTTTCGCTCTGTAGAAACTTATGGGTAAATTACAGAATTCATTTAAATACTTACCATCTTAATATAAGAAAAAAATCATGATTTTTTTTTTAATTACCACACTATGATGAAAGATATTGCTGAATAAAAAAATGATGGCTTACTATAAAAATAATAATAAGCAACTTCTTAACATACAAAGATTTTGTCTCAGAATTTGTAATAAAATGGGCTTACTCTGGTCTATGAATATATCACACACCAGGGTTGTTTTTTTTGTTCCAGCTTGCCACACACATAGATGGTTTTAATATTAAAGCAGCTCTTCCCTTTAGGAAGCGGAGGAATGTAGCATGAAAAGACATGTGTTGTAGTATCATTTTACTGGGCATTGTCTTATTTTGATGACTGTTTGGGAGATTATGTGGAATGAATAGAGCAGCCATGGCATTGAGAGTAATCATAAACAATCATTTTTTCAAATCCAAAAACCTTTTTTTACTCATTGACATGCTGACTCATACATGGATTTATCTCCCTCAGCCTCACTGAGTCACAATGTAGGAAGTGTCATTTCTCCTAGATTTGTGGTAATTAAAACTCTATTTTTTGGGGATATGAGTTGCAACATATTACTATTTTAGAAGGGGAATATGAATAAAAGTAAAAAATATTCAAAGCTTTTTAGGCTTTGTAACTTTCATGTCCACAACAACTAGTACACACCTTCTGACTCTGTGCTCCTCCAATTAAATAGAGCTGTACCATATCTGTCCATAAAATTGCAGGCTTTTAGCCCAGGAGAATCATCATATTAGGTTTATGGCCCCCAAAAAAGAGTATGCCTTGTCACTGCCTGTTGGGCTCATGATGTACAGACATTAATGTGCTTGAGAGGACTGACTAGTGTGTAAAGATATCTCCTCTCCTGTAAAGTAAGTCCTGAGCACACTCAGTCAGGGTCTGGGCAGGCATTAGTGGTAAAACTCTATGGAAACAAACTTCACACTATGTAAGATAAAAGCTGTATTTGCAGCAGTATGACAGCAGAGAGAAAAGCAAGCCAATTGCAAATTTGCTTATTTTAGTGCTAGTTACAGCAATTTAACAACTTGGGATTAGTTTATTGTCCATCTATGGACCCAAGTCTTTTTCAGTGACTGTTTTAGCTAGCAATCATCATTTAGTACATAATTCTACATTTTATTTCCTTGGCACAAGTGTATGTATGTCTACATTAATCTTCAATTGCCACTTCTCAGCCCAAGCCTACAGCTTTCATAAAACCCTCTGAAATATTAAATTATCCTCCACTATCATATGTTAAATTGAAAAAACCCAATTCGGACTCTTGGGTATCCTACTGTTAACTGTGACCCAATTAGAGTTTCATTACACTGAGAAAGATTGTAACACAATTAAATATATTTTCCCCCAGTCCTCAGTTCTCATATTATGTGCCAATTAAAGTAGAATGGATTGATCTGCAGCAAATCAACTTCAGATTGAACTTTCTGAAAATCGCAGGTCTCAGCAAATTTAAATATCTTGCAATTCAATTCACCAGGATTGCAAAAATAAAAATGCCCAGCGCCATCTCATACATTGGTTAAGAACATAGCAACCTGAGATTGGGTTCATGACATAAGGCGCAGCTGCACATACTTTCCCCAACTGCCTTACAACATCGCATCCCATGTATAAGTGCAGCCAATTGTGGTGACTATCAGACTATCACAAGATCTATAAAATAAGGGATCACCAAGAAGTGGGCATTTTAAGATTTAACAGCCATGGGATAGGAGGTCAGAGCGCAGTGCCCATTATTAAATAGGGATAGAAAAAATACTTAATCTGATTATGGTGTACTACTTCACCACTGACGGCCAATGAAAATGGAAGCGGTAATCTCAGTTTGTGGAACATAATCAAAGATTAAAGTGATTGGGAGTTGACAAACCTGCAAAGTGAGACTGTAAATTCATTGATATTGCAATAACAGCACCTTAATAATAGCATTTTTAAAATGTTTGTATTATTTCTCACATACTACAAGTAAAGAGAAAAGTTTAATACCCCTCTGTCCTAATTTTGTTACTAAATAAAAATCCTGAAACCAAGGCTTGTGTGTTAGAGAAAGTGTGCTCCTTGTGGGACAGGCAATCCCTAATTTTTCTTTTTTTCCTAAAATGGCAAAAGAAAAATCTCCACAATTCAAAAATTTAAACATAAATGTCTACCTCACAAAGTGTGCAAGTTTTAATTTTTATTTTTATTTTGCACACTTTCTTTTTACAGTAGTCCAATATTACATTTGTACACATCACCAGAAAGGTAGGCATTTGCCATCAAAAGAGATAATTTTGGACTGTTCAAGTAACCTAAAAATTCTGTTTCTGCAGTGTGCTTTTAATTAGGTTGTTGATTACCATCAGTTACCATGCATTTTTCCCTAACAAGATGGGTTGAGGTCATTTCGACATTACTAAGGCAGCGTTTGCATTATAAAGCTCAAAAGGGTTTCAATACAGCCAGAAAAGTCCTCAGAGTGCTATACATGTATTTTCCAGGTAATTAGAGGATTTGCACTATTGAGATTCACCACCTATTTAATTTGAAGGGAAAATTCGACAAAGGTGTCAATTTCAAAAGATCTGCTCATCTCTTGAATCAGCTTTTTATGTGGCACCATATCATTTGCCTTTGATAACTCCAGATACCTAACATCCTCGGCCTTAGGCTCTTTCACATGTCACTGTCTCCAGTAAGTGTGGTGATAGTTTTCACACATACTGGAGACCCTTATGTGGCACCCCAGATTCTGGTTGCCATAGTGACATTGCCTCCCTCTATGGGGTGATGTCATGCCTGGAGGCAGGAGGGGGGTCCCCATGCCAGGTAACACAGATTACATGAAAATTACTGCTGCAGATCAGAAAGGAGAGCTTCCTTATAAATTCTGTCCAGCAGGTGGGGTTAGTGAGTCAGTAAGAAGTCAGCTGAGAGAGTAAACAAGGGTGTTGTCATGGAAACGGAAGCAGCTGGAGCTCATGACAAGACAGTTAGGGACAGTTAGAGTTGGTCTGTGGAGAGGGAAGGGACAGGAGCAGAGACAAGAGGCTCTGGGGGAACTAGAATTGTGTATAGCTGACCCCAGAGCAAAGTGCTGATATAAAAAGGGACGCCAGAGTCCTTAGCTGGGCAGGAGCTATACGCCCTGACAGCCGAATCTGGAGTACAGGAGACTGCAAGTTCCTTGAACACACTGAATACCTGAAGGCATGGCAGCAGACCAAGAGCCTGGGGCTGACACTGAAAAGGACAGTACCCATGATATGGGCTCACGCTGTCAGTCATACAGGTTAGAGATCATCACGCAGGAGAGGGTCGCAGCTTAGTTACAAGCAGCAGGGACCCGAAAACAGAGCACAGAAGGAAGGTCCCCAACCCCACCTGGCAGGGTGGATCCCCTGAATGCCTCCAGGCGAGCCGGACTCAATCCATCATCCGTATGTGGTACCCCAGATTGCAACTACTTTCAATTAAAAGGTGAAGAAAACTGCACCTCTCTGTGTCCTTCACTTTTTCTCTGCACCCCAATGTTCACCACCATCTGAACAATCAAATATAATTGCCCTGGGGCCCCGCTCTACCCATGGGGAGCTGAACCATCTTTGCTCCATCACCATCAGCCCCAGAGGACCAAAACCGCAGCGTCGGCCACCCATTGCTGAACACCACGGGTGGCGTCACAATTAAACACCACATAACTATCCTCTATTTAATTACTGGATGCCCAGGGCCATGGACCGGGTCACTGCCACCATGACATCCCCTTTTGAGAGCCTGACCGGCCCGATACCGAGTAACCTAAGGCCCTGCGGGGCGCTCCACTTACACATGTCAATGTATTCACATGGACCATGTGTCCATGTGCCAAACCTGTAGACATGTCCGTTTTTCCAGCAGTATGGTCAGGAACACATTCCGCACATATACATACTTGTGTTATCTGTGTGACACATACCAGTGGCTTGGAAAAGCAGTACAGTTAACGCTGTTCCCAGGTGCTAGGTGCGGCCTGCAACTCTCATAATCTTTGCTTGTTCTCCCTGAAATCAGTGAGACAAGTCAATGCTGATGAAAGTAGTAATCAGGGCCAGTATCCATAAAGGTTGCTAGTCTATTGATAGCAGCTCACAGCTGTCTGCGTAGCCTTTACTGGTTATTAAAAAGGGAGGACCCCCCAAAAAATGATGTGGTCTCCCACCTATTTTTAATAACTAGCAAAGATTAAACAGACAGCTGAAAGCTGATATTAATAAGCTGGGAAGAGGCCATGGCCATTGGCCCTTTCCCAGGGTAATAACAGTAGCAATCAACTTCCTCACAAATAACAAGAATAAACAAAGGGCACCAGCAAAAATCAGGGATACATCTGTGACATGTCAAACCAAAACTGAAAATTGAAGAAAAAGAACCATGCCATAACAGAAAGATTGCCTTGAAATATTACAGTACTTTCATTGGTACACAATTAAAAGTCACAAACACAATAGAGCTGTAACTTGCCTATCACTGACACACACAAATATACAGTAGTATGAAATAATATATCAAACAAGGGTAAATGGGGCACATTTCAAGTGTACAATAGCCATATGATCAGCACCTTGTGTATTTACCATCATGACAGAAAAACACACTTGCGTGTAACAATCTGATAAACATTACATGAAATAATATAATGGATTTACACATGTGTGTGAGCTTATGATGAAAAATGCATATAATATAATGGAAATGATTAAACAGAGAGCTTAAGTATTATGCCGGCGTCACACTAGAGAGGAACACGGATGAGTGAGAGGCGTTAAAAAAAGTATTGCACACAGACCAATAATTCTCTATGGGGTAGCTCCCATCCGCCGTATATTCCTTGCGTATATTTTACGGTCCGTGCCAGTCGCAGCATGCTGAGATTGTCAGCGTACTACGGCCGTAGTATGCCAATGCAAGTCTATGGCCTATGGGTGTGCTAAAAATACGCATTACACATGGACCACACGTGTGACTTGCGGAAAATACGCACCCGGTGTCTTTTAGAAAAGCCGGCAATTCAGTGCGCTATACAGTAAACTCACACTGACAGGTTTAATAAAGAAATGAAAGAATAGATCTAGACACTTAGAATATAT
Organism: Dendrobates tinctorius; assembly: GCF_039654945.1. Classification (NCBI taxonomy): domain Eukaryota; kingdom Metazoa; phylum Chordata; class Amphibia; order Anura; family Dendrobatidae; genus Dendrobates; species Dendrobates tinctorius. Next base: position 40,911,007 of record NW_027361704.1, on the reverse strand, counting down.
ATATATATATATGTCATTGAGACACACATATATATATTTATATTCATATTTCACAGAGTTCTTCATAGTAGAATAGCCGCTAATTCAATTGCCAGCTTCTGTCAAATCATTCCCCAACCCGACATGAAATTACACATGGTTTACATACAGTAAACTATTTCATTTCATGTTTTTTTTATATGTCCCTGACTAATAATTAGATGAGGGTTTGTGTGCAAAATTTGGGAGGTGTAGGTGTTAATTTAAGGGGTTAATTCGTTGTAAAAAAATGCGTGGGCTCCAGCTGTAATTTGTCAACCAGAGAGGTAAAGCAGGTGAGTGAGGGCAGATTTTAATAGCCATGAGAGGGACCATTGTTTTTGGCCCCCCTGGCTACAAAAATCTGCCCCCAGACACCCCAGAAATGGCGCATCTATAAGATGTGCCAATTCTGGCACTTATCCTCTCTATTCCCATTGCCTTGTAGTGGTGGTGAATGGGTTAATATAACAAAGAGTTAATGTCACCATTCTATTGTAAGGTGACATTAAGCCGATAAATAATGGAGAGGTGTCAATAAGACACTGATTCATTATTAACCCTATACTAAGAAAGGGTTAAAAACCACACACAGCCATTAATTAAAAAGTATTTTAATGAAATAAATACACCAAGTTTTTGACAAATTTTTATTAGTCTGGTAATCCCAAAAAAACCATGACCTGAAACTAAAATAACATAAAAAATCACCAATATCCTTACCTCTCCACCGTTTCAGATTTTTTTCTCATGGCCATTAGTTCATTCACAGATCAGCCGGGGACTCCCCGCTGAGTGGAGTCCCCGGCTGATCTGTGAATGAACTAATGACCGTGGGAAAAAAATCTGAAACTTTCCCACGGTAATTAGATCATCTACAGGCAGCCATTGAGGCTGCGCAGAGCTGAATCAATTCATTTTGTAGTAGATTACAGTGAGGCTGGTCCCATTAGCACCGGTCCTCATTGTAAACTATTTAACCCCTTCTGATGGATTGCAGCATGGGACATGACTGAACGGCAGAGAGGAAAGGATATTGGTTTTTTTTATGTTATTTTTGTTCTTATAGATGCGCCATTTCTGGAGTGTCTGGGGGCAAATTTTTGTAGCCGGGGGGGCCAAAAACAATGGTCTCTCTCAAGGCTGTTAAAATCTGCCCTCACTCACCTGCTTTACTGCTCTGGTTGACAAATTACAACGGGAGCCCATGCATTTTTTTTACAACGAATTAACCCCTTAAATTAACACTTATACCTCCCAAATTTTGCACACAAACCCTCATCTAATTATTAGTCAGGGACATATAAAAAAACAAGAAATGAAATGGTTTACTGTATGGTATGTAAACCATGTGTCATTTCATGTCGGGTGGGGGAATGATTTGACAGAAGCCGGCAATTGAATTAGCGGCTATTCTGCTATGAAGATCTCTGTGAAATATAAATATATATATATATATATATGTGTCTCAATGACATGTGTGTGTGTGTGTGTGTGTATATATATATATATATATATATATATGAATTCTATGTGTCTAGATCTATTCTTTCGTTTGGATTTGAAAACCTGTCATTGGGCTCCATTATATGTCTGTTTTGCAAGCCTGCGAGAAAAAAAATGGTATACGGATGCCATACGGATTACATGCGGATGCTTACATGAGAAAAATATGCGGCCACACCCTGACAACGGATGACATACGGAGCACTATTTAGGGACCATTTATGCGTATTACGGCCGTAAAATACGGTCCGTATTTCTCTACGTTGTGTGTGACTCCAGCCTAATACTGAGCATGTAACATTCCAGACACAGTGTGTACACATTACCTGGATCACCTATGGAGATATGTACTCAAAGTTGCATTATATATTATGAAGTGGTCAATAAACATTGATGGATCTCACCATTAAGACAGAATGCAAATGGATGATACGATCCCAGCAACCCTATAGTGATCAGAAAGATAAGGCAAACTATAGTCCCCAACGCACGTTACCACAAAATGGCTTCCTTGGGGCCTATGGTAAGACTTCAAATACCTAGAATAAAAATATTCAAATGATCAAGAAGGATAGTTAGCAGCTGTGAGACTTATCAATAGAAGTTAAGTTGCTGTCACAGAATAAATATGCATGTGCTCACCGGCATACCGGAAATAAAAGAATATGTTTACAATGAGCATGCGCGGCAAGAGGTGTTGTCAACTGTAAACAAATTTGCAAAGTCGCAACATGCGCATGCGCACTAAATCACGCCAGAGATATGCGACCTATGCGCACGCAGGACAAATATGTTTACAAATAATATATTTACTAAGAGCATGCGCAGCAAGAGATGTCAGCTGTAAGCAAATTTGTAAAGACGCAACAAGCACATGCGCACTAAATCATGCCAGAGATATGCGGCCTATGCGCATGCGCAACAAATAAACAAATTGTAAGTTGAGAGCAAACTAAGCTCAAGACTATACTGAGAACAGCGCATATGCAGAGTCGGAAAAGCACAAATTAAATGTGCAAATGTACAACGCTAAGGTGAATGAACGAGTTTGCGATTGATCAGGTGCACAATTGAAACGCGCATGCACGTATAACAATAGAGAGGTCAGTTTCTCATTGTGCCGAAAAGAAGCCAATACTAATTGAGGCTAGCGCATATGCAAAGGCACAAAAGCTTCATAATAGTCAAAAAAAGAGAGTAAGCCACTTGGAGTGAGGAAGAGAAACACAGAATACTTAATAAAACATAAAAAGCAGCTATAGAGATGACTAGTATCCAGTTGTACATAAATAGGTATTAAGCTAATGGTGTGTCAGAGTGAATTGCTGTGAAAGATATACTGTATATTGTGAAAAAATATATAAGTACACTAAATGGAATAAATTAAAAGGGAAAAAAATAAAAATACATAAACAAGAAGATGTTGAAAGAAATACCAAACAATTAAATATAGTACCAATGTCAGTATTTTTCATATGCATAAAACACTGCATATACCTATACTGGTCCAAATGAGAAACATGTTAGGTAAAAGACCTTCATTGTAACTAAACCATCCAAGCAGCAAGTAGAGGGCCATACCAAGTGAAAGCTTAAATAACCATACAACAAATTGCCCAATTAACTTTAAATATATAATATCTGAATATAAGATAAGACGATTACATGATATTAGTACTTAGTGTAGTCATAACAACATAGGCACCCATTTTTCCATAAAAGAGTATAATACCTATGAAAAGTTCAATGACAAATAGTTACTGCACGAAAATGCAAAAGGTCCTCCTAACATATGCTATTATGAGCCCAAAGTTGGTTATTGTAGTGCACTAATAATCAAAAATACAAGAAATAAATGCGCCATAGGAACCAAAAATATAAAAAATAAATAAAGTTTTACAAAATATAAAAAAGAGACTAACTCCAAATCAGATATTGAAATGAAGATCTCAAGTAAGTACCACTGACACATGTCATGGAAAACACACAAAAAAAATAAGAAATATAAAAAATAATAATGAATAATACAAAATATGTGCACATAGTAAAGTGCAAAGCGCTTCTAAAAGTAATATGCAACACATGTGTGTATGTAATTATTTCACAATAAGATTGATTGATAGAAAAACAAACATACACAAGGTGCTGACCACAAATGTGCTAAGATGTCCAGGAAAGGACCAAATCCATACAAGAATTCACCATATATGGGGTATGTGCTGATGCTGGCGGGCACGGCTGATATACAGACAGACTGATGCTGCTAGGTATGGTTTGATATTCTGACAGACTGAAAAATAAACAAAATGCAAGAATGGACAGATAGGTAAGGAACAGGTAACTGACTGGCGGGTACTGGGGTCCTGACTACTTTGCAATTGTGCTAACCACATTGCACAGGCACCACCCTTTAGGTTGAGGTGCCTTAAACCCTTTACCCCCAAGGGTGGTTTATATGTCAATGACCGGCCAAATTTTTACAATTCTGACCACTGTCCCTTTATGAGGTCTTAACTCTGGAACACTTCAATGGATCCTAGTGATTCTGAGATTTTTTTTCCGTGACATGTTATACTTCTCGTTAGTGGTACAATTTCTTTGTTGTAACTTGCGTTTATTTGTGTAAAAAATGGATATTTGGCTAAAATTTGGAAAATTTTGCAAAATTCTTAATTTTGAAATTTTATGCCCTTAAATCAGAGAACTATGTCACACAAAATAGTTCATAAATAACATTTCCCACATGTCTACTTTACATCTGAACAATTTTTTTAATTTTTTTTGTTAGGAAGGTATAAGGGTTAAAAGTTGACCAGCGATTTCTAATTTTTACAGCAAAATTTACAAAATCATTTTTTTAGGGACCACCTCACATTTGAAGCCACTTTTAGGGGTCTATATGGCAGAAAATACCCAAAAGTGACACCATTCTAAAAGCTGCACTCCTCAAGCTGATCAAAACCACATTCAAGAAGTTTATTAACCTTCAGGTGCTTCACAGGAATGAATGAAATGTGAAAGAAAAAAAACAAAAAAACGCTGTTTGATTTTTTTCAACTCAAAATTGGCTGGAATTGAGATCAAACCCCATGTCTTGTTTGGAGAGCCCCTGATGTGCCTAAACAGTGGAAATTCCTCACAAATGGCCACATTTTGGAAACTAGACCCCCCCAAGGAACTTATCTAGATGTGTGGTAAGCACTTTGAATCCCCAATTGTTTCACTGAAGTTTATAACATAGAGCAGTGAAACTAAAATATATTTTTCCACAAAAAAATAGCTTTTTTCCCCAAATTTTTTATTTTACCAAGGGTAACCAAAGAAATTGGACCACAAAAGTTGTTGTGCAATACGTCCTGAGTACACTGATACCCCATATATGGGGGGACCTCTGCTTGGGCGCATGGCATATCTCGGAAATGATGGAGCGCTGTTTGACTTTTTCAATGCAAAATTGGCTGGAATTGAGATCGGACACCATGTCACTTTTGGAGAGCCCCTGATGTGAATAAACAGTAGAAATCTCCACAAGTGACCAAATTTTGGAAATTAAAAACCCTAAGGAACTTATCTAGATGTGTGGTGACTGGTGAGCACTTTGAACCCCCAAGTGTTCCACTAAAGTTTAGAACACAGAGCTGTGAAAATAAAAGAAATCATATTTTTTTCCCCAAAAAATGGTCTTTTAGTCCCCAATTTTTTTATTTTCCCAAGGGTAACAGGAGGAATTGGACCTCAGAAGTTTTTGTGCAATTTGTCTTGAGTACGCTGATACCCCATATGTGGGAGAAAACTACTGTTTGGGCACACATCGGGGCTCGGAAGGGAACTAGTGACATTTTGGAAGGCAGACTTTGATGGAATAGTCTGCGGGCATTATGTCGCGTTTTCAGAGCCCCTGATGTGCCTAAACAGTAGATACCCCCAACAAGTGACCCCATTTTGTAAACTAGACCCCTTAATGAACTTATCTAGATGTGCCTAAAAACTGACAATGCCCAACAGGTACCCCCTTTTTGGAACTAATCTACTGTTTCCAGTATGTGAATTTTGTAATGCAGTGACATACATGAGTTGTGTAGTGTTTGTCAGGTTTGTCATATGTCAGTTGTGCAGTGCTCGTCAGGTTGTCATACGTCAGTTGGGTAAGTCAGAATTTAATTTAGTAGTCTATAGATGTGTGTTATTGTCTGAAGCATTCTTTCATATACAGGCCAGGTTTATTGGAGCAGGTGTCGCATTGATAAATGATGTCCTTGCATATTTCCCTTCAGTAACACACTCTGCACCTCCTTTGTGACTTACCGTTTTTTCCACTTTGAGGGACCTCCTCCGGGAAATGTTTACCTGGTACGAGCACCTTCAGTACCGGAAGTACTAGGGCCCGCTCCTTCTTGATCTCCAAAGATTAAGGTCTTGATCACTACCTCCTGGAACTGAAAGTACAACTTAGCGGTCTGGCGTGCACATCATGACAGCACAAAAGCATTGAGCATTGCCATCTGTACAATGTGCAAAGCCAGCTTCTTGTATCACACCTTGGCCTTTCTCAAAGCACTGTATGGCTAAAGGACTTGATTAGAGAGATCAATGTCCCCCATGTTTTTGTTGTTCCCCAGTACACACTCTGGTTTGCAGACCCATGTAAAGGTACCTCATACAGCTCTAAGGGTGGTGCCATCACCATGTACGTTGGTCAAGAAAATGACATTCCTCTTGTCCTTGTACTTGACCATCAGCAGGTGGTCACTACATTGGGCTCTGCTGTCACCCCTTCTGAGCATCTGCCCAATTAGTGTTTTTGGTAAGCCTCTCTGTTTTTTGTGGTGAGTACCACAAGCTGTGGTACCTCACATAGAGAGAGACTTGAAGAGTGGGATGCTTGTATAAAAGTTATCCACATAGAGGTGAAAACCTGTATCCAGCAGTGGGTGCACCAAATCCCACACAATTTTCCCACTCACTTCCAGGACACGAGGGCATTCAGAGGTTTCAATTCGGGTTTCCTTCCCTTCATAAAGTCTAAACCTCTGGGTGTACCCTGAGGTACTCTCACGCAACTTATAGAGTTTAATTCCGCACCAGGCTCTCTTAGGGGCAAGTACTGATGGAATTTGATCCTCTCCTTGAAACGAATTAGGGACTCATCCATGCAGATGTCTCTTTGGGGCACGTACACTTCAGCAAATTTTTGTTGAAGTGTTCGATGACCGTCCGAACCTTGAACAGACGGTCAAAGTTGGAGTCATCTTGGGGAGGACATCGTGCATTAACGGTATAATGCAGGAATTCGTAGATGGCCTCAAAATGTGTCTGGGCCAAGACCATTCAGAACATTGGAGTGTTGTATAAAACATCAACACTTCAATATTGCCGAAATTCGGGCTTCTTCAGGATCCTCATGTGAAGGACCAGGCCACAAAACTGCATAATTTCAACTGCGTCTACAGGAGACCCGTTAGAAAGTGATGAATAGCGGTTTTGTGCCAAAAATTGATGAGTGTACAAATTAGTTTAGCCCACTATCCGGTTAACAAAATTCTTAGAGAAAAATACTTTGAAAAGTCTAGTTCTGTGAGGCCAGTGTTGTCAAACTTGATTCCTGATGCCACAAAATCAGGAATCATGGGCTCTTAATTTTCGGGGTGCGAGTTCCATATGGGGTTAGTAATGGGGGCACTGGTTGATCTTATGGAATGGGGGCACTGCTTCAACTTCTGCTTTGGTATGTCTTCGTGGTGGCTCAGCAGCACCTGAGGAGGAAGAAGTAGATGAAGAGGATGAGGAGGACGACGAGGACAAATCTGAAAAATAAAGAATTGTGGGATCCTCTCCCTTGCTATCAGTGTCAGAGGCAAGGAAAGCATATGCCTCCTCCACTAAATAGTATTTTTGGGTTGAGGGGGACAAAATTTATTTTTTTTATGTATGTGGGGATTGTGTCAGTACTTTATTTAGTGTGTGTGAGTGTACTTGATGTCAACTTTTTTTTATTTGTAAAGAAAGATAATAAAAGAAAAATAGCAGCAACTGGGGAGAAAAGAAAGTCAGTGAAAAGAAAAGTGTAAAACAGCAGGCACGAGTTCGGATGAGTGAACTGCGTCACTAATCAACGCTCGGCTGCTGCTGGATGTGCGCATGGAGGTGGTGCAAAGGGAGGTGAAAAAGAAAAGTGAGTAAAACGGCAGGCATGAGCAGTGATGAGTAAACTGCAGGGGGATGGTGGGTGGGTAAAAAGAGGGGGGAAGGGGGTAGAGGGGGATTGGGGTGGAGGAGAGATGAGACAAGGATCTTCTTACAGATGGCTTGTCTTCTCTCTTCTCTGTTCGGTCTTCATTCTTCTTTCCTGCCTTCTTTCTTCTCTGTTCTTTGTTCTTCATCTGTGGCACCACAAGGCCAAACCCAGGACAGATCTGGTAGTGTGACCACTAGGCAGAAATACTCAGCTACTGTGAGGACCTGCAGCGTGCTCACAGACAGGTCACAGGGCGGTCACATCACTTCTGTGCCCTGTCATTGGTGTAATCGATGATGACATCAATCACACCAATCAGAGCTGGCCCTGGTGACACTAGCATTGCTAGGCACCAGCCTAGGATTGGTGCTCTTATGGCTCCAATCCTAGGCAGGTATCAGCCACGGCACAGCCAGGTCACAGCGTGGTCACACCATTTATTTTCTCTCTCCTCTAATGTGATAGGTTTTGTTTCTTTTACACTACTTTGTCTATTTCCAGGGATACCCTTTGATTTACTATATATTTTGTACATTTGAGATAAAGGAAAAATGTTAGATAGGGCACATATGATTCCCAAACAGCTTAATGCCTAATAAGTGTCTCAAATTTGACTTCTGTATATACTTGAGTATAAGCCGACCCGAGTATAAGCTGAGGCCCCTAATTTTGCCACAAACAACTGGGAAAACTTAATGACTAAACCTAGGGTGGAAAATGCAGCAGCTATTGGTAAATTTAAAAAATAAAAATAGATACCAATAAAAGTAAAAGTAATCAGTAGGGTAAATGTTTTTTGAATATCCATATTGAATCAGTAGCCCCATGTAATGCTCCATACAGTTCATGATGGCCCCATAAGATGCTCTATACAAAATATGCCCCATATAATGCTCCATAATGTTCATGATGGGCCCCATAAGATGCTCCATTCAAAATACCCCCATATAATGCAGCACAAAGGTTATTAATGGCCCCAATAAGATGCTCCATAGAATAATGTGCCCCATATGCTGCTCCATAAAGGTTGATGGCCTCATAAGATGCTCCATAGAATATGCCCCATATGCCGCTGCTGCTGCGAATAAAAAAATGGTATACTCACCTCTTGTCACAGGGGGTTCAGGTACTGGTGTCCTGAGTAGGCGGGGATACCGGCGTGCTATGGGGGCCAGGTGCCAATGTCACTGCTGGCTCAGGGCCCCAGCACCTGCTATATTCACCTGTCCCTGTTCCACCGCCACACGCCACTCTGTCTTCCGGTCTCTGCAGTGAATGTTCAGGCAGAGGGCGCGCACTAACCACATCATCATGCCCTCTGACTTGAACGTCACAGCCAGGGGATGTGGAGGACAGAGCGGCGCACAGCGGTGGAATAGGGACAGGTGAATATCGCATATGCTCCTCCATCATACTCACCCCCTCCTGGCGTGTCTCTGCAGTCCCTGATTCTCCGATGCTGGCAGCTCCTTCCAGTGTTCAGCGGTCATGTGGTACTGCTCATTAAAGTAATGAATATGCACATATTAATTACTTTAATGAACGGTACTATGTGACTGTTCAACACAGGAAGAGCTGCGGCGCCGAAGATGATCTGAGAAGCAGAGACTGCAGAGACTGTGCCAGGAGAGGGTGAGTATAATCTGACAGCCGCGCTCCCCCTCCCTTGCCAACCCCCGGGACAATGACTCGAGTATAAGCCGAGAGGGGCACTTTCAGCCTTAAAAAATGCGCTGAAATTCTAGGCGTATACTCGAGTATATATGGTAGTTAAACTGGCGGTCCAAAACAGACCGGGACCAATAAATGTGTAGATTTAATTTAATATTTTTTTTCTATTTTTTAATAATCAAAGTAAATCCTCTTGTCAACAAAGACATAACAAAAAATGCGAACTAGGTAGGTGCCCACAGAAGACAAATGCAACAAGTTAACCGCGTGAAGTATCATTTTGTCATTAATTCTTTTCTAAATTGGACTTTTAAAACAGGGGTACAAAAATAAAATTAGCGTATTTTTATAAATTTTTATTCTATTTTTAATACACTAACCTCTGCCCCTTTAACAAAAAGCCAAACTAAAAAAGCAATGTTGGATGATAGGTACACTCTAGTACAGCAAAATTCGGCAACATTATTGCCGTGGCCCCTATCAATTAAATCAACATATTATTCAAAGACAATGATCACTCTTATTTTATGTCTTCACAGTGCTGTAAAAGTTGTCAAATCTGTGTTAAGCCTTTCTCTAATCTCTGAGGTCCTCTCTCTAGGCTGTAAAACCCGAAAATGGTTGATGCATTCACTGTCTCAGCTTTTATACAGACTATGATGTTCCAGTCTGATTGGCAGTGCAATGTAACGTGATGTGATAGCTGAAAGGCATTGTGGGAAACCCAGTACAGCCGTTCTTGAAGTCATGGGTCTTAAGCAATCTTCTGCAGGGTGTAAAATGGCGCACACCATTGTTTTGGTAATTTGATTATCTGTACTATACAACATCAAAGAATATTTTGGAACATTGTCGAAAAATGTTTATGTTCATGATCTGCTTTGTCGTCTATATCAGGTATAATATCCGCTATATGCTTATATACTCCTAAAATCGACTGTATCATGAATAATAAAGAGAAAGCAAAGTGATACGTGCACACTTTAGTGTACGGTGCTCAGTTTAGGGTTACAGAGGTGAGTTTAATGCTAGTTTTGACCTATTTTTGTCATGCCAACAGAAAAAAGCTTTGCTATTACTTGTTAAAGAGTATATTAATACTGTCCTTTAGCAACTACAGGGATCATAATGAACTGAAACCAAGCCAACCACTACAAAAACCAAAATATACAAGTGCACAGATAAGCTTATTGGTGAATCACACTGGCATGCATCTGCCAGGCAACATGTCTTAATGCTAGTAGCTGTTCAATTTCACGTTTTCTTTGCGGTGAGAAATCTAATCCAATAATTATTCTGTCAGACTTGTCATGCCTTCTGCGCTTACCTGTAATTTCAACCCAGGATAATTATCACAGTGGTTGCACAGGTAAGTTATGTTGACTCCCAATCATATCTCCACACCATGACATTGATTGAATGCTAGGTATTCATTTAAAAATACAGGAAACCTGTAGCCTGTTCCATTAGAGAAGCGGCTAAAATATACAGATTTCACATTCACATCAGACTTATAATTACAGATGTAATTGACTGAGCGCATATTTTTTGCCCACTCTTTGCCCTACTGATCATGTTATGCTGAAAAACAAAACAGGGAAAAAAATAAATAAAAAAAAATAAGTGGGCGAGTATTTGTGTTTTTATATCCAAAAAAAACCAGAATGGGACTTTCTACTTATGAAAAGGGATATGGTTCAATTACTGATGCCTCCAGGCTTAAAACTATTTAAACATTGGGAATTTATGAGACTCTACTTTGGTATTTACTAGAACGGTATTGCTGTTCAAACTCTCTTTTTTAAAGCAGTCAGCCATATGTGTGATTTACTTACACGAGTATTTTTGTGAAAAAAAATGAACTATGTGATGATATTTATTTGAGCAATGCTCACATTTCTGTCTAAATAACCATATAAAATATTTATAGTCAATCTCGACAAAATTACCCCTAAGCATTAAAAAGTGCCAAAGAGTAGAGCTATCTAACCATTGGCGGAATTTGGAGAGGCTCATCAAAAGACTGAGGGTCATCAGAAATTATTCTACCTGTCGTTGAAAAGAAAGTTCACAGTTTTTTTTTACTTGATTGCATTTCTTTGGACCTTAAAATTATTTGGCAGTTGAGTTTAATTAAAAAAGACATGTATTTTGCCATCTATAGTTTATGTGTTGCCCTGTCATTTTCTAGCTGCAAAATGCATTAACTGAAAATGATGGCTTAAGGGGGAGTTTTTAACTTTTTTTTAATCTTTTTGCCTTTTTCTAAAGTACTCTCAGCTGATTTATGGCCACAGACCACATCAAAGTTGTATATACAGCACACAAAGTGTCAGTAAAAGCCAAACCGTGCAACATTTTTACTTAAGTCCAATTGAAAACATTATTTTTGTGCTCAACTACTTAAGTAAGAAAAGTAAGAAAAGAAAAAAAATGTCCCTACAGGTAGTCATCCTCTAAAGGGTATTGCAAACAGGTACAAAAAAGCAAGCACACTGACATACAAACTTATATACAAACATTGGTATTGGAAAGATAATAGCATGGGTCTGTTTTTCTATTGTCCGTTTCAATTCACAAAGTAAAATCCTTAAAAGCACAGCTTTTTTAGTTTCATGTGCATCAGATAGGACTGCACATAGCATGACCTCATCCTTATCTTTCACTGCGGGTGGTCATGTGACCGCAAGTATGGGATATTCATACTTTTGACCACATTCCAACTAGTTGTACATGGCCTTTCTCAATACAAGTGATTTGAATGGACTGTGCATGTCTGGTTGAAATGTGGCCAGAAGTATGCATATCGCATAATTGCGGTCACATGACTGCCTGGTCTCGCCTGCACCAGAAAATCCTAGCAAAGCGTGCTGTGCATGATATGTGGATTTACAAGTCTGCAGTCACATAGATTGACTGCAGAATTTCATTTCAAACCTAAGCAACCCCCTTAACACAAAGTGGAAAGAAAAAATTAAATATTCAATTTTTTCTACTACTAAAATATTGAGTTAGCTCCAAATTTGTAATTTTCACAACTGAGAATAGGAGAAAATAGATCTCACAATTTGTTATTTAAATTTTTCTAAAAGTGATACTTCCCCACTTGCGGTCAAAAAACACTGTTTACATACATAGCAGAGATTAGAAGGTAAGAAGCACTGTTTAATTTTATTTTTGGTGTGCAAATTTGGCTGGAATAGATCAGGGAGGCCATGTCATGTCTATAAAGTTTCTAAAGTTCCAAAGCAGTTGAACCCCCAAAAATGACCCCATTTTGGAAAATAGAACCCTTAAAAAATTCACCTGGGACTGTTTTGAGCATATTAAACCCATAGATGCATCACAGAACTTTATAACATTGGGACATGAAAACAAGAAATTATGATTTTTTTTTCCAGTAAAATGTTATTCTAGCCCCCAATTTATCATTTTCAGAAAAGGATAATTAGAGAATCAATTTGCATAAATTATTGTCAATGACAGAGAGGGGTCTGGAGACTGCAGCATCTCATTTCACATACTACTGCCCTGGTTGGAAGCTCTTCTCCTTCATATTAAATGGTGCAGGTTTATGTTAGCAGTGCAGAGGTTAAACTTTTCAGTTTAGAGTCTCTAAAGCTTTCCTGCTTGGATGATCTCAGCTGCTCAGTATTTGTCACTCCCCTCTCCTATATATACTCACCTCTGGCACTTTGGATCGTGTTAATATTATACTGTCTGATGTGGAGTGGCGGTATCGGTTGTTGGTAGAGGTGTTTGGACTGTTGATCTGTGACTGTTGCTTAGTGTTTTGGATGTGTGCATATCTTCATCCTCTCCTATTTAGCTTTCCTTCCTTTTCTCCCCAGTGTCCCTCTTTGTTGTCTGTGAGTGTATATTTGAATATTTTCATTTATCCCTGTACGTCCTCCCTTGTTAGTCTGGTTTGTGTATATACATACACTATTACTCCCTGCGTTAAGGACAGGGAAGGAGCACATTGCCATGGGTATTCCAACAACAGAGTTTTGACAATTATTGTGCAATGTCACTTGAACATGGTCATACCCCAAATATGGTTGAAAATTAATGTTTGGGCTCTTAGCTTGGCTCTGAAATTAAAGAGAACCAATTGATTTTTTAAATGCAATTTTGGCTGAAATGTATGGTTTTGTATGTCATGTTGCATTTGCTGAGCACCTGAGATGCCAAACACAGAATTCTAAAATAAGTGACCCCATTTGGAAATTAAACCCCTCAAAAATTCACCTAGGGGATGTAATGAGTGTTTCTAAAACACAGAAGCTTCATTAAATTTTATAAGCTTGAACTGCAAAACAAAAAAATAAGGTATTTTTCCACTGAAATGTTGCATCAAGCTTTTCATTCTTACAAGTGGTAATAGTAGAACAAATTGTCAGCCATTTTCTACCTACCATTGAAACACCCCATATGTGGTTGTACATAAATGATTGGGCACAAAAGCAAGACTTGTAAGGAAGAATCATCATTTGGCTTTTGGAATCCAGATTTTGTTTGAATAGATTGTGGTATCCATTAGCAAAGCCACTGTGGTGCCCAATCAGAAGAAAAAAAATCAAAATCACAAGTACTCTATTTTGGAAATTACACTGCTCAATGAATTCATCTAGGAGTGAACTGCTTATTTTGAATCCATAGGTGCCTCAAGGAATAATTATTTACCACTAAAATGTTATATTACGTGCAAAGTTGTCATTTTAAGAAAGGGTAATAGGAAAAAAAGGACCACATGATTTGTTACAAAATTTGTCCCAGACACAGGGATGCCATAAATGTTCTCAGAAACTGTTGCTTAGCCACACAAAAGGGTTTAGAAAGAAGGAGCAGGTCTTAAATAGACTTTTTCAACACAGATTTTTTTGGAAAGTTTGCGGACACTATTTGTAGTGCCTCTAATGTGCCAGACCTGCAAAAAGATCCCAAAACTAACCCATTACCATTTTAGAAACTAGACCAAGGTGATAAATTAATTTATGAGTGCAGTGCCTCTTTATCCCCAATTGAGTTTTCCAGAACTAAGCATGTAGTGGATGTTGCGCAGTTAACCCCTTTATCCCTCTTCCACCCAGCCTGTTTTCACCTTCATGACCAGGCCATTTTTTTTACCTTTATGAGGTAATAACACTGGGACGCTTCAACACATCACAGTGATTCTGAGAATATTTTCTCTTGGCACATTGTTCTTCATGATAGTGGTAACATTTGTTCAATATGACTTTGTGGGAAAAAAATCTGGCTAAAATTTAGAAATCGTTGTAATTTTCATTTTTTTTATTTTTATGCTCTCAAACCAGAGAGCTATGTCACAAAAAAAATTAAATAGCATTAACCACATGTTTACTTTACATCAGTAAAATTTTTGAAACACAATTTTTTTCGGTAGGAAGTTAAAAGGGTAAAAAGTTGATCAACGATTTCTCATTTTTTCCAATAAAATTTACTAAACCGTTTTCTTTTAGGGAACACTTCATGTTTGCAGGGCCTGCATGACAAAAAAGCATCTAAAAGTGATACCATGCTAAGAACTATACCCCTTAGCTGCTAAAAACCACATTCAAGTAGTTTATTAACCCTTTGGCCTCTTCACAAGAGTTAAAGCAATGTGGAAGGTAAAAATGAACATTTAAATTTTTCCCACAAAAATGTTCATTCAGCTCCAAATTATGCATTTTACAAGGGTAACAGAAGAAAATAAACCATACACTTTGTGGTGCAATTTCCGTTGAGTATGCCGATACCCCATATTTGATGGAAAACTACTTTTTGGTCACACTGCAGGGCTTGGAAGGGAAGGCACGCTAACTCAATTTTGGAGCTCAAAATTATCTGTAATAGAAAGGTGACACCATGTTGCAGAACCCCTGATGTGCTTAAACAGTCTATACCCCCACAAGTGACCTCATTTTTTAAACTAGATCCCTCATGGATTGTATCTAGATGTTAAATCCCAGGTGCTTCACAGAATGTTGAGGCAAGAAAGTAAAAAATCATATGTTTCCCCACAAAAAAATGATGTTTTAGTCCCAAATTTTCCATTTTTAAAATGATAACAGGAAAATTTGCACCATACGGTTTGTTGTGAAAGTTCTCCTGAGTAAACTGATATCTCAAACGTGGTGGAGAGCTACTGTTAGGAGGCACAGTAGGGCTCAGAAGGGAAGGAGTGCCATTTTAATTTTAGAGCGCACAATTGTGTGAAATAGATTGCAGACACCATTTTGTATTTGTAGAGCCCTTGATGTGCCTAAACAGTGTAGACTTCCACAAAAGTGATTCTATTTTGGAGAATAGACACCTCAAGGAGTTTATGTAGATGTGTGGTGAACACTTTGAACCTCCAGATGCTTCACAGTAGTTCATAACGTAGAGCCAAGAAAATTAAAAATCAAATCACATTTTCCCCACAAAAATGTTCTTTTAGCCCCATATTTTTATTTTCAGAAGAGTAACAAGAGAAAATTTACCCTAAAATTTGTTTTGCAATTTCTCTTATGTACACCGATACCCAATATGCTTCAGCACATGGCATTGGCTCAGAAAAGAAAGAGCACTGTTTGACTTTTCAAACACAAAAAAATGGCAGGAATTGGGAGCAAATGCCATGGCGTATTTGGAAAGCCCCTGATGTGCCTAAGCAGTATAAACTCCCCACAAGTGATCCTATTTTGGAAACTAGACCCCTCAAAGAATGTATGTAAATGTGTGGTTAGCAATTTGAACCCCCAGGTGGAGATGAGTGACTTTGCCATCTTTCGGGTCGAGTCGGGTTTCACGAAACCCAACTTTCGCAAAAGTCGGGTCGAACGAAATCGGCCGATTATTGTGAAAAGTCAAAGTCCGACTGAAACAGGAAACCCAATGTAAGTCAATGGGGAAGAAAAGTCGGCAGTGAGTGGAGGACAGGAAACACACCTAGAGTGCCCATTTTAATGCCCAAAACATCAATTCTTATTCCTTAAGCTTTTCAACCTTAATTTACTTTATAATAATAGTTAGGCATTGAAAACTGGGGGTTATTTGGCTAAAGTTGTGGGGGGGGTAGTGCTGGCTCCAGATTTTCGTGGGCCCAGGGCCAAAGAGAGTCACTGGTCTCCTTTAACACATGACACAATTCATGATCTTTTGATACTGCAGAGAAATAGCGGTCCAGTACAATGAAAAATACTTAAATTCTTACATCACATGACTGATATCCATTTTAAATTCTCCAATAGCTCAAAAACAGACAGTATATTCCTCCAAACAGTTTTATGGCCACCGCATAGTGCGCCATACAGAGTAATGAGGCCCATATATTTCTCCATACAGAATCATTGGTGCCATATAATGGTCGATACAGTATATGATGAGCTCCACATAATGCTACAGTATATGTTGTTCACCATGGATGAAGCTCCAGTGTCTTATGGGCCCAAATAATGCTCCATATATAATGGGCCCCATTTCTAATGCTCCAGTGTATAATGGGCCCTGTAAATGCTGCTCCAGTGACTGGTATCCACCTTTGGAATGCTCCAGTGTATGGTGGGCCCCAGATATCATTCTCCAGAGTATTGTGCTCCCAAAAAATTGCTCCCAACCTTTAAAACAATTAAATAAGTCTCCTCGCTAAGGAATCCCTGTACTCTGGACTCCTCGTCGTCCCCATCTTCCATCACTCTGCACTTTGACTGTTTAGGCAGAGGGCGTACAGACGTGATGTCATCGCACTCTTTGACCAGAATGTCACTGTCAGGAAAAGTGTTTGGTTTCCGGGGGCAGTATGGTTGCAAAGCTGAACCTTAAAGGAATGTCCAGAAGGGCACAACCAGGAGTGGAGCCTGCGGCTTAATTGGACTCAACACGGGCAACCTCAACCATGCCATCCACAAAAAAGCTGCACAGATTGCAAGCTTAATTCCATTAACGAACGAGACTCAGGCATGTCCCCGCGGTCCGCGTCCAGCTTACTAGAGGGACAAGGGAGGCTCTGGCATGCGAGATCGGCCAATAACAGGTCTGTCATGCCCTTACATGTCCGGGGCTGCAAGCGTGCTACAATGAAAGGACCAGCATGTATCGCTTACAAGTGCGGATAACACGCTGAACCCCGTTAGTGATGGGGATCTGGGATTACAATTCTTCCCCACGAACAAGCATTTCCCAGTAACTGCAGGTCAACAGTAATTCCGCAATTAGGCCTAAATGGCATTCCAGAAAGAATGTGAAAAAAATTAAGTGTCCAAGCCACAGGTGCTGTAGCTTGCTTAACAGCTGGGCTCCTCTGCTGAGTAGCACACAGTTCTTACATAAACAGGCGGCATAGCTTGGTTCACGGGTGGCCAACTCTGCTGAGTAGCATACACAGTTACTAGGCCCAAAGTATTAAGTGGTGTAAATGTAGTCAAAAACTGGTTCTTTCATAAACAGGCGGCATAGCTCGGTTTATGGGTGGGCTCCTCTTCTGAGTAGCAGACACAGTTACTAGGCCCAAAAGGATTTTCAGGACAATATGCGGTAAAAAATTATTAGAAACACACACGGTGTAGCTCTTTCACAGGTGTACTACACCGCTGGCTACCAGACAACGCTACTATGCCCTAAAACTGTCTATTATCATTGAAAACCATTATTAATGTGAAAAAAAGATACGCTTTTGTTTAACGAAATGTTCTCCAACGGAAACTCGAACAGCCGAATTTTAATCAAAGTGTTGTAGTTCGACGAACGGATCTAACACCGCCCAAAACAGCTAGAATTTGAACTTGGCCAACAGTTCCACTCAAACACCACTCATCTGTAATCAGGAGGCAGACTTAGACGGTCTCAGCCACAGTATGGATTCGACAAAATTGCAGAAAGTTGAGAAAGGGTACAGTATCACCGGATAACAGGTATATATAGCATAGTTTAAACATTTAAAATCTCCGTGTTTATTTCTGGAGTCCGACTAAGACACTCACAGCCTCAGTATGGATTAGACAACAATCTAAAAAGTAGAAAAAAAGGAAATGTTTTTGAAGGGTACACCAGTATACACTGTTAGGGTATTTTTAAATCTTCATATATATTTCTGTCTCAGTAAGTCAGTCCAGACTCTCCGCGAGAGGAAACGAGATGGATAAAAGTACAGACATAAAGTCGAGTGATTGCAGAAATTTAGGAATTACTAATCACGGGAAAAACTCCCGGGAGAATTCTCAGAGGCGATGCTGACCCTCAATTACTTTGTGTGTGGAGACAGCGAAAACAGTTCTTTGTGAAGAAAGGGTTGCTGTATCGCAGTACCGTTGATCCCATCACCGTTACTCATCTCCATCAAATTTTGATCACAGGGAGAGATGTAGACATGGTCCTCACTACCTATCATGATCTGTCACATAACTTTGGAGTGCAAAAGACAGAAGCCACAGGCTGTAGGCGATTCTATTGGATTGGCATGACAGGGCACATTTAAAAATGTGGGCAGGAATGTCACACGTCTGTGAGTAGGAAAACTGTGAAAGCTGACGATAAACCACCACTGCATCTCATTGTGAGTTGACGTCCATAAGAAATGGAAGCCATTGATCATCTGAAGCTAGAGCCCGGCCAGCAGGACAGGGCATATCTATGTCTTAACCATCATCTATCAGTTCACCAAATTTGCAGTGGCAGTCCCAGGGAAGGATTTGACAGCCCAGACTACACAGCGGAGGAGCAGGGAGAGGTAAATATTGAAAATGCTGGGGCCCTGCCCAAGCAAGGGGGGCCCTCTCGTGGGCGTCAGTACTGGCACTGGGCCCCTCATAGTACTCCGGTGTGTCTGACGGTGGGTGTGCACCCCCACAATCAGAGACACTTGATTGCACTATGAGGGACCCTGTGCCAGTGCCGGCGCCCAAGAGTCGGCCCACCCACCTGTCCAGGGCAACGGCACTCGCATGGTTGCGTGCGCTAGGTGGTGACTCCGGCCATGGGGGAGAGGCAGCCCAGTTAGGGAGGTATAAAAAATGGCATATGTTGATGTTGGACATTCAGCAGCTGCAAATGGAGGAATTGGAGAAGTCCGAGGAAGAGGAGGACAAAAGCGAGCCATTTTTCTGGCAAAATATGTGTCATCAGGGGAAGGTGGTACAAAATCCTTTGAAACCCATGCATGGTTCATTTTAATGAAGGTTAGCTCAGCAACATTTTGGGTTTACAGACGGGTCCTTTTTTCTGTCAGGATTGAGCCAGCAGCACTGAAGACTCTTTCCGATAGCACACCATCAGCAGGGCAAGCGAGCTGCTGTAAGGCATATTGTGCCAATTCAGGCCAGGCATCCAGTTTAGAGGCTCAATAGTCAAAGGGGAATGACCTGTGAGGGAGAACATCGATATGGAACGAGAAGTAGTTTGTAACCATAGTTGACAACTGCTGTCTCCTGTCACTTTCAATTGATGGAGTATTACCAGTCGTGTGAGCGGGACTTGAAAAATCAGTCCACAACATGGTCATGAAACCCCTGTCTCCAACGCCACTTCTGATGTGTGCACCACGAACACCTCTTCCATGTTGCCCCCTACGGCTCGTTGGAGAACCATCACCGCTGTTGTGTGCTGGGAATGCCTCAAACAAACGGTTTACCAGAGTTGCTTGTTTGTTAGCCAATATAAGGTCAAGGTTCTCCTGTGGCATGATGTTTTGGAATTTTTATAGCGTGGATACAGGATGCTGGCCAACCAGTATTCGTCATCGTTCATCATTTTGTCAACGCAGGGGTCCCTATTCAGGATCTGCAAGGCATAATCTGACATGTGGGCCAATGTTCCAGGTGTCAATGATGCACTGCGAGTGCTGGGTGGAGGAGCACTTTCTGGCAAATCCACATCCCTCCAGTCACGCACAAACCCTGTACCTGACCTTGCCACGCCAACATTTTCTCTTGCCCCACGAGAAGCATCCTCCTCCCCTAAATAATCATCCCCATCATCATCCTCCTCCTCCTCTTCCTCTTCTTCCTCCACCTCGTCCAGGAGAGGTCCCGGAGCAGACAATGGCTGACTGTCATCAAGGCTTCCCTCCTTCTCTTCCTCATCCTCCTCGGCTGCAGACGCCTGATTCTTAATGTGCATCAAAGTTTGCATGAGCAGACGCATATGATGGCGTCGTCTGCGCTTACCAGTCGTGTGCATTCCTCAAAACACTGAAGGACTTTACAGAAGTCTTTCAGCTTCGACCACTGCACACCCGACAACTCCATGTCTGCCCTCAAAGTGCCTGGCCATGTATCCTCCCACAAATGCATTACAGCCTGCCTCTGTTCGCACAGCCTCTCAACCATGTGCAGGGTGGAGTTCCACCTTGTTGCAACGTCGATAATTAGGTGGTGCTTGGGAAGTTGGCGCAATCGCTGCAGCTTCTGCATATGACTGGAGTGTACGGGCGACCGGCGGATGTGCGAGCACAGTGTTCGGACCTTCTGGAGCAGGCCTGTTAACTCCGGATAATTATTGAGGAAGCACTGCACCACCAGGTTCAAGGTGTGAGCCAGGCAAGGTATGTGTCAGAGTTTTGAAAGGGCTATGGCTGCCACAAAATTCTGGCCGTTATCACTAACTACCTTGCCTGCCTCAAGATGTAGACTGCCCAGACATGACTCAGTTTGTCGCTGCAAGTAGTCGGCCAGTACCTCCGCGGTGTGTCTGTTGTCGCCCAAACACATCATCTTCAACACAGCCTGCTGACGCTTACCACTAGCTGTTCGATAGTGGGACATCGAGTGTGCAACACTGGCAGCTGCGGATGTGTCACGCCGTGCTCACCTGGGGGCGGGACCTCGGTCCCGACGTCATCTCTTCCGGAGCCGCGGTCACTCCGGGGGTCCTGTCGGGTGTGCACGCGCAGCTCTCGTCCCCGGGTCTCCTCCTACATGTCATGTTTGCGCTTGCGCGCTCCTGTCAGTGCTGTATGGGGCTTGGTCCTCCCTATGGTAATGGAGGACCTGACCCGGAACCTGTAGTGGTCATGTGCTTTCTGGCTATGTCCTGACCCGGAACCAGTAGTAGTCATGTGCTATATCAGACGACCTCCCCCTAGGGGAGGTGCCTGATTATTGTTGTGCTTCCTGGCTTGGTCTGCCGTGTCCCTGCCTGGCTGTGCGCTGTATTCAGGTCCCCTGCCTTGCACTCTGTTGTGCCTCTTGGCACACGCTCTGAATCTGCACTCTGCTTTGTACTTGGTTGTGCCTCCTGGCACACGCTCTGACCCTGTGCTCTGTCTCGTACTCGGTTGTGCCTCCTGGCACACACTCTGATTCCGTGCTCTGTCTTATACTCAGTTGTGCCTCCTGGCACACACTTTGATTCCTTGCTCTGTCTTATACTCAGTTGTGCCTCCTGGCACACACTTTGATTCCGTGCTCTGTCTTATACTCAGTTGTGCCTCCTGGCACATGCTCTGATCCTGTACTCAGTCTCTTACTCTGTTGTGCCTCCTGGCACATGAACCAATCCTGTGCTCTGTCTTATGCTTAGTTGTGCCCTCTGGCACACACCCTGCTCCTGTACTCTGTTACACCTCCTGGCACACCTGCTGCCTGACTCAGTGCTCTGACGTGCTCCTTGCACGCATCCTGCTTCACTCACACCCGGACGAACGATGTCTCTGTATACCACGTGTTCCCGTGTCCACGCTTTACACGTTCCTGCAGACACACTCACCCACTCGTGTCTCCTGTGAGCCGGCCGCCTGGTGCCAGCAGTCGTGGTGCCTCACCCCCTGGGGCTTGCCACTGACACTCCCTGTATAGGGGTGGTCTTCACTAGGTCAGCTCGCCCTGGGAGGGTTGGTGTCACGACCCAGAGGGTCCACTCCAGGAGTCGTCACAGTATAATCAGGCCATGGACCCCGCTGGTACCACCACCTCCATCCAGAAGGAACTGGTGTTCCTACGGGAGAGTCAGACCAGGATTATGGCCTTTTTGAAATCCATGGAGTCCCGTTTGTCGGCCATACAACCCGTTTCTGCCCAGTCCTCGGCCCCGCACCCGATGCCGCGCCTCGGCAAGCCACCCCGACATAGCGGGGACCCCAAGTTTTGTCGAGGTTTTCTGAACCAATGCCGGTTACATTTTGAGCTTTTGCCGCAGCACTATCCCACTGAGCGCGCCCTTTATTGTTTCACACTTAGAGGGGGAGGCATTAGCATGGGTGAACCCCCTCTGGGAGCGCAATGACCCACTCGTCTCTCAGCTTTCCACCTTTTTGGACACCTTCCGCAAGGTGTTCGACGAGCTGGGTCGGCTGGCCTCTATCACAGAGTCCCTCTTTAACCTCCATCAGGGTACGCTACCGGTGGGACAGTATGCCATCCGTTTTCGCACCTTGGCCTCCGAACTCGGTTGGAACAACGAGGCTCTCGTAGGGATCTTTTGGCGTGGTCTGTCCGGTCGGATCAAAGACGTACTGGCAGGTCGGGATACCCCCACCTCTTTAGAGGATCTGATCTCTCTGGCGACACGCATTGACCTGCGGTTTCAGGAACGTGCCCGTGAATTAGCCAGAGAGAGGAGCTCCTCTCACCTCCTCCGTTTCTGCTCCAAGAAGCCGGGAAACTTCTCCGCCTAGGGTTGATAGGAGAGGCCTCCCTAGGTGTGCGTGATTCCTCTCCCCTCCGCTCGTGTCCGTATTATTGAATCTCGGTGCCAAGCGTTATTCTGAGGAGGCTTTTCTGGATTCTGGCGCGGAGGGGAATTTTATCACACTCGAGGCGGTTAAAAAATACCGGATTCCTGTCAGATCCCTGGAGACTCCTCGGTCGATTGTTTCGGTCAATGGTACGTCCGTGCAGGAGACCGTTACCCAGGCCACCGAAGAGATCGAGCTGCAGATCGGAGCCCTGCACCTGGAGAAGATCTCCTTCCTCGTCTTGTCTACCATGTCTTACACACTTCTTCTAGGCCTCCCTTGGCTACGGACTCATGAACCAACCCTGGACTGGCGGTCGGGCGAGATACTCCAGTGGGGACCGTTCTGTCAGGAGAAGTGCCTGTTGCCCGTCCGTCCGATGAACTCTGCCGGTCCATCCCCGGCACCTACAGGTCTGCCGTCGGCTTACTGGTCCTATGCAGATGTCTTCGACAAGAAGGAGGCCGAGACTCTGCCCCTCCATCGGCCATATGACTGTCCAATTGACCTCATTCCTAGTTCTACACCACCCAGGGGTAGAATATACCCGCTATCCCCTGCTGAGACCCAAGCTATTTCTGACTATATCCAGGAGAACCTTGCGAGAGGTTTTATCCGTAAGTCCTCCTTGCCCGCGGGAGCAGGATTTTTCTTTGTAAAAAAGAAGGACGGCTCCCTCCGTCCTTGCATAGACTACCGAGGCCTGAACGATATCACGGTCAAGAACAAGTACCCATTGCCATTGAACCCGGAGCTCTTTGACCGACTTAGCGGAGCTCGAATTTTCACCAAACTGGATCTTCGTGGGGCCTACAACTTGATCTGCATTCGTTCCGGGGATGAGTGGAAGACCGCCTTTAACACCAGAGATGGTCACTATGAGTACTTGGTCATGCCCTTCGGCCTCTGCAATGCCCCAGCGGTGTTCCAGGAGTTCGTGAATGACATCTTCCAGGATATGCTGTACTCCTGCGTGGTAGTCTATCTGGTTGACATCCTCGTTTTTCTCCAGACCTCTCCGCCCACAGAAAGAACATGCGTCAAGTCCTCCAGCGCCTGAGGGAGAACCGCCTTTATGCCAAGCTCGAGAAATGTGCCTTCGAGCAAACGTCCCTGCCATTCTTGGGGTACATTATCTCAGAATCAGGTCTACGCATGGATCCGGCAAAGGTGTCCGCCGTCCTCGATTGGCCACAGCCCCATGGGGTGAAGGCAATCCAACGCTTCCTTGGGTTTGCGAACTACTACCGACAGTTCATTCCTCATTTCTCCTCGTTGGTTCGCCCCATCTCGTCCCTTATCTGCAAGGGAGCTAACCCAAAGGCTTGGCCCTCTGAGGCTGAAGAGGCCTTTCAGTCGTTGAAACAAGCCTTCGCTGCTGCTCCAGCGCTTCACCGACCTGAGGTTAATAGACCTTTCACTCTCGAGGTGGACGTATCCTCTACTGGGGCTGGCACAGTCCTTCTGCAGAAATCCTCTTCTGGTCGTTTTGTCACCTGTGGCTTCTTTTCTAAAGTATTTTCCTCCACTGAGCAGAACTACTCCATTGGCGACAAAGCGCTATTGGCCATTAAGTTGGCCTTGGAGGAGTGGAGGTACTTACTGGAAGGTGCCATACATCCATTCAAGATCTTCACAGACCATAAGAACCTGGCGTACATCCAGTACGCACAGAGGCTCAATCCTCGGCAAGCCAGGTGGTCCCTTTTCTTCGCCCGCTTTGACTTTGAGCTACATTTTCGGCCCGGCGATAAGAACGTTAGAGCGGATGCGTTGTCAAGATCATTCCTGTCGTCTGATGCAGAGGAAGAACCCTCTCATATCATTGATATATCCAAAGTAATTACTGTGGCTCCTGTCAAGCTAACCACGTTACCTCCGGGAAGAACCTTTGTGGCTGAGAATAACCGAAAACGAGTGCTAAATTGGGGACATTCGTCCAAGATTGCCGGCCACGTTGGTGTCAAAAAGACTTTGGACTTAATCTCTCGCCATTATTGGTGGTCTTCACTCTCCTAGGATGTTAAAGACTTTGTAGCATCTTGCCCGTCCTGTGCCCAGAACAAGATACCCAGACAACCACCCTCCGGTCTTCTGTTCCCGCTTCCCGTTCCGTCGGCTCCATGGCAGCACATAGCCATGGATTTCATTACTGATCTGCCTTGTTCTTCCGGTTGTACTGTGGTCTTGGTGGTTGTAGACTGATTTTCAAAGATGGCCCACTTCATTCCTCTTCCCGGACTACCCTCTGCTCCTGACTTGGCGAAGATCTTAATTTCCCATATCTTCAGGATTCACGGCTTCCCCCAGCACATCGTGTCTGACAGAGGGGTCCAATTCACCTCCCGATTCTGGAGAGCTCTATGCGGACTCATGAAAGTGTCATTGGATTTCTCTTCCGCCTATCACCCCCAAACCAATGGGCAGGTGGAACGTACCAACCAGATCCTTACATCCTACCTCTGGCATTTTTCTAATGCTCATCAGAATGACTGGGTCGGTCTACTTCCTTGGGCTGAGTTCGCCTACAATAATCACTCCAGTGAATCGTCTACCAAGTCTCCTTTCTTCATCGTCTTTGGACAGCATCCCAATGTGCCTCTACTGGTACTTCCTGTCTCAGGGGTACCTGCTGCCGATTCTCTGTCTGTGGAGTTCTCCAGGGTATGGCAGGAGACCAAAACCGCTCTCGAGAAAGCACGGGACAGAATGAAATTACACGCTGACAAGAGGCGCCTGGACGTTCCTCCATTTCTCCCTGGTGACAAGGTGTGGCTCTCCACCAAATGCTTCCACCTTAAGGTACCATCTTACAAACTGGGTCCCCATTACATTGGTCCTTTTGAGGTCCTCAGGCGGATTATTGATGTTGCTTACAAATTGAAGCTGCCTCCTTCACTGCGTATTCCCAATTCCTTCCATGTATCTCTCCTAAAACCTGTGGTTCTTAACCGATTTCATCCTTCTCCAGGCCACACACTCCAGCCTGTTGGCTTGGGGGATGAGTTTGAGGCGAATGATATTTTGGCCATGAAGAAGGTAAGAGGGAGAACCATGTTCTTGGTCGATTGGAAGGGTTTTGGCCCCGAGGAGAGGTCATGGGAACCCAGGGAGAATATCCACGCACCCCAGATTTTGTTTAAGTTCCTCTCCAGTTTTAGAAAGAGGGGGCATAAAGGGGGGGGTACTGTCACGCCGTGCTCACCTGGGGGCGGGAACTCGGTCCCGACGTCATCTCTTCCGGAGCCGCGGTCACTCCGGGGGTCCCGTCGGGTGTGCACGCGCAGCTCTCGTCCCCGGGTCTCCTCCTACATGTCACGTTTGCGCTTGCGCGCTCCTGTCAGTGCTGTATAGGGCTCATCCTCCCTATGGTAATGGAGGACCTGACCCGGAACCTGTAGTGGTCATGTGCTTTCTGGCTAGGTCCTGACCCGGAACCAGTAGTAGTCATGTGCTATATCAGACAACCTCCCCCTAGGGGAGGTGCCTGATTATTGTTGTGCTTCCTGGCTTGGTCTGCCGTGTCCCTGCCTGGCTGTGCGCTGTATTCAGGTCCCCTGCCTTGCACTCTGTTGTGCCTCTTGGCACACGCTCTGAATCTGCACTCTGCTTTGTACTTGGTTGTGCCTCCTGGCACACGCTATGACCCTGTGCTCTGTCTCGTACTTGGTTGTGCCTCCTGGCACACACTCTGATTCCGTGCTCTGTCTTATACTCAGTTGTGCCTCCTGGCACACACTTTGATTCCTTGCTCTGTCTTATACTCAGTTGTGCCTCCTGGCACATGCTCTGATCCTGTACTCAGTCTCTTACTCTGTTGTGCCTCCTGGCACATGTACCAATCCTGCGCTCTGTCTTATGCTTAGTTGTGCCCTCTGGCACACACCCTGCTCCTGTACTCTGTTACACCTCCTGGCACACCTGCTGCCTGACTCGGTGCTCTGACGTGCTCCTTGCACGCATCCTGCTTCACTCACACCCGGACGAACGATGTCTCTGTATACCACGTGTTCCCGTGTCCACGCTTTACACATTCCTGCAGACATACTCACCCACTCGTGTCTCCTGTGAGCCGGGCGCCTGGTGCCAGCAGTCGTGGTGCCTCACCCCCTGGGGCTTGCCCCTGACACTCCCTGTATAGGGGGTGGTCTTCACTAGGTCAGCTTGCCCTGGGAGGGTTGGTGTCACGACCCAGAGGGTCCACTCCAGGAGTCGTCACAGGATGGAGTGCTCGTGCGACTGCGCTCTGTGGATGAGCCTTCGCTTCTGGAGGAGGAGGAGGGTCGAACGACTACAGCCAACTGTTTCCTATACCGTGGGCTAGGCAGCACTGTCCCACCGCCGCTGTCCCCTGAGGACCCTGCATCCACCACATTAACCCAGTGCGCAGTGATGGACACGTAACGGCCCTGGCCATGCCTACTGGACCATGCATCTGTTGTGAGGTGCACCTTTCCACTCACTGATTGCTTGAGTGCATGGACAATGCAGTCTTTCACATGAAGATGGAGGGCTGGGATGGCTTTGTGAGAAAAGAAGTGCCGACTGGGTAGGTAACAGCATGGTACTGCGTAGGCCATGAGTTCGCGGAAAGCTTCCCTTTCAACCAACCTGTAAGGCATGATCTCTAACGAGATTAGTTTGGCAATGTTGGCGTTCAAACCCCGTGTATGCGGATGAGAGGATGAGTACTTTCTTGCCCTACTCATAGTCTCTGGTAGGGTGAGCTGGACTTGAGAGCTGCATATGGTGGAACTAGCGGTGGACATGGCGGACTGAGAGAGGGTTAATGATGGTGATGGAGTTGGTGTTCTTTCTGATGGCCTAGATTCAGTCTTTCGTAGCAATAACATTGTGATTCCCTGACTGCTTTGGCCTTGCAATGACACCTCAACATTTGCTGCTGGTGGTGTGCTAACCGGTGGGCTTACAATGGGGGAAACGATGTAGCGTTGCTGACTACCTTCATTGGGAGCAGTTGCACATGTGGTACGTGAGGTTTGGTAGTCCATCCACGCTTGCAAGTGCAAGGTGGTTAAATGTCTAAGCATGCAACTGGTATTCAAATTTCTCAGATTTTTCCCTCGGCTTAAGGTCTTTGCGGACTTCTTACAGATAACCTTTGCCTGATCATTAGGATTTTGTTCAAAAAAGTGCCACACTGCACTTTTCCTACTATGGAAGACATTTTGAGGCCTTGCACGCTGTGCTAATTTGACCGTCTGGCCTAGAGGTCCTGCAACTCTTTTGGTTTTTGTAACCCATTTTTGGACTGCTCCGGGCCTGACAGATAACAGCTGTTGCGATGTCGATGCCTGCTGCGGATGCTCCTCCTCCTCTTCTGAGGTATTGGCAGTGGCACCCTCTTCCCCAAATGGATGCCAATCTGGGTCAACAACTGGGTCATACATCACCTCCTCTTCAATGTCATGTGTACCTTCCTCTGTGTCACCATGAAAGGTGCTATAGTATGCAGGAAGGGGCACCTGAGTTTCACCAGGGTCAGATTCTGGCTCAGTACACTGCGAGGACAATGTAGTGCTCTGAGTGAATGTACCAGCAGATAAATCTAGCAGTGGCTGTGCATCAGTGCACTCCATGTCAGATTCTTCTTGGACTGGTTAATTCACAATTGACTTGATAACCCAGGCATGGTATGTGAAAAGAGCTCCATGGAGTAATCTGTAGTGTGGCCTGCCACATCCTTTACTTTTGGTAGGGGTGAAGGACACAAGGAAAGGTGTGGTTCCTGACCATGAGCCTCCAATGACGACTCAGTGTTTTTATTTTTTGAAAGTTCAGAAGAGGAGGCGATAGAGCTGGAGGCTGTGTCAGCAATGTAAGCCAAAACTTGTTCCTGAAGCTCTGGCTTTAAAAGCGGTTTACCTACTCCCAGAAAAGCGAGCCTTCGAGGCCTTGTGGAGCCAGACGATGACGCAGGCTCAACACCTCCTGCATTAGGTGCTATTGTGCTTTTTTCACTACCAGCAGATCCACCACCACCACCAACACCATCATTACCAGCTGGCAACCCCCGCCCACTTCCACGGCCTCTTCCAACACACTTCCTCATTTTTGGGAAAATGTACCCAAAATTCCACCAGCAATATGGTACTGTAAAACAAGATACAAGGTGTATATAGTATTGGGGAGAATTTGAATCTCCCTTCAGACTTGAGGACACTGAACTATTATCTCAGGCCTAGTGTAGATTACACCTCAATATAACAGTCTGAAATTGGATGGTGTATAAAATGTCTATATAGTACTGGGGATAATTTGAATCTCCCTACAGACTTGAGGACACTGAACTATTATCTCAGGCCCAGTGTAGATTACACCTCAATATAACAGTCTGAAATTGGATGGTTGAAAAAAATGTCTATATAGGACTGGGGAGAATTTGAATCTCCCTAGAGATTTTAGCAAGCTGACAATGATGCTCTCAGTCCCAAGTATGGCAGCAGGCAGCCTAATAAGCAGGACTGCTGCACACAAAAATGTGGAAAAATGAACGCTTGGTAACTGGGCAAAAAAGAGGATGAAAAGTATTTTTGCTTTTAAAAAAGCAGTTTGCACAGCAGTGTGAAAACAGAAATGCAGCTATCAGGGAGCCTTATAAGGCAGCCTAATAACCAACAGAGCTGAATGCACCAAAATATAGCCTCTTGCACTGCACACTAACTGGTGTGTTGTACAGGCAAAATTGCTAGCAGCAGAAGCAGTTTTTGTATCTTCTTCCCTGCCTAACGCTCTCCCTACAGAAGCAGCAGCAGCAGCTCTCCCTATTCTGAGATCAGCAGAAGTAAGATGGTGGTCGGCGTTAACACCCTTTTATAGCCCCTGTGACGCCACACAAAGCAAGCCAGTCACTTGCATGCCCTTCTCAAAGATGGTGGTGACCACTGCCTATGTCATCGCGTTGCCCACAGTGTGCGTCCTCCATCATTGGCTGAAAAAGGGCGCTGGATGCATCTTTTGAAACGTGACTTTGGTCGTCTACCTCGTGGCCGACCTCACGCTATGGTCGGGTTTCATTTCATGAAACCTGACTTTTGCGAAAGTCGGCGACTTTTGAAATTGACTGACCCGTTTCGTTCAACTCTACCCCCATTTGTAATGTTGAGCCGTGACCAAAAAAATGGTCAAAAATGTTGGCTTTGTCCCAAATGTTTCATTTTCACAAAGGTAAACGGAGTTTTATGGACAACAAAATTTGTTGTGTAATTTCTCCTCAGTACGCTGATATCCCATACAGTATGTGGTTGAAAAGTACTTTTGAAGCACAGTGCAAAGCTCAGAACACAAGAAGCGCCATATTTGAGTTCAGATTTTTCTGGAATAGTTTGAAGGTGTCATATCACATTAGAAGAGGGCATGGGGTGCCAGAAAAGAAGAAACTCCCCGTAATTGATGTCATTTTACAAACTATACCCCTAAAGAACTCATCTAGGGGTGCAGTGAACATATTGGCACCACACTCAGAATTTTATACCATTCGGCGTGAAGAAAAAATAGTTCCATTTTTACCACTAAAATGTTGTTTAAGCCTAGAGTTTTTAATTTTTATAAGAGCTAGTAGGAAAAATTGAACCTCATTGTTTGTTGTACAATTTCTCCTTAGTGCGCCAATACCCTACATGTAATCGGGAATGACTTTTTAGGCACAATGCAAAGCTAAGAAGGGTAGTAGCACCATATTATTGTGCAGATTTTACTGTTTTGGTTTGTTGGTGCCATGGCTCACTGAAAATCCCATTGAGGTGCCAGAACAGCAGAACCCTCCCATAAGTGACTCCATTTTACAAACTACACCTCTCAATGAATAAGGGTGCATTGATCACATTGACACTATGAGTATATAACAGAATTTTATACCAATAGGCAGTGAAGAAAAAATAATTACATTTTTACCACAAAAATTTAGTTTTAACCCCATATTTTACATTTTCACATGGGGAAACGGGTAAAAATGGAGTATAAATTTATCACAGAATTTATGCTGAATGTGCAGTACCTCTAATGTGGCTGTACAGTACTGCTTAGCCACATGGCAAGACTCAATTTGCCTCCTGGAGCACAGATTTTCCTAGAATAGTTTGTGGACTCCATATACAGAGCCCCTAAGTGCTGGAAAAGAAGAGTACTCTCCTTAAGTAATCACATTTTAGAAATTATACCCCTTTGGGAATTTATCTTCAGGCGTAGGAATGATTTGACTCCGTGGATACTTTTCAGTAATAAGCAGCAGTGGATGTTACTGAGTGAAAAGAACAAATATGCTATTGAGGTGGCCATACATTGTAGTGCCCATACATTGTTGTGCCTGTACACTGTAGTGCCCAGTATATTATGCCCAGCTCGTGCTTCTGGAGACACGCACCTTTAAATTAGTCAAAATCTCATCACTAAAAAAAAATGCCAAACATGTGGAACCTAAATGTGATTTAGGCACACTGTGGGACTTAGAAGGGACTTAGAAGCATTTGAATTTGGGAGCATAGAATTTGCTGAATGTTTTTTTCTGGGGGGATCAAGGAGCCATTTTGCTTTTCTAGATCCTTTGTACTACCAGTAATGTGGAAGCCCCTATAATTCTGTTAACAGATGATGTACCTGAACGGGGGACAAGCTTTTTTTGTGGTTTGATTTGAGGCTTTTGTTGGGAACATTTTACATAACATATTGGATCAAGCTTATCCTGCTCTCTACACTGAGCACTTAAATCATGGTTTAAATCTAAATCTCTGAGTGACACGATTCAGACTAAACACCTGAGTGATTCATTCCCTAAAATGCACCAGCAGAGTTACTCTGGACTCTGGCCTCTGTTCATCTTTGTCCTTCTTTTCAGAAGTGCACAAAACTGTGACTGACCTCGCTTGTATCCACGCCTAAAAAGACAGACACAACCAGATCAGAGGTCAGAAAATGTCCACAAGGTCTTCATCTCCCTCATTATACGGAATATTCCGCTGGGGGTTTCATCTGATTTACTTATTTCAGAGATTTATGTGGAAATCCCAATGTAAGTTATTAGCGAAGAGCGCAGGATAAATGTGAGCCGATCCTTACTGCAATCTGTGGGAGGGAGAATGAACAAATCAATATCAAGTGAAGAATTAATTTTTTCATTTTTTTTATGCCATTCCTCTTGCGGTATAAGTGATTAAATGACCTAATTCTTCTGGCAGGTGCGATTACAGCAATAACAGATTTATATCTTTTTTTATGTTTGGCTGCTGTCTCACACTAAAAGACGCTTTTTCTTTGCAAAAAAAAAGTTTTTGCATTGCCATACTTGAGAGCTATAATTTCTCTATATTTTTGCCAACAGAGTCATGTTATAGCTTGTTTTTTTTTGCGGGACAAGTTGACGTTTTATTGGTACCATTTTCAGGTACATTTTTTAAAAATCTTTTTCTTTTCCATTTTTGGAGGCATAATGAACAAAAAAACGGCATTTCAGGAATTGTATTTTTAGAGATCTATTATGCCATTCCGAGTGTGCTAAAATTAAGAAGACAGAATTATTTTTATTACAGCAATACCACATTTATATATTTTTTTTTATGTTTTGACGCTTTTACACAATAAAAATAATTATTTTTGCATGAGTGTATACTATAGCTTTTTTATTTTTCCACTAATGGAGCTGTATGGCAGTTTGTTTTTTGCTGGACAAGATGAAGTTTTTAGAGATACCGTTTTTATTTACATTTTCTTTTATCGTGTTTTTTTTCCAGTTTTTGTTTATCGGTATGATGAAAAAGCATAGTTTTTTCTATTTTGTTATGATGTTCACTCAATGGGTTAACTATTGTGACAATTTGAGTCATTCTGGACTCAGCGATACCAAATATGTGTACTTTTTCTATTTATTATTTTTTCATAAAAACACTGATTTGTCTGATCTGCATTGCAATTCATTATACCTGCCAGAGTGCTGCACAGACAGATCGCTCCTTAGACCATGCTCTTAGCTTGGTCTAACAGGTTTCTGTAGCCTGTTGACCTGGATGCTGTCATGACAACCTTGGGTCACCATGTAAATGATCAGACCCTTCAATAACGTTGTGGGGGCACTGATCGGATGAGTGAGTGTTCCCCCCTCTCTTTCCCAGCCGCCTAAATGTTGAAATCTATATTTATTGTGGCATTTAGAAGGTTAAGCTGCAGTGGGCGGTTTGGGCACGACTCCAGGCTGTATGAGCCGTGTGTCAGCTGCCATGTTGGCTGAAGACCCGGTGGCGATCACATGAGCACTGAGCACAGCTGCTGTGCCCGCATGATTTTCAAGACGTATCCATATGTCAAAGGTTGGAAACCCCTTCCTAAGGCTAGGATCACATTGCGTTAGGGGCATCCGTTTAAACGGATGTGCTAACGCAGATGTCATTTTTCATCTTTTGTGCACATAGTGCGAACATATGCGGTAACGCAAGGTAGCATTTTGCTACCATGCGTTAGCCATACAGGTCTATCCACAGCGAATGCATCCGATCACTGTGCGTTAGACCTGACGCACCTGAAAACGCTGTAGACAGCGTTCTTGGGTGCATCACAAAGTAACGCATCATCACTAATGCATGCCTATTTAAGCATACGTTAGGATGTATTACTAACATTGCGGCCAATGGGCGCGTTAACGCATCCGGTACATAGCGTTAGTGCAGCTGTGTAATGGATGCATTAAATGCAGGGCACTAACGCAATGTGAACCCACCCTAACCATGATGTATGGACACGTCTAAGGTTGTGAAGAGGTTAAAGTTACAAATATACCAAAATGCCAGACTAGTGGCCAATACATTGTGCCTAGTTTCTGCTTCTACTGATATGAACTAAGTGGGCTTTTCTTGCTACAGTAATGCCATACACATAATCTGTACTAGTCTCTGGCTTCCTCCATTCAATGGCTCTCTCCATTAATGAAATGCAAGATTTAACCCATTATACTGTCCTCATACATGTTAGCAGAGTGTGCAATGAGACATGTAGCTAAACCCCCTGTCTTCTTTAAGAAAAGAGGCTGTAAAATTGCAACCTTCTTTTATTGATTGCAGATGTGACAGGAAAGGGTGAAACTATAGGATGCAATAATAGGAGCATTTCAGAATATATAACTGCACAGAGCATAAAATACAGATAGTCTGCAATACACAGTAATATAAGGTAATACATAGGTACCATGAGGTGGTACATAGGTACCATGAGGTAATACATAGGTTCCATGAGGTAATACATAGCTGATCATTACCTATTTAATACAAAAAATGTTATAAACACAGGATTATAACACCTAGATAGTGCTTACCAACTATGCTTAGAGCAGGCTGTTTAAGACGCATGAAGAACACGAATGGTGTAGTTTCTCCTAAGACACATGGAGGAATAATGGCTGCTGTTCCCCTCACAGTGTCATAAACAAGACTATGATGTAACAGGAACAATCCCACAATACATTGCAAATTAAACTAGAATCTATGCATTAAACGGCCAGCAGGTGGTGTTTTTACCTTACAGTATGAAATATATGAAGGATTAATACACACAAAAATACAATGTCTGTAATAATCGAAGACACAAAAAATGACTAGACCTTCTAGACAGCAATTATATGGCTAGATAGAACACCCATTATTCTCCACTATTGGCATCCTTGTGTGCAGCACATTTAAGTGCAATAAGTGGTTGTGTTACACAACCCTGACCAGGTGAGCAACTCACTTTTTGATATTAACCTGAATAAGATCCTATTACATCATTATTTTTTACAGTTTACTTCCATTGTCATTATTTTTGAAATGTAAAAATATAAGGTTAAGGAATGTCAGATATTGTTAGTGGTAGAATTTATTTATTTAGAAGTTTCAATTCTTATTGAAGAATTTCTCAAATTTATGATATCTTACAATGTTTTTTGGCTTTCTCTCCAATCCACTGACGTCTGAGTGCAGTAATAACATACTCATGCAAAGCATAAGAAACTTAATTTATTTCATCTGCAGTATTGTTTTTACTTGTTTTTGATGTTTTTGTTGTTTTCCTAGAAATAAAGGAACTTCTATTTTCCTATGATTCATTTCATAGTTTAGATAATTTAGCGATAAAAATAGTGCAATCTCAAATGTATATCGCAAGGTAGATATGATAGCATTAAAATGATTAACATTTAGCATGGAGCTAAAAATAGGCACACTTCTTATCATGGTCTTTGCACAGTAGGAGTAATAAATACAAGCATACCTGATTAATGAAAAAATAATCCCAAGGTTAAGTAAGTGAATTATGAGAGGGAGTAGCTCATAAATCTTCCAGACGATTTAAGTGCATTATTTAAGTACACTGAATTGTTTTCTGAAACTTTGCTTGTAGTTTAACATGTGGATTCAGATTTAGGTCAGAAATAACATGGAACAAATTACAAATAGATAAAAAAAGAAAGCAAAAGAAATATAAAGTTCAATCCAATAGCGTAACTATTGGGATAG
Organism: Dendrobates tinctorius; assembly: GCF_039654945.1. Taxonomy (NCBI): domain Eukaryota; kingdom Metazoa; phylum Chordata; class Amphibia; order Anura; family Dendrobatidae; genus Dendrobates; species Dendrobates tinctorius. The sequence goes on along the minus strand of NW_027361704.1, from coordinate 40,875,429 downwards.
AGGGGTGGCAGAGGGTGCGGCCATCCCAGGCCCCGCTTTGAGGGGGCACACCTGAAGCTACACTACCCTTACCCTCCTGCAGTAGACAAGGGAGACAGGATCCCCCTTTGTCTTGATTATACCACAACAGAGATGTGACAAAAGACTTCTGTGTCTGGTTTCGCAAACTCCTGCACTGGTTAAAAGTACTTCACAATCTTATTAAACAGTGCAAGTTTTTTTCCTTGCTGGCAGTGCAAGGGTTAATCTGTTCAGTTGCATCTCCTGGATCTTTCCTACTTGGATTGTCTCAGCTGTTCAATGGTGGCCGCTCTTCTCTGCTATATATGCTTGCCTCTGGCACTTATGGATTGGCAGTGTTATTTTTTACTGCCTGGTTTTGGAGTTGGAGGTGTAGTTCATGGTTGGAGTTGGTGTTTGGAGTTTGTTCAGGAGACTGTTGCTTGAATTTTTGTCTGTGTGCGCATCCACAATTTCTTCTTGTTGGAATATGTTTGGTGCAACAACTCCATTCCTGTCTATGAGTGTTCAGTTGCTAGATTTGTATGCTATTTATAAAGTTAGAACAAAAAAAACTCCCAGAGAGAACATGTGACTGTATTTCCTGTTTTCCCTATGTCTGCGTATGAGAGAAGCAGTTTGCTGTAGATGCTGCACAGATAGAGACACACAAATGATTTAGTCCTGATCTATTACGCTTATCATATATTGTTCTTGATTGTTCCTGAATAAAGAAGCTCTGTTGTCACACGTTTGGAGAGTATCCTGAATAATCTGCTACCAACACTCCTATTTGGTTTCTCCTTCCTTTAACTTCCTGTGTCTCACTCTGCTGTTTGTTGTGTGTATTTTGTATGGTTCTTATATATATATATATTTATCCTTGTTCATTTTCCATTTTTTGCCTGGTTAGTGAGTTCCTATACATTTCAGCTTCTCACTACCCTTGGTGGGGGAGGGAACAGATCAGTGTTGATATAGGAGCTTAGCAAGGCATGTTAACCTCCGCCTTCAGGAGTAGTTCGAGGGACAGGGATAGACTAAGGTGCCCCTAGTTTTATGAGCCATAGTCTCATCATCATCATGATAGCAATACTGCTCTTCATTCTGTAGACCAAAAGTCGCCTTAACCTAGTGGTCTACAGAATGGCCAAGGTGCCGACACACTCGCAGGAGGGCAAAGTCCTAGAACGGTGACATTATCAAACCACTCCAGGACTCTGACATCCTGTGTGTTCATTGGTGCTTTGACAGCACATTGATCCTCCTAAGTCTCACCGGTGGAGCCATCCACTATGTAACAAAGTACGGCACTTTACATAATATATAAGTACACTTTATACTAAGGGACTGTGCTATAAATAATAAGTGAGTACACTGTATGCTAAGGGACTGTGCTATACATAATAAGTGAGTACGCTATATACTAAGGGACTGTGCTATACATATATAAGGCTAAATTCTTGTATACGTGTGCAGTGTCTGTGTTCAGCCCACTTTTACAGATGCCTTGAGCATGTTCTAGTCTGATCCTCAAAATCGAATCAGAACAGGACATTCTCTGACCCTCACAGATCTCATTCTCAGATCTGTGATTTTCACGGATTTGTGAATAGACCTATAAAACACTACGAGTCCATGTGCCGTCTGATAAAGAAATCTGTCATCACACAGACATATTACATGAATGTGAGAATGCAGCCTATGGGATTTTACAGATAACATTATTACTCCAAGTCACACAGTGCAGTGGCAGAACAATATTTACATCCAGGAACTTACCGCTGACTTCTCATCTGATTAGAGTCAATTTCTGCTGTTTCTTCTCCATCTGGTCAGACCTTCATGTCGACATCTCCCAGCCATGACTCATCTTGAAAGACATCAGAAATGCTATTTTTTATACAAACCAAACAACACTTGTTCCTAATTATCCACCAGCAAACTCCAAAAATGAGTTTGGATTGTTTATGTCAGGAAAAAAAATAATTGGTATCGGCGGCACATAAACAGGGAATGTCCATCTGATAACATGATGCTGTATTGAGACAGAACAATTTTATAAGTGATCATTCTGATCCATTAATGTGCATAAAGGCCAGTGAATGACGTGTATATAGTCAATTAGTGCTTGGAAATGGTGTGTTTGTGTGTCAAAAAGTCACCTCTACTTGCACCATAAAATAGCCAAGCTCTTTGTGCATAGTCAAGCGCATAGACAATTTTGTAACCATAAAACCAATTATCACCAAACTATTGGAAATGTGATAATTATCTGTAGACTTGTATTCATTTTTAATCCCACCCAGGATAACATCTGCAAGGAGTTTGTATGTTCTCCCCGTGTTTGCGTGGGTTTCCTCTGGGTACTCCGGTTTCCTCCCACATTCCAAAGACATACTGATAGGGAATTTATATTGTGAGCCCCATCGGGGACAGTGCTAATAATGTCTGTAAAGCTCTGTGGAACTAATGGCGCTATACACCGTAAATGAGTAAAATAAATAAATTAAATTAAATAAATAAATAATAAAGTTCTGAGCTTAGGACTCATGTAGGTAATATTACATATCAACAACCATTCTATCATAGACAATTGTGGGGGATTGACTCTGAGATAGACGGTGGTTCACACAAATGGGCAGTTTATTAAAGGTTCATAAACCGTCAGGGTTAACAAATTAAAACAGCCTTTTCCAGGTAACCAAAAGGTATAACAGAACAAAACGTAAAATAACCAATATAAAACACGACTCACCCGTTTAAATATCAGTCCTTTACTGTCAGACTCTAGCAGGGACTGAGCAGAACATACAAGGCTTCCTCACCTTGCAAACAAAAAGACCAGGTGAGACAGCCCCAGCTGCCTTAAATCAAACATTTCAAAACCTGGACTGGAGGTAAGTGAGCGGCTGATCCTCCCCAACTCTTTCAGCTGCTTGTAAAATCCTGACACATAATCTGGGCCCATTAAAATACTTCTCAGCACTATGTGTGCTGGAGACTGCTTCTCTCTGGGTCCTACATCATCAAGGCTTGGCATCTCGGGGACACATACCTCCCATCCATGACCTGTCCAACTGACACCTTACACAGTCCAGAGTAGAGTATTACCTAATCTCCCAAGTTAAGCCCTGCATTACAAAAAAGGTGTTGAATGACTGCATTCTTGCAGAGATGGGGGAATAAAATTAATAGTTTACCATTATTGCAATTATTTAAAGTGGTTGTCTACTACTCGGTCAAACCCTTCTCAATTTGTATTTTTGTTCACTATAAAATAATAACACTTACACTCACCTCCGGTTCAGACGCCGTTCAAGCGGTGTCAGCATTGTCTCGCCCGATACTCGCATAAAATAGTCACGTCAGACAAGCCCTGTGGCCTATCAGCAGGTGCTTCACTCTCTTTGCCTTTGGAAAAATCATTTGCATCAGATGAAAATGAGAAATGCTGCTCTCTCACCTCCTCCAGATGTATGTAATACGTCAGAAGGCAAGAAGAGTGAAATGACTGCTGATTGGCCGGAGGGTTCGCGTGACATAACAATGTTACAAAAGCCCTGGGCAAGAGAGTGCCGACACTGCTGGAACGTTGCCTGCACTGTAGATGAGTATAAATGTTATTATTTTACTAGGGGAAAATATTGAGAAAGGGTTGTCCGAGTAGTGGACAACCCTTTTAAATATCATTCTGATTTTCAGAACTGTTACTTTGAGCATGAGCTGGTCCATCAAAATGTTATTAGCATTATTTTTTAAGAAAAACACCCATTTTTAGCTATCTGCATAGGCTGCAGTCAAAAGATACAGTGGTTTGAAAAAGTATTCTCCCCCTTGCCATTTTTCGTGTTTTGCTACCTCACAACCTGGAATTTCAGTTTTTTTTAGGGTTTGCATCAGTTCATGTAAAGAAAATTCCTACAACTGTGAGCATATGGCTTTCTTTTTATTGTGAAGAAATCAACAAATAGGTCGAAATAACTGAAAATTTCAGTATGCATAGCTATTCACCCACCTCAATTCAGTACTTTGTAGAGCCTCCTTTTGCAGCAATTACAGCCGCAAGTCACTTTGGATAAGTCTCTATGAGCTTTCCACATCTTGCAACTGGGATTTTTTCCCATTCCTCAATTCAAAACTGCTCCGGCTCCTTCAAGTTAGACAGTTTCCTTTGGCGAAAAGCAATCTTCAAGTCTGTCCACAGATTCTCAGTTGGATTAAGGTCTGGGCTTTGATTAGACCACTCTAAAACATTTAGACGTTTCCCCTTAAACCACTCGAGTTGCTTATGAAGTATGCTTTGGGTCATTGTCATGTTGGAAGATGAATCTCCATCACAGTCTCAAATCACAGACAAATTCAAATAAGTTTTGCTCAGGAATATCCCTGTATTTTGCACCATCCACCTTCCCCTTAACGCAGACAAATTTCTCTGTCCCTGTTGCATAAAAACATCCCCCAGCATGATGCTGCCACCACTATGTTTCACTGTGTTGATGATTTTCTTAGGGTGATGAGCTGTGTTGGTCTGGTGACAGACATAGTGTTTACTTTGGTGGACAAAAAGTAACCTTCCTTCCTACACCTTCCTTCATACATTTGGGGAGTCTCTCACATGTCTTTTGGCAAACCTAAAACAAGCCTTACAATTTTTATGTTTAAGTAAATGATTTTTCTGCCCACTCTTCCATAAATGCCACCTTCATGGAGTGTTTGGCTTACTGTGGTCAAATAGATAGATACTCCAGTCTCTGCTTGGTAACTCTGTAGCTGCTTCAGGGTTCTCTCTACTGTCTCTCTGATTAATGCCCTCCTTTCCTGGACTGAGAGTTTTGGTGGGTGGCTCTCTCTTTGCAGTTTATTGTTTATTCTTTCCATTTGCTAATAATTTATTTAATGGTGCTCTAGGGGATTGTTAGAGATTTGAATATTTCATTTTATAACTCATCCATGACTGGTACTTCTCAACAGCTTTGTCCATGACTTGTTTGGAGATCTCCTTGCTCTTCATGGTGTTTGGTTAGTGATGCCTTTTGCTTAGTGGTGTTGTGTCCTCTGTGGCCATTCAAAAAACATGTGTATATACTGACAGACCATGTGACACTTAGATGACACACACAGGTGGACTTCCTTATACTAAGCATGTGACTTATGAAGGTAATTGCTTGCACCATAAATTTTTAGGAGCTTCATAGCAAAAGAGGGTGAATGCACATTCCAATTTTTAGTTATTTGATCCCATAAATTTAATTTGTGACTACATTTTTCTCACTTAACTTCACCAGCTTTAAATATTTAAATAGAGATTGTAATATATCAAAATAGGTAAGAAGCCAAGGTGGTGAATACTTTCGCAAGCCACTGGATAACAGTAAATAGTTGTCGTCTGAGCACATTTATTTTCAAATGACTGAAGCAACAAAATCAGTGCAATTGGCTTTTTTGCCTTCCCTTATTATCTCAGAGCTCGAACTATTTACCTGAAACTTACATTCAGATGCAATCAGATTTCATGCAGTGAAACCTTAATCCTTGAATCATCACAGTTGCAAAAATACAGATCGCCTGGTGAACTGAACTTAAGTAGGAACTATTACTGGCCGCCATGTATCCCTTGAAATCCAGGGATTAAGTTTTATTCCAGTGTGACTTTTGATGTGTATAACCCCACACCACTGACTCTAGTAAATCATTTTAACTTCTAAGCTTTTTAAGACTTACTTTTCTAATACTTTGTCATGTAGAATCAGAATTGTTCACCCAACAATGGATAATATTGATAAAAAAATATGATTATTTTGCTAGCAGCACATATAATATTGAAATGTATACATCAAACGTAAGGGGGCTTTACACATAGCGATATCGCTAAAGTGTCACCGATATTTTGACGCAGCAGCGATATTGCTAGCGATATCGCTACATGTGATACTTACCTCCGACCGGCTCCCCTGCTGGCTATCGCTGATCGCACAAGATCGTCCACGTCCATTTCTCGTCATCGGCTTCCTGCTGGCGCCGACGAGCGATGCATGGATGCAGGCGGAAGACGGCTGTCATTGCTTCATCTGAAAGGTAAGTACGACCGCCGAGCATCGCTACATCGCTGGTGAGATCTGCCTGTGTGGAAGCTCACTAGTGACCATTTAGCGATGCACCAGTGATCCTGACCGGGTCGTTTCGTGGTCGGGATCGCTGGTGCATCGCTAAATGTAAAGGGGCCTTTACTGTAAGACTGATTAACTGCTTTAGCCGCTAAAATGTAGCATTAACTTTGGGTGATTTACCCAATTACCCCCTTATTAATACTCCTATGTGGAATTCAGTCCTTTGAAGTATATTCTGCAAGCAATAAAATTGCAAGTTTACTTCCCCTAGGTAGACTATAACATTTTTTTAAAAGGATGCAAATTACTTTTAAATATAAAAACAGTAAAAAAAAGCAACAAGTGTAAAGGGACTTGTCAGTGCTAGGGATGAGTGAATGTGGTTGTGGCATTACTGTGATTGGCTAGCCATCTGACATCATCAGGGATAATAAAAAGACAGGCACCTGCAGACTTGGCAAACTGATGACGTTGCACAGCTATGTAACACTGCGCATTGGAGGGAGAGAGTGCTTGTCTAGGTCTGTGTGCACACTATAAAGAGTCCGAGGCCTGTAGTCTTGATACTGGTGCTGAAGCTGAGCTATCATACTGACAGCCCTTCTAAGGGCTAATCATTTGCATTGCTGTTTGTATCACATACAATCACATGCATTTAGATTAGGGAGGGAGAGAGAGTCGCAGGAACAGGGAGTCTGACAAAATCCAGTCTATAGACAGGTATTAGGCAGGTGCAGTCTGTTTGCAAATATATAGCTGCAGCTTTTTTGTGGGCACCAAAAAAAATAAATATATTTTTATCCATCAAGTATTAAGTTCTTTGAGGTCCTTTTTGTGTTATGTAACACACCCAAAAATCGTTGAAACATTTTCCTGGACTACATTTCTCAGCTAAACACTATTCCGTAGTGTGGAGTACATTTGTCAAAATCCATTTTTGGATTCGTGGCAGATCTGATTCTACTATAATTTAAATGCAGCTTTTTTCCTTTTAGGCCAGCAGGGGTTAATATCAGTTTTCCTTGCTGGCAGCTTGCTGCAGCTGCTGAGTTGCTAGGTCAGTTGATGTGGGTGGCGACCACTCCCACCAGCCTTTAAATAGTCACCTGATGCATTAGCTGACTGTTGGTGCTAGAGTTTCTCTGGAGACCAGCCGATGAGTGAGGAGCTGTCTGGTGTCAGCGTGTATCAGCTGTTTGAGGTCCTGGTTCCGCATCCTCTGCTGAGTGGAGATTGCAGCAGCAGCTTGGAAGCTAAGTTTCCTTGTTCCCTGTCTTTGCCTGTCTCGTGTTTGTCACTACCCCCTGTGGTTTTACCATCTGCAGTGGTGAGCTAGCGTCCTTGCCGGCCAGTGCACTAGCCAGGGTATAGTGAGGTGACAGCTAGGGATGAGGTTAGTGACCGCGCAGGGGGAAGGACCCGCATAGGGCGTTAGGGAATCTTAGGGATAGGCACAGGCTGAGTTAGGAGGTGCCCCATCCCACATTCCCTATTGTGAGGGCCTTCCTTCCCCTTTTTCCATCCCCATGGTTGGTGTTCGTTGTGTCATCTGTTGGACTTAACCGAGTCGGTCCGTGACAACATTTCTGTGAGCTATAAAACTGAAAGGAAAGCTTTTAAAAATTTTAAAAAGAAGAAGCATTTAAAAAAATGAAGCATTGAAGTATTTTTATGGATTGAATTTGATTGTTATCCATATACTTTTGCATTCTTTCTTTTACATTACGGTGGAGTAAACTCCCAAAAACCACTTTGATTGCTGCAGGAAACCAAATTTTTTTCTTTTATTAAAAATAAACTTGGTTTTAAGAGCCCTAGCAATTACAAACCTGTGTAAGACATGCGTTAAGTGATGGCCAAGTGGAAGTGCTGATTATGGTGCATGCAGATGCTGAAGACATGGGGCAGGTGCAACTACGCCTGTTGCTGGAGCTCAACAATCATGCCCATTCACAACACATAGGTTCCTGACCCACTAAAGCCAAAGCAGTGTGAACAGGTGGTTGGTTGGTTAGCAGATAATGCTTCCAGCAGGCTTTGCAGCACTACACAGTCTTGAACACGGTCCAGTCTCATGAGCAGGCTCGGTCTGGCCTGGCGAGGTACCGAGTAAATGCACGGTGGCCCCGAGGGTCGCTGGGGGCCCTTTAAAAATGCTGCCCCTTTAAGTGCGTGGGCCCTTTAAAAGCGTGTCCCATGATTTGAAGGGACGCGTGCGTGCACATACCATAGCGCGAGGCGGCGCGGGCCCAGCATACCCCCGTCTGAGGTGATGACGCGGCATCGGGCGACCCCCTTGCTGGCTCTGGGTCTCTCTGATGACTCACCCAGCCCCAGGACCTTGCCACGTGACGTCAGCGCTGTTCTTGATGGGCGGTGAAACGCCCCGCGCTCTGCTTTCCGGCTCTGTAGCTGGTTAATAGCATAGCAGCCAGCATGTGAGAGAAGAGGACGCCGCCGAGCTCTGCTCTCCCTGCTGCTGCTCCCGCTCCTACTTTGCTCTGGTCCGGTGAGTAGAGTCTAAAGTGAGTGGGTGACGGGTGGTCTGTGTCCCTGGAGAGGAGGGGAAAAAAGTCTCCATGGTGGAGGCCAGAGGGGTCCGGAGGAGGGAAGAGGGGTCTAGAGGAAAAAGAGGAGGCCAGAGGGGTCCGGAGGAGGAAGAGGAGGCCAGAGGGGTCCAGAGGAGGAAGAGGAGGGAAGAGGAAGAGGAGGCCAGAGGGGTCCAGAGGAGGCCAGAGGGGTCCAGAGGAGGAAAAGGAGGCCAGAGGGGTCCAGAGGAGGAAGAGGAGGCCAGAGGGGTCCAGAGGAGGAAGAAGGGGTCCGGAGGAGGAAGAGGAGGCCAGAGGGGTCCGGAGGAGGCCAGAGGGGTCCGGAGGAGGCAGAGGAGTCCAGAGGAGGAAGAGAAGGCCAGAGGGGTCCAGAGGAGGAAGAGGAGGCCAGAGGGGTCCAGAGGAGGAAGAGGAGGGAAGAGGAAGAGGAGGCCAGAGGGGTACAGAGGAGGAAGAGGAGGCCAGAGGAGGAAGAGGAGGGAAGAGGGGTCCGGAGGAGGAAGAGGAGGCCAGAGGGGTCAGGAGGAGGGAAGAGGAGGGAAGAGGAAGAGGAGGCCAGAGGGGTCCAGAGGAGGCCAGAGGGGTCCAGAGGAGGGAAGAGGAAGAGGCCAGAGGGGTCCAGAGGAGGAAGACGAGGCCGCGGGGTCCAGAGGAGGAAGAGGAGGCAAGAGGGGTCTGGAGGAGGAAGAGGAGGGAAGAGGAAGAGGAGGCCAGAAGGGTACAGAGGAGGCCAGAGGGGTCCAGAGGAGGAAGAGGAGGCCAGAGGGGTCCAGAGGAGGAAGAGGAGGCCAGAGGGGTCAGGAGGAGGGAAGAGGAGGGAAGAGGAAGAGGAGGCCAGAGGGGTCCAGAGGAGGAAGAGGAGGAAGAGGAGGGAAGAGGAAGAGGAGGCCAGAGGGGTCCAGAGGAGGCCAGAGGGGTCCAGAGGAGGAAGAGGAGGCCAGAGGGGTCCAGAGGAGGAAGAGGAGGCCAGAGGGGTCCAGAGGAGGAAGAAGGGGTCCGGAGGAGGAAGAGGAGGCCAGAGGGGTCCGGAGGAGGCCAGAGGGGTCCGGAGGAGGAAGAGGAGTCCAGAGGAGGAAGAGAAGGCCAGAGGGGTCCAGAGGAGGAAGAGGAGGCCAGAGGGGTCCAGAGGAGGAAGAGGAGGGAAGAGGAAGAGGAGGCCAGAGGGGTACAGAGGAGGAAGAGGAGGCCAGAGGGGTCCAGAGGAGGCCAGAGGGGTCCAGAGGAGGAAGAGGAGGGAAGAGGGGTCCGGAGGAGGAAGAGGAGGCCAGAGGGGTCAGGAGGAGGGAAGAGGAGGGAAGAGGAAGAGGAGGCCAGAGGGGTCCAGAGGAGGCCAGAGGGGTCCAGTGGAGGAAGAGGAGGGAAGAGGAAGAGGCCAGAGGGGTCCAGAGGAGGAAGACGAGGCCACGGGGTCCAGAGGAGGAAGAGGAGGCCAGAGGAGGAAGAGGAGGCCAGAGGAGGAAGAGGAGGCCAGAGGGGTCTGGAGGAGGAAGAGGAGGGAAGAGGAAGAGGAGGCCAGAAGGGTACAGAGGAGGAAGAGGAGGCCAGAGGGGTCCAGAGAAGGAAGAGGAGGCCAGAGGAGGAAGAGGAGGCCAGAGGAGGAAGAGGAGGCCAGAGGGGTCTGGAGGAGGAAGAGGAGGGAAGAGGAAGAGGAGGCCAGAAGGGTACAGAGGAGGAAGAGGAGGCCAGAGGGGTCCAGAGAAGGAAGAGGAGGCCAGAGGGGTCCAGAGGAGGAAGAGGAGGCCAGAGGGGTCCAGAGGAGGAAGAGGAGGCCAGAGGGGTCAGGAGGAGGGAAGAGGAGGGAAGAGGAAGAGGAGGCCAGAGGGGTCCAGAGGAGGAAGAGGAGGAAGAGGAGGGAAGAGGAAGAGGAGGCCAGAGGAGTCCAGAGGAGGCCAGAGGGGTCCAGAGGAGGAAGAGGAGGCCAGAGGGGTCCAGAGGAGGAAGAGGAGGCCAGAGGGGTCCAGAGGAGGAAGAAGGGGTCCGGAGGAGGAAGAGGAGGCCAGAGGGGTCCGGAGGAGGCCAGAGGGGTCCGGAGGAGGAAGAGGAGTCCAGAGGAGGAAGAGAAGGCCAGAGGGGTCCAGAGGAGGAAGAGGAGGCCAGAGGGGTCCAGAGGAGGAAGAGGAGGGAAGAGGAAGAGGAGGCCAGAGGGGTACAGAGGAGGAAGAGGAGGCCAGAGGGGTCCAGAGGAGGCCAGAGGGGTCCAGAGGAGGAAGAGGAGGGAAGAGGGGTCCGGAGGAGGAAGAGGAGGCCAGAGGGGTCAGGAGGAGGGAAGAGGAGGGAAGAGGAAGAGGAGGCCAGAGGGGTCCAGAGGAGGCCAGAGGGGTCCAGTGGAGGAAGAGGAGGGAAGAGGAAGAGGCCAGAGGGGTCCAGAGGAGGAAGACGAGGCTGCGGGGTCCAGAGGAGGAAGAGGAGGCCAGAGGAGGAAGAGGAGGCCAGAGGGGTCTGGAGGAGGAAGAGGAGGGAAGAGGAAGAGGAGGCCAGAAGGGTACAGAGGAGGAAGAGGAGGCCAGAGGGGTCCAGAGAAGGAAGAGGAGGCCAGAGGGGTCCAGAGGAGGAAGAGGAGGCCAGAGGGGTCCAGAGGAGGAAGAGGAGGCCAGAGGGGTCAGGAGGAGGGAAGAGGAGGGAAGAGGAAGAGGAGGCCAGAGGGGTCCAGAGGAGGCCAGAGGGGTCCAGAGGAGGAAGAGGAGGGAAGAGGAAGAGGAGGCCAGAGGGGTCCAGAGGAGGAAGACGAGGTCGCGGGGTCCAGAGGAGGAAGAGGAGGCCAGAGGGGTCCAGAGGAGGAAGAGGAGGCCAGAGGGGTCCAGAGGAGGAAGAAGGGGTCCGGAGGAGGAAGAGGAGGCCAGAGGGGTCCGGAGGAGGCCAGAGGGGTCCGGAGGAGGCAGAGGAGTCCAGAGGAGGAAGAGAAGGCCAGAGGGGTCCAGAGGAGGAAGAGGAGGCCAGAGGGGTCCAGAGGAGGAAGAGGAGGGAAGAGGGGTCCGGAGGAGGTAGAGGAGGCCAGAGGGGTCAGGAGGAGGGAAGAGGAGGGAAGAGGAAGAGGAGGCCAGAGGGGTCCAGAGGAGGCCAGAGGGGTCCAGAGGAGGAAGAGGAGGGAAGAGGAAGAGGCCAGAGGGGTCCAGAGGAGGAAGACGAGGCCGCGGGGTCCAGAGGAGGAAGAGGAGGCAAGAGGGGTCTGGAGGAGGAAGAGTAGGGAAGAGGAAGAGGAGGCCAGAAGGGTACAGAGGAGGCCAGAGGGGTCCAGAGGAGGAAGAGGAGGCCAGAGGGGTCCAGAGGAGGAAGAGGAGGCCAGAGGGGTCCAGAGGAGGAAGAGGAGGCCAGAGGGGTCAGGAGGAGGGAAGAGGAGGGAAGAGGAAGAGGAGGCCAGAGGAGGCCAGAGGGGTCCAGAGGAGGAAGAGGAGGAAGAGGAGGGAAGAGGAAGAGGAGGCCAGAGGGGTCCAGAGGATGCCAGAGGGGTCCAGAGGAGGAAGAGGAGGCCAGAGGGGTCCAGAGGAGGAAGAGGAGGCCAGAGGGGTCCAGAGGAGGAAGAAGGGGTCCGGAGGAGGAAGAGGAGGCCAGAGGGGTCCGGAGGAGGCCAGAGGGGTCCGGAGGAGGAAGAGGAGTCCAGAGGAGGAAGAGAAGGCCAGAGGGGTCCAGAGGAGGAAGAGGAGGCCAGAGGGGTCCAGAGGAGGAAGAGGAGGGAAGAGGAAGAGGAGGCCAGAGGGGTACAGAGGAGGAAGAGGAGGCCAGAGGGGTCCAGAGGAGGCCAGAGGGGTCCAGAGGAGGAAGAGGAGGGAAGAGGGGTCCGGAGGAGGAAGAGGAGGCCAGAGGGGTCAGGAGGAGGGAAGAGGAGGGAAGAGGAAGAGGAGGCCAGAGGGGTCCAGAGGAGGCCAGAGGGGTCCAGTGGAGGAAGAGGAGGGAAGAGGAAGAGGCCAGAGGGGTCCAGAGGAGGAAGACGAGGCCGCGGGGTCCAGAGGAGGAAGAGGAGGCCAGAGGAGGAAGAGGAGGCCAGAGGAGGAAGAGGAGGCCAGAGGGGTCTGGAGGAGGAAGAGGAGGGAAGAGGAACAGGAGGCCAGAAGGGTACAGAGGAGGAAGAGGAGGCCAGAGGGGTCCAGAGAAGGAAGAGGAGGCCAGAGGGGTCCAGAGGAGGAAGAGGAGGCCAGAGGGGTCCAGAGGAGGAAGAGGAGGCCAGAGGGGTCAGGAGGAGGGAAGAAGAGGGAAGAGGAAGAGGAGGCCAGAGGGGTCCAGAGGAGGCCAGAGGGGTCCAGAGGAGGAAGAGGAGGGAAGAGGAAGAGGAGGCCAGAGGGGTCCAGAGGAGGCCAGAGGGGTCCAGAGGAGGAAGAGGAGGCCAGAGGGGTCCAGAGGAGGAAGAGGAGGCCAGAGGGGTCCAGAGGAGGAAGAAGGGGTCCGGAGGAGGAAGAGGAGGCCAGAGGGGTCCGGAGGAGGCCAGAGGGGTCCGGAGGAGGAAGAGGAGTCCAGAGGAGGAAGAGAAGGCCAGAGGGGTCCAGAGGAGGAAGAGGAGGCCAGAGGGGTCCAGAGGAGGAAGAGGAGGGAAGAGGAAGAGGAGGCCAGAGGGGTACAGAGGAGGAAGAGGAGGCCAGAGGGGTCCAGAGGAGGCCAGAGGGGTCCAGAGGAGGAAGAGGAGGGAAGAGGGGTCCGGAGGAGGAAGAGGAGGCCAGAGGGGTCAGGAGGAGGGAAGAGGAGGGAAGAGGAAGAGGAGGCCAGAGGGGTCCAGAGGAGGCCAGAGGGGTCCAGTGGAGGAAGAGGAGGGAAGAGGAAGAGGCCAGAGGGGTCCAGAGGAGGAAGACGAGGCCACGGGGTCCAGAGGAGGAAGAGGAGGCCAGAGGAGGAAGAGGAGGCCAGAGGAGGAAGAGGAGGCCAGAGGGGTCTGGAGGAGGAAGAGGAGGGAAGAGGAAGAGGAGGCCAGAAGTGTACAGAGGAGGAAGAGGAGGCCAGAGGGGTCCAGAGAAGGAAGAGGAGGCCAGAGGGGTCCAGAGGAGGAAGAGGAGGCCAGAGGGGTCCAGAGGAGGAAGAGGAGGCCAGAGGGGTCAGGAGGAGGGAAGAGGAGGGAAGAGGAAGAGGAGGCCAGAGGGGTCCAGAGGAGGAAGAGGAGGAAGAGGAGGGAAGAGGAAGAGAAGGCCAGAGGGGTCCAGAGGAGGCCAGAGGGGTCCAGAGGAGGAAGAGGAGGCCAGAGGGGTCCAGAGGAGGAAGAGGAGGCCAGAGGGATCCAGAGGAGGAAGAAGGGGTCCAGAGGAGGAAGAAGGGGTCCGGAGGAGGAAGAGGAGGCCAGAGGGGTCCGGAGGAGGCCAGAGGGGTCCGGAGGAGGAAGAGGAGTCCAGAGGAGGAAGAGAAGGCCAGAGGGGTCCAGAGGAGGAAGAGGAGGCCAGAGGGGTCCAGAGGAGGAAGAGGAGGGAAGAGGAAGAGGAGGCCAGAGGGGTACAGAGGAGGAAGAGGAGGCCAGAGGGGTCCAGAGGAGGCCAGAGGGGTCCAGAGGAGGAAGAGGAGGGAAGAGGGGTCCGGAGGAGGAAGAGGAGGCCAGAGGGGTCAGGAGGAGGGAAGAGGAGGGAAGAGGAAGAGGAGGCCAGAGGGGTCCAGAGGAGGCCAGAGGGGTCCAGTGGAGGAAGAGGAGGGAAGAGGAAGAGGCCAGAGGGGTCCAGAGGAGGAAGACGAGGCCGCGGGGTCCAGAGGAGGAAGAGGAGGCCAGAGGAGGAAGAGGAGGCCAGAGGAGGAAGAGGAGGCCAGAGGGGTCTGGAGGAGGAAGAGGAGGGAAGAGGAAGAGGAGGCCAGAAGGGTACAGAGGAGGAAGAGGAGGCCAGAGGGGTCCAGAGAAGGAAGAGGAGGCCAGAGGGGTCCAGAGGAGGAAGAGGAGGCCAGAGGGGTCCAGAGGAGGAAGAGGAGGCCAGAGGGGTCAGGAGGAGGGAAGAGGAGGGAAGAGGAAGAGGAGGCCAGAGGGGTCCAGAGGAGGCCAGAGGGGTCCAGAGGAGGAAGAGGAGGGAAGAGGAAGAGGAGGCCAGAGGGGTCCAGAGGAGGAAGATGAGGCCGCGGGGTCCAGAGGAGGAAGAGGAGGCCAGAGGGGTCCAGAGGAGGAAGAGGAGGCCAGAGGGGTCCAGAGGAGGAAGAAGGGGTCCGGAGGAGGAAGAGGAGGCCAGAGGGGTCCGGAGGAGGCCAGAGGGGTCCGGAGGAGGCAGAGGAGTCCAGAGGAGGAAGAGAAGGCCAGAGGGGTCCAGAGGAGGAAGAGGAGGCCAGAGGGGTCCAGAGGAGGAAGAGGAGGGAAGAGGGGTCCGGAGGAGGAAGAGGAGGCCAGAGGGGTCAGGAGGAGGGAAGAGGAGGGAAGAGGAAGAGGAGGCCAGAGGGGTCCAGAGGAGGCCAGAGGGGTCCAGAGGAGGAAGAGGAGGGAAGAGGAAGAGGCCAGAGGGGTCCAGAGGAGGAAGACGAGGCCGCGGGGTCCAGAGGAGGAAGAGGAGGCAAGAGGGGTCTGGAGGAGGAAGAGTAGGGAAGAGGAAGAGGAGGCCAGAAGGGTACAGAGGAGGCCAGAGGGGTCCAGAGGAGGAAGAGGAGGCCAGAGGGGTCCAGAGGAGGAAGAGGAGGCCAGAGGGGTCCAGAGGAGGAAGAGGAGGCCAGAGGGGTCAGGAGGAGGGAAGAGGAGGGAAGAGGAAGAGGAGGCCAGAGGGGTCCAGAGGAGGAAGAGGAGGAAGAGGAGGGAAGAGGAAGAGGAGGCCAGAGGGGTCCAGAGGATGCCAGAGGGGTCCAGAGGAGGAAGAGGAGGCCAGAGGGGTCCAGAGGAGGAAGAGGAGGCCAGAGGGGTCCAGAGGAGGAAGAAGGGGTCCGGAGGAGGAAGAGGAGGCCAGAGGGGTCCGGAGGAGGCCAGAGGGGTCCGGAGGAGGAAGAGGAGTCCAGAGGAGGAAGAGAAGGCCAGAGGGGTCCAGAGGAGGAAGAGGAGGCCAGAGGGGTCCAGAGGAGGAAGAGGAGGGAAGAGGAAGAGGAGGCCAGAGGGGTACAGAGGAGGAAGAGGAGGCCAGAGGGGTCAGGAGGAGGGAAGAGGAGGGAAGAGGAAGAGGAGGCCAGAGGGGTCCAGAGGAGGCCAGAGGGGTCCAGAGGAGGAAGAGGAGGGAAGAGGAAGAGGCCAGAGGGGTCCAGAGGAGGAAGACGAGGCCGCGGGGTCCAGAGGAGGAAGAGGAGGCAAGAGGGGTCTGGAGGAGGAAGAGTAGGGAAGAGGAGGCCAGAAGGGTACAGAGGAGGCCAGAGGGGTCCAGAGGAGGAAGAGGAGGCCAGAGGGGTCCAGAGGAGGAAGAGGAGGCCAGAGGGGTCCAGAGGAGGAAGAGGAGGCCAGAGGGGTCAGGAGGAGGGAAGAGGAGGGAAGAGGAAGAGGAGGCCAGAGGGGTCCAGAGGAGGAAGAGGAGGAAGAGGAGGGAAGAGGAAGAGGAGGCCAGAGGGGTCCAGAGGATGCCAGAGGGGTCCAGAGGAGGAAGAGGAGGCCAGAGGGGTCCAGAGGAGGAAGAGGAGGCCAGAGGGGTCCAGAGGAGGAAGAAGGGGTCCGGAGGAGGAAGAGGAGGCCAGAGGGGTCCGGAGGAGGCCAGAGGGGTCCGGAGGAGGAAGAGGAGTCCAGAGGAGGAAGAGAAGGCCAGAGGGGTCCAGAGGAGGAAGAGGAGGCCAGAGGGGTCCAGAGGAGGAAGAGGAGGGAAGAGGAAGAGGAGGCCAGAGGGGTACAGAGGAGGAAGAGGAGGCCAGAGGGGTCCAGAGGAGGCCAGAGGGGTCCAGAGGAGGAAGAGGAGGGAAGAGGGGTCCGGAGGAGGAAGAGGAGGCCAGAGGGGTCAGGAGGAGGGAAGAGGAGGGAAGAGGAAGAGGAGGCCAGAGGGGTCCAGAGGAGGCCAGAGGGGTCCAGTGGAGGAAGAGGAGGGAAGAGGAAGAGGCCAGAGGGGTCCAGAGGAGGAAGACGAGGCCGCGGGGTCCAGAGGAGGAAGAGGAGGCCAGAGGAGGAAGAGGAGGCCAGAGGAGGAAGAGGAGGCCAGAGGGGTCTGGAGGAGGAAGAGGAGGGAAGAGGAAGAGGAGGCCAGAAGGGTACAGAGGAGGAAGAGGAGGCCAGAGGGGTCCAGAGAAGGAAGAGGAGGCCAGAGGGGTCCAGAGGAGGAAGAGGAGGCCAGAGGGGTCCAGAGGAGGAAGAGGAGGCCAGAGGGGTCAGGAGGAGGGAAGAGGAGGGAAGAGGAAGAGGAGGCCAGAGGGGTCCAGAGGAGGCCAGAGGGGTCCAGAGGAGGAAGAGGAGGGAAGAGGAAGAGGAGGCCAGAGGGGTCCAGAGGAGGAAGACGAGGCTGCAGGGTCCAGAGGAGGAAGAGGAGGCCAGAGGGGTCCAGAGGAGGAAGAGGAGGCCAGAGGGGTCCAGAGGAGGAAGAAGGGGTCCGGAGGAGGAAGAGGAGGCCAGAGGGGTCCGGAGGAGGCCAGAGGGGTCCGGAGGAGGAAGAGGAGGGAAGAGGAAGAGGAGGCCAGAGGGGTCCAGAGGAGGAAGACGAGGCCGCGGGGTCCAGAGGAGGAAGAGGAGGCCAGAGGGGTCCAGAGGAGGAAGAGGGGGTCCGGAGGAGGAAGAGGAGGCCAGAGGGGTCAGGAGGAGGGAAGAGGGGTCCAGAGGAGGCCAGAGGGGTCCGGAGGAGGAAGAGGAGTCCAGAGGAGGAAGAGGAGGCCAGAGGAGGAAGAGGAGGCCAGAGGAGGCCAGAGGAGGAAGAGGAGGCCAGAGGAGGAAGAGGAGGCCAGAGGGGTCTGGAGGAGGAAGAGGAGGGAAGAAGAAGAGGAGGCCAGAGGGGTCCAGAGGAGGAAGAGGAGGCCAGAGGGGTCCAGAGGAGGAAGAGGAGGCCAGAGGGGTCAGGAGGAGGGAAGAGGAGGGAAGAGGAAGAGGAGGCCAGAGGGGTCCAGAGGAGGAAGAGGAGGCCAGAGGGGTCCAGAGGAGGAAGAGGAGGCCAGAGCGGTCCAGAGGAGGAAGAGGAGGCCAGAGGGGTCCGGAGGAGGCCAGAGGGGTCCGGAGGAGGAAGAGGAGGCCAGAGGGGTCCAGAGGCGGGAAGAGGGGTCTGGAGAAGTAAGAGGAGGCCAGAGAGGTTCGGAGGAGGAAGAGAAGGGAAGAGGGGTCCAGAGGAGGAAGAGGCCTGTGCTGTATATCATGTGGGGCTGTGCTGTATACCATGGTGCTGTACACCATGTGCTGCTGTGCTGCATACCATGTGATGCTGTGCTTTATATCATTTGGGCCTGTGCTTTATACCATGTGGGGCTGTGCTGTATACCAATGGGGGGCTGTGCTGTAAACCATGTGATGATGTGATATATACCATGTGGGGCTGTGCTTTATACAATGTGGGCCTGTGCTTTATACCATGTTGGGCTATGCTTTATACCATGTGGGGCTGTGCTTTATACCATGTGGGGCTGTGCTTTATACCATGTGGGGCTGTGCTGTATACCAATGGGGGGATGTGCTGTGTACCATGTGGGCCTGTGCTTTATACCATGTGGGGCTGTGCTTAATACCATGTGGGCCATGCTGTATACCAATGAGGGGCTTTGCTGTATACCAATGAGGGGCTTTGCTGTATACCAATGGGGGCTGTGCTATATACCATGTGGAGCTGTGTTATATACTATGAGGCTGTGTTATATAGCATGGAGGGTACATTATACATTATATTCTATGGGGAGGCTGTGTTATATAATATGGGGGGCTACATTATATTCTATGGGGAGGTGGGCTGTATTATATTCTATTCGGGGCTACATTATATTCTATGGGGGGCTGTATTATCTTTACTATATTCTATGGTGGTGATCGCATCATTCTATAAAGGGGCTACATTATACTATATGAGGAGGCTACATTGTATTCTACGGGGGGGCTGCATTATATTTTATGGTGGGGCTAGATTATATTGTAGGGGGGCTTTATTATACTTCATGAGGAGGCTACATTATATTCTATTGGGGCTGCATTATACTATATGAGGAGGGCTACATTGTATTCTATGGAGGGGCTACATTACACTATATAAGGGGCTGCCATATATTCTATGGAGGGGTTGCATTATACTATATGAGGGGGGCTGCATTATATTCTATGCGGGGTTACATTGTATTCTGTGGGGTGGCTGCATTATACTATAAGAGGGGGCTGCATTATATTCTATGGGGGTTACATTATATTGTATGGCAGGGCTGCATTATACTCTGTGGGGTGGCTGCATTATGTTCTATGGGGTGGCTGCATTATGTTATATGTGGGCTGCATTATACTGTATCGAGGACTATGGGGAATACATTATACTATATGAAGAACTATGGGGTGCATTATACTATGGGAAGTGAATTTTACTACATGGTTGACTGGCGGTCTATTATACTATATGGAGCACTATGAGGAGTGTATTAAACTATATGGAGGACTGAGCAGTGTATTTTAATATATGAAGGACTGAGGAGTGTATTATACTATATGGAGGACTATGGGGGACATTATATTATATGGAAACTGTAGATGTGCTGCTGATAACATGATACTGTATGGGGACAGATTAATTCATTAGTGATTATTCTGTCCCCATCATTCTTTCTCAGACGGTGGAAAGAGGCCGGGTAACAAGTGTTGAACGACTTCAATATTGTCGATCACACTGATTCAGCGTCCTGAACTCAGCGCATGTAACTACAACCGAAATGCTTCTGTGTGATGTGCAATATGTTAGCATTTGGGGCCCCATTTTAAAATTGGCCTAGGGCCCCACTTTGCCTAAATCTGGCGGTTTTAGGAAGTTTCGTCCCCAGCATTTCGCCCCCAGCAATTTGCCCCCAGCAGTTCGCCCCAGGTACATTTCACCCCCGCACATTTCGCCCCCAGCAGTTCGCCCCTGGGTGTTTCACCCCCCAGCAGTTCGCCCCCGGACGTTTCGCCCCTGAATTTTTCGCCCCAGCAGTTCGCCCCCGGATACTTCGCAATATAGGCAAAACATGGCAAAACAGGGTACACACATCCGGGGGTGAACTGCTGGGGTGAAAAATCCGGGGGTGAACTGCCCGGGGTTAAAAATCTGGGGGCGAAATATCAGGGGGTGAACTGCTGGGGGTGAAAAATCCAGGGGCAAAACATCCAGGGGCGAACTGCTGGGAGCGAAACACCCGGGGGCGACCTGCTGGGGGCAAAACATCCAAATCCCAAATCTGGCCCTGGTCATACACATGACATGATGCAGCATCACAGATCACAATCTCTGCCAGTGCCTCCTAGATAAGATACACACGCACCACACTCTTATATGGCCTAATATGTCATATGAGGCCAGTATACCGACCGTACTATCATCCTCCTGTATGCCGTACATAGGCAGAGAGTGTGGTCTGTACAGAGGCAACACTCTGTATGTCTTATAGGGGGCCTAATAGGAGGCCGACACTCAGTATGTCTTATAGGGGGCCTAATAGGAGGCCAACAGTCTGTAAGTCTTATAGGGGGCCTAATAGGAGGCCGACACTCAGTATGTCTTATAGGGGGCCTAATAGGAGGCCAACACTCAGTATGTCTTATACGGGGCCTAACAGGAGGCCGACACTCAATATGTTTTATAGGGGGCCTAATAGGAGACTAACAGTCTGCATGTCTCATAGGAGGCTTAATAGGAGGCTGACAGTCTGTATGCCTTATAGGGGGCGTGATAGGAGGCCGACAGTCTGCATGTCATATACGAGGCCAATATGCCGTACATACCGCAATATCGGCATCCTATATACTGTACATACCACACTCTCAGCCTCTTATAGAAAGAATCTGTTATAGGAGACCGAGAGTGCGGTCTGTATGTGATATAGGATGCCAAGAGTACAGTGTGTACGATATATAGGAGGCTGAGAGCGTTCTCTTTTGCACACTGTGCAGCTTGCTAAAAGGCACACGTTTTAGTGGGAGAGGCCAAAAAATGAACACATAATAAAACCATTTATGGTAGCCATGGGGTGGGCCCCTAGAGTCAATTTCCCTGATGGGCCCTAGGCACCCCAGTCCGACCCTGCTCATGAGCCTAAATTCTGTTCACTTAATCCTCACTCTGATCCTCCTTCCTCCCACCAAGTCCCAGGAGACTAGTGATCCCACACTAGGATACTCTGAGGAGCTCTTTACAACATCATTTCTTGATTTGGCCTCTCAACCTGCATGCTCCAAGAGGGACAGGAGGACATGCTGTTTAGTTATGCACAAACCTTAGAGTAGCCACTGCCGTAAGAACATGAAGGTGGGGAATGGCAAATTTGGGATAAGGAGGAAGATGATGATGAGATATAGTTGCCACTAAGTCTTGTTGTTAAGTCACAAAATCAGGAGGACCAGGGTGCTGTGGTTGAAGACGAGGTGGTGGATTACAAAGTCACTGATCCAACCTGGGAAGCTGGCATGCACAGCAAAGCTAGAAGCAATGAGGGGGAAAAAAATCGGCCACACCGAAACAGACAGGAAGAGGCAGTGGGGTTACTGTTCTGCAGATCACTGACAATCCTGAATCTCTCCGTCAAAGAGTTAGGTGTTCCCCAGTCTGGAACTTTTTAAAGAGTGTTATGAGACAAACAAAATGGCCATTTGCAACCTGTGCCATGCAAAGATCAGCAAGGACTTGACCACTAAGAATCTAATCACCACCAGCATGTTTAGGCATATGTTATCTATTCACCCAACTCGTTGGGCCGAACGCTGGGTCTACGATTGGTGCCTTTGGGTAACACCACTGCCTCTTTCATTGTGCTAGGTGCTTCCCAATGACCTATCCAAAACAATGGCATAGATGCCTCCTTATGCCTCCTTCCTGCACCTATCCTTGCACATTCTGACTTACCATCATCAGGCAATTCCAATTCTTGTCCCAGCACAGCATTGAGCTGTCCCTAACCCAAGCCTTGGAATGAAAGAGAAAGTTTGTAGCCAACCATCCACAGGCCCAAACGCTAACAAAACACATCTCCAGGCTGCTTGCCGTGGAAATTTTCAATTTTCGGCTTGTTGATTAGGAGGATTTCCGCTTGCTCATGGCAGCAACTATCCCTCGGTACTTGGTCCACAGTTGCCACTTCCTCTTCCGATGTGGCATCCCACCCTTGAACTAGCACATGTCCAGGAACATCACCCGTGCTCTTACCAACACACTTACTGAAATTGTCCACTTAATGACCAACATGTCAACAAGTTCTTGTTGCCAGAGATGCAATATTTCCCTGACGGGATACACTGTGTGAAAATTGTAGAGGCTGGGGCCAAGTCACACCCTGGCATGGCACATGTGCAGCGAAAGCCAGTGAGTGCTGGCCCTATTTTGATCAGGGTTTCCTTCACCTCCAACACCAGTTCCTGCACCCCCCTGATTCTACTCATACTCCATCTCTGATGTGCTATCTCAGAGCACATCGTTCACATCAGCCAGAAGCTGGAAGCTCTGCAGCTTTGCCTCAGCGAAGCTTCAAAAAGCTTTGCTGAAGCTAATTTGTCTAGGAAATAAACTGCACAACACAGCAGAGTTGCTTAAAAGAATAACAGACCAGACAAATCTATAGTTTTTGCTTCTGAACCTCCAATCAAGCATGGTTGTGTGTGATAATGAGCGTAACTTGGTGGTGGAACTGTGAAGCTTGGCAAACGCACACATGTATCATGCTTCTTAAAACGTATCGGTATTATATTGGTCATCCACACAATATAAACATGTTCTTGGGTACATTTTGTTTCTATTCAAGCCTCCAAAAACTTGTTAAAAAATGTATTGGTATTATATTGCATATGCATAGACATTTGCAAATTCTTGGAGTGCGCGATATAACGGGACGTGGCGACCCTTAAAGGTATATTACTCTTATATGTTATTCCTCATGGTCCTTTGCAGCAAATTGAACTCTGAGTATGTCACTGTTTACATACGTTATTTGATCCACTGATACACGTGTTATATTTTCTTGTGATAAAAATGTTTTCATAATGTGAGGTAGCACTGTCATTTACTTAGGGGATTCTCACTTGCAGCGAACAAAAACCAGTTCCGGCACGGATTTTCCATCAAATTATACAGTCCTTGCGGTTTATTCACGCCTCATAAACCACAGCAGCAACAGAAAGTTCACTTAATAGCATTACCAGCATAGCGTCCATTATAATGCTTCACTCTTATTATCAATGTCCAGTACGCAGGCTCACTTAGCCTCACAATTATCTCACCCACGTCAGGGTTCCTCATGCGGCTTCAGCATTCCGCACACGTTCCTTCCCTCCAGGGAACTCTCAGGCACACATCGCCATTGCTCCCAGCCACTTCACACGTGCTGTCTGGGAGGAAGCTCCATCTCTGCAGGACCTTCCACACTGGACCAACCAGGTCCCAGCATTCACCCCATGTGACCTACCCTGGCCACATTATATGGTCTATAGCCACACCCACCGGGTCACGTGACTATGACCTCATCACAGGTCCTTCACACCCTCACATAATCTTTTACTACAGGCGTTTTCAGACACACCCCTGGGTGGGTTTGTAGGTAACTGGCCCGCTCAACTCCCAAGTTACCTAGAGACTTCTCCCTTATACCTTGAAATAACACCTCAGCAATACCATTGCTGATCAATACGCATACCTAAGTCTCCATCTCAAAGCCACCCCCTTTGAGATATACAACCATCCTTCAGGATTCTGCCACTTATCCTCTCCCTTGGAACCTCCACACAGCGCCCCCTAGCGGACATAGTGGTTACTACACCACATTAAGCACTTGCACTTTTATGATTATATGTGTAAGATTTTTAGCACTTCTTTTCATTAATTGTTCTTTTTTATTATATTGCACATTTTTGCACACAGTTTTTGGTGATATACCTGAGGGATATTTTTCAAGTAAATGTAATATTATAACATGGTCTGCCCTTTTCAATCTGGTTTGATTTATAGGATATTTCCCTATATGCGCACAATGTTTTTAATGTTTTATATGTATTTATTTCTGCCACTAAGGCATATTTTAATATTTGCTGCTTGGTTATCTTTGGCTATCCATGGCTTTGATTGTTTAGTTGGTTCTCTTAATTTTTAGTGGTTTTCACTAATTTTTCACAGTGCACTGGGGTTATTTTGAATCATAGATTTATATATATATATTTTTTCTTATTTGATATAAAATATCATATATTGCTTTGTTGCTTCAATCCTTAATCAAATTCTTGGGTAGATTTCATTGCTGTATAGGCCTCAAAAAACTTGTTAAAAATTTGTTGGTGTTATATTGCTCACCCATAGACTATTTCATGGTCTGGAGTACATTTTTTTGGCATATAACCTTCAAAAAACGTGTTCAACACTTTAAGTTGTGTGCACAGGTTGTAGATTTGGTGTGTTTTTGTTGCTTTTTATCGGGGTGGCTTTGTGACAAAACCTGAAGTAAAACTTGATGCCAGCAAAGTGATTTAAAAACCTGACGTGTCATGCACAAGTTAAGTATTTTTGACTTGCAGATTTGGTGCAGAAAATAATTTCTGTGCATTTTGCCCTGTGTTTTTCACCATTGACTTCACTCAAGTCAATTAAAAAAGCAGCAAAAATTCACCAAAAAAGTGCATTTTTGCAGCTACATTTTTCCACACAAGACATGCAGAAATGGTGCAGAAATTTTTCTCAACGTTCGCACATACCCTTATTGTTTATTGATCTCCCATAGACTATTTCGAGATCAGGAGAATTTTTCGTTGGTATATAACCCTCAAAAAACTTGTTCAAAATCTTATCGGTATATTGCTCATCCGTAGAGTATTACATCTGTTTGGGCACATTTCGTTGCTGTATAAGCCTCAAAAAAGTGTTAAAAATGTATCAGTATTATATTTCTCATCCATAGAGTATTACATCTTCTTGGGTACAGTTTGTTGTTGCTATCTAAGCCTCAAAAAGCGTGTTAAATAATGTATCGGTATTATATTGCTCATTCGTAGAGTTTTACATATTCTTGTGTAGATTTGGTTGCTAAGTAAGCCTCAAACTTGATTTGTTGCATTTCTGTTGCGTTTTGTATAAAAACCTGAAGCAAAACCACATGCCTGCAAAGTGAATGAGAAACCTAAAGTGTCATGCACACATTAAGTATTTTTGACTTGTAGATTTTGTGCAGAAAATAATCTGCGCCATTCACTTAAGTCATCCAAAAATACAGGGCAAAAAAGCAACAAAAATGCAGCAAAACAGAACTAAAAACGCATGTTTTTGCAGCTGTGTTTTTCCAGCCAAGAGATGCAGAAATGGTGCAAAAAAATATTTTACTCAATATGTGCACGTACACTTATCAGTATTACAGTTGTGCTCAAAAGTTTACATACCCCGGCAAAATTATGTAAACTTGGATTGTTTTTTTACAGAGCCTCTGATTTTCCATTTGTTAATCACAGTTTGAACCTGCTGTCTGGCATTATCAATTCCTTGGATATCTTTTTGTATCCCTTTCCTGTTTTATACAGTTCAGCTACCTTTTCCCGTAGATCCATTGACAATTATTTTGCTTTCCCCATGACTCACAATTCAGAAACATCAGTGGCTGGATGAAAGATGCAAGAGTCTGTCTGGATCCCAGAAACTCACTCAGCTTTTATACACACACTGATTACAAGCAAACAGGTCACAGGTGAGGATGTTACCTTTAGTAGCCATTCAAACCCATTTGTGTCAACTTCTGTGCATGTTATCAGGTCACAATCACCAGGGTATGTGAACTTTTGATCAGGATCATTTGGATATTTTGGGTTGTCACTATGATTTAAAAAGAGAAAACACAGTAGTTTGACAATAAATGGCTTCATTCAACCACTAACCATGAGTGGAGAATGTGTTTTGGTGTTACCATTCATATTCTTTGAAAAAGGCCAATAAAGCAAAAATTCTGCTGGGGTATGTAAATTTTTGAGCACAACTGTATATTGCTCACCCATAGACTATTCTGTGGTCTGGAGTACATTTCCTTGGTATATAACCCTCAACAGTGCATAGCCTTTATGAGTCTAGGAGTACCAATACATAACAATTTGAACAGAATATGTATGAAGCCCTCCATTATGTCTAATACAGGGTGTATCTGAGTCCCTTATTTTTGGCAGTTCTTGCTTCCTTCTAAGATTACACTGAAATTTCCTATTTTTTAATTAAATACTCAATTTTGGCTTACCTAAATTATATATTTTTAAATCCTTTTTAAAGTTTGCCTTAAATACAAGTCTTTATACAGGAAAAAATGTTTCTTAACTTTTTTTTCCTGTAAAATGCAATTTCTCATCGGTTTGGAATGTTTTATTGTCACTCCTTAAAGTTGAGTAAAAATGTGACACCATTGTTCTCAGCAGCGATCTGGCAGTCAGAGATGCTTCCAGGGGTCTTCCCAATGCTGTACTTCTTCCATTCTGCTTTTTTCCCATTGATTTGAACATTTTCACTGCCACTCAGACCTTTCTGTAGGGTTTGCCGGAAAGTAGCTCAGCTTTCCCACTGACTCCCATTATATTTGTTACTTGAAACGAGCATGCGAGTATTAGGAATTGCTCGATTCATCTCTAATATTGAGAAGGGATAAATCAGGATGGTCCCTTCAGGTTGTCTAAGCAAAGTTGACCAGTCTTCCCATAATGCCTGGATCACACATGTGAGAAACACGGCCGAGTCTCGCATGTTAATACCCGGCACTGCTGCCGGCACTCGGGAGCGGAGCGTGCGGCTGCATGTATTGCTATGCGGCCACAAGCTCCAATCTGAGTGATGGCGGTAGTGTCGGGTATTAACAAGTGAGACTCGGCCGTGTTTCGCGCAAGTGTGATCCCGGCCTAAGATGAAGTGTGAGCACTCAATTTCAGCCTGAGTAAGGGGCAAAGACACAGCAAAGAGGAACAGTTTGACACCTGATACATGCAAGCTAAGTAAATGTCCACCTGAGGAGCAAAATTCCAGTAAGTGGGAGAAGAAATTCCATATAAGGCCTCTTTCACACTTCAGTTTTTTGCATCAGTCAAAATCCACCAAAAGGACGGATGCCGGATCCGTTTTATAACTGATGACAACGGATGCCACCCATCCGTTTTTTTGACGGATCCGACAAATGAAGAATTTTAAAGGAATCGCAGCCTGGAAAAGGAGAGAGAGAGAGAGAGAGAGAGAGAGAGAGAATTTTTTTTTTGTCCGGCACCCAGAAAGAATTTCGGGTTAAATCAGTGTCTGGAGGATCCGCCAGAGAAAAAAACGTTGCAAGCTCCGTTTTAAAATCTTTGAGGATGGTGATGGACAGCAACTTTTGGCGGATCCTCAAAAAAACGGATGCAACAGACGGCAATCCGTCACAATCCGCCATTAATGGAAGTCAATGGGGAAAAAAAACGGATCCTCAAAAGAAAATTGAGGATCCGTTTTTTTCAAAACCTGGCGGATTGTGACTGATTGTAAAAAACTGAAGTGTGAAAGAGGCCTAAGAGGTCAAAATAGTGAATGATAGCCTAGCCTGACAGTAAGAAGAAAATGCAGCTGTAGAGCACACCCAGTGTGTGATGTGAGAGTATGGTCCAATGCAATGTGAAACACCATAGTACAGTGTATGACTAAACAAGAGAAAGTAGCATGTAAAGGTAAGGATCACCAAAAGAAATGTAAAAATGAACAATATATTTTTATTAAAGCAATTAAAGTGAGACAAGCAACAAACTTTCACGTGGACCCATCCTGTGTGACACGACCCGCAGGTCGGTAACTAAAACAACAAGACACGGCACGTGTAACTGTCCTGCGTGATACGACCCGCAGGCCAGTAACTAAAACAACAAGACATGGGGGAAGGGGAAAACCAGGAAAACAATTACAATGGTGGCCCTGCGATAGGGAACAGGGACGTGGAGACCTCCTGCACTCCCCTGAGTCAGTGTCTCTACACTCCTAACGATCCCTAGGCCGGGTCCGCACTGGGCGCCAATCAGGATACCTGAAATCCCTAGCTCGCCCTGAATCAATCCATTACTAGTGAAGTGGACGGTGCAGAAACTAATCCCACCACTGCACTAAAGCACACATTGAGGAAAGTGACAAACCGGAAAACACCACTTAGCTTTGCTCTGTTGCTAATGCTCCAAGCAACAGAGTCTGACACCTGAGTGCATCTTTTGCTCCAACCGGATTCTGACTGAGCAGCCCGGAACTCTCTCTAGCTCCTTCCTTCACCAAGGATGATTGGAAAAGACCAATATCACCAACAGTGAGTGAAACCACCTGCTACACCTTTATAGGCAGGACCCAAGGAATCACACCTGCTTCATTATCATGTGCAATAACATTAACCACCACCGGGGGCAAACTAGAACAAAAGACACCACCGTGCAATAACCCCAATGGCCACTGGGGGGCAAAACCAACTCCAAGCAACCAGCTCAAAGGAAAAAAAAGGTTACTTATTCAAAACCTGTCATAATCCAGCATGGATCATGACACAAACATACTAAAAACTATTTAAAAAAAACCCGAAAGGTTCACAAATAGATGACAACAAGGAGGGCCATGTAAGTGCCCCCTCAAAAAAACCTTCCTCCACTATGTGCACCGGGAGTGTGCTATAATAAAGCACACTATACAGCAGGATGAGGTATCAAAGGCTTAAAAAGCTCAACAAAAATGAAGCCCACAAAGTAACAAACAATATTAAGCTAAATACTAGGTAATACCTTACACCCCCCCCAGAAATAGTCCAGTATAACAAATGCTGAGAGATGGCAGAAAAAAAATAAAGAAATGACCCTCTGAAAATCAACAGAAGGTCTGTGGGTGGAAAAGATGTGAGGCTGCATAAGACCTGTTGGATCCTGGAAGGAAAGAGTCACCCGCTCACATCATAGGGGAGGGGAAAGGACCCACGTATATCGCCACAGAGCGTGGCTTCCTCAGGGGAAGGTGAGGGAAAGGGGAACTTGTCAACTTTATATAGAAAGGGTTTAATTGCTTTTAATCACTTTAATTGCTTTAATAAAAATATATCGTTCACTGCTACATTTCTTTTGGTGATCCTTACCTTTACACGCTACTTTCTCTTGTTTAGTCATATGCATTTTTTAGCGTGTGGTTAGTGATCCCATTTATTTTTCTTTCGTAGTGCCCTCAGTTCTTTTTTTGTCTGTATACCACAGTACAGTGTGCTACACTGGTCCCATCATGTCCTGTCAGAAACCAGACTGATTAAGCGGCGTCAGATTCAGTGTGTAAGACCTGCTAGAAAGTGTAACAAGGAACTGTGATGAGGACAGCATTAGTGACAACTCCACTAGAAGGTGGATGTGCATGCTGATGGTGAAGTGTCCGAGGGTGAAATCTGTGTCCGAGGGTGAAACCACTGACCCTTCCCCTGTGTTACGGCCTTCCCAATCTGCTGTCCAGGAAGCAGGCGCTCATGCCTCCTGCCCACAACCTGCAGTTCTACAGACACAACAGTCAGCAACCACGTCCAGCTCATTGTCCCGACACAGTGTTCAGTTGTACTTTGTTAGCATATATGTCTCGTGCCAAATTGTTAGTTAGATAGGGCATACATATTCGTTAGCACTTTACAATTTCAGGTGCTGGACAAAGACTATTGCTGGCTTTTCCAGGCTCCTAAATGAGACTTCTTTCTCTTTATTAAACTGTTGCTTCCCTTCATTTTTTTTAAATTTTGGTCCCAAAAAAATGGTGGTGGGGTATTGCCCAGTTTCTGTACATTTTAAACACATCTAAGAGACGCTGTTAATATGCTTCACAGACTTATTCAGGCCGTACAAATCATACAAGAAGGAATGGAAGCTATATACCATAAAATCAGTAAAGTTTTATTAGGAATAAATTAAAAATGCCTTATAGCACAATACAATACATATGGGGGCAAAAAAAATGCAAAACGAAATAGGCCTTAAACACCAGTATATGGGGTTCAAAGAGATATATACATATACATGTATTCTATTATTGATCCATAAAGGTGTCCCAAAAGAAATAAATAATAATTAATGGAGCAAATAATATAACGCTTCCAAAAGGAATGACTCCTAAGAAGGTCAATATATGAATAAATAACAATTGATCTTATGTAAGGCCTATTTCGTTTTGCATTTTTTTGCCCCCATATGTATTATATTGTGCTATAAGGCATTTTTAATTTATTCCTAATAAAACTTTACTGATTTTATGGTATATAGCTTCCATTCCTTCTTGTATGATCATTGGAAGTGCCTCATATCTAGGCAATATATAATGTTGTGATTATTCAGGCAGTAGCCTTACACATATTGGAACATTATAATCACAACATGTCACCCAATTTAAATTATTCGTCCTCAATAGAGGGTGACATACCGCAGTACAACAATATTACCTTTATGGTAACCAAAGTGAAAAAAGGGTACCACACAAACCATTTATATGTGTCATAAACACCAAATCCATTACAAGAATTAGCGCATAAGAATAAATATAGGGAAGGCAAGCAACCATGTCCTCCTATAATACAGTAAACTACCCTCAGGCATATTAAGCTAATAGTTACAAGTGACTGGTATGCAGCTAGTTCCCTCAAGATCCTCCTATGAGCACTACATGCACAAAAGATGGAAAAGGTATAAGGGCGTTAGCCAGTAGCAGTGTCGGACTGGGGTGCAAAGGGCCCACCAGTAATATTGCCTTCGGGGGGGGGGGACTTTTCACATGCATACATATATTACACCAACCTCTTTCACAAATTTATCTAATATACACTCACTGGCCACTTTATTAGGTACACCATGCTAGTAAGGGGTTGGACCCCCTTTTGCCTTCAGAACTGCCTCAATTCTTCGTGGCAGAGATTCAACAAGGTGCTGGAAGCATTCCTCAGAGATTTTGGACCATATTGACATGATGGCATCACACAGTTGGCGCAGATTTGTCGGCTGCACATCCCTGATGCGAATCTCCCGTTCCACCACATCCCAAAGATGCTCTATTGGATTGAGATCTGGTGAGTGAGGAGGCCATTTGAGTACAGTAAACTCATTGTCATGTTCAAGAAACCAATCTGAGATGATTCGAGCTTTATGACATGGCGCATTATCCTGCTGAAAGTAGCCATCAGATGTTGGGTACATTGTGGTCATAAAGGGATGGACATGGTCAGCAACAATACTCAGGTAGGCTGTGGCGTTGCAACGATGCTCAATTGGTACCAAGGGGCCCAAAGAGTGCCCAGAAAAAATTCCCCACACCATGACACCACCACCACCAGCCTGAACCGTTGATACAAGGCAGGATGGATCCATGCTTTCATGTTGTTTACGCCAAATTCTGACCCTACCATCCGAATGTCGCAGCAGAAATCGAGACTCATCAGACCAGGCAACGTTTTTCCAATCTTCTACTGTCCAATTTCGATGAGCTTGTGCAAATTGTAGCCTCAGTTTCCTGTTCTTAGCTGAGAGGAGTGGTACCCAGTGTGGTCTTCTGCTGCTGTAGCCCATCTGCCTCAAAGTTCGACGCACTGTGCGTTCAGAGATGCTCTTCTGCCTACCTTGGTTGTAACGGGTGGCAATTTGAGTCACTGTTGCCTTTCTATCAGCTCGAACCAGTCTGCCCATTCTCCTCTGACCTCTGGCATCAACATGGCATTTCCGGCCACAGAACTGCCGCTCACTGGATTTTTTTTCTTTTTCGGACCATTCTCTGTAAACCCTAGAGATGGTTGTGCGTGAAAATCCCAGTAGATCAGCAGTTTCTGAAATTCTCAGACCAGCCCTTCTGGCACCAACAATCATGCCACGTTCAAAGGCACTCAAATCACCTTTCTTCCCCATACTGATGCTCGGTTTGAACTGCAGGAGATTGTCTTGACCATGTCTACATGCCTAAATGCACTGAGTTGCCGCCATGTGATTGGCTGATTAGAAATTAAGTCTTAACACACAGTTGGACAGGTGTACCTAATAATGTGGCCAGTGAGTGTATAAAGCTCAATGTACGTGTGTATGTCCGGGATTGGCATCCGCAGCGTCGCAGCTACAGCCACAAAATTTGGCACAGTCACATGTCTGGACCCCAAGCGCGTCATAGGCTATGTTGTGAGGTGAAATTATAACCCCGGGCGTTCCAATTCACAAAACAATTTTTCCCCTATCTACATAATGGGGAAAAAGTGAAAGGAAAAGTGTTGGAGGCAAATTGACAGCTGCCAGATGTGAACAAGGGGGACTTAAAGAATGAGAGAGATGGCGCCAAAGAGTATATACCGTACAGTTGCTAAGGTGGGGCCCTGACATGGGATACTCACCACACACAGGAATATGAACACACACACTACCACGTGCTTCAACACATATACCACCCTCAGCACACATTTCACCACACACACACCAACCTCACCACATAAAAGTCGAAACACAAAAGTCGCCAATCAAAACTCACCACACTGTCCCAGAGCTGTTTAAAAGATGAAAAATGAGCTGTGATTGGTTGCTATCAGCAACAGTTTTCTTTGTAGACAGTTGTTGTAACTGAGGCCTATTATTCTTATCATTTCTATGGTGTTATCATCCTTCTGTAAAGCTGGAAATGGCACAATTTATTACCATGCCAACACAGACCACCCTCTGACACAGACTGCAGGGGGAGCCCAGTATCACACAGGATAGGATTAGACACATGGCTCAGCAGTCAGTATCACACAGGATAGGATTATATACAAGGCTCAGCAGTCAGTATCACACAGGATAGGATTAGACACAAGGCTCAGCAGTCAGTATCACACAGGATAGGATTAGATACACGGCTCAGCAGTCAGTATCACACAGGATAGAATTAGATACACGGCTGAGCAGTCAGTTACACACATGATAGGATTAGGTACACAGATCAGCAGTCAGTATCACACAGGATAGGATTAGATACACAGCTGAGCAGTCAGTATCACACAGGATAGGATTAGATACACAGCTCAGCAGTCAGTATCACACAGGATAGGGTTAGATACACGGCTCAGCAGTCAGTATCACACAGGATAGGATTAGATACACTGCTCAGCAGTCAGTATCACACAGGATAGAATTAGATACACGGCTGAGCAGTCAGTAACACGATAGGATTAGATACACAGTTGAGCAGTCATTATCACACAGGACAGGATTAGATACACAGCTCAGCAGTCAGTATCACACAGGATAGGGTTAGATACACCGCTCAGCAGTCAGTATCACACAGGATAGGATTAGATACACTGCTCAGCAGTCAGTATCACACAGGATAGGATTAGATACACGGCTGAGCAGTCAGTAACACGATAGGATTAGATACACAGCTCAGCAGTCAGTATCACACATGATAGGATTAGATACACGGCTGAGCAGTCAGTTACACACATGATAGGATTAGATACACAGCTCAGCAGTCAGTATCACACAGGATAGGATTATATACACCGATCAGCAGTCAGTATCACATAGGATAGGATTAGATACAAAGCTCAACAGTCAGTATCACACAGGAGAGGATTAGATACACAGCTCAGCAGTCAGTATCACACATGATAGGATTAGATACACGGCTGAGTAGTCAGTATCACACAGGATAGGATTAGATACACGGCTCAGCACACAGTATCACACAGGAGAGGATTAGATACACAGCTCAACAGTCAGTATCACACAGGAGAGGATTAGATACACAGCTCAGCAGTCAGTATCACACAGGAGAGGATTAGATACACAGCTGAGCAGTCAGTATCACACAGGATAGGATTAGATACACAGCTGAGCAGTCAGTATCACACAGGATAGGGTTAGATACACGGCTCAGCAGTCAGTATCACACAGGATAGGATTAGATACACAGCTGAGCAGTCAGTATCACACAGGATAGGGTTAGATACACGGCTCAGCAGTCAGTATCACACAGGATAGGATTAGATACACTGCTCAGCAATCAGTATCACACAGGAGAGGATTAGATACACAGCTGAGCAGTCAGTATCACACAGGATAGGATTAGATACACAGCTGAGCAGTCAGTATCACACAGGATAGGGTTAGATACACGGCTCAGCAGTCAGTATCACACAGGATAGGATTAGATACACTGCTCAGCAGTCAGTATCACACAGGATAGGATTAGATACACAGCTGAGCAGTCAGTAACACGATAGGATTAGATACACAGCTCAGCAGAAAGTATCACACAGGAGAGGATACTTGGGTAATCGTTTAGTTAATTTGTGTTGCAAATCTGTAGTGTTGAATATATGATGTGAAATGTTTTTATGTACAATATAATAATTATAATTTGTTATAACTAACCACAGTTGGTTACTATGCCCAGGCAACGCCGGGCTCTTCATCTAGTATCTCTATATAATAATAAACTGGGTAGTTTGGTTAACGAATGATGAGATGCTTCTTTTTTTCTATACAGAGTGAATTATGATTGGTACTGCCCATACAGTGAGGACGGGGACCCAGATCTGCACAGGGGCCCACCGGGGGATTCCCCTGTTCCCCTATGGGCCAGTCCGAGCCTGACCACTAGTACCTACCAATTGCAGCTGGTGGAGTTCCCTGGATGTCCCTCTGCCTAAAGACGGGCCAGACTTGGTGGGAAGGTAACAGGAGATGGCTGACTCCCTCTTCGCAGCTTCTACTGACAACTCCACTGTTCACAGATCTCCGTGTGCTGACCTTGAGACTTCTTGTGACGCTATTCAGTTACCATCCGTATCCGCACTGTTGCATACCCCTGTTTTACCCGAGATACCGGAACAATTATTTAGAGACTACTCTGAGAGAATGCGGGTTGTTGCGGATTGTACACATGCTCGCGACCCATGCCCGGCGCCATCCCTGAGACATTCACACAAAAGACTGTTTCTATGCTCCAGTGTACCCAAGACAAGCAGGACAGGATTATTGGCACTGTCAGGTGGCAGTTTTACTCGTTTCTTCGTGGCAGAGCCAGAGACTTTGTGCATCATTGGAGACGCCGCCGTGAGTTATTCCTGTCTTTCCCTTGCCAGAATTACAACCGATAAGTGTCCCATTTATTTTCATATGTCCTTTTGCCATTTTCTTGTCCTCCCTGCATGGAGTATCACTTGTTATTGATTGTTCAGTAAAACCTTGTTAACCCTTCTCTAGCTCCGGTTACTAACTACATCCAACGAACTGTTTGCCTTACTCAGGCTTGTGCAGATTGGCAAATGAGACTCCTGTCTCTTTCCCTTGAGGAGGCTGCTTCCAAGTAAAATGAGGCTTGTACATGTTCCTGATATGGGTTTCAGACCTGAGAGACTGACCACAATATAGGCCTATTCCTTTTTTATGATAGTGGCTCCAGTGGGATCCAGTGGCCAAAATGAACTGTGGAGCTCATAAAGCTCATGTTTCATGGCACCTGCTGGCCCTCTGAAGATGTGAAGTGAGGGCAGCATAATGACATGGCGGTGGACATGGTGGTGGTGGCGGGAGAAGCCCAAAATTGAAATGGACATGTTTTATCTGGCATTGTAAAGTGATAGGGAATATGTATTCCACTATCTAGCTAACAATTTAAAATGATGGAGGGACCTCCCAAATGTAGGAATGAGAGCCCTCACAAATGTTAAAGGAAAAATGAAAGCCAAAACGCTGCATGTGAACATATGCTAAAGGGGAGGTATCTTTTTTTTTTTAATTTTGCATTATGTACATGTAATTATGAAGGAAAAAGGTGTTTCTTAGCATTTTTCCTTTTAAAAAAAATGTAGGTTTGGTAAGTCTTTTTAAAAATCCGTAAAACCGGCACAATAGTCTGACAACGTTATTTCCAGATATCATATGTGAGTCGTAAAGGCATGCAGGCTTCTTCTCTATGCTCTTCCCATGTAGTTTTAACTCTTTCCCATCCATTTCAGCTTTTTTCTTAGGCCCCCAGACCTGTTTGTTGGTTCCACTAGAAAAATATTCGGCTTTCTCACTGACTTGCATTGGATTCATTATTCGATATGAATACACAGATATTAGAAATTATTCGTGCCAATTTTCCCGAATTTGAATATTTCACTATTCGCTCATCTCTACTGACAAGCAAACCATAAGACTTGTCTGTAATTTTTTTAAAAAATGTGCTTCCTGATAAGTTAAGTAACCACTTGTTGAACACTTGAATTAAAGGACGACTACACACTTGTATTTGTAATGCAGGACATCACATCAAGGGGCAAGCAACGCATTGTGAAAATATGCGATATTGCACTTAAAGGCTGAGTGCATTATCTAACAACATAATATTCTTGTTTTGTAGGAGAGTGAGCACAAGAGCTTGCAGTTCAACCTCTACATCACAATATCACATAAGCTCAGCAAGCCGATTAGAATATGCTCTAAAAACACTATTGTATAGACAGCTTTGTTGTTCATTCTTTCCGCTACTACCTGTGCAATTATTATTAGGGTTCAAAGACAAAAGTCCAGTCAAGCAGTAAGTTTCAGCACTTGGCCAGTTGACCTAAAAAAATAAACACCTTGCATTCGTCCATCCATACAGAGCACTGTACAGAGCACATCTGCTTATGCTTTTTTCAGCTAGATAGAACCTAAGATAAAAACAAAATGAGCAAATACCCTTTAGTAAGTGAATAGTAATTTAAAATGTAAATAAAATAGGGTACTTAGTTAACACTATGTTGATCAAAAAGATTAAAACTCATCCCACCACAACAAGGTGTACCCAATCGGCACAGTAGGTAACTCTTGTAGTTCACCTCACTATTAGGGATTAGTGGACCTGTGGATGTTCGGGTTCGTCGGGTTTGGTTGAACTAGAGTTAAAAGTTTGATTCGGTATCCGAACTTGACCCCGAGCCTGAACCTTATAGAAGTCAATGGCAAACTGAACTACAGTTCTTTAAAATGGCTGTAAAATGGTCATAGTAAGGGCTTAGGGGCTGCAAAAGGAAGCTAAATAGGGAAAAAAGCAGGATGATTGTTCTGCAAATAAATGTGGATAGGGAAGCGATTTAAAATGACAGAATAAAAGAAAGGAAAAAATTATAATCTTAAAGCAGAAGGTGGAGGTCCAAGTGGAGGAGGTTGAGGTGGATGTGGCGATGTTGGTGGAAGAAGCGTTGGAAGAGGAAGTAGCTGTCACGTAGTATCAAGGTACTGTGAGCACTTACCAGATCCCCCAAACTAGGGGTGCTCCAGTCTATCCCTGTCTCCCGGATTACTCCTAAAGGTGGAGATGCTGGATTCAGGTGCCTTGCTATGCCCCTAAATTAACCCTTATCTGATCCTTCCCCCACCCAGGGAGATTAAGTGCTGAAGTGTATATCAAAACACTCACCACACAGACAGTTAACAGACAGGGATTAAAGAAAACTCCAATCATACAAATACACTTAAAAAATAATAGTCTGAAACTGAGTAGGTGTAGGAATGGGAAACCAAATGTGAGAGGATAAGGAAAAAACACACAAACCAACTCCATGCAGCAATCTCCAGAAATAACTCTCCAACCACCAACTCCAAACATTGAACTTTTTCCTTCACCATCAAACCAGGAAGTAAAATCTTCGCTATCTGGAATTTCAGATTCCCTCCAACAATGACTGGGGAAGGTGGTGGTGGAAATAGTTCAGAGAAAGCAATATGTTTTTTGAGAAGTGATCAGTGAAACACATTATGAATCTTAAAATGTGTGGCAGAGCAAGGCAAAACCAGGGGAAGAGTCCTGAGGAGATCATTTGCATATTCCCAGTGCCTCCTGGGATAAGTGAAGAATCTCCGCGAGCTCAGCGATCACTGGGTTTTGGCCGTTGCAGCTGAAAAGAGGAAATCGGAAAACCAGGGGAAGAGTCCTGAGGAGATCATTTTCATATTCCCAATGCCTTCTGGGAAAAGTGAAGAGTCTCCGCGAGCTCAACGATCAATGATCACTGGGTTTTGGCCGTTGCAGCTGAAAAGAGGAAATTGGAAAACCAATCAGCACGCAAATTTTGGCTCATCTTTCATCGTTTTTAAGAATATGGAAGAGGCCAGGAGCCATTTGGTGAGCTGCGTTTCTTGCTACATGTTCACACACTTACCAGTGGAAAAGCCACACATCACAAGCCACAAATGCAAGCTTGTGCCTCTGTTGGAGGAAAAGTTGCAAAGTCTAGAAGAGAGGTTAGCTACGTTGAAGATCATTAAGGAAGGTGAAGAGTTCTTAGACAGAGCAGAATTATCTCTTCATGTTACAGAAAGAGAAGAAATTCGAAGTGCACCTGAAGAAACAGAGGAATGGAAACATGTGACCCAGAGAAGCAGGAGGATCAGGAGGCAGTCAGCAGTAGCACCCATACTTCTCAGGAACCAGTACCAGGCTCTCACGCAGGAAAACGATGAAGAAATACATCAGGATAAGACTTTGCCCACAAACAGCAACCTTGTACACCTTCAGAGTCCTCCTGGATGGAGAAAGAAAAATGTTGTGAAGAAGAAACGGAGAGTGGTGGTCATGGGAGATTCCCTGTTGAGAGGAACAGAGGCCGCTATCTGCAGACCGGATATAAATGTGCTGTCTTCCAGGTGCAAAAATTAAAGATGTGTCTGACAGGATATCAGGACTCTTCAGACCTACAGATGACTACCCATTCCTGCTACTACATGTGAAGACAAATGACACCGCAAGACAGGATATCAGTACTCTTCAGACCTACAGATGACTACCCATTCCTGCTACTACATGTGAAGACAAATGACACCGCAAGAAACGACCTGGAAACCATCTGCAGAGACTTTGAAAACTTAGGCAAGAAAGTGAAAGAACTGGGAGCGCAGGTGGTCTTCTCTTCCATCTTCCCAGTGGATGGCCATGGAACAAGGAGGTGGAATAAGATTTTGCAGGTGAACAACTGGCTACATCGATGGTGCCGTCAGCAACGATTTGGATTTCTGGATCACGGAGTGAATTACCTATACGATGGACTACTTGCTAGAGATGGGGTGCACCTTATGAAGACTGGAAAACAAGTATTTGGAAGTCGCCTTGCTACACTTGTAAGGAGAGTTTAAACTAGAACAATGTGGGAAGGGAAGCAAAAGGCAAAAAAAAGCCATACAGCTGACAAATGCTATTGAGAATTCTGCTATTAGAAGTGGAAAGGAAGAACAAAGACAAAAGAATCTAAATAACAAAAATATTGGAGAAAGAGAAAACAATCACAAACTAAAATGTTTCTATACTAATGCACAAAGCATGGGCAACAAACAAGGAGAATTGGAACTACTAACGCAGGAAAAGAAATATGATGTCATTGGAATCCCTGAAACTTGGTGGGACGATACACATGATTGGAATACAAGACTAGAAGCATACAACTTATTTGCAAGAAACAGACTTGATAAACGAGGAGGGGGTGTCGCATTGAATGTTAGAAACGCGTATATCTGCACAGAGATTGAAGCTTCAGAGACTGGGAGTTCTGTGGAAACTGTTTGGGTAAGAATACAAGGACAGAACAATGGAAAGGACACCATTGTAGGCATTTACTACAGGCCGCCTGTGCAAGCTGAAGATATGGATGAACTCTTTATGCATCAAATGGCCAAGTTCTCCAAAAAATATGACATAGTTGTCATGGGAGATTTCAACTATCCAGACATTTGTTGGGAATCTCTCTCAGGCAAAACTAACAGGTCAAGGAAATTCTTATCCTCTCTTGCTGACAACTTTATCTTCCAAAAGGTAGGGGAGAAAACAAGGGGAACTGCTACCTTGGATCTAATCCTTATAAACAGAGAGGAAATGGTTGAGGAGGTAAAAGTGTCTGGGACCCTAGGAGGTAGCGACCATACTATTTTAGAATTTTGGATAACTAGAGGAGGAAGACCTGTGAAGACTCAGACTTCAAGGTTAGATTTCAGAAAGGCAGATTTTAAGGAATTCAGAAAGAGAATTGGAGGGATCCAATGGCTGGATATCCTTAAGGACAAAAATGTCCATGAAGGATGGGAAATCTTGAAAAATGAAATTCTCAAAGCACAATTGTTAACAATTCCGAAAAGAGGGAAGAATAGGAAGCATTTAAGGAAACCAGGATAGATGAACACAGAACTTAAGGACATGCTAAAAAGGAAGAAAGAAATGTTTATAAAATGGAAAGAGGGAGGCATACCTAAAGAAGAATATAATGATGTCTGCAGAACCTGCAGGGCAGAAATCAGATTAGCTAAAGCTGACAATGAATTGAGGCTTGCAAGAGATGTCAAAAGCAATAATAAAGGATTTTGGGGATATGTCAAAAGTAAAAGAAAAGTCAAAGATGCTATAGGATTTTTACAGGATGAAAATGATGAAATGGTAAGACAGGATGTTGAGAAGGCCGAACTTTTAAATTCCTATTTTGCATCTGTTTTCTCTCAGAAAGGAAATGTAACATCAACTGTTCTTCACTGTCCTATTAAGGGAATAGAAGAATCCAGGATATCTATAAACAGAAAGATAGTGAGGAAACACTTAGCTAACCTAAATGAATTCAAGTCTCCAGGTCCAGATGAATTACACCCCAGAGTACTGAAGGAGATAGCAGAAGAAATTTTTGAACCCCTGTCCATAATCTTTCAAAATTCTTGGAGAACAGGAGAAGTCCCAGAAGACTGGAGAAGAGCAAATGTTGTTCCTATCTTCAAAAAGGGGAAGAAGGTGGACCCAGGCAACTATAGGCCGGTGAGTTTGACTTCTATACCATGAAAGTTCTTTGAACGAATTATTAAACAACATGTATGTCAGTACCTGGATAAGAATGAAGTGATTAAACAGAGTCAGCATGGGTTTGTAACTAATAAGTCATGTCAGACTAACTTAATTTCCTTCTATGATGGAATCACTGATTGGGTGGATCAAGGAAATGCTGTAGATATAGTATATCTTGACTTCAGCAAAGCATTTGACAAAGTATCTCATACAATCCTTATTGAAATAATGACTAAGTATGGAATGGACAAGGCAACTGTTAGGTGGATTCATAACTGGCTTAGTGATCGGACCCAAAGAGTGGTCGTAAATGGCTGCACATCCAGTTGGAAGAATGTCTCAAGTGGGGTACCACAGGGCTCTGTCCTGGGCCCTGTATTGTTCAACATCTTTATCAACGATTTAGATGAAGGAATTGAGGGTAAACTGATTAAATTTGCTGATGACACAAAGCTAGGA
The DNA here is from genome assembly GCF_039654945.1 of Dendrobates tinctorius. NCBI lineage: Eukaryota > Metazoa > Chordata > Amphibia > Anura > Dendrobatidae > Dendrobates > Dendrobates tinctorius. Next base: position 40,834,596 of record NW_027361704.1, on the reverse strand, counting down.
GGGACAGCTAATACTAGAGAAGAAAGAGAGAATATTCAAAAAGATATAAATAAACTGGAGCAGTGGGCAGCAACTAACAGAATGGTTTTTAACAGGGAAAAATGCAAAGTACTACATCTGGGCAATAAAAATGAAAAAAGCATATACAGAATGGGAGGAATAGGGCTAAGCAACAGCACATGTGAAAAAGACTTGGGTATACTAATAGATCACAGACTGAATATGAGTCAACAGTGTGATGCAGCAGCAAAAAAGGCAAATGCAATTCTAGGATGTATTAACAGAAGCATACAGTATAGATCACGTGAAGTCATTATTGCCCTCTACTCCTCTTTGGTCAGACCTCATCTGGAATATTGTGTCCAGTTTTGGGCACCACATTTTAAAAGACATCATCAAACTGGAGCAAGTTCAGAAAAGAATGACCAGATTGGTGACCGGTCTACAAACCCTGTCTTATGAGGAAAGGTTGCAGGATTTGGGAATGTTTAGTTTGCAAAAGAGAAGACTGAGAGGAGACTTAATAGCTGTCTATGAGCTATCTTACTGAATCTATCCACTACCACCAATATTAGGGTACCGTTACACTTAAAGATGCACCAGCGATTCGACAACGATACGACCTTGTCAGGATCGCTGATGCATCTCTACATGAATGCTGGTGAGCTGCCAAACAGGCAGCTTCACCAGCGATCAGCACTAGTGAGGACGCTGGTATCTAAGGTAAATATCGGGATACTAAGCTCCCGGTGCGAGCACACAGGTTTCTAAGGTGCAAATCGGGTAACTAAGTGTCGTGCGCCACTTAGTAACCCGATATTTACCTTAGATACTAGCTCCCAGCGCCTGCTTAGAGCGCTGGGAGCCTCGCTGATCGTTGGCTCCCGCTGCCACACGTAGCGATGCGCGCTGGCCAGAGGGAAGCAATGATGAAAAAATGGCCCAGGACGATAGTGCACGATCAGCGATACTCGGTGGGGGGGCCGATCTCTGATCCCCGTCACACACAGCGATCTTGCTGGCGAGATCACTGTGGCATCACAAAATCAGTTATCTCGCTAGCGAGATCACTGTGTGTGACGGGGACTTGAAAGTGTTCCCTGCTGTTAGATCAGTGATGAAATCTACATACAAATGAGTCCATGGTCTACAGGGAATCGCCAAAGATTGAAAAGCCCCCAAACGGACGAGTAAGTGGTGTCTTAGAATGCGCACAATTACTGCAGGCAGCTATATATTCCTGAACATCATGGTACAACCATGACCACCAAAAACAACAAATAAGAATATCTGTGGTGGCTTTACTACCAGGATGTTCAGCCAGGACCGGACCATGATGTTCACTCAAAATTTTTCTAGGACAAACAGTTTTTCTGACGTACCTGAAGTACAGGCATCAGGGGTGTCCCCCTGAGCCTGTATGACCTCATCCTCCAGATCAGAACATATAGTTGCAATAACTAAACCCATCTGTAAAATCAGAACCAGCTCACAATTACTCTTCCTCCCTGGAAAATAATGAGATAAAGCATCTGCCTTAACAGTCTTATCCTCCGGCGAAGAAAAGTGATCAGGGTCACGGGGTTACCGTGACAGTGTGGAGCTAGAAGACCGCAGCGCTGAGAAGAAGCACTTCTTTATTTTAAATGTCTTTATTCCTTCTGGCATAATAGGGGTTAATCGGCCATGATGGAAATCTCTGTGTTTACAGCTGAGATCGGTTAGCCACTCCTTTTCCCGTTATAATCTCTGCTCTAATACAAATCCTTGTCAGAGCTAGTTTTATTGCAGCATGGCTAATGGAGGGAGAGGAGTTCTTATGAGAAGGAGAGTTGGTAGAATTATTAGTGACTGTTGCTTGGATTGTATGCATGGTAATTCCTTATCCTTCTCTATTTTGGTTTATTCCCCTACCTTCACAACATGATGCATTCCTCTGTTATATGTGAGTGAATATTTTGTAAGCCTGGAGTTTTCTGTTAACCCTTGTTTGTGTTGCCTTATTTGTTGGGTTGGTGTACTATGGTGCAAAGTAGCTCCCCTCTTCCCTGGGTGAGGGAAGAGAACAGATGGAGCTCTATGTCATGATATAAGGTAAGGGTAAAGGCCCTGGCATCTTCACCTTTGGAAGTATCCCCGGGAGTAGGGCAAGCTATGGCGCCCCCTAGTGTTAGGGACAGCTGTGTCGTGACAACTATTTTTATGATCAGTGATTACTGGATGAACTGCCCCTTCCAAAAAATATGACGCCACTTCTCAAAAGCTCACTTAAGTGCCAAGAATTTCCTATTACCTTTGGAAAACTTTTAAGTCTTCAGAACAATCCCAATACAGTACCACCCAGTGGACGAGAAGAAATATCCCAGAAAAGAGATCTCCTGAGCTGAAAATGTACATTTCTCTGGTTAAACAAATAAGTTATTGTCCCTGAGTATTTGTAAGATCTGCCTGACATCTACCTGATTTGGCTCGAGATCCGGTGAATAAATCATTATGTTGTCCAGAGAGACTACCACAAAACTACTTGCCAGACAACAAAAAAGTTATTTACAAATTGCTTAAAAACGACGAGAGCGTTAGTCAACGCAAATGGCGTAACAAAGTTTTCATAGTGTCCCTCTGATTTATTAAAAGCAGTTTTCCACTCATACCCCTCCTTTATACAGATGGAATTATATGCCCCCTGAGGTCCAGTTTAGAAAACCACTTAGATCCGGAATGAGAGGGAAAGGTTAAGGATCCCGAGCTGTGATCCAATTAAATTCACAAAAATCTAGGCAGGGGCGTAAGCGCCCTTCTTTTTTCTTAACAAAGAAAAACCGTGCTGCAACATGAGACAAGGAAGATCTGATATGACACAGCTAGACTTTCTAAGTTTCAGCCCTTCATGGTCTGCCTTTACAGACGTGAAATATTATACTATTTGCTCTTAGGCAGTTTGGTACCAGAAATTAAATTAATGGCGCAATCATAAGGACAATGAGGAAGAAGATCCTGAAACTCCTGTTCCTAGAACAGATTCTCAAAATCAGATAGGTATTTTGTCAGGGACCAGGTATCAATCCTGGCAAATGGGCACCCAAGCAGTTACTTTGATAGTACTCACTCAACCTTACTACATCCCAAGTCTGCCAGACCACCAAGGGATTATGCAACATCAAGAATCACAAGAGAGGTCAAGCCCTCTTGCAGGTACCAATCAATTAATTCCAAGTGCATGGACACCACCTGATGACATATCCCTCGAATGACCTGAGTAAAATACCAATGGGGCAAGGGTGCAGAATCAATAGCGATTATAGGTATGGATCTAGACAATTTGTGAGGCTTGAGACCCTGGTCGTCAACCAGATTAAACCCAACCCAATCCCACTGTCCTAAAATGCTAAAATACCCACCTTACTTTCATCAAAATGGATCTCGGCCAGTAAAAATAATTGTGACCTACCCACAGAGGAAATATGTACACCTGGGTTGCTGACCTCCTCACAACCCAGGCTCTTTAGTTTTCTGACAACTATTTGTGGTAAAATAGAGTCATTACATAGTGATCTATTTCATGTGTTTATTTCTGTTAATGTTGATGATTATGGCTTACAGACAATAAAAACCCAAAAGTCATTATCTCAGTAAATTAGAATAATTAGCAAAGCATTTAAAAAGGTCCCTTAGTCTGTTTCAGTAGGCTCCACAATCATGGGGAAGACTGCTGATTTGACAGATGTCCAGAAGGCAATCATTGATACCCTCCACAAGGAGGTTAAACCACAAAAGATCATAGCTAAAGAAGCTGGCTGTTCACCGAGTGCTGTATAAAAACATATTAATGGAAGTTTGAGAGGAAGGAAAAAGTGTGGTAGAAAAAGGTGCACAAGCAACTGGGATAACCCTGGCAGGCTTGAAAGGATTGTGAAGAAAAGGCCATTCCAAAATTTTGGGGAAATTCACAAGGAGTGGACTGTTGCTGAAGTCATTGTTTCAAGAGCCACCACACACAAATGTATCCAGGACATGGGCTACAAGTGTTGCATTCCTTGTGTCAAGCCACTCATGACCAATAGACAATGCCAGAAGGTTCTTAACTGGGCCAATGAGAAAAAGAACTGTACTGTGGCTCAGTGGTCCATGGTGTTGTTTCAGATGGAGGAAGAGTGGAGAGGCACACAATCCAAGCTGCTTGATGTCTACTTTGAATTTTCTACAATCAGTGATGGTTTGGGGAGACATGTCAACTGCTAGTGTAAGTCCACTGTGTTTTATCAAGACCAAAGTCAGCGCAGCCATCTACGAGGAAATTTTTAGAGCACTTCATGCTTTCCTGTGCCGACAAGATTTTTAGAGATAGAAATTTCATTCTTTAGCAAGTCTTGGCACTGTCCACACTGCCAAAAGTAGCAATACCTGGTTTAAAAACAACAGAATCACTGTGCTTGATTGGCCAGCAAACTCATCTGACCTTAACTCCATCGAGAATCCATGGGGTATTGTCAAGAAGAAGATGAGAGCTACCAAACCCAATAATGCAGATGAGCTGAAGACTGCTATCAAAGCATCCATAACACTGCAGCAGTACCATGGGCTGTCCACCTCCATGACACACTGCATTGATGCAATATTGATTCAGTAATTGATGCAAAAGGAGTCCCGATCAAGAATTGAGTGCATTTCCTGAACGTACATTTCAGTAGGTCAACATTTCAGATTTTAAAGTCATTTTTAAAGCTGGTGCTATAAAGTATTCTAATTTACTGAGATAATGATTTTTGTGTTTTCATTGGCTGTAAGCCATAATCATCAACATTAACAGAAATAAACACTTGAAATCAGCGTCGGACTGGCCCACCGGGGAACCGGAGGATTCTCCGGTGGGCCCTGGCATCTGGTGGGCCCTGGCACCTGCTGGCATACAGGGTCAGCAGTTGCCTAGGGCCCCCGCTGCTCCAGGGGCCCCCAGCCAGTGGTGTGTCGCACACCATGCAGCTGCTATGGGGGCCCCTGCCAGCGGAGCAGCAGCGGGTGTCAGGAGGCAGGAGCCCCTGTCCCCGCTGCTAAAGAGAAATGAATATTCACTGCGAAGCAGGTCTCCACCCCCAGAGGCCCCGCCCCCAGCCCAGTAAGCCGCTCTGCATCAGGGCCGGCGCCGCCCTCAGTCCTCTCTGCTCCTGGCTCACAGCCAGTGCGCGATGACGTCACTACATCGCGCACCCGCTGTGTGTCTGCCAGAGGGGGCAGCTCCTGACACTGAAGCCGGGATCAGCGTGGGAGCGAGGAGGAGAGGTGAGTATTGTGTGTTGTTTTTTTTTTTTTATATCTCTCTCGCTCTCTCTATCTATCTATCTATCTATCTATCTATCTCTATTTCTCTATATATCTCTCTCTCTATCTCTCATATCTATCTATCTTTTTATCTCTATCTATTATCTATATCTATCTATCTCTATATCTATCTATTATCTATATCTATCTCTATCGCTCTATCTTTATAGCTATCTTTCTATCTCTACATCTATCTCTATATCTATCTATCTATCTCTATATCTTTCTATATATATCTCTATATCTATCTATTATGTCTATCTATCTCTATATCTATTATCTCTATATTTATTATCTATCTAGCTACCATCTATATCTATCTTTATCTATATATATCTCTATCTAATATCTATATCTATCTATCTATCTCTATACCTATCTATTTATCTATCCGTTATCTTTCTCTATATCTTTTCTCTGTATCTATCTATCTCTATATCTATATCTCTCGCTATCTATCGCTCTATCTCTATATCTATATCTATCTCTATATCTATCTTTATATCTATATCTATATATCTATCTCTATCTATCTCTATATCTATCTCTATTTCTCTCTATATCTATCTCTATATCTCTATAGCTATCTATCTATATATCTCTATCTATCTCTATATCTATCTCTCTGTATATCTATCTATCGCTCTATCTCTATATCTATATATCTATCTATCTTTATCTATTTATCTCTATATCTTTTCTCTGTATCTATCTCTCTCTATATCTATATCTATCTCTATATATCTATCTATTTATCTCTATCTCTATATCTATATATCTATCTATCTTTATCTATTTATCTCTATATCTTTTCTCTGTATCTATCTCTCTCTATATCTATATCTATCTATCTCTCTCTATATCTATTATCTCTATATCTATTTCTCTCTATATCTCTCTCTATATCTATCTATTTATCTCTATCTCTATATCTATCTCTCTGTATATCTATCTATCTTTCTATCTCTATATCTATCTCTATATCTATCTATCTTTCTCTATCTATCTATTTATCTCTATCTATTATCTATATCTATCTCTATCTATCGCTCTATCTCTATATCTATCTTTCTATCTCTACATCTATCTCTATATCTATCTTTCTATCTCTACATCTATCTCTATATCTATCTTTCTATCTATATCTATCTATATCTATATCTATCTATCTAGCTATCTCTATTATCTATATCTACCTATCTCTATATCTTTCTATCTTACTCTATCTCTATATCTATCTGTTATCTCTATATTTATTATCTATCTTTATCTATCTATCTCTATCTATTATCTATATCTATCTCTCTATCTATTTATCTATCTCTGTATCTATCTCTCTCTATATCTATCTATCTCTATCTACCGCTCTCTCTATCTCTATCTATCTTTATATCTATATCTATCTATCTCTATATCTATTATCTCTATATCTATCTACCTATCTATCTCTATATCTATCTCTATATATATATATCTGTTTCTCTCTATATCTATCTCTATATCTCTCTCTATAGCTATCTATATATTATCTCTATATCTATATATTATCTCTATATCTATCTATCTCTATATCTATATATCTCTATATCTATCTATCTATCTATCTATCTCTATATCTGTTATCTCTATATCCATATCTATCTCTATATCTATCTCTATATCTATCTATCTCTATATCTATCTTTCTATCTAACACTATATCTCTATATCTATCTCTATATCTCATTATCTATCAATCTCTATCTCTATCTCTCTCTCTTTATCTATCTATCTATTGATCTATCCATCTATCTCTATATCTATCTCTATATCTATCTATTATATCTATCTATTATCTCTATTATCTATATCTATCTATCCATCTATCTATCTAGCTATCTCTATCTATCTCTATATCTCTCTATATCTATCTTTCTAACTCTATATCTATCTATCTATCTATCTATCTCTATACATATCTCTATATCTAGCTATTATCTCTATATCTATCTCTATATCTATCTTTCTATATCTATCTGTCTCTATATCTATCTCTATATCTATCTATCTATCTCTATATCTATTATCTCTATATCTATCTCTATATATCTCTATATCTATTTTTATTTATAGCCATCTATCTATATATATTTATCTCTATATCTATATATGTCTATATTATTATTATTATTATTATTATTATTATATCTGTATATCTCTATCTATTATCTATCTCTATCTATTATCTATATCTATCTATATATCTATCTATCTCTATATCTTTCTATTTATAGCTATCTATCTATATCTATCTATCTATCTATCTATCTATCTATCTATCTATCTATCTATCCATTATCTATTTTCTATCTATCTCTATATCTATCTACCTATCTATCTATCTATCTATCTATCTATCTATCTATCTATCTATATTTCTTTCTATATCTATCTTTATATCTATCTCTATCTATCTCTATGAATCTTTCTATCTATATCTATCCATTATCTACTTTCTATCCATTATCTACTATCTATCTCTATATCTATCTATTTCTACATCTATCTTTCTATCTATATCTATCTAACTCTATATCTATATATCTATATAGCATTATACCCTATGAGGGGGTGCATTATTCCCTATGAGGGGGTGCATTATTCCCTATGAGGGGGGCAGTATTATACCCTATGAGGGGGCAGCATTATACCCTATGAGGAGGCAGCATTATACTCTATGAGGAGGGCAGCATTATTCCCTATGAGGAGGCAGCATTATACCCTATGAGGGGGGCAGCATTATACCCTATGAGGGGGGCAGTATTATACCCTATGAGGGGGGCAGCATTATACCCTATGAGGAGGGCAGCATTATACCCTATGAGGAGGCAGCATTATTCCCTATGAGGAGGCAGCATTATACCCTATGAGGAGGGCAGCATTATTCCCTATGAGGAGGCAGCATTATACCCTATGAGGGGGTGCATTATTCCCTATGAGGAGGCAGCATTATACCCTATGAGGAGGGCAGCATTATACCCTATGAGGGGGGCAGCATTATACCCTATGAGGGGGGCAGTATTATACCCTATGAGGGGGGCAGCATTATACCCTATGAGGAGGGCAGCATTATACCCTATGAGGAGGCAGCATTATACCCTATGAGGAGGGCAGCATTATTCCCTATGAGGAGGCAGTATTATACCCTATGAGGGGGTGCATTATTCCCTATGAGGGGGGCAGTATTATACCCTATGAGGGGGGCAGTATTATACCCTATGAGGGGGCAGCATTATTCCCTATGAGGGGGGCAGTATTATACCCTATGAGGAGGCAGTATTATACCCTATGAGGGGGGCAGTATTATACCCTATGAGGGGGGCAGTATTATACCCTATGAGGGGGGCAGTATTATACCCTATGAGGGGGGCAGCATTATACCCTATGAGGGGGTGCATTATACCCTATGAGGGGGTGCATTATTCCCTATGAGGGGGGCAGTATTATATTCTATGAGATGGCTGCATTATATTCTATGAGATGGCTGCATTATACTATGTGAGGGGGCTGCTTTATATTCTATGAGGGGGCTACCCCAACTCCTGCTACATAATTAAGACATGTACAACCTTATATTATACCCAGATATTAGCGTGTTTTACCGCATAATTGGTGGTCTGGTATTTAACTCTATGCAGCTACATAGTGGGCCCCAAGAATGATTTTCTCTGGTGGGCCCAAGGTGTTCCAGTCCGACGCTGCTTGAAATAGTTCACTTTGTTTCTAATGACTATATAATAAACTAGCTGAAGAGTCCGGCATTGCCTGGGCATAGTAATCAACTGTGATTAGTTATAACAAATTATAATGATTATATTGCATATAAAAAGCGTGCATCTAATCCTGTGTGATACTGACTGCTGAGCCCTGTATCTAATCTTATTCTGTGTGATACTGTCTGCTGAGCCATATATCTAATACTATTCTGTGTGATACTGTGTGCTGAGCTGCGTATCTAATCCTATCCTGTGTGATACTGCCTGCTGAGCTATGTGTCTAATCCTCTCCTGTGTGATACTGACTGCTGAGCTGTGTATCTAATCCTATCCTGTGTGATACTGACTGCTGAGCCGTGTATCTAATCCTATCCTGTGTGGCACTGGGCTCCCACTCCAGTCTGTGTCAGAGGGTGGTCTGTGTTGGCATGGTAATAAATTGTGTTATTTCCAGCTTTACAGAAGGACGATAACACCATAGAAATGATAAGAATAATAGACTTCAGTTACAACAACTGTCTACAAAGAAAACTGTTGCTGATAGCAACCAATCACAGCTCATTTTTCATCATTTAAACAGCTCTGGGACAGCGTGGTGAGTTTTGAGTGGCAACTTTTGTGTTTCGAATTTTATGTGGCGAGGTTGGTGTATGTGTGGTGAAATGTGTGCTGAGGGTGGTATATGTGTTGAAGCACGTGGTAGTATGTGGCGCATTTTGTGTGTGTTCATATCCCCGTGTGTGGTGAGTATCCCATGTCAGGGCCCCACCTTAGCAACTGTACGGTATATACTGTTTGGCGCCATCATTCTCATTCTTTAAGTCCCCCTTGTTCACATCTGGCAGCTGTCAATTTGCCTCCAACACTTTTCCTTTCACTTTTTCCCCATTATGTAGAAAGGGGCAAAATTGTTTGGTGAATTGGAACACGCGGGGTTAAAATTTCGCCTCACAACATAGCCTATGATGCTCTAGGGGTCCAGACGTGTGACTGTGCAAAATTTTGTGGCTGTAGCTACGATGGTGCAGATGCCAATACATACACCTTTTCCCCATTATGTAGATAGGGGCAAAATTGTTTGGTGAATTGGAACGTGCGGGGTTATAATTTCACCTCACAACATAGCCTATGACGCTCTCGGGGTCCAGACGTGTGACTGTGCAAAATTTTGTGGCTGTAGCTACGACGGTGCAGATGCCAACACATACATACACTATCTCCCTATTATGTAGATAGGGGCAAAATTATTTGGTGAATTGGAACGCGCGGGGTTAAAATTTTGCCTCACAACATAGTCTATGACACTCTCGGGGTCCAGACGTGTGACTGTGCCAAATTTTGTGGCTGTAGCTGCGACGGTGCGGATGCCAATACCGGACATACATACAAACACACATACACACACACACATTGAGCTTTATATATTAGATGAGTTTCGCTTTTTGCATTGAAGAACTGAAATAAATTAACTTTTTGATGATATTTTGGGAGTATGGGTTCCTGTACCAACAACGGACCAGGTACAAAAATGTCCAGCCAGGTAACAGTTTTGAAGGAGGAGTAGGATGAGGAACAATGGTATTCACAGCAGGGTAGCACTCAAAGCAGTCAGTTCATGGGTATCAGTGGAGTGTGGCTGGGGGGATACAGTGGGTATAGATGATTCAGAAGACTTAGACGATTCACCTCCAACTGAGGACAGCTTTTTGTTGCCACTGGGCAGCCTGACACACGAGGCAATACATAATGTTGAGCTCGCGCAATGACCGCAGAGTTACCCAGATTGTTACTAGTGCTGATTACCATGTGACCACCCTGCTGGATCCCTGCTACAAGCACAACGTGCCATTCTTACTTCCGCCACTAGAGCATGATTGGAAAATGCGGGAATACAAGTGCACACTGGTAGGCTCAAAGGAAGTACAAGGCAGAAGAGGATGAAGTTATCAACGCAGCTGAGGCACTGGCACCACCTCGGAAGGGAAGGTTAGCATGGCAGAAATGTGGAAAACCTTACTCAACCTGTCGCACTCGCAACATCCAGTACCATTATCTGATGCAGTCCTATTAGTAGGAGGCAGTTTTTAGGTTATGCCTGTTTGGAAAGACAATTGCGATTAATAGCAAAGACACTAAAAGGGGTATAAGTGGACAATTGAAAATACCTGTGATAAGTTAGATAGACTGCATCTAGAAAACAGAACCCAAACACCAAGAGAAAAGGTGCGTCTCCTGTGGCTTGACAGAAAGAGAAGCCGACCACAAAACATAAGCTCAAGGGATCAAATCCAGGAACATAACAGTTTCAATAACTTGGTGGTAGAATATGTGTCCACATTAGTGGTGGGCAAACACAAACAGTAAAATTTGGGGTTCGTACAGAAAACCTAGCGTCTGTGAATGAACACTGTTATGAGTTCATTTTCTCCTTCACCTCTGATGTCTGATGAACTCCCTCTGCTGGTGAAAGGAGGTAGTGAAATTGATCTGGATGGGAAGAACCTGTCATCTGAACAGGTGGAGTGTGATTGGACATCCAGAATTTCTGAGTGGATATAAGGCAGCCGATGCCCTGCAGGGGTGCTGGTGATCCTTTCTGCTCTGAGCTCTGGTATCCAGTTTAGTTCCTGTCTACTAAAAGCTAAGTTTTTGCTCTGCTATTTTTCCATGAGATTTTGTCTGTTTACTTAGTGTTTGTGTTCAGCCTGCCCTGGTTGGGACGGGCTGAACTCCATTTTTTTCTCTGATCAGTTGATCTGTTTGTTCTGTCTTCAGAATATACCTGAGTGCTGATATAATGATTTTGAAGTCTAGTGACTTCAGGGCTTTTTCTATCAGACGTGTTGGACTTTATTTTTGGCAGGGTTTTTTGCGTGATTGCAGCCAGCATCTTTTCTGTCCTTTTCTATCTAGTTAGTTGGGCCCCATCATTTGCTCAGCCTGTCTTTCTGTCTATGTTTGTGTTTTCATCTGTTTTTCACCGGCAATACATGTTGGGGGCTGTCTATTGCTTTGGGGTCTGCTCTGGGGCAGTTTAGATTTCCCCTTTCTTTCTTTAGGCTTATTTAGCTCTCCAGCTGTGACGAGGGGTCTAGGGCACCGTAGGAACCCCACACAGCTACTGTTAGTTGTGGTGAATAGGATCAGGAGTCTGCAATCCGCTAGCTACCAGCCTCTCTGGTTTTCTGGACTTAGCTTGTGTTTTTGTTTTTTCCTCCTCCGGTGACTCATTCATAACAGAATAACCAGCCATACTGCAGATTCTAGGGTATGATTCTATGATTCTATGTTTCTATGATTCTATGATTCTACTCAATAGCAGGAAAGAATTGTAAAAAAAAAAAAAAAAGTGTCAGAATTTTTTTTTTTGTGTATATTTTTTCCTCTATTTCTCTGAGGTCGTAGGGGGAATTTTTTCTCAATGGAGATTAAGCAATTGTCTGATCGTGTGGAGCAGCTCACTGCTGAAGTGCGGGGAATTTCCGCCTATCTTGCTCATTCACATGCTGCTGAAGCCAAGATCCCTACTCCTGATGTGTTCTTTGGGGATCGGTCTAAATTTTTGAATTTTAAGAATAATTGTAAATTATTTTTTGCCTTGAAGCCTAACTCATCGGGGAGCTCCGCGCAGCAGGTTAAATTTGTCATCTCTTTGCTGCACGGCGATCCCCAGGATTGGGCGTTTTCTTTAAAACCTGATGATCCTATTCTAACTAATGTGAACGCATTCTTTCAAGCCTTGGGGTTGTTGTATGATGAACCTAATGCTATTGATCAGGCTGAAAAGGCCCTGTTGGCATTGAGCCAGGGTCAGGATTCTGCAGAGTTGTACTGTCAAAAATTCTGAAAGTGGACGGTCCTTACTACCTGGAATAATGGTGCCTTGGCAGCTCTCTTTCGGAAGGGTTTGTCAGAAATCGTAAAAGATACTATGGTGGGATTTCCTGTTCCATTTGGTCTTGACGATTCTATATCATTAGCCATTCAGGTTGATCGGCGTTTGCGTGAACGCAAAACTGCACGAGAGGTGTTGCCACTTGTTGAACAAATGTCTGAACCTATGCAATGTGATAGAGTTTTGTCTAGGGCGCAACGTCAGGAGTTCAGAAGGCGTAATAAGCTGTGCTTTTTTTGTGGAGATGCCTCTCATATTATTTCTGTCTGCCCTAAACGAGAGAAACGTTTTGCACACACATTTGCTGTGGGTGGTGTTCAACCTAAGTTTCTTCTGGCAATTACTCTGATCTGCTTCCTGTCCACATTTTCCGCTAAGGCTTTTGTGGATTCGGGAGCAGCTCTGAACCTGATGGACTTGGATTTTGCTAAACGTTGTGGGTTTCCTATGACACCTCTGCGGACGCCTATCCCTTTGAAGGGTATTGATGCTACTCCTTTGGCGAAGAATAAACCTCAGTTTTGGACCCAGGTGGTAATGCGGGTCGCCCCAGATAATCAAGAAAATTGCAGATTTTTGGTGTTGCATAATTTGCATGATACCATTGTTCTGGGGTTTCCTTGGTTGCAAATCCATAATCCAGTTTTGGATTGGAAATCTTTGTCTGTGGTGAGTTGGGGTTGTCGGTGTGCCTTTAGTGACGCTCCTGTTTTCTCCACCTCTCCCCAATCGCATGACGTTCTTGACTATTTGGCTGATTTTTATGATGTATTTAGTGAGAATGAGTCTGCGTCTTGCCTCATCATAGGAGTTATGACTGTGCAATTGAGCTGAACCCAGGGTGTAAATTTCCCAAGGGTCGACTTTTCAATTTATCTGTACCCGAGCACGAGGCTATGCGATCCTATATTAAGGAGTCGTTGGAGAAGGGTCATATTAGACCATCCTCTTCACCCTTAGGTGCTGGGTTTTTTTTCGTGGCCAAGAAACATGGTTCATTAAGACCTTGTATTGACTATCGTTCCCTCAACAAAATTACTGTTAAATATCAGTATCCGTTACCCCTGATTTCTGATCTATTCTCCAGAGTTAAAGGTGCTTGCTGGTTTACCAAGCTTGACCTCAGGGGGCATATAATCTTATTCGCATTAAGCATGGGGATGAATGGAAGACGGCGTTTAATACTCCGGAGGGACATTTTGAGTACCTGGTGATGCCTTTTGGGCTCACTAATGCCCCTTCTGTCTTCCAGTGCTTCATGAATGATATTTTCTGAGACTTGGTGGATACATTTTTGATCATCTATCTGGATGATATTTTGATCTTTTCCAGGGATTGGGACTCTCATGTGGAACATGTTCGGACTGTGTTCCGGATTTTGAGGGAGAATTCCCTGTATGTCAAGGGATCGAAATGCCTTTTTGGGGTACAGAGGATTTCATTTTTGGGATTTATTTTGTCTCCGTCAACTATTGAAATGGACCCGGCCAAGGTACAGGCCATTTATGATTGGGTTCAGCCCACTTCTTTGAAGGCCCTCCAGAAGTTTGTGGGTTTTGCTAATTTTTATTGCAAATTTATAGCTAATTTTTCTGGTATTGCCAAACCATTGACTGATTTGACTAAGAAGGGTGCTGATGTGCTGAATTGGTCTCCGGAGGCTGTTTCTTCCTTTCAGGAGCTGAAGCGAAGGTTCACTTCTGCTCCGGTCTTGCGGCAACCTGATGTCTCACTCCCGTTTCAGGTAGAGGTGGACGCTTCTGAGATTGGTGCAGGAGCTGTTTTGTCCCAAAAAGATCCTGTAACATCTAAAATGAATCCCTGTGCTTTCTTTTCCCGAAAGTTCTCCCCATCCGAACGTAACTATGATGTGGGGAATCGGGAACTGTTAGCCATGAAATGGGCATTTAAGGAGTGGAGACATTGGTTGGAGGGAGCTAAACATCAAGTTGTGGTCCTTACTGACCACAAGAATTTGATTTACCTGGAGTCGGCCAAACACTTGAATCCTAGACAGGCTAGGTGGGCCTTGTTTTTCACACGTTTTGATTTTGTGGTCTCTTTTCTTCCTGGCACTAAGAATGTCAAGGCAGACGCCCTTTCTAGGAGTTTCTTTGCTGATTCTCCTATTGTGACCAAGCCTGCTACCATCTTAGGTGAGGGGGTAGTTCTTTCTGCCATCTCGCTCGATTTGAGACGTGCTCTGGAAGAGTTTCAGGAGGACAAACCTGAGCATTGTCCCATTGGAAAATTGTATGTTCCTGACCAGTGGAGGAAGAGAGTAATGTTTGAAGTTCATTGCTCCGCATTGGCTGGTCATCCAGGTATTTTTGGTACTAGAGATTTGGTGAGTCGGTCTTTTTGGTGGCCCGCCTTGTCTCATGATGTCAGGAATTTTGTGCAGTCCTGTGGGACTTGCTCCCGGTCTAAACCTTGTTCTCGCTCTAGTTGGTTGTTGATGCCTTTGCCGGTGCCCAGGAGGCCATGGACCCATATTTCATTGGATTTTATCTCTGATATGCCTGTCTCTCTGAGAATGACTGTTATTTGGGTGATTTGTGATAGGTTCTCTAAGATGGTCCATCTTGTACCACTCCCTAACTTGCCATCTTCCTCAGAGTTGGTGCCCTTGTTTTTGCAACAGGTGGTTCGCTTGCACGGGATTTCTGAGAACATTGTATCTGACAGAGGAGTTCAGTTTGTTTCTAGATTTTGGAGGACTTTCTGTTCCAAGCTGGGAATTCAATTGTCCTTCTCCTCTGCGTTTCACCCTCAGACCAATGGGCAGATGAAGAGAACAAATCAGACTTTGGAGTCGTATTTGAGATGTTTTATTTCTGCTGATCAGGATGATTGGGTTTCATTTTTGCCCTTGGCCGAATTTGCTTTAAATAATAGAGCTAGTTCTGCCACTTTGATGTCACCTTTTTTTTGTAACTTTGGGTTTCATCCTCGATTCTCTTCAGGGCAGGTGGAGTCTTCTGCCTGCCCAGGTGTTGACACTGTGGTGGAGAGAATGCACCAGATCTGGGACCAAGTGGTGGATAAGTTGTCTCTCTCCCAGGAAAAGGCCAAGTGGTTTTCCAACCGGCATTGTACCATTGGTCTCCGGTTTAAGGTGGGTGATATGGTTTGGTTGTCATCAAAGAATATCTCTATGAAGGTGGTTTCTCCAAAGTTTAAACCTAGATTTATTGGACCTTACAAGATTTGGGAGATTCTTAATCCAGTCTCATTTCAATTGGCTCTTCCTGTTACATTCAAGATCCATAACGTGTTTCATAAGTCTCTGTTAAAGAGGTTTGTTGAGCCAGTAGTTAATGTGGTGGCACCTCCTGACCCTGTATTGGTTGAAGGTAATGTGGAATATGAGGTTGAGAAGATACTGGACTCTCGTCTGGCTAGACGGAGACTCCAGAATTTGGTTAAATGGAAGGGTTATGGCCAGGAGGATAATTCTTGGGTCTCTGCATCCGATATTCATGCCGAAAGATTGGTTCATGCTTTTCATCGGGCCCATCCTGATCGCCCTGGTGGCGTGGATGAGGGTTCGGTGACCCCTCCTCAAGGGGGAGGTACTGTTATGAGTTCATTTTCTCCTTCACCTCTGATGTCTGATGAACTCCCTCTGCTGGTGAAAGGAGGTAGTGAAATTGATCTGGATGGGAAGAACCTGTCATCTGAACAGGTGGAGTGTGATTGGACATCCGGAATTTCTGAGTGGATATAAGGCAGCCGATGCCCTGCAGGGGTGCTGGTGATCCTTTCTGCTCTGAGCTCTGGCATCCAGTTTAGTTCCTGTCTACTAAAAGCTAAGCTTTTGCTCTGCTATTTTTCCATGAGATTTTGTCTGTTTACTTAGTGTTTGTGTTCAGCCTGCCCTGGTTGGGACGGGCTGAACTCCATTTTTGTCTCTGATCAGTTGATCTCTTTGCTCTGTCTTCAGAATATACCTGAGTGCTGATATAGTGATTTTGAAGTCTAGTGACTTCAGGGCCTTTTCTATCAGACGTGTTGGACTTTATTTTTGGCAGGGTTTTTTGCGTGATTGCAGCCAGCATCTTTTCTGTCCTTTTCTATCTAGTTAGTTGGGCCCCATCATTTGCTCAGCCTGTCTTTCTGTCTGTGTTTGTGTTTTCATCTGTTTTTCACCGACAATACATGTTGGGGGCTGTCTATTGCTTTGGGGTCTGCTCTGGGGCAGTTTAGATTTCCCCTTTCTTTCTTTAGGCTTATTTAGCTCTCCGGCTGTGACGAGGGGTCTAGGGCACTGTAGGAACACCCCACAGCTACTGTTAGTTGTGGTGAATAGGATCAGGGGTCTGCAATCCGCTAGCTACCAACCTCTCCGGTTTTCTGGACTTAGCTTGTGTTTTTGTCTTTTCCTCCTCTGGTGACTCATTCATAACAGGACACTGAACACGAACTGCTAGAGAAAGTTTGTGTTATTGTTCGGGTTTGGCAACCCGAACATCAGCTGTTTCCGATGCTGTCATCTGCGTAACCGCGTGAGAAAGATCTTCAGCTCTGATTGGTGATAGTTAGTTAACACCAGTCAGAGAGCTGCAGTTCCCATGCTGTCAGATAACAGCGTGTGAGCCAGCCGCTGTAACCAGCAGATATCGACTGATGAGAGTATTATTATTATTATTATGCTTATGCATATTTAGCACTATCTTATTCTGCAGCATTTATTTTTCATCATCCTATTCCTACTCTCGTTGATAGCAGTGAGAGCAGAGAAGGCTGATGAGATTATTCATCCACTGACTGAAGAGTGAAGCCGTACTGGGGCCACAGGCCTTTAAAAGGGAGGCCATCATGATGAGGTTGAGGGGACCAAATAGTGAGAGAGCAAGTGTATAGGACTGGGTCGGCAAGGGTAAATGGTTTGGGTACGTGCGTGCAAAGGGATAGGGCTAGGGGGTGGTAGGAGGGATTATGGAAGGGAGAAGGGAGGGGGATCACTATTAAGAGGATGGTCACATGGCTAAGGCAACCATTTTAGGTGCCCTATAGCAGAGATATCAAGCTCTGTACTTACAAGAATGGAGGTCGACCTCATGCTACAACAATTGAGGGACGCTTTCAGCTCCAGGGGGCCGGGGTGGCTGCAGGCTTTGATCCAGGGCCTACTACAAGGGGGAGCCGGTGATCCTCTGGCTCAGGATGTTTGGCGATGGCCTTCGAGGACCAGGCCTCCAGAGTGCCTCAGCCCTGAGGTAACCCCCAGGATCCGGCGCTGTGTCAGGAGCCCCTCCGGGGACCCTCCAGCTCCCAACGCGTGCTGCAGGCCGGGTGCGCGGGAGCCAAGAGCTGGGAGGAATCCAACGGTGAGGCAGGATCCACAGCGGGGGGAGGTGTCGGCCTCCCCCTCTACACAGGCGACGTGTCGGGAGAGGGGGCCGGGACCAGAAGTGGCTGCGGCGCAGGAGCGATCGTGCACGGGGGCCTGCTGTTCAGGCGCCTTTACCGGGCGCGAGGCCAGGTGGACCCGCCCGCTCAACGACTGTCCGGGAAGACGTCACGGCAGGTGCCACAACAGGAGCAGCTTCAGCGGCCCGCCCTGCTCCACAGAGGGGAGGAGCATCACAGCGGCGGGAATGGCCATCACGAGCAGGAGACCGCCGATCGGCCGGTGAGTGCAGGCGAGGGAGTCCCGCCCACTCGCCGGTTAATGCCGATGAGGGCACAGATGACGGCCGGCATTATACTGGGCCCAGCGGGGCTGGGGGTGAGGGGCGGGAAATGTGGGATTATGGATGCGGTGGCGAGGGAGGGAGGGGGGAAGGGGGACTCTGTGAAGTACGTCAGCAGCCTCATCGGGTGGAATACGCAGCGGCCAGTCCAGGCCGGCTGCGGGGGACCGCAGATCTACGTCAGCAGCCTGCATGCTCTGGTTTACAAGCAGGCCTCATTGCGGCAAGGCAGCAGCCCCATCTGAGAGAGTACGCAGCGGCCAGTCCAGGCCGGCTGCAGGGGACCGCAGATCTACGTCAGCAGCCTGCACGCCCGGGGTTACCAGCAGGCCTCGTTGCAGAACGTCAGCAGCCCCATCTGAGGGAGTACTCAGCGTTCAGTCCAGGCCGGCTGCAGGGGACCACACCATCACCACATCAAGCAAGCAGAGGACAGAACACGGAGTGCATATGTCTGGATCCAGAGCTGGCGGCTGCTAGGAACACAGCACCCAGGCAGCTAGGTGAGGCAGAACCATTGTCAATTTTGCAAACGTCGTTAGCTCCTCATGTGCAGGGGGAAGTGACCGGGGGGAGCTAGTGCCGGTATAGGGGTAGTCTTGCAGGGTTTAAAGGAGTTAGTCAGACTATGGGAATCGGGAAGTGGGCAAAGCGAACCATCTCCAGTATCAGCTTGGTTAGGTGGCAAGGGCGATGTAGCCTCAGGTTCGACCTGTACGGTACAGGGAGCTGGGGCTGAGGTTTCAGTGTCGACGAGGGACTTAGGGACACAGGGGGAGTCGGGGGATCAGGCATGGTTGGGAGATAGTGGCGACAAGGATAAGGAAGAGTCAGTACGGCTGGATGATTCAGTCAAGGGTGAAGTGTACGTCTGCTTCAAGGAACCACTTGGGGCACATTTGAAGCAGGAAGTCAGAGAATGGATATGGAAAGCGGAGTACGTAGAAATCTTTTCCTTACTCCCGCTGGAGTGTTTTAATTTAGATAGGTCTAGAAGAGATGACTCGAAAAAAGAAGATGAAGACAAGAGGAGGTTTACACTGATCCCCGCACATTCAGTAACTGGCTACAAGCTTTCGCCATATTAGCCAGCGTGATAGGGGAAAAATCACCAGAAAACTCTTCCTCTCTGTTCTATTATATGGACATAATTGGCGAGGCGTATAGAGTTTATGGGGGACAGGGATGGTTGAGATATGACGAACAATTTCGTCAACGGAAAGCAGTGAGGACTAGTATTCGCTGGGACCATAAAGATATTTCTTTTTGGATGAGAGTGACAGCGCCAGCCAGGCCAGCGCAGAGTTATCAGCCTTTTCTTGGGGGCATCGGGGGTTCAGGACAGTTAGGACACTCGGTGGCAGTACAACGAGGGAGCAGGTAGATTCGTGACAAAGTGTAAATTTAAGCATGAATGTTCGTCATGTGGATGTTGTCATGGTGGGTCCAAATGTTTCAGGGCAGTAAAACAAAAAAGGTCAGAGGGAACTGACAAAAGGGGAGACCCCAGTTCGGCTAGCAGAGATGGAGCATTTTCTAAATAGTTATCCGGATACGGAGGCGGCAACGCTCATACGCGAAGGTTTCAGGGATGGTTTTAAAATCCCTTTTGTAGATGTTGATGTGAAGCTGTCAACCAAAAATTTGAAATCTGCTTATCAGTTTTCAGAAGTGGTCACAGAAAAAACACGCAAAGAAGTGGCCTTAGGTAGAATGGCGGGACCTTTTGACTCTGCTGCGCTGACATTGATAATTTGAGGGTATCTCCTTTGGTGGTAGTGCCAAAAAAGGAGTCGAATAAATTCAGGTTGATACATCACCTCTCATTTCCAAAGGGGTTATCGGTTAATGACGGTGTAGATCCTCAGCTGTGTTCGGTTTTATACACGTCCTTTGATGCAGCCGTGAAGTTAGTTAGAGAGTGCAGCCAGGGGGCTCGTTTGGCCAAGACGGACATTGAGCTGGCTTTTCGTTTGTTGCCAGTGCATCCTGATAGCATGCACTTGTTAGGTTGTTTTTGGGATGGGGGTTTCTTCATCGATCGTTGTTTACTGATGGGGTATTCGCTGTCGTGCTTATTTTGAAGCATTCAGCACATTTTTAGAGTGGGCGGTAAAAGAGGTGTCGGGAGTCAAGTCATGTATTCATTACCTGGATGACTTGTTGTTCATTGGTACGGCACAGTCTCCTGATTGCTCTGTGTTATTGCACACGATGGAGGATGTGGCTAAAAAATTCGGGGTCCCTTTGGCGGCGGAAAAAACGGTAGGCCCAGTGACATCATTGAGTTTCCTAGGTATCGAAATTGATACGGTGGCAATGGAGTGTAGGATCCCGGAGGACAAAATATTAGACATGAGATCTGAAGTGAAGCGGGTTGGGGGCTTGAAGAAGGTTACGTTATGGGAGGTCCAGTCATTACTAGGAAAGTTGAACTTCGCGTGTCGGATCATGTCGATGGGCAGGGCGTTTCGTCGGAGATTGTCTTTGGCAACGGCAGGAATTAAGGCACCATCACACTTCATTAGGCTGAGAAAAGAATTGAAGGATGATTTAAAGGTTTGGGCGCTTTTTCTGGATTCCTACAATGGGAGATCCATCTGGATGGCACGAAAGGTGTCGGCGGAGTCTCTGGGGTTTTTGATAAGATCAGCAGAGGAGCAAGGTTTCAGTTTGTTTTTTCAGGGAGAGGTGGTGACAGAACAGTGGCCGGGTTGTTTCAATCGAGAAAGGTTTTTCGGCCAATCAGATACTACGCAAAGTGTTTCCCATAGTTGTAGCATTATCGTTGTGGGGAAAGGAGGTGCAAAAGAAAAAAATTGGCTTCAGCTGCAAGTCAGTGGTGGCACTGAAGGCGATTAATTCGCTATCTTCATCGGATGAAGCCGTGATGAAGGTTCTTCAGCATTTGTTTGGGTGGGGTTGAGTTTTAGCCTATGGGTTGTTTGCGGAAGAGAGGCTTGAGGAAGATTACCTTAGTTTTGAAGCTTTTTCTTGTTCACAGTGGGAGCACGCTCAAGAGTCGGGATTTCAAGTGGATTTCAAGAGGATGGAATGTCCGGAAGAACTGTGGAATCTTCCCTTGGGCAGTGAGGGTATTATTATCTAGGTCCCTGTCAGCTGGAACCTGGTCTCATTATAAAAAAGCATGGGACAGTTGGGTAGAGTGGAAAGAAAGAATAGGCGAGGAACTAGAAGAAGAGTACAAGTTAGTTTTGTTTATAGGCCACAATTGGGAATCAGTTTGGTCAGTTCCAAAAATTAATAATTTTTTAGCAGGTTTGGCGTTTGGTTTTAGGTTCAGGGGCTTGCGGGATTTAACAAAGGTGTTTATGGTGCGTCAAGTGGTAAGGGGGTGTAGGAAAGGCTGAAAGGTGTCAGACTGTAGACATCCGATGTCTTGTGATGTGTTACTAATTTTGGGCGGGAGTTTAAGTGAGGTTTGTACATCACGGAGGGAAGTAGCGCTGTTTAAAATGGCTTTCTCGTTGCCGTTCTTCGGCGGCTTTCTGTTTAGGGGGGCTGGTCAGTCCATCTAAATCATGCAAGGGAGGGTTACTTAGAGGCGATGTAGAGATGCAGGGGGACAGGGTGACAATATTTCTGCATTCTTCAAAGACTGACACAGATGGCAGAGGTTGCAGGGTGGTACTTTTTGAGGTAAAAGGTTCCCCGCTATGCCCGGTATGGTGCTTGAGGAATTTTTTAAGCAAGGTTGGAAATGAAAGCGACCCGTTGTTAGTTCACAATGATGGCTCTTTTTTATCATGTTTCCAGTTCGTGACGGTATTCAGACGTTGTCTAGAAAGAGGGGGCATTTCGGCAAAATATTATAGCGACACTCCTTTCGCATTGGAGCAGCTACGGAGGCAGCGAGGAGGGGTCTGGGAGAAGAGACAGTAAAGAGGATCGGGCGCTGGGAGTCAGCGAGATTCCGTTCTTATGTTCGCCCATCAATGGTGTAAAATAGCCTAGAGTCGTGTTGTTATAGTTTGTGGTTGTATAACTTTGATTTTTCTGTTTTGTAGGTACAGGTCAGCTACTTACCTGGATTATGGGCCATTCTTTTGTATTTTGGGCAGCCCTGAGAGCGGGCGTTTGCCCGAATGGGAGGCAGCTGGGCATGCCAAGAACACTAGCGTTGTTAAGGTGGATCGGAAAAAGAGGGATGGTATGGAAGCAATTGGTACCTGAGTTTCACAGTTCGTTCGGCTTGACCGAGCAGCGGATGTGCTAGTGATACATTTAGGGGGAAACGATTTGTCTAAGCGCACTTGTAGGGAATTACTTAGGGATATTAAATTTGATATGTTGAGGCTTTGGTCCATGTTTCCTAGTTTACTAGTAGTGTGGTCGGATATCATTCCAAGGAAGGTGAGGTACGGGGCTAGATCAGTGCAAGGCGTAAATAGAGTCAGGATTAAACTGAATAGAGCAGTGTCCCGATTCATGGTTCGAAATGGAGCGATTGTGGTACGTCATACAGATTTGGAGTTGGGTGAGGGGGAATTCTGAAGGAAGGAAGGTATCCATCTGAATGCAGTGGGTCTTGATTCATGGTGTTTGGCAATTCAGGAAGCCATTGAAAAAGCATACGAGTTTGGTGGGACATAAATGTCTGAGGGGTCAGAGCATTTGTGTCTGTGGCATGGGGG
Source organism: Dendrobates tinctorius (assembly GCF_039654945.1). Classification (NCBI taxonomy): domain Eukaryota; kingdom Metazoa; phylum Chordata; class Amphibia; order Anura; family Dendrobatidae; genus Dendrobates; species Dendrobates tinctorius. The sequence goes on along the minus strand of NW_027361704.1, from coordinate 40,811,276 downwards.
GGAGGTCCTCGAGGTTGGTGATGCTAGAAATGGCAGATTGGAGGGGGATCGCAAAGGTCCTGGACTCTCCCTTCGGTGGATCACAAGGAATGTAACGGTATGGTGATACAGACAATTTAATATGGGAGCCGTGGCCAGTTACGGCAGAGTTTGGCCGGGCGAGTCTCTTAAGGTGTCTGAGCTGGTGCTGCTTAACGGCTGGAGACCAGATTCGGCCAGGGGTGGCAAGTTTTGTAGGATATTGATCCGAGGCTGATACAGTTTGGGGCCTCGAGGATCGCCCCTCCCCCTATTTTGGTATTTGTTGTTAAAATTGTTATACTTTATATCAATAAAAGGCTGCTGTGGCCATTTTATCCAATACAATGTCTGGTGATTAATTTACATGGTATGGCGATGGGTTTGGAGAGGCCGATCAGAGGTCGGGCGATTGTGGTACAAGATGGGTGAGGAGCGAGAATGCCAGGATCACAAATACCTACTTGTCAAGTGAGGCCGTACTGGGGCCACAGGCCTTTAAAAGGGAGGCCATCATGATGAGGTTGAGGGGACCAAATAGTGAGAGAGCAAATGTATAGGACTGGGTCGGCTAGGGTTAATGGTTTGGGTACGTGCGTGTGAAGGGATAGGGCTAGGGGGTGGTAGGAGGGATTATGGAAGGGAGAAGGGAGCACTATAAAGAGGATGGTCACATGGCTATGGCAACCATTTTAGGTGCCCCATAGCAGAGATATCAAGCTCCCACCCACCCGCCCCTTTGTTAATTGTTATACTGGTCAGTTTAAGTTGTTAGTGTTTAGGGGAAGGAGAGGTAAAAAAAACAAACAAAAAAAACCCTGTGTTTAACCAAGATATTATGCACTTTCGTTATGGCAGCGGGGCGTGGGGGGGGGTCCTCGAGGTTGGTGGTGCTAGATATGGTGGATTGGAGGGGGGATCGCAAAGGTCCTGGACTCCCCCTTTGGTGGATCACATGGAATGTAAAGGTGTGGTGATACCGACAAGTTAATATGGGAGCCGTGGCCAGTTACGGCAGAGTTTGGCCAGGCGAGTCTCTTAAGGTCTCTGAGCTGGTGCTTAAAGGCTGGAGACAAGATTCGGCGGGGGGTGGCAAGTTTTGTAGGATATTGATCCGAGGCTGATGCAGTTTGGGGCCTCAAGGATCGCCCCTCCCCCTATTTTGGTATTTGTTGTTAAAATTGTTATACTTTATATCAATGAAAGGCTGCTGTGGCCATTTTATCCAATACAATGTCTGGTGATTAATTTACGTGGTACGGCGATGGGTTTGGAGAGGCCAATCAGAGGTCGGGCGATTGTGGTACAAGATTGGTGAGGAGCGAGAACGCTGTGATCAAGAATACCTACTTGTCATGCAGTAAATAAATAAATACATAAATAATAAAAAAAAATGACATGGAGTCTTTTTTATTTTTGATAACCACAGCAGGCAAAATTGACAGCTGCAGGCTGCAACCCCCAGCTGCTAGCTTTATCATCGCTGCTTATCAAGAACAGAGGGGTCCTCATTTCATTTTTAATTTTTTTAACCCCTTAACCCCCAAGGGTGATTTGCACGTTCATGACCAGGCCAATTTTTACAATTCTGACCAATGTCCCTTTGTGAGGTAATAAACGCTTCCATGGATCCCTGTGATTCTGACAAGGTTTTCTCATGACATATTGTACTTCATGAAAATGGTAAAATTTCATTGATATAACTTGTGTTTATTTGTGAAAAAAAACTGAAATTTGGTGAAAATTTCGCAATTTTCCAACTTTGAATTTTCATGCCCTTAAATCACAGGGATATGGCACACAAGAAACTTAATAAATAACATTTCCCACATGTTTACTTTACATCAGCACAATTTTGGAACCAAAATTTTCTTTTTTTAGAAAGTTATAAGGGTTAAAAGTTGACCAGCGATTTCTCATTTTTACAACACCATTTATTTTAAGGACCACATCACATTTGAAGTCATTTTGAGGGGTCTATATGATAAAAAATACCCAAAAGTGAAACCATTCTAAAAACTGCACCCCTAAAGGTACTCAAAACCACATTCAAGAAATTTATTAACCCTTCAGGTGCTTCACAGAAATTTTTTCAATGTTTAAACAAAATGAACACAAAAAATTACTTCAGGTCCAATTTTTTTTTATTTTACCAAGGGTAACAGGAGAAATTGGACACAAAAAGTTATTGTATGCTGATAGCTGATATGCGGGGGGGAGGACTGTTTCGGCGCATGGCAGAGCTCGGAAGCGAAGGAGCGCCGTTTGACTTTTTCAAAGCAAAATTGCCTGGAATTGAGATCGGACGCCATGTAGTGTTTGGAGAGTCCCTGATGTGCCTAAGCAGTGGAAACCCCCACAAATGACCCCATTTTGGAAACTATACCCCACACGGAACTTATCTAGATGTGTGGTGAGAACTTTGAACCCCCAAGGGCTTCACAGAAGTTTATAACGTACAACCGTAAAATTTAAAAATCATATTTTTTCCACAAAAATGATATTTTCACCTTCAATTTTTATTTTCCCAAGGGAAACAGGACCCCAAAAGTTATTTGGCAATTTGTCCTGAGTACGTTGATATCACATATGTGGGGGTAAACCACTGTTTGGGCACATGGCAGAGCTCAGAAGGGAAGGATCGCCGTTTCACTTTTTCAACGCAAAATTGACTGGAATTGAGATGTGTCTGAACAGTGGAAAACACCCAAAAGTGTCCCCATTTTGGAAACTAGACCCCCCATGGAACTTATCTAGATGTGTGGTGAGCACTTTGAACCCTCAAGTGATTCACAGAAGTTTATAACACCCGGGAGTAAAATTTAAAAAAAATCATATTTTTTCCACAAACATGATCTTTTAGTCCCCAATTTTTTTTTTCCCAAGGGTAACAGGAGAAATTGGACCCCAAACGTTATTGTCCAAATTGTCCTTAGTACGCTGATACCCCATATGTGCGAGAAAACTACTGTGTGGGCATACATTGGGGCTCGGAAGGGAAGTAGTAACATTTTGGAATGCAGACTTTGATGGAATGGTCTGCAGGTGTCATGTCACGTTTGGAGAGCCCCTGATGTGCCTAAACAGTGGAAACCCCCCACAAGTGACCTCATTTTGGAAACTAGACCCCCCAAGGACATTATCTAGATGTGTGGTGAGCATTTTGTACCCCCAAGTGCTTCACAGAAGTTTATAACACCAGGGGGTAAAAATAAAAAAAATCATAATTTTTCCAAGAACATGATCTTTTTGCCCTCAATAATTTATTTTCCCAAGGGTAACAGAAGAAATTGGACCACAAACGTTATTGAGCAATTTGTCCTGAGTAGGCTGATACCCCATATGTGGGGGTAAACCACTGTTTGGGGGCATGGCAGAGCTTGGAAGGGAAGGAGCACCATTTGACTTTTTCAATGCAGAATTGGCTGGAATTGAGATCAGACGCCATGTCGCGTTTGGAGAGCCCCTGATGTGCCTGAACAGGGGAAACCCCCAATTCTAACTCCAACCCTAACCCCAACACACCCCCTTGGGAAAATAAAAAATTGGGGGCAAAAATATCATTTTTGTGGAAAAAATATAAAAATTTATTTTCAAGTTCAGGCATTATAAACTTCTGTGAAGCACTTGGGGGTTCAAAGTGCTCACCACACCTCTAGATAAGTTCCTTGGGGGTCTAGTTTCCAAAATGGGGTCACTTGTGGGAGGTTTCCACTGTTTAGGCACATCAGGGGCCCTCCAAATGCAACATGACACCCGCAGACTATTCCATGAAAGTCTACATTCCAAAATGTCACTACTTCCCTTCTGAGCCCCAACGTGTGCCCATACAGTGGTTTTCTCCCACATATGGGGTATCAACGTAATCAGGACAAATTGGACAACTTTTAGGGTCCAATTTCTCCTGTTACTCTTGGGAAAATAAAAAAATTGGGGACTAAATGATAATGTTTGTGGAAAAACAGCGAGTCAGTGAGTGAAGCGGAGCTCCTGGAAGTTAACCTTGGACAGGGGGGTTGTAGGAAAGGCAGACAGGTGTCTATCTGCTATTGGAACAGACTAGAGGTCATAACATGTTTTTGTTGATGTAATGAAATGGATTGTACTTTATGTGGGTTTATGCTGTGTCTAAATAAACTGCATGGACTGTTTAAGTGGAAAATCAGTCCTGTGTGCCTTAATCCTTCTGGCAAGGCAGTGTTCCCCAACACATTCAGTGAGCGCTGTCTCACGCAATTCACACAGAAGCTTTTTGGCACAGTACCCCCAGAGACTTTTTGGTACAGTACATACAGAGGCTGTTTGGCACAGTACTCTCAGAGGATGTTTAGCACAGTACTCCCAGAGGCTTTTTGAAACAGTAGATACAGAGGCTTTTTGGCACAGTACTTGCAGAGGTTTTTTGGTACAGTGCCCCAATGGATTTTTAGAACAGCACTCCAGAGATTTTTTGGCACAGTACAACAGAGGTTTTTTGGCATAGTACTCCAAAAAGCTTTTAGGCATAGTACACACAGAGATGTTTTGGCACAGTACTCAGAGACTTTTTGGCACAGTACACACAGAGGATTTTTGCCATAGTACAATGAGAGGCTTTTTGACACACACAGTACTCCAAAGGGCTTTTTGGCACAGTACTCCCAGAGGCTTTTTGATCCAAAATACACAGAGGCTTTTTGCCACATACTCTGAGAGGCTTTTTGGCACTGTACTCCCAGAGACAGAGTTGCAGAGAACACACAGAGGCATTTTGACACTGTACTCCCAGAGGCTTTTTTAAAACAGTACACACAGTACTCCCAGAGACAGAGTTGCAGAGAACACACAGACTCATTTTGGCATAGTACATCCAGAGGCTTTTTGGCACAGTTCACACAGAAGCTTTTTGGCACAGTGATCCCAGAGGCAGGGTTGCAGAGTACATACAGGGATTTTTTGGCATGGTACACACAGAGGCTTTTTGACACAGTACACACAAAGGATTTTTGGCACCATACTCCAAGAGACTTTTTGGTACCGTACACACAGAGGCATTTTGGCGCAATACTCCCAGAGGCTTTTTTGGCACAGTGCACACAGAGGCTTTTTGGCACAGTAGTTCTAAAGGCTTTTTGGCACAATATTCCCAAAGGCAGGGTTGCAGAGTGCACACAGAGGCTTTTTGGTACAGTATGCACAGAGACTTTTTATTTCCACAAATAACAAAGAGATGGCAGCATAGTATAATTTTTTTAGATGCACTACTCATGTAACTACGTCTGCAAAGTAGAATTATTTTATGGCACACTACTCATATACACACAGCTGCAGAGGTTTTTTGAAGCAGTACTCTCACAAGCAGGTGTAGTGAAACCTCCACCAGGGGGAGCTGGTGAGGGAAGAGAGGTTACACACTAAGAGAAGCAAACACGGAGCAATAGCACAGGTGTGACAGGTAACGAGAGAGAATGGTCAGACGAACCGAGTCAGAAACGAGCAGGAGAAGACGTACCAGAAGGAGTAGCAGTACACGAAGTCAAAATACCAAGCCGAGGGTCAGAAAGCCAAAACATGAGCACAGGGTCCAGAAACGTGAGGCGAAATACGTGGTCGCTGTACAAGCCGGGAAGTCAAATGCCAGAGAGGAAGCGTAGGAGCAGAGACGAATACCAAGAGACGGGGTCAGAGATCAGTCCGGGTCATACACGTGGATAATAGTCAGAGGCAGGAGGATCACCAAGGTACAAGGGTCAGAGGCTCTAAACTGGAAGCTTGAGCTATCACTAACACTGGTCAGCAGGCTGTGAGAGACTGAAATAGCCCAGCTATCTCCAGAATGAGGCTGAGGAGCTTAACCCCCGCATGACCAGTCCAGAGTGAAGACAGCAGAAAATAAACTCTGTACTGGACCATGACAGCAGGGATGCAGAGTACATGCATAGGCTTAGAGGCACAGCACTCCTACAGGCTGGGGTGTAAAGTACACACAGAGGCTTAAAAGCAAAGTACTCACATAGGCTGGGTTGCACGGTACACACAGAGGTTTAATGGCTAAGTACTTCCACAACTGAGATTGCGAAGTACATACAAAGGCTTTTTGGCACAGAACTCCCACAAGCGGAGTGGCAGAGTACACTCAGTGGCTTTTTGGGAAAAGTACTTTCACAGGCAGTAGTGAAGGGTACACACAGAGGTTTAAAGGCACGGTACTCCCACAGGCTATGGTGCACAGTACACACAGAGGCTTAAAGGCACAGTACTCCCACAGGCGGGGGTGCATAATACACACAGAGGCCTAAAGATACAGTGCACACAGCAACTTTTTGGCACAGTACTCTCACAGATATGGATGCAGAGTACACAAAGCAGCTTTTTTGTGCAGTACTCCCACAGATATGGGTGCAGAGTACACACAGCCGCTTTTTGGCACAGTAACATAGTAACATATTAACATAGTTTTTAAGGTTGAAGGAAGACCATCTAGTTCAACCCATAGCCTAACAGTGCTCCCACTAAGACATGTGCAGAGTACACACAGAACCTTTTTTGCAGAACGTGGTGTAATTATGTTCCTCAATCCAACTGCATCCTGTCTCTACACTAATCAGAGCAGAATGTCAGCAGCACTTGTAATCTGATATTTATGTAGGGAGGGTCACGTGGTGCACCGGTCAATCACAGCCATGCCAAAACTTGGCATGGCAGTTATGACTCCGGAAGTGCATACAGCCTAAAAGCTTGTTGATTGTCTGTGCTGCAGCCTTTCATCAAACTTTACTAGGCAACAGAACCCAAGGAGGAAACTGGATATCCTGTTAAAAGTATGTGTTCGGGGTTCTGTAGCGGTATGGACCCCGAACGTCACAGTTTGGATTCGCTCATCCCTACTCGCTATGTTTCAGCATACGTAAAAATAGATTAGGGAAGAGTAGGACCTAGGTTCCGACTGTCCAGATACCTGCCTGTAAAAAGCTGTATAAACTAAATGAACTGCTCAAAAGGGGAGCCATGATCTTGTTTGCACAGCGTTTCAGCTGGTTGCCAAGTCATGGACTCTAGGCCAATCAATGTTTATCTTTTATTATATTTGCCTATTCAGTAATTTTACATGTGGCCACGGGAAGAAGCAATTGTCCAGTACATAAATCTAATATATAAAGCTCAAAGTGTGTATGTGTGCATGTATGTGTGTATGTGTGTGTGTGTATGTTTGTTTGTATGTCCGGGATAGGCATCCGCACCGTCGCAGCTACAGCCACAAAATTTGGCATGGTCACACGTCTGGACCCTGAGAGCGTCCTAAGCTATGTTGTGAGGCAAAATTTTAACCCTGCGTGTTCCAATTCACCAAACAATGTTGCCCCTATCTACAAACTGGGGGGAAAAGTGTGTGCGTGTCAAGCCCCGCCCCTCATTGTGATGTCACAATGCCCCTATTTGCATACTGGGGAAGCAGTGTGTGCGCGCCAAGCCCCGCCCCTCATTATGATGTCACAATGGTTGCCATGGCGACGCTGATGTCATCAAAGGTTGCAAGCCCTGCTGCCGCTCATTATGATGTCATGATGGTTGACTATGGGATGGCGGATATGTATATGGGCACGGGACTATGGAATGGAGGATGTGTGATGAGTATATGGGCACCGGACTATGGGATGGAGGATATGTATGACAGGTATATGGGCACGGGACTATGGGATGGAGGATATGTATATGGGCACGGGACTATGGGATGGCGGATGTGTGATGGGTGTATGGGCACTGGACTATAGGATGGAGGATATGTATGATGGGTATATGGGCACGGGACTATGACATGAAGGATGTGTGATGGGTATATGGGCACTGGACTATAGGATGGAGGATATGTATGATGGGTCTATGGGCACGGGACTATGGGATGGCGGATGTGTGATGGGTATATGGGCACTGGACTATAGGATGGAGGATATGTATGATGGGTATATGGGCACGGGACTATGGGATGGCGGATGTGTGATGGGTATATGGGCACTGGACTATAGGATGGAGGATATGTATGATGGGTATATGGGCACGGGACTATGAGATGAAGGATGTGTGATGGGTATATGGGCATGGGACTATGAGATGAAGGACATATGATGGGTATATGGGCATGGGACTATGGGATGGAGGATGTGTGATGGGTATATGGGCACTCGACTATGGGATGGAGGATATGTATGATAGGTATATGGGCACGGGCCTATGGGATCATGGATATGTATGATGGGCATATGGGCACTGGACTTTGGGATGGAGGATAATTATAATTTTCTATAACTAACCACAGTTAGTTACTATGCCCGGGCAATGCCGGGCTCTTCAGCTAGTAACACATATACAACAAAGTGTCTAATAACAGCACTAGCAAACTAGTAAGGGGAATTGTGATTAGGAGGAGGGATTAAACTCCTAAAAGGCATGTGATGAAACAAAGTGTTGGAACAGAAGATGCTGAAAATAGTGTATGGCAATAATAGTTCTGAAGAATGCACTTGAAGCTGGTAAGTTTAAGTCTTGGGCTACATGGCGACATTTGTCATGCGACACTGAAATTACAATGTCACTTTTCGATATCACATCTAATGATTCCCTACAGGATTGCATTTCGACCTTGCGAGTCGCGAATGCAATAAAGAACTGCAAATCTTTCCAAATAAGTTGGATTTTCAGTTGCACGTTGCAAGTGACTTATTTGCAGTAGGCTGTTATCATGCTTGTGTTCTATGGTTGGTGCCTCTTTCCACAAAGCCAGAACAGATACACTTTTTCTTTTGGTGTTTTAGTTCTGAAACCTTTGTTTCTGTTGATTATGGGTAACAGGTGTTTTTCATTTACTCTGTTTATCTGTCCTATCACCTGTTGGGTGCAGCTTTAAATGGCTTCCCCTACTGAGGTTTCCTGCTAGTGATAGAATTTGTTGGATTCATTCACTTTGCTATAGTTTGTTCTTGCTGCAGTTGTTTTGTGTGTGATTCTTTTACTCCATAGGGAACTGCTTCTTTAGTGATCCCAGGAGCTACTACAGACATTCAGCTAAGCCGCAGTCAAGTGGGGATGCCATTTTGTTATCTTATTTTGACAATATCTGTGGTCAGGGGCAGGGACAGAACAGGGTCAGAGAAGGACGTTTCCTAGTCTGAACAAAGATCTGTCTAATTCATGTGTTTCTCTCCCTGGTTTGTACATTACCCATATGAATGTGCTTTGTCGAAAGTGACATGCAGTAAGTCGCAAATTGATGGCAACTTGTCACAATTTGGTTTTTATGTTAGAGAAAAATCAGAGCTCTAAAATTAATATAGTCATGCAACTGCACAACAAATCGCAAATAAGTTACTCAAATGTTTTTGTTGCGCAACTTTTCTAATAATTGCTGTCACCTTTTAGCTTAAGCCTAATGATTCTCATTAATATACTACATTTTTCAGATTATAAAATGCACTTTTTCTCCCAATTTGTGGGAATTTGGGGGGAATATGGGAGTGCATCTTATAATCTGAATGTAGCTTACAGGCTGCGGTGGAGCAGGGTTTCAGGGTCACTGCTGCAGGAAGCTTGTGGCAGGAGTGTGGGTAACAGGCTAGTAAGCTGGGGAGTTTGGTGGTGCAGGGACTCCATCAACATTATGTGGAAGCTCAGAACTCTGCACTTCCATGGTTTTCAGTGCTGTGTATTTCATGAAGATGGCAACTGGAGGCAGCGAATGCGCAGACTGAGATGTTGGCAGAAGAGATCTGGATGACGAGATCTCAATTTGAGCATGCACCATCTTCGGGGGCAATTTTCCTAAAATTTACCGCATTGAAAACCATGGAAGTGTAGGGGCTCCAGTCTTTCACAAAATGTTGAGGAATCCCCAGCACCGCAAAATAGCACCGCCTGCAGTCGGTGAGTATAATCTAACGTGTTTTTCTTATCTTTCAGGTTTCATCGGGGGCTTATCTACAGCAATACAGAATGCTATAGATAAGCCCATGATGGCCGCAGCTTATAGGGCTAAAATGTGGTGAGAGATTCCCTTAAAAAAATGCACAGTATGTTGCATATTTGCTTTAACCCCTTCACCCCCAAGGGTGGTTTGCACGTTCATGACCGGGCCAATTTTTACAATTCTGACCATTGTACCTTGATGAGGTCATAACTCTGGAACGCTTCTATGGATCCCGGTGATTCTGACATTGTTTTCTCGTGACATATTGTACTTCATGTTAGTGGTAAAATTTCATTCAAATAACTTGCGTTTATTTGTGAAAAAAATGGAAATTTGGCAAAAATTTTGAAAATTTCACAATTTTCCAAATTTGAATTTTTATGCCCTTAAATCACAGAGATACAGCACACAAAAAACTTGATAACTAACATTTCCCACATGTTTACTTTACATCAGCACAATTTTGGAACCAAAATTTTTTTTTGTTAGGAAGTTATAAGGGTTAAAAGTTGACCAGCGATTTCTCATTTTTACAACACCATTTTATTTTTAGGACCACATCACATTTGAAGCCACTTTGAGGGGTCTAAATTCCCAAAAGTGACACCATTCTAAAAACTGCACCCCTTAAGGTGCTCAAAACCACATTCAAGAAGTTTATTAACCCTTTAGGTGCGTCACAGGAATTTTTTTGAATATTTAAAAAAAAATGAACATCTAACTTTTTTTCACAAAAAAAATACTTCAGGTTCAATTTTTTTTATTTTACCAAGGGTAACAGGAGATATTGGACTGCAAAAGTTATTGTGCAATTTGTTCTGAGTACGCTGATACCTGATTTGTGGGGGGGAACGACTGTTTCGGCGCATGGCAGAGCTCAGAATGGAAGGAGCGCTGTTTGACTTTTTCAATGCAAAATTGGCTGGAATTCAGATCGGACGCCATGTCACGTTTGGAGAGTCCCTGATGTACCTAAACAGTGGAAACCCCCTACAAGTGACCCCATTTTGGAAACTAGACCCCCCAAGGAACTTATCTAGATATGTGGTGAGAACTTTGAACCCACAAGGGCTTTACAGAAGTTTATAACGTACAGCGGTACAATTAAAAAATCATATTTTTTCCACAAAAATGATCTTTTCACCCCAATTTTTATTTTCCCAAGGGTAACAGGACCACAAAAGTTATTGTGCAATTTGTCCTGAGTATGCTGATACCCCACATGTGGGGGTAAACCACTATTTGGGCGCATGGCAGAGCTCGGAAGGGAAGCAGTGCCATTTGACCTTTTTGGCTGGAATTGAGATCGGACATCATGTCGCGATTGGAAAACCCCTGATGTACCAAAACAGTGGAAACCCCCCACAAATGACACCATTTTGGAAACTGGACCCCCTAAGGAACTTGTCTAGATGTGTGGTGAGAACTTTGAACCCCCAAGGGCTTCACAGAAGTTTATAACATAAAGCCGTACACTTAAAAAATCATATTTTTTCCACAAAAATGATCTTTTCACCCTCAATTCTTATTTTTGCAAGGGTAACAGCACCCTAAAAGTTATTGTGCAATTTGTCCTGAGTACTCTGATACCCCACATGTGGGGGTAAACCACTATTTGGGCGCATTGCAGAGCTCGGAAGGGAAGCAGCGCCATTTGACGTTTTTGGCTGGAATTGAGATCAGACACCATGTCGCGATTGGAAAACCCCTGATGTACCTAAACAGTGGAAACCCCACACAAATGACACCATTTTGGAAACTAGACCCCCTAATGAACTTATCTAGATGTGTGGTGAGAACTTTGAACCCCCAAGGGCTTCACAGAAGTTTATAACATAAAGCCGTACAATTAAAAAATCATATTTTTTCCACAAAAATGATCTTTTCACCCTCAATTCTTATTTTTCCAAGGGTAACAGCACCCTAAAAGTTATTGTGCAATTTGTCCTGAGTACGCTGATACCCCACATGTGGGGGTAAACCACTATTTGGGCGCATGGCAGAACTCGGAAGGGAAGCAGCGCCATTTGACGTTTTTGGCTGGAATTGAAATCGGACACCATGTCGCGATTGGAAAACCCCTGATGTACCTAAACAGTGGAAACCCCCCACAAATGACACCATTTTGTAAACTAAACCCCCCAAGGAACTTATCTAGATGTGTGGTGAGCACTTTGAACCCCCCAGTGCTTCACAGAAGTTTATAACGCCCGAGCGTGAAAATAAAAAAATCGTATTTTTTTCCACAAACATGATCTTTTAGTCACCAATTTTTTTATTTTCCCAAGGGTAACAGGAGAAATTGGACCGCAAAAGTTGTTGTCCAATTTGTCCTGAGTATGCTGATACCCCATATGTGGGAGAAAACTACTGTATGGGCACACGTCGGGGATCGGAAGGGAAGTAGTGACGTTTTGGAATGCAGACATTGATGGAATGGTCTGCGGGTGTCATGTTGCCTTTGGAGAGCCCCTAATGTACCTAAACAGTGGAAACCCCCCACAAATGACCCCATTTTGAAAACTAGACCCCCTAAGGAACTTATCTAGATGTGAGCTGAGCACTTTGAACCCCCAAGGGCTTCACAGAAGTTTATAATGCCAGGGCATGAAAATAAAAAAATCGTATTTTTTCCACAAACATGATCAATTATTCCCCAATTTTTTTATTTTCCCAAGGGTAACAGGAGAAATTGAACCCCAAAACTTGTTGACCAATTTGTCCTGAGTAAGCTGACACCCCATATGTGGGAGAAAACTACTGTATGGACACACGTCAGGGCTCGGAAGGGAAGTAGTGACGTTTTGGAATGCAGACATTGATGGAATGGTCTGCGGGTGACATGTTGCCTTTGGAGAGCCCCTAATGTACCTAAACAGTGGAAACCCCCCACAAATGACACCATTTTGGAAACGAGAACCCCTAAGGAACTTATCTAGATGTGTGGTGAGCACTTTGAACCCCCAAGGGCTTCACAGAAGTTTATAATGCCCGGGCATGAAAATAAAAAAATCGTATTTTTTCCACAAACATGATCAATTAGTCCCCAATTTTTTCATTTTCCCAAGGGTAATAGGAGAAATTGGACCGCAAAAGTTATTGTCCAATTTGTCATGAGTACGCTGACACCCCATATGTGGGAGAAAACTACTGTATGGACACACGTCGGGGCTCGGAAGGGAAGCAGTGCCATTTTGGAATGCAGACTTTGATGGAATGGTCTGCGGGTGTCATGTGCGTTTGGAGAGCTCCTGATGTACCTAACCTATTGAAACTCCCCACAAGTGACCCCATTTTGGACACTAGACCCCCCCACGGAACTTATCTAGATGTGTGGTGAGCACTTTGAACCCCAAAGTGCTTCACAGAAGTTTATAACGCTCGGACGTGAAAATAAAAAAATCATTTTTTTCCACAAAAATGATATTTTTGCCCCCAATTTTTTATTTTCCTAAGGGTAACAGGAGAAATTGGACCCCAAAAATTGTTTTGCAATTTGTCCTGAGTAGGCTGATACCCTACATGTGGGGGTAAAACACTGTTTGGGTGCATGGCAGAGCTTGGAAGGGAAGGAGCACCATATGACTTTTTCAACTCAGAATTGGCTGGAATTGAGATCAGACGCAATGTTGCATTTGGAGAGCCCCTGATGTGCCCAAACAGTGGAAACCCCCAATTCTAACTCCAACCCGAACCCCAACACACCCCTAACCCTAATCTCAGCCCTAACCCTAGCCCTAACCCTAACCCTAGCCCTAACCCTAACCCTAATGGAAAAATGGAAATAAATACATTTTTTTAATTTTATTATTTTTCCCTAACTAAGGGGGTGATAACGGGGGGTTTGATTTACTATTTATGGCGGTTTTTATTTTTGGCAGCTGTCGCACGCTAAAATACGCTTTTTATTGTAAAAATAGTTTTTGCATCACCACATATTGAGAGCTATAATTTTTCCGTATTTTGACCCACCGAGTCATGTGAGGTCTTATTTTTTGCGGGATGAGTTGATGTTTTTATTGGCACCATTTTTGGGCACATGACCTTTTTTGATCGCTTTTTATTCCGATTTTTGGGACGCAGAATGAACAAAAACCAGCGTTTCATGAATTTCTTTTGGGGGGTGCGTTTACACCGTTCTGCATGCGGTAAAATTGATAAAGTGGTTTTATTCTTCGGGTCAGTACGGTTACAGCGATACCTCATTTAGGTCGGTTTTTATGTTTTGTCGGTTTTTTGCAATGAAAACTATTTTATATAAAAAATAATTATTTTTGCATCGCTTTATTCTGTGAGCTATAACTTTTTTATTTTTTCGCTGATGATGCTGTGTGGCAGCTCGTTTTTTGTGGGACAAGATGACGTTTTCAGCGGTACCATGGATATTTATATGCGTCTTTTTGATCGCGCGTTATTACACTTTTTGTTTGGTGGTATGATAATAAATCATTATTTTTTGCTTCGTTTTTTATTTTTATTTTTTAAGGGGTTCGCTAAAGGGGTTAAGTAATGGGACAGTTTTATAGGGCGGGTCGTTACGGACGCGGCGATACCTAATATGTGTACTTTTATTGTTTTGTTTTTTTTTATTTTCAAAAAATGAATTTATTGGGGAATATTTTTTTTTTTTTTTACTAATTTATTTGGCGATTTTTTAAAAACTATTTTTACACTTTTTTTTTATTTTTTTTTACTTTATTACATAGTCCCAGGTGGGACATCACTGTCCTGTGACAGATCGCTGATCTGTCACATCACAGATCACTGTGACAGATCAACAATCTGTCACAGGCATTGAAGAAGACTTCCTCTTGCCTGCGCTTTGCAGGCACTGAGGAAGCCAGCTTCCTCCAGGCCCCCAAAGGCCCCCGTCAACATCTTGGATTCGGGGGCCTGGAGGAAAGGAGCCCCCGGCAGCAGCGCTGCACATTGCGCTGCCGTGGGGGGCTCAGGGAAGCACGGAGGGAGCCCCCTCCCTGCTGATGCTTCCCTATAACTCCCGGTACACCGCGATCATGTTTGATCGCGGTGTGCAAGGGGTTAACGTGTCGGGGGCGGTCCGTGACCGCCCCTGACACATTGTGTCGGGTGTCAGCTGTGATAATCAGCTGACACCCGGCCGCGATCAGCGGCGCTCACCACGTGGGCGCCGCTGATCGCGGTAGACGTACTATCCCGTCCATGGGCATAGGGGCCCGGGTCCCATGGACGGGATAGTACGTCGGATGTCAGGAAGGGGTTAATATATGTAGGAACAGTTACAAATTTTGATTAGAAAATATGCTATGTTTTATGAGTCTATTAATAAGTCTCAAGTTACCATTTTACAACAGTAAATTTGCTATTACTAATTTTGGTAAATGACCAATATATAAAGAAGTCAGAGTTAAAGTTAGAGACAATGTCTGTAAAAATTTCTAAACTGAAAATGAATTAAGAGCCCGGCTTAAGACAATAGTTCACACCTGCTAACTGTAATAATAGAGCAATCTAAAGGCAGGATAATTATTTGGCTTTGCTCACTACATTGCTAAGATCAGTCAGATATCCTAGGGAAAGCTCCTGAACTTTATGCCAAATGTGTAACTCTGATGTGTGCAGCAACTGTAAGCAATACCTCAGTGTACAAAACATTGTTATTTGTCACTCAATGTAAAATAAAGTATACAGTGTAAATGTTTTAGGTGTGGAAAAAATGATTCAAAGGTAAAAATACTTTACAAATATGGAGTGGTAATAGTTAATTTTTATCAATGAAAAATGTAAATTTAATGACCAAAAGAAAAAACTCTAAATCAAATCAATATTTGTATGCCATCAAAACAGAATTCTCACAGGTAATCCTGCAGCAGAATAAAAGTGGGTGCAATCAGATGCTTCCCTAATGGTAATGCATGATGGATCTGTGAAATTGGAGATACATACAGTGAGGAAAAAAGTATTTAGTCAGCCACCAATTGTGCAAGTTCTCCCACTTAAAAAAAAAATAGGAGAGAGGCCTGTAACTGACATCATAGGTAGACCACAATTATGAGAGTCAAAATGAGAAAACAAATCCACAAAATCACCTTGTCTGATTTGGCAAGAAATATTGTGCAAATTATGGTGGAAATTAAGTATTTGGTCATTAACAAAAGCTCATCTCAATATTTTGTTATATATCCTTTGTTGGCAAAGACAGAAGTCAAGCGTTTTCTGTAAGTCTTCACAATGTTGTGTGGTATAGTGACCACTGTGTCTGCTAGGGGGCGCTGTGTGGATGTCCGAGAAGAGAGGGTGAATGGCAGAGTCATGAATGACCATTATGTATCTCAAGATGGGTGGCCTTGAGATGTAGACTGATGTGTGTATTGATCAGCAGTGATATTGCTGAGGTGTTGTTTCAATGTGTCAGGGAGAAGTCTCCAGGTAACTGGGGAGACGGGCAAGCCCAGTTACCTACAAACCCACCCAGGCGGTGTGTTTAATGACGCTATTGCAAAGAGTGTGTGAATGGGTTAAGGACCTGTGATGAGGTCATAGCCATGTGACCCGGTGGGCGTGGCTACAGACCATATATGGTGGCCAGGGTATGTCACATGTGGTGAATGCTGGGACCCGGTTGGTCCAGTGTGGAAGGTCCTGCTGAGATGGGGCTTCCTGGCTAAGAGCCTATGAAGTGGCTGTGTGTAATGGCTGCCAGCATCTGAGAGTTCCTTGTTGTGAGTTCATTTTCCCCTCCGTCACTGAGGCCTGGTGAACTCCCTATTCTAGTGAAGGAAGGTAGTGAGCCTGATTATCAGGCACCTGGGACTAATGAAGACGATTGGCTGAGTGGAGTCATTGACTGGATTTAAGGCAGCCTACGCCCTTTCTGCCCTGCGGGTGATTTCTCTGTGGACTCTTGGACACCAGTCTGATTCCTGCTCTCCTAAAGCTAAGTTTTCTGTTTTGCCTTTTTGCATCTAAGATTTGTTTTTGTTTTTCTTGCTTTTTGGATTCTGCCACTCCCTGCTGGAGTGTGCAGTGCTCCTTGAGCTCTGTCTTCTGAATGTACCTGAGTGCTGATTTAGTTTTTGAAGCTTAGTTGCTCCAGGGCCATTTTTATATCAGCGTGTTGGCTTTTGTCTCTGATAGGGTTTTGGCAGATTGCAGACAGCAGCCTTCCTATCCGTTCCTATCTAGGTAGTTTTTGGGCCCCGTCTTTGCTCAGCCTGTCTTTCTGTCTGTGTAAGTGTTTTCATCTTGCTTCACCGTCATTATATGTGGGGGGCTGCCTATTGCTTTGGGGTCTGCTCTGAGGCAGTTAGATTTCCCCTTTCCTTCTTTAGGCCTATGTATCTCTCCGGCTGTGATCGAGGGGTCTAGGTCATCGTAGGAACCCCCCACGGCTACTGCTAGTTGTGTTGATAGGTTCAGGGGTCTGCAATCTGATAGTTGCCAACTTCTCTGGTTTTCTGGACTTAGCTAGCATTTCTGTTTTGCCTCCTACGGTGACTCAATCATAACAGAATCACCCGCCCAACCGCAGATCCTGGGGTACTCAATAGCAGGAAAGAATTGTGTTTCAAAAAAAAAAAAAAAAGTGTATATTCTTTCCTCTATATCTCTGAGGCCGTAGGGGGAATTTTTTTTTCTCTCAATGGAGATAAAGCAAGTGTCTGATCGTGTGGAGCAGCTCGCTGCTGAAGTGCAAGGAATTTCCACCTATCTTGCTCGTTCACATGCTGTTGATCCAAAGATCCCCACACCTGATGTTTTTTTTGTCGATCGATCAAAATTTTTGTGTTTCAAAAATAATTGTAAATTATTTTTTGCTTTGAAGCCTAACTCGTCAGGGAGCCCCGCGCAGCAGGTTAAAATTGTCATCTCTTTGCTGCGCGGCGATCCCCAGGATTGGGCGTTTTCTTTGAAACCAGATGACCCTATTCTGACTAATGTGAACGCATTTTTTTCAAGCCTTGGGGTTGCTGTACGACAAACCTAATGCTATTGATCAGGCTGAAAAGACCCTGTTAGCATTGAACCAGGGTCGAGAATCTGTAGAGTTGTACTGTCAAAAGTTCCGAAAGTGGGCGGTCCTTACTACCTGGAATGATAGTGCCTTGGCTGCTCTCTTTCGGAAGGGTTTGTCAGAAGCTGTAAAAGATACTATGGTGGGATTTCCTGTTCCCTCTGGTCTGGACGATTCTATGTCTTTAGCCATTCAGGTTGATCGGCGTTTACGTGAATGCAGGATTACACGAGAGGTGTTGCCACCGGTTGAACAGACGTTTGAACCTATGCAATGTGATAGAGTTTTGTCTAAGGCGCAACGTCAGGAATTCAGAAGGCGTAATAAGCTGTGTTTTTTCTGTGGAGATGCCTCACATGTTATTTCTGTTTGTCCTAAACGTGAGAAACACTTTGCACACACGTTTTCTGTTGGTGGGGTTCAGCCTAAGCTTCTTTTGGCGATTACTCTGATCTGTTCCCTGTCCACATTTTCCGCCAAGGCTTTTGTGGATTTGGGAGCAGCGCTAAACCTAATGGACTTGGATTTCGCTAAACGTTGTGGATTTCCGTTGACACCTCTGCAGACGCCTATCCCTTTGAGGGGGATTGATGCTACCCCTCTGGCTAAAAATAAACCTCAGTTTTGGACCCAGTTGGTCATGCGGGTCGCCCCAGACCACCAAGAAAATTGCAGATTTTTGGTGTTGCATGGTCTGCATGATGCCGTTGTTTTGGGGTTTCCCTGGTTGCAGATTCATAATCCAGTTTTGGATTGGAAGTCTGTGTCTGTGGTGAGTTGGGGTTGCCGGTGTACCTTTAGTGAGGCTCCGGTTTTTTCCACCTCTCCTCAGTCGCATGAGGTTCCTGACTATTTGGTGGACTACTATGATGTATTTAGTGAGAATGAGTCTGCGTCCTTGCCTCCTCATAGGAGTTATGACTGTGCTATTGAACTAAACCCGGGGTGTAAATTTCCTAAGGGTCGGCTCTTCAATTTATCTGTACCCGAGCACGAGGCTATGCGGTCCTATATTAAGGAGGCGTTGGAGAAGGGTCATATTAGACCATCCTCTTCACCCTTAGGTGCCGTTTTTTTTTTTGTGGCCAAGAAGGATGGTTCTTTAAGGCCTTGTATTGATTATCGTGCCCTCAATAAAATTACTATTAAATATCAGTATCCGTTACCCCTGATTTCGGATCTATTCTCTAGAGTCAGAGGTGCTTGCTGGTTTACCAAGCTTGACCTCAGGGGGGCGTATAATCTTATCCGCATTAAGCAGGGGGATGAATGGACGACGGCGTTTAATACTCCGGAGGGACATTTTGAGTACCTGGTGATGCCTTTTGGGCTCACTAATGCCCCTTCTGTCTTCCAGTGCTTCATGAACGATATTTTCCGAGACTTTGTCGATAAATTTTTGATTATCTATCTGGATGATATTTTGATCTTCTCCAAGGATTGGGATTCTCATGTGGAACATATTCGGACTGTGTTCCGGATCTTGAGAGAGAATTCTCTGTATGTCAAAGGATCAAAATGCCTTTTTGGAGTACAGAGAATTTCTTTTTTGGGATTTATTTTGTCTCCGTCAACTATTGAAATGGACCCGGCCAAGGTACAGGCCATTTATGATTGGGTTCAGCCCACTTCTTTGAAGGCCCTCCAGAAGTTTTTGGGTTTTGCTAATTTTTATCGGAAATTTCTAGCAACATTTTCTAGTATTGCCAAACCATTGACTGACCTGACCAGGAAGGGTGCGGATGTGTTGAATTGGTCTCCGGAGGCGGTTGCTTCCTTTCAGGAGCTGAAGCGTAGATTTACCTCCGCGCCGGTTCTGCGGCAACCTGATGTCTCACTCCCGTTCCAGGTAGAGGTGGATGCTTCTGAGATTGGTGCAGGAGCGGTGTTGTCCCAAAAGGATCCGGTAACATCTAAAATGAATCCCTGTGCTTTCTTTTCCCGTAAGTTCTCTTCATCTGAACGTAACTATGATGTGGGGAATCGGGAACTGTTGGCCATGAAATGGGCATTTGAGGAGTGGAGACATTGGTTGGAGGGAGCCAAACATCAAGTTGTGGTCCTCACTGACCACAAAAATTTGATTTACCTAGAGTCGGCTAAACGCTTGAACCCTAGACAGGCTAGGTGGGCCTTGTTTTTTACACGTTTTGATTTTGTGGTCTCTTTCCTTCCTGGAACTAAGAATGTCAAGGCAGACGCCCTCTCTAGGAGCTTCTTTGCTGATTCTCCTGTGGTGACCAAGCCTGCCACCATCTTAGGCGAAGGGGTAGTTCTTTCTGCCATCTCACCCGATTTGAGACTTGCTCTGCAAGAGTTCCAGGAGGACAAACCTGAGCGTTGCCCCAGTGGAAAGTTGTATGTTCCTGACCAGTGGAAGAAGAGAGTGATGTCTGAAGTTCATTGCTCTGCATTGGCTGGTCATCCAGGTATTTTTGGTACTAGAGATCTGGTGAGTCGCTCTTTTTGGTGGCCCACCTTGTCTCATGATGTCAGGAATTTTGTGCAGTCCTGTGGGACTTGCTCCCGGTCTAAATCTTGTTCTCGCTCTAGTGGGTTGTTGATGCCTTTGCCGATCCCCAGGAGGCCATGGACCCATATTTCAATGGATTTCATTTCTGATATGCCGGTCTCTCAAAGAATGACTGTTATTTGGGTGATTTGTGATAGGTTCTCTAAGATGGTTCATCTTGTACCACTCCCTAAGTTGCCATCTTCCTCTGAGTTGGTGCCTCTGTTTTTGCAACAGGTGGTTCGCTTGCACGGGATTCCTGAGAACATTGTATCTGACAGAGGAGTTCAATTTGTGTCTAAATTTTGGAGGACGTTCTGTTCCAAGTTGGGAATTCAGTTGTCCTTCTCCTCTGCTTTTCACCCTCAGACCAATGGGCAGACAGAGAGAACAAACCAGACCTTGGAGTCGTATTTGAGATGTTTTATTTCCGCTGATCAGGATGATTGGGTTTCATTTTTGCCCTTGGCCGAAGTTGCTTTAAATAATAGAGCTAGTTCTGCCACTTTGATGTCACCTTTTTTTTGTAACTTTGGTTTTCACCCTCGATTTTCTTCAGGGCAGGTGGAGCCTTCTGCCTGCCCAGGTGTTGACACTGTGGTGGAGAGAATGCACCAGATCTGGGACCAAGTGGTGGATAAGTTATCTCTCTCCCAGGAAAAGGCCCAGCGGTTTTCCAATCGACATAGGACCATTGGTCCCCAGTTTAAGATTGGTGATATGGTGTGGTTATCATCAAAAATATTGCTATGAAGGTGGCTTCTCCTAAGTTTAAGCCTAGATTTATTGGACCTTACAAGATTTTGGAGATTATTAATCCGGTCTCTTTTCGTTTGGCTCTTCCTGTCACATTTAAGATCCATAATGTGTTCCATAAGTCCTTGTTGAAGAGGTTTGTTGAGCCAGTTGTGCCTGAGGTGGCACCTCCGGACCCTGTATTGGTTGAAGGTAACTTGGAATATGAGGTAGAGAAAATTCTGGATTCCCGCCTGGCTAGACGGAGACTCCAGTATTTGGTTAATTGGAAGGGTTATGGTCAGGAGGATAATTCCTGGGTCTCTGCCTCTGATATTCATGCCAAAAGATTGGTGCGTGCCTTTCATCGGGCTCACCCTGATCGCCCTGGTAGTGTTGTTGAGGGTTCGGTGACCCCTCCTCAAGGGGGGGTACTGTTGTGAGTTCATTTTCCCCTCCGTCACTGAGGCCTGGTGAACTCCCTATTCTAGTGAAGGAAGGTAGTGAGCCTGATTATCAGGCACCTGGGACTAATGAAGACGATTGGCTGAGTGGAGTCATTGACTGGATTTAAGGCAGCCTACGCCCTTTCTGCCCTGCGGGTGATTTCTCTGTGGACTCTTGGACACCAGTCTGATTCCTGCTCTCCTAAAGCTAAGTTTTCTGTTTTGTCTTTTTGCATCTAAGATTTGTTTTTGTTTTTCTTGCTTTTTGGATTCTGCCACTCCCTGCTGGAGTGTGCAGTGCTCCTTGAGCTCTGTCTTCTGAATGTACCTGAGTGCTGATTTAGTTTTTGAAGCTTAGTTGCTTCAGGGCCATTTTTATATCAGCGTGTTGGCTTTTGTCTCTGATAGGGTTTTGGCAGATTGCAGACAGCAGCCTTCCTATCCGTTCCTATCTAGGTAGTTTTTGGGCCCCGTCTTTGCTCAGCCTGTCTTTCTGTCTGTGTAAGTGTTTTCATCTTGCTTGACCGTCATTATATGTGGGGGGCTGCCTATTGCTTTGGGGTCTGCTCTGGGGCAGTTAGATTTCCCCTTTCCTTCTTTAGGCCTATGTATCTCTCCGGCTGTGATCGAGGGGTCTAGGTCATCGTAGGAACCCCCCACGGCTACTGCTAGTTGTGTTGATAGGTTCAGGGGTCTGCAATCTGATAGTTGCCAACTTCTCTGGTTTTCTGGACTTAGCTAGCATTTCTGTTTTTGCCTCCTACGGTGACTCAATCATAACAGTTCCTAGGAAGGAATGGACATCTGCAGCATGTTAAAGGAGCCGTGAGGTTACCCGGACGTGGGTGAGATAACTGAGGCTAGAAAGCCTGTGTATGCATAACCTGTATGACTACAGAGTACCAGAGCTGAACTCTGTCATGGACGCTATGCTGTTAAGTGAACTTTATGTTGCTGTTATGGGTTTATGCTGATGAATAAACCGCATGGACTGCTATGATTGTTTATGGAAAACCTGTGCCGGATCTGGTTTTGTGGCTGCAAGCGAGTATCCCCTACCCGAATAACAGCGCTACCTCACAGTTGGCACACAGTGTTGGTGGTATCATTATCATACTAAAGAACCCATCCACGTTTCATCTTCAATGCCCTTGCTGATGGAAGGAGGTTTGCACTAAAAATCTCATGATACATGGCCCCATTCATTCTTTCATGTGCATGGATGAGTTGTTCTGGTCCCTTTGCAGAGAAACAGTCCAGAGGAATGATGTTGCCACCCCTATGCTTCACAATAGGTATTGTGTTCTTTGGATGCAACTCAGCATTCTGTCTCCTCCAAACACAACTAGTTTTGTTTCTATCAAACAGTTCTACTTTGGTTTCATCAGACCATATGACATTCTCCAAATACTCTTCTGGATAATCCGAATGCTCTCTAGCAAACTTCAGACGGAGCCGGACATGTACTGGCTTAAGCAGGGGGACGTGTCTGGCACTGCAGGATCTGAGTCCCTGGCGGCGTATTGTGTTACTGATTGTTGCCTTTTTTACAGTTGTCCCAGCTCTATGCAGGTCATTAACTAGATCCCCCAGATCGAGGGAGATTATCAGTATGTCTTCCATTTTCATATTATTGCTCCCATAGTTGATTTCATCACACCAAGCTGCTTTCCTATTGCAAGTTCAGTCTTCCCAGCCTGGTGCAGGGCTTCAATTTTGTTTCTGGTGTCCTTCGACAGCTCTTTGGTCTTCACCATAGTGGAGTTTGGAGTGTGATTGTTTGAGGTTGTGGACAGGTGTCTTTTATACTGATAACAATTTCAAACAGGTGCCATTACTACAGGTAATGAGTGGAGGACAGAGGAGCCTCTTAAAGAAGAAGTTACAGGTCTGTCTGTGAGAGACAGAAATCTTGCATGTTTTTAGGTGACCAAATACTTATTTTCCACCATAATTTGCAAAATAAATCTTGCCAAATCAGACAAGGTGATTTTCTGGATTTGTTTTCTCATTTTGACTCTCATAGTTGTGGTCTACCTATGATGTCAATTACAGGCCTCTCCCATCTTTTTAAGTGGGAGAACTTGCACAATTGGTGGCTGACTAAATATTATTTTTCTTCACTGTACATACTACACTATCATTATGGATAAGCTGGTGTTACTTTAGCCTTATTGACATGAATGGTAGGGGCAGCAGCAGAAATACGATACACAGACACAATTTACCTACTTTACCCTTGGCAAGTATATCAGTGGGAAGGAAACAGAGTGTGTAATGGAGTATATGTCACATTTCTTGTTTCATTCACAGCAGGATGATGCCACTTCTGTCAGCGACTCCATCAGTTGGAGTCAGTGCCCTGAACAGTCCAACTCCTCCACCATGAGAACTTAATGTTATACAGAACAGAATATAGATTCCATCAGTGACTCCAGTTTCTGTTCTTCCTCTTAGTCCTCTAAACCACAGGACCTCAGATTGTCAGGAAGATACTACACTAGAAAAACTTCTGGTTTACTGAAAGAGATGAACAGCCAATCTTTGCAAGATATGGGTTTAGAGGAGATGAAGGAACTGACTCTAATGCTAAATGTATTAGAAGTCAAAATTAAAATCTACGGAATGTTTCAACATCTGAAATGCAATTGATGCCAAAACCTATTGCCATTATTACAGCATGCAATGAAGAAAAAGGCTCAAAAACAAATAACAATCCTGTTGATCTTGTGGTGAGCGTTATAGGGCACACCTTATAGGTAAAGATTAGAATAATGAGTAATACTTGATGAATACATTCACACTACACAAAATTCAATTAAAAGGTAACAAACTAATTGTATTTATTAAAGAAAAGTATTGCGTAAATATATTGTTTTAAGGAGTTATTCACCCTCTATTTGAAAAAAAGAAATTGAAGTAATAATATAAAAATATAAAATATTAATAATATTATCTAAACAATAATTAAATAAATAATATTCACATTACCAATCTCCATATGCTCTGTTCTAAAATTGCTCAGATGCCCTACCCCTATTGTACTTCCATTTTTGTCTGGACAGACATGGCATCAAAGTATAATTATTGTGATTAGTAATTGATCGCAGTGGTCACATGCTTGTTGAGACCAAATAGAGAGTATTGGGACCAGTGGGGAACCCAGTCAGCAGTGGAACATGATTTGGAAGTGTTTGATAAGTATAATTTAATTTTCTTATTTCATGGCTTCAGAAATGGAGTTATAATTATACACAGGCTAGGAGCCATGGATAACTGCCTGTATCACTCAGTGAACAGGTAATTGATAGAGAAGGGTGAACTCGAACAGTAAAGTTCAGCGTCCGTACCGAACACCTACTGTTTTGGCACGGACACCAAACACAGACTTTACCAGGAAGTTATTGTTACTGTTCAGGTTCGGATGCCCGAACACCGGGTGCTTGTCGCGCTGTCATGTACATGGCAGCGCAGCAAACACCGCTTCTGATCAGCGGTGAAATCATCCCCGCTGGTCAGAGTGCCGTGGTTCCCACGCTGTCAAGAGACAGTGTGAGCACTCAGCAGTAATCAGAGGTATAAACTTTACCTCCAGTTACTGGTGTTAGCTGATGGGAGTACTGATCCCATCATCCAACACCTGCTGCCGTTAATTACAGTGAGAGCAGGAGCGGCGGATGGGAGTATTCATCAGCAGCTCCTGCACTGTAAATAAATAATTAAAAAAAAAACTGCGTGGGTTTCCCTGTATTTTTGCTAACCAGCCGGACAAAACTCACAGCTGGGTGCTGCAACCCTCAGCTGTCAGCTTCAGCAAAGCTAGTTATCAAAAATAGAGAGGTCCCCATGCTGTTTTAATTATTTAAATAATTAAAAAACAGTGTGAGGTCCCCCCCATTTTTCACAACCAGACTTGCTAAAGCAGACAGCTGGGGGTTGGAATTCTCAGGCTGGAAAGGGGCCATGGATATTGGACCACCAGCCTAAAAATAGCAGTCTGCAGCTGCCCAGAAAAGGCACATTTGTTAGATGCGCCAATTCTGGCACTTTGCCCGGCTCTTCCCACTTGCCCTGTAGCGGTGGCAAGTGGGGTGATAGTTGGGGGGGTTGATGTCACCTTTGTATTGTCAGGTGACATCAAGCCCATGGCTTAGTAATGGAGACGTCTAAGACATCTATCCATTAATAATCCTATAGTTGTATGGTAAATATAGATGCAGTCAGAATAAAGTCCTTTAATTGAAAGAATGACACAAACTCCTTTAATAATCTTAATTAAAGCATACTTATAACCTCGCCTAATTCCACCGAAGCCCTCGATGTCCTGTAATAAAACTAAAATAAAAAAAACAACAATATACCATACCTGTTCGTCGTTCTGTCCCACGCTGTAATCCATGTCTGGGGGGATAAACAGTTTTCAACCTGGACGGTGCCAAGATGCGATCGTTCAGGCTGAGAACCACTGATGAATGAGTTGCTGTGAGTGCAGCCTCAGAGACTGGTGGTGACATCATTGAGGTTATGTCTGGTCACTGAGGCTCTGTTCCCAGTTGGGCAGAACTGCGGTGACATCGGTAAGATCCCCGCTAGCACCATGAGTAAAACTCTTATGCTGCATGCATGTGATAGCGTGGCAAACATTAGATGTTCGGG
This sequence comes from Dendrobates tinctorius, assembly GCF_039654945.1. Classification (NCBI taxonomy): domain Eukaryota; kingdom Metazoa; phylum Chordata; class Amphibia; order Anura; family Dendrobatidae; genus Dendrobates; species Dendrobates tinctorius. The sequence goes on along the minus strand of NW_027361704.1, from coordinate 40,784,979 downwards.
CCCCCCATTCAAGTGAATGGAGTACGGGTTCGGGCTTTGGGTATTGTTCTGGTACCCGATCCCAAACTTTTTGTAACTGTTCTGCTGAACCAGCCAGACCCGAACATACACTTTTCTACCCATCTCTATCAATTGAAGCAGGTTCTCTGATGGAGAGCAGACATGGACTGTGTATTCAGAGTAATAAACAAAACTATAAATTAAATACATAGGTGTGCATTCACTCTGTGACCATTAACAAACAGAACCTGAGATGAAAAACAAAATGAGTAAATACTGTGTAGTAAATAAATATATATGTCACGATACTAGTGGATACAACTGGACACCAGTGGCTAGGTCAAAGAGACTACAGACACAGTGGGTTGCGCAAGCAATATTGTATTAATGATCTGAATGCAATATAGCATATAAGTCCAGATAAATGTTCAGTCAATATGATAGCAGAGCTGATACTCTGCGACACAGCATGCAAAGTCACTGAGCAATGCGGGCACAAGACACAGACTCTTGCAGAGCGGAGGAACACACTAGCTGGCTGGAGTTCTTACTTCACCGCAGGTATAGTCAGGCAGAGGTTCCTGAAGTCAAGTGTTCAGCAATCACTCGGTCAGCAGGCAGGGATCCAGACGTGCAGGTTGGCAGAGGACTCCGCTGTTAAGAGAGGACCAACAGGGATAGTAAGTCCAGGCTTGGGACTGCAGAGGCACAAAGTCCAATACATAATACACAAGCAATGAATCAGAGCAGGTGCTGGCTTTATATACAGCTTTGGCAGGAAGCAAGATGGCCGACGTGGAAACATCAAGATCCATGTTAACTAAGGGCAAGTCTAAGGGCAAGAGAAACAGATTCCAGGACTAGATACTGACATTACTCCCACCTCAAGAACGGCCTCCGGATGACCCTAAACCAGGCTTACCAGGGTACCTTTGATGGAACTGCTCAATCAGTCGGGAGGCGTTAATATTATCCACGGGTTCTCAGGAATTCTCCTCTGAGGAATAGCCTTGCCATTTAATCAAATACTGCAGTCGATTTCTGTAGATTCTTGAATCCAGAATCCTCTCAACGATGAACTGCTCTTGACCATCCACAAGAACGGGATCGGGAGGAGGAGATGAACGTCCTGGAAAAGGATTTGGTACTACAGTCTTTAGTAGGGAAGTATGAAAGACAGGATGTATCTTCAGTGTTCTTGGGAGTTTTAAGCGACATGCAACAGCACCTACCAGACCACTGATCCTATAAGGACCAATGTACTTCTGTCCCAACTTAGGGGAAGGGATCTTCATCTTTAAATTCTTGGTAGATAACCAGACTAAATCTCCTACCTTAAATGTTGGTGTTGGTTTGCGAAATCTGTCAGCTGCATTCTTGTACCTCTCTTGTGCGGAACCCAAAGTCTCTTTCAGAAGTTCAAGGTTCTGTTGAAGTGAAGAGATCCTGTCGGCAACTGCTGGTAAAGATGTATCTACCGGTAATCTGGGAAGAATGCTAGGGTGATATCCCAGGTTAGCGTAGAATGGAGACTGTTTGGTGGAGGCACTCTGGGAGTTGTTATAAGAGAATTCGGCCAAGGGGAGTAGCCTTACCCAATCATCTTGCAAATGGCAAACATAGCAGCGAAGGTATTGCTCTAGTGTTTGGTTGGTACGTTCTGTCTGCCCGTTGGACTGTGGGTGGAAAGAAGAAGATAAGTTAACTTCTATGCCTAATGCTGAACAAAAGCTTCGCCAAAACTTTGAAGTAAATTGAACTCCACGGTCAGAAACAACTTCATCCGGAACCCCGTGCAGGCGAAAGATGTTCTGGATAATTAGGTCAGCAGTGTCCTTCGCAGAGGGTAAACCGGAACAAGGGATGAAATGGGCCGCCTTGGTCAGGCGATCGACCACCACCAAAATCGTACTCTTTCCCTCAGAAAGGGGCAGTTCTACAATAAAGTCCATAGAAATGGATCCCCACGGGCGAGACGGCACCGGCAAAGGCTGTAACAGACCAGTAGGGGAGGCACGTGGAACCTTGAATTTGGCACATACCTCACAAGATGAAACGTACTTCTGGACATCCTTCCGAAAACCTGGCCACCAGAAGAAGCGAGATAAGAATTCTTGAGTCTTCTGAATTCCTCTGTGCCCTGCAACCTTGGAATCATGAACCAATCTCCACACTCTTAACCTCACGGCTTCAGGAATGTAGAGGCGCCGTTCCAGGGTCCAAACTCCATTCCTAAAAAGAAGGCTTACCTCATCAGATGGCTGAGACAGGAAAAGATCAGAGTTGTAAGCTTCTTTGATGACCTGCAGCAAATCTTGATTCTGAATGACTCCTACAAAATTGCAATCAGAAAGTATGGTCTTAGGTGGAGCATCTGGAACAGCGTCAGTGGAGAACATCCGGGATAGAGCATCTGCTTTTCCATTGCGAGAACCTGGTCTATAAGAGATTGTAAAATTGAATTGATTAAGGAAAAGACTCCAGCGGGCCTGCCGTGGGGTCAGGCATCTTGCTGACCTGATGAACTCAAGGTTGCGGTGATCCGTGAGGACCACGATCGGCTGTGAGGCTCCTTGCAGAAGATGTCTCCACTCCTTGAAGGCGGCGATGATAGCCAGTAATTCTTTATTTCCTACATCGTAGTTCTTTTCGGCAGGAGACAGTCGCTTGGAAAGAAAAGCACAAGGATGAAGTAAATTCTTCTCACCTGTTCTTTGGGACAGTATAGCCCCGGTGGCACAGTTTGAGGCATCCACTTCAATAATGAAGGCGAGTTCCGGGTCAGGGTGGATCAGTACTGGTGCTGACGTGAACTTGGTCTTGAGCCGAGAGAATGCTTCTTGGGCTTGAAGGGACCAAATAAATGCTGTCTTCTTCTGTGTCAACCGGGTGATGGGCGAGACGATGTCAGAGAAGTTCTTGATGAAACGTCTGTAGAAGTTAGCAAACCCGATGAAACGTTGGACCTCCTTGACGTTCTTGGGGATTGGCCACTCCTGAATTGCCTTGATCTTGCTGTTATCCATACTCAGACCCTGTGGAGAAATTACATAACCTAAGAATTGAATCTCCGACTTGTGAAATTCGCATTTCCCCAGCTTGATGTACAGCTGGTGTTCCCTCAACCGCTGCAAGACAGTCTTGACATATTGCTGATGTTCCTCCATGGAGCTAGAAAAAATCAGAATGTCATCCAAATAGATTACGACAAAAATATCAAGAATGTCTCTGAAAATATCATTTACGAGATGTTGGAATGTTGCTGGGGCATTGCAAAGTCCAAATGGCATGACCAAATACTCAAAGTGTCCATATCGAGACCTAAATGCTGTTTTCCATTCATCTCCAGGTCTTATACGGACTAGATTGTATGCCCCGCGTAGGTCCAATTTTGAAAAGACCTTGGCCTGACGAACTCTCTCGAGAAGCTCCGGAATTAATGGCAGGGGGTAGCGGTTCTTGATGGTTACCTTGTTAATTTCCCGGTAATCAACACAGGGTCTGAGGGATCCATCCTTCTTTTTAACGAAAAAGATGGGTGCACCGGCTGGAGAGGATGAGGGGCGTATAAACCCCTTAGACAGGTTCTCGTCGATATATTCTTTGAGAGTCTTGAGCTCAGGACCGGACAATGGATAAATATTACCAAAAGGAATGGTAGCAGCAGGCAGAAGCTCGATTGGGCAGTCATAAGAGCGGTGTGGTGGTAATTTATCTGCATTCTTTTTATCGCACACGTCCGAAAATTCTTTATAAACTGCCGGTAACTCTAGGTCCGATGATGGGTTGGCCGGAGATGGATCAGTCGATTTCTCAGAAGTTACCTCTTTAGCTGGGAAGCGCAATCTCTTAGTCTCCCAGTCAATGATGGGATTTTGAGCCTGCAACCAGGGTAAACCCAAGATAATAGGGAAATGTGGAGAGGAAATCAGAAGGAAGGTCAATTTCTCCTGGTGATCATCTCCCATGAGGACCTTCAGTGGTTCAGTCTGCTGGTCTACGGGCCCCGAGGTCAAAGGGGACCCATCCACAGTCTCCATCAGAATTGAAGACACTCTTCTCTGTGATCGGATTCCATATTCCCTAGCAAAAGAAGTGTCCATGAAATTACCGCTAGCCCCAGAGTCTATCATGGCGGAACTGTTCACCCAACGGGAGTCAATCCAGATCTTGATAGGAAGGTAACAATGTGAATCTTTTTTCTTATTGCAAGGGTATGAAACTGCAGAAGATAGAATAACAGCATTAATGGGTAGTATCGTTTCGGATGTAACAGAGTTCATATCTGAAAAGTCATAATCAGGAGCGGTTGCTGCAATTTCGGGTGGCCCTGATTCGGAAGTCATGGAGTATGATTCAGAGAAGTCGCGTTCTATCACGGCTGCGGTTGTTCTGCGAGAACGATTGGGGCAGTTGATAATAAAATGTCCTGACTTCCCACAGTAAAAACATAAATTCTCCTTGAAGCGAAATTCCTTCCGTTCGTCACTTACTCGACTTCGTAGGGAATTTACCTGCATCGGCTCAGGTGTGGACTCCTGAGGACTTGGGTCCGGAATCTCCTTAGGAAGGAAAGGAAGAAGCGATTTATTGCTGCGGTTCATCTCAGACCACCTTTCTAGTTTTCGTTCGGAGATGCGAGCGTCTAGGCGAATACAGTGATTGATGAAATCACCTAGAGCAGTGGGAGCCTCCGCACGTGCAAGCTCGTCCTTGATGGTACTGGACAACCCCTTCTTAAATATAGAGTACTTCGCTGCACTATTCCAGGTGGTGTCCTGAGCCCACCTTCTAAAATCCATAGCATACTCAGTCACTGGGCATTTACCTTGACGCAAATTCAGCAGGGCCGTCTCAGCTGTAAGGCCACGGTTCGGATGGTCAAACATCTGCCCCATGGCGGCGATAAACATATTGAAGTCATTCAGACATGCATCCTGTGATTCTATCAGAGGGTTTGCCCAGGCTAGGGCCTTATTAGTCAGCAACATGATGATAGTCAATACTTTGGATCGGTCTGTAGGAAACTGTGTGACATGTGCAGCAAAGTATAAACGACACTGGTTCAGAAACCCACGGTACTTGTCTCGGTCGCCACCAAACCTAAATGGCGGTAGTTTGGGGATGGTAGGAACAGAAGCCTGAGATTGTGCCTCCAGAGCCGCAACTCGGCCACGCAATTCCTGAAGGGTCTGACTGAGTACTTGTATATCATATTTAGTCTGCCCCTCTAGGCCTTCTATTCTGCTCTTCCATGTCTGCACTTCAGCGTGTACAGTGGCAGTGATATTATTTAGCTTCTTAACACGCACTTCTAAAGTCTCTGACCCAGCGGCATCCATTTTTAAGGCTTGTGTATCCTGTCACGATACTAGTGGATACAACTGGACACCAGTGGCTAGGTCAAAGAGACTACAGACACAGTGGGTTGCGCAAGCAATATTGTATTAATGATCTGAATGCAATATAGCATATAAGTCCAGATAAATGTTCAGTCAATATGATAGCAGAGCTGATACTCTGCGACACAGCATGCAAAGTCACTGAGCAATGCGGGCACAAGACACAGACTCTTGCAGAGCGGAGGAACACACTAGCTGGCTGGAGTTCTTACTTCACCGCAGGTGTAGTCAGGCAGAGGTTCCTGAAGTCAAGTGTTCAGCAATCACTCGGTCAGCAGGCAGGGATCCAGACGTGCAGGTTGGCAGAGGACTCCGCCGTTAAGAGAGGACAAACAGGGATAGTAAGTCCAGGCTTGGGACTGCAGAGGCACAAAGTCCAATACATAATACACAAGCAATGAATCAGAGCAGGTGCTGGCTTTATATACAACTTTGGCAGGAAGCAAGATGGCCGACGTGGAAACATCAAGATCCATGTTAACTAAGGGCAAGTCTAAGGGCAAGAGAAACAGATTCCAGGACTAGATACTGACAATATAGTAATAGTCCATATAGATAACATAGAGTACTTATTTAACACTGTTTTAATAAAAAAAAAGCATAAAAGCCATCCCACCACGACATGGTGTACTCAATCAAGATGGTACCTAAGGGTCCCGTTACATTTAGCGATGCACCAGCGATCCCGACAACGATACGACTCGGTCAGGATCGCTGGTGCATCGCTAAATGGTCGCTAGTGAGCTCCCAAACAGGCAGATCTCACCAGCGACGTAGCAGCAGTTGGCGGTCGTTAATTACCTGTCAGATGCGGCGATGAAGGCATCCTCCCGCCCGCGTCCACGCATCGCTCGTCGGCGCCAGCAGGAAGCCCAGCAGGAAGCCGCCAATGAGAAACGGCCCAGGACGTTCTCGCGCGATCAGCGATAGCCAGCGAGGGAGCCGTTTGTAGGTAAGTGTCACATATAGCGATATCGCTAGCAATATCGCTGCTGCGTCACAAAATCGGTGACACTTTAGCAATATTGCTAGCGATATCGCTATGTGTGAAGCCCCCTTAACTCTTGTAATTCATCTCACTATGTGTCAGAAGATGTAAAAATAGATAAGGGCAGAGCAGTACTTGTGTCCTGGCTGTTAAAACACCTGCTTGTAGAAACATATAGTAGAAATATATAAACAAAATGAACAGCCTAAAAAGGGAGCCATGTACATCCAAATTACTAAAGAGGTGCGAATCAAGACAAGTCAGCAAATACAGCTTAGCTGGCAGACTGTGTAGCTCCATGTCTAAATGAAAGTATAATAATTTTCATGCCATATCTATTGTGTTTGGCAAAATCCATGAATATATCCATGATCAGAGAACATATTCACATTTGATAGCTGAGAACCCACAGGAACGCAATAGTTCACTGGCTTATGGATGTATCATATCAGCCATCCTCGTCTTACCTCAGCAGATGGAGCCTGAGGTCCCGGAGGTGGAGGGGGCACATGCAGGCAGGGGCGTACTGCCCATAGCGGCAGAGTATGTAGCCATTATGGGGCCACTCAGTCAAGATTACACAAGGGAGTGAGAGAGGCCTGGTGTCATGCAGCACCGGGTACCTCTCGTGCCCTCCTATAATCAAGTGGATACTCAGCGCCTGGGAGAGCACAGTGCACAAAGTGCAGCAATTCAAAAAGGGGGCATGTCATGCAGGGAGAGATACTGTCCAATGAACGCTTTCCCCACCAGACTAATGAGAGCGCTCACTGGCTGCCATCTCTGTCCTCCAGTGTGGCACGTTCCAATGGTGAGTACTCACCTGTAGTCAGGGGGCTTCGGCCACACAGCACAATGGGGTTAACAGTGGAGGAATGGCAGGACTTACGGTGTGTCTTCTGCTCCCCCCACTATTCCCTTCCCAGCAGCGGCTCCTCACAGAGAAGAGGTTGGGGGAGGAGGCTCACTGCACAGGACAGCACAGCAGAAGCAGGGGGCTGATATCAGTCCTGTCTGCTGTGTCCCCATCCCCCACAGTGAGTTCTGCAGCCTTCTATGGCTGAACTCTGAATTATGTGGCCGACCTCATCCAGGGCTCATCTGAGCAGCTGATGTCATAGATTAGTATGTGTGTGTATGTAGAAGTATTTATGTGTGTGTGTAGGTACAGTATATATGTATGTGTATCTGTGTGTGTATACAGTTGTGGCCAAAAGTATTGACACCCCTGCAATTCTGTCAGATAATACTCAGTTTCTTCCTGAAAATGATTGCAAACACAAATTCTTTGGTATTATTATCTTCATTTAATTTGTCTTAAATGAAAAAACACAAAAGAGAATGAAGCAAAAAGCAAAACATTGATCATTTCACACAAAACTCCAAAAATGGGCCAGACAAAAGTATTGGCACCCTCAGCCTAATACTTGGTTGCACAACCTTTAGCCAAAATAACTGCGACCAACCGCTTCCGGTAACCATCAATGAGTTTCTTACAATGCTCTGCTGGAATTTTAGACCATTCTTCTTTGGCAAACTGCTCCAGGTCCCTGATATTAGAAGGGTGCCTTCTCCAAACTGCCATTTTTAGATCTCTCCACAGGTGTTCTATGGGATTCAGGTCTGGACTCATTGTTGGCCACCTTAGAAGTCTCCAGTGCTTTCTCTCAAACCATTTTCTAGTGCTTTTTGAAGTGTGTTTTGGGTCATTGTCCTGCTGGAAGACCCATGACCTCTGAGGGAGACCCAGCTTTCTCACACTGGACCCTACATTATGCTGCAAAATTTGTTAGTAGTCTTCAGACTTCATAATGCCATGCACACGGTCAAGCAGTCCAGTGCCAGAGGCAGCAAAGCAACCCCAAAACATCAGGGAACCTCCGCCATGTTTGACTGTAGGGACCGTGTTCTTTTCTTTGAATGCCTCTTTTTTTCTCCTGTGAACTCTATGTTGATGCCTTTGCCCAAAAAGCTCTACTTTTGTCTCATCTGACCAGAGAACATTCTTCGAAAGCGTTTTAGGCTTTTTCAGGTAAGTTTTGGCAAACTCCAGCCTGGCTTTTTTATGTCTCGGGGTAAGAAGTGGGGTCTGCCTGGGTCTCCTACCATACAGTCCCTTTTCATTCAGATGCCGGCGGATAGTACGGGTTGACACTCATGTACCCTCGGACTGCAGGGCAGCTTGAACTTGTTTGGATGTTAGTCGAGGTTCTTTATCCAACATCCGCACAATCTTGCGTTGAAATCTCTTGTAAATTTTTCTTTTCCGTCCACATCTAGGGAGGTTAGCCACAGTGCCATGTGCTTTAAACGTCTTGATGACACTGCGCACGGTAGACACAGGAACATTCAGGTCTTTAGAGATGGACTTGTAGCCTTGAGATTGCTCATGCTTCCTCACAATTTGGTTTCTCAAGTCCTCAGACAGTTCTTCGGTCTTCTTTCTTTTCTCCATGCTCAATGTGGTACACACAAGGACACAGGACAGAGGTTGAGTCAACTTTAATCCATGTCAACTGGCTGCAAGTGTGATTTAGTTATTCCCAACACCTATTAGGTGCCACAGGTAAGTTACAGGTGCTGTTAATTACACAAATTAGAGAAGCATCACATGATTTTTCGAACAGTGCCAATACTTTTGTCCACCCTCTTTTTTATGTTTGGTGTGGAATTATATCCAATTTGGCTTTAGGACAATTCTTTTTGTGCTTTTTCATTTAAGACAAATTAAATGAAGATAATAATACCAAAGAATTTGTGTTTGCAATCATTTTCAGGAAGAAACTGAGTATTATCTGACAGAATTGCAGGGGTGTCAATACTTTTGGCCACAACTGTATGTACGATACGTGTGTGTATGTATGTATGGTATATGTATGTGTATCTGTGCATGTGTATGTATGGTATATGTGTGTATGTATGTATGTACAGTATGTGTATGTGTGTATGTATGTACGGTATGTGTATGTGTCTATGGTATATATGGGTATGTATATGTGCATGTATTTATGGTATTTGTATGTGTATATGGGTGTGTATGTACGGTATATGTGTGTATGTACGGTATACAGTATATATGTATGGTATACTGTATGTGTGTATACGTATGCAAGGTATATATATATATATGTATGGTTTTTGTGTGATCACTGGGGATTTGACAACTGGGCGCCCAGAGATTCTGAGAACAGTGCTCTGCAGTCTGGTCCTGGATGGAGCAGAGTTGTACATGCTTGGCCTCTGCTCTGTTCATTATGTATAGAGCTGCTGAGTGCTGTACTCGGCTATTTCCATCAGTTCCATAGACAGTGAATTGAGCAGATACCAGATGACACAGATACCAGACATATGATGAAGTATAATATATACACAGTAGTCTCTGCCGATTTCCACAGTTATCACGTAACCACGAGTATGCACTTTGCACACTTGCTACCATGTGCTAACTAGAATGTCAGCCACATCTGCAGTGTTCTAGCCACTGACATAGCTGACACTAGTTGTCACCTGACTGCAAGTATGACTGCGTTGGAATCAGCAGAACCGAATGCTAACCGATATATTGGAGGCCCAAATAGAACTTTTGCTATGGGGCCCTGTGATTGCTATGTATGCCCATGCTTGTAGGGCAGTAATATGGCTTGTTTCTCGGAGTCCCTGGCTCCCGAGGTCCCATTGCCAGATTTCCCTCATCATAAGCAGCGTACTGGGGAGGGAGCACCAAGTGAGGCCATTATAATGTATGGAGCACCATGTGGGGCTATTATACTGTATGGATCACTATGTGGGGCCATTATACTGTGTGGAGCACTATGTGGGGCCCTTTATACTGTTTAGAGCTCTATGTGGTGCACATTGCACTGTATGTAGCACTATGTGGGGCCTTTTATACCGTATGGATCACTATATGAGGCCATTATACTGTATGGAGTACTATGTGAGGTCATTATGCTTTATGGAGCACTATGTGATACCATTTTACTGTATGGAGCATTATGTGGGCCACTATACTGTATGGAGCACTATGTAGGGTTATTATACTGAACGCAGTACAATATGGGGCACAATATACTGTATGGAGCACTATGTGGTGCCATTATACAGTATAGAGCACTATGTGTGGCGCATTATACTTTATGGAGCAATGTGAGGTCATTACACTGTATGGATCACTATGTGGGTATATTTTACAGTATAGAGAACTATGTGGGGCCATAAACTGTATGGCTGCCAGCAGGAATTTCAGTACCTCATACTGGACAAAATTTTTAGGCCACTTTTAGACTCTGCACAGCCTCCATTCCACTCCGCCTCCACCCAAGCTCTGCCTCCACTCTTTGAACCTTTCACAGTCCCACCACCGACTCTTGGAAAAACTACACTTCTGTACCACATCCTCATCTTTCAAACATTAACAGTTACTATCAAACAACATATCACATAGTTAGCCATCTACTTTTGTTTTGTCCAGCAAAATTTTTAAGACTGCCACCAAGATAAATTCTTTTGGCTGTGCCCTACTCTACTCTAACCTATTACAAATTTGTTAAATATCCAATACCCTTTCTAGGCATATTTATATTTATTTTTCTATAAGGGAATGTGTTACATACATTTTTTAAAATGACCATTAATACAACATACAAGGGACAAATACCATCACACCATGGTCGGACCACATAGTAACACCACATAGTGACCAAATACTAACACATACAAGGAACAAATACCACCACACAATGGCCAGACCACATATTGCCTCCACATAGTGACAGAATAATATCACATACAAGGAGCAAATACTGCCACACCATGATCAGACCACATATTACTACCACACAGTGACCGAATGCTACAATACTGATCATTAATAAAATCCGCAATATTAATATTACCATAAGTCCCATTATACACAGGAGCTCTGCACATAGTATACAGTAAATAGTGTAAGTATACAGGTTATATAGGGACTTATTAGTGATACTAAACACATAAGCTTTGTATATAATGTTAGCAAACAGGTAATACAGGGATCTCTAGTGACATTAAACACTGGAGCTCTGTATCTAGCGTACAGATAATACAGTGATCACCGGTGACATTATACACAGGAGCTCTGTATATAGTGTACAGAGTACAGGTAATACATATGATCACTAGTGACATTATACACAGAAGCCCTGCATATAGTACATGATGAATAGTGTAGTATAATGTAAGTGTACAGGTACAGATAACACACTGACTCACCAGTGAGATTTCCAGTTGAAGTCCTTCATCTTCACTTTTCTTCTTCATCTAGCGCAGACCGCCAGGACCAGTTTGTGCAGAAAATAGAACACGGTTATCTACAGCACTGCTTCTAGAGCACATTTATAATTTTTTCCCAACTTCTATACTACACCAGATGAAGAAAAAAGCGACATAGTGCTACCCTGCACAGTAACGGTATACCCAAAAATAAAAATCACAACAGTAATAGTATCCATTAATTAGCTCCTACAGTAATAATGTCCCACATTTTGGCCCCTTCTGATAATAATTACCGTCATTATGGACCCATGTGTTTCATTCCTGGGCCCATGTGTCTCATTTCTAGATACAATGTGTCTCATTCCCGGCCCCAATGTGCCTCATTTTGCCCCCCATGTGTCTCATTTATGGCCTCATGTGTCTCATTTATGGACCCATGTGTCTCCTTCCTGGCCTTCATGTGTCTCCTACCTGGCCACCATGTGACTCATTTCTTGCACTCATGTGTCTCATTCCTTGACCCCATGTGTTTCATTTCTAGCCCCCATATATCTGTTCCCCACATTGTGGCCTTTCAGTGCAAGCGAATTAAAAAAAAACAAGAAATGTATTCTTACCTGGCCACTGTCCAACGGCATACTCTTCCTTCTTGAAGTGAGGTGCAGATGTGCCCGCACAAGGCGGTGTTGTTGTATGCTGGCAACGTGCTGGCCAACGTCACCTTCTGGCTTCTGATTGGCTGACAGCTGTTAACTATTGCCATGCAAGAAACTGGTGCCTTTCTTCACAGCAATATATTTTAACTGAATTTGAGTCCGAGGATTCTGTTGAATACTGAACTGGCTCAACCCACCCCTGCCCCTGGGGCCTGGCGAGCAGAAACAAAAGAAGGGGGGCCAATTATGATTTAAAAAGAAAAAACACAGTAGTTTGGCAATAAATAACTTTGCCCAACCACTAACCATGAGTGGAGAAAAGGTTTTGGTATTATCATTCATATTCTCTGAAAAAAGGCCAGGAAAACAAAAATTCTGCCGAGGTATGTGAACTTTTGAGCACAACTGTGTATATATATCAGACAGTTGTGCTCAGACAGTATCACACAGGATAGGATTAGATATGAAGCTCAGCACACAGTATCACACAAAATAGTATTAGATACATGGCTCAGCAGTCAGTATCACACAGGATAGGAATAGATACACGGCTCAGCAGTCAGTATCACACAGGATAGGATTAGACACATGGCTCAGCAGTCAGTATCACACAGGATAAGGTTAGATACACGGCTCTGCAGACAGTATCACACAGGATAGGATTAGATACACGGCTCAGCAGTCAGTATCACACAGGAGAGGATTAGATACACGGCTCAGCAGTCAGTATCACACAGGATAGGATTAGATACACAGCTCAGAAGTCAGTATCACACAGGATAGGAATAGATACACAGCTCAGTAGTCAGTATCACACAGGATAGGAATAGATACACGGCTCAGCAGTCAGTATCACACAGGATAGGATTAGATGCATGGTTTTTATGTGCAATATAATCATTATAATTTGTTATAACTAAGTTGGTTACTATGCCCAGGCAACGCCTGGCTCTTCAGCTAGTATATATATCTAATATATAAAGCTCAAAGTGTATATGTATGTGTGTATGTATGTATGTGTGTGTGTGTGTATGTGTGTATGTCCGGGATAGGCATCCGCACCGTCGCAGCTACAGCCACAAAATTTGGCACAGTCACACGTCTGGACCCCGAGAGCGTCCTAAGCTATGTTGTGAGGCGAAATTTTAACCCCGCGCGTTCCAATTCACCAAACAATTTTGCCCCTATCTACATACTGGGGAAAAAGTGTGTGCGCGTCAAGCCCCGCCCCTCATTGTGATGTCATAATGCCCCTATTTGCATACTGCGGAAGCAGTGTGTGCGTATCAAGTCCCGCCCCTCATTATGATGTCACAATGGTTGCCACGGCGACGCTGATGTCATCAAAGGTTGCAAGCCCTGCCGCCGCTCATTATGATGTCATAATGGTTGACTATGGGGCACTGGACTATGGGATGGAGGATATGTATATGGGCACGGGACTATGGGATGGAGGATGTGTGATGGGTATATGGGCACTGGACTATGGGATAGAGGATATGTCTGACGGGTATATGGGCACGGGACTATGGGATGGCGGATATGTATATGGGCACGGGACTATGAGATGGAGGATGTGTTATGGGTATATGGGCACTGGACTATAGGATGGAGGATATGTATGACGGGTATATGGGCACGGGACTATGAGTTGGCGGATGTGTATGATGGGTATATGGGCACGGGACTATGGGATGGAGGATATGTATGATGGTTATATGGGCATGGGACTATGAGGTGAAGGATGTGTGATGGGTATATGGGCACTCGACTATGGGATGGCGAATATGTATGATGGGTATATGGGCATGGAACTATGGGATGGAGAATATGTATGATGGGTATATGGGCATGGGACTATGGGATGGAGAATATGTATGATGGGTATATGGGCACGGGACTATGGGATGGAGGATATGTATGATGGGTATATGGGCATGGGACTATGAGATGGCGGATATGTATGATGGGTATATGGGCACGGGACTATGGGATGGAGGATATGTATGATGGGTATATGGGCAGGGCATGGGACTATGAGGTGAAGGATGTGTGATGGGTATATGGGCACTCGACTATGGGATGGCGAATATGTATGATGGGTATATGGGCATGGAACTATGGGATGGAGAATATGTATTATGGGTATATGGGCATGGGACTATGGGATAGAGGATGTGTGATGGGTATATGGGCACTCGACTATGGGATGGAGGATATGTATGATGGGTATATGGGCACGGGCCTATGGGATCGTGGATATGTATGATGGGTATATGGGCACGGGACTATGGGATGGAGGATAATTATAATTTTCTATAACTAACCACAGTTAGTTACTATGCCCGGGCAGCGCCGGGCTCTTCAGCTAGTATACATATAAAGTGTGAGCCCCCATACAGCCTCCTATATATATATAGGCGGCTGTATGGGGGCTCACACTTTATATGGGAGGCTATGTGCAGGCCCATAATGCATATTAGAGGCGATGTGCAGACTCAGTGTATATAGGTAGCTTTGTTATGAATGGATCACTGAGGAGGAAAGCAAGACGAAGCTAAGCCACAGAAAACCAGAGAGGTTGGTAACTAAGTGGATTACAGACCCCTGATCCTATCGACACAGCTAGCAATAGCCGTGGAGTGTACCTACGATGATTCTAGATGCCTCAACACAGCCAGAGAACTAAATAAGCCTAAAGCAAGAAAGGTGAAATCTAAACTGCCCCAGAGCAGACCCCAAAGGAATAGATAGCCCCCAAACATATATTGTCTATGAGACAAGATGAAAACACAAACGCAGGTAGGAAAATAGGCTGAGCAAACGATGGGGCCCACACTAACTAGACAGGACAGGAAAGGAAAGACACTGTCTGCAATCACACAAAAAACCCTGCAAAAAATGCCCAACACATCTGATAGAAAAAATACTGAAGTCACTAAACTTCGCCCACTATATCAGCACTCTGGTATATTCTGAAAGCAGAGCAAAGAGAGGCCAATCTAATAAGGGACAAAAACAAACTGGCACAAACAGCAACATAAGGATGGAAATTCAGCGCAGCCCCAGCCGGGGCTGGCTGACCACACAAAACTGAAATAGACAGAACCAAATCAAATGTGAAAAATAGAAAAGAACACTTAGCTTGAGCATGCAGGGACTGAGCTGGAAACTAAGACCTCAGGAGGCAGGAAAAAATCACCAGCAGGGATAGAGGGAGTCGGCTGTGTTAAATCCAGTCAGAAACTCCAAATGTCCAATCGTGCTCCTCATTAGCAGGTGGCAGGCCTCTGTTAATTAGATCAGCTCCATTACCTACTGTAACCACCAGAGAGAGCCCGGAAAGAGAACTGGCGACCCCTCTGTCAATACAACCAGCTCCACTACCTTCACTAGTAACCAGAGGCAGGCCAGAAAGTGAATTCACAACAGAGCTATGTGCAGGCTCATAATGTATATAGGAGGCTATGTGGGGGCTCATAATGAATAAAGGAGGCTATATGCAGGCTCATAATGTATATAGAAGGCTATATGGGGGCTCACTCTGTATATAGGAAACTATGTGCAGGCTCATAAAGTTTATAGGAGGCTATATGTAAACTCATAAAGTGCATAGGAGGCTCATACTGTATATAGGGAGCTATGTGCAGGCTCATAATGTAAATAGGAGGCTATGTGCAGGCTCATAATGTATATAGGAAGCTACAGGTAGGCTCATAACGTATATAGGAGGCTATG
This sequence comes from Dendrobates tinctorius, assembly GCF_039654945.1. Taxonomy (NCBI): domain Eukaryota; kingdom Metazoa; phylum Chordata; class Amphibia; order Anura; family Dendrobatidae; genus Dendrobates; species Dendrobates tinctorius. The sequence goes on along the minus strand of NW_027361704.1, from coordinate 40,768,942 downwards.
GAGAGGCTTATAATGTATATAAGAGGCTAGGTAGGGGATCACACTGTGTATAGGAGGCCATGAGCAGGCTCATAATGTTAATAGAAGTCTATATGCAGGCTCATAATGCTTATTGTATATAGGAGGCTATGTGGGGGCTCATACTGTATATAGGGAGCTAGGTACAGGCTTACACTGTATATAGAGTGCTATGTGTAGGTTCATATGGTATATAAGAGGCTATATGGAGGCTCATACTGTGTATATAGGGAGCTATGTGTGGGCTCATTCTTTATATAGGAGACTATATAGGGGCACATATTGTAAATAGGGAGCTATGTGGGGCTTATATTCTATATAGGGAGTTATGTGAGTGCTCATACTGTATTTAAGTGGCTATATGGGGGCTAATACTGTATATAGGGAGCTATGTGGAGCTTATACTGTATACAGGAGGCTATGTTCAGGATGATACTGTATATGTAAGGCTATACAGGGGCTCATACTGTATACAGGGAGCTATATGTGGTCCATACTACAGTATATACAGGAGGCTATATCAGGGCTCTTACTGTATATAGGAGGCTATATGGGGCACATGCTGTACATAGGGAGCTACAGTATATAGGGCTTATACTGTATATAGGGAGTTATGCAAGTGCTCATACTGTATCTAGGCAGCTATATGGAGCTCATATTGTGTGTACAGGGCTATGTAGGGGCTCATATTGTATGTATATAGGGAGCTATGTGTGGGCCCATACTTAGGGCAGCACGGTGGCTCAGTGGTTAGCACTGCAGCCTTGCAGCGCTGGGGTCCTGGGTTCGAATACCACCAAGGACAACATCTGCAAGGAGTTTGTATGTTCTCCCCGTGTTTGCGTGGGTTTCCTCCAGGCACTCCGGTTTCCTCCCACATTCCAAAGACATACTGATAGGGAATTTAGATTGTGAGCCGCATCGGGGACAGTGATGATGATGTGTGCAAACTGTAAGGCGCTGCGGAATATGTTAGCGCTATATAAAAATAAAGATTATTATTTATATAGGAGATTATATAGGGGCTCATATTGTAAATAGGGAGCTATGTGGGGCTTATATTATATACAGGGCGTTATGTGAGTGCTGATACTGTATTTAGGTGGCTATATGGGGGCTCATACTGTATATAGGGAGCTATGTGGAGCTTATACTGTATATAGGAGGCTATGTGCAGGATGATACTGTATATGGAATGTTATACGGGGGCTCATACTTTATATAAAGGGCTATATGTGGTCCATTTTATATACAGGAGGCTATGTCCAGGCTCTTACTGTATATAGGAGGCTGTAAAGGGGCTCATAATGTACATTGGGAGCTATACAGGGCTTATACTGTATATAGGGAGTTATGCAAGTGCTCATACTGTATCTAGGTACCTATATGGGGCTCATATACAGTAGTGTGTACAGGGCTATGTGGGGGCTCATACTGTATGTGTCATGATCGTGGGGTTAATGTCTGGAACCAGTGCTGATGACTGGCATTTCTGGGGTTAAAAGTTGTAATCCCAGTGCAGGCTTACCTACACACCTGGGGCTGTGACTGTGGCCCCACCTGGTTCTGGGAGAGGTTTCTTATAGCCTCAGGACGCTCCTATCCCCATCAGTTATACATTTTGGCATTGTGTGGTGACCCCTGTTTTTGTGCTGTGTTCTGGTTGCTTGATTCTCTGTGTACGACTCGGTCTGTTCTCTGGATATTGCTTTGGATTCTGCTTGGTACCTTCTATGTCTGTTTGGTTTTGACTTAGCTTGGCCCTGACTATCCGTTCTGTCTCATTCCTGGTACTTAACTGCTATCTCTGTGTATGACCTCCGTTTTGCCTGACTCTGAGCATTTCTGTATAGTGTCCTGCCATCTCTGAAAGCAGGATGCTAAGCCCCGCCCCCTTGCAGTCACATGACCGTAGGTCCTGTGACTGCTTGCTAAACTTCAGCGTCCACAGGTCCTGTGTATCTGTACTTTCCGACTGTACCTGCCCCCGGGCCCCCCTACAGTGCGGGTGAATCCCTGCTCAGCGGAGGCTGCACGCCGGCGCTGACAGGATCCTGACATTATAACTGACCGTTAAGTTTTTGGGGTTTTTTTTCTTTCTCTGCTGAGAAATATGGATCCCATACAATCTCTTGCTGAGCAAATGAAAAATCTGAGTCAGATGTTTTAGGGTTTATCTCTGGAGCAGCAAGCTCTGGCTCGTTCTCAGCAGCAGGTTTCTGAGACAGTGAGGGGGGCTTTAGCTGCTGGGTCTCTGGGGGCTGGGGCGAGTGATGTTGTTTTGGTGTCCCCAGAACCACCTGTTAAACTGCCTGATTTATTTTCCGTGAACAAAAAGGAGTTCAGGGTCTTCATGGAGGGGTGCAAACTCTTCATTAGTTTGAGGCCACGTTCCTCTGGGGACGAAAGTCAGAAGGTTGGGGTCATTATGTCTCTGTTAAGAGGGTCCCCACAAGCTTGGGCTTTCTCCCTTCCTCCCACTGCTCCTGAGAGAGTGTCTGTGAATGCGTTTTTTGAGGCCCTCGGGCACATATATGATTAGCCGGACCGAGTGCGATTGGCAGAGGACATGGTTATGAGTGTCTGTCAGGGGAAATACTCAGCTGAGTGGTTTTATACAGAATTCCGCCGCTGGGCCGCACTCTGAGGTCTCTTTCGCAGAGGCTTGTCCAAGCGGTTACAGGATGCCTTGGCATTACATCCCCCACCTAACTCACTCGAGGACGCCATGATCCAGGCCATCCGGATGCACCGCAGGCTGCGGGCCAGGGGGGTGATGCAGGCGGAGACTCCATTGTTCCCTAGTGGAAAAGAGACTGTTTCTGTGCCCATGGACGTAGGGGCTCTCTCCCTGAAGGAAAAGGAGAGACAACGCCGGAGAGAAAAGCAGCTATGCTTCTACTGTGGTAAGACGGGACATTGGAAAAGGGAGTAATGATAAAATGAAAACCTGGCACTCAACTTAATGCTTGGTCAGGCAGTTTATTGTAGTACCAGAAAACGTTTCGGTCGATATAGACCTTCATCAGTTACTACAATGTGAAAAAAATAAATAAATAAACAAAAATAAATAAAGTATGTACAAAAATCACATAGAATGCAATTCGGTCGTGGATATATGCAATATTATACAAGAAATACTACAACAGAGACCAAAAAATATATCTTGGGTGCTCAGATTGAAGGAGAAAAGGATAAGACATACCATGCTAGTATGTTTGAAAGTAGCTTGAAGGAGGGCGCTTTTTATGTTATTCACTGATAACTAGTGTTGAGCATTCCGATACCGCAAGTATCGGGTATCGGCCGATACTTGCTGTATCGGAATTCCGATACCGACTTCCGATATTTTTTCAATATCGGAAGTCGGCATCGGAATCGGAAGTTCAAAGTTGATTGACATTCTGACGTCATCATGATGCGCGGTGTGTGCGCATCATGATGCGCCGTCATTTCGGGCCTTCCGGGGGTCTCTGCCGGCCTGCCGGGGGGCTGTGTGGACTGCCCGGGGTCTGTACCGGCCTGCCGGGGGGCTGTGCCGGCCTGCCGGTGGTCTGTGCACCCTGTGGGGGTCTGTACCGGCCTGCCGGGGGGCTGTGCCGGCCTGCCGGTGGTCTGTGCACCCCGTGGGGGTCTGTACCGGCCTGCCGGGGGGCTGTGCCGGCCTGCCGGGGGGCTGTGCTGATGTCCGGGGGTCTGTGCAAGCATCGTCCGATGGGACTACAAGTCCCATCTGGCGATGTCTGCTACCATGACAGTGATTGACACATTAGCCAATGATGGGACAGTAGTAGTCCCATCATCCGGCTAATGTGTTAAATGTTAAAAAAAAAAAAAAAAAAATACTACATACATACTACATGCATGCTACATACATACTACATGCTACATACATACTACATACATACCACATACATACTACATACATACTACATACATACTACATACATACCACATACATACCACATATATACCACATACATACCACATAAATACCACATACATACTACATACATACTACATACATACTACATACATAACACATTTATACTACATGCATGCTACATACATACTACATGCTACATATATACTACATACATACTACATACATACATACTACATATATACTACATGCATGCTACATACATACTACATGCTACATACATACTACATACACTCACTGGCCACTTTATTAGGTACACCTGTCCAACTGTGTGTTAAGACTTAATTTCTAATCAGCCAATCACATGGCGGCAACTCAGTGCATTTAGGCATGTAGACATGGTCAAGACAATCTCCTGCAGTTCAAACCGAGCATCAGTATGGGGAAGAAAGGTGATTTGAGTGCCTTTGAACGTGGCATGATTGTTGGTGCCAGAAGGGCTGGTCTGAGAATTTCAGAAACTGCTGATCTACTGGGATTTTCACGCACAACCATCTCTAGGGTTTACAGAGAATGGTCCGAAAAAGAAAAAAAATCCAGTGAGCGGCAGTTCTGTGGCCGGAAATGCCATGTTGATGCCAGAGGTCAGAGGAGAATGGGCAGACTGGTTCGAGCTGATAGAAAGGCAACAGTGACTCAAATTGCCACCCGTTACAACCAAGGTAGGCAGAAGAGCATCTCTGAACGCACAGTGCGTCGAACTTTGAGGCAGATGGGCTACAGCAGCAGAAGACCACACTGGGTACCACTCCTCTCAGCTAAGAACAGGAAACTGAGGCTACAATTTGCACAAGCTCATCGAAATTGGACAGTAGAAGATTGGAAAAACGTTGCCTGGTCTGATGAGTCTCGATTTCTGCTGCGACATTCGGATGGTAGGGTCAGAATTTGGCGTAAACAACATGAAAGCATGGATCCATCCTGCCTTGTATCAGCGGTTCAGGCTGGTGGTGGTGGTGTCATGGTGTGGGGAATTTTTTCTGGGCACTCTTTGGGCCCCTTGGTACCAATTGAGCATCGTTGCAACGCCACAGCCTACCTGAGTATTGTTGCTGACCATGTCCATCCCTTTATGACCACAATGTACCCAACATCTGATGGCTACTTTCAGCAGGATAATGCGCCATGTCATAAAGCTCGAATCATCTCAGATTGGTTTCTTGAACATGACAATGAGTTTACTGTACTCAAATGGCCTCCTCAGTCACCAGATCTCAATCCAATAGAGCATCTTTGGGATGTGGTGGAACGGGAGATTCGCATCAGGGATGTGCAGCCGACAAATCTGCGCCAACTGTGTGATGCCATCATGTCAATATGGTCCAAAATCTCTGAGGAATGCTTCCAGCACCTTGTTGAATCTCTGCCACGAAGAATTGAGGCAGTTCTGAAGGCAAAAGGGGGTCCAACCCCTTACTAGCATGGTGTACCTAATAAAGTGGCCAGTGAGTGTATATACTACATACATACTACATACATACTACATGCATGCTACATACATACTACATGCTACATACATACCACATACATACTACATACATACTACATACATACTACATGCATGCTACATACATACTACATGCTACATACATACTACATATATACTACATGCATGCTACATACATACTACATGCTACATACATACTACATATATGCTACATACATACTACATGCTACATACATACTACATATATACTACATACATACTACATACATACTACATGCATGCTACATACATACTACATGCTACATACATACCACATACATACTACATACATACTACATGCTACATATATACTACATATATACTACATGCATGCTACATACATACTGCATGCTACATGCATGCTACATACATGCTACATACATACTACATGCTACATACATACCACATATATACTACATACATACTACATACAATACATTCATACAATACATACATAGACATACAGTACATATAACATAGAGTAACATACTTACCAATACTTGTCACATTGTTCCCCGAAGCCATTGTCTTTTACGGAATAAATATTAACATAACAAACCACAAAAATACTCACCCACGATCCGAAGCAGTCCACGAGTGTGTCCCACGACGATCTTGGGTAGAGAACTGCAGCATCAGCTGTTGCTGCCATTCTCTACGGGCTGCAGGAATCCAATGACGGAAGGTAGGTATCCTTCCGCACTGTATTCCTCCGCCACTTAAAAAAAAAAAAGTCCCTAGTCTCACTTTATGCCATTGCTGCATGGGAATTTGTGCGGTAAAGTGTGCTGTATATCAAAGTTGTGAGTGTCGCTATAAATGGCGAGGTAGTTACTTTAACCCCTTCACCCCCAAGGGTGGTTTGCACGTTCATGACCGGGCCAATTTTTACAATTCTGACCACTGTACCTTTATGAGGTCATAACTCTGGAACGCTTCCATGGATCCCAGTGATTCTGACATTGTTTTCTCATGACATATTGTACTTCATGTTAGTGGTAAAATTTCATTCAAATAACTTGCGTTTATTTGTGAGAAAAATGGAAATTTGGCGAAAATTTTGAAAATTTCGCAATTTTCCAACTTTGAATTTTTTTGCCCTTAAATCACAGAGATACGGCACACAAAAAACTTGATAACTAACATTTCCCACATGTTTACTTTACATCAGCACAATTTTGGATCCAAAATTTTTTTTTGTTAGGAAGTTATAAGGGTTAAAAGTTGACCAGCGATTTCTCATTTTTACAACACCATTTTATTTTTAGGACCACATCACATTTGAAGCCACTTTGAGGGGTCTATATGATAGAAAATACCCAAAAGTGACACCATTCTAAAAACTGCACCCCTTAAGGTGCTCAAAACCACATTCAAGAAGTTTATTAACCCTTTAGGTGCGTCACAGGAATTTTTTTGAATATTTAAAAAAAAATGAACATCTAACTTTTTTTCATAAAAAAAATACTTCAGGTTCAATTTTTTTTATTTTACCAAGGGTAACAGGAGAAATTGAACTGCAAAAGTTATTGTGCAATTTGTCCTGAGTACGCAGATACCTGATATGTGGGGGGGAACAACTGTTTCGGCGCATGGCAGAGCTCAGAATGGAAGGAGCGCCGTTTGACTTTTTCAATGCAAAATTGGCTGGAATTCAGATTGGACGCCATGTCACGTTTGGAGAGTCCCTGATGTACATAAACAGTGGAAACCCCCTACAAGTGACCCCATTTTGGAAACTAGACCCCGCAAGGAACTTATCTAGATATGTGGTGAGAACTTTGAACCCACAAGGGCTTTACAGAAGTTTATAATGTACAGCGGTACAATTAAAAAATCATATTTTTTCCACAAAAATGATCTTTTCACCCCAATTTTTATTTTCCCAAGGGTAACAGGACCCTAAAAGTTATTGTGCAATTTGTCCTGAGTATGCTGATTCCCCACATGTGGGGGTTAACCACTATTTGGGCGCATGACAGAGCTCGGAAGGGAAGCAGTGCCATTTGACGTTTTTGGCTGGAATTGAGATCGGACACCATGTCGCGTTTGGAAAACTCCTGATGTACCAAAACAGTGGAAACCCCCCACAAATGACACCATTTTGGAAACTAGACCCCCTAAGGAACTTATCTAGATGTGTGGTGAGAACTTTGAACCCCCATGGGCTTCACAGAAGTTTATAACATAAAGCCATACAATTAAAAAATCATATTTTTTCCACAAAAATGATCTTTTCACCCTCAATTCTTATTTTTCCAAGGGTAACAGGACCCTAAAAGTTATTGTGCAATTTGTCCTGAGTACGCTGATACCCCACATGTGGGGGTAAACCACTATATGGGCGCATGGCAGAGCTCGGAAGGGAAGCAGCGCCATTTGACGTTTTTGGCTGGAATTGAGATCGGACACCATGTCGCGTTTGGAAAACTCCTGATGTACCAAAACAGTGGAACCCCCCCACAAATGACACCATTTTGGAAACTAGACCCCCTAAGGAACTTATCTAGATGTGTGGTGAGCACTTTGACCCCCCCAGTGCTTCACAGAAGTTTACAACGCCCGGGCGTGAAAATAAAAAATTCGTATTTTTTCCACAAACATGATCTTTTAGTCGCCATTTTTTTATTTTCCCAAGGGTACCAGGAGAAATTGGACCCTAAAAGTTGTTGTCCAATTTGTCCTGAGTATGCTGATAACCCATACGTGGGAGAAAACTACTGTATGGGCACACGTCGGGGCTCGGAAGGGAAGTAGTGACGTTTTGGAATGCAGACTTTGATGGAATGGTCTGCGGGTGTCATGTTGCCTTTGGAGAGCCCCTAATGTACCTAAACAGTGGAAACCCCCCAAAAATGACACCATTTTGTAAACTAGACCCCCCAAGGAACTTATCTAGATGTGTGGTGAGCACTTTGAACCCCCCAGTGCTTCACAGAAGTTTACAACGCCCGGGCGTGAAAATAAAAAATTCGTATTTTTTCCACAAACATGATCTTTTAGTCACCATTTTTTTATTTTCCCAAGGGTAACAGGAGAAATTGGACCCTAAAAGTTGTTGTCCAATTTGTCCTGAGTATGCTGATACCCCATATGTGGGAGAAAACTACTGTATGGGCACACGTCGGGGCTCGGAAGGGAAGTAGTGACGTTTTGGAATGCAGACTTTGATGGAATGGTCTGCGGGTGTCATGTTGCCTTTGGAGAGCCCCTAATGTACCTAAACAGTGGAAACCCCCCACAAATGACACCATTTTGTAAACTAGACCCCCCAAGGAACTTATCTAGATGTGTGGTGGGCACTTTGAACCCCCAAGGGCTTCACAGAAGTTTATAATGCCAGGGCATGAAAATAAAAAAATCGTATTTTTTCCACAAACATGATCAATTAGTCCCCAATTTTTTTATTTTCCCATGGGTAACAGGAGAAATTGAACCCCAAAAGTTGTTGTCCAATTTGTCCTGAGTACGCTGACGCCCCATATGTGGGAGAAAACTACTGTATGGACACACGTCGGGGCTCGGAAGGGAAGTAGTGACGTTTTGGAATGCAGACTTTGAGGGAATGTTCTGCGGGTGTCATGTTGCCTTTGGAGAGCCCCTAATGTACCTAAACAGTGGAAACCCCCCACATATGACCCCATTTTGGAAACGAGACCCCCTAAGGAACTTATCTAGATGTGTGGTGAGCACTTTGAACCCCCAAGGGCTTCACAGAAATTTATAATGCCCGGGCATGAAAATAAAAAAATCGTATTTTTTCCACAAACATGATCATTTAGTCCCCAATTTTTTTATTTTCCCAAAGGTAACAGGAGAAATTGAACCCCAAAAGTTGTTGTCCAATTTGTCCTGAGTACGCTGACACCCCATATGTGGGAGAAAACTACTGTATGGACACACGTCGGGGCTCGGAAGGGAAGTAGTGACGTTTTGGAATGCAGACTTTGAGGGAATGTTCTGCGGGTGTCATGTTGCCTCTGGAGAGCCCCTAATGTATCTAAACATTGGAAACCCCCCACAAATGACCCCATTTTGGAAACGAGACCCCCTAAGGAACTTATCTAGATGTGTGGTGAGCACTTTGAACCCCCAAGTGCTTCACAGAAGTTTAAAACGCTCGGACGTGAAAATGAAAAAATCATTTTTTTCCACAAAAATTATATTTTTGCCCCCAATTTTTTATTTTCCTAAGGGTAACAGGAGAAATTGGACCCCCAAAATTGTTTTGCAATTTGTCCTGAGTAGACTGATACCCTACATGTGGGGGTAAAACACTGTTTGGGCGCATGTCAGAGCTTGGAAGGGAAGGAGCACCATTTGACTTTTTCAACTCAGAATTGGCTGGAATTGAAATCAGACGCCATGCTGCATTTGGAGAGCCCCTGATGTGCCCAAACAGTGGAAACCCCCAATTCTAACTCCAACCCAAACCCCAACACACCCCTAACCCTAATCTCAGCCCTAACCCTAACCCTAACCCTAGCCCTAACCCTAGCCCTAACCCTAACCCTAGCCCTAACCCTACCCTAACCCTAGCCTTAACCCTAACCGTAATGGAAAAATTGAAATAAATACAGTTTTTTTATTTTATTAATTTTCCCTAACTAAGGGGATGATAACGGCGGGTTTGATTTACTATTTATGGCGGTTTTTATGTTTGGCAGCTGTCGCACGCTAAAAGACGCTTTTTATTGTAAAAATAGTTTTTGCATCACCACATATTGAGAGCTATAATTTTTCCGTATTTTGACCCACTGAGTCATGTGAGGTCTTATTTTTTGCGGGACGAGTTGACGTTTTTATTGGTACCATTTTCGGGCACGTGACTTTTTTTATCGCTTTTTATTCAAATTTTTGGGACGCAGAATGAACAAAAACCAGCGTTTCATGAATTTCTTTTGGGGGGGTGCGTTTACACCGTTCCGCGTGCGGTAAAATTGATAAAGCGGTTTCATTCTTCGGGTCAGTACGGTTACAGCGATACCTCATTTAGGTCGTTTTTTTATGTTTTGTCGGTTTTATGCAATGAAAACTATTTTATATAAAAAATAATTATTTTTGCATCGCTTTATTCTGCGAGCGATAAATTTTTTATTTTTTTGCAGATGATGCTGTATGGCAGCTCGTTTTTTGCGGGACAAGATGACGTTTTCAGCGGTACCATGGATATTTATATGCGTCTTTTTGATCGCGCGTTATTACACTTTTTGTTTGGCGGTATGATAATAAATCATTATTTTTTGCTTCGTTTTTTATTGTTATTTTTTAAGGGGTTCACTAAAGGGGTTAACTAATGGGACAGTTTTATAGGGCAGGTCGTTACGGACGCGGCAATACCTAATATGTGTACTTTTATTGTTTTGTTTTTTTTTATTTTCAAAAAATGGATTTATTTGGGGGAATATTTTTTTTTTTGTAATTTATTTGGCGATTTTTTTAAAATTATTAACACTTTTTTTTATTTTTTTTTTACTTTATTAAATAGTCCCAGGTGGGACATCACTGTTCTGTGACAGATCGCTGATCTGTCACATCACAGATCACTGTGACAGATCAGCGATCTGTCACAGGCAGTGCACAAGGCTTCCTCATGCCTGCGCTTTGCAGGCACTGAGGAATCCAGCTTCCTGCAGGCCCCTGAAGGCCCCGTCGCCATCTTGGATTCGGGGGCCTGCAGGAAAGGACCCCCCCGCAGAAGCGCTGCACATTGCGCTGCTGTGGGGGGCTCAGGGAAGCATGGAGGGAGCCCCCTCCCTGCCGATGCTTACCTTTAACCCCCGGTACACCGTGATCATGTTTGATCGCGGTGTGCAAGGGGTTAACGTGTCGGGGGCGGTCCGTGACCTCCCCTGACACATTGTGCCGGGTGTCAGCTGTGATAATCAGCTGACACCCGGCCGCGATCAGCGGCGCTCACCACGTGGGCGCCGCTGATCGCGGTAGACGTACTATCCCGTCCATGGGCATAGGGGCCCGGGTCCCATGGACGGGATAGTACGTCTCATGTCAGGAAGGGGTTAATAGTTGAAAATATCAGCTCAGCCTGTTCCTCCTGGACGTGGTAAACACCACTTGTCAGTGGAGACAGAGGCGAGCTGAGCTTAAGTGGAGGAAGGGCAGGTCTATGGCCTTGACGGACAGGAGGGTAGGGCCAATGAGAGAGAGCTGGGTGGTGACGTCAGCTGAACTAAGATGGCTGCGCGCTCAGAAGCAAAATAGGATGCATTGTAGTGTAATAAAGGGTTATAGAGTCAGGATGCACTGTTTTTCTGTGTGAAATTCATAGCGGTATAGGGGGGAGAATATGAGGAATGTGTATACATCAGAATGTATTAAATATGTGACACTGTTTTTATCCATATGATGGGTGATTATGTATCACTATGTGGGGGAAGAAAATATATGTACATGAATACTTGAGAGACATTATTACATATGGAAACAAGTGGGAAAGAGGATGAATAAATAAATACACCAAACAAGGACACTGAGGATGGATCCAAGAATAGAGAGGAATTTTCCATGGAAAGCATATAGTATAAGATGGGTGCAGTCTGACAGAGCCATAGGTGCAGATCACATCAATATAAGTGACTCTATAAAAAAGAGATAAAAGTTAGTCATGTTTGAAACGTAATCATAATCAACATTCTTATGAGACAATGGTACAAAATTATTATACAAAAGATAATAAATCATAATCTCGGTTTAAACCTTTAGGTTCAAGTGTCTCAAGGGTGTGTATCCAAAAGGCCTCACGGCGTTTTAAAGTGGTGGAAAAGGGGGTGTCCTGATTGTCCATCCTCAACCCGGTCAACGAGAAACGACTAGGTCTGGGTAGTCAGCGGGGAGACTACTCAGATCCTCAGGTACCCTTTTCCTCGTTTTCTAAGGTGTTGCTTCATGTGGAACTGTTAGTGGATGATTGTTGTTTTCCCTCTACAGCTTTCGTGGACTGCGGATCATCCATCAATCTCATTGACTCCCAATTGGTCAGACGCTGTAAGATAGGGACAGTTAGACTTAAGGTTCCGATCAAAGTAGTGGCCATTGACTCCTCCCCCTCACTAAAGAAGGAATTCTCTTTATGTCTGACTTGTTTTCGCTCAAAGTGGGCACTACCCATGTGGAAAAATTAAGTTGTTTGGTTCTGGACAATCTACCAGCAGGATTGGTGTTGGGCATGCCCTGGTTACAACACCATAACCCAGTCATTAACTGGAAAACGGGGGAGATTGTTCAGTGGGGGTTTAATGATTCGATGTTATGTGATAAGTCTGCACTATTGGTTGAACCTGTTAAATCTGTATCTGTGTCATCTGTCGAGCTGGAAGGTATTCCGGGGTACCTGAAAGAATTTGAAGATGTGTTCTCTGAAAGCGAGGCCGAGACGTTGCCGCCACATAGATCCTTTGACTGCGCTATTGAGTTAGTCCCGGGGGCTAAATTGCCTAAAGCCTGTCTGCTTAGTTTATCTGGCCCTGAGCGCTTGGCCATGAAAGATTACATTGCTGAGAGTCTTCGCAAATGACACATACGTCCCTCAGTCTCACCTGTGGCGGCAGGGGTTTTTTTTGCAAAGAAAAAAGATGGTGGTTTACGTCCCTGCCTCGATTTTCGTGAGCTCAACAAGATTACTGTATGAAATACGTACCCCCTTCCGTTGATTCCTGATTTGTGTAACCAACTTTCAGGGGCAAAATGGTTCTCCAAACTGGATCTTCGGGGGGCATATAATTTGATAAGGGTCCAGGAGGGGGATGAATGGAAAACCGCGTTCCTCATGACCGATGGACTGTTTGAAAATTTAGTCATGCTGTTTGGTCTTACCAATGCCCCAGCCATATTTCAGAATTTCATCAACGTGGTATTCTCAGACCTTGTTGGTCGTTTTGTTGTCATTTACTTAGATGATATTCTGATATACTCTCCCGACAGTCAATCTCATCTGAATCATGTACGAACCGTTCTCCAAAGTCTGAGGGAAAATCATCTGTATGCCAAATTGGAGAAATGTGTGTTTTTTGTTCAAGAATTGTCTTTTTTGGGATTAATTGTGTCCTGTGAGGGTTTTCGCATGGACCCCATTTATTCGGGGGTTTTCACAGGTGGTCAAACCACTCACAGATCTTACTTGTAAAGGTGTGGATGTGAGAAACTGGTCCTTGCTCGCAAAAGAGACCTTTGTGACCCTGAAAAGAAGCTCTATGTCTGCTCCCGTGTTAGTACAGCCAGATCCATCCAAACCATTCGTCGAGGAAGTGGACGCCTCTGAGGTGAGGGTGGGGGCGGTGTTGTCCCAAGGGCCTGCCACTCTAACCAACCTCAGGCCATGTGCTTTCTTTTCCAAGAAGTTCTCTGCTGCGGAAAGAAATTACGACGTAGGCAATAGAGAGCTTCTTGCGGTCAAATTGGCATTTGAAGAATGGATGCACTTTTTGGAGGGGGCCAGTCACCCGGTTACGGTGATCACGGATCACAAAAATTTGTCACACATTGAGTCTGCTAAAAGACTAACGCCCAGACAGGCCCGTTGGTCACTTTTTTTCAGTTTTCAGTTTACGATTACATTTCGTCCAGGGTCTAAGAATGTCAAGGCTGACACCTTATCGCGCAGTTTTCAGCCGGTGTCGCCCCCTGAGCCACCGTCCTCCATTCTTCACCCTGGGGTTGTGATAGCAGAGGTCTCGTCTGAATTGGAGCCGGAGATTCAGGGGGCCCAGTCGTGGGCCCCGGCGGCCAAGCCGAAGGGGAAGTTGTTTGTCCCAGAGCAACTTCGCCTGAAACTCTTGCAGGAGTTCCATGAATCCAAGCTGAGTGCTCACCCTGGTATTTCAGCCACACATCTGGCGGTGGCTAGGATCTTTTGGTGGCCTACCCTTGGTTCGGACATAAAAAAATTCATTGCTGGTTGTAGGGTCTGCGCTCGTTCTAAAAGCTCTCATAGCCGTCCGGCAGGGGAGCTGATGCCCTTGGCAGTGCCGAAAGACCATGGACTCACTTATCCATGGATTTTGTTACCAATCTCCCTCCATCTAAGGGTAATACTGTGGTATGGGTAGTGTTGGACAGCTTTTCTAAGCAGGCTCATTTTGTACACCTGTCCGCACTACCGTCAGCTGAGATGTTGTCCAGGTTGTTTGTGCAGCATGTGATCCGGTTGCATGGGGTACCCTTGAATGTGGTGTCTGATCGTGGTGTGCAGTTTGCGGCTAAGTTTTGGCGTGCTTTCTGCAAAAAATTAGGGATGTCTCTGTCCTTTTCGTCTGCATACCATCCTGAGAGCAATGGTCAGATGGAGTGCACTAACCAGTCCCTGGAACAGATAATAATAATAATAATAATAATAATAATAATAATAAATTTTATTTTTATAGCGCCGACATATTCCGCAGCACTTTACATTTCAGAGGGGATTTGTACAGACAATAGACATTACAGCATAACAATAATCACATACAGTAGATTATAGCAAATACTTGACTGGCCATTTATTATCTGAAGTGTTATTCTTTGTTGTACAATTGTACAATTACGTTATCCAGGGCTGTTTAGGGAGGTAGTTTAATCATACGTAGATGAATGCTGCTTGGTTGGAGGGTATGGGGGCCTGACTGATTTCCTTTAAGTTCGTTCCTTAATAAAAAAAAGTTAATAGTTATATTTGATGATAAGGAAAAACTTCCTCAATTGTAGACATTTTTTTAAATTGACTGGTGACTTTGCCCAAGCTTTTAATTTTTGCTCTCTGTACATTTGAGTTTGACATCCCTGCTTTAACCACTTCAAGACATGAGAGGTACATGTATGGCACATGTCGGGCCTTCCCCTTTAATGTGGGCTCTGACGATGAGTCAGCATCTTTTCAGCCACATATCAGGTGATTTCATCAGATGACATGTGTCCCTAACAGCTGCAGGTGGAATCGCGAACCACCTGCGGCTGTTCACATGTTAAATGCCTCTGTCAATCTCTGACAGCGGCATTTAACATAATCGCACTGGAAGCACGTCAGTAATCCCTCTCATTGCCCCTCATGACCGCAGGTCGCTGATGGGATGGCATGACAATCCGGGTTCTGCAGGGGAACCCTGTGGTTGTTATTGCTGGATAGTTATGAGCGCCGACAGCTGGGCATTTGGTGAATATGGGCCAAAAAAACCCCAAAAACAATTGTGGAATTGCACTTTTTTAGCAATTTCACAGCACTTGGAATGTTTTTCCCTTTTTCCCTTACACTATATGGCAAAACCATTGGTGTCGTTCAAAAGTACAACTCATCCTACAAAAAAAAAAAAAAAGCCCTCACATGGTTATATTGACAGAAAAATAAAAAAGTTATGGCTCTGGGAAGGAGGGGAGCGAAAAACAGAAACAGAAAAACGGAAAATGGTCTGGGGGTGAAGGGGTTAAAGGGTTATTCCTGGATTTAACATTGATGGATGGCTTTTCCCAGAGTATCAATGTTTGATCAATAAGTGAATAGTGGACGCCATAATGGGGGTGTTTTAGTAAAATCTGCTAAGAAAGAGCAAGTACAACTTTGAACAGCTGCTCATATCTGTGTATTGCTTCTCTATTAAACACCCCCTTTAATTAAACACATAAGTATGATTTTTGCTCAGTCGCTTAAAGAATCTTATAAAAATGGATGCCTGCGCTTATTTATGCTTAGACAACTTTATAAATGTGAAACATAAAACACAAACGCTAATCTTCCTTAATCCGCTCTGCTCATGCTGCCATATAACATCGCATCCTATTAACCTCTATTTCACATTTATCAGCATCTTTCCAAACATTTCAGTTACTGTTTATGCGCAGAAATTAGCGTAATTGAAACTAACGCTTGTGATTGAAAAACACAAGAGAAATGTTTATAGTTAAACAATAGGAGTGATGGAATATAATGTACGATGACTCGATGAGAGGAGAATTAAAAAAAAAGTTACCATAATAAGAGGATATTCTCTGCTATAGAAGCTTCTAATATAGAAGATTATGGGTAGTGTATAGCGTAGAGTTGTGTCTAACTTTTCTGCTGCCTTGGGCAAAAATTTAATGGCGCCCCTCCCCCAAGAGCAATTAAAATCTATGAATAAATGCAATTCCGCCACTGTTTTGTTTTAATGGTATTCATTGCATAGTAAAAAGGAGTGAAAATTCTTCAGGTTATTGCTATTACAAAGACACAACCTTGCATGGATTTTTTTTTTCTAAATGGTGGTACAAATGGACGTTTGTAAAAAAAAATATATAGATAGTTTGTCCACCATTTCTGAGACTCGTGACATTTTAATTACTGTTCATGGAGCTGTGAGGGCTTGTTTTTTCACAGTGAACTAACATTTTTAGTGATACCTAAGTAGGGCACATATAACATTTTGCTCACCATTAATTGTATTTTTTAAGGTGGTGAGGTGACCAAAAATGCACTATTCTGGCAATTATGTTTTTATAGCATTTACTATATGATTTAATTCATTCTACATTTTATTAATATTTTGGTATTGGCTAACTGTTATAAACACAGCTTTTTTTTAATTAATTAATTTATTTTTAGCTGGAGGTTGAATGTTTATATTTTTTCTTTGGCCACGTTAGGGGACTTAAACATGCGACTGTGATCCTCTGATTGCTTACAGTATATACTGCAATGACAGAGTATTGCAGTGTATATGACAAATCACTGTCTTCTATACATGGCTGGCCTATGGAAGACGTCGGTCCGATGCTGAAACGAGTAGCACTTCTTTCAATAAATTCTTATGAATATTTCAGAAGGGCTTATATTACCCCTTTTTTATTTCACTTTTTTTTTATACATGGTGGCTCCTCGACTGAACCATCACGTGAGGCAGCTGCAGCTGATTTCTTCCACCTCTGGATTTGTAACAGGGTTCTGCCTGTTTATTTGCGCATCTCGCCAAGGCGTGCACATGCCCTTTCTGTCAGCCCTAACCATCTCTACTTTATTAAGAATTTCTGGACTATTTAGTGCCCTGTTTTTTTACTCTCTTTATAGGTTCATCAATATATTGGGACCAATGTATTGTTGTAGATTTGTGATATAATATATGATCTGGCCAGTAGAGGGCAGGGGAGAGGTCGCAGTTGCAGTGTTGGGGTTTGGCAGTTGGTGACAGTTGCTAGAGGAGTTCAAGGGGTGAAGCTTCGGATTGTTGGAAAAAGGTCTCGATAGAGTGGCGCGACTCTGGATCTGTTTTTGGTGACTCTGGGACGCATTGATCGGCTTGAAATGAGCCGACTCAGTGAGAACATCCAATGGCGCATCATCTTGGGCTAGGCCACGTGAGGCCTTATTTCTAAGTACTTAGAGAAGCCCTGCTTTGGAGAGTTTGGCATTATCTAAAAGCTTCAAGTCAACATTTCTGATTATTAGAGACTTAGCCCAGCAAGGACCCTTCTACTTCAATCCCAGGATGTCCCGGTACCATCTTACATCTTAATATATACACATGTGGTCAAAATTGTTGGTACCCCTCATTTAATGGCAAAAAACTCACAATCGTGACAGAAATAACTTGAATCTGACAAAATAATAAATAAAAAAAGCTATGAAAATGAACAAATGAAAGTCAGACATTGCTTTTCAACAATGCTTCCACAGAATTTAAAAAAAATAATAGTCCTGGACAGAATTGATGGTACCCCTGAAAATAAGGGACATGTTATATCAAGGTGTGTCCACTAATTAGTATCACAGGTGTCTACAATCTTGGAATTAGTGAGTGGGCCTGTATATAGTGCTACAGATACTCACTGTGCTTTTGGGTGACAAAGTGTGTATCACACTCAACTTGACCTAGAGGAAGCAAAGGAAAGAGTTGTCTCAGGAGATTAAAAAGAAAACGATAGACAAACATGTTAAAGGTAAAACTTATAAGGCCATCTCCAAGCAGCTTGATGTTCCTGTGACTACAGTTGCACATATTATTCAGAAATGTAAGCTTCATGGGACTGTAGCCAACCTACCTGGACGTGGCTGCAGGAGGAAAAGTGATTACAAATCAAAGAGACGGATAATATGAATGATAACAAAAGAGCCACCTAAAACTTCTAAACAAATTAAAGGTGAACATCAAGCTCAAGGAACATCATTGTCAGATTGCACCATCCGTCGTTGTATAAGCCAAAGTGGACTTCATGGAGACACGACCAAGGAGGACACCATTGTTGAAAAAAAAATCATAAAAAAGCCAGACTGGAATTTGCCAAATTACATATTGACAAGCCATAAAGCTTCTGGGAGAATGTCCTATGGACAGATGAGACAAAAAATTGAACTTTTTGGGAAGGCACATCTATGTTTACAAACGGAAAAATGAAGCATATCAAGAAAAAGAACATTGTCCCTACTGTGAAACATGGAGGAGGCTCTGTTATGTTCTGGGGCTGCTTTGATGCATCTGGAACAGGGTGTCTAGAATCTGTGCAGGGTGCAATTAAATCTCAAGTCTATGAATTGGATTTTAGAGGGAAATATGATGCCCAGTGTCAGAAAGCTTGGACTCGCAAGTCACATGTCATGGGTCTTGCAACAGGATAATGACCCAAAACACACAGGTAAAAACACCGAAGAGTGGCTAAGAGGAAAATATTGGACTATTCTGAAGTGGCCTTCTATGAGCCCTGACCTAAATCCTATTGAACATCTTTGGAAAAAGCTGAAACATGCCATCTTGAAGAGGCAACCTTCAAGCACAAGACAACTGGAGCAGTTTGCTCTTGAGGAGTGGGCCAAAATACCTGTCGAGAGGTGCAGAAGTCTCAATGACAGTTACAGGAATCGTTTGATTGCAGTGATTGCCTCGAAAGGTTGTGCAACAAAATATTAAGTAAAGGGTACCATCATTTCTGTCCAGGCCTTTTTCATGAGTTTTATTTTTTTTTAATTCTGTGGAAGCAAGGTTGAAAAGCAATGTCTGACTTTCATTTGTTCATTTTCATACAATTTTGATTTATTATTACTTTTGCAAGATTCAAGTAATTTCTGTCACCATTGTGGGTTTTTCTGTCATTAAACGAGGGTTGCCAACAATTTTGACCACGTCTGTATGTGCTTATATAAATAACTTTATAGAGGTCTAGTTAGTTAGAAGAAAAGGGCTCTTCTGTAAGACACCAGAGCAGAGGGAGCCGACACAACTCATCTGGTCCACTTCACGCCTGGAGAGCTTAATGATCGATTGTCTACTGGTCGGGCCTGCCACAGGACAGCTACACTACTGTTTAGTAATAACAGATCTCTTTTCAAAGTTTGCGGTGGACTTATCCACTGGCGATCAAACTGCAGAGATGGCGGTTAGGGTTGTGTGTTGACACTTCATTCAAGTATATGGATATCCAAGAATGATTCACTCTGACCAAGGAGAATGCTTTGAAGGAAAAGTCATGGTAAAGCTCTATGAGATCTGTGGGATGCGGAGGTCCCGAACTGCTCTGAGCCTACAATAAGAAAGTGCATAGCACTACTTGTTACGCTCTCTACATGTTACTATTCGGACAATCAAAAAGAGAAATTTAACTTGACTTAACTGAAGAAAAATACCGCACTCCAGACTTATGGATGCAGGAGCACCGAATCAGGCTGAAAATTATTCACCAGTTGGTAGGAGACAAGCAACAAAATCAGTTACCCTCGAGCCCATGGTTCAATCCAAACTGAACCGTTCACACCTGGGGACACAGTGCTGTTCCATGTAAACACTTCCATTGGAAAGTTGGATGTTCGCTGGGAGTCGGAACCCTACAAGGTGTTGAAGCAGGTAATTCTGAATGGACCAGTGTATGATGTGAAACAGGAAGACAGATCCGTTCCCGTATGCTAACTACATCAGAGCATGCTTCGCCTCTGTCTTTCCATTGACACTCCCCCTTCCTGAGACAACCTCAGCCTGAGTCCAGCAAGAACAACAGACCCATAGTCAAAGATTACGATAATGATGAATAGTGGACTGTAGTGCTTGACAGACATTACAGCTCTGGCATCCAAATCAGAACTACAGAGTAAGAGAGAAGCTGAGGGCCCTACAGAGTCCTTGGACCCTGCTGGCTTGCATAGCTCAGAGCGTTTGACAGCGGGCGTACCTCCACAAAGGTATTTCTAAAACTACTTTGAGTTGGGTCAGATCTCGGTTGGTGCTGTTTTTATCTAGACATCAAAATGTTAATGGGGTTGAATGTAAGGGTTAATCACAGTTTACTGTATTGTTGGAGATTTGTGATGTAATATATTATCTGGCCAGTAGAGGGCAGTGAAGAGTCTGGAGTTGCAGCGTTGG
Organism: Dendrobates tinctorius; assembly: GCF_039654945.1. Classification (NCBI taxonomy): domain Eukaryota; kingdom Metazoa; phylum Chordata; class Amphibia; order Anura; family Dendrobatidae; genus Dendrobates; species Dendrobates tinctorius. The sequence goes on along the minus strand of NW_027361704.1, from coordinate 40,748,187 downwards.
GGTTTGGCAATTGGTGACAGTTGCTAGGGGAGTTTCAAGGGGAGAGTGAAGCTGCTCATTGTTGGAAAAAGGTCTCGATATAGCAGAGCGACTTTGGATCTGTTTTTGTTCGGCTTGACATGAGTTGACTCGATGAGGGCAACCAAGGTCACAGGATCTTGGGCTAGGCCATATGAGGCCTTATTTCAAAGTACTTAAAGAAACTCTGCATAGATAAGATCAGTATTTTCTAAAAGCTTCAAGTCAGCATTTCTGATTATTCGGGATTCAGCCCTTCAAGGACCCTTCAACTTCAGTCTCAGGACGTACAGATGCCATCTTAGATTTGAATATATATGCGCATATATAAATAACTTTATAGCGATCTAGTTAGTTAGAAAAAAAGGCCTCTTCTGTAAGAGACACTTCAAAAACTGCTCTGAGTAGGTGATTACTAAAGTACTGGAACAACACTGTCATTTTATGGATTTATGCATAGAAAGGGTTAATCGCATGTCTTTTGCTTGCATACTTAATTCTGTTAACTGTATCTGTATACTCTTAGGGTATGTCTCCACGTTCCAGATTGTCAGTGCTTTGAACGCAGCGGACATCCGCCCCACTCAAAGTGCTGCCCCCTTTTGTACGCGCGGCGATTCCGCCTGTGTTCATTGAACACAGGCGGAATCACCGCATTCTACACATAGAACAGTGCTACAGTATGTATTTTGTGGAGACTGCATGTCTCCGCAAGATAGATAGACATGCTGCGGTCTAAAAAGACGCGCCGCATGTGCGTATACGCGGGTGTGCCACCTGTGTCTTCGTATGCATAGTGGAGATGGGATTTCATAAAATCCCCTCCACTATGCTGTAACATCTGATCGTAGCAGATTGGCCGCTGCGACTGTACGCAGCATTCAATGCGCAGCAAATACGCCACCTGGAAACATACCCTAAAGGGCATGTCACACTAAGCGATATCGGTAGCAATATCGCTATAACTAGTGACGTTATAGCGATATTGCTAGCGATAACGCTATGTCTGATACTTACCTACGACCCGCTCCCCCCGCTGCTTATCGCTGATCGCGCGAGAACGTTCAGGACCGTTTCTCGTCGTCAGCTTCCTGCGGCGCTTCCTGCTGTGACGACGAGCGACGCGTGAACCCGGGCGGGAGGACGCAGGATCGCCTAGTCTGACACGTAAGTAGCGACCCCCATCCCCAGCGATGTCGCTAGTGAGATCTGCCTGTGTGGCAGCTCACTAGCGACCACTTAGCGATGTACCAGCGATCTTGACCGCGTCATATCGCTGGTCGGGATCGCTGGTACATCGCTAAGTGTGACAGTACCGTTAGTCGGTATTTTTTAGAGTAACTGCTGTCATCGTATTTGTTATTCATACACTGTTTACCTACCATCATTTCCTTTGGGTTTTATACACTGGTTGGTAAATATTCATATTATATTATCTAATCTTTGTGTGTGTCTGCTGGTTGCTGCTGTACCTCTCGGCCTGCAGTAATCCCTCATTCACATTTCAAATATTTCACTCGAAAACGATGCAACAGTTCATAGAAAACTTGCTTTAAAACAGCGACTAGGAACTAGGTAATATGCTTAGTTAGAAGCACATTCCCGGCATGTTCTTCTTATTTAGCATGTCCACATTGAACTTTCTTCCCATCTCTCATCCAACTCACTCTTCATCAACCTACAATCTGGCTTTCGTCTCCACCACTTCACCAAAAGTGCTCTAACCAAAATTGATAACAACTTACCACCAATGATAACAGACAATTATCTATACTCCTCCTTCCAGAACTGTTGACTACTCCCACCTTGTTAGGATTGGCGGAACACACCAAATATAAATTATGGTAAGGTGCGTACGCAACCCGGGGTCCACCATGCGGTGATGGCAAAACCACAGCTAGAGGACAATTGTGGAGCGTAGCTGTGAGTAAGCACCGTAAACACACTGAGGTAAACGTCACTTGGTGAGAACAGAGTGCAAAGCACCTGACTCTGTTACTCCTCAGAGTAGTGCGGAAATTGAGAGCACTCTAAGCTATGCCCTGTTAAACGTCACAGGAGCATAGAGGGATTGACGCTAGTGGGGTCCCTATAACTCACCCCCCACTATGCTGGTGATTGAACCTGCACTGACACATGGTGGCTTTTGAGCCCGTGCCTGAGGATGCCCAGTGCAGCCGCTAAGTTCAAGCGGGAGTTCCTACCCAACACTGCCTGTCTAGAAACACAGTTGCAGTGCTATTAGCAGCACAGGTGCACAAAGGGAGGTAGCTGACCCGCCTACACACACAGCAAATAAGCAAGATACTAGCGCACTAGCTCGAGTCCAGACAGATAGGACCTTGCCTGTGGACCAATTAGAAGCTGCCACCTCACCAGAGCAGCTGACGTCCGAGCACCAATGAGAGGGTGCCACATCATGGACATGCTCAGTAGGGTGAAATTTGGACTTAGCCTCCAGAGCACAGTGTTGCACGTGCATACCAGTAGTCACCATAGACTTAGCTGGAGAGCAAAAATGAGAAAAACCCTGCTGTAATTAAATAAATAAAAGGCAAAAGTGCATTTAAGTAATTCAGAGTTCTTAGTAATACCGTATTTGATCAAATATAGCATAAAAGCCATCTCACCATCGACAAGGTGACTCTGTGATCGGGGCGGTACTACACTGTCTAATATTAAAAACCTTATCAGGTGTCAAAGTTGACATCAGTGTGTGAATAAGGGCAGACAAAAGGATAGGGTCCAAAACCAGTGGACACCAGTCAGTGGAAGCCTTTAAATACAATTTCTTGCTCAGGAGAGGGAGGCCACACCCCGGCTTGCACAGAATGCAAAAATACAAAGAAAAAAAACACAAAAATTGAGCTTGGTTTGAGTTGGTATACATGCAGCATATAAACGCTTGTTCACATTGGTCATAAAGCATACAAATCCTACAAAAGGCAAAATTAGAAAAACCCTGCTATAAGTAAATAAATAAAAAGCAAAAGTGCATTTAAGTAATTCAGAGTTCTTAGTAATACTGTATTTGATCAAGTATAGCATAAAAGCCATCCCACCTTCGACAAGGTGACTCTGTGATCGGGGCGGTCCTACACTGTCAAATATTAAAAACCTTATGTGTCAAAGTTGACATCAGTGTGTGAATAAGGGCAGACAAAAGGACCGGGTCCAAAACCAGTGGACACCAGTCAGTGGAAGCCTTTAAATACAAATTCCAGCTCAGGAGAGGGAAACAACACCCCAGCTTGCACAGAATGCAAAAAATACAAAGGAAAAATTCTATCTCTTCAAGAAAGCTTACAGTATATAGTGACTGCGCTGTCACCTCACCACCACCAGAGCTTCGGCAGTAGGTTAGAAAACCTACTGCCCCCTTCCCGAGTATGCTGTAGACTGTAAGGGTCTGTGCACGAAGTGCGGATTCTGCTGCGGATCCGCAGCGGATTTGCCGCTGCGGATCTGCAGCAGAACTGCAGGTGATGTACAGTACCATTATAGCCTATGTTAAAAAAAAAAGCTGTGCACATGCTGCGGTTTTTCCCACACGGTTTTGTGCGGAAAAAAAAAAGCAGCATGTGACTTCTTTTGTGCGGTTTTGCTGCTCCATTCTACCAAACCGCAGGTGGAAATCCGCAGTGGAAAACCGCACAAAAACTGCAGTAAAACCGCAAAAAAAGGAAGAAATCCGCAGGAAAAATGCAGGTCATTTGACCTGCGGATTTAGTAAAATCCGCACGGAAAAATCCGTGGGAGGATCCTCACGGTGCATAGACTAAAACCACGAGGGCAGGGCTCTCTCCCCCTCTTTTTCAGTCTGTCATTGTTAGTTTGCTCACTATTTGTATTTTCTATGTAATCTCTTTGAACTTGTACAGCAATTGTGCTTTAAAAATAAATTATAAAAATAATGAAAAATTTGCTCCCCTTAATTAGCATGTCTCTCCCTATACACACATCGGGTTCATTTCAGAGTGAAACATTCATGACTGTAATAATGGAGCTGGTCTCAGATTCATCTTATAAGTGGCTGATGGCATTACTGGCCAGGGTGAGAGTCGCAGGACAACAGGACTTGTCAGTCTCTCCCACGGCCTGCACATAGTCGTATCTACCTGATACACGGCTCTGCAATTCAAACGTCCTTGATGAAAACTGTTACTGGTCGAAACCTTGGACTTTTTTATTCACAGATCAAAATAAAATATTCACTTAATGCATGAAGATCTTTGTTCTCTATCATCATTTCAGTGCTCAGGTTTGCTGCCTACATGAAGCCAGGACTGCGGTTCTTTCCTCAAGAACATACACTTTCGGATCAATAGTACTGATCTTTCCACCAGAATCAGATTCATGTTTTATGGTTCATTTTATGGGTAGCATGCATCAGCTGACAGGTTCTATTTAATTTACAAAACCTACAGCGACACTCCAGCGTTATTATTTCTCAGGGCTGGAGTGGCGCTTAAAATGTAAGCCCATCGATCCCGCAACGCCATCTTGTGAGTGCATCTTCTAAGTAGCCTGAAGTCAGAAGCTTTCAATGCAAGTCTATGAGAGCCAGAACTAGGCCAGAACGAGGCTTTCATAGACTTGTATTGAAAAGTGACCTATGCGCAGCTACATGAAACACTGGAGCTGAAAACAGGTAACTTTTCGTTGGAAACTGATGGGAGCAATGCTGGAAAAAGATTGAAGGTGGAAGTAGGTATCAGACAAGGGACGGGCACTAACATTTAAAGCACAGCTCCAGCAGTGCAATTAAAAAAAACACTGGAGTTGTGCTTTAGGTGTTTTGTGTGACTGTTTTATTTTTTTATCATGGGGCTAGGAACTGACAGGTAGTTGCTAATTACCTGTCTGTTCTTCCCGACGCCAATGTCAGCTAGCTCAGAATGGTCACAAACTGCTTCTGCCTCTGAATTTGCAGCTCCCAGTGACCTCATAGCAACAGAGCAGCTTATTCTTTTCCACTCTGCTCTGGTGATGGGGCGTGGCTGATGAAGTCATGATGAAGTCATGCTGATTGCTGATTGACAGTGTGCTCCATACTGCCTAGCCACAGGGAGCCGGCTGTCAAACAGCATGATGTTGGCAGTCATATCAGAGCAGCCCAAAAGAGGAAGAATTGCTCTGATGATGTGAGGTCAAATGAAGCAGCAGAATTGCCGACAGGAGTGGTTCAGGGTTTTTTTCCTGTTTTTCAGTACCTTGGATGGAAAAATTGATACTGTCATTCAAAACTACGACTCATTCTGTAAAAAATAGCCCTCATATGGCTATACCAATAGAAAAATAAAAAAGTTCAGGAAAAAGGGTACAAAGAAGAGCAAACATATATATATATATATAAATTGGCTGTGAAGACACAGGGGTGTCGAAGAGATAAATTAAAATGTATTTCTAAGAAAAAAATACTGATACTGTGTTGGCACTTTTGGAATTGTTCCAGAAAATGAAGTATTTCTCCCAGAAAATTATTTCAATTACACATGTTTTGTTATACGCATGTATATTTCCTCTGAGTGCATTGGAACGGCGCAAAAAAAAATAAGAAAAAAAGGCAAATTGGAGATAATTTCATACACAATTCCAAAAATGGTCTGGACAAAATTATTGGCACCTCTCTAAAACTGTGGGTAAACAACTTGATTTCAAGCATGTGACGCTTAGGCAACTCACCTGTGGCAACCAAGAGATGTGGGCAATATAAAAATCACACCGGAAACCAGATAAAAAGGGGAAAAGTTGACTCAATCTTTGCATTGTGTGACTGTGTGTACCACACTAAGTATGGAGAACAGGAGGACTTGAAAACCAAAATTGATGAAAAAAAATAACAATCTCAAGGTTACAAGTCCATCTCCAGAGAACTTGATGTTCCTTTGTCGACAGTGCACAGCATAATCAAGAAGTTTATAATCCATGGCACTGTAGCTAGACGTGGAAGGGAAAAATTGATCAAAGGTTGCAACGCAGAAATGTCTGGATGGTGGATAAGCAGCCCCAATCATTTTTCAAAGAAATTCAAGCTGTCTTGCAGGCTCAGGGTGCATCAGTGTCAGTGCAAACTATTCGCCATTTGAGTGAAATGAAACACTGTGGCAGGAGACCAAGGACAACGCCACTGCTGACACAGGAATAAAAATCTAGGCTGCAGTTTGTCAAAATGTATGTGAGTAAGCCAAAATCCTTCTGGAAAAGTGCCTTGTGAACAGATGAGAACAATATAGAGCTTTTTTGGTAAAGCATATCATTCTACTGTTTACTTAAAACAGAATGAGGCCTTCAAAGAGAAGAACACAGTACCTACAGTCAAACATGGTGGAGGCTCAATGATATTTTGGGGTTGTTTTGCTGCCTCTGGCACTGGGTACCTTGACTTTGTGCAAGACATTATGAAACTGAAGTTTACCTAAGGATTTTGGGTCTCAATGTAGAGCTAAGTGTCAAAAAAGCTGGGTTTGCATCATAGATCATGGGTCTTCCAGCAGGAAGATGAGCCTCAAACATAAAGAAGCACACAGAAATGGATGGAAACAAAGTGTTGGAGAGTTCTGAAGTGGCCAGAAATAAGCAACACCTTTGGAGAGATCTTAAAATTATTGTTGGGAAAAGGCACCCTTCAAATATGAGAGAGCTGGAGCAGTTTGCAAAATAAGAGTGGTCCAAAATTCCAATTGAGAGATGTAAGAAGTATGTTGATGGTTGTAGGAAGCGATTGATTGCAGTTATTTATTCCAAAGAGTGTACAACCAAATATTAAGTATAGAGTGCGAAGAATTTTGTACAGTCCATTTTTGGAGTTTTGTGTGAAATTATGTCCAATTTGCCTATTCTTCTCTTTTTTTGTGTCATTCCAATACACACAAAGGAGATAAACATGTATATAAGAAAAGATGTGTAATTACAATAATTTTATGAAAGAAGTACTTCATTATGTGAAACAATTTCAAAAGTACCAACTAGGGATGAGCAAGCGTGCTTGGCATTGGTGTTTACTCAATCGACTTTTATGGTACTCTGGCACGATTGTTACTCACCTGAGTATTGGGAGTGCTCCAGTGCAGTGCTAGAGTCCCTGTAACGCATGTTTAGAGGCTGTTAGACAGGCAATCAACATGCGGGGATTGTCTGCCAATGCACAGCAATGCAGTAGCCAGGCCTATCTAATGCCAGAGGACTCAATGCTCATCTTACTGACCTCTGAAATTAGAGGATAAAATGAATATTCACTGGTTTCCCCTCTCATCTCTTGGAGTTAGCCGGCATGCTCTAATCGATACATGAGGATTCTCAGCATGTTTAGCGGCTGTGTATCAGCCACAATACATGCAGTCGTGGGTACACAAGCATTTGACTCAAGCACGCCGGCTACTGTACTCAACCCCGAGCATGCTTGTTAACTTGATATCTGAGCATGCGCTCTCATCACTAATCTCTATGTATCAGTATAATGTGCTTATAAAAAAACAATCCAATTAAATTTTGTATACCATAAATAAAAATATATTTGCTGCTTGCCATCTTGAAATTCTGACTAGCCGGATCACACTGGTGTTTAGCTTATACAATATTTAGACTTGTTTATTTAAAGCTAATGGAGTCATTCAAAATTACATTTTGTCATGCAAATAGAAAGAAAGCCCTTGTATGGCTATATTGATGCAAAAATAAAAAAAAAGATTTGGCTCTTGGAAGACGGGAATCAAAAAACAAAAATGGCCACCCCCCACCCACCATCCCTTCTAAGCCTACCCTCTTCCTTCCACCACTCTGATAACCTTCCCATTTACCCCTCCCCTTTTAGAAATTTGCTAAATTTTGTTTAAATTTCACATTACTTTCATGTTATGTTATACAAAACACAATAAAAATATTTTTGACAAGAAAGCCAAAAAGCAAACCTGAAAAAGGAATGTGTTAATTTATTTCCAGTTGTCTGTATGGATGGTTATGTAACAACTAGATTATGGAGGATGCAATACCATCACACCTCTTGCCATGTTAACCCTCAACACACACACCTCAACACACACTCCTCTCACCTTTCACCATCTCCACTCACGTCCACTCACTCCTTCACTCCACATACGACCCCTTCTTTCACTCCGTCTCTCATACTCACGCCGTCATCGCCGCTGCTCCACGATCCCCGACATCTTCTTCCGTCGGCGCCATCCTGGATCCAGACGTCCTCCACGCCGGCGACATGTTCTTGCGGCAACGCCATCTTGAGTATCGTGAAATCCCGCGAAACTCAAGATGGCGTCGCTGCAAGAGCATGTCGCCAGCGTGGATGCAGTCGGGATCCAAAATTGCGTCGGCGAAATCTCGCGAGTTTTCGCCGACGCCATTTTGGATCCCGACGTCGTCCTCGCCGGCGACATGTTCTTGCGGCGACACCATCTTGAGTAATGCGGGATTTCGCCGATCCAAAATGGCGTTGCCGCAAGAACATGTCGCCGGCGTGGATGCCGTCGGGATCCAAAATGGCGTCGGCAAAATCTCGCGAGATTTCGCCGATGCCATTTTGGATCCCGACGGCATCCACGCTGGCGACATGCTCTTGCGGCGACGCCATCTTGAGTATCGCGGGATTTCACGATACTCAAGATGGCGTTGCCGCAAGAACATGTCGCCAGCATGGAGGACGTCTGGATCCAGGATGGCGCCAGCGGAAGAAGATGTCGGGGATCGTGGATCAGCTGCGATGACGGCGTGAGTATGAGAGACGGAGTGAGAGAAGGGGTCGTATGTGGAGTGAAAGAGTGAGTGGACGTGAGTGGAGATGGTGAAAGGTGAAAGGAGTGTGTGTTGAGGAGTGTGTGTGTTGAGGAGGAGTGGTGTGTTGAGGGTTAACATGGAAAGAGGTGTGCGGTGACGTCACCAGTTACAACTGGACGGAAGTTGTTACAACCGGAAGCTGCTTAGGGCATTTATTATTATAGATAGTCAGTTGTGCTATCTAATTTGATAGGACTTTGTAATACAGACACTGACTCTAGATTTCTATAGTGACATCACAGTTACAAAGCCTTCATCATGGATTAATTTCCAGTCTGTGTGCATTGAATACATATCTACCCATTGTTAGGACTTGATACAAGGGGTTTGTTGGGAATTTCATTGCCTTGAACAATGTGGGAGTTAGTCATTAGCTTTTTCTGCAGTATTGTGACCTCTCACATTGACCATTTGGATGAAGGTGATCTGTTGTGCTTCAGTGTAAACATTCAGATGGCTATCTTCTAGTTTTATGATGATGTAGCACTCCTTCAGATATTTTAGATAACTCTGTTGGAAATTTATAGCCAATTTACTTTGTGTCTGTAACAGATACTTCTGGAATACAATGACCTCCTTGTAGTACTGATATGCGCTAAACATGCCTGTAGTCCTAACACTTAGATGCTCTCATTCATTGTATGACCTTATAAAAACATGCTGCATGTGTGCCATTCTCCTATGTGAAAACAATCAATGGCAATGTTACTGAGAGGAAAATATTCCACCTTGTCATCTTTACAGTTAACAATTCCCAGAAATCTAAGACATCAATAGTTCCTGAGTATATTTCATTAAGTTAGCTAACTGCTCTGGTATATAATAATTTAACCAAAAATGCAAAGGCATAGTTAGAAGTTCAGCTTGGGGGGAAGGGGAAACATCTGAGTGGACCCCTAACCGGTAACCCTGATTTCAAACTATGGTGGCGCACCCTAATTGTGGGTACAAGGGAATCTTAGCAGATGACTGCTCTGTTACTAAAAATCTCTACACAAGGGCAAACACTGATATTACCACCATATAGTGAAAGTATAGTGTTACATACCAGTCCTGCTAAACATGTAAGAGAATACATTAGAAATAGTTGGTGAATTGTCAGGCTCTCATTTTTCATAAAGTGAAAACTCCAGGTTGGGTGTCCATCTGCTGGATTGGGCGTAGAGGAGGACCTGTCGGTCCCTATTATACTATTTCAACTGTGGTGAAATTGATGCCACTTTTGTGGTGTCAGACAGTAATTTTTGGAAATGTAAACACTCCTGGTTGGGTGTCCATCTGCTGGATTGGGTGTAGTGGAAGACCTGTCAGTCTCCATTTTACTATTTCTACTATGGTGAATTGGATGCCACTTCTGTGGTGTAAGGCCCTCATTTATTTAAATGTGAACACTGCTGGTTGCGTGTTCATCTGCTGTATTGGGTGTAGTGGAAGACGTGTAGGTCCCAATTTTACTATTTCTACTGTGGTGAAATTGATGCTACTTCTATGGTCTAAGGCCCTTATTTGTTTAAATGTGAACAACACTCCTGGTTGGGTGTCCATCTGCTGGCTTGGGTGTAGTGAAAGACCTGTCGGTCCCTATTATACTATTTCTACTGTGGTGAAATTGATGCCACTTTTGTGGTGTATGCCAGTAATTTTTGGAAATGTGAACACTCCTGGCTGGGTGTCCATCTGCTGGTTTGGGTGTAGTGAAAGAACTCTCGGTCCCTATTATACTATTTCTACTGTGATGAAAGTGATGTCACTTCTGTTGTCTTAGGCCCTCATTTCTTTAAATGTGAACACTCCTGATTGGGTTTCCAGCTGCTGGATTGGGTGTAGTGGAAGATCTGTCGGTCCCTATTATACTATCTATACTGTGGTGAAATTGATGCCATTTCGGTATTGTCTGCCAATAATTTTTTCAATTGTGAGCACTCCTGGTTGTGTCTCCTTTATGCATGTTGCCTGTAGCAGTAGGCCTCCGAGACTGTTAGGCCTCCACTTCCTTGGACTTAACTACTTGTGCTACTATACTTACATTTTTCTGACAATAGTAGTCTGTAAAACTGATATTTGTGCCACCTGAGTGTGGCTCAGCATGAAAGCAGGTAGAGGTGTTGCATGTGGTATCAGGGCTCCCAGCAAAGGAGACCTACACCAATCTCTCACCCACCTCGTCTTACTATGTCGTTCAATTGAAAGCTGTAAGTGCTGTCCCAGACCCGATATCTCGTGCCTGGCTGATTGCTGCAGTGCAATGCTAAAATTTGTACTGTTGGTGAATTGAGGCCATTTTCCTGGTGTCTGACCCTCATTTGATGTGTTTTGGTAGCATTTGGGGCCATTATAAGGTGTTGTGCATGCGTTTGTTTCTACCTCCCATTGTGGTGAATGGCGTTCAGTTATGTTTGGCGAATATTCTACGAATTAATTGGCGAATATTGCAAATTCGGCGATCGCATTCCGAACTGAACATTGAAATACTCGCTCTTTAATAATAACAATAATAATAATAAATAATCTCTAGTCCCTACATCCTTGGGAGATGAGGTGATCCACCTGACTTATCCTAGTAATGCAGTAATGTTGTGCCCAGCCCCTTATATATGCACTATTATAACTGTAGCAGTACCTTGCCTGTAGCCTTTATACTGCCACAACCAGGACTACCGGACCCGCAAGGTGTTCATCGACATGGTAAGTTTCAATGCAGATAAAAATATTGTAGGGTCGAAAACTAGGAAAATTTTTGTTTAGTTGTTGCCCATTTTACCACTTTGTGAGCTAAGCATAGAGTAAGTTACAGTTGTGCTCAAACGTTTACATACCCCGGCAGAATTTTAGCTTTCTTGGCCTTTTATCAGAGAATATGAATGATAACACCAAAACTTATTCTCCTCTCCTGTTTAGTGGTTGGGTGAAGGCATTTATTGTCAAACTACTGTGTTTTCTCTTTTTAAATCATAATGACAACCCAAAACATCCAAATGTCCCTGATCAAAAATTCACATACTCTGGTGATTGTGGCCTGATAACATGCACAGAAGTTGACACATATGGGTTTGAATGGCTATAAAAGGTACCTGTTTGCTTGTAATCAGTATGTGTGTGCCTAAAAGCTGAGTGAGTTTCTGGGATCCAGACAGACTTTTGCATCTTTCATCCAACCACTGATGTTTCTAGATTGTGAGTCATGGGGAAAGCAAAAAAATTGTCAACGGATCTACGGAAGGTAGTTGAACTGTATAAAACATGAAAGGGATACAAAAAGATATCCAAGGAATTGATAATGCCAGTGAGGAGGGTTCAAACTGTGATTAACAAATGGCATTCAGGGACTCTGTAAAAACAAAACCACGGTCAGGTAGACCAACAAAAATTTTGTCCACAACTGCCAGGAAAATTGTTTGTGATACAAAGAAAAACCCACAAATAACATCAGCTGAAATACTGGACTCTCTGAAAACTAGCGGTGTGGCTGTTTCAAGATGCACAATAAGGAGGCACTTGAAGAAATATGGGCTGCATGGTTAAGTTGCCAGAAGAAAGCAATTAGTGCGCAAATGCAACAAAGTATCTCACCTAAAATACACAAAACAGCACAGAGACAAGCCTCAAAACTTCTGGAACAAGGTAATTTGGAGAGATAAGACCAAAATTGAACTTTTTTACCACAGCCATAAACGTTACATTTGGAGAGAGGTCAACAAGGCCTATGATGAAAGGAACCATCATTCCTACTGTAAAATATGGAGATGGATCACTGATATTTTGGGGATGTGTGAGCTACAAAGGCACAGGAAACTTGGTCAAAGTTGAAGGAAAGCATGTTATTAGCAAACGCTGATGGCAAATTTGCAATCATCAGCCTGGAAGCTGCACATAGGACGTACTTGGAAGTTCCAACATGACAGCAATCCAAACCAAAACACAAGGCCAAGTCGACCTGTCATTGGCTACAGCAGAACAAAGTGAAGCTTCTGGAGTGGCCATCTCAGTCTCCTGGCCTCAATATCATTGAGCCACTCTGGGGAGATCTCAACTGCGCAGTTCATGCTAGACAGCCCTGGAATTTACAGGAACTGGAGGCTTTTTGCCAAGAAGAATGGGCAGCTTTACCATCTGAGAAAATAAAGAATCTCATCTACAACTACAACAAAAGACTTCAAGCTCTCATTGATGTTAAAGGGGGCAATACATGATATTAAGAAATGGGGTATGTGAACTTTTGATCAGGGTCATTTGGATATTTTGGCATGTCATTATGAATTAAAAAGAGAAAACAAAGTAGTTTGATAATAAATGGCTTCACCCAACCACTAACCATGAGTAGTGTTGAGCTTTCCGATACTGCAAATATCGGGTATCGGCAGATATTCACGGTATCGGAATTCCGACACTGAGTTCCGATACTTTTTGCATATCGTATACCGGAATCGGAAGTTCCCATAATGCTATGAGCCAGTTTGATTTGATTCAGCCAATGAGGAATCCTAAGAAGTGTGGGCACTGTCATTATACAGCGTGGATCTGACAGTTTAAATGGATAAGTGAACTTTTTTCCTTTGGCTAGGTGCCAAAGTGTGGTTGATTGCTCACGGTGGCCATTAGAATTATTACACGTGGTGTCGTTCATTCTAAGTTGCCCCGGTGGTGGTGAGTGGTATCGCACATTAGTTTTAGGGTTAATGTGCACGCAATTACAAATCAGGTGTTAGGCTCTATAAAAGGGAGCCAGGTGGGTTCAATCACTGTTGGTGATATTGATTGTATGTTAGTCTTTCACAAGGAAGCCTTGGTGAAAGAAGGAGCTGAACATGAGTCCTGCGCAGCCCGAGTCAGAGGGGACGAGTGGCAGCTAGGTGGTCTGCAAGAAGGGCTGGCATGGCGTGGTGGAGTCACAGTTTATGGTGTTGGCAGCAAGTGCTTGCATGGCTTGGTGGAGTGACGACTATGGAGAGAGTTGCCCTCAGCATGCGGGACTTGGTTGCTGAGAGCTGGACTCAAGCATGCTTGACTTTTTGGGCAGGAGCTGAACTCATCTTTGGGACTCTGTTACTGGACTTCTGCAATTGGTGGTGGACTCTGCTCCAAGGCTGCACTATGGTGAAGGATCCAGTTATGGTGATGGATACTGGTGGAGGAGAAGATGCACACAGGTGGTGGGCTCTGTTGCTAGGAGCGTACGCAACAGAGCAAAGCTAAGTGGTGTTTCCCCTGTTTTGTCATCTTTCCTCATGTGTGTTTTAGTGCAGTGGTGGGATTAGTTTCTGCACCGACCAATTCCCTAGTGAGGGTTTAGGTCAGGACGAGCTAGGATTTTTAGGTTCCTGTTGCGCGCCCGGTGCGGAACCGGCATAGGGAACGTTAGGAGTGCAGGGACACTGGCTCAGGGGAGCTCAGGAGGTCTCCACTTCCCTATTCCCTATCGCAGGGCCCACCATTGTTAATGTTTCCCAGGTTCCCCCTTTATTATTTAAATTCGCCTTACTGGAGGCGGGGTTTTCAGACTTGTATATACGTGTAATGTCTAAATTTGCCAGTTGGAGGCGGTGAATCCAGCTGCACGTGTTTATTATGTAAATTCGCCCCACTGGAGGTGGTGTATCCAGGGTCACGTGTGTCATATGGGTTCGCCTTGCGGTACTCGCTGCTTCCAGACACACGTAACCGTGACTGTTATGGATGAGTCACCGAAGTAGGAAAAAAACAAAAATAATAGCTAAGTCCAGAAAACCAGAGAAGTTGGCAGCTATCGGATTGCAGACCCCATAACCTATCCACAACAACTAGCAGTAGCCGTGGGGGGTTCCTACGGTGCCCTAGACCCCTCGATCACAGCTGGAGAACTAAATTAGCCTAAAGACAGAAAGGGGAAATCTAAACTGCCCCAGAGCAGACCCCAAAGCAATAGGCAGCCCCCAACATATAATGACTGTGAAGCAAGATGAAAAACACTAACACAGATAGAAAGATAGGTTGAGCAAATGATGGGGCCCAAGCTAACTAAATAGGACAGGATAAAAAAGCTGCTGTCTGCAATCCGCAAAAACCCTATCCAAAAAAGTACCAACAGACTGATAGGAAAAACAGGCCCTGAAGTCGCTAGGCTTCAAAAAGACTATATCAGCACTCAGGCAAATTCTGAAGACAGAGCCAGAGATCAACACATCAGAGCCAAAAATGGAATTCAGCTCACCCCCGGCCGGGGATGGCTGAACTCCAAAAAACAAGGCAAACAAAACCAGAACTAAAGTGTACAAAAGGCAGAGCAAAGCTTAGCTTTGAGAAGCAGAAATCAGACTGGTCTCCAAGAATCCAGCAGGAAAATCACCAGCAAGGCAGCAGGGCGTCGACTGCCTTATATCCAGTCATCAGTTCCTGTGACCCAGTCATCATCTACCTGCTCAGCTGTTTGGTAATCAGCCTCACTACCTTCCTTCGCCAGAAGAGGGAGTTCATCAGACCTCACTGGTGAAGGGAAAAATGAACTCACAACACGTGACATTATCACCAACCATACATTTTTTTTTTCTGGTGAGCTTTGGTCATGTGGAGACCTGTGACTAATTGCTGCCGGGCCTTACTGAGGTGAGTGGGGAGTGGCAAGGTGTGTTAGAGCCGCTGCAGCAGCAGTTATCAGGGTCTGGGGCCTCTGCTCATGCAACCAGGAAATAAAAATGGCGGCTTTGGCAAATTGCGGGTCTGGCAAAAGCCCCCTTGAGTCGCTGCTGGGGAGCGGGACTTGTTCATACAGGCGGACGTAACCAGACAGGTGGGTGGAGTTGGTGATCCCCATGGTGCTGTCTGGGGTTCCCTGAGGTGAAGGGGTACATCCCTGTAGTGAGCAGACTGGTGTATAGTCCGCGTCGCTCACGCCAAATCTTCAATACCACCGAAGAAGCCACCCCCTCCTGGTCGTGTGGCGGCGACCAGCGAGTGTATTTTTTCTCCATGTCCCTGCGGCTTTGGTAAAAGCCCCCTAGAGTCACTGCTGGGGAGCGGGACTTGTTCATACAGGCGGACGTACCCAGACAGGTGGATGGAGTTGGTTATCCCCATGGTGCTGTCTGGGGTTCCCCAAGGTGAAGGGGTACGTCCCTGTAGTGAGCAGACTGGTGTTATAGTCCGTGGGGCTCACGCCAAATCTTCATTACCACCGAAGAGGCCGCCCCCTCCTGGTCGTTTGGAGGAAGGTGACCAGTGAGTGTATATTTCCTCCATATTCCTGTCCCCTTCTCCTCCAGGTGTGAGTGGCAGGTGTGCTGCGGGGGAGTAGGGACAAATCTCACCCCTCACCATTAACCAACCCTGGGAAGCGCAGACCTCATGGTGAAAGGGTTGGAGGGTGGTGTCCATTGGTGAATAGTGGGGGTGTGAGTGTGGTGACAGCAGAGGGACTCCTCTGTTGTCGAGTCCTGAATGAGTTCACCAAAATATGACAAACAAATGTGTGACAATAAACGTTCAGGTCCGGACCTGTGTGTGAACGAGCATGTATGGGTGGCCACCAAAAAACATCTTGTGGAAGTGTGTTGTGGAGTCTGATCAGCTCATAGCAAACATGCACATACATAAACTCGTTCCCCAGGTCGGCACTGTGGAGATGAGTGGTTCCTTCAAAACGAATATTATTGCCAATACCAGCGGTGCGTTTGTCATTAACCTGAAGTGTCAGGTAGTGATGGGGTGAACTCAGGATCTGGGCATCCCTGCTGTAGGTGTTTCCCTAATGAGGAGTGGTCTTGAGGGTCCAGAGGCCCCTCATTAAGGAGGGGGTACTGTCATGATCCAGCGTGGATCTGACAGTTTAAATGGATAAGTGAACTTTTTTTCCTTTGGCTAGGTGCCAAAGTGTGGTTGATTGCCCCCGGTGGCCATTAGAATTATTACTCGTGGTGTCGTTCATTCTATGGTGAAGGATCCAGTTATGGTGATGGATCCGGGTGGAGGAGAAGATGCACACAGGTGGTGGGCTCTGTTGCTAGGAGCGTACGCAACAGAGCAAAGCTAAGTGGTGTTTCCCCTGTTTTGTCATCTTTCCTCATGTGTGTTTTAGTGCAGTGGTGGGATTAGTTTCCGCACCAACCAATTCCCTAGTGAGGGTTTAGGTCAGGACGAGCTAGGGTTTTTAGGTTCCTGTTGTGCACCCGGTGCGGAACCGGCATAGGGAACGTTAGGAGTGCAGGGACACTGGCTCAGGGGAGCTCAGGAGGTCTCCACTTCCCTATTCCCTATCCCAGGGCCCACCATTGTTAATGTTTCCCAGGTTCCCCCTTTATTATTTAAATTCGCCTTACTGGAGGCGGGGTTTTCAGACTTGTATATGCATGTAATGTCTAAATTCGCCAGTTGGAGGCCGTGTATCCAGCTGCACGTGTTTATTATTTAAATTTGCCTCACTGGAGGCGGTGTATCCAGGGTCACGTGTGTCATATGGGTTCGCCTTGCAGTACTCGCTGCGTCCAGACACATGTGACCATGACAGGCACATCCTGTTAGGCATGTAGGCATGTTAACTAATGGCATGGCTGTGATTGGCTGCTGAAATGATGTCATGATGCACTATAAAAGCCGCCGCTGCCATTTTGGGTTCACTCTGCTGTGAATTCAGTTAGGGACAGGACGCTGCTGCTGTTCAGACTCTGAGAGACAGTTAGAGATAGCGATTTTCTATATAGTGCTTTACCCAGGCTACTTTATCAACCGCTGTAGCTTTATTTTGCCTTGTAGCACTGTTCACAGCTGTCTGCAAGGTCTGTGTGTGAGTGCAGCTCACGCTGTAGTGTTCTGCAGCCATAGTCCTTTTTTGTTTTATTGCTGCTCATTTTTCCTTATTTCTCCTATTAGTGTGCTTCCATCCGTATCCATCTACATTGGTTGCAAACACTATATAGGAGTAGATAGCGAAGCCTTTCTGCAGCCTTTCAGTGCTAGTGCACAGTCCTCTGCACTGTTCATGGCTGTCTGTGAGGTCTCTGTGTGTGAGTGCTGCTCACGCTGTAGTGTGTTCTGCAGCCACCTCTGGTTTTAGTCCGCTCAGCGTGCGTCACTGCCTCATACATTGTCCTTTTTTCCTGTAGTGCTGCTTATTTTCTCTGAGTTTCTCCTATTAGTGTGTTTCCATCCGTATCCAGCTAGATTGGTTGCAAACACTATATAGGAGTAGGTAGATGAGCCTTTCTGCTGGCTTGTGCCCTGCAGCCCCAGCCAGATTAGTATTAGCCTATTTTTTGCAGCCTCATCTATTGCATTGTAGGTTACTGCATTGTAATAGCTACAAAAAGTTTGTGATACTATCGCTTTTACATCTTTGGTCACATCCTTTTTTTTGTGAAAAGAAACGCGTAAAAAAAAGTTCACCAAACACTCCACTTTACAGTTGTGTAGGCCACATTAGCTCATATTAAAAGTGTAGTCCACACTTTATAAAATTAGTGTTTCTTATACCTGTTAGCAGCTGTTCAGGAATAAGCACACTAAGCCCCCCTTTGTACTTTTCTGCCTATCTTTATCAGTCTACCAAGATGAAGAAGGCAGGGAGTAAGGCACGTGGTCATGGGCGTGGAGTTTCAGCAGGGAGAGGACGTGGGGATTCTGTGCCTGCTGCGGGCACCAGTGACTCAGCATCCCCCAGTTTTCCCAGGGAACAGTCCTTTATGCGCAGCTTTGTAGGAGCTCGCCGTACCCCACTGCTGCGGGAGGAACAAATTGAAGCCGTTGTCAGATGGATGGCAGCTAAAGCATCGACTTCAATTACTTCCACATCCTCTCAGGTCCAGAGCACTGAAGAGCAACCAACTGTCTCTTCACCACCTGCCAAATTGCCCAGGAAGTCAGAGAGCCCTGGACAGGAGCCATCTCTACTTCTGTTCTCTGAATCTCTTGGCTTAGAAAGAGGGGGCCAGCCAAGAAGCATTCTAGAATGTGAAGAAGAGGGAGTATGCAGTGATGCGCAGCAGCTTTGTCTCTCTGAATCTGAAGAGGCGGGTGGGCCAGTGCCTATGGTCAGCACACCTCAGTACACATCTGATGATGAGACTCAGGTGCCACTTTCTGGTGCGTACTGTGCTGGCGAGACTACCCAGGAGAAGCAGGTGTTTGAAGAGGGTAGTGTAGATGATGAGGTCCTTGACCCATCATGGTGTGAGGAACAGGACGGTGGTGGGAGCAGCTCTAAGGAAGAGATTCCCCGAACGGCCAAAACAGGAGGGAGAGGGAGGGGGCAGACTTGGTTGCCTGTAGCCTCCACTTCGGCACCCATTAGAAGCATTCCTCTTCCAAAACTCAAAACAGGCGCTCCCAAGATTTGCAGTGCGTGGTCCTTTTTTGACACAGTTGCAGATGACATTTGCTTTGTGAAATGCAAGCTGTGTAATCAGAAAGTCAAAAGAGGGAAAAGTGTCAGCAACCTCAATACCACAAATATGTGGAAACATGTGCGGACCAAGCATGTGGTGAAGTTACAAAGACACACTGAAGACGTAGGCCAACCTACAGCAACCACCTACCACCTCTTCAGCTCGTGTTGTAGCCTCTTCCTCCAGCTCACACACAGCTGGTTCGGCTTCCTCACAGGATCGCCATGGAAGAACCTCTGGCACTGTTGTACAGAGACCCAGTGTAATTCCACCTACAGCACCACGTTCCCTGTCATCCTCACACTCCCAGGCCAATCTACAGCCATCGGTAGCACAAGCATGGGAGAAAAGGAGGCCATACTCGGCAAACCATCCCCGAACACAGGCTCTGAATGCTGGCATTGCAAAACTACTGTCCCTTGAAATGCTCTCTGTTATGAATGGATCACCGAGGAGGAAAAAACAAAACCAGCTAAGTCACAGAAAACCAGAGAGGTTGGTAATTATGCAGATTGCAGATCCCTGATCCTAGCCACACAACTAGCAGCAGCCGTGGAGCGTTCCTACGATGAACCAAGACTCTTCGTCACAGCCGGAGGACTAAATAAGCCTAAAGCAAGAAAAGGGGAAAACTAACTGCCCCAGAGCAGACCCCAAAGGAAAGACAGCCCCCACACATGTATTGACAGTGAAACAAGATGAAAACACAAACACAGGCAGGAAAATAGGCTGAGCAAACGATGGGGCCCAAACTAACTAGAAAGGATAGGAAAGGAAAGACACTGTCTGCAATCTGCCAAAAACCCTACAAAAATAATGTCCAACACTTCTGATAACAAAATTAACCCTGAAGTCACTACACTTCTCCCACTGTATCAGCACTCTGAAATATTCTGAGACAGAGCAAAAAGAGGCCAATCTAATAAGGGACAAAAAGCAAATTGGCAAATACAGATAAATAAGAGTGGAAATTCAGCACAGCCCCAGCCGGGGCTGGCTGACCACACAAAAAACTGAATAGACCAACAAAATCAAGTGTGAGCATTAGCAGAAAAACTTAGCTTGAGCTGACTGGAACAGCGCTGAGAACCAAGACCTGACAAGCCAGAAGGAATCACCAGCACCAGAATAGGGCATCAGCTGTCTTAAATCCAGTCTGAGATTCCTGAGGTCCAATCGTCATCCTCCTTATCAGGTGGCAGATCTCCACTGATTAAATCAGCCTCACTACCTCCTGTTACCACCAGAGAGAGCCTGGAAGGAGAACTCACAACTGGTAGACCAGAAAATGACCTCACAACAGCTCTCATTCAGGCTGACCAGACCAGACCAGAAACCCCCCCTTTAAGAGGGGTCACCGAACCCTCATCCACGCCACCAGGCCGATCAGGATGGGCCCGGTGAAAAGCACGAACCAATCTATTGGCATGAATATCAGAGGCAGAGACCCAAGAATTATCCTCCTGGCCATAACCCTTCCATTTGACCAAATACTGGAGTCTCCGTCTAACCAAACGACAATCCAATATTTTCTCTACCTCATATTCCACATTGCCTTCAACCAATACAGGGTCAGGAGGTGCTGCCATAGGAACCACTGGCTCAACAAACCTCTTCAACAGAGATTTGTGAAATACGTTATGGATCTTGAACGTAACTGGAAGAGCCAATCGAAAAGAAACAGGATTAAGAATCTCCAAAATCTTATAAGGTCCAATAAATCTTTGCTTAAATTTTGGAGATGCCGTCTTAGGAATATTCTTAGATGACAGCCAAACCATATCACCCACTTTAAACCGGGGACCAATGGTCCTATGCCGGTTGGAAAATCGCTGGGCCTTTTCCTGAGAGAGTGACAACTTATCCACCACTTGGTCCCATAACTGCTGCATTCTCTCAACCACAGTGTTCACACCTGGGCAGGATGAAGATTCCACTTGCCCTGAAGAGAATCGAGGATGAAACCCAAAAATTACAGAAAAAGGGTGACATCAAAGTGGCAGAACTAGCTCTATTGTTCAGCGCGAATTCGGCCAAGGGCAAAAATGAGACCCAATCATCCTGATCAGCAGATATAAAACATCTTAAATAAGACTCCAAGGTCTGGTTTGTTCTCTCAGTCTGTCCATTGGTCTGGGGATGAAACGCAGAGGAGAAGGATAACTGAATTCCCAGAGTGAAACAAAAGGCTTTCCAGAAACTGGAAACAAACTGGACTCCTCTCTCGGACACAATGTTCTCAGGAATCCCATGTAACCGAACCACCTGTTGTAAAAACAAGGGTACCAACTCAGCGGAAGAAGGCAACTTTGGGAGTGGTACAAGATGGACCATCTTTGAAAATCTATCACAAATCACCCAGATAACAGTCATTCTCTGAGAGACAGGAAGATCAGAAATAAAATCCATTGAGATATGGGTCCATGGCCTCTTGGGCACCGGCAGGGGCATCAGCAACCCACTAGAACGAGAACAGGGTTTAGACCGAGAACACGTCCCACAGGACTGTACAAAATTCCTGACATCACGAGATAAGGCGGGCCACCAAAAAGACCGACTCACCAAATCTCTGATACCAAAAATACCTGGATGACCAGCCAATGCGGAGCAATGAATTTCAGACATCACTCTCTTTCTCCACTGGTCAGGAACATACAATTTTCCCATAGGGCAACGCTCAGCTCTTTCCTCCTGAAATTCCTCCAGGGCGCGTCTCAAATCGGGCGAAATGGCAGAAAGAACTACCCCCTCACCTAGGATTGTAGTAGGCTCGGTCACACTAAGAGAATCGGCAAAGAAACTCCTAGAAAGGGCGTCTGCATTAACATTATTAGTGCCCGGAAGAAAAGAGACCACAAAATTAAAACGCATGAAAAACAAGGCCCATCTAGCCTGTCTAGGATTCAAGCGTTTGGCCGACTCCAGATAAATCAAACTCTTGTGATCGGTGAGGACCACAACTTGATGTCTAGCTCCCTGCAACCAATGTCTCCACTCCTCAAATGCCCATTTCATGGCCAATAATTCCCGATTCCCCACGTCATAGTTGCATTCAGATGGGGAGAACTTTCGAGAAAAGAAGGCACAGTGATTCACCTTAGAAGGCACAGGGTCTTTTTGGGACAAAACAGCTCCTGCACCAATCACAGAAGCATCTACCTCCACCTGAAATGGAAGTGAGACATTAGGTTGCCGTTAAACTGGAGCTGAAGTAAATCTCCGATTAAGCTCCTGAAATGCTGAGACAGCCTCAGGAGACCAATTCAGCACATCAGCGCCCTTCTTGGTCAGATCAGTCAGTGGTTTGACAATACCAGAAAAGCTACCTATAAATTTACGATAGAAATTAGCAAAACCCAAAAACTTCTGGAGGGCCTTCAAAGAAGTAGGCTGAACCCTATCATGAATGGCCTGTACCTTGGCTGGGTCCATTTCAAAAGTCGTCGGAGACAAGATAAATCCCAAAAGTGAAATCCTCTGTACACCAAAGAGGCATTTCGATCCCTTAACAAACAGGGAATTCTCCCTCAAAATCCGGAACACAGTCCGGACGTGTTCCACATGAGAATCCCAATCACTAGAAAAGATCAAAATATCATCCAGATAGATGATCAAAAACTTATCCACAAAGTCACAGAAAATATCATTCATAAAGGACTGGAAGACAGAAGGGGCATTAGTGAGCCCAAAAGGCATCACCAGGTACTGAAAATGTCCCTCCGGAGTATTAACCCTCCGTCAGGCGCAATATAGATTCTCCTCAGTTCATGCGCAATGTGCCTGACAAGCACAGGTCAGAAAACCACCTATAGTAGCTACATATTTCAATTTCAGGACTATAGAAGTAGTCAGTGACCTTCATAGGAATGTATTAAAAGAGATTACACCAAATCAGATGCAAAAAAAAACATTTATTAACCATAAACTTATTAAAACTAAAAGTACCACTTTTCGGTAGTACCGCCAAATAGGCTCCAGTTATCTTTACTTAACTATTGCTTAAATATAAAATTATGGAAAAAACTTAAAGGATATTGCACTTAGATGTTACTTAATTATTTTCTACTCATCTTCAGTGGTTTCAATTGCAGCAGAAGCAGCACAGGTACACTTAGAAAAGCAAGGCTGGCAGATGAAAGTTGCAAGGGAAAGGCAGATTGATTCTTTACATATTTTGCAGTCATATTTAGAAAGCCTTCTGAAACCAGATACAAATGAGCAGGTAGTACAACTGCGTCTTTTAGAAGGTGGTAGAGTCGGTGTTTGTTCTGGAACGTCCTTGGGACGTCCTTTGTATTTTTATCTTTGCCCAAATAATAAGCTAGATATGTGTCTGTTTCCTCTGTATCAGTGTCATCACCATCCTGCTCTGTTCCAGAATCAGTGTTACATTCTGCTACCTCATCTTCAGATGAAATGTCACTAGATTCCTCTAAATCCTCAGTTACTGCTGGTTCTTCCTCATCATCTTCTAACAAAAAAATCTTCATTTCTTCTAAATGAAGGGGTTTAGATGAATCATACTGTTTTCTGGCCATTGCAGCAGAAAATCTGAAGCAAGAGAGAAAGAGTATGTGTTAGGGCGCAATGTGCCTTAGAAGCCACCCTCCTTTTGTCTAAGAAAACAGTACTTATGTACACTAACTTAGCATTAATCCTTCATAAAACAAGCTAAATACACAATCGTGATGAATAAAAAAAGAAAATACTAACCTTTCAATTTGTGTTGAAATCAGGCGCAATGTGCCTGAGAAGCCAAAGTGTTGATATCTGCTCACTAGAAGGTCTGCTGAGTCACTGTGATATCAGGTTTCACAGAGCCTGTAGAGTCAGGAGATAACTAGGAGGGGTGGGGTTTTCTGATAAGGCCTCTTTCACACTTCCGTTTTTTACAATCAGTCACAATCCGCCAGGTTTTGAAAAAAAACGGATCCTCAATTTTTTTTTGAGGATCCGTTTTTTTCCCATTGACTTGCATTAATGGCGGATTGTGACGGATTGCTGTCCGTTGCATCCGTTTTTTGTGAGGATCCGCCAAAAGTTGCTGTCCGTCACCATCCTCAAAAATTTCAAAACGGAGCTTGTAACGTTTTTTTCTCTAGCGGATCCTGCAAACACTGATTTAACCCGAATTTCTTTCTGGGTGCCGGACAAAAAAAAAAAAATTCTCCCTCTCTCTCTCTCTCTCTCTCTCTCTCTCTCTCTCTCCTTCCCGGCCAGCGATTCCTTTAAATTTCTTCATTTTCAGGATCCGGCTGAAAACGGATCCTGTGCCATCCGTTCACATCAGTTAAGAACGGATCCGCTTGTCCGCCTTTTTGGCGGATTATAACTGATGCAAAAAACTGAAGTGTGAAAGAGGCCTTAGTGGGCAAGGAGAGAGAAGTGAAACTAATTACTGTGTGCCTGTCAGATCTATTGCGCCTGACGGAGGGTTAAACGCCGTCTTCCATTCATCCCCGTGCTTGATGCGAATAAGATTATATGGCCCCCTGAGGTCAAGCTTAGTAAACCAGCAGGCACTCTTAACTCTGGAGGATAAATCAGACATCAGAGGTAATGGGTACTGATATTTAACCGTCATCTTGTTAAGGGAACGATAATCAATACACGGTCTTAATGAACCATCTTTCTTGGCCACAAAAATAAATCCAGCACCTAAGGGTGACGAGGATGGTCTAATATGACCCTTCTCCAACGACTCCTTAATATAGGATCGCATAGCATCATGTTCGGGTACTGATAAGTTGAAAAGCCGACCCTTGGGAAATTTACATCTAGGCATCAACTCAATTGCACAGTCATAACTCCTATGAGGAGGCAAAGACGCAGACTTACTCTCACTAAATACATCAGAAAAATCGGCCAGATAATCAGGAATATCATGAGACTGAGGAGTGGTGGAGAAAACAGGAGCGTCCCTAAGAACACACTGACAACCCCAACTCACCACAGACCCAGATTTCCAATCCAAAACTGGATTATGAGTTTGCAACCAGGGAAAACCCAGAACAATAGTATCATGCAAATTATGCAGCACCAAAAATTTACAATTTTCTTGGTGGTCTGGGGCAACTCGCATTATCACCTGGGTCCAAAACTGAGGTTTATTCTCCGCCAAAGGAGTAGCATCAATACCCCTCAAAGGAATAGGCGTCGCAGAGGCGTCATAGAAAAACCACAACGTTTAGCAAAGTCCAAATCCATCAGATTCAATGCTGCTCCTGAATCCACAAAAGCCTTAGTGGAAAACGTGGATAAGGAGCAGATCAGAGTAATTGCCAAAAGGAACTTAGTTTGTACACTGCCCACAGCAAATGTGTGTGCAAAACGTTTCTCTCATTTAGGGCAGACAAATAGTATGAGAGACGTCTCCACAGAAAAAACACAGCTTATTACGCCTTCTAAACTCCTGACGTTGCGCCCTAGACAAAACCCCATCACATTGCATAGGTTCAGACGTTTGTTCAAAAGGTGGCAGCACCTCCCATGTAGTTTTACGTTCATGTAAACGCCGATCAACTTGAATGGCTAATGACATAGAATCATTCAGACCAGAGGGAACAGGAAATCCCACCATAACATTTTTTCTCTGATAAACCCTTCCGAAAGAGAGCTGCCAATGCACTATCATTCCATGTAGTAAGGACAACCTACTTTTGGAATTTTTGACAGTATAACTCTGCAGAATCCTGACCCTGGTTTAATGCCAACAGAGTTCTCTCAGCTTGATCAACCACATTAGGTTCATCATACAACCCCAAGGCTTGAAAAAATGCATCCACATTAGTCAGAATAGGATTTTCAGGTGTCAGAGAAAAAGCCCAATCTTGGGGATCGCCGCGCAGCAAGGAGATGACAATTTTAACCTGCTGCACAGAGCTCCCCGATGAGTTAGGCTTCAAGGCAAGAAATAATTTACAATTATTCTTAAAATTCAGAAATTTAGACCGATCCCCAGAAAACACATCAGGAGTAGGGATTTTAGGTTCAGCAGCATGTGACTGAATGAGGTAGGTGGAAATTCCCTGCACTTCAGCAGCAAGATGCTCCACACCATCAGACAATTACTTAATCTCCATTTGGAAAAAAAATCCTCCTACAGCCTCAGAAAAAAAAGAGGAAAAAATACATAAAAAAAAAAAATTCTGACAGTTTTTTTTTCTTTCTTTTTTATCCTGCTTTTGAGTACCCTAGAATCTGCGGTATGGCTGGTGATTCTGTTATGAATGGGTCACCGAGGAGGAAAAAACAAAACCAGCTAAGTCACAGAAAACCAGAGAGGTCGGCGTTTACATGAACGTAAAACTACATGGGAGGTGCTGCCACCTTTTGAACAAACGTTGACTACTGCAACCTCATGCTCTGCGGCCTCCCCTCAAACACTCTCGCACCCCTCCAATCTATTCTAAACTCTGCTGCCCGACTAATCCACCTGTCCCCCCGCTATTCCCCAGCTTCTCCCCTCTGTCAATCCCTTCACTGGCTCCCAATTGCCCAGAGACTCCATTACAAAACCCTAACCATGACATACAAAGCCATCCACAACTTGTCTCCTCCATACATCTGTGACCTCGTCTCCCGGTACTTTCCTGCACGCAACCTCCGATCCTCACAAGATCTCCTTCTCTACTCCCCTCTTATCTCCTCTTCCCACAATCGCATACAAGATTTCTCTCGCGCATCACCCCTACTCTGGAACTCTCTACCACAACATATCAGACTCTCACCTACCATCGAAACCTTCAAAAAGAGCCTGAAGACCCACCTCTTCTGACAAGCCTATAACCTGCAGTAACCACCGATCGACCAAACCGCTGCACGACCAGCTCTACCCTCGCCTACTGTATTATCACCCATCCCTTGAAGATTGTGAGCCCTCGCGGGCAGGGTCCTCTCTCCTCCTGTACCAGTTATGACTTGTATTGTTTAAG
This sequence comes from Dendrobates tinctorius, assembly GCF_039654945.1. Lineage (NCBI taxonomy): Eukaryota > Metazoa > Chordata > Amphibia > Anura > Dendrobatidae > Dendrobates > Dendrobates tinctorius. The sequence goes on along the minus strand of NW_027361704.1, from coordinate 40,721,096 downwards.
ATTATTGTACTTGTTTTTATGTATACCCCCCTCACATGTAAAGCGCCATGGAATAAATGGCGCTATAACAATAAATAATAATAATAATAATAACTATGCAGATTGCAGATCCCTGATCCTAGCCACACAACTAGCAGCAGCCGTGGAGCGTTCCTATGATGAACCTAGATGCTTCGTCACAGCCGGAGGACTAAATAAGCCTAAAGCAAGAAAAGGGGAAAACTAACTGCCCCAGAGCAGACCCCAAAGGAAAGACAGCCCCCACACTTGTATTGACGGTGAAACAAGATGAAAACACAAACACAGGCAGGAAAATAGGCTGAGCAAACGATGGGGCCCAAACTAACTAGAAAGGATAGGAAAGGAAAGACACTGTCTGCAATCTGCCAAAAACCATACAAAAATAATGTCCAACACTTCTGATAACAAAATTAACCCTGAAGTCACTAGACTTCTCCCACTATATCAGCACTCTGAAATATTCTGAGACAGAGCAAAAAGAGGCCAATCTAATAAGGGACAAAAAGCAAATTGGCAAATACAGATAAATAAGAGTGGAAATTCAGAACAGCCCCAGCCGGGGCTGGCTGACCACACAAAAAACTGAATAGACCAACAAAATCAAGTGTGAGCATTAGCAGAAAAACTTAGCTTGAGCTGACTGGAACAGCGCTGAGAACCAAGACCTGACAAGCCAGAAGGAATCACCAGCACCAGAATAGGGCGTCGGCTGTCTTAAATCCAGTCTGAGATTCCTGAGGTCCAATCGCCATCCTCCTTATCAGGTGGCAGATCTCCACTGATTAAATCAGCCTCACTACCTCCTGTTACCACCAGAGAGAGCCTGGAAGGAGAACTCACAACTGGTAGACCAGAAAATGACCTCACAACAGCTCTCATTCAGGCTGGTGGAGACTGACACCTTCCGTAACTTCATGCCATTGGCAGTCCCACAATATAATGTGCCCAGCCGTTTTTATTTCAGCAGGCAAGCTGTCCCTGCCCTGCAAAAGCATGTGGAGGGAAAAATTAAACATGCGCTACTAAACGCCATCAGTAGCAAGGTCCACCTGACCACCGATGCATGGACCCGGAACCATGGACAGGGACGATACCTTTCCGTCACTGCCCATAGGGTAAATGTTGAGGAGTCGGGTACAGATCTTGAGAGTGGCGCTGTACGTGTTCTGCCAACTCCAAGGATTGCAGGAATCCAGACTGTACATATTGACTCCTCCTCATACTCCAGTTCCTCTGAATCAGCGCTGCCGAAGCCGTCACCATCTATCTCCACATGGACCCGTGAACGCTTACCTGTTACAACCGATATGAGCACAGCCGTGGCCAAACGTCAACAGGCCATACTGAAATTAATTTCTTTGGGGAATCGAAGCCACACAGCGCAGGAGCTTTGGAACGCCATCATGCAGGAGAGCGATGTGTGGTTTGTGCCAGTGAATCTCCAGCCAGGCTTGGTAGTGTGTGACAATGGCCGAAATCTGGTGGCAGCTCTGGGCTTAGGCAACCTCACTCACATCCGATGTTTGGCACATGTGCTCAACTTAGTTGTGCAGAGTTTTTTGAGGGACTATCCGGATCTTGATGCACTGCTGCACAAGGTCAGCATAGAGTGCGCTCACTTGCGGTGTTCCAGCATGGCAAGATCATGCATTGCAGCTCTGCAGCGCCGATTCCGCCTTCCGGAACATCGCATCATATGTTACCTACTCACCAGGTGGAATTCAACGTTACATACGTTAGAGCGGTTGTGTGAGCAGCAGACAGCAGTAATGGAGTACCAGCTGCATCAGGCGCAAACAAGTCGCACTGCGCGCCGTTCACACTTCACCACCACTGAGTGGGCCTCTATGAAGGACATCTACCACGTTTTGCATGCTTTCGATGATTCCACGCAGATGGCAAGTGCAGATGATGCACTAGTCAGCATGACTGTCCCCCTATCTGCCTGCTTGAAAAAACACTGCAAGCACTAAGGGAGGAGGTTGTGGAAGAGGTGGAGGATGAGGAGTCACAAATGCCATCTGCTTCTGGACAGTCTGCGCAACGTGGTTCCTCACAAAGGCTTAGGCAGGGGACACTTTGTGAGGAGGATGAGGAGGAGTCAATAGAGGAGGAAGACATCTCTCCAGAGGAGGGAGGTACACAGTGCTCTAGTAGTCAGTATGTAGAGCGAGGGTGGGGTGATGCAGAGCAGGCAGAGATGACGCCTCAAGCAGGGGACAGCGTTTCTTGGCCAGTTGGGAGTCTGCAGCACATGGTTGATTTCATGCTGCAGTGCCTGAGAAACGACCGCCGCATTGCCCACATTCTCAACACGGCTGATTATTGGGTGTACACCCTCCTAGATCCTCGCTACCGGGACAACTTACAAAGCCTCATAACACCATTGAACCGGGAGCGTAAAATGCGGGAGTACCAAGACACACTGGTGCATTCCATCATGTTCTCCATTCCACCCGAGAGCAGTGCTGCTAGTGATTTACAAAGCAGCTCTGTGCGTCGAGGCAGTGGAGGAAGTCCTGCACAAAGAGGGAGCAGAAGCAGTGCCTCAGCACAAGGCAAGACCAGTATGGCCCAAATGTGGCAAAGTTTTGTGTCCCTGCCACAAATGTCTACACCTTCACTGACAGCTCCAGTCAGCAGGAGGAAACGTTTCTGTCAGATGGTGACAGTCTACATGTCTTGCCCTCTCAGTGTACTCCCAGACGGCTCTTCCCCCTTCAAGTTTTGGGTCTCGAAGCTGGATACATGGCCAGAGCTTAGCTAGTATGCATTGGAGGTGCTGGCTTGCCCTGCTGCTAGTGTATTATCGGAACGCGTCTTTAGTGCCGCAGGTGGTGTACTAACAGACCGTCGCATGCGACTATCCTCCGATAACGTTGACCGGCTTACTTTTCTGAAAATGAACAAGGCCTGGATCTCGCCAGAATTTGCCAGTCCTCTTCCAGATTAAATAATTGGTTTGCAACAATATCCAGGTCTCCTGTTGTGTTCATGTTTCTACCACCTGAACTGTAATCCCTGGACTCCAACACAGCCAGTTGCTGCTCAGAAGTGCCGTCTGAACAGAAAAACACTAGCTCCTGTGTTAGTTGGGTTCAGTAACGCAAGCTGCTCCTCTGCTGTGTGTCCGGCAATATCTCCTGCTCCCTCCACATTCACACAACATCAGACATTAAACTTGCTCCAATTAGGCCTCATCCTACACCCAGATTTACCCTGGGCTCCAACACCGCCAGTTGCTGCTCAGAAGTGCCATCTGCACAGAGAAAAACACTAGCTCCTGTGTTAGTGGGGTACAGTAACGTCAGCTGCTCCCCTGCGGTGTGTCTGGCAATGTCTGCTGCTCTGTCCACATTCACACTACTACTGATTTTAAACTTGCTCCAATTAGGCCTCTGGCTCCACTCTGTCTCTAGTATTTACCCTAGGCTCCAACACCGCCAGTTGCTGCTCAGAAGTGCCGTCTGCACAATCAACACTTGCTCCTGTGTTACTGGAGTTCAGTAACGTCAGTTGATCCCTGGCTGTGTGTCCGGCAATTTCTCCTGCTCTGTCCACACTCACACAACTACAGATTTTAAACTTGCTCCAAATAGGCCTCTGCCTCCACTCTGTTTGTATTATTGACCCTGGGCTCCCACAACGCCAGTTGCTTCTCAGAAGTGCCGTCTGCACAGTCAACATATGCTCCAGTGTTATTGTTGTTCAGTAATGTCAGCTGATCCCCAGCTATGTGTCTGGCAATTTCTCCTGCTCTGTCCACACTCACACAACTACAGATTTTAAACTTGCTCCAATTAGGCCTCTGTCTCCACTCTGTTTGTAGTATTTACCCTAGGTTCCAGCACCGCCAGCTGGTTCACGGCAGTGTCTTTGGCACGGGTAGTCCCTCCTGCCCAGCCTGGTTCCAACACGCCGGCTGTTTCCGGGTAGTGTCAACGTCACTTTGCCACCAATACGTTGCCCTGTCGTGTTGCATTCGGGTTAGCCGACTCTATGGTGCCTGCAGTTTAGGTGCTTCCTATGTGGGCTGTGGGATCTGGCAATAAAGGCAGGTTCCGTAGTGTCAATAAGACAAGCACCCCCTGTAGGACTGTGGGTTTCGGTAACTGCAGCCGGCTCACGGCCTGGCAACTTTGTTTTTCATGGGTACCTCCTGCTACCCATCCGGGTTCCAGCACCATCAGCTGGTTCTCGGCAGTGCCTTTGGCTTAGGTGCCTCCTTCTCTGTATCCGAGTTCCAGCAACGTCTGCTGGTCCTTGGAAGTGCTTTCTGGCACTGGTACCTCCTGCTTAGTAATTGGGTTCCAGTACCATCAGCTGGTCCTCGGTAGTGCCATTGGCTCTTGTTCCTTCTGATGCCCCTCCAGGTTCCAACATCGTCAGCTGGTCCTCGGTAGTTCCATTGGCTCTTGTAGCTTCTGCTACCCATCCGGGTTCCAGCACCGTCAGCTGGTTCTCGGCAGTGCCTTTGGCTTGGATGCCTCCTTCTCGGTTTTTGAGTTCCAGCAACCACTGGTGGTCCTTGGTAGTGCTTTCTGGCACAGGTACCTCCTGCTTAGTAACCAGGTTCCAGTACCATCAGCTGGTCCTCGGTAGTGCCATTGGCTCTTGTTCCTTCTGATGCCCCTCCAGGTTCCAGCACCATCAGCTGGTCCTCAGTAGTTCCTTTGGCTCTTGTAGCTTCTGCTACCCATCCGGTTTCCAGCACCGTCAGCTGGTTCTCGGCAGTGTCTTTGGCACGGGTACTCCCTCCTTGCCCAGACTGGTTCCAGCACACCGGCTGTTTCCGGGTAGTGTCAATGTCACTTTGCCACCAATACGTTGCCCTGTCGTGTTGCGGTCGGGTTAGCCGACTCTATGGTGCCTGCAGTTTAGGTGCTTCCTATGTGGGCTGTGGGATCTGGCAATAAAGGCAGGTTCTGTAGTGTCAATAGGACAAACACCCCCTGTAGGACTGTGGGTTTCGGTAACTGCAGCCGGTTAGTCGCCTTGCAACTTTGTTTTTCATGGGTACCTTCTGCTACCCATCCGGGTTCCGGCACCGTCAGCTGGTTCTCGGCAGTGCCTTTGGCTTAGGTGCCTCCTTCTCTGTATCCGAGTTCCAGCAACTTCTGCTGGTCCTTGGAAGTGCTTTCTGACAGAGGTACCTCCGGCTTAGTAACCGGGTTCCAGTACCATCAGCTGGTCCTCGGTAGTGCCATTGGCTCTTGTTCCTTCTGCTGCCCCTCCGGGTTCCAGCATCGTCAGCTGGTCCTCAGTAGTTCCATTGGCTCTTGTAGCTTCTCCTACCCATCCAGGTTCCAGCACCGTCAGCTGTTTCTCGGCAGTGCCTTTGACTTCGATGCCTCCTTCTCGGTATCTGAGTTCCAGCAACGTCTGCTGGTCCTTGGTAGTGCTTTCTGGCACAGGTACCTCCTGCTTAGTAACCAGGTTCCAGTACCATCAGCTGGTCCTCGGTAGTGCCATTGGCTCTTGTTCCTTCTGCTGCCCATCCAGGTTCCAGCACCGTCAGCTGTTTCTCGGCAGTGCCTTTGACTTCGATGCCTCCTTCTCGGTATCTGAGTTCCAGCAACGTCTGCTGGTCCTTGGTAGTGCTTTCTGGCACAGGTACCTCCTGCTTAGTAACCAGGTTCCAGTACCATCAGCTGGTCCTCGGTAGTGCCATTGGCTCTTGTTCCTCCTGCTGCCCCTCCGGGTTCCAGCACCGTCAGCTGGTTCTCGGCAGTGTCTTTGGCATGGGTGCTCCCTCCTGCCTAGCGTGGTTTCAGCATTCCAGCTGTTTCCGGGTAGTGTCAACGTCACTTTGACACCAATACGTTGTCCTGTCGTGTTGCGGTCGGGTTAGCCGACTCTATGGTGCCTGCAGTTTAGGTGCTTCCTATGTGGGCTGCGGGATCTGGCAATAAAGGCTGGTTCCGTAGTGCCAATAGGACAAGCACCCCCTGTAGGACTGTGGGTTTTGGTAACTGTGGCCGGCTCGCAGCCTTGCAACTTTGTTTTTCATGGGTACCTTCTGCTACCCATCCGGGTTCCAGCACCATCAGCTGGTTCTCGGCAGTGCCTTTGGCTTAGGTGCCTCCTTCTTGGTATCCGAGTTCCAGCAACGTCTGCTGGTTCTTGGTAGTGCTTTCTGGCACAGGTACCTCCTGCTTAGTAACTGGGTTCCAGTACCATCAGCTGGTCCTCGGTAGTGCCATTGGCTCTTGTTCCTTCTGCTGCCCCTCCGGGTTCCAGCACCATCAGCTGGTCCTCGGTAGTTCCATTGGCTCTTGTAACTTCTGCTACCCATCCGGGTTCCAGCACCGTCAGCTGGTTCTCGGCAGTGCCTTTGGCTTAGGTGCCTCCTTCTCGGTGTCTGAGTTCCAGCAACGTCTGCTGGTCCTTGGTAGTGCTTTCTGGCACAGGTACCTCCTGCTTAGTAACCGGGTTCCAGTACCATCAGCTGGTCCTTGGTAGTGCCATTGGCTCTTGTTCCTTCTGCTGCCCCTCCGGGTTCCAGCACCGTCAGCTGGTCCTCAGTAGTTCCATTGGCTCTTGTAGCTTCTGCTACCCATCCGGGTTCCAGCACCGTCAGCTGGTTCTCGGCAGTGTCTTTGGCACGGGTACTCCCTCCTGCCCAGCCTGGTTCCAGCACGCCGGCTGTTTCCAGGTAGTGTCAACATCACTTTGCCACCAATACGTTGTCCTGTCGTGTTGCGGTCGGGATAGCCAACCCTATGGTGCCTGCAGTTTAGGTGCTTCCTATGTGGGCTGCGGGATCTGGCAATAAATGCTGATTCCATAGTGCCAATAGGACAAGCACCCCCTGTAGGACTGTGGGTTTTGGTAACTGCGGCCGGCTCGCGGCATTGCAACTTTGCTTTTCATGGGTACCTTCTGCTACCCATCCGGGTTCCAGTACCGTCAGCTGGTTCTCGGCAGTGCCTTTGGCTTAGGTGCCTCCTTCTCGGTATGCGAGTTACAGCTACATCTGCTGGTCTTTGGTAGTGCTTTCTGGCACAGGTACCTCCTGCTTAGTAACCGGGTTCCAGTACCATCAGCTGGTCCTCGGTATTGCCATTGGCTCTTGTTCCTTCTGCTGCCCCTCTGGGTTCCAGCACCATCAGCTGGTCCTCGGTAGTTCCATTGGCTCTTGTAGCTTCTGCTGCCCATCTGGGTTCCAGCACCGTCAGCTGGTTCTCGGCAGTGCCTTTGGCTTAGGTGCCTCCTTCTCGGTATCTGAGTTCCAGTACCATCAGCTGGTCCTCGGTAGTGCCATTGGCTCTAGTTCCTTCTGCTACCCATCCGGGTTCCAGTACCGTCAGCTGGTTCCCGGCAGTTCCTCAGCCTTCTTGTACCTTCTGCTACATTTCCAAGCTCAAGCTTTTTGAAATGGTTTTTGGTAATCTCTCTGGATATCCCTGATGACGACCCTGAAGACAACGACCCTGAAGACCACCCCGAAGAAGACAACGACCCCGAAGACGATGACCCTGAAGACGACGACCCTGAAGACCACCCCGAAGAAGACGACAACCCAAAAGACGACGACCCTGAAGACGACGACCCTGAAGACCACCCCAAAGAAGACAAAAAGATGACCCTGAAGAAGATGACCAAGAGGACAAAGAACATGAAAGCAACCACCAAGATACAGAACAACAAGAGACAGAAGACCAAGAAGCAGAAGACCAAGAAGCAGAAGAACAAAAAGCAGAAGAACATTAAGCATAAGACTAAAAATCAGAGCAAAAGATATTATCTAAATTATAAGCAGAAGAATACTAAGCTGTGTATGGGGGTGAGTCCGTTCCTCCTCGTGGTGCCCCTGGAAAATGCTTGCTTCTGCAGGCCAAACTGAACACGGACAAATCCTGCTGTAAATCTTTTGTGACAGGCAGAAAGGAAGGTGTAATCTTCAAACTTTTATAGATAACAACTACAGGAATGCCTGTCACAAATAAGAATATGATGAAGAAGAAGAATAGGAAAAAGATGAAGAAGTAGAATATGAAGAATAATAGTTGAATAAGAAGTATATGAAGAATGTAAAAAAAAAGAATAATAGGAAGAAGGTGAAGAAGAAGAAGATGATTAAGGTGAAGAAGTTGATGAAAAAGATGCTGCTCCTGCTGAGGATCATGAAGGATAAAGTGTGGGAGAAGTAAAAAAGAAGGTGAAGAGCATGGAAGTAGTGAAACATACATATCTGACAAAATATAAAAAAGGTTAACATAGTCAATATCTTTGTAACTCCGAAAGTCTTAAAAAAAAATAATTCCTGCTATTCCATTTGATTGGGCTAAACCTCTATGCCTTTAATGTCTCCTCCACCTCCCCCAATACATTCTACATTATTCTTAGTTGTTTTCCTTCATGTAGAATTAACCTACAAGGAAAGAAAGGGTTTATTTTAATTCTGATATTTCTGTCCCATTGACTTGCATTGGTTTCCGGTATCGGAATCGGCGATATCCAATACTTTTTGGGTATCGGTCCGATCCAATCCGATCCGATATTTCCTGATATCGGAAGGTATCGCTCAACACTAACCATGAATGGAGAAATAGTTTTGATGCTATCATTCATATTCTCTGAAAAAAGGTCAAGAAGGTAAAAAGGATATATAAACTTTTGAGCACAGCTGTGTATATATTGTATGCATATGACACTGATTTTTGTGTTCTAGTTGACCAACATTTTTATTTTTCATTTTTTATTTCTGGTTCAGCTAAAAGTATTACACTTCTCCAGTGCAAGGGATTTGCTGTAGGAGAAAAGTGACAGTTTTGGGCAAGGTGGTGACAGAATACTGAACACACATATTACAGTTACCGCCTGCACACAGTGCCTGCTATTGACTGCACAGCCCACTTCAAGGAGCATAAATGTGTGTGCTGATCCCATCTCAAGAGGAAAATACTGCAAGGTGATAAGGGGATATAAAACCAATTTATTTAAGGTTGTAGGGGATATGTTGTGGATGTATTGTGCTTTGTGCTGTCATCAACTTTCTATCACACTTGTGCTGTCATCTGTCAACTTGTGTGATTTGTTGCATTTACAAACTATTGTCTCTCTGTTTCTCTAACTTATGTAAGCACAGCTCACCATTATTAAATAAATTTACCATAAAAAAGGTTATAGCAAAAAAGGTAAAAGCAAATTGAAAACATAATTTACTATGCTTTTCATTTTTTTAAGTTATGTTCCCTCTTTTGTAATTTAAGTTGATCACAAATTTTGTGCTGATTATTTTAAAATATATCTATAAAGGATAAAGATTTATACAGTATATTAACAATGTCAGCAGCTTGTCTCCACACATGGAAAAAAGGATACAATTCTGGTTTCCTGCAGTCACAAATGTTTGTTGAAAACTAGAGATGATCGAATCGATTTGCTGCAGAACCATTTTGAGTCAAATTTCTTTAAATTTGAACAATTTGCGTGTTTCCGGTACGTGTAGCGTCAGTTTTCACACGTACTGAGAAACTTGCACGCACGCACACCCATTTTAATCTATAGGGATGTGCACATGTCCATGTGACTCACATGTAGACATGTCTGTTTTATTCCAGCAGTATGGATAACAATACATACAGCACATGCGCACATAGAAGACATTCAGTTGAAACCAGAAGTTTATATATACTATATAAAAAGACACATCTGCATGTTTTTCTCAATATTTGACATATCAGAATAAACCTTACCCGTTTTAGATCAGTTACGATTGCCATAATCTAATATATACTTACTTTTGTAATGTCTTCACATCCTGTTTTATCCAGATGTGTCCGGATCCCAGAATTCCAAGCGGCGGAAGTTCACCGACCGCCATATTGAGACATCCAAGTGATGGGTGTCTCAAAATGGAAACTGCTGGTGGTGCCAGCCTATTGTGCGGTACCACCAGCGGAAAACTGTCGCACCACACACACTGTGTACGCCGTACGCACAACGCACACAAACACACACTGTACATGCTGTGCGCACCACACACACACACACACTGTCTACGCCATACGCAGCCTCTTGCGCGGTACCATCAGCGGAACACCGTCGCGAACAGGCCGCCGCCTGGATCAACCGAATGATTCACTGACCGCCGCCATTTTTGTACAGGAGGAGCGCATGCGCAGTTTTAATGTGACCGCCGTTATCTGTCTGCGAATTCCGCGCAGGTGCAGTGAATCAGTCGGCTGATCTCGGTGGTAGATGCACGACGTGTCTACAGGCAGAGGAAGCCGGTCACATTAAAGGGGTTTTCCCACAAATTAAAGTTTATTTTAAAAATTGTCTGTGTCTGACCGTGTACGGAGCATACCACATCTCCTGGACAGGTGAGGAAGCAAAAGACAATACTGACATTACAGCAGGGGATCACAGAGGATTCATTTTGTGAGGTAAAATATTTCACTGACTGTTTTTAAACAATATTTTATCTCACAAAATGTATCCTCTGCGATCTCCTGCTGAATGTATACAGTTAGTGTGAAAGACCAAGAACGATATTATTTACGTTTGTTATTATTGCATGTAAAAGGCCCAACAAGTTTTGAGAGCATTATATCTGTAAATGGTGTTACACATCAAACATTTAAAGATGCTGCATTAGCACTAGGATTATTAATAAATGACAGTGTCTGGAAAAATACTATAATAGATGCCTCCGTTCTGAACATGCCTACACAACTTCGGGAGAAAGCCTGCCCCCATCGTGACATTACCGCCCTCCCGATGCAATAACATCGGGCCTCCATTTAGTTATAAATATTTGCCAGAATAATGAGAGAGAATGTTTAAGGCATTTTTATTTCTTACTGCAAAGTCAAAAGTTTACATACATTTCGTTAGCATTTGGTACCATTGCCGTTAAGCTGAATGACTTGGGTCAAACCCTTGGGATATCCTTCCATGAGCTTCTCACAATATTTGGTCAGAATTTGGGCCCATTCCTCCTGACAAAACTGGTGTAACTGATCCAGGTTTGTAGGTCACCTTGCTCAAACCTGCCTTCTCAGTTTTGCACATATATTTTCAATAGGGCTGTGTGATGGCCACTCCAAAACATTTGTTATCCTTAAGCCAATTTATTACCATTTTGGCAGTATGTTTCAGGTCATTGTCCATTTGGAAGACCCATTTCCGCCCAAGCTTTAACTTCCAGGCTGATGTCTTGAGATGTTGCTTCAGTATTGCCACATAATCTTGTTTTCTCATGATGCCATCTATTTTGTGAAGTGCACCAGTCGCTCCTGCAGCTGAACAACTCAACAGAATGGGATGGTCTTTTTAGGCTTCCAAGCTTCTCCCTTTTTCCTCCAATCGTAATGATGGTCATTATGCCCAAAAAGTTCAATTTTAGTTTCATCAGACCACAGGACATGTCTCCAAAAATTAAGGTCTTTGTTCCTGTGTGCATTTGCAAAATTTGCAAACATTAAACTGGCTTTTTTATGTTTCTTTTGGAGTAATGGCTCTAGCCCATGTTGATACAGTATTTGTTTAGCTGTGGATATTGACAACATCTTACCAGCTTCCACCATCATCTTCACAAGATCTTTTGTTTTTGTCTTTTTGTCGATATGCACATGTTGGAAAAAGCATGTTCATTTCTAGGACACAGAACCCATCTCCTTCCTGAGCGGTATGATAGCTGGACATTCCCATCTTGTTTATACTTGTGTATAATTGTTTGTACAGATGAACGAGGCATTTTCAAGTATTTTGAAACTGTACCCAAGGATGAGACAGACTTGTACAAGTCCACAATTCTCTTCCTGATATCTTGCCTGATTTCTTAAGACTTTCCCATGATGCTACAAAAAGAAGCAGTGTGTTTCAGGTGTGCATTAAAATACATCTGAAGCCTCCAAACACATGACATCATTATATGGGCAGTTCAGAATTGTTTAAAGGTGTAGAAATGAAATGTATGTAAACTTTTGACTTTGCAGTAAGTAATAACAGTCTGTCTCTCATTATTCTGGCATTTGTCAAATATCTCAAGATCACATCTCACCACCTGTGCACTCGACCCGATCCCATCCCACTTCATCCCAAACCTCACCACAGTCTTCATCCCAACCCTAACCCATCTCTTCAACCTATCACTAACAACTGGTGTTTTCCCCTCAAGCTTTAAACATGCCTCCATCACACCTATCCTCAAAAAGCCCTCTCTTGACCCATCCTCTGTATCTAGCTATCGCCCTATATCACTTCTCCCATACGCCTCCAAGCTACTGGAACAACACGTCTACCTTGAACTGTCCTCCCATCTCTCTTCTTGCTCCCTCTTCGACCGCTTACAATCTGGCTTCCGGTCACACCACTCCACTGAAACTGCCCTTACTAAGGTCACCAATGACCTCTTAACTGCCAAGAGCAAGCGACACTACTCTGTCCTCCTCCTCCTGGACCTGTCGGCTGCCTTTGACACAGTGGACCATTCCCTATTATTACAGACCCTCTCATCCCTCGGCATCACAGACTTGGCCCTCTCCTGGATCTCATCATACCTAACAGACCGGACATTCAGCGTCTCCCACTCACACACCACCTCCTCACCTCGCCCCCTATCTGTCGGAGTCCCACAAGGTTCAGTCCTAGGGCCCCTGCTGTTCTCTATTTACACCTTTGGCCTGGGACAGCTCATAGAATCTCATGGCTTTCAGTATCATCTTTATGCTGATGACACACAGATCTACATCTCTGGACCAGATATCACCTCCCTACTAACCAGAATCCCTCAATGTCTGTCCACTATTTCATCCTTCTTCTCCACTAGATATCTGAAACTCAACATGGACAAAACAGAATTCATCATCTTTCCCCCATCTCACGTGACCCCCCTACGAACCTATCAATTACAGTAAATGACTGCCCACTCTCCCCAGTCCCACAAGCTCGCTGCCTCGGAGTAATCCTTGATGCTGATCTCTCCTTCAAACCACATATCCAAACCCTTTCCACTTCCTGCCGACTTCAACTCAAAAATATTTCACGCATCCGTTCATTCCTCACCCAAGAATCTGCAAAAACCCTAGTCCATGCCCTCATCATCTCTCGCCTTGACTACTGCAACCTCATGCTCTGCGGCCTCCCCTCAAACACTCTCGCACCCCTCCAATCTATTCTAAACTCTGCTGCCCGACTAATCCACCTGTCCCCCCGCTATTCCCCAGCTTCTCCCCTCTGTCAATCCCTTCACTTGGTCCCAATTGCCCAGAGACTCCATTACAAAACCCTGACCATGACATACAAAGCCATCCACAACTTGTCTCCTCCATACATCTGTGACCTCGTCTCCCGGTACTTTCCTGCACGCAACCTCCGATCCTCACAAGATCTCCTTCTCTACTCCCCTCTTATCTCCTCTTCCCACAATCGCATACAAGATTTCTCTCGCGCATCACCCCTACTCTGGAACTCTCTACCACAACATATCAGACTCTCACCTACCATCGAAACCTTCAAAAAGAGCCTGAAGACCCACCTCTTCCGACAAGCCTATAACCTGCAGTAACCACCGATCGACCAAACCGCTGCACGACCAGCTCTACCCTCGCCTACTGTATTATCACCCATCCCTTGAAGATTGTGAGCCCTCGCGGGCAGGGTCCTCTCTCCTCCTGTACCAGTTATGACTTGTATTGTTTAAGATTATTGTACTTGTTTTTATGTATACCCCCCTCACATGTAAAGCGCCATGGAATAAATGGCGCTATAACAATAAATAATAATAATAATAATATTAATTATTATGGTAATCCTAATTGACCTAAAACAGGAAAGTTTTTTTTCTGGTTTCATGTCAGATATTTAGAAAAATATGCATTTGTGTATTTTTATATAGCGTATGTAAATTTCTGGTTTCAACTGTACGTGTGTAATTCGTGTGCCATCTATGCGACATGTATCGGAATAGAATATAGAATAGGAATGACAGATGATTAGGTGTTTCAGATGTGAGATAGACAGACAGGTAGATAGATGGATAGATACATAGATAGACAAATAGGATGATAGATAAATAGATATCCATAAAAATATATAATTTGTGCATTGTGTGTGTAGTATACTATACATGCATTAACCAAATAAATAAAAAAATTAATGAAAAAAACACTTTGAGTCCCCATTATGTGTGATAACCAGCAAAGGTAAAGCAGACAGCTGTAGGTTTATATTATCAGGCTAGGAAGGTCCATGCTTAGTTGGTATTTCTCAGCCTAAAAATACAATCCCGCTGTAGAAGTGGAGCCTCATATAAAGTGCTCCAATTCATTTCAAGCATTTCGCCTTCGCTCTTCCCGATTGCCCTAGTACGGTGGCAATCAAGGTAATGGTGCTTGGGATTAATGTCAGCTGTGAATTATTAAACCAGTAATAAAAAAATGCACACACAAAAAAAATACTGTATTCAAACCAACACTTTCCCTGGTTCACCACTTTCTTGAGAAAAAAAAATCGCACAAAGCTGATCATTACACGTTGTGAGGTAGCGCTGTTATTCAAGTAGGGGATCACTCGCTTAGCTGCCACAAAACCAGATCCGGTACGGGTTTTCCACAAAACAATCATAGTCCCTTCGGTTTATTCAGCATCTTAAACCATCACAGCAACAGAAAACAGCATATAATCAGGATAGCGTCCATTACAGAGTTTCCTGTTATGAATGAGTCACCGTAGGAGGCAAAAGCAGAAATACAAGCTAAGTCCAGAAAACCAGAGAAGTCGGCAACTATCAGATTGCAGACCCCTGAACCTATCAACACAACTAGCAGTAGCCGTGGGGGGTTCCTACGATGCCCTAGACCCCTTGATCACAGCCGGAGAATTACATAGGCCCAAAGAAGGAAAGGGGAAATCTAAACTGCCCCAGAGCAGACCCCAGAGCAATAGGCAGCCCCCAACATATAATGACGGTGAAGCAAGATGAAAATACTAACACAGACAGAAAGATAGACTGAGCAAAGACGGGACCCAAAACTACCTAGATAGGAAAGGACAGGAAGGATGCTGTCTGCAATCTGCCAAAACCCTATCAAAGACATAAGCCAACAAGCTGATATGAAAAAGGCCCTGAAGCAGCTAGGCTTCAAAAACTAAATCAGCACTCAGGTATTTTCAGAAGACAGAGCTAAATGAATTCGGCACACCCCAGCAGGGAATGGCAGAAATCCAGAAAAACAAAGCAAAACAAAGTCAAAGCACAAAAGCAAAAGGCCAAGCAGCAAACTTAGCTTTAGAGGAGCAGGAATTCAGACTGGTCTCCAAGGATCCCACAGAGAAATCACCCGCAGGGCAGAAGGGCGTCGGCAGCCTTATATCCAGTCAGTAACTCCACTCAGCCAGTCATCATCATCAGCCTCAGGTGTTTGATAATCAGGCTCACTACCTTTCTTTACCAGAAGAGGGAGTTCCTCGGGCCTCAGTAATGAAGGGGAAAATGAACTCACAACAGTTTCCCTTTGTTATCCTGTAGTCATATAAATTATGCACTGTTCAATGCGCAGGCTTCCTAGCCCCAAGTTATCTCACCCTGTCAGGGTTTCCTCATGCTGCTTCACCATGCTGCACACGTTCATTCCCTCCAGGGAACTAACAGGCACACGTCGCCATTACTCACAGCCACTTCACAGGCTGTTAGCCAGGAAGCCCCATCTCAGCGGGACCTTCCACACTGGACCAACCGGGTCCCAGCATTCACCATATGTGACCTACCCTGGCCACCTTATACGGTCCGTAGCCACGCCCACCAGGTCACATAGCTATGACCTCATCACAGGTGCTTGAACCATTCACACACTTTTATCACAACTTCCTCGAACACACCCCCTGGATGGGTTTGTATGTAACTGGGACCGCCCATCTCCAGTTACCTGGAGACTTCTCCCTGACACATTAAAACAACACCTCAGCAATATCATTGCTGATCAATACACACTTAAGTCTCCATCTCATGGCCACCCACCTTGAGATACATAACGGTCCTTCAAGATTCTACCACTCATCCTCTCTCTTAGGACATCCACACAGCGCCCCCTAGCAGACACAGTGGTCACTACACCACAACGTATAGACATAAAGGGCTAAATTTGATGGTGGTATACTATAATATCCACTATATACTGTAGCTCTGCACCTTAATAACAGCATTTTTACATTGTTGATGTACTATAAAAGAAAAAGGACAGCTTAGTCCTCTTAGGCTGGTTTCATACTTGCGATTTTTGCACTGTTTTTTAGCTAAAAAAAATGTGTTTTTTCCCCCTATCTTTTACATGGGTGCGCATAGATGCGCATACACATGCGTTTGTACACGTTTGTATGCGCATACGGTTTTTTGTAGTGTGCGCTCGGGTGCACAAAATGCATCCTGTTGCATTTTTTGTGCATCCGACTTGCCCCCCAAAACACATGCGCACGCAATGCGTTTTTTTACAGCGAAACACCCATTATAGACTACGTATGCGCAAAAAAAGCATGCGTTTTTTTAGAAAACGCACCAAACCCGCAAAAACGCACACAAACGCATGATGCGTTTTTTTCATGCGTTTGTGTGCGCAAAAACCGCACCGCAAAAAAAAGCAAGTGTGAAAGTAGCCTTAGTGCTGATTTTCATACTGGAAAAAAAAACCTCAGGACAAGGCTCGTCTGACATAAAAAGTGTGCTTCTTGGCTTGTAAAATGAACAAGCAATAATCTGCTGTATTTTTCAGAATATAAGATGCATTTTTTTCCCAAAAATTTGGTGGGGAAATGGGGGTGCATCATATAGTCTAAGCTTTTCGGGGGGCGGCGGCAGTGGAGTCAGTCACAGAAGGCAGGGTTGCCACTGAAGGGAGCCGAGCAGAGTGCAGCAATTATGTGAGCCCTGGGTTGGGAGGAGGGGATGTCCAGGTTGTGGGAGACATACAACTGATGAGTTACTGCTATACCACAAGCTGCAAATCTCATACTGGCGAGCTCCTTGTCAAAAACAGCTGGAAATTGTTGTGAGCAGTAATTTCCGGAACATTCTGGCTACTTACAGTTGGGCAAAGTAGTTCACACTCTCTGCATGGCAAACATGCTGAATTTAATTGTACAATATTTATTTAAGAAATATGCCCATTTGAGAAATGTGGTGGCTAATGCCAGAAAAGTTTCTGTTCATTTCACCTATGCTTAAGTGGCAGAGGACGCACTCATGACTTTACTAAAACTGAATGGTCTCCAAAGTGCAGGCTTATTTGTACCATCACAACCTGCTGCACATGTTGGAGTTTCTGTGCTAGCATAATATGATCATATCATGCAGCAAGCAAACTGTAGAGTGGGTTATTCTGAGATCCACCATTGACAGCAGCTGATATTATTAATAACATGGATGGCATGAAAGAACAAATACATTTTGGAACAAATCAACCCAGACATGTCACTCCATGCAAGGATCACCAGGCTATGACTTGCCTACTTTGGACACATCATACTAAGACAGCATTCACTGGAGAAGGACATCATGGTCAGAAAAATAGAGGGAACAAGGCGAAAAGGAAGATCAGCAACCCGATGGCTTGATACTTTCAAGAAAACTGCGGAGAAGACCCTGGTGGACCTATCTAGGTTTGCCTAGGATCGATCTTCCTACAGATTATTCATCCATCAAGGTGCTATGGCTAGAGATAAAGCTGAAGGTTGTAAAAAAAAAACAAAAAGCCTGACACACTTCAGCAAACATAGACACAGCTAAGTTCAGTTGTGTCTTGAATGTGTCCTTTCTCCAACAGATATTCTGATCCCCGATCCCATTGACATCTGGATCAACAGATTGTATCATTGGCAGGAACTATTCCAATCACTATCATGCCTGTCATGTCTGTTATGCTGCATGACCCCTGGAGCAGTGTGCATGCGCACCTCATCTTATGGCTGCCTGCCGTTGCTGTTGCGCACATGTGCTTCATCTCATGGCTGTGCGCCATAGATAGTGTGCATGCGTACCTCACCATAGCTGCATGCCTTTGCTGTGAGCATATGTGCTTTACCTCATAGCTGCATGATGTTGCTGTGTGTGCGCCCCTCTCTGCTCTGCCTGCTGCAGTCCTTTCTATGGTCCAGGAGGAACTGATCCAGCAACCTTCTCTATGGTCCTGGAGGACCTGACCATGTGATCCTCTCTATGGTCCAGAAAGACCTGATCCAGCAATCCTCTCTATGGTCCAGGAGGACCCAATCATGTGATCCTCTGTAAGGTCCAGGAGGACCTGACCCAGCAATCCTCTCTATGGTCCTGGAGGACCCGATCATGTGATCCTCTCTATGGTCCAGGAGGACCTGACCCAGCGATCCGCTTTATGGTTCTGGAGGACCGACCCGGAAGTTCCCCCCATGGTCTGACCCGGAAGTCCAGGGGCTAATGCCCTATATCAGACCACCCCTTCCTATGGTCGGGGCCTGAGTATCATGTTGCTTCCCTGCTAGGCTATTTGGTCTGCTCGGTTGCTCCCTGTATTCTGTGCCCCTGCACTCTGCCCTGTTGTGCTTCTTTGCACACGCTCTGTGCTTGTACTTTGTCTGGTGTCCTGTGTTTGTCCTTGTCCTGCACTTTGTCTGGTGTCTTATCTTCGTTTGGTGTCCTGTACCTGGTCCTGTATCCAGCCTTGTGTGTGTTCCCTGTATTCTGTCTTATTGTGCTCCTTTAGCACAAGCTCTGCTTCCTTCCTTTACTCTGACCTATCATGCTTTCTTGCACAAGGCTGTGTCACGTGGCAGTAGTGGGAAGACAGGGGAAGAGGAAAAAGGGCCCCTGAACTGACCCTCAGGTTAAGGAGGGCCCTGATTTTCTTAACTTGGGTGTACACTTAATGGTAGTGAGGCCCAAGTCCTCAACCTGTCCCTATCTTCTGTTTAGCCATTAGCTAAACCCAACTCACTCTCCAGGAGGTGAGACAGGGAATAAAGTAAACTGCACCAAAACCCAAGGAAAAGTTAATACAGACACCTCGGGGTTAAATGAACTAAATGACAAGACAGCTTGCTCTGTCTCAATGCTCCAGGACAGCAGAGTCAGCCACTTGAGAACAGCATACAACTGAAGCACCACAGAACTCCAGCTTGGTTGGTCTCCAAAGAGGAACACTATCACCAACAGTTAGCTGGTGCACCTGGTGAGCTTACAGTATGTAGGAAGGTGGAAGTGGTTTCCACCTGCATAGATAATTAATCACAATGCAGTAACACCAGCGGCCACCGGGGGGGAAACCCACCAGCAGACTAACTAAGGTTGTAGTAACACCAGCGGCCACCGGGGGCAAAAACTGACATTAACCCTCGATGACCTGAAAGGAAAAAATGGTTATATATGAGGATCCAGATCTGACATCGATCCAAAAATGGATCGTGACAGTACCCCCCTTACAATGAGGGGCCTCTGGACCCTCAACACTGCACCTCACCAGAAAACCTACAGTGAGGGCACCTAGATACACCAGAGTTCACCGCAGCAACTACCTGACTCACAGGTTTATTGCAAACGCGGTTATATATATATTCTGGAGGCGACACACATCTCCAGAGCGCCGACCTGGGAAACGAACTGTGTATGGGCATAACAGAGGGTAACTCCAGCTGGTAGGTTCCTGGGCTGAAAATGGCAGACACCCGATAAGGACCGATAACTCGCGAATTCCAAACTCCAGCAGCACACTTCCACCGGATGTGATTGGTGGACACCCAGCGTCGGACTGGAACACCTTGGGCCCACCAGAGAAAATCATTCTTGGGGCCCACTATGTAGCTGCACAGAGTTAAATACCAGACCACCAATTATGCGGTAAAACACGCTAATATCCGGGTATAATATAAGGTTGTACATGTCTTAATTATGTAGCAGGAGTTGGGGTAGCCCCCTCATAGAATATAAAGCAGCCCCCTCACATAGTATAATGCAGCCATCTCATAGAATATAATGCAGCCATCTCATAGAATATAATACTGCCCCCCTCATAGGGTATAATACTGCCCCCCTCATAGGGAATAATGCACCCCCTCATAGGGTATAATGCACCCCCTCATAGGGTATAATGCACCCCCTCATAGGGTATAATACTGCCCCCCTCATAGGGTATAATACTGCCCCCCTCATAGGGAATAATGCTGCCCTCCTCATAGGGTATAATGCTGCCTCCTCATAGGGTATAATGCTGCCTCCTCATAGGGTATAATGCTGCCCCCTCATAGGGTATAATACTGCCCCCCTCATAGGGAATAATGCACCCCCTCATAGGGTATAATACTATATAGATATATAGATATAGAGTTAGATAGATATAGATAGAAAGATAGATGTAGAAATAGATAGATATAGAGATAGATAGTAGATAATGGATAGAAAGTAGATAATGGATAGATATAGATAGAAAGATTCATAGAGATAGATAGAGATAGATATAAAGATAGATATAAAGATAGATATAGAAAGAAATATAGATAGATAGATAGATCGATAGGTAGATAGATATAGAGATAGATAGAAAATAGATAATGGATAGATAGATAGATAGATAGATAGATAGATATAGAGATAGATAGCTATAGATAGAAAGATATAGAGATAGATATATAGATAGAGATACATAATTATAGATAGAGATAGATAATAGATAGAGATATACAGATATAATAATAATAATAATAATAATAATAATAATAATAATAATATAGACATATATAGATAGATATGGAGATAAATATATATAGATAGATGGCTATAAATAAAAATAGATATAGAGATATATATAGAGATAGATAGATATAGAGATAATAGATATAGAGATAGATAGATATAGAGATAGATATAGAGATAATAGCTAGATATAGAGATATGTATAGAGATAGATAGATATAGAGTTAGAAAGATAGACAGATATAGAGAGAGATATAGAGATAGATAGAGATAGCTAGATAGATAGATGGATAGATAGATATAGATAATAGAGATAATAGATAGATATAGAGATAGATATAGAGATAGATGGATAGATCAATAGATAAATAGATAAAGAGAGAGAGATAGAGATAGATAGATAATGAGATATAGAGATAGATACAGAGATATAGTGTTAGATAGAAAGATAGATATAGAGATAGATAGATATAGAGATAGATAGATATAGAGATAGATATGGATATAGAGATAGATAGATAGATAGATAGATATAGAGATAGATAGATATAGAGATAATATATAGATAGATAGATATATATAGAGATTATATAGATAGCTGTAGAGAGAGAGATATAGAGATAGATAGGTAGATAGATATAGAGATAATAGATAGATATAGAGATAGATATAGATATAAAGATAGATAGAGATAGAGAGAGCGGTAGATAGAGAGAGAGATAGATACAGAGATCGATAAATAGATAGAGAGATAGATATAGATATAGATAATAGATAGAGATAGACAAAGATAGATAATAAATATAGAGATAACAGATAGATATAGAGATAGAGTAAGATAGAAAGATATAGAGATAGGTATATATAGATAATAGAGATAGCTAGATACAGTAGATAGACATAATAGATAGATATAGATATAGATAGATATAGAGATAGATAGCAAGATAGATATAGAGATAGATGTAGAGATAGAAAGATAGATATAGAGATAGAGCGATAGATAGAGATAGGTATAGATAATAGATAGAGATAAATAGATAGATAGATAGAGAAAGATAGATAGATATAGAGATAGATATAGAGATAGAAAGATAGATAGATATACAGAGAGATAGATATAGAGATAAATAGATAGATAGATAGATATATAGAGATATAGAGAGAAATAGATATAGATATAGAGATAATAGATATATATAGAGATAGATAGATATAGATATAGAGAGAGATAGATACAGAGAAAAGATATAGAGATAAATAGATAGAGAAAGATAGATAGATATATAGATATAGAGATATAGAGATAGAAAGATATAGAGATAGAGCGATAGATAGATATACAGAGAGATAGATATAGAGATAGATAGATATATACACTCACTGGCCACTTTATTAGGTACACCTGTCCAACTGTGTGTTAAGACTTAATTTCTAATCAGCCAATCACATGGCGGCAACTCAGTGCATTTAGGCATGTAGACATGGTCAAGACAATCTCCTGCAGTTCAAACCGAGCATCAGTATGGGGAAGAAAGGTGATTTGAGTGCCTTTGAACGTGGCATGATTGTTGGTGCCAGAAGGGCTGGTCTGAGTATTTCAGAAACTGCTGATCTACTGGGATTTTCACGCACAACCATCTCTAGGGTTTACAGAGAATGGTCCGAAAAAGAAAAAAAATCCAGTGAGCGGCAGTTCTGTGGGCGGAAATGCCTTGTTGATGCCAGAGGTCAGAGGAGAATGGGCAGACTGGTTCGAGCTGATAGAAAGGCAACAGTGACTCAAATTGCCACCCGTTACAACCAAGGTAGGCAGAAGAGCATCTCTGAACGCACAGGCAGATGGGCTACAGCAGCAGAAGACCACACTGGGTACCACTCCTCTCAGCTAAGAACAGGAAACTGAGGCTACAATTTGCACAAGCTCATCGAAATTGGACAGTAGAAGTTTGGAAAAACGTTGCCTGGTCTGATGAGTCTCGATTTCTGCTGCGACATTCGGATGGTAGGGTCAGAATTTGGCGTAAACAACATGAAAGCATGGATCCATCCTGCCTTGTATCAACGGTTCAGGCTGGTGGTGGTGGTGTCATGGTGTGGGGAATTTTTTCTTGGCACTCTTTGGGCCCCTTGGTACCAATTGAGCATCGTTGCAACGCCACAGCCTACCTGAGTATTGTTGCTGACCATGTCCATCCCTTTATGACCACAATGTACCCAACATCTGATGGCTACTTTCAGCAGGATAATGCGCCATGTCATAAAGCTCGAATCATCTCAGATTGGTTTCTTGAACATGACAATGAGTTCACTGTACTCAAATGGCCTCCTCAGTCACCAGATCTCAATCCAATAGAGCATCTTTGGGATGTGGTGGAACGGGAGATTCGCATCAGGGATGTGCAGCCGACAAATCTGCGCCAACTGTGTGATGCCATCATGTCAATATGGTCCAAAATCTCTGAGGAATGCTTCCAGCACCTTGTTGAATCTCTGCCACGAAGAATTGAGGCAGTTCTGAAGGCAAAAGGGGGTCCAACCCCTTACTAGCATGGTGTACCTAATAAAGTGGCCAGTGAGTGTAGATAGATAGCTATAGAGAGATATAGAGATAGAGCGATAGATAGCGAGAGATATAGATAAAGAGATAGATAGATACAGAGAAAAGATATAGAGATAGATAACGGATAGATAAATAGATAGATAGGTATAGAGATAGATAGATATAGATATTAGATAGAGATATATATAGATAAAGATAGATAGATATAGATGGTAGCTAGATAGATAATAAATATAGAGATAATAGATATAGAGATAGATAAAGATAGATAGATAGATATAGAGATAGATAGATAGACATAATAGAAAGATATAGAGATAGATAGATAGATAGATATAGAGATAGAACGATAGATATAAAGATAGAGCGATAGATAGATAGAGATAGAAATAGATAATAGATAGAGATAGATATAGGATAGATAGATATAGATAATAGATAGAGATAGAAAGATAGATAGATATGAGAGATAGAGAGAGAGATATATAGAGAGAGAGAGAGATAGATAGATAGAGACAGATAGAGAGAGTGAGAGAGATATAAAAAAACAAAACAAAACACAATACTCACCTCTCCTCCTCGCTCCCACGCTGATCCCGGCTTCAGTGTCAGGAGCTGCCCCCTCTGCCAGACACACAGCGGGTGCGCGATGTAGTGACGTCATCGCGCACTGGCTGTGAGTCAGGAGCAGAGGGGACTGAGGGCGGCGCCGGCCCTGATGCAGAGCGGCTTACTGGGCTGGGGGCGGGGCCTCTGGGGGTGTGGAGACCTGAAATGATATTCACTGCTTCGCAGTGAATATTCATTTCTCTTTAGCGGCGGGGACAGGGGCTCCTGCCTCCTGACACCTGCTGCTGCTCCGCTGGCAGGGGCCCCCATAGCAGCTGCATGGTGTGCGACACACCACTGGCTGGGGGCCCCTGGAGCAGCGGGGGCCCTAGGCAACTGCTGGCCCTGTATGCCAGCAGGTGCCAGGGCCCACCAGATGCCAGGGCCCACCGGAGAATCCTCCGGTTCTCCGGTGGGCCAGTCCGACGCTGTGGACACCCATACATACTTGTTCACACACAGGTCCAGACCTAAACGTTTATTGCCACTCACCCATTTGCCACAAAATGGTGAACTCTTTGTAGAACTGACATCAGAGGCGTCCCCCTGTATCACCACACTCACACCCCCATGATTTTCAGAGGAAACCACCACCCTCCGCCAATCCTCCCTCCTAAGAGGACTCCAATTAACAGGGTTGGAAAATGGTGAGGGTTGAGACTTGCCACTACTCCCTGGCAGCACCTCCGCTGCCCCTACTGGAGAAGAAGGGGATGGTTGTAGAATGACGGCAGAGAGAGTAGCCCCACAACTGACCCCCAGTGGACTACTTCCCTGGACCGCCAATCTATCACCGGGTTGTGGTTTTCCAACCAAGGGAGGCCTAAAACGATAGGTAATGGCATACCCCCAAGATGTAGCATGACAGGAACTCTTCATGCTGAGTCCCTATATGCAGATGAATATTTTCTACGACTTGGGTCTACCTCCCCTGGCTCAGCGGGACAGAGTCAATGGCCTGGACGCTTAGGGGTTTGGCCAGCGTCCTATACTTCAGGCCATGAGTCTGGAAAAAGTGAGCGTCCACCAAATTGACTCCCGCTCCACAGTCCACAAACACCGGTATGCCCTCAGGTACCCCACCAACCACCACTTTAGCTGATAAAGTACACTGAGAGGGCAAAATGGAAGAAATATACACTCCCTGTTTGCCTCCTTCCACATGACCAGAGGGAAGCGGCTTCTTAGGTTCTACTGAAGATTTGGCATGTGCTGGCCAGACTCCTATAAAATGGCCAGTCTACCCACAGAAAAAACATGCCCCCACACCACGGCGAATTGCAGGCAACCCCTTTTTGGAGTCTGCCACTCCGATCTGCATGGGTTCCTCCGACTGTTCAGTTGTGTCCTCCTCCCTAGCAAGGACTATAGGGGGCACATATGGTGTATGTCTCTCCCTGAGGCATCCATCCACCTGGATGGCAAGGGACATGGTGGCCTCCAGCGACCTGGGGGCGGCGTATTGCACAAGAGTATCCTGCAACCTTGGGGACAGACCCTGCACAAAATGACTCCTAAGGGCAGGGTCATTCCATTGAGTATCCATGGCCCACCTCCTAAACTCAGAGCAGTACTCCTCAGCCAGCCGGCCCCCCTGCTTGATTTTGAGTCTGGTTTCTGCTAGAGAGACGCCATCTGGATTGCCATACACCAGCGCCAGAGAGCCGCAAAAAACCCGTCTACTGACAGTATGGATGGCAAATCGGTGGGCAGGAAAAAAGCCCAGGCTTGGGGATCCCCCTTGTGTAGGGAGACAATAATACCGACGCGCTGTTCTTCACTCCCTAAAGAACAGGGGCGGAGCCTGAATATAATTTACAGGCCTCCTGAAACACTAAGAATTTGTCTCTCCCTCCAGAAAACTTGTCAGGGAGAGATATCATAGGTCCTGGTTGAGCCTGAGCAGAGGCCCAGATCCCCACCAACTGCTGCAGCTGCTGCACCATCTCACCCCGCAGCACCCTGAGCTCATCGGTGAGAGGCTGAAGCAGTTGGGCTAAGGCCAGTATTTGAGTCATGGCTCACCAGGCCAGAAAAATGGTCGGTTGGTGATAATGTCATGGGGCAGTAGTGGGAAGCCAGAGGAAGAGGAACCAGGGCCCCTGAACTGCCCCTCAAGCTAAGGAGGGCCATGACTTTCCTTAATTTGGGGATACACTCAATGGTAGTGAGGGCCAAGTCCCTGATCTGTCCCTTTCTCCTGTTTAGCCCTGAGCTAAACCCCAACCCCCTCCCCAGGAGGTGAGACAGGGAATAAAGTAAACTGCACTAAAACCCAAGGAAAAGGAGTACAGACACCTCGAGGTTAAATGAACTAAAAGACAAGACTTAGCTTGCTCTGCTGCAATGCTCCAGGACAGCAGTCAGCCACTTGAGAACAGCATACAACTGAAGCACCACATAAATCTGTCAGCTCTTGAACTCCAGCTTGGTTGGTCTCCAAAGAGGAACACTATCACCAACAGTTAGCTGGTGCACCTGGTGAGCTTATATAGGAAGGTGGGAGTGGTTTCCAACTGCATAGATAATTAATCACAATGCAGTAACACCAGCAGCCACGGGGGGGAACCCACCAGCAGACTAAGTAAGGTTGTAGTAACACCAGCGGCCACCGGGGGCAAAAACTGACATTAACCCCCGATGGCCTGAAAGGAAAAAGGTTATATATGAGGATCCAGATGTGACATCGATCCAAGAATGGATCGTGACAGCCTGTTTCCGTACTGTGCCTCGCTATGCGGTCTGTATGCGCTTTGGCCATGTACTCTGCTTTAAGCCTTATCTTTGTATTCTGCCTGCCCATGCTCATTTAGCACAAGCCCTGTCTTGTACCTTGTGCTTCATCTGTTACCCGGCTCTGGGCTCTAGCATACGCTCCGCTTCTCTTTTCTTACCCGGCTCTGTACTTCAGCCTACGTTCCGCTTCTTGTTCTGTGCTTTTGCCTTGCCTTGTTTGTTCGCATGCCCTTTGCACGTGCCTGGCCTTCCCTCGCCCGCCTGTTTGTGCCTCAGCCGTGCCCGCCTTAGCCGTTCCTGCCTGCTTGCGCCTCAGCCATGCTCGTCAGCCAGTGACTTAGCTTTGTCTGCCTGTTGTTCCTCAGCCGTGCACGCCTCAGTCTTGCCTGCCTGTCTGAGCCTCAGCCGACCAGCTAGCCAGTGCCCAAGCCATGTTGTCTGTGCTTCCTTGCACTCATGCTGTCACTGCACTGTGCATTGCGTGCCCTCTTGGCACGCACAGGCCCTAGCCTGCTCCTTGGCATACCTCCCCGTGCATCTCTAAAGCATGTGCAGGTCCTGCCATGAACCCTGGCATGTCTCCTAGCATGCAGAGGCCCTATCCTGAACCCTAGCATGCCTTCTGGCACGCGCAGGCCCTAGCCTGCTCCTTGGCATACCTCCCCATGCATCTCTAAAGCACGCGCAGGTCCTGCCATGAACCCTGGTGTGCCTCCTAGCATGCACAGGCCCTAACCTGTACCCTGGCATGCCTCCTAGCACGCACAGGCCCTAGCCTGCTCCTTGGCATACCTCCCCGTGCATCTCTAAAGCATGCGCAGGTCCTGCCATGAACCCAGGCATGTCTCCTAGCATGCAGAGGCCCTATCCTGAACCCTAGCATGCCTTCTGGCACGCGCAGGCCCTAGCCTGCTCCTTGGCATACCTCCCCATGCATCTCTAAAGCACGCGCAGGTCCTGCCATGAACTCTGGTGTGCCTCCTAGCATGCACAGGCCATAGCCTGTACCCTGGCATGCCTCCAAGCATGTGCAGGACGTTGCCCTAGCCTGAACCCTGGCGTGTCCCCTAGCACGCACCCTGCCTTGCACCCTGCCTTGGACCCTGGTGTTCCCCCTAGCACGCACACTGCCTTGAACCCTGCCTTGGACCCTGGTGTGTCTCCTAGCATGCACAGGCCTTAGCCTGAACCCTAGCATGCCTCCTGGCACACGCAGGCTTTAGCCTGCTCCTTGGCATAGCTCCCCGTGCATCTCTAAAGCACACGCAGGTCCTGCCATGAACTCTGGCGTGCCTCCTAGCACGCACAGGTCCTAGTCTGAACCCTGGCGTGCCTCTTAGCATGCACAGGCCATAGCCTGAACCCTGGTGTCCCTCCAAGCACGCGCAGGCCCTTGCCCAAGCCTGAAACCTGGTGTGCCCCTAGCACGCATCCTGCCTTGGACCCTGGTGTTCCCCCTAGCACGCACCCTGCCTTGAACCCTGCCTTGGACCCTGGTGTGTCACTTAGCATGCATCCTACCTTGAACCCTGCCTTGGACCTTGGCATTTCTCCTAACACGCTCCATATCTTGAACACTGGCGTGCCTCCTTGCCTGAACCCTGGCTTGCCTGCCGGATGCCTGGAGCCTGCCAATCGCTGCCAGAGGTCCAGAGCCTGATGACTGCGGCCTGATGTCTGGAGCTGATGTCCGCAGTCTGACGTCCGGAGCCTGTCGATCATTGCCAGATGTCCTGAGTCCGATGCCATCTAGCCCTTGCCGGAACCCTGGAATGCCACCTAGCACGTATCATGCCTTGGACCTTGGTACCTTGCTATGTTTCACTTTGTCCTTGTAACTATGTCTTGTTAAACAATGAGACCACACTTTATTGAAGAAACCCTGTGACCACGCTTTGTCTTGTCTTGTACCCTGCATGTTCCCTGTTACCAGACACTTGCACTTGTGTCTTCCTTGAGCCGGCAGTCTGGTTCCAGCAGTCATGGTGGCTCACCCCCTTGGTCTTGCCCCTGACACTCCCTGTATAGGGGGTGGTTCATCACAAGCTCATCTCGCCCTAGGTGGGTGGGTGCCATGACCCAGAGGGTCCACTCTAGAAAACGACTCAGCAGAAGCTGACTCCGTCACAGTCACCCAGTATAATATAGGTGTACTGTCATGTCTAGCTTTCAGAGAAGTGTTATCATTTATTTTTAGAGCATCATTGATTCTATGGTTCTGAACATATGAAAAAGGTTTATATTCAATATGCAAATATAAATTACAATATGCAAAATAACAGTTATCAACTGATCCAAAGAGGATAGGACCCTGCCCTTCTTTTGCTGGCATAATTAGTGGGCGCTGTGTCGCATTTGGAGAGCCCCTGATGTGCTTAAATAGTAGAAACCCTCCCCTAAATGACATCATTTTGGAAACTAGACCCCTTTGGGAACTTATCTAGATGTGTATTGAGCACCTTGAACATCCAGGTGCTTCACAAAACTTTATAACGTTAAGCCATGAAAATTAAAAAAAAAATCACATTTTTCCAACAAAAATCTTTTTTAACTACAAATTTTGTATTTTCACAAGGGCAAAAGGAGAAAATGAACCCCACATTTTCTTTTGCAATTTCTCTTATTTCTCTGAGTCTACCAATAACCTATATGTGGTTGAAAACTACTTTTGAGGTACTGTCATGATATGAGTTTGATCTGACAGATTTAACCCCTTCACTACCAAGGGTGGTTTGCACGTTAACTCCCGGGCCAATTTTTACAATTCTGACCACTGTCCCTTTATGAGGTCATAACTCTGAAACGCTTCCATGGATCCCGGTGATTCTGACACTGTTTTCTCGTAACATATTGTACTTCATGTTAGTGGTAAAATTTCATTCAAATAACTTGCGTTTATTTGTGAAAAAAATGGAAATTTGGCGAAAATTTTGAAAATTTCGCAATTTTCCAACTTTGAATTTTTATGCCCTTAAATCACAGCGATACAGCACACAAAAAACTTAATAAATAACATTTCCCACATGTTTACTTTACATCAGCACAATTTTGGAACCAAAATTTTTTTTTGTTAGGAAGTTATAAGGGTTAAAAATTGACCAGCGATTTCTCATTTTTGGAACACCATTTTATTTTTAGGGACCACATCACATTTGAAGCCACTTTGACGGGTCTATATGATAGAAAATACCCAAAAGAGACACCATTCTAAAATCTGCATCCCTTAAGGTGCTTAAAACCACATTCAAGAAGTTTATTAACCATTTAGGTGCGTCACAGGAATTTTTTGAATATTTAAAAAAAAAATGAACATTTAACTTTTTTTCACAAAAAAAATACTTCAGGTTCAATTTTCTTTATTTTACCAAGGGTAACAGGAGAAATTGGACTGCAAACGTTATTGTGCAATTTGTCCTGAGTACGCTGATACCTGATATGTGGGGGGGAACCACTGTTTCGGCACATGGCAGACCTCAGTAGGGAAGGAGCACCGTTTGACTTTTTCAATGCAAAATTGGCTGAAATTCAGATCGGACGCCATGTCGCGTTTGGAGAGCCCCTGATGTACTGATGTACCTAAACAGTGGAAACCCCCCAAGTGACCCCATTTTGGAAACTAGACCCCCCAAGGAACTTATCTAGATATGTGGTGAGAACTTTGAACCCACAAGGGCTTCACAGAAGTTTATAACGTACAGCGGTACAATTAAAAAATCATATTTTTTCCACAAAAATGATCTTTTCACCCCCAATTTTTATTTTTCCAAGGGTAACAGGACCCTAAAAGTTATTGTGCAATTTGTCCTGAGTACGCTGATACCCCATATGTGGGTGTAAATGACTATTTGGGCGCATAGTAGAGCTCAGAAGGGAAGCAGCGCCATTTGACGTTTTTGGCTAGAATTGAGATCGGACACCATGTCGCGATTGGAAAACCCCTGATGTACCAAAACAGTGGAAACCCGCCACAAATTACACCATTTTGGAATCTAGACCCCCCAAGGAACTTATCTAGATGTGTGGTGAGAACTTTGAACCCCCAAGGGCTTCACAGAAGTTTACACATACAACCGTACAATTAAAAAATCATATTTTTTCCACAAAAATGATCTTTTCACCCTCAATTCTTATTTTTCCAAGAGTAACAGGACCCTAAAAGATATTGTGCAATTTGTCCTGAGTACGCTGATACCCAATATGTGGGTGTAAATGACTATTTGGGCGCATGGCAGAGCTCGGAAGGGAAGCAGCACCATTTGACGTTTTTGGCTGGAATTGAGATCGGACACCATGTCGCTTTTGGAAAGCCCCTGATGTACCAAAACAGTAGAAACCCCCACAAATGACACCATTTTGGAAAATAGACCCCCAAGGAACTTATCTAGATGTGTGGTGAGCACTTTGAACCCCCCAGTGCTTCACAGAAGTTTATAACGCCCGGGCGTGAAAATAAAAAAATTGTATTTTTTCCACAAACATCATCTTTTAGTCCCCATTTTTTTATTTTCCCAAGGGTAACAGGAGAAATTGGACCCCAAAAGTTGTTGTCCAATTTGTCCTGAGTACGCTGATACCTCATATGTGGGAGAAAACTACTGTATGGGCACACGTCGGGGCTCAGAAGGGAAGTAGTGACGTTTTGGAATGCAGACTTTGATGGAATGGTCTGCGGGTGTCATGTTGCTTTTGGAGAGCCCCTGATGTACCTAAACAGTGGAAACCCCCCACAAGTGACCCCATTTTGGAAACTAGACCCCCTAATGAACTTATCTAGATGTGTGGTGAGCACTTTGAACCCCCCAGTGCTTCACAGAAGTTTATAACGACCGGGCGTGAAAATAAAAATATCGTATTTTTTCAGCAAACATCATCTTTTAGTCCCCATTTATTTTATTTTCCCAAGGGTAACAGGAGAAATTGGACCCCAAAAGTCGTTGTCCAATTTGTCCTGAGTACGCTGATACCTCATATGTGGGAGAAAACTACTGTATGGGCATACGTCAGGGCTCGGAAGGGAAGTAGTGATGTTTTGGAATGCAGACTTTGATGGATTGGTCTGCGGGTGTCATGTGCATTTGGAGAGCCCCTGATGTACCTAAACTATTGAAACTCCCCACAAGTGACCCCATTTTGGAAACTAGACCCCCCACAGAACTTATCTAGATGTGTGGTGAGCACTTTGAACCCCCAAGTGCTTCACAGAAGTTTATAACGCCTGGGCGTGAAAATAAAAAAATCATTTTTTTCCGCAAAAATGATATTTTTGCCCCCAAT
Source organism: Dendrobates tinctorius (assembly GCF_039654945.1). Lineage (NCBI taxonomy): Eukaryota > Metazoa > Chordata > Amphibia > Anura > Dendrobatidae > Dendrobates > Dendrobates tinctorius. Next base: position 40,689,228 of record NW_027361704.1, on the reverse strand, counting down.
TTTTTATTTTCCTAAGGGTAACAGGAGAAATTGGACCCCAAAAGTTGTTTTGTAATTTGTCCTGAGTAGACTGATACCCCCTATGTGGGGGTAAAACACTGTTTGGGCGCATGGCAGAGCTTGGAAGGGAAGGAGCACCATTTGACTTTTTCAACGCAGAATTGGCTGGAATTGAGATCAGACGCCATGTTGCCTTTGGAGAGCACCTGATGTGCCCAAACAGTGGAAACCCCCCAATTATAACTCCAACCCTAACCCCAACACACTCCTAACCCTAATCTGAGCCCTAACCCTAGCCCTAACCCTAGCCCTAACCCTAGCCCTAATCCTAACCCTAACCCTAGCCCTAACCCTAACCCTAGCCCTAACCCTAACCCTAATGGGAAAATGGAAATAAATACATTTTCTTTTAGTTTTATTATTTTTCCCTAACTAAGGGGGTGATAACGGTGGGTTTGATTTACTATTTATGGCGGGTTTTTATGTTTGACGGCTGTCAGACGCTAAAAGACGCTTTTTATTGTAAAAATAGTTTTTGCATCACCACATATTGTGAGCTATAATTTTTCCGTATTTTGACCCACCGAGTCATGTGAGGTCTTATTTTTTGCGGGACGAGTTGACGTCTTCATTGGTACCATTTTCGGGCACGTGACATTTTTTGATCGCTTTTTATTCCGATTTTTGGGACGCAGAATGAACAAAAACCAGCGTTTCATGAATTTATTTTGGGTGGTGCGTTTACGCCGTTCTGCGTGCGATAAAATTGATAAAGCGGTTTTATTCTTCGGGTCAGTACGGTTACAGTGATACCTCATTTAGGCCGTTTTTTTATGTTTTGTCGGTTTTTTGCAATGAAAACAATTTTATATAAAAAATAATTATTTTTGTATCGCTTTATTCTGCGAGCTATAACTTTTTATTTTTTTGCGGATGATGCTGTATGGCGGCTCATTTTTTGCAGGACAAGATGACGTTTTCAGCGGTACCATGGATATTTATATGCGTCTTTTTGATCGCGCATTATTGCACTTTTTGTTCGGTGGTATGATAATAAATCATTATTTTTTGCTTCGTTTTTTATTTTTATTTTTTAAGGGGTTCGCTAAAGGGGTTAACTAATGTGACAGTTTTATAGGGCGGGTCACTACGGACGCGGCGATACCAAATATGTGTACTTTTATTGTTTTTTTCTTATTATTTTGAAAAAATGGATTTATTGGGGAATATTTATTTTTTTTTTACTAATTTATTTAGCGATTTTTTTTTAAATTATTTTTAACACTTTTTTTTTTTTACTTTATTACCTTGTCCCAGGTGGGACATCACTGTCCTGTGACAGATCGCTGATCTGTCACATCACAGATCACTGTGACAGATCAGCAATCTGTCACAGGCAGTTCTGCAGACTTCCTCATGCCTGCGCTTTGCAGGCAGTGAGGAAGTCAGCTCCCTACAGGCCCCCGAAGGCCCCCGTCGCCATCTTGGATCCGGGGGCCTGTAGGGATAGAGACCCCTGCAGCAGCGCTGCACATTGCGCTGCCGTGGGGGGCTCAGGGAAGCAAGGAGGGAGCCCCCTCCCTGCCGATGCTTCCCTTTAACCCCCGGTACACCGTGATCGCGTTTGATTGCGGTGTACAAGGGGTTAACGTGTCGGGGCGGTCCGTGACCGCCCCTGACACATTGTGCCGGGTGTCAGCTGTGATAATCAGCTGACTCCCGGCCGCGATCAGCGGCGCTCACCACGTGGGCGCCGCTGATCGCTGGGACATAATATTCCGTCCATGGTAATTAGGTCCAGGGTCACATGGACGGAATATTACGTCCCTTGTAGGTAAGGGGTTAATGTACAGTGAACTTTTTTTTCCTTTGGCTTGGTGCCAAAGTGGGTTGATTGCCCCCAGTGGCCATTAGGGTCATTACACGTGGTGTCGTTGGGTCTAAGTTAACCTGGTAGTTAGTGGTATTACACTTTAGTTAAAGTTCACATTTATCATGCAGGTGTGATTGCTGGCTCTGCTATAATAGAGTCACAGGTGTTGCAATCAGGGTTGGGTGATAGTTGTTCATTTGCAACCAACCTTGGTGGAGGAGGGAGCTGGAGAGTGCTCCTTGCAGCACGGTCTGAGCCCTGTTGTGGAAGTAGTCAAAGGGGATTTCCTTGAAGCTCTGACAGAGCTTGGTAGCAGCATTTCAGGAGGAGAGCTGCATTCTGGTCGTGGACTCTGCTGGAGCATTAGGACAGAAAGAGCTAAGTGTTTCTTTATCCCTGTTTGTGACTTTCCTTATGTGTGTTCTAGTACAGTGGTGGGATTAGTTTCCGCACCGACCAATTCTCTAGTGAGGGACTAGGTGCAGGGTGAGTCAGGTTTTCTAGGTTCCCGATCGGCGCCCGGTGCTGAACCGTCATAGGGACTGTTGAGTGCAGGGTTACTGGCTCAGGGGAGTGCAGGAGGTCTCCACGTCCCCATTCCCTAGTGCAGGGCCCACCACTGTAATTGTTCCCTGTGTTTACCCTTGTTATTTAAATTCGCCAGCTGGAGGCGGGGTATCCAGTTTTACGTGTACTTCTTAAATTCGCCAGCTGGAGGCGGTGTATCCGGCTGCACGTTCCATTATTATTTAAATTCGCCTAGCTGGAGGCAGTGTATCCAGGGTCACGTGTGCCATAAATTCGCCCTGCTGGAGGCGCTGTGTTCTGTCACACGTTGATCGTTTCAGGTACAGTGCCAAGCTCAGAAGGGAAGTAGTGCCATATTACAGTCCAGATTTTGATGCACTTGTTTGAGGTTGCCATGTTACATTAGCAGAGCCCCTGAGATGCCAGAACAGCAGAACCCTCCAAAAGTGACCCTATTTTACTAATTAAACCCCTCAATGAATTCATCTAGGGGTGCAGTGATTATATTAACACCACATGTGTGTCACAGACTTTTATTCTATTAGGCAGTGAAGAAAAAAATACTAACATTTTTACCACCAAGATTGTGTGTTAGCCCGAAGTTTTACATTTTCATACTGGGAAATGGGCAAAAATAGCACTAAAATTTGTCCCACAATTTCTGCTGAATGTAGAAATGCCCCATATGTGGATGTACAGTACTACTTAGCTATACGGAGAGACTCGGGAGGGATGGAGCGCTATTTGCCTCCTGGAACCCAGATTTTCCTAGAATAGTTTGTGGATTGCATATACAGAGCCCCTAAGTGCTAGAAGAGCAAAATCCCCTGAACTGACCACATTTTGGAAATTATAATTTAGAACCCTTTGGGAATTTATCTACAGATGTAGTGACGATTTTGACTTCATGGGTGTTTTCCAGAAACAAACAGCAGTGGATGAGAGAAAATTGCAAACTGTCGTTGCAGTGACCAGTGCACTGTAGTGACCAGTACATTACAGTCACCAGTACATTATGCCCTACTCTTGCTTCTGGAGACACGCACCCGTAAATTAGGAGGGCTCTCATCACTACAGAAATGCCAAACCTGTGGGTGCTAAACGTGGTTTAGGCACACTGAGGCTCAGAAGGGAGGAAGGGATTTGGATTTGGGAGCGGAGAATTTGCTGAATTTCTTTTGGGGTGGCGAGGAGCCATTTCCAGAGCCTTTGCGCTACCAGTAACATGGAAGCCCCTTATATTTCCGTTAACAGATGACGGACCTGAGTGAGGACTTGCTTTTTTTGTGGATTGAGTTGAAGCTTTTATTGGGAACATTTTACATAACCTTTGGGATCACATTTACGTGGCGCTCTAAACTGACCACTTACTTTTGGGTTCCCATCTAAATCTGAGTGATGTGATTCAGATGAAACTCCCTCATTATTATGAGGCTTCAGATTTTCTCTGGACTCCATCTGACCTTTATTCAGTGGTGTCCTTTTCAGAAGTGCACAAAACTGTGGCCGACTGCACTTTTATGCAATCCTAAAGAGACAGGCACCACCAGATCACCGGTCCTATGGCATCCACAGAGCCTCCATCTGCCTCATTATAGGGAATCTTCTGCAGGGGTTTCCTTTTTATGGATTGTTAGAACAAGACTCCATAGGTCTGTACTGTAAAAGTGACTTTCTGTTCACATATAAACCCCAGTATGATCTAGTGAGTTCCAATTTCAGTCACATGAGAAAGAAGAGGACCAGAGCAGTTTTGGAGACTAGGGAAGAATGAGATCAGTAAGTATTTTATGGTACTTATATTACCAAGCAAATGTATTTACACTTCCAAAGGAAAAAGAAAGGACAGCACCGCTGGTGCTGCTGAGTCATTATGCCATTGGTGTCATAAAATTTTGCAGGGTATACCTCAAGATTCCGGGTGCTCCTCCAGAAAAAAACATCATAATAGCTTCCACTGAAGAGAGAAAGCAGATAGCACTCACCAATCTTTAAAAGTTCCACTCTTTATTCAGAAATGTTTAAAACATCATGTCCGGGAGAGTGAGGACAGGAGTTTGCAGGTGCTGGCGATGGCCGTTTCGCGCTAAACAGCGCTTCTATGGGTCAATGTGACTCTTCCCCCTGCCTATTCTGTTTCTTAGGGGGTAGCTTAGATCTAAAAAACGTGAATCTTGCCCCAAATATTGTTTCCCTCTGTTGAAGCAGGAATCCGCACAGTGTAGAATATGATGGGACAGGGAAGAAGATCTCTGGAAGTGTAGCACCAGCACTGGAAGCTCAAACAGCAACATTACAGTATAGCTATAAAACAAGCAGATGTGGGGCTGGCATCTACCAGCAGAGGCAGAAGCATAAGCTGCATAATATAGACTAGGATGGGGCCAGCAAGGAGATGTCCGGTTGTGTGTCCAGCACTGGAAATCCTGTCAGCAGTACAGTATAGAAATAACAAGATGGATGGGCAGCAGTTGACCGGCTGGGTAAGGGACCATCAGCACTGATAGTAGCAGAATAGTGTAGAAGACAATGGACAGATGCTATGGTTGATCTAAATCATCTTCAGCTGTAGATGAATGAAAATTGACACTGACTGATTTTAACAAATATGAGGACAATCTGGTCCACTTGGGCATGACAAAACCACCTGCTGCACTCAATACCCTCAGTAAAAATATACTGGAAGGTGGACATGACACCCACGGCAAAATTCGGCCAGTTCTTGGAACTGGTTTCATCTTCTGGAGAAAAGATATAGTCAAGTTACAACTGAACCTGCCTGTTAAGGCAGTGCGTGTCTGTTTGGTGAAATGAGTCAGGATGGTGCAGTTCCTGATAAAACATTTGATCCATCATGTCATATGTCATGTCACTACATCAGTTATTTGTTTTAGCTCTTAAACAGGCAGGGGAGAGTTGGCATTGCAGTCAGCAGAGAGAAATCTCCTGTTCAGATGTGGTTGACAGATGACTGCATGGCAAAAACTTTGCAAAGCGCGGAAAACAGCTTATCCTGGTGATCGGCATAATTCAAATCATAATTTGTTAAAATTTTCTAGACCTCTTAATTTCATTAAATTCAAGGTGAAGTTGATTTGCATGAAAACAATTCGCTCATCTCTACTTGTCATACTACAAGTAAATCGGCCAACTTTGACCCAACATACTTGGAGTGGCAGGAATTGGGAAACTTAACTATCTTTTTGAGATTGGATTGAGTCAAAATTACTTAAAGGGGTTAAGTAGGTAAAGAACTTCAACTACATAGGGATTAATGTGCATGTTCTTATGTTTTTATATTGTGAGTACTGACATGGTGTTTTTTGTTGTACGCTGGAATGCTGTTCATTTGCTAACTCACTATTGACTTTACTAACAGGTCACTTGTCTATCATCGCGGGCTACAAAGCAAACATCAGCTATACAGTAATGCATAACAGCTCTTTCTTGTAGACACACCTGGTTCAAACATCTCAGACAAATGGGAGTGACTTTTAAACTCTCCTGTGCATAGCTGCACGATATTGTTTTTTTTTTTATTCTTCATTTTCCATTTTCCAATTTGGGAAATCTGAAAGCTCTGTCATGTGCACAGAAACATTAAAAAAAGGTCAATTCTTGTCTCTAGTGCACTTAAATAGACAATGCTTCTTTCTATATCTGAAATTCACAAACCATGTTTCATTTAACGAGATGAAACAGAAAAATCCGTAACTTTAAGGTGCTTATATACATTGAATAAAGCTCTCCTGAACCTGGCTGGCAGCGGCTGAATCCCTTCTGTTTCCTGAGACCATCTGCATCTGTGTGAGAGAATGGTGCATATATATGAGGAAAGAGGGCATGAATATCAAATGGGGGAACTGTGTATGTGAGAACCAAGCATGTATTAGGAGGAACTGTGCATGTGTAAGCAGGAATCGTGCATGTGGTTGGGGGAATCATTTATGTGTATGGGGGAATCATGTATGTGTATGCGGGAATCGTGCATATGTATGGGGGAGTTCTGCATGTGTATGGGGGAATCATGTATGTGTATGGGGGAACTGTTCATGTGTTTGGGGGAATCATGTATGTGTACAGTACAGACCAAAAGTTTGGACACACCTCATTCAAAGAGTTTTCTTTATTTTCATGACTATGAAAATTGTAGATTCACTCTGAAGGCATCAAAAATATGAATTAACACATGTGGAATTATATAATTAACAAAAAAGTGTGAAACAACTGAAAATATGTCTTATATTCTAGGTTCTTCAAAGTATCCACCTTTTGCTTTGATTAGTGCTTTGCACACTCTTGGCATTCTCTTGATGAGCTTCAAGAGGTAGTCACCGGAAATAGTTTTCACTTCACAGGTGTGACCTGTCAGGTTTAATAAGTGGGATTTCTTGCCTTATAAATGGGGTTGAAACACACAGTAATCTCCAGCGATCTGGTGGATGCACAGCTGATAGTCCTACTGAATAGACTGTTAGAATTTGTATTATGGCAAGAAAAAAGCAGCGAAGTAAAGAAAAATGAGTTGCCATCATTATTTTAAGAAATGAAGGTCAGTCAGACTGAAAAATTGGGAAAACTTTGAAAGTGTCCCCAAGTGCAGTGGCAAAAACCATCAAGTGCTACAAAGAAACTGGCTCACATGAGGACCACCCCAGGAAAGGAAGACCAAGAGTCACCTCTGCTGCGGAGGATAAGTTCATCCGAGTCACCAGCCTCAGAAATCGCAGGTTACCAGCAGCTCAGATTAGAGACCAGGTCAATGCCACACAGAGTTCTAGCAGCAGACACATCTCTTCAACAACTGTTAAGAGGAGACTTTGTGCAGCAGGCCTTCATGGTAAAATAGCTGCTAGGAAACCACTGCTATGGACAGGCAACAAGCAGAAGAGACTTGTTTGGGCTAAAGAACACAAGGAATGGACATTAGACCAGTGGAAATCTGTGCTTTGGTCTGATGAGTCCAAATTTGAGATCTTTGGTTCCAACCCCCTGTCTTTGTGCGACGCAGAAAAAGTGAACGGATGGACTCTACATGCCTGGTTCCCACCGTGAAGCATGGAGGAGGAGGTGTGATGGAGTGGGGATGCTTTGCTGGTGACACTGTTGGGGATTTATTCAAAATTGAAGGCATACTGAACCAGAATGGCTACCACAGCATCTTGCAGCGGCATGCTATTCCATCCAGTTTGCGTTTAGTTGGACCATCATTTACTTTTCAACAGGACAATGACCCCAAACACACCTCCAGGCTGTGTAAGGGCTATTTGACCAAGAAGGAGAGTGATGAGGTGCTTCGCCAGATGACCTGGCCTCCACAGTCACCAAACCTGAAAACAATCGAGGTGGTTTGGGGTGAACTGGACCGCAGAGAGAAGGCAAAAGGGCCAACAAGTGCTAAGCATTTCTGGGAACTCCTTCAAGACTGTTGGAAGACCATTTTTGGTGACTACCTCTTGAAGCTCATCAACAGAATGCCAAGAGTGTGCAAAGCACTAATCAAAGCAAAAGGTGGCTACTTTGAAGAACCTAGAATATTAGACACACAGTGTTTTCAGTTGTATCACACTTTTTTGTTAATTATATAATTCCACATGTGTTAATTCCTAGTTTTGATGCCTTCAGAGTGAATCTATAATTTTCATAGTCATGAAAATAAAGAAATCTCATTGAATTAGAAGGTGCGTCCAAACTTTTTGTCTGTACTGAATGTGAGGATTGTGCATGTGTATTGGGAATCATGTATGTGTATAGGGGAATTGTGCATGTGAATGAGGGAATCATGCATGTGTATGGGGGAATTATGTATGTGTATGGGGGAATCATGTATGTGCATGGGGGAATCATGTACAGTGTGTGTATGGGGGAATTGTGCATGTGTATGAGGGAATTGTGCATGTGCATGGGGGAATCATGTATGTGTATGGGGAATCGTGCATTTGTATGGGGGAATCGTGCATGTGTATGCGGGAATAAAGTATGTGTATGGGCGAATTGTGCATGTGTATGGGGGAATCATGTATGTGCATGGGGGAATTGTGCATGTGTGTGGGGAATTGTGCATGTGTATGGGGGAATTGTGCATGTGTATGGGGGAATTGTGCATGTGTATGAGGGAATTGTGCATGTGTATGGGGGAATCATGCATGTGTATGGGGGAATAAAGTATGTGCATGGGGGAATTGTGCATGTGTATGGGGGAATAAGTATGTGTATGGGGGAATAAAGTATGTGTATGGGGGAATTGTGCATGTGTATGGGGGAATTGTGCATGTGTATGAGGGAATTGTGCATGTGTATGGGAGAATCATGCATGTGTATGGGGGAATCATGCATGTGTATGGGGGAATTGTGCATGTGTATGGGGGAATAAAGTATGTGCATGGGGGAATTGTGCATGTGTATGGGGGAATAAGTATGTGTATGGGGGAATAAAGTATGTGTATGGGGGAATTGTGCATGTGTATGGGGGAATTGTGCATGTGTATGAGGGAATTGTGCATGTGTATGGGAGAATCATGCATGTGTATGGGGGAATCATGCATGTGTATGGGGGAATCGTGCATGTGTATGGGGGAATCATGTATGTGTATGGGGGAATCATGCATGTGTATGGGTGAATAAAGTATGTTTATGGGGGAATTGTGCATGTGTATGGGGGAATCATGTATGTGCATAGGGGAATTGTGTATGTGTATGGGGGAATTGTTCATGTGTATGGGGGAATCATGTATGTGTATGGGGGAATTGTGCATGTGTATGGGGGAATCATTCATGTGTATGGGGGAATCATGTATGTGTATGGGGGAATTGTGCATGTGTATGGGGGAATTGTGCATGTGTATGGGGGAATCGTGCATGTGTATGGGGGAATCATGTATGTGTATGGGGTAATCATGCATGTGTATGGGGGAATAAAGTATGTGTATGGGGGAATAAGTATGTGTATGGGGGAATAAAGTATGTGTATGGGGGAATTGTGCATGTGTATGGGGGAATCATGTATGTGCATGGGGGAATTGTGCATGTGTATGGGGGAATTGAGCATGTGTATGGGGGAATTATGTATGTGTATGGGGAATTGTGCATGTGTATGGGGGAATCATGTATGTGTATGGGGGAATTGTGCATGTGTATGGGGGAATTGTGCATGTGTATGGGGGAATCATGTATGTGTATGTGGAATTGTGCATGCGTATGGGGGAATCGTGCATGTGTATGGGGGAATCGTGCATGTGTATGGGGGAATTGTGCATGTATATGGGGGAATTGTGCATGTGTATGGGGGAATCGTGCGTGTGTATGGGGGAATCGTGCATGTGTATGGGGGAATCATGTATGTGTATGGGGGAATCATGCATGTGTATGGGGGAATAAAGTATGTGTATGGGGGAATAAAGTTTGTGTATGGGGGAATTGTGCATGTGTATGGGGGAATCATGTATGTGCATGGGGGAATTGTTCATGTGTATGGGGAATCATGTCTGTGTATGGGGGAATTGTGCATGTGTGTGGGGGAATTGTGCATGTGTATGGGGGAATCATGTATGTGCATGGGGGAATCATTCATGTGTATGGGGGAATCATGTATGTGTATGGGGGAATTGTGCATGTGTGTGGGGGAATTGTGCATGTGTATGGGGGAATCATGCATGTGTATGGGGGAATCATGTATGTGTATGGGGGAATCATGCATGTGTATGGGGGAATAAAGTATGTGTATGGGGGAATAAGTATGTGTATGGGGGAATAAAGTATGTGTATGGGGGAATTGTGCATGTGTATGGGGGAATCATGTATGTGCATGGGGGAATTGTGCATGTGTATGGGGGAATTGAGCATGTGTATGGGGGAATTATGTATGTGTATGGGGAATTGTGCCTGTGTATGGAGGAATTGTGCATGTGTATGGGGGAATCATGTATGTGTATGGGGGAATTGTGCATGTGTATGGGGGAATTGTGCATGTGTATGGGGGAATTGTGCATGTGTATGGGGAATCGTGCATGTGTATGGGGGAATCATGTATGTGTATGTGGAATTGTGCATGTGTATGGGGGAATCGTGCATGTGTATGGGGGAATTGTGCATGTGTATGGGGGAATCGTGCATGTGTATGGGGGAATTGTGCATGTATATGGGGGAATCATGCATGTGTATGGGGGAATCGTGCATGTCTATGGGGGAATCGTGCATGTGTATGGGGGAATCATGTATGTGTATGGGGGAATCATGCATGTGCATGGGGGAATAAAGTATGTGTATGGAGGAATAAAGTATGTGTATGGGGGAATTGTGCATGTGTATGGGGAATCATGTATGTGCATGGGGGAATTGTGCATGTGTATGGGGGAATTGTGCATGTGTATGGGGGAATCATGTATGTGTATGGGGGAATTGTGCATGTGTATGGGGGAATTGTGCATGTGTATGGGGGAATTGTGCATGTGTATGGGGGAATCGTGCATGTGTATGGGGGAATCGTGCATGTGTATGGGGGAATCATGTATGTGTATGGGGGAATCATGCATGTGTATGGGGGAATAAAGTATGTGTATGGGGGAATAAAGTATGTGTATGGGGGAATTGTGCATGTGTATGGGGGAATCATGTATGTGTATGAGGGAATTGTGCATGTGTATGGGGGAATCATGTATGTGTATGGGGGAATTGTGCATGTGTATGGGGGAATTGTGCATGTGTATGGGGGAATCATGCATGTGTATGGGGGAATCGTGAATGTGTATGGGGGAATCATGCATGTGTATGGGGGAATAAAGTATGTGTATGGGGGAATAAGTATGTGTATGGGGGAATAAAGTATGTGTATGGGGGAATAAGTATGTGTATGGGGGAATAAAGTATGTGTATGGGGGAATTGTGCATGTGTATGGGGGAATTGTGCATGTGTATGAGGGAATTGTGCATGTGTATGAGGGAATCATGCATGTGTATGGGGGAATCGTGCATGTGTATGGGGGAATCATGTATGTGTATGGGGGAATCATGCATGTGTATGGGGGAATAAAGTATGTGTATGGGGGAATAAAGTATGTTTATGGGGGAATTGTGCATGTGTATGGGGGAATTGTGCATCTGTATGGGGGAATCATGTATGGGGGAATTGTGCATGTGTATGGGGGAATTGTGCATGTGTATGGGGGAATTGTGCATGTGTATGGGGGAATCGTGCATGTGTATGAGGGAATCATGTATGTGCATGGGGGAATTGTGCATGTGTATGGGGGAATTGAGCATGTGTATGGGGGAATCATGTATGTGTATGGGGAATTGTGCATGTGTATGGCGGAATCATGTATGTGTATGGGGGAATTGTGCATGTGTATGGGGGAATTGTGCATGTGTATGGGGAATCGTGCATGTGTATGGGGGAATCATGTATGTGTATGTGGAATTGTGCATGTGTATGGGGGAATCGTGCATGTGTATGGGGGAATCGTGCATGTGTATGGGGGAATCATGTATATGTATGGGGGAATCATGCATGTGTATGGGGGAATCGTGCATGTGTATGGGGGAATCGTGCATGTGTAAGGGGGAATCATGTATATGTATGGGGGAATCATGCATGTGTATGGGGGACTAAAGTATGTGTATGGGGGAATAAAGTATGTGTATGGGGGAATAAAGTATGTGTATGGGGGAATTGTGCATGTGTATGGGGGAGTCATATATGTGTATTTGGGAATTGTGCATGTGTTTGGGGGAATCATATATGTGTATTTCAGAATCATATATGTATATGGGGGAATTGTGCATGTGTGGGGGAAACATGTATGTGTATAGGGAGAATTGTGCATGTGTATGGGGGAATCATGTATGTGTATGGGGGAATTGTGCACGTGTATTGGGGAATTGTTCATGTATATGGGGGGAATTGTGCATGTGTCAGGAGGAATCATGTACTGTATGTGTATGGGGGAATTTTGCATGTGTATTGGGGAATTGTGCATGTGTATGGAGGAATCATGTATGTGTATAGGGGAATTGTGCATGTGTATGGGGGAATCATGTATGTTTATGGGGAAATTGTGCATGTGTATGCGGGAATTGTGCATGTGTATGGGGGAATCATGTATGGGGGAATTGTGCATGTGTTTGGGGAAATCATGTATGTGTTTGGGGGAATTATGCATGTGTATGGGGGAATTATGTATGTGTATGGGGGAATAATTTATTTGTATGGGGGAATTGTGCATGTGTATCGGGGAATCATGTATATGTATGGGGGAATTGTGAATGTGTATGGGGGAATCATATATGTGTATGGAAGAATTGTGCATGTGTATGGGGGAATCATATATATGTGTATGAAAGGATTGTGCATGTGTATGGGGGAATCAAGTTGGGGGCGGGAGTAGGGCGCAGCCTGCGGAAAGCCCCCCATTACTGCGATGGGAGGGAAGTTTTCAAACTTGTTATTGACTCTGAAGATGTGACTGGATAAAAAGGGGGGAGTGAGAGGAGTTTTAGGAGGAGGCTGAAAGGGGTTGTGGGAAGAAAGTGCAGGAAATCCGCCATTCCACCCTGGGAACCAAGACTGAAAGACCCAGCTCAACATCAGCAGCACAGACCCCATGGATTCCGTGGATGCGCTTATGTCCCGGCTCCAGGAATTTGCTCGGTCCAGGAGGAGAGGATGGCTTGAAGCCCAGCTGTCCTCTCTCTTCGTGGCTTCGGAGAGATCTGGAATGAGCCAGCAGGGCAGGAGGACCAGGCCCCCAGAGAGAATTTCCCCGGAGGTGATGGCACGCAGCAGGCACATGCGCTGGAGCCCCTCCCGGGACCCTATGGACGGCGTGAGAAGCGGTGGAATCCCTCTACACAGCGCCTATTCCAGGAGGAATCCATTCAGCCGGCCTGCAGGTGCTGGACGGCGAGGATTAAGTACTGCATCGGAAGTGCAGGCCAGACAGGAAGTGAGACCTTCACAAACATCGTGGCAGGTATTGCGGGACCGTGCGGCACCCGACGGGCATAGGGATTCCGTGGCAGGCCATGGTTGGCCAGCGACACAAAGGCGTGGGACCAGAGGCATTGGTGACGATGAGCACGGGAGTGGCGCACACGGCAGAGGCCCCTGGAGATGTTCCTGTTGGGGGGCCTGCCAGACGGAGCGCCAGACAGCTTTTTTCAGCAGGCAGAGGCAAAACGAGGATGCCCGGCCTGGCCCAGTTAATCATCGTGGGGCAAGGAGAGCGGTGGGCAGCAATGGGGAGGCTGTCTGGCAGACCCCTGGTTGGTGAAATGGACCGGGCAGGCTCGTCCGGGTCTGTGGATCAGGCCAGGTCCCGTTCAGGAAGGAGGTCGGTGGTGCGGCAAACTTCATGGGCTCAGGTCCCCCCAGGTGACAAGGAGGCCAGGGGCACTGGCCAGGAGCAGCAGAATGGGGCAGAAGAATCGGAGTCTGGCAGTGAACATCATGGTGACGGAGGATGGTAGGAATCAGGATGTACGTCTGGCGGGGACACAGCACTCGCGCAGATATGTGAGCATGGCTCCTTATCTTGTTTGTCTCCCGCAAGAGCTGTGTTGCAAGAGGTTGGGGGGGTCAGGCAGATATGACTGAAAAATGGTGGTTTAGGGGGCCTAGCGGGGCAGAAGTGCCTGGTCTTCGGGATATTCTACATAGCATGTCGCCGTTTTTAAGGAGGTTAGAGGGTGGACCAGTGCGTGAGGCTAGGACATCACCAATGGGAGCATGGATGCCGGGGCAGGGATTTGGCATCCAGTCAGGGTTTGAGGTGTTGAGGCCCATTGGGGGTGATGGAGTGGCATCTTCTGGTAAATCGGTTTCTGCTCAGACGGAGACAGAAAACGGGGACATAGTGAAACTGGATGATAGTGCAAAGGGAGAGGTGTACGTTTGCTTTGAGAGGCCTCTGGGGGCCTATTTAAACAAAGAAGTAAAAGATAAGATTTGCCGGGATGAGTATGTGGAGATATTCTCCCTCCTTCCCTTGGAAAAATTTAATTTGGATAGGGGGAAGAAGGAGGATAGCAAGAAGGAGGAAGAAAAGCGGAGGTGGTGCCTGATTCCACAGACATTTGTAAACTGGTTGCAGGCATTTGCTATTTTGGCAAGCATCATAGGTGAAAAGTTTCCTGAGAATTTCTCGGGTTTGTTTTGCTATTTGGACGCTATAGGGGAGGTGCATCGTACATATGGGGGTCAAGCATGGCTAAGGTATGATGAGCAATTTAGGCAGCGAAAGGCCGTGCGACCGGAGATTAAATGGGATCAGAAGGATATCTGGCTTTGGCTGAAGGTTGTGGCTCCAGCCAGGCATGGGCAGTCCTTTCACGGGAGCAGGGGTAGCGGCAATCAACAAGCAGGACATGGAAGTGGTAGTCAGGGGACCCAGGGAGGAAAGGAAAAATCTGGAATGTGCAGGCAGTTTAGTGACGGCCAGTGCAAATACAGGAACAGCTGTAACAGGGGCTCCCATGGAGCTTCAAAATGTTTCAAGAAAGGGAAAGCCCTTTGTGGGTACTGGTCAAGGGGGAGAGCCCAGTAAGACTTCTAGAGATGGTCCCCTTTCTAAATAGGTGTCTGGATCAGGCGAAGGCTAGTGTTTATTCAGAATGGTTTTGCTGAAGGCCCTAGTACCAGTATAAGTTTCTTGGATATAATAATTGATTCAGAAAGGATGGAGCATTGCTTACCAGAGGACAAATTGTCATTTGCTTAGGCAGGAGGTGGATAGGATGAGAAAACTACGAAAACTGACGTTGAAGGAGTTGCAGTCATTGTTGGGCAGAATGAATTTTGTGTGCAGGATCATGCCCATGGGTCGAATATTTTGCCCAAGGCTATCTGGGGTGACTGCAGGAGTGAAGGCTGCGCACCATTTCATTCATTTGAATAAGGAGCATAGGGAGGATTTGATAGTGTGGCAGCATTTTTTGGGGAGTTACAATGGTCAGTCGTTGATGCAGAGGTAGAATTTGAGCAATTTTGACTATGAGATTTACAGGGATGCAGCGGGCAGTTTTGGTTACCAGGCCTATTGTAAAGGGAGGTGAAATGTTGGGCATTGGCCGGACGCATGGAAGTCGTCGGGTCTTACAAGAAACCTGGCTTTGTTGGAATTGTTTCCAATTGTCGTGGCAGTTTCAGTATGGGGTGCAATGTTTGAAAATCGGGGAGTTAGATTTCATTGTGACAATTCGTGTGTAGTTTCAGTAATTAACAGCTTGTCAGCTACATCTCCCCCTGTGATTAGGTTGGTTAGGGTTTTGGTTCTGCGGTGGGGCCAGTGCCTGCATCACCCAGCTCCCTAGCAAGGGATAGGTGTAGGGTTTGCTAGGGTGACAGGTTCCGGCTCGGCGACAGGTGAGGAGCCTGTATAGGGAACGTTAGGAGTGTGAGGGACACTGACTCAGGGGAGTGCAGGAGGTCTCCACATCCCCGTTCCCTATCACAGGGCCCACCGTTGTAACTTTTTCCCCTTACCCCGTGTCTTGTCGTTTTAGTTACTTGCCTGCGGGTTGTGTCACACAGGACAGTTACACGTCCCGTGTCTTGTTGTCTTAGTTACCGGCCTGCGGGTCGTGTCACACAGAACGGGTCCATGTGACACATATATGTGTATGGGGGAACTGTGAATGTGTATGAGGGAATCATGTGTAGTGTCGGTGGTGGGGTGCCGAGCTGGGGGGTGATAGGGGGTGGTCCCACTTCTTACCGCGCAGAGATGATAACAGAGACACGATGAGGCAGATTCTGGGTGCAACAGGTCCAAGTTTATTGCTCACCGTCCGACTGACGGTCCTCGCGGTACACCGCGATATCTCTCTCTCTGCCCTCCGTGTCCAGGGCCGCTTCAACACCGTATGTCACACTAGGGACGTATTTATACGTAACGTCCCGTCTCACACTGTGACAATCCTGACAGCTCGGTTACTGTGGCCGCCTTAGGCCCGTACACCAACAGCACTTTACTGGTCAGTTTCGTCGTTACACATACGGTGTCTTCCACCCAGAGCCTTGTCTCTGCTGCGGTCCTTCCCTGTCAGGACCACCCCCTGACGTTTCCTCTCCTCAGTCCCCTTGGTCGGATTCTCCTCAGGGCACACAGACTGGCGTAGTCCTCCTGTCACCTGGGCTCCCCCTGGGGACTGGAACCTTCTGGAACCCTCCCTCAGTATTTATAACTCCCCCGGTTCCTTGAAACTGTCACTAACTGTCACCACGCCCCCCATGACCAACGGTTTCTAAAGCCCTAAGCTGCTGTAAAGTCCTTTGCTCACACTCCACCCAGCCATCTAATGGTCATCCCAAGGTACTGCACGTCCACTACACTTTCCTAGTTGTTTCCCCACTGTAATCACTGACTCCTACCTACACTGTGCAAACCTATCTTTCTTCACTCTGACTAGTCCGTCCGTCCGTCAGGTCACCTTCCCTACACTCTCCCTTCCTTTGTCCATTGTCGTCCTCGACAATCGTCATCCCTGCCTTCGTCGTTCTGAATCTACACCTACATTCTGTTGTCGGACCAGAAGTTGAGCCAAACCCACTATCTGCGGGGGCCGAACCATACTGGGAGCACTATGCTCTGAGCAGCCTACTGCTACTCACCAGCGCGCACGCCACATGACAACGTCTTTCAAATTGGGCAAGGTACACCCGTATTCTCTCTACGGCGTGTATCTTTCCCCTACTCTCCCCTACTGTTACCTTTCACTATCCGGTACGCCATGATCGAGGCCACTCACCTACCAGATCATTGCCGGCGCCCGCCTTTCCTTCTTCAGGGGTGTCCGTGGTGTTGGGGACCTGACCTAGGACGGCTGTCTTTCTCACGTCTTCCCATTCATTTTCCTTCTTTCAATTACATGTCATGGTCGGCGTCCCGGTCTCCCAGACCTCAACTCTTAGATCCCTACCGGATCTCACACTTTCCTTTGGTCCCGCAGACCTTCCCTTACCCGGACCTGTTGCATTTTACTTTGGCATATTATACAATAAACAACTTTATAATAGCACAAATACCCATTTTTATATTATTTTTTTTTCATTTTCTTTTGCTTTAAAACTCAACATCCAACAGTAAACATCACCAGTACTCCTTTTCCCTCCCCCTTCCTTGGACATGGACACTCCCTCTCTTCTACATATCCCCGCTCTGTCAGGCAATCAACTTTACGTTTGCTTTCCATACATGGAACATAAGAAAAGAGAGAAACAGAAAATAATTGCATCAGATAACTACAAAACATTTTTTTTTTTTAAACACAACTGTCCTTTTTAACCTGCACAACGGTGCACCGAAATTCTGACAGTCCAGGCCATCTCCTGATGGCCGGTAGCAAGGGGCCTACAGCCGTGGAACTCCTGGGGTGAAGGGAGTGTCCAATACAGTCCTCTTTACGGGGGTTCGCGTTCCTCGGGTACCGCCAGTACCGCCACCGCATAATACCCGCGGGGGCAGTATTCCTTATAATAAGAGACATAGTCCCCTATTTCCAGGGCACGGCCGTGGCGTATGGAGGCTACGTTCACGTATACCTTCTGGCCAGTCTGATCACGTATGAAGCCATACCCCCGGGCCACATTAGTGTACACCAGCCGCCCCCGGGATCTTTCCACCGCCATGCCAGCCTCCCCTTTTGAATGAAGCAGGCTCCATACCTCCTGCTCTCGAACCTTCTTTTGTTTTACCACCTCCGCAACCCAAACGGAGGGTACCGCGCCAGTCCCAGAGTCCGGTGGGCGGGACCTTGCCGAGAAAGGGCGTGGGGTAGAGGCGGCCGATGATATCTGTGGCCCAGCAGCCGCTGGGGCCGGGTAGCGGATGGCAGCAGCCGTGACTCCGGAGGGCTGGTCCACAGGGCCCGATAAACAGACCCCAGCCGGTTCCAATACTGGCTTCACCGCGGCCACAGGGTAGGCCGCATCCACAACTCCCAGCAAAGCCGGAGTAACGGCCGGTTCGGGTGATGAGGCTGACACCGGCCGAGGGAGCGCAACCGCGCCTTCTGTAAATAAGCTCCGCCCTGGTGACTCCGGGCGGGGAGATTCGGGAATGGAAGCTAGGGCCTTGCTCAATTCTACGTATAGCATAGGGCCCTCCGCAGCCGGGCCTTCCGGTACACTGGAGACTGCGTGTTGTGGCAAAATGATAGGGGCCGCTTGTGAAGCCGCCGGCAGGGCCGGGGGAACTCTCACCTTCCCCGGCGCCACGGCCTCCGTCACACCACCGCACGGCTCATCCCGCAGCCTCCGCTCTCCAACTCGCTGCACAGCGGGCCCAGCTTCCAGGCTCAGGGGCTCCGCGGGGAGACTCTCCGCCGGTATCAATGGCGGCCGCTCCTTCTGGTTCCGCAGGGGCTCCGCACAGATTTCTCTTCTTGCCCATGGACCCGAAGATGACGTCTTCTGTCTCAGTTCGTTCTCCTGCCGCCACTGCCATTCTAGGCGGCCAATACCCCGACTTCCGCAGCGTCTCATACCGTCCGGTGGGCAGCAATCGAATGGCGCCAAACAGTCGCTCCCAGGCTTTTCTTCGGTGTCACTCCCTCTGTGGGGTGGGGCGTTGGCAGGCCTCTCCACCCACCTGTCAGGGTCCAATTTTTGGAAACGTCGGCCTCCGGGCACATACTGCTGTCCACGGGGGAACGTTGGAGGGGGTCCCAGTCCATTCTGAACTACTGCGAACACCCGGACCTCGCCTCTGCGTTGAAGGAGCGCTGCCATACTGCACTGTCTCTGGTACCGCCCCGGATCCTCTACTGGCCACACAGATTCATCACTGCGCTCCTCATTTGTAATCCACTGGTAAGCCAATTGCAATCCACCGGTAATTGTAATCCAAACTGAGTAGACTGAGTCCTTTTCCATTCTTTGAGGCAGGTCTGCTGCAGAAGATGATGTATTAGGCTAGTTTCACACTTGCTTTTTTTTGCAGCGCGTTTTTCCCGCAAAAAAACGCATTGAAAAAACGCATACAAAAGCATACAACTGCTGCGTTTTTTTCAAGCATTTTTATGAGCATGCATGAAAAAAACGCAGCGTTTTTATGCGTTTGTATGCGTTTTTAGTGCGTTTTTACCGCGGTTGCGTTTTTTTCCAACATTAGGTGGCCCCTCACACTAACCCAAACCATGACTTTACTAACCCTAACCCTGACCCTAACCCTAACCCTAACCCTGACCCTAACCCTAACCCTGACCCTAACCCTTAACCAAACCATACTTAACCCTAACCCAAACCCTAAACCCTAACTAACCCTAACCCTAACCCTGACCCTAACCCTAACCCTGACCCTAACCCTTAACCAAACCATACTTAACCCTAACTAACCCTAACCCTAACCCTAACCCTGACCCTAACCCTAACCCTGACCCTAACCCTAACCCTAACCCTGACCCTAACCCTTAACCAAACCATACTTAACCCTAACCCTGACCCTAACCCTAACCCTGACCCTAACCCTTAACCAAACCATACTTAACCCTAACCCTGACCCTAACCCTAACCCTAACCCTGACCCTAACCCTTAACCAAACCATACTTAACCCTAACCCTGACCCTAACCCCAACCCTAACCCTGACCCTGACCCTTAACCAAACCATACTTAACCCTAACCCCAACCCTAACCCTGACCCTGACCCTAACCCTAACCCTAAACCCCCTTAACTAACCCTAACTCTAACCCAAACCCCTAAATTCCATGGCTAAAAAAAAAAAACGCATGTGCAAAAAAACGCATACATGAGCATGCCAGTGCGCATGTATGCGCATCCATAGGCTATAATGGCCATTTTTAGCGCAAAACGTGCGCATATGTGCGCATGCGCTTTTTTGCAGGGCCAAAAAATGCAACATGCTGCATCTGGAAAATCCAAACGCACACCCCAAAAAAACGCAGCGCATGAAAATCGCATACTTGCGCTTACCAGCGTGCAGGTATGCGCACCCATGTTAAATATAGGGGAAAAAACGCATGCGCAGGTATGCGTTTTTTTCCAGCGCTAAAAAACGCAAATGTGAAACCAGCCTTAGCGGCGGTGATCCTGCCGACTACGCCAAATGTAGTGTCGGTGGTGGGGTGCCGAGCTGGGGGGTGATAGGGGGTGGTCCCACTTCTTACCGCGCAGAGATGATAACAGAGACACGATGAGGCAGATTCTGGGTGCAACAGGTCCAAGTTTATTGCTCACCGTCCGACTGACGGTCCTCGCGGTACACCGCGATATCTCTCTCTCTGCCCTCCGTGTCCAGGGCCGCTTCAACACCGTATGTCACACTAGGGACGTATTTATACGTAACGTCCCGTCTCACACTGTGACAATCCTGACAGCTCGGTTACTGTGGCCGCCTTAGGCCCGTACACCAACAGCACTTTACTGGTCAGTTTCGTCGTTACACATACGGTGTCCTCCACCCAGAGCCTTGTCTCTGCTGCGGTCCTTCCCTGTCAGGACCACCCCCTGATGTTTCCTCTCCTCAGTCCCCTTGGTCGGATTCTCCTCAGGGCACACAGACTGGCGTAGTCCTCCTGTCACCTGGGCTCCCCCTGGGGACTGGAACCTTCTGGAACCCTCCCTCAGTATTTATAACTCTCCCGGTTCCTTGAAACTGTCACTCTAACTGTCACCACGCCCCCCATGACCAACGGTTTCTAAAGCCCTAAGCTGCTGTAAAGTCCTTTGCTCACACTCCACCCTGCCATCTAATGGTCATCCCAAGGTACTGCACGTCCACTACACTTTCCTAGTTGTTTCCCCACTGTAATCACTGACTCCTACCTACACTGTGCAAACCTATCTTTCTTCACTCTGACTAGTCCGTCCATCCGTCAGGTCACCTTCCCTACACATGCATGTGTAAGGGGGAATCATATATGTGTATGGTAGAATTGTGCATGTGTATAGGGGAATCATGTATGTGTATGAGAGAATTGTGCCTGTGTATGGGGTAATTGTGCATGTGTATGGAGGAATCATGTATGTGTATGGGGGAATTGTGAATGTGTATGGGGGAATCATATATGTTTATTTGGTAGTTGTGCATGTATGTGGGGGAATTGTGCATGTGTATGGGGGAATCATGTATGGGAGAATTGTGCATGTATATGGGGGAATTGTGCAAATGTATGGCGTAACTTTGCATGTGTAAGTAGGAATCATGTATGCGTATGGGGGAATTGTGCATGTGTATGGGAGAATCATATACGTGTATGGGCGAATTCTGCATGTGTATGGGGGAATCATTCATGTGTATGGGGGAATCATGTATGTTTATTTGGAAGTTGTGCATGTATATGGGGGAATTGTGCATGCATATGGGGGAATTGTGCATGTGTATTGGGGAATTGAGCATGTGTATGGAGGAATCATGTCTGTGTGTGGGGGAATTGTGCATGTGTATCGGGGAATCATGTATGTGTATGGGGGAATTGTGCATGTGTATGGGGGAATCATTCATGTGTATGGGGCAATCATGTATGTTTATTTTGAAGTTGTGCATGTGTATGGGGGAATTGGGCATGCGTATGGGGGAATTGTGCATGTGTATTGGGGAATTGAGCATGTGTATGGAGGAATCATGTCTGTGTATGGGGGAATTGTGCATGTGTATGGGGGAATCATTCATGTGTATGGGGGAATCATGTATGTTTATTTGGAAGTTGTGCATGTGTATGGGGGAATTGTGCATGCATATGGGGGAATTGTGCATGCATATGGGGGAATTGTGCATGTGTATTGGGGAATTGAGCATGTGTATGGAGGAATCATGTCTGTGTGTGGGGGAATTGTGCATGTGTATCGGGGAATCATGTATGTGTATGGGGGAATTGTGCATGTGTATGGGGGAATCATTCATGTGTATGGGGGAATCATGTATGTTTATTTGGAAGTTGTGCATGTGTATGGGGGAATTGTGCATGCATATGGGGGAATTGTGCATGCATATGGGGGAATTGTGCATGTGTATTGGGGAATTGAGCATGTGTATGGAGGAATCATGTCTGTGTGTGGGGGAATTGTGCATGTGTATCGGGGAATCATGTATGTGTATGGGGGAATTGTGCATGTGTATGGGGGAATCATTCATGTGTATGGGGCAATCATGTATGTTTATTTTGAAGTTGTGCATGTGTATGGGGGAATTGGGCATGCGTATGGGGGAATTGTGCATGTGTATTGGGGAATTGAGCATGTGTATGGAGGAATCATGTCTGTGTATGGGGGAATTGTGCATGTGTATGGGGGAATCATTCATGTGTATGGGGGAATCATGTATGTTTATTTGGAAGTTGTGCATGTGTATGGGGGAATTGAGCGTGTGTATGGAGGAATCATGTCTGTGTAAGGGGGAATTGTGCATGTGTATGGGGGAATCATGTATGTGCATGGGGGAATTGTGCATGTGTATGGGGGAATCATTCATGTGTATGGGGCAATCATGTATGTTTATTTGGAAGTTGTGCATGTGTATGGGGTAATTGTGCATGTGTATGGAGGAATCATGTATGTGTATGAGAGAATTGTGCCTGTGTATGGGGGAATTGTGAATGTGTATGGGGGAATCATATATGTTTATTTGGTAGTTGTGCATGTATGTGGGGGAATTGTGCATGTGTATGGGGGAATCATGTATGGGAGAATTGTGCATGTATATGGGGGAATTGTGCAAATGTATGGCGTAACTTTGCATGTGTAAGTAGGAATCATGTATGCGTATGGGGGAATTGTGCATGTGTATGGGGGAATTGTGCATGTGTATGGGAGAATCATATACGTGTATGGGCGAATTCTGCATGTGTATGGGGGAATCATTCATGTGTATGGGGGAATCATGTATGTTTATTTGGAAGTTGTGCATGTGTATGGGGGAATTGTGCATGCATATGGGGGAATTGTGCATGCATATGGGGGAATTGTGCATGTGTATTGGGGAATTGAGCATGTGTATGGAGGAATCATGTCTGTGTGTGGGGGAATTGTGCATGTGTATCGGGGAATCATGTATGTGTATGGGGGAATTGTGCATGTGTATGGGGGAATCATTCATGTGTATGGGGCAATCATGTATGTTTATTTTGAAGTTGTGCATGTGTATGGGGGAATTGGGCATGCGTATGGGGGAATTGTGCATGTGTATTGGGGAATTGAGCATGTGTATGGAGGAATCATGTCTGTGTATGGGGGAATTGTGCATGTGTATGGGGGAATCATTCATGTGTATGGGGGAATCATGTATGTTTATTTGGAAGTTGTGCATGTGTATGGGGGAATTGAGCGTGTGTATGGAGGAATCATGTCTGTGTAAGGGGGAATTGTGCATGTGTATGGGGGAATCATGTATGTGCATGGGGGAATTGTGCATGTGTATGGGGGAATCATTCATGTGTATGGGGCAATCATGTATGTTTATTTGGAAGTTGTGCATGTGTATGGGGGAATTGTGCATGCGTATGGGGGAATTGTGCATGTGTTTTGGGGAATTGAGCATGTGTATGGAGGAATCATGTATGTTTATTTGGAAGTTGTGCATGCGTATGGGGGAATTGTGCATGTGTATGAGAGAATCATATATGTGTATGGGAGAATTGTGCATGTGTATGGGGTAATTGTGCAAATGTATGGTGTAACTTTGCATGTGTATGGAGGAATCATGTATGTGTATGGGGGAATCATTTCTGTGTATGCGGGAATCATGTATGTTTATTTGGTAGTTGTGCATCTGTATTGGGGATTTGAGCATGTGTATGGAGGAATCATGTCTGTGTATTGGGGAACTGTGCATGTGTATGGAGGAATCATGTATGTGTATGGGAGAATCATTCATGTGTATGGGGGAATTGTGAATGTGTACGGGGGAATAATGTATGTTTATTTAGTACTTGTGCATGTATGTGGGGGAATTGTGCATGTGTATGGGGGAATCATGTATGGGGGAATTGTGCAAATATATGGTGTAACTTTGCATGTGTATGGAGGAATCATATATGTGTATGGGGGAATCGTGCATGTATATGGGGGAATTGTGTATGTGTATGGGGGAATCATGTATGTGTATGGGGGAATTGTGCATGTTTATTTGGAAGTTGTGCATGCGTATGGGGGAATTGTGCATGCGTATGGGGAATTGTGCATGCGTATGGGGGAATTGTGCATGTGTATGGGGTAATTGTGCAAATGTATGGTGTAACTTTGCATGTGTATGGAGGAATCATGTCTGTGTATGGGGGAATTGTGCATGTGTATGGGGGAATCATGTATGTTTATTAGGAAGTTGTGCATGCGTATGGGGGAATTGTGCATGCGTATGGGGGAACTGTGCATTTGTATTGGGGAATCATGTCTTTGTATGGAGGAATCATATCTGTGTATGGGGGAATTGTGCATGTGTAAGGGGGAATTCTGCATCTGTCTGGGGGAATCATGCATGTGTAAGGGGGAATCATGTCTATTTAATTGGGAGTTGTGCATGTATATGGGGGAATTGTGCATGTATGTGGGGGAATGATGTATGTGTATGGGGGAATTGTGCATGTGTATGGAGGAATCATATATGTGTATGGGGGGATTGTGCATGTGAGTGGGGGAATCATTTATGTGTATTTGGTAGTTGTGCATGTATGTGGGGGAATTGTGCATGTGTATGGAGGAATCATGTATGGGAGAATTGTCCATGTATATGGGGGATTTGTGCAAATGTATGGTGTAACTTTGCATGTGTATGGAGGAATCATGTATGTGTATGGGGGAATCATGTATGTTTATTTGGAAGTTGTGTATGTGTATGGGGGAATTTTGCATTTGTATTGGGGAATCATATATGTGTTTGGGTGAATCATATAGTGTATGTGTATGGGGGAACTGTGCATGTGTGTGGGGGAGTAATTTATGTGTATGGGGGAATCTTGTATGTTTATTTGGTAGTTGTGCATGTGTGTGGGGGAATCATGTATGTGTATGGGGGAATCATGTATGTGTATGGGGGAATTCTGCATTTGTCTGGGGGAATTCTGCATCTGTCTGGGGGAATCATGCATGTGTAAGTGGGAATCATGTCTGTTTAATTGGGAGTTGTGCATGTATGTGGGGGAATGATGTATGTGTATGGGGGAATTGTTCATGTGTAGGAGGGATTCATGTATGTTTATTTTGGAGTTGTGCATGCGTATGGGGGAATTGTGCATGTGTATGGGGGAATAGAGCATGTGTATGGGGGAATCATGTATGTGTATGGGGGAATAGAGCATGTGTATGGAGGAATCATGTATGTGTATGGGGGAATTGTGCATGTGTATAGGGGAATCACGTATGTGTATGGGAGAATTGTTCATGTGTATGGGGTAATTGTGCATGTGTATGGAGGAATCATGTATGTGTAATGGGGAATTTTGCATGTGTATGGGAGAATTGTGCATGTGTATGGGGTAATTGTGCATGTGTATGGGGGAATTGTGCATGTGTATGGGGGAATCATTCATGTGTAGGGGGAGAATCATGTATGTTTTTTTGGAAGTTGTGCATGTGTATGGGGGAATTGTGCATGCGTATGGGGGAATTGTGCATTTGTATTGGGGAATCATGTCTTTGTATGGAAGAATCATGTCTGTGTATGGGGGAATTATGTATATGTATGGGGGAATTGTGCATGTGTATGGGGGAATCATATATGTGTTTGGGTGAATCATATAGAGTATGTGTATGGGGGAACTGTGCATGTGTGTGGGGGAGTAATTTATGTGTATGGGGGAATTGTGAATGTGTATGGGGGAATCATGTACGTATCTTTATTTGGTAGTTGTGCATGTGTATGGGGGAATCATGTATGTCTATGGGGGAATTGTGCATGTGTATGGGGGAATCATGTATGTGTATGGGGGAATTCTGCATTTGTCTGGGGGAATTCTGCATCTGTCTGGGGGAATCATGCATGTGTAAGGGGGAATCATGTCTGTTTAATTGGGAGTTGTGCATGTATGTGGGGGAATGATGTATGTGTATGGGAGAATTGTGCATGTATATGGGGGAATTGTGCATGTGTGTGAGGGAATGATGTATGTGTATTGGGGAATTGTACATCTGTATGGGGGAATCATGTATGTTTATTGGGGAGTTGTGCATGTTTTGGGGGGAATTGTGCATGTTATTGGGGGAATTGTGCATGTGAATGGGGGAATTGTGCATGTGTATGGGGGAATCATGTCAGTTTAATTGGGAGTTGCGCATGTATGTGGGGGAATTGTGCATGTGTGTGGGGGAATCATGTATGTTTATTGGGGAGTTGTGCATGTTTTAGGGGGAATTGTGCATGTTATTGGGGGAATTGAGCATGTGTATGGAGGAATGAGGTCTGTGTATGGGGGAATTGTGCATGTGTATGAGGGAATCATGTACAGTATGTTTATTTGTGAGTTGTGCATGTATATGGGGGAAGTGTGCATGTGTATGGGCGAATCATGTGTGTGTATGGGGGAATCATGTATGTGTCTAGGGGAATTGTGTATGGGGAAATCATGTATGTGTGTTGGAGAATTGTGCATGTGTATGGGGGAATCATATATGTGTATGGGGGAATTGTGCACGTGTATGGGGGAATCATATATATGTATTGGGGAATTGTGCATGTGTATGCGGGAATCATGTATGTGTATGGGGGAATTGTGCATGTGTATGTGGGAATCATATATGTGTATTGGGGAGTTGTGCATGTGTATGCGGGAATCATGTATGTGTATGGGGGATTTGTGCATGTGTATGTGGGAATCATATATGTGTATTGGGGAATTGTGCATGTGTATGAGGGAATCATGTAGGTGTATTGGAGAATTGTGCATGTGTATGGGGGAATCATATAAGTGTATGGGGGAATTGTGCGCGTGTATGGTGGAATCATGTATGTTTATTGGGGAGTTGTGCATGTATATGGGGGAATTGTGCATGTGTATGGGGAAATCATGTATGTGTATTGGAGAATTGTGCATGTGTATGGAGGAATCATATAAGTGTATGGGGGAATTGTGCACGTGTATGGGGGAATCATGTATGTTTATTGGGGAGTTGTGCATGTATATGGGGGAATTGTGCATGTGTATGGGGGAATCATGTATGTGTATGGGGGAATTGTGCATGTGTATGAGTGAATCATGTATGTGTATGGGGGAATTGTGCATGTGTATGGGGGATTCATGTATGTGTATGGGGGAATTGTGCATGTGTATGGGGGAATTGTGTATGTGTATTGGGGGAATTGTGCATGTGTATTGGGGAATCATGTATGTGTATGGGGAAATTGTGCATGTGTATGGGGGAATTGTGTATGTGTATTGGGGGAATTGTGCATGTGTATTGGGGAATCATATATGTGTATGGTGGAATTGTGCATGTGTGTGTTGGAACCATGTATGTGTATGGGGGAATTGTGCATGTGTATGGGGGAATCATGTATATACAGTGGGGCAAAAAAGTATTTAGTCAGTCAGCAATAGTGCAAGTTCCACCACTTAAAAAGATGAGAGGCGTCTGTAATTTACATCATAGGTAGACCTCAACTATGGGAGACAAACTGAGAAAAAAAAATCCAGAAAATCACATTGTCTGTTTTTTTTTCATTTTATATGCATATTATGGTGGAAAATAAGTATTTGGTCAGAAACAAAATTTCATCTCAATACTTTGTGATATGTCCTTTGTTGGCAATGACAGAGGTCAAACGTTTTCTGTAAGTCTTCACAAGGTTGCCACACACTGTTGTTGGTATGTTGGCCCATTCCTCCATGCAGATCTCCTCTAGAGCAGTGATGTTTTTGGCTTTTCGCTTGGAAACACAGACTTTCAACTCCCTCCAAAGGTTTTCTATAGGGTTGAGATCTGGAGACTGGCTAGGCCACTCCAGGACCTTGAAATGCTTCTTACGAAGCCACTCCTTTGTTGCCCTGGCGGTGTGCTTTGGATCATTGTCATGTTGAAAGACCCAGCCACGTTTCATATTCAATGCCCTTGCTGATGGAAGGAGGTTTGCACTCAAAATCTCACGATACATGGCCCCATTCATTCTTTCATGTACCCGGATCAGTCATCCTGGCCCCTTTGCAGAGAAACAGCGCCAAAGCATGATGTTTCCACCACCATGCTTTACAGTAGGTATGGTGTTTGATGGATGCAACTCAGTATTCTTTTTCCTCCAAACACGACAAGTTGTGTTTCTACCAAACAGTTCCAGTTTGGGTTCATCAGACCATAGGACATTCTCCCAAAACTCCTCTGGATCATCCAAATGCTCTCTAGCAAACTTCAGACGGGCCCGGACATGTACAGGCTTAAGCAGTGGGACACGTCTGGCACTGCAGGATCTGAGTCCATGGTGGCGTAGTGTGTTACTTATGGTAGGCCTTGTTACATTGGTCCCAGCTCTCTGCAGTTCATTCACTAGGTCCCCCCGCGTGGTTCTGGGATTTTTGCTCACCGTTCTTGTGATCATTCTGACCCCACGGGGTGGGATTTTTCGTGGAGCACCAGATCGAGGGAGATTATCAGTGGTCTTGTATGTCTTCCATTTTCTAATTATTGCTCCCACAGTTGATTTCTTCACTCCAAGCTGGTTGGCTATTGCAGATTCAGTCTTCCCAGCCTGGTGCAGGGCTACAATTTTGTTTCTGGTGTCCTTTGACAGCTCTTTGGTCTTCACCATAGTGGAGTTTGGAGTCAGACTGTTTGAGGGTGTGCACAGGTGTCTTTTTATACTGATAACAAGTTTAAACAGGTGCCATTACTACAGGTAATGAGTGGAGGAAAGAGGAGACTCTTAAAGAAGAAGTTACAGGTCTGTGAGAGCCAGAAATCTTGATTGCTTGTTTCTGACCAAATACTTATTTTCCACCATAATATGCAAATAAAATGAAAAAAAAAAACAGATAATGTGATTTTCTGGATTTTTTTTTTCTCAGTTTGTCTCCCATAGTTGAGGTCTACCTATGATGTAAATTACAGATGCCTCTCATCTTTTTAAGTGGTGGAACTTGCACTATTGCTGACTGACTAAATACTTTTTTGCCCCACTGTATATCAGCAGCGTCAAAACATTTTAGAGAATGTCACACCAGAAGTACGTCCCATTTTAAAATACAAGGGATAGAACGGGTCAGTATGTCATCTCAGGGGGGAGATATAAGACGGCGACTCCTCACCCGAGAGGCATTTTGGATATATCATTTGAACACGAGACACCCAATTGGTCTGAATAAAAGACACGATCTAATGTTGCACTACTATTAATGGTTTTAATAATGTATTGTTATATGTGATGTTATACATGCGCAGGACCTTAATCAGGTATCATGTGATCAGTTGCATGTTTTTCCTTTTTCCAGTCTCTTATATATAGCTGAGTTGAACCAGAGACTGGCTATGGCTTTGATAAAGACCATGTAGGTCGAAACGCGTAGCCTTTTGTTTCATCTTGGTCTGGTGTGGCTATATGGAGAGCTGAACTATTTGTCATTTTATGTATTTTCAATAAAAGAAGATTTTATGCAGCTGGAGCGAAATTTCTTTTTCCATATTACCTACGTTGGTCCGCATGGAGCTCCAACAACCTGCTAGTGTTTACCGGTGAGCTGGCTCCTTCCACTATTTCTACTAAATATAGGTGACAGATTCCCTTTAATAGAAGTGCAGCAACATGAAAATCTTTAATTTCTTCTCCAATTCCCCCGAAACACTCCACAATCTCTAGGGTGTTTCTTAAATACTCCTGCATATTATGTCCATCACTTAGCTTAGGCTGGTTTCACATTTGCGTTTTTTAGCGCTGGAAAAAAACGCATACGTGCGCATGCGATTTTTCCCCTATATTTAACATGGGTGCGCATACCTGCGCACTTGTAAGCGCATGTATGCGATTTTCATGCGCTGCGTTTTTTTGGGGTGTGCGTTGGTATTTTCCAGACGCTGCATGTTGCATTTTTTGGCCCTTGAAAAAATCGCATGCGCACGTATGCGCACGTTTTGCGCTAAAAATGGCCATTATAGCCTATGGATGCGCATACGTGCGCACTGGCATGCGCAGGTATGCGCTTTTTTAGCGCAGCGTTTTTTGGGTGGTGTCCACTTTTTATCCTAGTTAGAATCTTCTAAAGTCCAAAAAAAAAAGGCTATATAAAGGAGGTGCCTGCCAAAACTCTGCCACTACTACACTAGACAGATTGAAGAGCAGACATTCAACCAAGAACCCATTATATCAGCGAAGAATGTGAGTATATTACATTATATGCCTGTCCTTTTAAATTATGTATGTACTAATGATTTTTATTATTTTTACATGCAGTATGTCTTCAGAATCGGAGTATTCCCCATCGCGGCAGGAATTGGCGCAAGCAGACCGTGAGGTGATTATTTTCATGCATCTGGTAAGTATATCTGCTGCTTCTCCAAATCTCTTACGTTTTTTTCAACTTTCAGACATCGTCATCATCATCTGCGGACGGGAATAGTGAGGGCGAACAGCAGGAGCAGCGAAGCCAAGTCCCGGTGGTGATACGTAATGTAAGTATCAAATGATTTGTAATGTTTTTTTTTTTTTTTTATCTTCTATTTTTACTCTTTTTTTTTTTTCTTTTTTTGTAACTTTTTAGTCAATTTAAATTTGATTATTCTAATGAATGTGTTTTGTCTAGGTTCCACAACGGGATGAAGACGTCTACCTGGATAATGAGCAGCTCATCAGCCTGGTCCAGGAGCGTTCACCGTTGTGGGACAGCCGTGACCGGCTGTACAAGGACAATGTGGTGACACGGCGGCTATGGAATGAGGTGGCCGCAGCGTTGATGGATGGCTGGGACAGCGCCACAGCATCCGCCAAAAAGGCGTTTAGTGAGTATTTCCCTGCTCTGTATTGTGCCGCAGTGACTGTTGTCCTTGACGGCACTGTTGGGTTTCGTGCTAGGCGTATTCTAGCAGGAAACCCAACAGTGTCATCGTGGTCTACAGTGACTGCTTTGAGTATTGTATTGCTACATTGTGCCGCAGTGACTGTTGTCCTTGACGGCACTGTTGGGTTTCGTGCTAGGCGTATTCTAGCAGGAAACCCAACAGTGTCATCGGGGTCTACAGTGACTGCTTTGAGTATTGTATTGCTACATTGTGCCGCAGTGACTGTTGTCCTTGACGGCACTGTTGGGTTTCGTGCTAGGCGGATTCTAGCAGGAAACCCAACAGAGTCATCGTGGTCTACAGTGACTGCTTTGAGTATTGTATTGCTACATTGTGCCGCAGTGACTGTTGTCCTTGACGGCACTGTTGGGTTTCGTGCTAGGCATATTCTAGCAGGAAACCCAACAGTGTCATCGTGGTCTACAGTGACTGCTTTGAGTATTGTATTGCTACATTGTGCCGCAGTGACTGTTGTCCTTGACGGCACTGTTGGGTTTCGTGCTAGGCGTATTCTAGCAGGAAACCCAACAGTGTCATCGTGGTCTACAGTGACTGCTTTGAGTATTGTATTGCTACATTGTGCCGCAGTGACTGTTGTCCTTGACGGCACTGTTGGGTTTCGTGCTAGGCGTATTCTAGCAGGAAACCCAACAGTGTCATCGTGGTCTACAGTGACTGCTTTGAGTATTGTATTGCTACATTGTGCCGCAGTGACTGTTGTCCTTGACGGCACTGTTGGGTTTCATGCTAGGTGTATTCTAGCAGGAAACCCAACAGTGTCATCGGGGTGTACAGTGACTGCTTTGAGTATTGTATTGCTAAATTGTGAAGCAGTGACTGTTGTACTTGACGGCACTGTTTTTTTTTATCAACAGTGGACAAAGTCCGAACACGTTGGCGTTCGATCAAGGACCGCTTCAACAGTGATGTTCGTGCTGAGGGCCAGGTTCGCAGTGGATCTGCGTCAAGGACCAGAACTAGATACCGTCACTATCACGCGTTGCAGTTCCTAAGACCGGTCCTTGCCACAAGATCGTAAGTATTATACATTTTGGGTTTTTATTTTTATTAATCTGTGTTTTTCTAATCCACAGCTGATGCTTCTTGTAAAGGCATGGTAGTAATGATTTTCCTTTCTTCCACAGCACCTGGAGCAGCACCCTGCAACCTGGCCCTGGAGCGGTCCTTCGTCGGACGTCCTCTGACCCGTCCCAGCCATCCGACAGCCAGGAAGCACCTTGCAGGTCCCACACACACACAGCTGGTGACCAGGAAGCTGGGCCATCAGGTGTTCCCCTGTCCCAGGTCTCTGCCACTGGTTATGCGGGCACTACCCGCCAGCGGCAGAGGGCCTTGGACAGGAATGTCTTGCCCGAGTTTATGCATTTGAGCGAGACATTTAATTCCAGCCTCAAGTCACTGTCCGACAGAGTTGAAAGCGGTTTTGCACTGATGGAACGTGGTTTTAACCACTTTGAACACCGCTTCAATTCTGTAGAACAGCGCCTTGACCGTCTGGAGGCCGACCTCAACAGACCAGCACACCATTTTTTTAGTAAGATTGAAAAGGGCATGGCGGAACACCTTAGTCCTGATCAACAGCTGAATGTGCTGCAGGCCTGCAACAATGCTTTCTTGCAGGCTATGCAGCATAATCGGTACGGTCAGCAGTCAGTGGTGTCCTTTCCACCTGTGCCACCATTGACTCGCTTCACCTCACTACCGACTTGTGCTGCATACCACTGCACGGACACCTCTCTTCAAAGGCTGGACACCCACCGTTACACCACCACAAGTCTGAGTGCAGCTGGTCACTTCACCGACACCACCATGGCAAGCGCTGCTCCTGTCTGGAGCACCACCGCCAATCCCATGCATGCGTGGAGCTCAGCCACCACTAGGCAAACATGGAACAGCCCTGCCGCTACAACAACATGTAGTAGCCCTGCCACCACCACTCTGCAAACCTGGGCCATCACTGCCGCCACCAGTCCTCCTGCAAGGACGAGCACTGACCAAGAAGAGCAGCATCAGCCACCTCAGCAGCAGCAGCCAACTCAGCAGCCGCCACCTCAGCAGCAGCAGCCACCTCAGCAGCAGCCGCCACCTCAGCAGCAGCAGCAACCACCTCAGCAGCAGCCGCCACCTCAGCAGCAGCAGCAACCACCTCAGCAGCAGCAACCACCTCAGCAGCAGCTGCCACCTCAGCAGCAGCCGCCACCTCAGCAGCAGCCGCCACCTCAGCAGCAGCCGCAACCTCTGCAGCAGCAGCCGCCACCTCAGCAGCAGCAGCCATACCAGCAGACGGGGGACCTACATTCCATATTTGCCCCTACTTCAAGGCGAAATCAATCAAGGCGGGCATTGGGCCAAAGTCGGTCCAGGCACACAAGCCTACGGCGACATGCCATTACAACTAATGTAACTGAACAGATTTCCTCTCCTACAAGTGTTCCAAGTTTAATTCCCTTAACTGGACTACCTTCCCCCACAAGTTTTGTTGCCCCTTCCCCTCAAACACCGTCTTCAACTGCAAGTGTTGCATATTCCCTGCACACCCCCAAATTGAAACCATCTGCCCCCAAACGCCGTAAAAAATAATTTTTAAATTTTTTTTTTGTGATAAAAAATAAATTTACATTTGTGGTTCACCATTAATAAGTTTCATTAATGTTGTTTGCGCCGCTCACACACACTGATGGGTAAATACATGTTAAAAACCAAACCAAGGGCTAGTATAGTCATATGTGAAATAACATGGACTAGTATAGTCATTCAAAGGCCTAGTGTAATAACTCTAGTTTTACCAAATAGAATCTGGTTTCATGAAAAACAAATTGTTGAAACTTGTCTAAAAAATAAAGTTTCTTTCTAGTTTCACCACTTTGTTTTTGGTGAAACAAGATGCTAGTTGTTTAAAATGCTAGTTGTTAAAAATCGAGTTATTACAGTAGGCCTTGGTATGACTATACTAGGCCGTGGTATTTCACATATACTACTAGCCCCAAGGCCTAGTATACTCATATTTGAAATACCACGGCCTAGTATAGTCATTCCAAGGCCTAGTGTAATAACTCTAGTTTTACAAAATAGAATCTGGTTTCATGAAAAACAAACTGTTGAAACTTGTCTAAAAAATAAGTTTCTTTCTAGTTTCACCAGTTTGTTTTTGTTGAAACAAGATGCTAGTTTTTAAAAATCGAGTTATTACAGTAGGCCTTGGTATGACTATACTAGGCCGTGGTATTTCACATATACTACTAGCCCCAAGGCCTAGTATACTCATATTTGAAATACCACGGCCTAGTATAGTCATTCCAAGGCCTAGTGTAATAACTCTAGTTTTACAAAATAGAATCTGGTTTCATGAAAAACAAACTGTTGAAACTTGTCTAAAAAATAAGTTTCTTTCTAGTTTCACCAGTTTGTTTTTGGTGAAACAAGATGCTAGTTGTTAAAAATCGAGTTATTACAGTAGGC
This sequence comes from Dendrobates tinctorius, assembly GCF_039654945.1. Classification (NCBI taxonomy): domain Eukaryota; kingdom Metazoa; phylum Chordata; class Amphibia; order Anura; family Dendrobatidae; genus Dendrobates; species Dendrobates tinctorius. Next base: position 40,654,426 of record NW_027361704.1, on the reverse strand, counting down.
CTTGGTATGACTATACTAGGCCGTGGTATTTCACATATACTACTAGCCCCAAGGCCTAGTATACTCATATTTGAAATACCACGGCCTAGTATAGTCATTCCAAGGCCTAGTGTAATAACTCTAGTTTTACAAAATAGAATCTGGTTTCATGAAAAACAAACTGTTGAAACTTGTCTAAAAAATAAGTTTCTTTCTAGTTTCACCAGTTTGTTTTTGGTGAAACAAGATGCTAGTTGTTAAAAATCGAGTTATTACAGTAGGCCTTGGTATGACTATACTAGGCCGTGGTATTTCACATATTACTATACTACTAGCCCCAAGGCCTAGTATACTCATATTTGAAATACCACGGCCTAGTATAGTCATTCAAAGGCCTAGTGTAATAACTTTTAATGGAGCAGATTACATTCATCCACTCAATGCTGACTTGTATTCCCCATGGACTTTCATTGGGGTTGGGTTTTGAGTGTTGTGTTTTGAGAAAATCACATACTTTGTTTTAAACTATTTGCACAATTTTTTCTTGAAAAAAAATGGTTTCCTGATTCATGGCCTGCAGCTTTGCTCATTCCAATATATTTAACGCAGACTAGCAATGCTGCATTTTAACTCGTATGTGTATTTACCTGCCCAGGTGTGTGAACATAACAAAATTCAGTTATACATGGGAAGTTTTTTAATTAATCGGAGTTTAAAAAATATAGTGCACTCAGTAATGGTATCAAATAAGGATTTTTATTACCATAAACAACAACATTACACCATTTCATCTTGCCAGTGCACCCGTCCTACATCAGAAATAAAGTAGGCCGCAAATTTGTCCCTCATTTGGCCAACTTCAACGGATGACCTGAGAGTGTGCTGAGTGAATTCAGGCAATGGGTTAGGAGCATCATCGTCCAGTTCAAAGGTCGGGTGCTCTTTAGCCATCACAAAGTTATGTAGAACCACACAGGCCTTCACCACCTCATCGACTGTTTCAAGTTTAAGATTAATGGCCGTGCCCAGAATTCGCCATCTGGAAACAAGAATCCCAAAAGCACACTCGACAGTTCTTCTGGCCCTGGTCAGCCTGTAATTAAAAATTTTTTTGGTGTGGTCCAAGTCCCGGCTGGAGTAGGGTTTCAGTAAGTTTCCGCACATTTGAAAAGCCTCATCGCCAACCATTACAAAGGGCAGTGGCGGAGCTTCGGTGTGAGGAAGAGGCCGTGGCATAGGGAAATTAAATTGGTTGCCATACAACCTCCGGCCCATGTCTGAGTTTTTAAAAGCCTGCGAGTCATTACCACGGCCAAATGCTCCAATGTCCACTGCTACAAACATACATCCGGCATCCGCAATTGCAATGAGTACTATTGAAAAGTACTTTTTGTAATTATAGTACTCAGATCCCGTTCTTTGGGGTTTGATGATCCGTATGTGTTTCCCATCAACAGCTCCCAAACAGTTGGGAAAATTGCATACTGTCCAGAATTTGTCAGCAATTTCCATCCACTTTTCAGCGGTGGGCAGGGGCATAAATTCTGGGCAAAGAACATTCCAGAGAGCCCGGCAGGTGTCAGCAACAATTCCAGACAAGGTAGAGATTCCAATACGGTACTGGAAGTGTAGTGAGGATAGGGTTTCTCCAGTCGCCAGGAATCTGTGAACAGACAAAGAAGTAAAATTAATATTTATGTATATTATTTTTAAAAACTATAAAAAAAATATTAGTACATTCACGAAAACTAATTACCCAAGGTTTTGAATACTAAATTTACAAAAAAAAACATCAGACCACACCCCTTTGTTTTTAAAACATACCGTAATGTCACCAGTAGCCGTTCCTCAGGAGGAATCGCACGACGGAGCTGTGTGTCCTGTCTCCGGATGGATTGTTGGACACGAGCAAGCAAATCCATGAAACTTTCGTGGGACATCCGGATATAATCAGTAAATTTCTCCGGGTTTGCACGTAGCTCGCTGTAGAGGGTGTGGTATGCCCCACGGCTCTCCCGGAGTTCAACAATCGGATGTATCCACAAACGCCGCCGTCTTCGCTGCCTCTCTCTCTTCCTTTGTTCATGGCAAGCAACTGCATACGCCTGAGCCATCGCGATGTCCAAATCCAAGTTGAAGTGAAAACTCTTCCAGCGCAGATCCATGGTCACGAGAAGAATCAAGCAAATGTGAAGAATACTGTAGACAGGGTGTATATATATTAACATACCACACCCACAATGAAGTCCCATTGGTCTTGTGTGTTGTTGAATGGTTGTTTTTTCTTTTTTGTGGGGTTTTTCCAAAATCTGTAAAAAAACGCAAACGCACAAAAAACGCATACAAACGCGCAAAAACGCTGCGTTTTTTTCCTGCATGCGCATTAAAATGCTGGAAAAAAACGCAGCGTTTGTATGCATTTGTATGCGTTTTTTTAATGCGTTTTTTTGCGGGAAAAACGCGCTGCAAAAAAAAGCAAGTGTGAAACTAGCCTTAGACTGATACAGCTTTCTCATGATATAAAGCTTAATGCAGAGATGTGATGTTTCATGCACTTTCTGTAACTCATCCCACATCTCCTTTGCAGTTGCACACTTGCATATATGCACAATCTGATTATCATCTACACTGAGGGAGATCGTGCTTTGTGCTTTCTGATCATTTCTAGCCGATCATCTGGTAATGGATGAGGCATTGTTCCTGAGTATATTTCCACATACCTTCTCTTATGAGCAGCATCTTCACCAGGCTGCCTCTCCCACACACAGACACAGGAAAACAGGAAATACAGTCATGTGCCTTCCCTGTGTATGCCTCTGGGAGTTTTTTTTTAACTTTATAAACAGCATACAAATCTAAATTGTTACAATATGTCTGAAGAAGTTACAGGTCTGTGAGAGCCAGAAATCTTGATTGCTTGTTTCTGACCAAATACTTATTTTCCACCATAATATGCATATAAAATGAAAAAAAAACAGACAATGTGATTTTCTGGATTTTTTTTTCTCAGTTTGTCTCCCATAGTTGAGGTCTACCTATGATGTAAATTACAGATGCCTCTCATCTTTTTAAGTGGTGGAACTTGCACTATTGCTGACTGACTAAATACTTTTTTGCCCCACTGTATGTGGGAGAGTTGTGCATGTGTATGGAGGAATTGCGTATGTGTATTGGGGGAATTGTGCATGTGTATTGGGGAATCATATATGTGTATGGTGGAATTGTGCATGTGTGTGTTGGAACCATGTATGTGTATGGGGAAATGTGCATGTGTATTGGGGAATGTGTATAGGAGAATTGTGCATATATATGGCTGGGGGAATCATGCACTTGTATGTGAGAGCAAAGTATTTGTAGGGAGGAATTGTGTATGTCTATTGGGGAACATATGTGTATATGATTTGGGAAATTGAACATGTATAGAAGGGAATCGAGCATATGTAGTTGGTTTAATGGCTAAGTGAAAATATGTTAAGAAATTGCAAGCTTTGAAGACTACTCAGGTCTCTTCATCAGGCAGAGACTAATACAGAATCTGAAGAATTACATATTTATGCACAACAGGGCACAGGAATAATGCAATAGATAAGACAAGTGACATGAAGCATGACTACCATTATAGGAGAGGGATAAATAGTTATGGCTGTAAATATTGGAACAGTTCATAGATAAGGAGTGTGAAAGTTTTATTGTCCTGTGACTGAGGTCTGGTCCATGGTCCTGATGCCCCCAAATGATCTGAAGAGCACATTCCTTAGCTGTTTTAGAAAGGCTTAAATCCATGCGACACATTCATTCCTGCACAGAGAGTGTCAAAGGTGGTCATAAGTTTATACTCCCAGACACTTCTGCCTCTCTGAGATTTGAAGTTACCTTTTAATACAAGTAATTTCATGTTCTTGGTGCTGTGATCAGGGATACACGCTACAAAAATTTATATCTTTACTGTATGCGAGAACTAGGCAATTTATAGGGAGGAATTGTACATGTGTATTCGGGAATCGAGAATATTTGGGGGAGTTATATATGTGTACGAGTGGGATGATGATGAATCATGCACATGTAATGGGAATCAATCATTTTTATTCAAGAGCCAAACGTGTATAGGAGGAATTGTGCATAAGTATGGGAGAATCATGTATGTGTATGGGGAGTAGTGCATGTTTATGAGAGAATCAAGTATTTGAATAGATAAATTGTGCATGTATATTAGGGAATCATTTACAGCAAGGGTGGGCAATTAATTTTCCTGAGCGTCCACATGAGAGACTGTAACTGTTTTGGAGGGCTAATCTAATAGGCTGAAATGAATTCTGCTAGTCAGAGCAGAATGGCGGTGCCACCCGGGATCCAGCAGTTATATTATATATGCCATTTACATGGCATGTGGGCCAATCACAGCCATGGCAATACTCATGCGGAAGTGCCCACAGCTGAAAAGCTTGTTGATTGAATTCGCTACACCCATACAACAAGCTTTATTCATCATCCAAATTCTGAACACTAAAACGGACTTCTTGAAAAGTCGGTGTCCGGAGTTCAGCACCAGCCACCTAGTACGATAGGAACCACACCTTCGGTAATTCCCACATGTATTCAGGCTGTCAAGTAGCCACAAATCATGCACCTGTGACAACAGAAACTAAATCTCCGAGCACTTCCAAATACTTGGAGATCACCCGAGCATGCTCGGGAAAGCCTGGGCAATGAGCATACTCGCTATTCACTAGACATTACACATCAGGGCTTTCTATTTTGTTGTCCCCCTGTGGCTCTTTATATACGTGCATACACATCACTGCAGATGGTTATATTACCTTTCTGGGTCATTCTTTATACCCAGCTCAACTAGGGGGATCTTTGATTGTTGGGCCTGACTTTTTTTTGCATATGCCTTTCCTCACCAATTTTGGGGACACCAAATTTTGGCTGTTTATATGGTATTGTAATTGTTATATGCCTCTTGTATAATTCTCACCATTTTACTATTTTTTGTCGGTATCAGGGATAGTCCCATACTTTTCAGTGTGTATACTTGGTTCACGAGTCTAATTGATCCATTTTGGTGTCATATACAGTATATATAGCCACATGGACCACACTGGTACCTGGGGTGTTGGATTGTTGTCACTTGTTTTTTAAATGCTTTTACCCATTGTGTGCTTTTGGTTGTTTTTTACTACACTTAGGTGTGTGCAATTTATGCATTGCCATTTTTCTTCTCTTCAATGCCGTTTCCCCTTCCACGCATTGTGCAGCACCGTCTCTTTATAGTCTATGCATTATTGCATAGTGCACCCTACCCTCGCTTGTACTTCAGATATTAACTAAAATTCTTTGTATATACCAGCACTGGTCCCCCAATTAGAGCTTTCATGGGAATCTATTAAAGCAATATTCCCATCCCATACATTCATGGCTCAGATGGGGAAAACCACATACATGCGGCACTCAGAGATGGCAAAGAGTCTGAAAACAACTAAGCCGGATATGCTGCCATGTTTATTTAACTCCTATTCACAAAAGTGAATGCATTGAAGTGAAAAACAGCAATTGCCCCTTGAAAGTGTCGATATCTTTGGCACTCTTCCCCTGCAGCACATCGTTTGTTGCAAAGTAAACTAAAATGACTGGGGTCTGTATACAGATTTATTACAGACATTTCTGGAGCTGAAAATCAGATCCACCAATCTCAATCGGATTGTTTCTGCAACATGCACATGAATTTCTACAAGCCGCATTCAGATGAATAGGATTTTTGTGAAAATTTCGGCAACAAAAATGCTTTATGTGATTTTACCCTTAGGTAGAGAGGACTCAATAAAATAAGATATTTGTAAAAACTGTAAAATGGTGAAAACATAAATTGTCCTGTCTCAGTTTGCTTATCACACCCTTTTCTGAAAGCTTTGAGGAAAATCTATGCCATCAAATGTATAGCATTTCCACCCACTCACTGTATACTTCTACAACATGACATTAATACCGGCAGAAATGTATTTGCTTGCCAAAGTCAACCACTGAAGCTCATCAAGAACTGCACAAGTAGTGGCGGATAGTTTCAATCACTTCAGTCAAATCCATGTCAGACTGCACAAAGTAATATTCCCATAGTACCCTGCACATTGGACACGTATATCTGTGGCAAGATCATGTTGGTACATAGAGTTCTATCCTAACTAGCTTGGCCCGTGCAAAATTTTCGCACATTGGTTGTCGGGGGTGCAACAACTTCAGAAAAAGCAAGCTGGTCAAATGTAAATGTATTTCATGAGCTGATGAACACAGACAGGTGTTTATGTATGTAGATTGGTAATACAATAAATTGTTTTGATAAGTAGAGGCCAAAAAATGTCTTCCGGTTGAGGTGCCACCTGCAGGTCAGTGTGTCTTTCTGCAGATTTATGAAAATGAATGTTTAAACTGTATTTAGTGATAAAATCGTGAATGTGTGGTTTGTTTGGCTATTTTCTTGCTGAAAGGAGTAAGTTTACCTTTCAAATCATGTATCATTTGTGAGTGTGGGTGCAGTATGAACGGGGATACAAAGGAATCACTGAAAAACAGTGTTTAGAAATAATAGAATAGATAACTGCAATCAAGTCTTCCATGTAAGATATATATTTTAAACATACATACTGTAGATATAGCATTGATTTTTATTCTATTCCATCAACTATATAATCATCTAATTCTGTCTGTTTGTAACTGAAATCCCACAGCGCTGATTGGTCGCACCCGGCCGGAGGAGGAGGAGACAGCGGTCTGCAGCAAGATCTTCTAGGGCAGTGTGCCCGGTGAAAAAAAGTCCAAAATAGATTGCACACCCCTCAGGCCATGGGGGGCATCCCCAAGGAAGGTGACAGAGGAAGATCCAAGATAATTTGAGCACCGACCCGTATACCGCTGGTAGCACTGACGTCACTGAAGGTGGAGGAAGATGGCGCCCGCAGCAATCCTCCACAGGAACTTCACCAATGATGTGCCCTGCCTTAACTTGATCAGAGGAGGGCAACCCCCCCCATATCGTTTTTTGATCCCGCCATTACAGACAATGAAAAGTTGTTAATGGCTAATAAATTGCTCAGTAGCACAGATGAACCATCAGAGCACGCTAACCTACATGAGTTGATAATTTTACATAGTTATCTAATCTATTCTAGAGCTTTTGTTAAAGTAGTTTTTGAAACGTCAGAATATAATGCTCGGCATTTGCTTACAACTTGCAGGACATATTGCTTTTGTTCTTCATCTTTTGTCAGAAGGTAGTTAAAGTCGGTTACTTCCTACCTCTTTTAATTTTTCTTTCCTAACTTTTGGATTTACAACCCTAGCGTGCTCTGATGGTTCATCTGTGCTACTGAGCAATTTATTAGCCATTAACAACTTTTCATTGTCTGTAATGGTGGGATCAAAAAACGATAATCCCACCAACTCTGCATTCAAATACCACAAATGGTTCGAAAATTTGGTCAGGGCTATTTCTGCAATGTTGTTGTCACATTCTTTATAGTCTAACAGACTATGCAAAATACCTAAATCTTAAAATACCTCAATTTGGATTTTTTCAAACTTTGAGCGACGAGCGGCACGGGTTAACGTCGTTTGATCGAGCTCAAATTTTGGCTATCTCAATATCTGGAAAGGGGAATCGTTTTGTGGGGTCCAGACGGACAAAATTCCGACATCGATTTTTTTGCGGTGTACATTAATGAGAAAAAAATGGACTTTTTGAATTTACCAAATGGCTGCAATGAGACAAAGAGTGAAAAATTTAAAGGGGTCTGAATACTTTCCGTACTCACTGTATAGAAAGACCTCTGAAAGCGTTCTGTGCTATATGACATCAAGACGTTAGCCGCATGTGCTGGAAGTTGCAAGCAAGGGCTTTTAGAGCTCATTCAGATGGCAGTTTTTCTCATACGAAGCTTGTCCATGTTTTTCAGTAATATCACTAGTACCTATTAACCTATTAAGGCCTAAAGGGCTGTTTGCATGTCCACAGGGGCATAATGACCATGGTCGCATTGGGTGTGACCGTGACGGGACTCATGTGTTAGGGGAGCCTCGCCAATGTCTTTGCATATTTCAGCTGAATGTGCTTCTGAGGACGCACATTCAGCTGAAATGCATTTTAGTGCAGAGACCCGCAGGGTCCGTGTACTGCAATACAAGCTATGGCCATTCTGAGGCCAGAAAGTCACTGGCGACACATGACCGTGACATCATGCGCTGCCTTTCCCTTGCACATTGATGTCAGCTGCCGGCTAATGTGACTACAGAAGAGGACGACCCACAGAGTGGGAGCAGGGGAACATGAGTAAATATTTTTCTTCTTATTGTACGTTAAAGAATAGCGGCAGAACAGGGGACATACATATCAGGATGGGAACATAGACACCAGGATGAGAACAAATATACCAGGATAAATACTATATAAACCATAAAGAAGCCTAGGATGGGGGATATATGTAGCCAGATAGAAAACTTATATACCAGGCAGAGGCCCAGGATGGGTAACATGTATACCAGGATGAGAAACATATATACCAATAAGGGACCCAGGATAGGGGATATATATCTGGATGGGGGACATATATACCAGGAAGGGGTCCAGGATGGGATCACACATACCAGGATAAAAGCATATATACCAGGATTGGGAACATAAATACCAGGATGAAGAATATATAAAACATAAAGAAGCCCGGGATAGGGGACATATATCTGGATGGGGGACATATATACCAGGAAGGGCTCCAGGATGGGATCACACATACCAGGATAAAAGCATATATACCAGGATTGGGAACATAAATGCCAGGATGAAGAATATATAAAACATAAAGAAGCCCGGGATAGGGGACATATATCTGGATGGGGGACATATATACCAGGAAGGGGTCCAGGATGGGATCATACATACCTGGATAAAAGCATATATACCTGGATTGGGAACATATATACAAGGATGAGGAATATATAAAACATAAAGAAGCCCGGGATAGGGGATATATGTAGCCAGACAGAGAACTTATATACCAGGCAGAGGCCCAGGATAGGTAACATATATACCAGTATGAGGAACATACAGTGCTGTGCAAGTTAATTGGGACAAAGCATTTTTTCAAGTAAAATCGTAAGGTGGTTACCAGTTAATGATTCAAACCAGTTTTAACTGCTTTGTACAGGTGTGAATGCCTGTTCAAAGCAGTTAAAACTGGTTTGAATCACTGACTGGTAACCAACTTACGATTTTACTTGAAAAAATGCTTTGTCCCAATTAATTTGTACAGCACTGTATATACCAAGAAGGGGCCCAGAATGGGAGATATCTATGTGGATGGGGGACATATATACCAGGAAGAGGTCCAGGATGGGGGACATTACTACATAATGGATGAGGTGGAGGCACACGTATGTACTATAGGATATAGAAAACTACAAGGTCCCGTACATCTGACTAATATGCGGCGGATAGGAACCCAGGTCTAAATTTTGCACCATGGCCCAGTTTTACCATTACATTGTCTATGAATTTTTGTGGACTGAATTATTCGCACAAACTCTCAGAGACTTGTCTGATCTTTATCCGAATCACATATTGAAATCATAAATGCAAGTCTATGGGCCAGTGAAAAAATCAGACATCGTTTGGATTGTTTGGTAGGAGGAGCTTGAGAAACCTCCATTGGGTTTTTTTTTACCTGAGAAATACTGATGAAACTATAACCAAACTCTGTTTCTAAAAACTGACAGACTGACCAAAATGACACTCTGATCAAAAACACTGATGAAACTTGGTACGTTTTCTTGATTACAAGAAAAATCATTTACGTCTGAATGAACCCTTTTGGATGGCTTTGGGAATTTTCTAGCACAACCCATATATGTTCGATCAAATTGAGGGTTCTTTCATACATCTGCTTTTTTTCACATACAAGAAAAACAGACAGATGTTGGAATATGTTTGGTGCAACAACTCCATTCCTGTCTATGAGTGTTTAGTTGCTAGATTTGTATGCTGTTCATAAAGTTAGAACAAAAAAAATTCCCAGAGGCTCACACAGGGAGAGCATGTGACTGTATTTCCTGTTTTTCCTGTGTCTGTGTATGAGAGAAGCAGCCTGCTGTAGATGCTGCACAGATAGAGACGCACAAATGATTTATTCCTGATCTATTAAGCGTATCATACCGTATTTTTCGCTTTATAAGGCGCTCCGGATTATAAGACGCTCCCGAAATTTTGAGGAGAAAAATAGGAAAAAACTTTTTTTAATAAAATGGTGGTGCTTCTTATAATCCAGGCGTCTTATTGCTTAACGCTATGTCCCCTGGTACTGTTGTCTACTCTGTCCCCTGGTACTGTCGCCCACTCTGTCCCCTGGTACTGTCGCCCACTCTGTCCCCTGGTACTGTCGCCCACTCTGTCCTGTTGTGAGTTCATTCTCTGGTTCCCCTTCTGGGCTCCCTCTGGTGGTGTCGGGAGGTGGTGCGGCTGGTTTGATCGGTGGAGATCCGCCACCTGAGAATGAGGATGACGATTGGATCTCAGGATTCTCAGATTGGATTTAAGACAGCCGACGCCTTATTCAGCTGCTGGTGATTCCTTCTGGCTTGTCAGCTTTTGGTTTTCAGCTCTGTTCCAGTCATCTAAAGCTAAGTTTTTCTGCTAATGTTCACACTTGATTTTGTTGGTCTATTCAGTTTTTTGTGTGGTCTGCCAGCCCCGGCTGGGGGCTGAGCTGAATTTCCACTCTTATTTATCAGTATTTTGCCAATTGGCTTTTTGTCCCTTACTAGTTCGGTCTCTTTTTGCTCTGTCTCAGAATATTCCAGAGTGCTGATATAGCGGGAGAAGTCTAGTGACTTCAGGGTTATTTTTGCTATCAGAAGTGTTGGACATTATTTTTGTAGGGTTTTTTTGCAGGTTGCTGACAGTGACTTGCCTTTCCTTTCCTGTCTAGATAGTTTGGGCCCCATCATTTGCTCAGCCTATTTTCCTGCCTGAGTTTGTGCCTTCATCTTGTTTCACCGTCAATACATGTGTTGGGGCTATCTATTCCTTTGGGGTCTGCTCTGGGGCAGTTAGTTTTTCCTTTTCTTGCTTTAGGCTTATGTAGTCCTCCAGCCGTGACGAGGCATCTAGGAACATCGTAGGAACGCTCCACGGCTACTGCTAGTTGTGTGATAAGATCAGGGATCTGCAATCTGCATAGTTACCAACTTCTCTGGTTTTCTGTAGCTTAGCTTGTTTTGTTTTTTTTCTCCTCGGTGACCCATTCATAACAGAATCACCAGCCATACCGCAGATTCTAGGGTACTCAAAAGCAGGAAAGAAATGTAAAAAAAAAAAAAAAGTGTCAGAATTTTTTTTTTAAATATGTATATTTTTTCCTCTTTTTCTCTGGGGCCGTAGGAGGATTTTTTTTTTTTCTTAATGGAGATTAAGCAATTGTCTGATCGTGTGGAGCAGCTCACTGCTGAAGTGCGGGGAATTTCTGCCTATCTCGCTCATTCACATGCTGCTGAACCAAAGATCCCTACTTCTGATGTGTTTTTTGGGGATCGGTCTAAATTTTTGAATTTTAAGAATAATTGTAAATTATTTCTTGCCTTGAAGCCTAATTCATCGGGGAGTTCTGCGCAGCAGGTTAAAATTGTCATCTCTTTGCTGCGCGGCGATCCCCAGGATTGGGCATTTTCTTTGACACCTGAAGATCCTATTCTGACTAATGTGGATGCATTTTTTCAAGCCTTGGGGTTGTTGCATGATGAACCTAATGCTATTGATCAAGCTGAGAAAGCCCTATTGGCATTGAACCAGGGTCAGGATATTGCAGAGTTATACTGTCAAAAATTCCGAAAGTGGGCGGTCCTTACTACATGGAATGATAGTGCCTTGGCAACTCTCTTTCGGAAGGGTTTGTCAGAAACCGTAAAAGATACTATGGTGGGATTTCCTGTTCCCTCTGGTCTTGACGATTCTATGCCATTAGCCATTAAAATTGATCGGCGTTTACGTGAACGCAAAACTACACTAGAGGAGCTGCCACCTTTTGGACAAATGTCTGAACCTATGCAATGTGATAGAGTTTTGTCTAGGGCGCAACGTCAGGAGTTTAGAAGGCGTAATAAGCTGTGTTTTTTCTGTGGACACATCTCTCATACTATTTCTATCTGTCCAAAATGAGAGAAACGTTTTGCACACACATTTGCTGTGGGCAGAATACAACCTAGGTTTCGTTTGGCAATTACTCTTATCTGCTCCTTATCCACATTTTCCACGAAGGCTTTTGTGGATTCAGGAGCAGCATTGAATCTGATGGATTTGGACTTTGCTAAACGTTGTGGTTTTTTCATGATGCCTCTGCGGACACCTATTCCTTTGAGGGGTATTGATGTTACTCCTTTGGCGGAGAATAAACCTCAGTTTTGGATCCAGGTGACGATGCGGGTTGCCCCAGACCACCAAGAAAATTGTAAATTTTTGGTGCTGCATAATTTGCATGATACTATTGTTCTGGGTTTTCCTTGGTTGCAAACTCATAATCCAGTTTTGGATTGGAAATCTGGGTCTGTGGTGAGTTGGGGTTGTCAGTGTGGTCTTAGGGACGCTCCTGTTTTCTCCACCTCACCTCAGTCTCATGATATTCCTGATTATCTAGCCGATTTTTCTGATGTATTTAGTGAGAGCAAGTCTGCGTCTTTGCCTCCTCATAGGAGTTATGACTGTGCAATTGAGTTGATGCCTAGGTGTAAATTTCCCAAGGGTCGGCTTTTCAACTTATCAGTACCTGAACATGATGCTATGCGATCCTATATTAAGGAGTCATTGGAGAAGGGTCATATTAGACCATCCTCGTCACCTTTAGGTGCTGGGTTTTTTTTGTGGCCAAGAAAGATGGTTCATTAAGACCGTGTATTGATTATCGTTCCCTTAACAAGATGACGGTTAAATATCAGTACCCGTTACCTCTGATGTCTGATTTATTATCCAGAGTTAAGAGTGCCTGCTGGTTTACTAAGCTTGACCTCAGGGGGCGTATAATCTTATTCGCATCAAGCACGGGGATGAATGGAAGACGGCGTTTAATACTCTGGAGGGACATTTTGAGTACCTGGTGATGCCTTTTGGGCTCACTAATGCCCCTTCTGTCTTCCAGTCTTTTATGAACAATATTTTCTGTGACTTTGTGGATAAGTTTTTGATCATCTATCTGGATGATATTTTGATCTTTTCTAGTGATTGGGATTCTCATGTGGGACACGTCCGGACTGTGTTCCGGATTTTGAGGGAGCATTCCCTGTTTGTTAAGGGATCGAAATGCCTCTTTGGTGTACAGAGGATTTCATTTTTGGGATTTATCTTATCTCCAGCGACTATTGAAATGGACCCAGCCAAGGTACAGGCCATTTATGATTGGGTTCAGCCTACTTCTTTGAAGGCCCTCCAGAAGTTTTTGGGTTTTGCTAATTTCTATCGTAAATTTATAGGTAATTTTTGAGGTATTTTCAAACCACTGACTGATCTGACCATGAAGAGCGCTGATGTGCTGAATTGGTCCCCTGAGGCTATCTCAGTATTTCAGGAGCTTAAGCAGAGATTTACTTCAGCTCCAGTTTTACGGCAACCTGATGTCTCAATTCCATTTCAGGTGGAGGTAGATGCTTCTGAGATTGGTGCAGGAGCTGTTTTGTCCCAAAAAGACCCTGTGACTTCTAAGATGAATTCCTGTGCCTTCTTTTCTCGAAAGTTCTCCCCATCTGAACGCAACTATGACGTGGGGAATCGGGAATTGTTGGCCATGAAGTGGGCATTTGAGGAGTGGAGACATTGGTTGGAGGGAGCTAGACATCAAGTTGTGGTCCTCATCGATCACAAGAATTTGATTTATCTGGAGTTGGCCAAACGCTTGAATCGTAGACAGGCTAGATGGGCCTTCTTTTTCATGCGTTTTAATTTTGTGGTCTCTTTTCTTCCGGGCACTAAGAATGTTAAGGCAGATGCCCTTTCTAGGAGATTCTTTGCCGATTCTCTTAGTGTGACTGAGCCTACTACTATCCTAGGTGAGGAGGTAGTTCTTTCTGCCATTTCGCCCGATTTGAGACGCGCCTTGGAGGAATTTCAGGAGGATAAACCTGAGTGTTGCCCTATGGGAAAATTGTATGTTCCTGACCAGTGGAGAAAGAGAGTGATGTCTGAAATTCATTGCTCCGCATTGGCTGGTCATCCAGGTATTTTTGGTACCAGAGATTTGGTTAGTCGGTCCTTTTGGTGGCCTGCCTTATCTCGTGATGTCAGGAAATTCTTGTTTTGATAGGGTTTTTGGCGGATTGCAGACAGCAGCTTTTCTATCCTGTCTTATCTAGTTAGCTTGGGCCCCATCATTTGCTCAGTCTATCTTTCTATCTGTGTTAGTGTTTTTTTCTTCTTGCTTCACCGTCATTATATGTTGGGGGCTGCCTATTGCTTTGGGGTCTGCTCTGGGGCAGTTTAGATTTCCCTTTCTGTCTTTAGGCTATGTAGTTCGAGGGGTCTAGGGCACCGTAGGAACCCCCCCACGGCTACTGCTAGTTGTTGTTGATAGGTTCAGGGGTCTGCAATCCGATGGCTGCCAACTTCTCTGGTTTTCTGGACTTAACTAGCATTTCTGTTTTTGCCTCTTATGGTGACTCGTTCATAACAGGGGGGTACTGTTGTGAGTTCATTCTCTGGTTCCCCTTCTGGACCCCCTGCTGTAGATGCTGCACAGATAGAGACACACAAATGATTTATTCCTGATCCTGATCACTGTAATCTCGGGAGATGAGATTTCAGTGCTGAAATCTCATCTCCCGAGATTTCAATGCCGAGATCTCCATCTGCGCTTGCGCGGCAGTCATTTTCCAGGAAGCAATCCGACGCACAGGCATGGATGGAATGGCAGAGCCCCCGACGCAGCACGGGACAGAGCCCGGTGGCGGCAGGCACTGGGGGACCCAGCGCGGCGGCGGCAGCACCCGAGGGACCCAGCGTGGCGGCGGCAGCACCCGGGGGACCCAGCGTGGTGGCACAATAAAAGGTACATTTACATTGTAAGACGCACCCCTATTTTCCCCCAAATTTGGGGGAAAAAAGTACATCTTACAAAGCGAAAAATACGGTATATTGTTTCTGATTGTTCTTGAATAAAGAAGCTCTGTTGTCACACGCTTGGAGAGTATCCTGAAAAATCCACTGCCAACAGGTTATGGGTCCAGAGTGACACAGAATCCCAGAGTAACACAGCAACAGAAGCCCAGAGCAAAAGCCGCACAGAAAAACAGAAAAGATATCCACTAGCAGCAATCCTGTCAAGTTCTCAGTGCCAAGCCTCACTAACCAGAACTACCAGTCCTGGTAATTCAAATTGAAGATGCTGCTCATAAGAGAATGTATTTGGAAATATACTCAGGAACAAGTGCCTTATCCATTACCAGGAGATTGACTAGATAAGGATCAGAAAGCACAAAGCACGATCTCCCTCAGTGTAGATGATGATCAGACTGTGCACATATGCAAGTGTGCAACTGCAAAGGAGATGTGGGATGAGTTACAGAAAGTGCATGAAAGATCAAATATCAGCAATAAGCTTTATCTCATGAGAAAGCTGTATCAGTCTAAGCTAAGTGATGGACAGAATATGCAGGACTATATAAGAAACACACTAGAGATTGTGGAGCATCTCAGGGGTATTGGAGAAGAAATTAAAGATTTTCATGTTGCTGCACTTCTATTACAGTAAGTGGTCTTCCAGAGAGTGATGACACACTCGTGACTACACTAGATGCACGGCCAGATGATAAGCTGACACCAGAGTATGTTAAAGGCAAACTTGTGGATGAATTCAAGAGAAAAATGCAGCATGTAAGCAGCAGTAATGAATCCAGAGCAGAAACAGCATTAAAGACACAGGAGTTCCCTAAATATAAGAGCAATCTAAGGCCTCTTTCACACATCAGTTTTTTGCCTTCAGGCGCGATCCGGCTTTTTTTTGTAAAACCGGATCCGGCAAAATGCAATGCCGGATCCGGTTTTTCCCCATTGACTTGCATTAGCGCCGGATCGTGCCGGATGGCATTGCGTTTCATCCGTTTTTTGCCGGATCCGGCAACTTGTCTCATTCCAGCGTCTGGAAAAAACGGCTACTGTAACGTTTTTTGTCTCCGGCGAAAAAGCCGGAAGCGCCGGATCCGGCGCTTCCAGCTTTTTGCTACAATGAAAGTCTATGGGCGCCGGAATGCACTGGATCCAGAAAAAGACGGATCCAGCCACCGGATCGGGTTTTTTTAAGTCTGCGCATGCTCAGATCCAATTGGCCAGCCACCAGGAACAGAGACGGATCCAGCAAAAAACCGGATCCGTTTCTACAGTTCTCCAAAATTTATGCCGGATCCGTTTTTTCTAAAAAAAGCCGGATCCTGCCTGACGGCAAAAAACTGATGTGTGAAAGTAGCCTAAGAGAAACTCGTGAATGTTTTGTCTGTAAAAAGCCCGACCACCTTAAAGCAGACTGTAGAATTTGGAAAGCAAGAATGAGTCAGCTTAAAAAGCAGAACAGTCATCAAAGGGTTAACACAGCTGTAAAGGAAGATTCTGCATGTGTTGAAGCTGAATTTAATCCCAGTACAGGCTCATCTGCATAGCATATATAGTGTATAGATTCTCCACCCCAGAAAAAGGCAAACTGCCAAAACATGTGTCAAGTCTTATGGTGTGTGCTGTATCCTACACTACAGCTATTGCTTCATGTGTAATACATTTGTATACTGCTACTGAAGAGGAATGGGTCCTTTTGATTTGAATTAGATGTGGGACGCAACAGTGACCTCAGCAGCGATCTCACTGTGTGTGACACCAATCAGCGACCGGCCCCCCGTCGGGTATCGCTGATCGTGCAGGAATGTTCTGGGACTTTTTTTGATTGTTGGTCTCAATCAGTGAGCTCCCAGCACTGTTAGCAGACGCTGAGAGCTGGTATCCAAGGGAAACAGCGGGTAACTAAGCACGTGTGTGCTTAGTTACCCGCGTCCTCGCTGGTCCTGATTGCTGGTGAGTCTGCCTGTTTGACAGCTCACCAGCTATCATGTAGCGACACACCAGCAATCCTGACCAGGTCATATCGTTGTCGGGATCGCTGGTGCCTCGCTATGTGTAACCGGACCCTAAGGATTAAGTTCCACAGAAACTTGAAGAATATCTTGCTGTAGTGTTTAACAAATTTGGAATGCCAAAAACCCTGCGTGTAGATAATGGAACCGAATATACAAGTGGTAAGGTGCAAACCATTTTGAAATGGAATTGTTTTCCAGACTACCATTCCATACAACAAAGAACAAAATGGCATTGCAGAGAGAAAGAACCGTACTCTCTGTGAAAGTGGAAGAAGTATGTTGTTTGATGCGAATCTACCTACCACGTATTGGGGAGAAGCCCATGACCGCTTGCCATCTTCAAAACAAAGTGCCAGGTAAAGACATAAATACAACTCCATATGAGCTATGGAACTGCGAGAAGCCTAACCTAAAGCACCTCATGATATTTGGAAGCAAAACGTTTGTGTATGTTCCCAAAGAAAAACATTCCAAGTGGGAATCACATGCAAAGCAAGGAGTCCTGGTGGGCTATGAATCCTTGCATTGCTTATTTTGATCCGACCCTCAGATCAAAATCAGACACATTTCTGTGATGCTCCATGGACTACTTAGCCGGCGAAAAATCACGGACATGTGAATGGCCCCCTAGACTATCACAGGTACGAGTGCTATTTGTGAAAACCACGGATAGCACTCGTACATGAAAATCAGACATCTAAATGAGCCCTGAGGGGTGTAAGTGGTCTGCAACAATATACATTAATGTGGTACATCAATGTATCATCCACATTAATGCCAGGGTCCAAGTATTCCTAACAGAACATTGCCCAGAACATCACACTGCGTCAGCCACCTTATCTTCTTCCTGTAAGGCATCCCGGTGCCATTTTTTCTTCTTGCTTTTTTTGAGGCCACTGAATTTTCTATGATTCTCCGGCCGACTTTAGAGTTAATAAGTACAAACACATCTCTTTAAAACATAAAATATAATGGAAAAATAAATATTTCTACAAATATAATGGAAACGATAATCAGCGCTTGCTGTACTGCTTGCTTTGAGTGACAATGAAAAATGTTAAGATTG
This sequence comes from Dendrobates tinctorius, assembly GCF_039654945.1. NCBI lineage: Eukaryota > Metazoa > Chordata > Amphibia > Anura > Dendrobatidae > Dendrobates > Dendrobates tinctorius. Next base: position 40,636,245 of record NW_027361704.1, on the reverse strand, counting down.
ACACTGTAGGGGGAAAATGACAGGTGGAAGTCTAGCAGATCAGAGCATGGATAATTCAGGTCAGAGAGGAAGCACAACATAGGTGGGATTAAGTAGGATTCAGCCAAATACACTCTAAATAGAGGACAGAGCACAAGGCTATGTTGATGGCGTCAAAGAGAAAAGTGTCAAGAAAAACAATGTCATAAGATCCCTTGAGGAAGAGCACTGCCTTAGATTATACAAGGTACCACATTGTTGATTTTCCTATTGTTTTAAGCATAAAGTGGGGACAGAAGATAACATGCATGAAGGCTTCTTAGTCACCCATACCCTGCTCTGTAATACTAATATAAAGACACTCAGGATGGCTCTATGACAAAAACTGTTACAAATAACCAGATAAATATATCTGTATATATAAAACTGAATGTATGTATCTATGTATGTGTGTGTGTATCACCAACCAATCACAAAGCATCTTTCATTTCACCAGAGCTGTTCAAAAGAAGCTGAGCTGTGATTGGTTGCTATGAGCAACAGTTTTCCTTGCAACCAATCACTAAGCATCTTTCATTTCACCAGAGCTGGTTAAAAGAAGCTGAGCTGTGATTGGTTGCTATGAGCATATTTTCCCACTTAACAACACTTCAGCAGACACTGACATGGTGGGAGAAATCTAGCGTCCCTGGGAACATAAGCTCCCAGCCATTGTCTGCCCCCCAGAAAGGAGCACAGAGCACATGACAGAAATGAATCCCCCCTCCCGTGGATCATTGGTATGCAAGTTAGGGCAAATCCAATCAGCGTTTTGGTATTGAACCCAGGCCTTTCTTAAAGGGATCTTCTGTATGGAAGTTAGGGCAAATCCCTCAGCGCTCTGATTCTGACCCCAGGGTTCTATTAAAGGGATCATTGGTATGCAAGTCTGGGCAAATTCATCCAGCTCTCTGGTTCTGATCCCAGGCTTTCTTAAAGGGATCCCCGGTATGGAAATTAGGGCAAATCCAGTCAGCACTCTGGTTCTGACCCAAGGCCCCTCTTATAGGGATCCCCAGTATGGAAGTGAGGGCAAATCCAATCTGACCCCAGTCCTGTCTTAAAGGGATCTCTGTTGTGAGCTCATTTTCGGGTTTGCCTCTGGCTTCTGGTGAGGGTTTTGGAGCTGGTTGTGCTGACAAAGGAGTAGTGAGTTCTCTATCTGGACTCCCTCTGTTGGTGAAGGGAGGTAATGAAGCTGATCTAAATGGAAGAGACCGGCCACCTGAGGAGGAGGACTGCGATTGGACATCAGGAGTTTCTGACTGGATTTAAGGCAGCCGACTCCCTAGTTTCTTGCTGGTGATTTTTCCTGACTCTGGCTCCTGGTTTCCAGTTTGGTTCCTGCCTTCCTAAAGCTAAGTTTTCTCTGTTATTGTTCATATGAGTTTTTGTCTGGTTTACTTAGTTTTTGTGTTCAGCCAGCCCTGGCTGGGAATAGGCTGAATCCCCATTTTGTCTTTGATCAGTTGATCTCTTTTGCTCTGTCTTCAGAATATACCTGAGTGCTGATTCAGTGATTTGAATTCTAGCGACTTCAGGGCCTTTTTCTATCAGACGTGTTGGACTTTCTTTTTGGCATGGTTTTTTGCGTGATTGCAGACAGCAGCTTTTCTTTCCTGTCCTTTCTAGTTAGCGAGGGCCCCATCGTTTGCTCAGCCTATCTTTCTACCTGTGCCTGTGTTTTCATCTTGTTTCACCGACAATACATGTTGGGGGCTGTCTATTGCTTTGGGGTCTGCTCTGGGGCAGTTTAGATTTTCCCTTTCTTTCTTTAGGCTTATTTAGTTCTCCGGCCATGACGAAGTGTCTATGACCACCGTAGGCACGCTCCATGGCTACTGCTAGTTGTTGTGGATAGGATCAGGGGTCTGCAATCCGCTAGTTACCAACCTCTCCTGTTTTCTGGGCTTAGCTTGCTTTTTGTTTTTTCCTCCTCGGTGACTCATTCATAACAGATCTCCTGTAAGGAAGTTAGGGCAAATCCCTCAGTGCTTTGCTTCTGATGGCAGGCTTCTATTAAAGGGATCATTGGTATGCAAGTCAGGGCAAATCCACTCAGCGCTCTGGTTCTGATCCCAGGCTTTCTTAATGGGATCTCCGGTATGGAAGTTAGGGTAAATCCCTCAGCGCTCTGATTCTCACCCCAGACTTCTATAAAAGGGATCATTGGTATGGAAGTCAGGGCATATTCACTCAGTGCTCTGGTTCTGATGCCAGGCCTCTCTTAAAGGGATCACTGGTATGGAAGTTAGGACCGTTCCACTCAGCGCTCTGGTTCTGACCCCAGGCTGACGGGATGATGTGGGATATTAGGGGTAGTAGTTTGGTGACTCTGGCTGACAGGATGATGTGGGATATTAGGGGTAGTAGTCTAGTGGCTCTGGCTGATGGGACAATGTACGATATTAGGGGTAATAGTCAGGTAGCTCTGGCTGAAGGGACGATGAGGGATATTATAGTGAATGTGGCTATGCGGAGTGGGCGGGGCTCTACACTCAGCTTTATATATATAGATATAATCATTATAATTTATTATAACTAACCGTAGTTAGTTAGTATGCCCAGGCAGCACCGGGCTCTTCAGCTAGTATTTCCATAAATATACACACGTGGTCAAAATTGTTGGTACCCCTCGTTTAATGACAGAAAAACCCACAATGGTCACATAAATAACTTGAATCTGAAAAAAGTAATAGTAAATCAAAAATCTATGAAAATGAACAAATGATAGTCAGACATTGCTTTCCAAACATGCTTCCACAGAATTAAAAAAAAAAAAAAAAAAACCTCATGAAATAGGCCTGGACAGAAATTATGGTACCCCTGAAAATAATGTGACAAAAGGGACATGTTAAATCAAAGTGTGTCCGTCAACTAATTAGCATCACAGGTGTCTACAATCTTGGAATCAGTGAGTGGGCCTGTATAGAGGGCAAAAGATACTTACTGTGCTGTTTGGTGACATGGTATGTATCATACTCAACATGGACCAGAGGAAGCAAAAGAAAGAGCTGTCTCAGGAGATTAGAAAGAAAATTATAGACAAACATGTTAAAGGTAGAAGTTATAAGACCATCTCCAAGCAGCTTGATGTTCCTGTGACTACAGTTGCACATATTATTCGGAAATTTAAGCTCCATGGAACTGTAGCCAACCTCCCTAGACGTGGCCACGGATGGAAAACTGATGTCAAGTTAAAGAGAAGGATAATACGAATGGTAACAAAAGAGCCGAGAAAAACTTCTAAACAGATTTAAAGGTGAACTTCAAGCTCAAGGAACATCAGTGTCAGATCGCACCATCCGTCATATGAGCTAAAGTGCACTTCATGAGATATGACCAAGGAGGACATCATTGTTGAAAAAAAATCATAAAAAAGCCAGACTGGAATTTGCCAAACTACATGTTTACAAGCCACAAAGCTTCTGGGAGAATGTCCTATGGACAGATGAGACAAAAATTGAACTATTTGGCAAGGCACATCAGCTCTATGTTCACAGATGGAAAAATGAAGCATATCAAGAAACGAACACTGTCCCTACCGTGAAACATGGAGGAGGCTCTGTTATGTTCTGGGGCTGCTTTGCTGCATATGGCACAGGGTGTCTAGAATCTGTGCAGGTACAATGAAATCTCAAGACTATCAAGGAATTCTAGAGAGAAATGTGCTGCCCAGTGTCAGAAAGCTTGGTCTCAGTTGCAAGTCATGGGTCTGGCAACAGGATAATGACCCAAAACACACAGCTAAAAACACCCAAGAATGGCTAAGAGGAAAACATTGGACTATTCTGAGGTGGACTTCTATGAGCCCTGACCTAAATCCTATTGAGCATCTTTGGAAAGAGCTGAAGCATGTCGTCTGGAAAAGGCAACCTTCAAACACGAGACAACTGGAGCAGTTTGCTCTTGAGGAGTGGGCCAAAATACCTGTCGAGAGGTGCAGAAGTCTCTTTAAGTTACAGAAATCGTTTGATTGCACTGATTGCCTCAAAAGGTTGGCAACAAAATATTAAGTTAAGGGTACCATTATTTCTGTCCAGGCCTATTTCAGGAGTTTTTATTTTTTTTTTAAATTCTGTGGAAGCATGGCTGAAAAGCATTGTCTGACTTTCATTTGTTTGTTTTCATAGATTTTTGATTTATTATTACTTTTGTCAGATTCAAGTTATTTCTGTGACCATTGTGGGGTTTTCTTTCATTAAACGAGGGGTACCAACAATTAAGACCACGTGTGTAGAAGAAGAGATGTCTTGAAGATGGGAGGCGGTGTCCCATAGGCCCCACCATTACATCCTATAACCAATGAGGAGATTCACCTGGGTTGAATATTAAGAGGTTAAACCAAATCAAACATTCAACAAGCCAATAGGGATAACAAACGGGGGAATGGCTAGGTAACTAAGAGTCATCTGCTATATCTGGGCTACTACCTGTTTTGATCCCCTTCTGCACTTTTTGACACACTAAGGCAATCTGTCAGCAGGTTTTTGCTGTTTAATCTGAGAGTAGCAAGACGTAGAGGCAGACACCCTGATTTCAGAGATGTGTTACTTGCTCAGCAACTTTCAGTAGCAGTCCGATGTACACGGAGAGAGAAAATGGAGAAAATGGAAAGAATAATCTCTTCTGCTCCTTTTCACCTGAGATACGATTTTCACATTTGAGATGATTAGAGCAAAGTAGCATAATTATTGGCTCACGCTCGCAGCAGAGTTTGAGCTGAGTGTCATTAGCATATCTCATCCGATGCTCTCGTACCGGATGCTAGACACTAATGTGACCCTGACCTTACCCCTGCACCTGGCATAGGACTTACCTGTAAATTCTGTCATAAAGGGGTTAATTATTCATAGTTAAACATTAGGGATGAGTGAGCACTAAAATGTTCAGGTGCTCGTTGCTCACTTCCAAGCAATTCCTAATGAGTATAATGAGAGTCAATGGGAAAGCCAAGCTTTTTTTCCGGCAGACCATACAAAGAGCTCTGGGGGGCAGGGAAAAATGCTCAAATGGACGGAAAAAGTGCTGGATGGAAGGAGAACAGCATGGGGAAGACCCCTGGACTCCCAGATCACTGCTGAGAACAATGGTGTCACACTATAACTCCACTTTAAGGAGTCACAATAAAACATTCCAAAGTGAGGAGAAATTGCATTTTCCAGGAAAAAAAAGATAAGAAACTTTTTTACCTATATAATGACTTGGATGTAAGGCAAAATTTAAAAGGATTTAAAATATTATAATTTAAGTTAACCAAAATTGATTTTTTTATGAATAAAAAATAGGAAATTTCAGTGCAGCTTATGAAGGAAGCAAGAACTGCCAAAAATGAGGGACTCGGATGCACCCTGTATTCCGGGCCGTACTGTGTTTGGCCTTCATTCTGCCCTAGGCACTTTTTGTGGTCGCGCTCCTTACTGACGTCACACACTGAGTCTGCGCACAAGACATCTATTTAAGGCAGATCTACTCTGTAAAACGCTTTAAAAAGCGCTAATTAAACACTAAAAGTATGAATGTCTGCACTTGCTGCGCACAGGTTCAGTCTTTTGAGCGCTTTTTTAGCACCTTCAGCTTTTCAAAGTCATCAAGAGATTAGCTTCAGTGAGGAGAGGCCTAGTGATATAGTATCAGCCAGACATGAAAACGCAATGATAGGGGGAAGCTGGCTTGACGCTGGGAGGTAGTGACAATATGGGTGAAGCTGGGAAGAGCGGGGGGGGGAAAGATGAGACGACGGGTAGTTGCCTAAGGTTAAAGGGGAAATGACATAGGTAGAGGTTGAGATAGAAAGAGACACAAAAAAGCTGGCCGGGGGCGATTGACCCTCTTTGACTCCTGGCAATGGGACAGCAAGACCCACCCACCCAACTGAAGAAGAAATTCCAGGTCACAGTGGCGATCATCGGCGGCGTTACCATGTTTTACTAATATAATAAAAAAAATAATAATAAATTGTTACCATTATTGGCATTTTCCTTCTAAGCCCTGGGGAATGGCAATTCATCAGCCATGGTTCCCTGGAGGTTTCCACCACAGGGGTTTTTTCCTCTCCTGAGTGCTGTCGGATGGCTCTTCGTGAGCCGAGGGTTTGCTACATTGAGTTTCATTATTTTGTGGCATTGGTAGGTCAACAAAGTTGGTTAAAAATTCAGGATCTGGGATTCTTTAGATGCATGGATCCCCTTTTATTGGATAGTGATGTGGTGGTGGTCTGGTGAGATTTGGGTGATACCCGGCGATGGAACGTCGGATTCACATTAACTGGAGATTTGGGTGATACCCGGCGATGGAACGTCGGGGTCACGAGTTTTGGGTGATACCCGGCGATGGAACATTGGGACCACATTGTTACGAGTTTGGGTGATACCCGGTGATGGAACGTCAGGTTCACATTGATATAAGGTTTGGGTGATGCCCGGCGATGAAACGTCGGGATCACATTGTCAGGAGGGCAACCCCTTCCCTCGGTTTAATGGTGCTTCTGAGTCTCAGAGTAAGGCTGGGAGGGAAGGGGCAATGCCATGGAAAAAACCACTAGACCTTTGCAACTTCGAGGACCTCAAAAAGTGTCTTTTAATCTAATATATAAAGCTCAATATGGGTGTGTATGTATGTATGTATGTCCAGGATTGGGATCCGCACCGTCGCAGCTACAGCCACAAAATTTGGCACAGTCACATGTCTGGACCCCAAGAGCATCATAGGCTATGTTGTGAGGTGAAATTTTAACCCCGCGCGTTCCAATTCACCAAACAAATTTACCCCTATCTGCACAATGGGGAAAAAGTGTATGTATGTATTGGCATCTGCACCGTCGTAGCTACAGCCACAAAATTTTGCACAGTCACATGTCTGGACCCCGAGAGCATCATAGGCTATGTTGTGAGGTGAAATTTTATCCCCGCACATTCCAATTCACCAAACAATTTTGCCCCTATCTACATAATGGGGAAAAAGTGAAAGGAAAAGTGTTGGAGGCAAATTGACAGCTGCCAGATGTGAACAAGGGGGACTTAAAGAATGAGAGTGATGGCGCCAAAGAGTATATACCGTACAGTTGCTAAGGTGGGGCCCTGACATGGGATACTCACCACACACGGGGGTAAGAACACACACACAAAATGCGCCACACACTACCACGTGCTTCAACACATATACCACCCTCAGCACACATTTCACCACACATACACCAACCTCGCCACATAAAAGTCGAAACACAAAAGTCGCCACTCAAAACTTGCCACTCTGTCCCAGAGCTGTTTAAAAGATCAAAAATGAGCTGTGATTGGTTGCTATCAGCATCAGTTTTCTTTGTAGACAGTTGTTGTAACTGAGGCCTATTATTCTTATCATTTCTATGGTGTTATCATCCTTCTGTAAAGCTGGAAATAACACAATTTAGGATAACACAGGATAGGATTAGATATACAGCTCAGCAGTCAGTATCACACAGGATAGGATTAGATACACAGCTCAGCAGTCAGTATCACACAGGATAGGAATAGATACACAGCTCAGCAGACAGTATCACAGAGGATAGGATTAGATACGCAGCTCAGCAGACAGTATCACACAGAATTGTATTAGATACACGGCTCAGCAGACAGTATCACACATAATAGGATTAGATACACGGCTCAGCAGTCAGTATCACACAGGATAGGATTAGATGCACGGTTTTTATGTGCAATATAATCATTATAATTTGCTATAACTAACCACAGTTGGTTACTATGCCCAGGCAACGCCGGGCTCTTCAGCTAGTTATCAATAAATATCAATAAGTTGGCTGCTGTGGCCATTTATATCCAAAGAAATCGGTGGTCACTTGTCATTGCTTTCTGGGGCGAGAAAAGGGAAGGAACCTCCAGGGGAGGTAGGTGTGTGGTCAGGGAAGGTAGTCATGAGGAATCGACTTCCCCAGGGTCAAGAGACATGCTGTCTTCTCATTCACCCCTCCTCTTTACTGAAGGTGTTCAAAGCGAAGCCAAGAACAAACAGGTAGCAGAGCGAGCCTGCAGCCACATTCTGTGCACCCACACTGACACTTGGAGCGCGCTGCTGCACTCATCCAGTGTTGCTGGTTTCACATTTGTGCTTTTTTTTCAAATCAGGCAAAATCAGGTTTTTCAGCCAAATCCTGATGCTTTCAGGATTCAGATTTTTGTCCATTCACTTTAATGGTGTCAGGTAGAATCCAGTTACTTCTGGTCGCTTCCTGACACCATTAAAGTGAATGGACAAAAACTGGATCCTGAAAAGATCAGGATTTGGCTGAAAAACCTGATTTTGCCTGGCTTGAAAAAACAAAAGAGTGAAACCAGCCTAAGTGAGTAAGCACAGACTTGCAAGCTGATTTTAGACAGCACTCACATTTACTAACGGAGCGCTGACAATAAAGACAAGCTTGGTGCCGCCCCCTGCAGCCCGGCGCCCTAGGAACATGCCCTCCAGTGCCTGGTGGCAGATACAGCACTGCCTGTATTAGACATACTGTAAAGGAGGGTCTCATACACATTCTTTTCACATTGTTATGTATTGGTACTCCTAGACTCTTAATGGCTATGCAGTTTTGAGTGTTATATAGGAAATGTACTCCAGACCACGGAATAGTCTATGACTGAGCAATATAATAACAATAAGGGCATGTGTACATGTGTAGTAAAATTTCTGCATAATTTCTGCATCTCTTGGCAGGAAAAACGCAGCTGCAAAAGCATGCGTTTTTGGAGCGTTTTCGATTGATATGCAGCAGATTATTTTCTGCACCGAATCTGCAAGTCAAAAATACTCAACGTGTGCATGACACTGCAGATTTTTCATTCACTTTGGAGGCATCAGGTTTTTCTTCAGGTTTTGTGACAAATTTGCGATGAAAAACACAACAAAAAAGCTGCAACGTGAGCACACAACCTAAGTTTTTGGACACTATTTTGAGGGTTATATACAAATGGTATCTCTGCAAATGACTTTCGACTAACCTCTGCACTAATCCGTACCTCCCACTCTTGACTTCAAGACTTCTCTCACGCTGTGCCAATCCTCTGGAATGCTCTTTCCAAAGAAATTAGGACCATTTATAACTTACAGTTTTAGGCGCTCCCTCAAAACACATTTGTTCAGAGCGGCCTATCACGTTCCCTAATCAAAGTCATTTTATGTGTGTGTGTGTAGCACATTCACTATCTCCATCTATCTCCCACTCCCTCAAGATGGCTGGACCATCATTGTAAATACATCGCTGTAAATACACTTTGTATCTCCCCCACCTCATTGTAGATTGTTAGCTCTCACAAGCAGGATCATCTTATTTTGCTTTAATTATTGTATTGTCAAAGTTGTTACTTATGACTGTTGCGGAATATGTTGGCGCAATATAAAGATTTTTATTATTATTTATTATTATTACAGTGACTCACAGGCAATCCTCGCATGCTTATTGGTTGGGTAACAGGCGCCAAAGATGAGGGGATTCGAGTTTGAAAATGAGCACTGCCCATTGCTTGCCGAGTAACGAGCGTATCCGAGCACTGTGATGTTTGAGTGATAATCGAGTATGACCGAGCACGTTCGCAAATCCCTATTATTATTATTATTATACATTTATATAGCGCCATTTATTCCATGGCGCTTTACATGTGAAAAGGGGAAATAAACATGTGCAAGACAAGGGACACACAAGTACTGAAGGAGAGAGGACCCTGCCCACAAGGGCTCAAAGATTTATTTTTAATTTCATTGTTAATTGCAGTTATCTACTAACACATCAGATACGTCAACATTAGTGAAAGTGTTTTCAATTCAGACACCTACAACAGTGGATTCCTCTTCGAAAACATAAGATGAGTATGTACGCACTAGGTGTGCACAAGGGATGGGGAGGGAGCGCCTGAGGAAGCTGGGGCATTCGGGGCTGCGGTGGTGAGTAAGTCAGAGTCCCTGCATGGTGGGAGGAGGTGAATCATGCGGAGGTGCCAGAAGACGCTACATTAACACTATAACATTACAGTCCCTGCAAAGTTCTCTCAGCAGTAGTTCTCTCATGAACTTCTCAGAAGTAGAATCACAAGTTCCATCAAAATCTATTCACACCTAGATGCAGGAAATCCCTGAGAGCACAGGAAGTGAGCACAGGAAGTGAATACCCTCCTCTCGGGTAGTTCCGGCACCAGTGGACAAGTCCTGGGAACACTGGGTGATCTGCAGACATGATGCTGCTTGAAGATAATCCATTCTCCTTACACATTGTGATGCTGTTGGCTGTAAGAACACACTCTCTGCCTCTTCTCTGCGTCTTCCAGGAAATAGCTCTCTGTAGTCTGTAAAGGGGGAACACACATTCCTATGGCCAGTAAAATCCTCCATTCTTCTGGAGCTTGCTCAGCCAAAATGTCTCTTCATCTGCTAATCCTCCTTCAAATTGTAAAGAAGAGCAAAGGCTACTGGGAATTGTAGTCCAAAGCACTCCAGCAAAAGAAACATTCATGTCTGCTGTGAATATATGCATGCCCTTAGCTGCTGTCTCTATACACAATACCACTGGTGGACACAGACAGGAGAGGGTCCCTCTGCAAGAACAATATATGGGCCAATTTGCATCAATATCTCATCATAATGCACAATCCCACCTGCCGTGGAGGTAGAAGTGGGCCCATTACTTCTTGGCCTCTGTGCAGATGCACAGATTGCACTAATGATATGCCTGCCCATGGACAATACTCCCTCTCTGCATATATTATGTTGGGGGATCTGGAGAAACTCCAGAACATAGTATGACATTTTCTATTCACATCAAATAAATTCAATGCAAATCAAACTTCCTGGCCAAATTCGAGTGGACTCCTGAATTTGATTTTCGCTCATCACTACTACCTTTGATCAAATCTATCCTGAAAACTATAATGTATAAGACAGTACTACCAAGAGCTATGATCTTGCATGCAAATCAAAAGATCATTTCACCCAATAAATAAGAATATGCATAATTATAAAATGAGTGTTCATAAGAATGCTCACAGTAATGGAGCAGTGTAAATGAACCTTATGTCATTTCAGTGATGAACTGATCACTGGGCAGCCAGTCCTAGCACCATTATATGTCCACCCCTCAGGTATATAATCAACACATGGTGTTCTGGTAACTGCATTATCTATACTTATCCCACGTTTATGATGGTCAGTGATGGCTTTGCCCATCTTGAGTCATTCTGCTGGGTGTTTCACAATATGTACCACAAATGATATTTAAATCATCCATATGCAAAGAAATGCTATTTTTGTGACTTAGTCTTTAAACAAAAGCTCCAACTCTGTTCTTAGCTATTAGTTTAGAATTATAGGGGCTCCTCTGCTTTTGGGGATTCCTTACAGCTGTGTCCAGCTGCAGTCTTCCATGGCCAGCTGTCAGGGGAAAGTCGCACATGACATTATTTTCTGGAGCATCAGGGCTTGTAAAAATGAGGCTATGACATGATGCTTGTGGGTTGCCCTCCCAGGGCTGTGGGGTACTCTGTACTGGGCCGCTCTCTCAGAGGGGATAGTCACAGCAGCGGTGACCCGGTCCGTGGCCCTGGGCGCCCAAGTAAAAGGAAGATTTAATGATGTTTTGTAATGGAAATGAATAGTTTGTGATGCCATCTATGGTGTTCGGCAAGGGAGGTGTTAAGCCAACGCTGCATGCAGATCCTATGGGACTGATGGTGTGGTGCAGCATTGATGTTATAGCCCTCCACAGGCAGGGCTGTAGTCCCAGGGCAGAGTAAGTGAGGTGACACGTAGTTGGTGTGGTGTCAGGCGCAAGGGATGTAGCAGTGCTGGACAGGCTGGCGCAGGAATAAGTGGAGGACACCGGGGCATGTAGTTCCAAAGCTTTACTCCCAGTCTGTTGTACAAACAGGTGCCTGCCTCCATGCCGTGTCCTCCGGGTCAGGGACTCAGTCAACCCCCAGGCCAGATCGAATACTCCTTTCCAACACTCGGCCAACATGTGCCTTTCTGAACGTCTCCTCTTATAGCGCCTTTAGATGAAGTACTCCTAGTACTGAGTTACACTGGAGTTCCTCCTGTCAGATGTTCCTATGAACTCTACTTGTACGGCAGACAGCTATACCCTGCTTCAGGGACTCCATGCTACTAAGTCCCGGCTCACTATCCAGTTGCTGTTGAGCCCCCAAGTCTTGTGTGAGAATAAAGTGGTCACTACTTCTATTCCTCCGGTGTCTGCTGCAGGACCGTTAGTATCCATACAACCTCGGGGACTGGGCCCCGGCCTTGCGCTTAGAACTTCTAGGAAGGGTTCTCTTCTCACCCACATCCTCTGTTCTCTTTTACTCCTCACGTTCTGTACTAATCCTTTCTTTCTATGGAGAATCAGGCTTTCAGTCTATGTTGCTCTCCCTCTTTTCCTTTCCCGTGCCAGCAGAGCCAGGTAAGAGGAAGGAATGTATACCCAAGTGAAATACACACAAATACAGGAATAAAGGAATGGATACAGGTAATGGCAAAGTGCAAAAATATATCAGCATATAAGCATATATCCACCTAGACCCATAGTGGTCTGTAAAGTGCAAAGTGCCATATAGAGGAAAAAAATCCCCATGCTGGTAATCACATATAACATGAGCACATATCCATTTAATCGCCTGTTCACAGAATTCCTGGAGTCCGACGCATGTTTCGCCTTTTTAGCTTTTTCAAGGAAATTGACACACAAATTCCTTGAAAAAGTTAAAAAGGCGAAACGTGCGTCAGACTCCAGGAATTCTGTGAACAGGCGATTAAATGGATATGTCCACCCCTCAGGTATATAATCAGCACATGGTGTTCTGGTGACTGCATTATCTATACTTATCCCACGTTTATGATGGTCAGTGATGGCTTTGCCCATCTTGAGTCGTTCTGCTGGGTGTTTCACAATATGTACCACAAATGATATTTAAATCATCCATATGCAAAGAAATGCTATTTTTGTGACTTAGTCTTTAAACAGAAGCTCCAACTCTGTTCTTAGCTATTAGTTTAGAATTATAGGGGCTCCTCTTCTTTTGGGGATTCCTTACAGCTGTGTCCAGCTGCAGTCTTCCATGGCCAGCTGTCAGGGGAAAGTCGCACATGACATTATTTTCTGGAGCATCAGGGCTTGTAAAAATGAGGCTATGACATGATGCTTGTGGGTTGCCCTCCCAGGGCTGTGGGGTACTCTGTACTGGGCCGCTCTCTCAGAGGGGATAGTCACAGCAGCGGTGACCCGGTCCGTGGCCCTGGGCGCCCAAGTAAAAGGAAGATTTAATGATGTTTTGTAATGGAAATGAATAGTTTGTGATGCCATCTATGGTGTTCGGCAAGGGAGGTGTTAAGCCAACGCTGCATGCAGATCCTATGGGACTGATGGTGTGGTGCAGCATTGATGTTATAGCCCTCCACAGGCAGGGCTGTAGTCCCAGGGCAGAGTAAGTGAGGTGACACGTAGTTGGTGTGGTGTCAGGCGCAAGGGATGTAGCAGTGCTGGACAGGCTGGCGCAGGAATAAGTGGAGGACACCGGGGCATGTAGTTCCAAAGCTTTACTCCCAGTCTGTTGTACAAACAGGTGCCTGCCTCCATGCCGTGTCCTCCGGGTCAGGGACTCAGTCAACCCCCAGGCCAGATCGAATACTCCTTTCCAACACTCGGCCAACATGTGCCTTTCTGAACGTCTCCTCTTATAGCGCCTTTAGATGAAGTACTCCTAGTACTGAGTTACACTGGAGTTCCTCCTGTCAGATGTTCCTATGAACTCTACTTGTACGGCAGACAGCTATACCCTGCTTCAGGGACTCCATGCTACTAAGTCCCGGCTCACTATCCAGTTGCTGTTGAGCCCCCAAGTCTTGTGTGAGAATAAAGTGGTCACTACTTCTATTCCTCCGGTGTCTGCTGCAGGACCGTTAGTATCCATACAACCTCGGGGACTGGGCCCCGGCCTTGCGCTTAGAACTTCTAGGAAGGGTTCTCTTCTCACCCACATCCTCTGTTCTCTTTTACTCCTCACGTTCTGTACTAATCCTTTCTTTCTATGGAGAATCAGGCTTTCAGTCTATGTTGCTCTCCCTCTTTTCCTTTCCCGTGCCAGCAGAGCCAGGTAAGAGGAAGGAATGTATACCCAAGTGAAATACACACAAATACAGGAATAAAGGAATGGATACAGGTAATGGCAAAGTGCAAAAATATATCAGCATATAAGCATATATCCACCTAGACCCATAGTGGTCTGTAAAGTGCAAAGTGCCATATAGAGGAAAAAAATCCCCATGCTGGTAATCACATATAACATGAGCACATATCCATTTAATCGCCTGTTCACAGAATTCCTGGAGTCCGACGCATGTTTCGCCTTTTTAGCTTTTTCAAGGAAATTGACACACAAATTCCTTGAAAAAGTTAAAAAGGCGAAACGTGCGTCAGACTCCAGGAATTCTGTGAACAGGCGATTAAATGGATATGTCCACCCCTCAGGTATATAATCAGCACATGGTGTTCTGGTGACTGCATTATCTATACTTATCCCACGTTTATGATGGTCAGTGATGGCTTTGCCCATCTTGAGTCGTTCTGCTGGGTGTTTCACAATATGTACCACAAATGATATTTAAATCATCCATATGCAAAGAAATGCTATTTTTGTGACTTAGTCTTTAAACAGAAGCTCCAACTCTGTTCTTAGCTATTAGTTTAGAATTATAGGGGCCCCTCTGCTTTTGGGGATTCCTTACAGCTGTGTCCAGCTGCAGTCTTCCATGGCCAGCTGTCAGGGGAAAGTCTCACATGACATTATTTGCTGGAGCATCAGGGCTTGTAAAAATGTAGAACTGGAAATTGACACACAAATTCCTTGAAAAAGCTAAAAAGGCGAAACGTGTGTCAGACTCCAGGAATTCTGTGAACAGGCAATTAAATGGGTATGTGCTCATGTTATATATGATTACCAGCATGGGGATTTTTTCCTCTATATGGCACTGTGCACTTTACGGACCAATATGGGTCTAGGTGGAAATACAGTCATATGTAAAAGTTTGGGCACCCCTATTAATGTTAACCTTTTTTCTTTATAACAATTTTGGTTTTTGCAACAGCTATTTCAGTTTCATATATCTAATAACTGATGGACTCAGTTATATTTCTGGATTCAAATGAGGTTTATTGTACTAACAGAAAATATGCAATCTGCATTTAAACAAAATTTGACCGGTGCAAAAGTATGGGTACCCTTATCATTTTCTTGATTTGAACACTCCTAACTACTTTTTACTGACTTCCTGAAGCACTAAATTGGTTTTGTAACCTCATTGAGCTTTGAACTTCATAGCCAGGTGTATCAAATCATGAGAAAAGGTATTTAAAGTGGCCACTTGCAAGTAGTTCTCCTATTTGATTCTCCTATGAAGAGTGGCATCATGGGCTCCTCAAAACAACTCTCAAATGATCTGAAAACAAAGATTATTCAACATAGCTTTTAAGGGGAAGGATACAAAAAGTTGTCTCAGAGATTTAACCTGTCAGTTTCCACTGTGAGGAACATAGTAAGGAAATGGAAGAACACAGGTACAGTTCTTGTTAAGCCCTGAAGTGGCAGGCCAAGAAAAATATCAGAAAGGCAGAGAAGAAGAATGGTGAGAACAGTCAAGGACAATCCACAGACCACCTCCAAAGACCTGCAGCATCATCTTGCTGCAGATGGTGTCACTGTGCATCGGTCAACAATACAGCGCATGCATAACGCCTTTTTGTATGACCAAACAACTCAATCTTTGTTTCATCAGTCCACAGGACCTTCTTCCAAAATGTAACTGGTTTGTCCTAATGTGCTTTTGCATACCTCAGGCGACTCTGTTTGTGGCGTGCTTGCAGAAACGGCTTCTTTCGCATCACTCTCCCATACAGCTTCTCCTTGTGCAAAGTGCGCTGTATTGTTGACCGATGCACAGTGACACCATCTGCAGCAAGATGATGCTGCAGGTCTTTGGAGGTGGCCTGTGGATTGTCCTTGACTGTTCTCACCATTCTTCTTCTCTGCCTTTCTGATATTTTTCTTGGCCTGCCTCTTCTGGGCTTAACAAGAACTGTACCTGTGTTCTTCCATTTCCTTACTATGTTCCTCACAGTGGAAACTGACAGGTTAAATCTCTGAGACAACTTTTTGTATCCTTCCCCTGAAAAGTTATGTTGAATAATCGTTGTTTTCAGATCATTTGAGAGTTGTTTTGAGGAGCCCATGATGCCACTCTTCATAGGAGAATCAAATAGGAGAAATACTTGCAAGTGGCCACTTTAAATACCTTTTCTCATGATTTGATACACCTGGCTATGAAGTTCAAAGCTCAATGAAGTTACAAAACCAATTTAGTGCTTCAGGAAGTCAGTAAAAAGTAGTTAGGAGTGTTCAAATCAAGAAAATGATAAGGGTGCCCATACTTTTGCACCGGTCAAATTTTGTTTAAATGCAGATTGCACATTTTCTGTTAGTACAATAAACCTCATTTGAATCCAGAAATATAACTGAGTCCATCAGTTATTAGATATATGAAACTGAAATACATGTTGCAAAAACCAACATTGTTATAAAGAAAAAAGGTTAACATTAATAGGGGTGCCCAAACTTTTACATATGACTGTATGCTTACATGCTGATATATTTTTGCACTTTGCCATTACCTGTATCCATTCCGTTATTCCTGTATTTGTGTGTATTTCACTTGGGTATACATTCCTTCCTCTTACTTGTATTTTGTTTGTCTATTTATTTATTACATGAATTTACTTAATAACATTTATTTTTTATTTATGATATATATCTCTTTGTGAGTGGTGTGTTCAGGATACTTTGTATCCACTTTTTGGTCTATGTATTTCACATGCCCCTGTACTTTATGCATGCTGGGAAGTCCTTTATGGTGAAGGTTCCCCTACCGCATTAGTATGTTTTTGGACATTTTTGTGGTTAGGGAAGTATAGATGTTATGGGATCATGTTGCATTAGATTGCATATGTAAGATTATTTATTCTTTATTTATTATGCTTTGCTTGTATTTATTCCTCAGCGCTTTACATACATTATCATTGCTGTCCCCATTGGGGATCACAATCTAGATTCCATATCAGAATGTCTTTGGAGTGAGGGAGGAAACCGGAGAACCTGGAAGAAACCCACGCAAACACAGGGAGAACACGCAAACTCCTTGCAGATGTCGCCCCTTGGTGAGAGTTGATCAAAGGACCCCAGCACCGCCAGGCTGCAGTGCTAACCACTGAGCCACCATGCTGCCCGCAAGATGCATTGAAAAGTATTTTTTTATTTCTATTTTGTGTCCTAAGATGTTGGCAGCAGAAAATAAAAAAACAATAGTGACTTAGGAAATGTTCTTGTTTTCATTACTCTGATATGGGAGAGAAACAATGTATCAGAAGCTATCATGCATTAAAACTGTAAAAGCAAGAAGGATACAACTGATGACAGGCTCATGACAAGGGTGATTGTACTATTTTATCATGTATGTCCATGAGAACTTTGCACACCTTTCTGTCTGTCTCTTGTGTATGTTATTCTTTCACAAACATGTCAAGCGACAAATTAACATTTATTAAAAATAATGTCGCTCTTCAGACTGTAGTATGGTCTTATCCAATGGTGGTGTTAATTGAATAACAAGTATTTCCCCAGTGTCAGACTGGGGAACATTAGGGCCCTCCTGAGCCTTTATTCTAAGGCTGGGGTCACACTGCCGTATGTTCTCTCACGGGAGAAAATCGGGGCCAATTATGCTAATAACACTCTCTAAGAGTTTGAGCCGAGTGCCATCTTACTGTGATCAGAACCATCTTTCATCCACACAAAACCAATTGAAGCTCATTAAAGAGAACCTGTCAGCAGGATTTAGCCCTACAGTTAGGTCAATATATATTTGGACAGAGACAACATTTTTCTAATTTTGGTTCTAGACATTACCACAATGAATTTTAAACAAAACAATTCAGATGCAGTTGAAGTTCAGACTTTCAGCTTTCATTTGAGGGTATCCACATTAAAATTGGATGAAGGGTTTAGGAGTTTCAGCTCCTTAACATGTGCCACCTTGTTTTTAAAGGGAACAAAAGTAATTGGGCAGATTAAATAATTGTAAATAAAATGTTCATTTCTAGTACTTGGTTGAAAACCCTTTGTTGGCAATGACTGCTTGAAGTCTTGAACTCATGGACATCACCAGACGCTGTGGTTCCTCCTTTTTGATGCAATGCCAGGCCTTCACTGCGGTGGTTTTCAGTTGCTGTTTGTTTGTGGGCCTTTCTGTCTGAAGTTTAGTCTTTAACAAGTGAAATGCATGCTCAATTGGGTTGAGATCAGGTGACTGACTTGGCCATTCAAGAATATTCCACTTCTTTGCTTTAATAAACTCCTGGGTTGCTTTGGCTTTATGTTTTGGGTCATTGTCCATCTGTAGTATGAAATGACGACCAATCAGTTTGGCTGCATTTGGCTGGATCTGAGCACACAGTATGGCTCTGAATACCTCAGAATTCATTCGGCTGCTTCTGTCCTGTGTCACATCATCAATAAACACTAGTGACCCAATGCCACTGGCAGCCATGCATGCCCAAGCCATCACACTGCCTCCGCCGTGTTTTACAGCTGATGTGGTATGCTTTGGATCATGAGCTGTGTGCCACGCCTTCACCATACTTTTCTCTTTCCATCATTCTGGTAGAGGTTGATCTTGGTTTCATCTGTCCAAAGAATGTTCTTCAAGAACTGTGCTGGCTTTTTTAGATGTTTTTTAGCAAAGTTCAGTCTAGCCTTTTTATTCTTGATGCTTATGAGTGGCTTGCACCGTGCAGTGAACCCTCTGTATTTACTTTCATGCAGTCTTCTCTTTATGGTAGATTTGGATATTGATACGCTTACCTCCTGGAGAGTGTTGTTCACTTGGATGGCTGTTGTGAAGGGGTTTATCTTCACCATGGAGTTTATTCTGCGATCATCCACCACTGTTGTCTTCCGTGGGCGCCCAGGTCTTTTTGCATTGATGAGTTCACCAGTGCTTTTGTTCTTTCTCAGGATGTACCAAACTGTAGATTTTACCACTCCTAATGTTGTAGCAATTTCTCGGATGCGTTTTTTCTGTTTTTGCAGCTTAAGGATGACTTGTTTCACCTGCATGGAGAGCTCCTTTGACCGCATGTTTCCTTCACAGCAAAACCTTCCAAATGCAAGCACCACACCTCAAATCAACTCCAGGCCTTTTATCTGCTTAATTGAGAATGACATAACGAAGGGATTGCCCACACCTGTCCATGAAATAGCGTTGGAGTCAATTGTCCAATTACCTTTGGTCCCTTTAAAAACAGGGTGGCACATGTTAAGGAGCTGAAACTCCTAAACCCTTCATCCAATTTTAATGTGGATACCCTCAAATGAAAGCTGAAAGTCTGAACTTCAACTGCATCTGAATTGTTTTGTTTAAAATTAATTGTGGTAATGTCTAGAACCAAAATTAGAAAAATGTTGTCTCTGTCCAAATATATATGGACCTAACTGTATAAGCTAAAGACATGGTCAATAATGGCACTGTGATGCTGATTAATATGGCACCTGATATAAAGGGATCGGCTCAATGGCTGATGAATATTCACCTTGTGAAGTTTTCTTAAAATGACGTCTTCTGTGCAGCTGTGGACTGAAATTTTAAAAAGGAGGCAGGTCACTGAGTAATCAGTGACCTGCACAAAACACAGAAGAGGTTGGAGGGGGCAGGAAACCAGAAGAAGACCCTGCCCCCATGTCCCGCCCCAAAGCACATGAGACATAATTTTGTGAAAATTTGACAAGGTGGGAATACATCGGCCAATGAGCGGATCCCTTTAAATCAGGTATCAGATTAATCAGCATCACAGAACCATTGCGGCCATGCCTTTAGTTAATATGGCTAAATCCTGCTGACAGGTTTTCTTTAAGGGCCATTATTCCTCAGTGCAGCTTTTTTACTCCCGTGGTTAACAACTGTATATAACAGATGACGCCCTGCGGCATTGACTTCAAATTCAGCACCAGTTTTGGAACCGATTGTAACCCTTTAAATGCTCTTACCATCACAACAGCAGTATCTAAGAGGTTAAAATAATAACCTGCTGTGATCATAATCGCGAGTGCCGATCGTTATCCTGAGGTCATCTGATGACCCCAGGATACGGTGGCTTTTAAGAATCGGGGGTTAGAAGGCTCTGACAGTGACAGACTGACAGGTCTCATGCACTGGGGCACACAGGTACTGAAACCTACAAGAAAAAAGAAGTATAACGCCAACAGTAAAATCAAATTATTTTTATTAGATTGCAAAAAGTACTACTACCATCATCAGCCATCATAATATTTTGTGACAGTAATTGCCACCATTTATTTGATTACATATTATTCCCAGGGATTTTGGCATACACATGACATTTGTGGTGATTATATGCTGGGGTATATTCAGGTTCGGACTGGGTTGTCTAGGGCCCACCACTACAGCCACCATAAACAGTTTTATGACTTGTTAGTTTTTATATAATATTAAGACAGGGATGTTAAATGTATTTGTAATATACCTTATTAGGAAAATAAGTTTCTGTCAGCAGCGAATAACGAGTCCTGATGTCTGTGAGCTTTGTCTACACCCGGCCCCTGATTTACAGTTGTTTTTTTTTTCTGAATTAGCAGCGGGGGGCCAAGAAAGTCAGGGAACTCATGAATATTCAGGACTCATCATTACGTGCTGGAGCTTTTGGTACAAATGAGTGACCCAACATTGTGCTATGGGGATCTGTCACTAGTTTGTTAACCTTAGTTAGGACCTAGGACTCCATAAAATTGATGACAGGTTCCTTTTAAAAAAAAATTCCTGGAAAACACGTTTAGGCTGGGGTCACACTAACCGACGAAGAATACAGTCCGTATTTTACATGCGTAATACGGAGAAATGTCCCCTAAATAGTGATCCGTATGTCATCCGTAATCAAGGTGTGGTTGCGTATTTTGCGCATGTAAGCATCCATTTGTAATCCGTATGGCATCCGTATGCCGAGATTTTCTCGCAGGCTTGCAAAATGGACATATAATGGAGCCCTATGACAGGTTAAAACCCAAACGAAAGAATTGATATAGACAAATATAATACATATATATATATATATATTTATATATACATGTCATTGAGACACATATATATATTTATATTTCATAGAGTTCTACATAGCAGAATAGCCGCTAATTCAATTGCCGGCTTCTGTAAAATCATTCTAAAACCTGACATGAAATGACACATGGTTTACATACAGTAAACCATTTCATTTCATTTCATGTATTTTTTTATATGTCTTTGACCAATAATTAGATTATGATTTGTGTTTAAAATTTGGGACGTCTAGGTGTTAAATTAAGGGGTTAATTCGTTGGAAAAAAATGTGTGGGCTCCCGCTGCAAAATCGCAATCAGAGAGGTAAAGCAGGTGAGTGAGGGCAGATTTTAATCACTGAGTCTGCGCGGTGTCCCCTGGCTGACCTGAGTGAACTAATGAGTGTGGGAAAAAATGCAGAAACTTTCCCACGCTCTTTAGTTCAACTCAGGGCAGCCAGGGAGGCTGCACAGAGATGAAATAATTCATTCTGGCAGTGGTTTACATGGGGCTGGTCGCATTAGCACCAGTCCCTGTGTAAACCACTTAACTCTTTCTGATGGATTGCAGCGGGGGACGTGACTGAGCATCGGAGAGGTAAGGATATGGTTGCTTTTTTGTTTTATTTTTGTGATTGGTCGATGGTTTATTTTTGGATTACCAGAATAAATCTTGTCAAAAACTAGGTGTCTTAATTTCATTAAAATAATTTTTAATTAATGTCTGTGTGTGTTTTTTAACCATTTAATAGTATAGGATTAATAATAGATAAGCGTCTTATTGACACCTCTCCATTATTAATCGGCTTAATGTCACCTTCCAATTGCAAGGTGACATTAATCAATTAATATTAACCCATTAGCCACTGCTACAGGGCAATTGGAATAAAGAGGATAAGTGTCAGAATAGGCGCATCTTATAGATACGCCGTTTCTGGGGGGAGATTTTTGTAGCCGGGGGGGGCAAAAACAATGGTCTCTCTCAAGGCTATTAAAATCTGCCCTCAGTCAGCTGCTTTACGTCTCTGATTGCAATTTTGCCGTGGGAGCCCACGCATTTTTTCCAACGAATTAATCCATTCATTTACCACCTAGACGTCCCAAATTTTACACACAAACCCCACTTTAATTATTAGTCAAATACATGAAATGAAATGGTTTACTGTATGTAAACCATGTGTCATTTCATGTCGGGTTGGGGAATGATTTTACAGAAGCCGGCAATTGAATTTGCTGGTATTCTGCTATGTAGAACTCTATGAAATATATATATATGTCTCAATGACATGTACAGTATATATATATATATATGTGTGTATTCTATGTGAATATATCTATTCTTTCATTTCTTTATTAAACCTGTCAGTGTGATTTTACTGTATAGCGCACTGAATTGCCGGCTTTTCTTAAAGGACACCGGGTGCGTATTTCTCGTACGTCACACATCTGGTCTGTGTGTAATGCGTATTTTTTGCTCACCCATAGATTTGCATTGTAAAATACGCGAGAGAAATATACGGCTGGTGGGAGCTACCCCATAGAGAATCATTGGTCCGTGTGCAATGCGTAGTTTTTACGCCTCTCACTTGTCCGTATTTCTTTCTAGTGTGACCCCGGCCTTAGGGTAGTTTCACATGAGCGAGGCCACTGTATGAAACACTCTGATTGCATCACGCAGTGGACCCGCTGTTAAGGTGGATTGTGCTGTCATTATACTGATATGTACCCCTATATAATGCTGGATGCATTACATACAATGCTATGAGTCAGAGTGAAATCCTTCAAATGTGTGTTCACCGTATGATGTACGTACAGTTTCCTATACACATTATGATAGCCCCCACAGTTCTGTATATATATAGTATGATGGGCCCCACATCTCCAAATATATATTATGATGTCCCCCACATCTCCATATACAGTGGGTACGGAAAGTATTCAGACCCCTTTAAATTTTTCACTCTTTGTTTCATTGCAGCCATTTGGTAAAGTAAAAAAAAGTTCTTTTTTTTCATTAATGTACACTATGCACCCCATCTTGACTGGAAAAAAAAACAGAAATGCAGAATTTTTTGCAAATTTATTAAAAAATTAAAAAAGAAAAACTAAAATATCACATGCTCAATATTGAGTAGAAGCATTCTTTTGAGCTAGTACAGCCATGAGGCTACTTGGGAATGATCCACCTGGATTTGTGGATCCTCTGTCATTCTTCCTTGCAGATCATCTCCAGTTCCATCAGGTTGGATGGTGAACGTTGGTGGACGGTCATTTTCAGGTCTCACCAGAGATGCTCAGTTGGGTGTAGGTGAGGGCTCTTGCTGGGCCAGTCAAGAATGTCAAGAATGCTCACAGAGTTGTTCTGAAGCCACTCCTTTGTTATTTTAGCTGTGTGCTTAGAGTCATTGTCTTGTTGGAAGGTGAACCTTTGGCCAAGTCTGAGGGTACGTGCACACGCTGTGGAATGCTCTGAGGATTTGGCCGCGTTGATTTGGTAAAATCCGCAGGTAAATCTGCAGGTCAAAAGACCTGCTGTTTTACCTGCAGATTAGCCTGCTGTTTTGCCCTGCGGTTTTTCATCTCCACAATGGAGGAGATGGCAAACCGCAGCGGAATCCGCAGAAAGAATTGACATGTCAATTCTTTCTGCGGTTTTGAAACCACAGCAAATCCGCCTGAAAAATTCTGCAGCATCTGCACAGCGTTTTTTTTTCCCATAAGTTAGAATGCTACTGTACACCGCAGCAAAAACTGCTTCGGATCCGCAGCGGCCAAGTCCGCTGCGGATCTGCAGCAGAATCCACAGCGTGTGCACACACCCTGAGGCCCAGAGCACTCTCGAAGAGGTTTTCATCCAGGTTATCTCTGTACTTGGCCGCATTTATGGCTTCTTCAATTGCAACCAGTTGTCCTGTCCCTGCAGTTGAAAAACAACCCCATAGCATGATACTGCCACCACCATGTTTCACTGTTGGGATTGTATTGGGCAGGTGATGAGCAGTGCCTTGGTTTTTTCCACACATACCGCCTAAAATTATCACCAAAAAGTTCTATCTTTGTCTCATCAGACCGGAGAATCTTACTTCTTGTAGTCTGGGAGTCCTTCATGAGTTTCCACACAGACTCATCTTACCTCTGCTCCTAGTATTCACTTGGTACATCACCCAGCTTTCCACACAGATTCTTCTTACCTCTCCTCCTAGTATTCACTTGGTATGTCGTTCAACTAACTCCTGCTCTACCCAAGTGTTATTTATGAGCTTGTTTACTATAGCTTGATCATATGCATCCGGTCCACTCTTAATTCTCTGACTAAGATGCTGTAAGGGTTCTGCAGCACAGGAGACTAGGGTAGGAGTGGGAAAACTGACACTGCACTGTGACTAGGCTGATACCCTACGATGGGATGGGCAACTCATTCCTTGTGAATAGACCCACCGACGATCCTAGGTTAATCTCAAGCGAAGACCTATAGATAGGGGTAATGGGTCCATGAAAGATCTAAGGACTGGGTAAAAAAATGGGTCACCACCTAATAGAAAAACAAAGAGAAGGCTGCAGAAACAAACTGAAAACAGAAACTAAGACTAGCAGAACCAGAGGTCCCAGAACTGCACTAATTATACACAAAGGAGGCAAAGAAAGGCTCCATACCAGACTTCAAGCTGATTAACACTGTTGTCCAGCAAGGAATGGGAGACAGGTGCAGGCTAATAAAGGGTGATACAATCACCTGACCCAAGACAAACCCAGCACCAAAGGAAAAAGACCAGCAGCCAGAACACTACAAGAAAATGGCAGATAGTCACAAACTGGAACAGATTGAAATAGATTCGCACAGGCCACTCCTCTCTGCTTCACACCTGAATGCACTTTTATAGCACATATATTGCATAGCACAAGTCTGCCAAGACATTAGTTTGCAGTGTGTATCCTATAAGTGTGAGATATAAATTAAGCCAGAATTGAACCAGAAGTGAACTTAAGGTAACTGGATAGTCATTGTAAACAATGTTTCTATTTTTCACTCTCACGCCTATAATCCTTCACTTTCTGCTAACCCCCCTGATCCCTATACCATGTAAGGAACTGTTCATCTCTTCTTCAATCCTCCCCATCCATCCCAACTCCTCCTCAGAACTGTTCCTTGACATGCAATTCTCTGTCTCCAAACACAGACAACCCCCTCATGCCCTCTGCCTTCTCCTGCTCCCATCTGCTAACACTTTCTCTGCTCTTTCTCACAGCTGGTGATATCACTACAAATCTTGGTCCTCCTCACCACATCCCCACAGTCATTTCTACCTCCAATCCATGCTCTATCTCAACTTTCCGTAACCTCTCTAACCTTATACCCATTCACCTGGCCCCCGCTACCCCAGTCCCACTAACAGTGTCTCTATGGAACGCTCGCTCTGTTTGCAACAAACTTTTCAACATCTATGATCTTTTTATTACTAACAAACTTTCCTTCCTCGCCGTCACTGAAACCTGGCTTGCCCCCTCTGACACAGCCTCTCCTGCTGCACCATTATGTATGGAGCATTATATGGGGCCCATCATACACTGGAGCATCATATATGGGCCCCATCATACTCTCGAGCATCATATAGGGCCCATTATATATGGAGCATTATATGGGATCATCATACACTACAGTATTATGTATGGGGCCCATCATATATTGGAGCATCATTTTGAGCCCATTATATATGGAACATTATATGGGGCTAATTATGCTGTATGGAGCACTATATGGGGTCCATTATTCTGTATGGAGCAATATATAATGCCCATAATAATGAGTAGAGCAATGTATGGGGGTCATTATTCTGTATGGCACACTATGTGGTACCCATAATATTGTATGGAGGTCTATATTGTCCGGTGTCTAAGCTATTGTAGAATCTACAATAGATATCACTCATGTAATGTTAGAAGTGAACTCTTTGGCATTATACTATACCAATATTTCTTATCTGTGCATTATGAATTGCGTTATGTGTTAAAAGGGCCCTCTGAGACTCTTTCGCCCAGGGCCCACGAAAACTTGGAGCTGGCTCTGGTCTTACGCCTCATGTACACTGGTATGGAGCCTCTGTGGCACTGCATGAAGCCTGCAGGGTGCCATTGTTATGTATCAGTATACCCCACTGAGCAAATTTTGAACACAGATTTTATGTCACTTAACTCAGTTCACCTAAGAGAAAAAGTATCTGCTCCTTTAACTTCATAACTTGTTTCACTACATTTAGCCGCAATAAGATCAACCAAATGCCTTATATAACAAAATCAGTTTTTCACGTCGCTTTTTAGGAATTTTAGCCCACGCTTAGCAGAGCTGCGAGAAATTCAGATGCTTCAAGTTTTCACGCATGAGCTGATAAAACCAGGTCTAAAGGCGATATGAATATATCCATCCACGCACAGATGTGTAATTATTTCTAAAAATCCAAGACTTCATTGAGCTTCACCAGTGCTGTACAAAAAAAAGAGAAGATAGAATAAGCACAATGAACCCTCTATTATAGCACTGGGATTTACAATCCAAAATCCAAGATACCGATGTTTATTTCCCTTTTCATGGCCAGATCCCCATTACATTGCTTGCTTGATGAGTGCTGTACATTTTATTCCCACCTAGTAGAAGAAGGAATGGAACCAGTCAATGGTAGACCCTCTCTCTCTGTACATAAGGCCCATAGCAGCTATATGGTCTACCTTTGTCGTTTGTACATCCTACACTGGAGGTAGAATTGTGGTGAAGCTTCAAAGTACCATGCATCAAAGGCGCTGAGACTTCTCAACAAGACATTAAAACTATCACGTTTGACTCTATTCTCCATGACTCTCTGCCCTATCAGCATCCAGGTACAGTGGGCACAATGATGTCTCTGTACTGTGACACCTGTGCTGGCTCACCTTGTATGCAAGGGCGAAGTGAAGAGGATTGGGTCACTGAGATTGAGTATAAACTTTATTGTTTTTTTTGTGAGAGGTGCCACAAAGGAGGCGTTATTAGTAGTGTTGAGCGATACTTTCCGATATTGGGAAATATCGGATCGGATTGGATCGGACCGATACCCAAAAAGTATCGGGTATCACCGATTCCGATACCGGAAACCCATGCAAGTTAATGGGACAGAAATATCGGAATTAAAAAACCCCTTTCTTTACTTGCACATCCAGTTCGGGAGAGGGGAAGAGTGTGGGCGGTGCGTGGGTGAAACTGTGTGTGTCTGTGTGTGCGGGCGGGGTCTGTACGGGCCTCTCGGGGGTCTGTGCGGACCTGCCAGGGGTCTGTGCGGGCCTGCCGGGGGTCTGTGCAGGCTGCTGGTGGTCTGTGCGGACCTGCCGGGGGTTGTGTGTGTGTGCAGGCATCGTCCGATGGGACTACAAGTCCCATTGGGCTATGCCTGCTACAATGACAGTGATTGACACATTAGCCAATGATGGGACAGTAGTAGTCCCATCATCCGGCTAATGTGTTGAATGTAAAAAAAAAAAAACATACATACTACATACATACTACATTCATACAACATACATACATACTACATACTACATACTACATACATACTTCATATATACTACATTCATATAACATACATACTACATACATACTACATATATACTACACTCATACAACATACATACATACTACATACTACATACGTACTTCATATATACTACATTCATACAACATACATACATACTACATACATACTACATATATACTGCATTCATACAACATACATACATACTACATACTACACACATACTTCATATACAGTCGTGGCCAAAAGTATTGACACCCCTGCAATTTTGTCAGATAATACTCAGATTCTTCATGAAAATGATTGCAAACACAAATTCTTTGGTATTATTATCTACATTTAATTTGTCTTAAATGAAAAAACACAAAAAGAATTGTCCTAAAGCCAAATTGGATATAATTCCACACCAAACATAAAAAAGAGGGTGGACAAAAGTATTGGCACTGTTCGAAAAATCATGTGATGCTTCCCTAATTTGTGTAATTAACAGCACCTGTAACTTACCTGTGGCACCTAACAGGTGTTGGCAATAACTAAATCACACTTGCAGCCAGTTGACATGGATTAAAGTTGACTCAACCTCTGTCCTGTGTCCTTGTGTGTACCACATTGAGCATGGAGGAAAGAAAGAAGACCAAAGAACTGTCTGAGGACTTGAGAAACCAAATTGTGAGGAAGCATGAGCAATCTCAAGGCTACAAGTCCATCTCCAAAGACCTGAATGTTCCTGTGTCTACCGTGCGCAGTGTCATCAAGAAGTTTAAAGCCCATGGCACTGTGGCTAACCTCCCTAGATGTGGACGGAAAATAAAAATTGACAAGAGATTTCAATGCAAGATTGTGCGGATGTTGGATAAAGAACCTCAACTAACATCCAAACAAGTTCAAGCTGCCCTGCAGTCCGAGGGTACAACAGTGTCAACCCGTACTATCCGTCGGCATCTGAATGAAAAGGGACTGTATGGTAGGAGACCCAGGAAGACCCCACTTCTTACCCCGAGACATAAAAAAGCCAGGCTGGAGTTTGCCAAAACTTACCTGAAAAAGCCTAAAACATTTTGGAAGAATGTTCTCTGGTCAGATGAGACAAAAGTTGAGCTTTTTGGGCAAAGGCATCAACATAGAGTTTACAGTAGAAAAAAAGAGGCATTCAAAGACAAAAACACGGTCCCTACAGTCAAACATGGCGGAGGTTCCCTGATGTTTTGGGATTACTTTGCTGCCTCTGGCACTGGACTGCTTGACCGTGTGCATGGCATTATGAAGTCTGAAGACTACCAACAAATTTTGCAGCATAATGTAGGGCCCAGCGTGAGAAAGCTGGGTCTCCCTCAGAGGTCATGGGTCTTCCAGCAGGAAAATGACCCAAAACACACTTCAAAAAGCACAAGAAAATGGTTTGAGAGAAAGCACTGGAGACTTCTAAGGTGGCCAGCAATGATTCCAGACCTGAATCCCATAGAACACCTGTGGAGAGATCTAAAAATGGCAGTTTGGAGAAGGCACCCTTCTAATATCAGGGACCTGGAGCAGTTTGCCAAAGAAGAATGGTCTAAAATTCCAGCAGAGCACTGTAAGAAACTCATTGATGGTTACCGGAAGCGGTTGGTCGCAGTTATTTTGGCTAAAGGTTGTGCAACCAAGTATTAGGCTGAGGGTGTCAATACTTTTGTCTGGCCCATTTTTGGAGTTTTGTGTGAAATGATCAATGCTTTGCTTTTTGCTTCATTCTCTTTTGTGTTTTTTCATTTAAGACAAATTAAATGAAGATAATAATACCAAAGAATTTGTGTTTGCAACCATTTTCAGGAAGAAACTGAGTATTATCTGACAAAATTGCAGGGGTGTCAATACTTTTGGCCACAACTGTATACTACATTCATACAACATACATACACACATAGTACATACTACATACAATATATACTACATTCATACAACATACATACATACATACTACATACATACTTCATATATACTACATTCATACAACATACATACATACATACTACATATATACTACATTCATACAACATACATACATACTACATATATACAACATTCATACAACATACATACATACTACATACTACATACATGCTACATATATACTACATTCATACAACATACATACATACATAGTACATACTACATACATACAACATACATAAAACATGCTACCGACAAACAACATACATACTACATACATACTACATACAATACATTCATACATTCATACAATACATACATATAGACATACAGTACATATAACATAGAGTACATACTCACCATCACTTGTCACTTTGATCCCCGAAGCCAGTGTCATCTGTAAAAAATATTAAAATAACAAACAACCGATATACTCCCTGATCCGCAGAAATCCACGAGTGTCCCATGGCGATCTCCCGTGGAGAACAGCAGCATCAGCTGATGCCACCACTCTCTAGGGGCCCCAGGAATACAGTGACGGGAGGTAGGTATCCTTCGGCACTGTATTCCTCCGCCACTGTAAAAAATAATCCCTAGTCTCACTTTTGGCATTCTGTGTGAGAAAGTTCCCACGCAGCTTTTGCCATAAAGTGAGACCAGTGAACTATAGTAACCTCTCAGTGATGCACTGCAGGAGATCGTCGTGGGACACTCGTGGATTTCTGCAGATCAGGGAGTATATCGGTTGTTTGTTATTTTAATATTTTTTACAGTGATATGACACTGGCTTCGGGGATCAAAGTGACAAGTGATGATGAGTATGTACTCTATGTTATATGTACTGTATGTCTTTATATATGTGTTGTATGAATGTATGAATATTGTATGTAGTATGTATGTAGTATGTATGTTGTATGAATGTAGTATACACGTAGTATGTATATAGTATGCAGTATGTATGTATGTTGTATGAATGTCGTATATATGTAGTATGTATGTAGTATGTTGTATGAATGTAGTATATATGTAGTATGTATGTAGTATGTATGTATGTTGTATGAATGTAGTATATAGGTAGTATGTATGTAGTATGTATGTATGTTGTATGAATGTAGTATATATGAAGTAAAATAAAATAGTTTTTATTACATACACATTAAGAAATAACAATTGAAAATAAATAATAAAAATAGCAACCTCTATTGTGGGACATGAAAGGCTAATCACCCCTTTAAACACACAAATATGGGCAAAAGGTAGAGACAATTATACTATAGCAGTTAACCAGAATTATATGAACAATATTGGGCAAAGTTCCCTCTCATTAAAAGTGCTCGGACAAAGCCGCAATTATAAAAAGCCCAGCATCAGCCATAGCTTATACAGCGCTTAGGAAAGAAACAAATGCATTAATTCCCGGCTTTTAGTCATAGAAAAAACTGCCCAAATACAGGTAACTATCCACCAAGATTAGTACCTTGGTATTTTGCTTGATCTTCCAGACCTTATCTTGACCTCCACTGTTCCTGTAAACTGCCATTTCTTAATTTCATTTCAAACTGAAGAAAGGGCAACTTGAAAAAGCTTTGCTATATTCTTATAGCCTTCTTTTGCTTTGTGGGATTCCACCATTTTCATTTTCAGAGTGCTAGGTAGCTGCTTAGAAGAACTCATGGCTGTTGTTTTTTGGCACAAGATTAGAGGAAGTTAGGTTTTTATCAAGCTGGGAATTTTGCAGCACCTGGCTTTTCCTAACAATGATAGTGAACAATCCATAATCCTAACAGGCTAGCTAATTTCTAAAACCTTGGTCAAAGTTATTTGACCACACAAATCTCAGAGGGTGCCAAAAATTGCATCGGCCCATTTTTCTTTTTGCAATTTTTAAAATGTAAAAATGACTATATATTTATATTTTGCCTACAATACAAAGTACTTGTGTCATCTTTTTATGTAGCCCTTTTAGAGATCATTTGGTAATTTTTTACCAGGGATGCCCAAATTTTTACATGCCACTGTATGCTATGTAACTGGAGTCCTGAGTTCTCTACCCACACATGAAGGCTTTTCTTGTATAAACTTGTACCCCGAGCGGTCTGTCGATCAGTCTGGGCAGGTATTGAAGGAAGAACACAAGGGTTTAGATATATTTTGGAGCTTTCCTATTATACTTTTAGTGACATTATATTACTAAATAATGGATGTAAAGTACATGCCTTGGATCCCTAGCTGTAAGAAGCAGCAGTGCCACACAGAGTGCAACTATGATAATTGCTAAATGATGTTTCTCCTGCCTAATCTGTGCTAAATCTTGGCTGTACGCTTAGGGTCCTTGTCTCGTGGCCTATTATAACCGCCGATATAATGTTATACAATGTGCAATTTCAACAAAAATCAGATTGTTATGTCATCAGGACAGTAAATCGAGCTCAACCGACGCTGTGACTAGTTTGTTTTCCTTCCTATATTGATTTTCAAAAAGGGACCAAGATAATGTGTGATCATAGGGTGCAGATAATGTCTGTAGTGAATGAGACAGAGGCGAAGATCACATTTTTTGGTTAAATGGAGCGATAAAAACATTTCGGGTTACTTCCTTTTTCTTAGTGATGTTTTCATCGGTGTTAATTCTGTTTTTGTATGTAGATAAATAGGAAGCATACATTAAAGGACTAATAGAACGTGTGGTGACATGAGAAGAGCTGACTACAAAGTATGCAGCTATAATGGTATGTAATGTTAATATTGTACATTTGGACCAGAAGGAGAAATGTGAATCATTATTGTTACAGACAAATGGAGAGTGATGAAAGACTTTAACAGTATTTGCACATACTACTACACTTTTTTTTCATGGCTTTGAAAAATTTTGCCAAACTAGCCATGTGTAATAGATCTAGTAGCTGTAGTCAGAATATGCTATGTACAATGTAAACCAACCAGGTTAAAGCCATCTCATTTTGCCAATATCTGCTCTGTTATCATTGGCACATTTTCCTTTAATACATTTTAATCCGTGATGACACCCAATGGCTGTGCACACTTTTTCCAAACTCATTCAAATTATTATTACTTAATACTAGAGTTGAGCGACTTTTGGTTTTTTAGGGTCGCGTTTCGTTTCGTGAAACCCGACTTTTCCAAAAGTCGGGTCGAGCAAGATCGTCCGATTATAGGGAAAAGTCGGGGTCGTCCCGAAACACGAAACCCAATGTAAGTCAATGGGGAATAAAAGTCGGCAGTGAGAGGAGGACAGGAAACACACCAACAGTGCCCATTTGAATGCCAAAAGCATCAATTCTTCTTACTTAAGCTTGTCAACCTTAATTAACTTCATAATACAAGTTACGCACTGAAAAATGGGGGTTATTTGGCTACAGACTGTGGGGGGGAGGGCTGGCTCCAGGTTTTCATGTGCCCTGGGCGAAAGAGCGCCCCTTTAACACATACCACAACTCATCATGCTCCGATACGGCAGAGAAATAGCGGTATAGTACAATGAAAAATACCTCACTTTTTACATCTCATGACGAGGCCCATCTATTTCTCCATACAGAATCATTGGTCCCATATAATGTTTGAAACAGTATATGATGAGCTCCACATAATGCTACAGTATATGTTGGTCCCCATGGATGAAGCTCTACTGTCTTATGGGCCCAAATAATGCTCCAAACATAATGGGCCCCATTTCTAATGCTCTAGTGTATAATGGGCCCTGTAAATGCTGCTCCAGTGTCTGATGTCCACCTTTGGAATGTTCCAGTGTATGGTGGGCCCCATCTATCATTCTCAGACGGTGTTAGGCCCAGTATGGATTGCACGTGATTGCACAAAGGTTAGAAAGGGTACCGTAGCCCCAGATAACATGTATGGATAGCGTACACATTCAAAATATATGTCTCAGGAGGCAGGCTCAGACGGTGTTAGGCCCAGTATGGATTGCACGTGATTGCACAAAGGTTAGAAAGGGTACCGTATCCCCGGATAACATGTATGGATAGTGTACACATTCAAAATATATGTCTCAGGAGGCAGGCTCAGACGGTGTCAGGCCCAGTATGGATTGCACGTGATTGCACAAAGGTTAGAAAGGGTACCGTATCCCCAGATAACATGTATGGATAGCGTACACATTCAAAATATATGTCTATACATCAGGAGGCAGGCTCAGACAGTGTTAGGCCCAGTATGGATTGCACGTGATTGCACAAAGGTTAGAAAGGGTACCGTTTCCCCGGATAACATGTATGGATAGCGTACACATTCAAAATATATGTCTCAGGAGGCAGGCTCAGACGGTGTTAGGCCCAGTATGGATTGCACGTGATTGCACAAAGGTTAGAAAGGGTACCGTATCCCCGGATAACATGTATGGATAGCGTACACATTCAAAATATATGTCTATACATCAGGAGGCAGGCTCAGACGGTGTTAGGCCCAGTATGGATTGCACGTGATTGCACAAAGGTTAGAAAGGGTACCGTTTCCCCGGATAACATGTATGGATAGCGTACACATTCAAAATATATGTCTCAGGAGGCAGGCTCAGACGGTGTTAGGCCCAGTATGGATTGCACGTGATTGCACAAAGGTTAGAAAGGGTACCGTATCCCCGGATAACATGTATGGATAGCGTACACATTCAAAATATATGTCTCAGGAGGCAGGCTCAGACGGTGTCAGGCCCAGTATGGATTGCACGTGATTGCACAAAGGTTAGAAAGGGTACCGTATCCCCAGATAACATGTATGGATAGCGTACACATTCAAAATATATGTCTATACATCAGGAGGCAGGCTCAGACGGTGTTAGGCCCAGTATGGATTGCACGTGATTGCACAAAGGTTAGAAAGGGTACCGTTTCCCCGGATAACATGTATGGATAGCGTACACATTCAAAATATATGTCTCAGGAGGCAGGCTCAGACGGTGTTAGGCCCAGTATGGATTGCACGTGATTGCACAAAGGTTAGAAAGGGTACCGTATCCCTGGATAGCATGTATGGATAGCGTACATATTCAAAATATATGTCTCAGGAGGCAGGCTCATACGGTGTTAGGCCCAGTATGGATTGCACGTGATTGCACAAAGGTTAGAAAGGGTACCGTATCCCCGGATAACATGTATGGATAGCGTACACATTCAAAATATATGTCTATACATCAGGAGGCAGGCTCAGACGGTGTCAGGCACAGTATGGATTTGACGGCCCAGATTACACAGCGGAGGAGCAGGGAGAGGTAAAGATTGCAAATGCTGGGGCCCTGCCCAAGCAAGGGGGGCCCACTCGTGGGCGTCGGTACTGGCACTGGGCCCCTCATAGTACAGCGGTGTGTCTGACGGCGGGTGTGCACCACCACCGTCAGAGACACTTGATTGCACTATGAGGGACCCTGTGCCAGTGCCCGCGCCCAAGAGTCGGCCTACCCACCTGTCGTGCGCTAGGTGGTGACCCTGGCCATGGGGGGGGAGGCAGCACAGTTAGGGAGTTTTAGAAAGTGGCATATGTTGATGTTGGACATTCAGCTGATGCAAAAGGCGAAATAGGTGAAGTACCAGGAAGAGGTGGACCAAAGCAAGCCATTTTTCTGTCACCCTATGTGTCATCAGGGGACAGATCATCCACATTTTGGGTTGACAGACGGGTCCTTTTTTCTGTCAGGATTGATCCAGCTGCACTGAAGACTCTTTCCGATAGCACACTTGCAGCTGGGCAAGCGAGCTCCTGTAAGGCATATTGGGCCAATTCAGGCCAGGTGTCCAGTTTAGCGGCCCAATAGTCAAAGGGGAATGACCTGTGTGGGAGAACATCGATATGGGAGGAAAAGTAGTTTGTAACCATAGTTGACAACTGCTGTCTCCTGTCACTTTCCATCGATGCAGTATTACCAGTTGTGTGAGCGGTATTTGAAAAATCAGTCCACAACATTGTCATGAAACCCCTGTCTCCAACGCCACTTCTGCTGTGTGCACCACGAACACCTTTGCCAAGCTGCCCCCGGCCCGTACGGCTCGTGTGAGAACCATCACCGCTGCTGTGTGCTGGGAATGCCTCAAGCAACCGATTTACCAGAGTTGCTTGTTTATTAGCCAATATTAGGTCAAGGTTCTCCTGTGGCATGATGTTTTGTAATTTGCCTTTATAGCGTGGATCCAGGATGCTGGCCAACCAGTAGTCATCATCGTTCATCATTTTGGCAATGCGGGGGTCCCTTTTTAGGATCCGCAAGGCATAATCTGACATGTGGGCCAATGTTCCCGGTGTCAATGATGCACTGCGAGTGCTGGGTGGAGGAGCACTTTCTGGCAAATCCACATCCCTCCAGTCACGCACAAACCCTATACCAGACCTTGCCACGCCAACATTTTCACTTGCCCCACGAGATGCATCCTCCTCCCCTAAGTAATCATCCCCATCATCATTCTCCTCCTCCTCTTCTTCCTCCACCTCATCCAGGAGAGGTCCCTGAGCAGACAATGGCTGAATGTCATCAAGGATTCCCTCCTCCTCTTCCTCCTCATCAACATTGGCTGCAGACGCCTGCTCCTTAAGGTGCGTCAAAGTTTGCATGAGCAGACGCATAAGTGGGATGCTCATGCTTAGGATGGCGTCGTCTGCGCTTACCAGCCGTGTGCATTCCTCAAAACACTGAAGGACTTTACAAAGGTCTTTCAGCTTCGACCACTGCACACCTGTCAACTCCATGTCTGCTCTCAAAGTGCCTGGCCGTGTATCCTCCCACAAATGCATTATGGCCTGCCTCTGCTCGCACAGCCGCTCCACCATGTGCAGGGTGGAGTTCCACCTTGTTGCAATGTCGATAATGAGGCGGTGGTTGGGAAGGTGGAGCAATCGCTGCAGCTTCTGCATACGAACGGAGTGTACAGGCGACCGGCGGATGTGCGCGCACAGTCTTCGCACCTTCTGGAGCAGGGCTGTTAACTCCGGATAATTTTTGAGGAAGCACTGCACCACCAGGTTCAAGGTGTGAGCCAAGCAAGGTATGTGGCTGAGTTTTGAAAGGGCTATGGCTGCCACAAAATTACGGCCGTTATCACTAACTACCTTGCCTGCCTCAAGATGTACACTGCCCAGCCATGACTCAGTTTGTCGCTTCAAGTACTCGGCCAGCACCTCGGCGGTGTGTCTGTCGCCCAAACACATAATCTGCAACACAGCCTGCTGACGCTTTCCACTAGCTGCTCGATAGGGGGACACATCGTGTGCAACAGTGGCAGCTGCAGATGGAGTGCTCGTACGACTGCGCTCTGTGGACGAGCTTTCGCTTCTGGAGGAGGAGGGTCGAACGCCTACAGCCAACTGTTTCCTATACCGTGGGCTAGGCAGCACTGTCCCACCACCGCTGTCCCCTGTGGACCCTGTATTCACCACATTAACCCAGTTCGCAGTGATGGACACGTAACGGCCCTGGCCATGCCGACTGGACCATGCATCAGTTGTGAGGTGCACCTTTCCGCTCACTGACTGCTTGAGTGCATGGACAATGCGGTCTTTCACATGATGGTGGAGGGCTGGGATGGCTTTGCGAGAGAAGAAGTGGCGACTGGGTAGGTCATAGCGTGGTACTGCATAGGCCATGAGTTCGCGGAAAGCTGTGCTTTCCACCAACCGAAAGGGCATCATCTCAAACGAGATTAGTTTGGCAATGTGGGCGTTCAAACCCAGTGTACGCGGATGAGAGACTGAGTACTTTCTTGACCTACTCATAGTGTCTGGGAGGGTGAGCTGGACTTGAGAGCTGCATATGGTGGAAGTAGCGGTGGACAGGGCGGACTGAGAGAGGGTTGATGATGGTGATGGAGTTGGTGTTCTTTCTGATGGCCTAGAATCAGTCTTTCGTTGATATAACAGTGGGATTCCCTGACTGCTGTGGTCTTGCAATGACACCTCAATATTTGCTGCTGTGCTAACCGGTGGGCTTACAGTGGGGGAAACAATGTAGCGTTGCTGACTACCTTCGTTGTGATCAGTTGCACATGTGGCACTTGAGGTTTGGTGTTGTGTCCACGCTTGCAAGTGCATGCTGGTTAAATGTCTAAGCATGCAACTGGTATTCAAATTTTTCAGATTTTTCCCTCGGCTAAAGGTCTTTGCGCACTTCTTACAGATAACCTTGGCCTGATCATGAGGATTTTGTTCAAAAAAGTGCCACACTGCACTCTTCCTACTTTGGCAGACATTTTGCGGCCTAGCACGCTGAGATCTTTTGACCCTCTGGACAAGCTGTCCAGCAACTCTTTTGATGTTTGGAACCTGTCTTTGGAGTGCTCCGGGCCTGCCAGATAACAGCTGTTGCGATGTCGATGTCTGCTGTGGATGCTCCTCATCTGAGCTATTGGAAGCAGCACCCTCTTCCCCCAATGGATGCCAATCTGGGTCAACAACTGGGTCATCCATCACCTCCTCTTCTATGTCATGTGCACCTTCCTCTGTGTCACCGTGTATGGTGGTATAGTGTGCGGGAAGGGGCACCTGAGTCTCATCAGGGTCAGAATCTGGCTCTGTACACTGCGAGGACAATGTAGTGCTCTGAGTGAATGTACCAGCAGAATCATCCATCAGCGGCTGTGCATCAGTGCACTTCATGTCAGATTCATCTTGGCCTGGGTAATTCACCATTTCACTTGATAATCCAGGCATGGTATGTGAAAACAGCTCCATGGAGTAATCAGTAGTATGGCCTGCGTCATCCTTCAATCTTGGTTGGGGTGAAGGACACAAGGAAAGGTGTGGTTTATGAACATGAGCCTCCAATGACGACTCAGTGCTTTTACTTTTTACAACTGAAGAAGAGGAGGCGATAGAGCCTGAGGCTGAGTCAGCAATGTAAGACAAAACTTTTTCCTGATGCTCTGGCTTTAAAAGCGGTTTGCCAACTCCTAGAAAACTAAGCGTTCAAGGCCTTATGTAGCCAGACGATGACGCAGGGTCAGCACCTCCTGCATTCGGTCCTATTTTGCTCTTGCCACTACCATCAGATCCACCACCAACACCATCATTACCAGCTGCCAACCCCCACCCAATTCCACGGCCTCTTCCACCAGCCTTCCTCATTTTTGGTAGAAATGTAGACAAAATCCAACAAACTATATAGTAATGTAAAACAAGGTACAAGGTGTCTATAGGACAGGGGAGATTTTGAATTTCTGCAGACACTTGTGGACACTGGACACTTTTGGATTGTGTGAGGCCCACTGATATCTGAGCGCTATGTGACAGGCTCGATGGCACAGCTGTGACCAAAGTGACTAGAGGATAAGGGAGATTTTGAATCTCTGCACACACTTTTGGACACTGGATGGACACTTTTGGATTGTGTGAGGCCCACTGATATCTGAGCGCTATGTGACAGGCTCGATGGCACAGCTGTGACCAAAGTGACTAGAGGATAAGGGAGATTTTGAATCTCTGCACACACTTTTGGACACTGGATGAACACTTTTGGATTGTGTGAGGCCCACTGATATCTGAGCGCTATGTGACAGGCTCGATGGCACAGCTGTGACCAAAGTGACTAGAGGATAAGGGAGATTTTGAATCTCTGCACACACTTTTGGACACTGGACACTTTTGGATTGTGTGAGGCCCACTGATATCTGAGCGCTATGTGACAGGCTCGATGGCACAGCAGTGACCAAAGTGACTAGAGGATAAGGGAGATTTTGAATCTCTGCACACACTTTTGGACACTGGATGGACACTTTTGGATTGTGTGAGGCCCACTGATATCTGAGCGCTATGTGACAGGCTCGATGGCACAGCTGTGACCAAAGTGACTAGAGGATAAGGGAGATTTTGAATCTCTGCACACACTTTTGGACACTGGACACTTTTGGATTGTGTGAGGCCCACTGATATCTGAGCGCTATGTGACAGGCTCGATGGCACAGCTGTGACCAAAGTGACTAGAGGATAAGGGAGATTTTGAATCTCTGCACACACTTTTGGACACTGGATGGACACTTTTGGATTGTGTGAGGCCCACTGATATCTGAGCGCTATGTGACAGGCTCGATGGCACAGCTGTGACCAAAGTGACTAGAGGATAAGGGAGATTTTGAATCTCTGCACACACTTTTGGACACTGGATGGACACTTTTGGATTGTGTGAGGCCCACTGATATCTGAGCGCTATGTGACAGGCTCGATGGCACAGCTGTGACCAAAGTGACTAGAGGATAAGGGAGATTTTGAATCTCTGCACACACTTTTGGACACTGGACACTTTTGGATTGTGTGAGGCCCAATGAATATCTGAGCGCTATGTGACAGGCTCGATGGCACAGCTGTGACGAAAGTGACTAGAGGATAAGGGAGATTGGATTGCTTTTAAAAAAGCAGTTTGCGGAGCAGTGGGTAAACAGCAATGCAGGAATGTCAGGAAGTCTTAGAAGGCAGCCCAACAACCAACACCACTGATACACCACTATATAGCCTCCCCTTGCACTGC
Source organism: Dendrobates tinctorius (assembly GCF_039654945.1). Lineage (NCBI taxonomy): Eukaryota > Metazoa > Chordata > Amphibia > Anura > Dendrobatidae > Dendrobates > Dendrobates tinctorius. The sequence goes on along the minus strand of NW_027361704.1, from coordinate 40,596,082 downwards.
ACACACAGTGACTGGTGTGTTGTGCAGGCCAAATTGCTAGCAGCAGAAGCAGTTTTTTTGTCTTCTCAGCAGGACAAAAAAAAAAATTGGGATTGCTTTTAAAAAAGCAGTTTGCGGAGCAGTGGGTAAACAGCAATGCAGGAATGTCAGGAAGCCTTAGAAGGCAGCCCAACAACCAACACCACTGATACACCACTATATAGCCTCCCCTTGCACTGCACACTCAGTGACTGGTGTGTTGTGCAGGCCAAATCGCTAGCAGCAGAAGCAGTTTTTTTGTCTTCTTCCCTGCCTAACGCTCTCCCTACAGAATCAGCAGCAACCTCTCCCTATACTAAGATCGGCAGAAGTAAGATGGCGGTCGGCGTGCACGCCCTTTTATACCCCCTGTGACGCCCACCAAAGCAAGCCATTCACTTGCATGCCCTTCTGAAAGATGGTGGTGACCCGTGCCTATGTCATCACGTTGCCCACAGTGTCCGTGGATCCTGATTGGCTGAAAAAGAGCGCAAAACAAACTTTTGAAAAGCGACTTTGGCGCGTAAGTCGCCGACCTCGTGGCCGACCTCATCCTAGGGTCAGGTTTCGTTTCATGAAACCCGACTTTGCCAAAAGTCGGCGACTTTTGAATTTTTTCGACTCGTTTCGCTCAACTCTACTTAATACTTGTATATGAATATGAATGAACTGTAATTCTGCTGTAAAACTTTTTCTCATCATTACAATTTGTTATGCATAAATTGTGCATGTCAAATAGTAGATGCAGAGACTTTGATTGCAGCGATATATCACTTACTGGGCTGCTTTCTGCAGTTCTGATGAAATTAGGCTGTGTGCCCACGTTGCATTTTTTATGCATTTATCCCGCTTTTTTGCCGCAGCGGAAATGCTTAAAAAACGATAATAAAACGCATCCCCATGCAATCCTATGGAATTCCGCAGTTGCTTTGCCCATGCTGCGGATTTTTCCACTGCGGAATCGCATAGTGGTAAAATACGCAGCATGTTCATTATTTCTGCCGAATGGCGTTGATTCCACCTCCATAGGATTGCATTGAAACGCTGACTTTACGCATGTGACTATGCCCACCATGCGTAAAGTGAGCGCTTCATGTGCGGATGGTACCCAGGGCCTAGAGGAGAGGAGACTCTCCTCCAGGCCTTGGGTACCATATTCCTGTTAAAAATAATAAAAAATAGAGATATACTTACCCTCCGTCGGCCCCCGGAATCATCCCACCCCTCCTGCCGTCAACTTCCGTTCCCTGTGATGCATTGCGCGAATGACCTCTGATGACGTAGCAGACCCTGGAAAGGTACAGGGCAGTGTTGATTGGGTACAACCCAGAGACCTTAAGGGTCTTCAGCTTTTTTTGAGTTTTTATAATTATTACAGTAAATTCATTAAGGGGTTTTCTCAGGTGGTCAAGCCCCTCACTGATCTCACTTGGAAGGGAGCTGATCTCAAAAACTGGTCTGCTCCAGCAGTGGCGGCTTTTTCTTCATTAAAAGAATGTTTATGTCTGCCCCTGTGTTGGTTCAGCCTGATTCATCTGAACCGTTCATTGTTGAAGTGAACGCATCGGAGGTGGGGGTGGGGGTGGTGTCTCAAGGACCCATCACTTTAACTTAAGACCTTGTGCATTTTTCTTCTAAGAAATTTTCTCCTGCTGAGAGAAATTACGATGTCGGGAATTGTGAGTTATTAGCCATAAAACTGCCATCCACAATCTGAGTCCTCCGTACATCTGTGACCTAGTCTGCATGAAACCTCCGATCCTCACAGGATCTTCTTCTGTACTCCCCTCTTATCTCCTCTTCCCACAATCACATACAAGATTTCTCCCGCGCATCCCCTCTACTCTGGAACTCTCTACCACAACATATCAGACTCTCGCCTACCATGAAAACCTTCAAAAAGAACTTGAAGACCTACCTCTTCCGACAAGCCTACAACTTGCAGTAACCACCGATCCACCAAACCGCTGCACGACCAGCTCTACCCTCGCCTACTGTATCCTCACTCATCCCGTTGTAGATTGTGAGCCCTCGCGGGCAGAGTCCTCTCTCATCCTGTACCAGTCGTGACTTGTATTGTTTAAGATTACTGTACTTGTATGTATTATGTATACCCCTCCTCACATGTAAAGCGCCATGGAATAAATGGCGCTATAATAATAATAATAATAATAATAATAATAAATAAAACTGGCTTTTGAAGAATGGAGGCACTTTTTGGAGGGGGCTGTTCTTCGGATCACAGTGATTATAGACCACAAGAACTTGTCCTACATTGGGTGTGCTAAATTTTTGACTCCTAGACAGGCGAGATGGTCGCTTTTTTTTCACACTTTCATTTTTCCATCACCTTTTGACCTGGTTCCAAGAATGTCACGATTCTGCTCTCAGTGGGCATCCTGGAATCTCGGCTAACTGGAGAGCTCTTGCTAGGTGGTTTTGGTGGTAATCTATGGTCTCTGATGTTGCAGTGTTTGTGTCAGCTTGTGATATGTGTGCTCATGCTAAAGTCTCCCATAACTGTCCGGCATTGGAATTGATGCCATTGCCAATACCAGATAGACCTTGTACTCATTTGTCCATGGATTTTATCACTGATCTCCCTCCTTCCAATGGTAAAATGGTGGTCTGGGTGGTGGTTGACAGATTCAGTAAGCAGGCGCATTTTGTACCTTTGGGAAGACTGCCGAATGCAGAGACACTATCTAAGTTGTTTGTGCAGCATGTTGTGCAGTTCCATGGCATGCCTCTGAGTGTGGTTTCTGATAGCGTACAATTTGTGTCCACATTTTGGAGGGCTTTTTGTAAAAGGTTGGGTATTAGCTTGACCTTCTCCTCGACCTACCATCCCAAGACCAATGGTGAGACGGAGAGGACCAATCAGTCACTTGAACAAATTTTGCAGTGTCTTGCCACATCTCAGCAGGATGATTGGTGCTCTTCATTGCCCATGGCTGAGTTTGCGTTTAATAATCGGATTAATCAGTCCACTGGCACCTCTCCGTTCTTTTGTAACTACGGTTTTCACCCACATTTTCGCGAATTTTCCAGGCTGGATTCAGGATGTCCAGGGGCAGATTCAGCAGTTCAACGGTTAGGGAAGGTTTGAAGGAAGGTCCAGAGAAACATTTGGGAGGCTCAGGGCAAACATAAACTTTTTTACGATAAGCGACGGTCTTTGGGACCTGTATTTCTGGTAGGAGATAAAATGTAGCTTTCTACCAAGGACATACGGTTGAAGGTTCCTTCTGTTAAGCTGGGTCCCAAGTTTATTGGTCCTTATGAAATCATTGAGGTTGTCAATCCAGTTGCCTTTCGTTTACGCTTACCTTTGTCCGAGGGGGAAAGACCTGCCCACCAGACAAACTCCAGGTATGTCTGGCAAATTTTAAAAATGGTTATTTCTGCGGTGGAAGGGACGCTAAATAAAAGAGCCACCTTGACAGAATGCAGCATTATTGCTGCACAAGGTGGCTCTTTTACTTAAAAACACCTGGGGGGGTGACAGGTCCCCTTTAATTTCCGTGGCATCTCACTTCCTTACCTATCACTCGGGTAAGACGACCAATATTTGGGTGGTGGGATTGGAAAAAATTAGAGTCTCCAATAGGGGTGGTTGTCCTAAGAGGCTGTTATTGCAAACTGAGTCTCGTTGGATTTTTAATCTGGGTTCTACTGCACCAACAGGTCTCAATGAAGAATTGTTATTTATGGGATTTCTTTGTTAACGATTGGACGATCCTAGCCCTCTTCTTCGTGTGAGCATTGACAAGCCCTTTAATCTCCACTCTACGACAACACTTGCCTATCTTGGAACTAGATTGGACGTAATCCGGAGGCATCTCTGCATTTGTGGTCCTTATTGACCTAAAATCTGCTATTCTATATGGACATTGTTTACATTGGGAATTTCTTTTTTATGTCATTGATGATATTTGACTATGCTGCTGTTATCTAAATCTGACTGATGCATTGTTTGGAGGAGAAATCCACATACATGCTCATTTGGATTTGGTTAACTTTTGGTACAACTTGTATATGTACACATTTCTTATTATGGCTTCCTGCGCCTGTTGGGTCTTTTCATGATCCTGGGACCATAATCTGTTTGGACACCCCCATTTTGGGGCTTACTTTATTTTTTAACTGTTGGGCTGGATATAGATGTTTTTTTTGTTCATTTTTCTTCTTTTTTCTTTTTTGTTTCCTTTTACTGTTTTTCATTTTATATACAGTATATATACAGTATATTTTTTAAATAACTATTTAATATCTTGCTATTATGACTTTATGGATACCATTTTGTATCTTGTCATGGAGAGTGTATGTATATTGATATACTCTCTCTTTTTCATGACTTAGGAGGGTGACTATATTTCGAGTTGGCCTTTGGTACATCTATGTTCTTCTTTAGTCACCTGTTTGTGAGGGCATTTATCCCTTCATGACTTTTGTATGACTTTTAACCATCTGGTTTACCATGCTCATATTGAGAATTTATACACTTTTGGACATTCGCTAATTGATTGACATGCTATTTATAATTATATATTATGCCTCTATCTAATTAATAAATATATTTCTCTATCTGTGTGTCTCTTCCCCCCCTTTTTTTTCTATTTTGTGTAGTCTGATGTTTGGTTGTTTTCTGTGTTGTTGTTTGCAGGGCCCTGTGAGTGTGATTGGTTTTATTTGTCCATTGTCTGTACTGTGGTTGCTTGTCAGTGTGCCCGCCTTAGGGTCCCGTTACATTTAGCGATGCACCAGTGATCCTGACAACAATACGACCCGGTCAGGATCGCCGGTGCATCGCTAAATGGTCGCTAGAGAGCTGTCAAACAAGCAGATCTCACCAGCGACGCAGCAGCGATAAGGTCGCTCTTACCTGTCACACCGCAGAGATGATGACGACTTCCGCCTGCATCCATGCATCGCTAGTCGGCGCCAGCAGGACGCCAACGAGGGAAAAAATGGCCCAGGACATTAGGGCGCGATCAGCGATATCCAGCGGGGGGGACCGGTCGCAGGTATGTGTCACACAAAGCGAGATCTCTAGCGATGTCGTTGTTGCGTCACACAATCGGTGACGCTTTAGCGATATCACTAGCGATCTCGCTATGTGTAAAAGGCCCTTTAGTCTCCCGGGAGCTGTGCGTGCCTCTCCTGATATTTCCCTTGAATCATTGTGCAGGGGCTTCGGCGTACGCTGGCTGATCGGTATCTGGCGCATGTGCTGTGTAAATTATCATCACCTCGGCTCCAGCATTCTTGCATGCCTGCGCGCGCAGAATACATTCCACTCAGCACAGGCGCATTTTGAATGGAGGTCTAGAGACGTCTGACCACTATACAATGGGTTCCCACCCACTTCTGCTTTTGCCGTGGCTATGCCAGCCACACCAGCGCGTCCTTGGACCTGATTTTCCAGGTATATATATGCTGATCTGGCCATGCTAACGTTACTTCCCCTGACTAAGCCGTGCCTGTTACGGCGATATGTATGGGACCACCCTTCTGAGCTCCCATTCTCGGTCCTGCCTATTATATCTTCCTACACAGATGACCCTATTTTGATAACCCTTCTGCTATTATGCTTCACACACCGGGGGCTGTTTCTTGTGGAGTCACACTCTGCCCATTTTTGGGCCATGATATTCTATTCTAAACTCATATACACTGGGCTTTGATAATAATTTTTTCTGCCCCAGTGTATTATTTCAAATATTCATGTCATATTTCTGATGTTTTTTCAGCCCTTATGGTGTCCATACAGGGTCCCGATATATGGTTTTGGCTCACATTTATAAACTATCTAGAGCCATAAACCTTCTTATTATGTGCACAGTCCTTTGGGGCTTTTTATGCTTGCTATGAGCTAATTGTCTTCAGAGGTTTGTTACTATATATCTGCTATATGTCATATACTGTATGTACCTCTATCCCATGTACTACATGTGCCTTGATTTTGTCTGTGCTTAGGCAGGTGTCCGTGAATGGGGTTAACCTTTGGTTTAAATTGTGTTTTATCATGCACTTTTTGTTATTGTGTGCCTATAAAACTTTTTCATATTTTTTTCTATACACTATGGTGTAGTGTGCATGCTTACGGTAGTGCTTTCCCTTTTCCCTAATTATAGTTGCTGCCTGCGGCGTTTGTAGCTTGCTCTGCTTGCCCTTATTGGTCCTGCTGCTTTTGCTGACAGTACCTGTGTCTGTTTAGTCCCCTCTTCCCCTCCCGACTCTGTGTTCTCCTTATCGAGTTTTTGACTGTCTGGTATTTGACTTGGCTTGGACACTGACCTGCTGTTTTGTCTCTTGTCTGTGGCATATCCGCTCTTGACCGGTACTGACCCTTTAGGCTTGTTTCTGACTCTGTGTTTGCTTATTCCTTTGGTACTGCGCTACAGACTAATATCAACTCGGCTTGTTTGACTATTCTGCTGCCACATGGTGGTGGCCTTGCTGCTGCGCTGCAGGTCTGCTCTTACTGTGTGCAGTCCTCCCTCCACCCCATTGCTATCTAGTGGAACTTGCTTCTAACTGCATTGCAGCAGCGTGACAAGGATACCATGAGCTTCTTGTGTCACTCCTATTGTGGGAGGTTTTTTTGCACCATTTTTCACTTTGAATAACAGGGACATTGTTTTTGTTGTGAGAACTGAACAATAAAGAACTGGTTGTGCTATCGGATTTCAGGTGACCATTCCTCTATAGCTTCACTGAGCGTGCATATGTTTTAGAAGGGGAGAGGAAAGTAAGCCATCTGTCTGAGAAACAAAGAAATGAGCATGTTGAAATGAAACAGCTCTATCCTTCTGTCCTCTGATATCCCCCAGTGGAAGAGAATTGGAAGGCCACCATGGTCATTAGATTGATGGATAGGTTCAGATGGCCTTAACCTAATGTTTCAGGCAATTTTTAGGTCTCAGATCCATGTGGCTTGCAGTCTGTTTGTTCGTACATGCATGTCAGATGCGCACATTGATTTCTGAGGCCTTAGGCCGGGGTCACACTAACCGACGCAAAATACGGTCAGTATTTTACATGCGTAATACGGATGACAGACCCCTAAATAGTGCTCTGTATGTCATCCGTAATCAAGGTGTGGTCGCGTATTTTGCGCATGTCAGCATCCGTATGTAATCCGTATGGCATCCGTATGGCGAGATTTTCTCGCAGGCTTGCAAAATGGACATATAATGGAGCCCTATGACAGTTTTAATAAAGAAATGAAAGAATAGATATAGACACATAGAATGCGTGTATATATATATATATATTCTATGTGTCTATATCTATTCTTTTGTTTCTTTATTAAACCTGTCAGTGTGAGTTTACTGTATAGCGCACTGAATTGCCGGCTTTGCTAAAAGACACCGGGTGTGTATTTCTCGCAGGTCACATGTGTGGTCCGTGTGTAATCCGTATTTTTTGCGCACCCATAGACTTGCATTGGCGTATTACGGCCGTAGTACGCTGACTATTGCAGCATGCTGCGATTGGCACGGAGCGTAGAATACGGATGAGAAATATACGCCTGGTGCGAGGGACCCCATAGAGAATCATTGGTCCGTGTCTAATGCGTGCTTTTAGCGCCTCTCACTCGGCCGTATTCCTCGCCAGTGTGACCCCGGCCTTAGGCTAAATTACAGCAAATTGTTGAGAACCATATTGACAAATCTGCTGATTTTTACACAGAGATGCCTATAGAAATTCCAGGCATATATATATTATTGTTCTTGTATCTCTTTCATTGTTATTTCCCCTCTTTTCTGGGGTACAAAATGGATTAATTTTTCCATAGTGGTCTAGTGCAGTGAATTGGTCAAGTCATACATATTTTTCAGCCTTTTTGCTGTGTTCTGTGATACAAAGCTGAATCTATTGGGCTGATTTCAGTCAACTATCTCTTCATGCCTGCACTGATCCTAGTGATCAGAGGAGTGGGATCAGAGACGGCTTAGAGGTTAGAGGTGAGGCTTCATTCCCACTCTACCCATCTGCTATAGAAATGATGTGAAAGGTTTGCCGTTACTGGGCCACCTTCACAGTTGGTTTATCCTCCCTAGGAGGCGCAAGTCAATTCCATCATTCCCCTATTTCAGCATCCCTCTTAGAATATTTTTTCAGTGTTTTTCACCCATTGACTTGAATGTATGGTGAAAAAACACTGAAAAAATGCACCAAAAATGCGGTTATCAGGTTTCGTGCCAAAACCTCATTCTGTAGAATAGGACTACTTTTTCAGCACTAAACTTTATCAGCATGCACAAGAGACAAATCTAGCATGCCAAAACTGCTGCAGAAAATGCACATCAAGGGTTTCAAAAAACTCAAGGAAAACATGTTTTTTTTCTGCTTCTTTCTTGCCAAGAGATCAGGCTTTGCAGCAGAAAAAAAACTCTGAAAAAACGCCTAGTGTGAACATACCCTAAGACGGCAGCCAGACTTCACATTTGGGATCCCTGAGCAAAAACGTTGTCCTCATCTGACATTTGGCCTCTTAATCTGGAGCTGTGCCTGTTTAATGCTGGTGCATTTCTTCATTGATATGTGTCTAGGGCTAAGTACACTAATCGAGATAATGGACAGAGAGAAAAAGATGACTTGTTCAAACAGCATTCTTTTAAAATAAAATAGAAGAAAATAGATAATTTATGTAAATTAGCGCAATAGTACGTGGAAGATGCTGGGTGTAACCAGTTTACCTTCAGCCTGAGTGGCAGATGAGAACGACATCTAGTTTTATTCTGGTTATTGGTAACATCAGGAGACGTGAATCACTAAAGTTATCTCTGCAGTCTAGATGTAACAATGTTGGTCTACTTTACATATGTACATTTGGTACAGCTGCAGGGCCTGTCTGTAGTCAATTGCCTAATTATTTTTGATGTACAAGTTAAAAATGTTTCCCATTGATGATCTCATTTTATTTCCCATTGCCTTGCAAAAAAGCATAGAGGGCGGCTTTATTCAGGGCAAAGCCATCTATTATTATCAAGGATTAAAAGATGGAGAAGGGCTTATGTCACACTGGAATGACAGCTATGAAATGTATGCAAAATATGTTTGTAGTTTATTGTATGTAATCATTGTATCTAGAAATCAATAGCTCCTAGAGTAGACAGGTCTCCAATGTCTATGTTGGTCTATATGTATTGCAGATTACAATTGAGTCATTTATATTGACTGGTCAGATACATACACTTGGGGGAGATTTACTTTAGGCTATGTGCCCACGTTAGCGTATTTAAACGCTCAGAAAACCAGACTCCTTCCCAGAAACCGCGTGCTTTATTTCCACGCGTTTTTTGCGCGATTTTTGCACAAAAAACATGCGTTTTTTATGCGTTTTTTCCGCGCGGTTTCTGGAAAGCTTGGAAACAACTAAAAACGCGTACCTATGCAGAAAATAATGAGCATGCTGCGTTTTTAGCCGCTAAGTGTTTTCTGAGCGGAAAAAAATGCATGCATTGGCACAAAAAGGCCAAAATGCATTAAATTTAATGGGAAGCTTATTTTAAGCGTTTCTGAAGCGTCTGATCTGGCACAAACGCTTCAAAAACGCTTAAAAAAAGCAACGTGGGCACACAGCAGAGGGGTTTTCTTCCAAATTAACAAACTATCACCTATTCAGCAAATAGTAAGTTAGGTAATAACTTCCTAAATTGGGACCTCTTAAAAGAAGTCTGTAATGGCCACGACACACATAACGACGCTACTTCGATCCAGCAGATGATACGATCAGACAAGGATCGTTGATGCATCGCTGGTTTGATCACTGGTGAGATGTCAAACAGACCGATGTTCCCAACAACGCAGCAACGACATGGCGACATACAGCGACCTTTGTAAGGATGTCGGCGGTCATTGAAACCCTGTCACACTACCTTTCTTCTGACGATGCAGTACCCGATGAGGGTGGTACTCCTTGACGTTACAGGCACCCGGGCGTGGATTAGCGTTGAAATTTCTGCACCCCCCCTAAGCTCCGAATGGTGGTTGCTACAGCGTTCTGATTGGCGGAGCTGTTTGTTCTTTGTTCCAAACCCCATGAAAAGGCAAATGTCGCATTGATTCTGTTCTTTGTTCCTGTCAACGTGTATCACAGATCGCAGTAGCGTTTGTCACGGCCCCTGGCCCTGCCGTCTCGGCCCCCGGGCCCCCTGCCACGCTCCCCATCAGGTGTCCCAGCGCGCGCGGCCATACTTACCGCGTCCGGCAGCCGCGCTCCTCCCAGCCCCGACGTCGGCTTCCTTCTCTGTGCGGCCCGCGGCTGGTGACGTCTCCACGGGCCTCGCGCATGCGCCGTAGGCCGCGGTCGGCTCTCCCCATCTGACCCGGCCTCTGGCGGCGCCCTGCCCTGATAGCGCCGCCGGGCCAATGGGAGCGCAGCGGCTGCTATATCAGGTCGTCCTCCCTTAATGGAGGCGCCTGACCGCTGTTGTTCATTCAGCACTTCTGGGTCCGTGCGCTCGCCTGTCATCAGGCTCCTTGCGCTAATCTATCTTGTCTCCTCCAGTTCCAGTCCTGTGTCCGTTCCTGCTCCAGTCCTGTGTCCGTTCCTGTTCCAGTCCTGTGTCCGTTCCTGCTCCAGTCCTGTGTCCGCACCTGTTCCAGTCCTGTGTCCATTCCTGTTGCAGTCCTGTGTCCATACCTGTTCCAGTCATGTGTCTGCACCTGCTCCAGTCCTGTGGTCGTGCCGGTTCCAGTCCTGTGTCCGTTCCTGCTCCAGCCCTGTGTCCGCACCTGCTCCAGTCCTGTGGTCGTACCGGTTCCAGTCCTAACTCCACACCTGCTCCAGTTCCGGGTTCGCACCTGTCCCAGTCCTGGGTCCATACCAGCTCCAGTCCTGGGTCTGTACCTGTTCCGGCCCAGTCTCCGTACCTGCTTCAGCACTGCCTACCTGACTCCATACCTGCTGTCCATCACAAGCCGTACCAACCCGGGTTCCAGCTCGCTGTCCTGCTCCAGTCCAGTCTACCGGATCTATTCCGAGCCGCCCCTCTTGGTTCTGGCTACCGTGGCATTCGAACCCCCGGACCTGCGCCTAACGGTCCCTGTATAGGGGTCGGCCACACTCGGTTGCTCGTTCGGGGTCCCTCGGTGCCACGGTCCAGAGAGTCCACTCCGGAGAACTCCGCTCTGCCTAGTGCGGTGTCCCGAGTAACAGTGCGGTCAGGCCATGGATCCCGCCGGAATTTCTCCTCCCGGTCAAAAGGAGTTGCTCTTTTTACGGGAGAACCAGGGGCACATCATGTCGGTCATGAAGTCCATGGAGTCCCGTCTGTCCGCCTTTCAGGCAGCCGATCCCGGGAATGCCGCTCAGCTGGCTGGTCTCCAGCAGGAGTTGAGCCAGCAGCGAGACGCTCAGTCCCATATTTTGTCCTATATGGCCTCGGTAGACAGTCGCCTGGGAGATCTCCAGTCCGCCGCCGCAGCCTCGGCCGCCCTCCCTAATCCTGCTCCGTTTCCCTCTCCTCGCTTGGCTAAACCACCCCGGTACAGTGGGGACCCCAAACAGTGTAGGGGGTTCCTAAACCAGTGTGGCTTGCATTTCGAGCTCCAGCCTCACCAGTATTCCTCCGATAGAGCCAAGGTGGCCTTTATCATGTCCCATCTGGAGGGAGAGGTCTTGTCCTGGCTAAATCCGCTCTGGGAGAGGGACGATCCCATAGTCTCTAGTATTCCGGTTTTTCTGGACACCTTTCGTAAGGTGTTCGATGAGCCTGGATGAATAGCCTCGCTTACGGAATCACTCTTCAACCTCCACCAGGGTTCCCTTACTGTCGGTCAGTAGGCCATTCGGTTCTGCACCATGTCCTCTGAGTTAGGATGGAATAACGCGACATTGGTCGGGGCCTTTTGGCGGGGGTTGTCGGGCAGAATTAAGGATGAGTTAGCGGGGCGGGATACTCCTACCACCCTCGAGGACCTCATCTCCCTGGCCACTCGAATTGACCTCCGGTTTCAGGAGCGCACCCGGGAATCAGCGAGGGACAGGAGACCCATTCGGCCTGCTCCGACCGCTAGTCGGCCCTTTAGCCCACTCTCGCCTGGTCCTGTACATACTCTGCCTCCCGAGCCTATGCAGGTAGATCCGGTCCGAATAACTGAGAGACGTTAGAGGGAGAGACGGGAGCAGGGCCTCTGTCTATATTGTGGAAGCGCATCCCACTTCATCCGCTCTTGTCCTGAGAGACCGGGAAACTCTTCCACCTAGGCCAGGTAAGAGAGGCCGTCCTAGGTGATTATGAATCCTCTCAGCCCCTTACACTTTCTGTTCTTTTACTTTCAGGGGAGAGGCGTGGGTCCGAGGTGGCCTATGTGGATTCGGGCTCAGCAGGCAACTTCATCCGGCGTGAATTGGTGGATAAGTATCGCATTCCCGTGGTCACCCTGAAGAACCCCCGGCTTCTCGCTTCTGTTGATGGCAGACCACTACAGGAATCCATCACCGCCGTCACGGAGGAGGTTGTCTTGCAAGTCGGTGCTCTCCACTGAGAAAAAGTGGCCTTCTACGTATTGCCCGACCTGTCTCATGCCATCCTACTTGGCCTCCCGTGGCTACGGACACACCAGCCGGTACTCAACTGGTCGACCGGGGAGGTCTTGCACAGGGGAGATCCTTGTCATGGTCACTGTCTGAACCCCATTCATCCGGTCGTTCCCACCCGCCCACCTCAGGAGCTCTCGGGACTCCCCTCAGCATATTGGGCTTATGCCAACGTGTTCGACAAGAAGGAGTCGGAGGTTCTCCCGCCACATCGGTCCTTCGATTGCCCGATCGAGTTAATCCCTGGTTCTACTCCTCCTAGGGGCAGGATATATCCCCTGTCTCCTGCGGAATCCACAGCCATGTCTGAATACATCGCGGAGAACCTCGCCAAGGGATTCATTCGGAAGTCTTCGTCTCCTGCGGGCGCCGGGTTCTTCTTTGTTAAAAAGAAGGACGGTTCTCTGCGCCCTTGTATCGACTATAGAGGATTGAACAGCATCACTATCAAGAACCGGTACCCGCTCCCTCTTATCCCGGAGTTGTTTGACCGTCTCAGAGGAGCCCGCATCTTCTCCAAATTGGACCTCAGGGGGGCGTACAACCTCATCCGCATCCGTGCCGGCGATGAATGGAAGACCGCCTTTAACACCCGTGATGGCCATTACGAGTACTTGGTGATGCCCTTCGGTCTGTGCAATGCCCTGGCGGTGTTCCAGGAGTTCGTCAATGAAATCTTTCGGGACCTCCTGCACTTCTGTGTCGTAGTATACCTTGATGACATCCTGGTCTTCTCCCCAGATCTTCCATCTCACAGGAGGACCGTCCGCCTTGTTCTTCAGCATCTTCAGGAGAATCATTTATATGCCAAAATGGAGAAATGCCTGTTCGAGCAGACCTCACTGCCTTTTCTGGGTTACATCGTCTCTGATGCCGGGCTGCAGATGGATCCTGAAAAACTCTCCGCTATTCTCAAGTGGCCTCGTCCAGTTGGCTTAAGAGCCATCCAACGTTTTTTGGGGTTCGCCAACTACTATCGGCAATTCATTCCGCATTTTTCCACACTCTCCAAGCCGATCTCTGCCTTACCCGTAAGGGGATCCCTACTAATTCTTGGACACCCGAAGCCGAAGAGGCCTTCCAGTCGCTAAAACAAGCGTTTTCCACGGCTCCCGTTTTGTTCCGTCCAGAGAGCAACAAACCTTTTGTGCTGGAGGTGGACGCATCCTCGACTGGCGCCGGGGCTGTCTTATCCCAGAGAACTGGTTCGGGCCGCCTATGTCCCTGTGGTTTCTTCTCCAGAGCCTTCTCCCCAGCTGAGTGTAACTACTCGATTGGCGACCGCGAGTTATTGGCCATCAAACTGGCATTGGAGGAGTGGCGTCACCTTCTAGAAGGAGCTGTCCATCCATTTGTTGTTTATTCTGACCACAAGAATCTAGCCTACCTCCAGTCCGCCCAGAGGCTCAATCCTCGACAGGCTAGATGGTCCTTGTTTTTTGCTTGTTTTGATTTCGAGCTGCACTTTCGCCCCGGAGACAGGAACACTAAAGCCGATGCCCTATCCAGGGTCTTTCAGCCGTATGAATCTGGGGAGGAACCTTCCCATGTTATTGAGCCCACAAAGATAATCACAGTGGCTCCGCTGACGCTGCTGTCTCCACCCCCGGGCAAAACTCTTGTGCCAGAGAACGTCAGGAGGAGAGTTCTTCTGCGGGGTCATTCCTCCAAAGTGGCTGGCCATGCCGGAATTAGGAAAACCCTGGCCCTCATAACACGGTATTACTGGTGGTCCACTCTTCGTCAGGATGTGGTGGACTTCGTCGCCTCCTGTTCTTCTTGTGCAAGGAATAAGACACCTCGTCGTTCTCCTTTTGGCCTGCTGCTTCCGTTACCGATACCGAAGTCTCCTTGGGAAAATATCGCCATGGATTTTATCACGAATCTGCCCCGCTCGTCTGGCTGTACGGTGATCCTTGTGGTCGTGGACCGCTTTTCTAAGATGGCGCATTTCCTTCCGTTAAGTGGCCTTCCTTCCGCACCTGGTTTAGCCAAGATCTTCGTTCATCAGATTTTTAGATTACACGGCCTTCCTCAACGAATTGTGTCTGATCGTGGAGTACAGTTTACGGCTAAATTTTGGAGGGCGCTTTGCAAACTTCTGGACATATCCTTGGATTTCTCATCTGCCTATCATCCGCAGACCAATGGGCAAGTGGAACGAACTAACCAGACGCTGACTGCATACCTTCGGCATTTCTCCAACGCCCATCAAGATGACTGGGTTGAGCTGCTTCCATGGGCGGAGCTCGTCTATAATAATCATGCCGGCGAATCCTCTCCCAAATCACCTTTTTTCGTAGTATTTGGCAAACATCCTAACATACCTCTTCCTGTCACCCCAGCCTCCGAGGTACCGGCAGCCAATTCCCAGTTCCAGGAATTCTCTGAGATCTGGTCCGAGACCAATGCAGCCCTCAAGAGAGCCAGCGAGCAAATAAAGAGACACGCAGACAAGATAAGGCTGGACCCCCCACCGTTTCACATTGGGGATAAGGTCTGGCTTTCGCCCAAGTATATCCGACTGAAACTACCCTCTTACAAGCTGGGCCCCCGGTACATTGGTCCTTTTGAGATCCTGGAACGAGTCAACGAAGTCGCCTACAGGTTGAGGTTGCCTGTTTCGCTCCGTATCCCGAACACATTCCATGTCTCTCTCCTGAAACCTGTGGTCCTAAATCGGTTTCATCCGGCTCCTGCTCCAGCTCCTCTCCCGGTGGGTTCGGATGACACCTTCGAGGTAAGGGATATTCTTGCCATGAGGAGAGTTAGAGGGAGAACCTTTTTCCTTGTTGACTGGGAGGGTTTTGGTCCTGAGGAGAGATCCTGGGAGCCCCGGGAGAACATCAACGCTCCCCGCATTCTCAGGAGATTTTTTGCCAACCACATTAGGGGGCAGCGTGAGGGGGAGGGTACTGTCACGGCCCCTGGCCCTGCCGTCTCGGCCCCCGGGCCCCCTGCCACGCTCCCCGTCAGGTGTCCCAGCGCGCGCGGCTATACTTACCGTGTCCGGCAGCCGCGCTCCTCCCAGCCCCGACGTCGGCTTCCTTCTCTGTGCGGCCCGCAGCTGGTGACGTCACCACGGGCCTCGCGCATGCGCCGTAGGCCGCGGTCGGCTCTCCCCATCTGACCCGGCCTCCGGCGGCGCCCTGCCCTGATAGCGCCGCCGGGCCAATGGGAGCGCAGCGGCTGCTATATCAGGTCGTCCTCCCTTAATGGAGGCACCTGACCGCTGTTGTTCATTCAGCACTTTTGGGTCCGTGCGCTCGCCTGTCATCAGGCTCCTTGCGCTAATCTATCTTGTCTCCTCCAGTTCCAGTCCTGTGTCCGTTCCTGCTCCAGTCCTGTGTCCGTTCCTGTTCCAGTCCTGTGTCCGTTCCTGCTCCAGTCCTGTGTCCGCACCTGTTCCAGTCCTGTGTCCGTTCCTGTTCCAGTCCTGTGTCCGTACCTGTTCCAGTCATGTGTCCGCACCTGCTCCAGTCCTGTGGTCGTACCGGTTCCAGTCCTAACTCCACACCTGCTCCAGTTCCGGGTTCGCACCTGTCCCAGTCCTGGGTCCGTACCAGCTCCAGTCCTGGGTCTGTACCTGTTCTGGCCCAGTCTCCGTACCAGCTCCAGCACTGCCTACCCGACTCCGTACCTGCTGTCCATCACAAGCCGTACCAACCCGGGTTCCAGCTCGCTGTCCTGCTCCAGTCCAGTCTACCGGATCTATTCCGAGCCGCCCCTCTTGGTTCCGGCTACCGTGGCATTCGAACCCCCGAACCTGCGCCTAACGGTCCCTGTATAGGGGTCGGCCACACCTGGTTGCTCGTTCGGGGTCCCTCGGTGCCACAGTCCAGAGGGTCATCTCCAGAGAACTCCTCTCTGCCTAGTGCGGTGTCCCGAGTAACAGCGTTGTTTGTTCTCGCCTGTTTCCCTGCAAGATCACAGTAGCATTTTCCAGCTGCGACATCGGACCAATAGAATATCCTTTTATTTGTCTACATAAAATTATTTGGACAACTATTGTGCACGGTAGGTGGATTTGATGTCATAAATGAGCTGTAATTTAACCCCTTCACCCCCAAGGGTGGTTTGCACGTTCATGACCGGGCCAATTTTTACAATTCTGACCACTGTACCTTTATGAGGTCATAACTCTGGAACGCTTCAATGGATCCCGGTGATTCTGACATTGTTTTCTCGTGACATATTGTACTTCATGTTAGTGGTAAAATTTCATTCAAATAACTTGCGTTTATTTGTGAAAAAAATGGAAATTTGGCAAAAATGTTGAAAATTTCGCAATTTTCCAACTTTGAATTTTTATGCCGTTAAATCACAGAGATACGGCACACAAAAAACTTGATAACTAACATTTCCCACATGTTTACTTTACATCAGCACAATTTTGGAACCAAAATTTTTTTTTGTTAGGAAGTTATAAGGGTTAAAAGTTGACCAGCGATTTCTCATTTTTACAACACCATTTTATTTATAGGACCACATCACATTTGAAGCCACTTTGAGGGGTCTATATGATAGAAAATACCCAAAAGTGACACCATTCAAAAAACTGCACCCCTTAAGGTGCTCAAAACCACATTCAAGAAGTTTATTAACCCTTTAGGTGCGTCACAGGAATTTTTTTGAATATTTTAAAAAAAATGAACATCTAACTTTTTTTCACAAAAAAAATACTTCAGGTTCAATTTTTTTTATTTTACCAAGGGTAACAGGAGAAATTGGACTGCAAAAGTTATTGTGCAATTTGTCCTGAGTACGCTGATACCTGATATGTGGGGGGGAACGACTGTTTCGGCGCATGGCAGAGCTCAGAATGGAAGGAGCGCAGGTTTGACTTTTTCAATGCAAAATTGGCTGGAATTCAGATCGGACGCCATGTCATGTTTGGAGAGTCCCTGATGTACCTAAACAGTGGAAATCCCCTACAAGTGACCCCATTTTGGAAACTAGACCCCCCAAGGAGCTTATCTAGATATGTGGTGAGAACTTTGAACCCACAAGGGCTTTACAGAAGTTTATAATGTACAGCGGTACAATTAAAAAATCATATTTTTTCCACAAAAATGATCTTTTCACCCCAATTTTTATTTTCCCAAGGGTAACAGGACCGTAAAAGTTATTGTGCAATTTGTCCTGAGTACGCTGATACCCCACATGTGGGGGTAAACCACTATTTGGGCGCATGGCAGAGCTCGGAAGGGAAGCAGCGCCATTTGACTTTTTGGCTGGAATTGAGATCGGACACCATGTCGCGATTGGAAAACCCCTGATGTACCTAAACAGTGGAAACCCCCCACAAATGACACCATTTTGGAAACTAGACCCCCTAAGGAACTTATCTAGATGTGTGATGAGAACTTTGAACCCCCAAGGGCTTCACAGAAGTTTATAACATAAAGCCGTACAATTAAAAAATCATATTTTTTCCACAAAAATGATCTTTTCACCCTCAATTCTTATTTTTGCAAGGGTAACAGCACCCTAAAAGTTATTGTGAAATTTGTCCTGAGTACGCTGATACCCCAAATGTGGGGGTAAACCACTATTTGGGCGCATGGCAGAGCTCGGAAGGGAAGCAGCGCCATTTAACGTTTTTGGCTGGAATTGAGATTGGACACCATGTCGCGATTGGAAAACCCCTGATGTACCTAAACAGTGGAAACCCCCACAAATGACACCATTTTGTAAACTAGACCCCACAAGGAACTTATCTAGATGTGTGGTGAGCACTTTGAACCCCCCAGTGCTTCACAGAAGTTTATAACGCCCGGGCGTGAAAATAAAAAATTCGTATTTTTTCCACAAACATGATCTTTTAGTCACCATTTTTTTTATTTTCCCAAGGGTAACAGGAGAAATTGGACCCCAAAAGTTGTTGTCCAATTTGTCCTGAGTATGCTGATACCCCATATGTGGGAGAAAACTACTGTATGGGCACACGTCGGGGATCGGAAGGGAAGTAGTGACGTTTTGGAATGCAGACATTGATGGAATGGTGTGCGGGTGTCATGTTGCCTTTGGAGAGCCCCTAATGTACCTAAACAGTGGAAACCCCCCACAAATGACCCCATTTTGAAAACTAGACCCCCTAAGGAACTTATCTAGATGTGAGGTGAGCACTTTGAACCCCCAAGGGCTTCACAGAAGTTTATAATGCCAGGGCATGAAAATAAAAAAAATCGTATTTTTTCCACAAACATGATCAATTATTCCCCAATTTTTTTATTTTCCCAAGGGTAACAGGAGAAATTGAACCCCAAAAGTTGTTGTCCAATTTGTCCTGAGTAAGCTGACACCCCATATGTGGGAGAAAACTACTGTATGGACACACGTCAGGGCTCGGAAGGGAATTAGTGACGTTTTGGAATGCAGACATTGATGGAATGGTCTGCGGGTGTCATGTTGCCTTTGGAGAGCCCCTAATGTACCTAAACAGTGGAAACCCCCCACAAATGACCCCATTTTGAAAACTAGACCCCCTAAGGAACTTATCTAGATGTGAGGTGAGAACTTTGAACCCCCAAGGGCTTCACAGAAGTTTATAATGCCAGGGCATGAAAATAAAAAAATCGTATTTTTTCCACAAACATGATCAATTATTCCCCAATTTTTTTATTTTCCCAAGGGTAACAGGAGAAATTGAACCCCAAAAGTTGTTGTCCAATTTGTCCTGAGTACGCTGACACCCCATATGTGGGAGAAAACTACTGTATGGACACACGTCAGGGCTCGGAAGGGAAGTAGTGACGTTTTGGAATGCAGACTTTGATGGAATGGTCTGCGGGTGTCATGTTGCCTTTTGGAGAGCCCCTAATGTACCTAAACAGTGGAAACACCCACAAATGACCCCATTTTGGAAATGAGAACCCCTAAGGAACTTATCTAGATGTGTGGTGAGTAGTGTTGAGCATTCCGATACCACAAGTATCGGGTATCGGCCGATACTTGCTGTATCGGAATTCCGATACCGACTTCCGATATTTTTTCAATATCGGAATTCGGCATCGGAATCGGAAGTTCAGTTGATTGACGGCCTGACGTCATCATGATGCGCGGTGTGTGCGCATCATGATGCGCCGTCATTTCGGGCCTTCCGGGGGTCTCTGCCGGCCTGCCGGGGGGCTGTGCCGGCCTGCCGGGGGGCTGTGTGGACTGCCCGGGGTCTGTACCGGCCTGCCGGGGGGCTGTGCCGGCCTGCCGGTGGTCTGTGCACCCTGTGGGGGTCTGTACCGGCCTGCCGGGGGGCTGTGCCGGCCTGCCGGGGGGCTGTGCTGATGTCCGGGGGTCTGTGCAAGCATCGTCCGATGGGACTACAAGTCCCATCGGGCGATGCCTGCTACCAGGACAGTGATTGACACATTAGCCAATGATGGGACAGTAGTAGTCCCATCATCCGGCTAATGTGTTAAATGTTAAAAAAAAAAAAAAAAAAAAAAAATACTACATACATACTACATGCTACATACATACTACATATATACTACATACATACTACATACATGCTACATACATACTACATGCATGCTACATACATACTACATATATACTACATACATACTACATACATACTGCATGCTACATACATACTACATACATACTACATACATACTACATGCATGCTACATATATACTACATGCTACATACATACCACATACATACTACATGCATGCTACATATATACTACATGCTACATACATACCACATACATACTACATACATGCTACATACATACTACATACATACTACATGCATGCTACATACATACTACATACATACTACATGCATGCTACATACATGCTACATACATACTACATGCTACATACATACTACATATATACTACATACATACTACATATATACTACATACATACTACATACATACCACATATATACTACATACATACTACATGCATGCTACATACATACTACATGCTACATACATACCACATACATACTACATACATGCTACATATATACTACATGCATGCTACATACATACTACATATATACTACATGCATGCTACATACATACTGCATGCTACATACATACTGCATGCTACATGCATGCTACATACATACTACATACATACTACATGCTACATACATACCACATATATACTACATACATACAATACATTCATACAATACATACATAGACATACAGTACATATAACATAGAGTAACATACTTACCAATACTTGTCACATTGTTCCCCGAAGCCATTGTCTTTCCGGAATAAATATTAACATAACAAACCACAAAAATACTCACCCACGATCCGAAGCAGTCCACGAGTGTGTCCCACGACGATCTTGGGTAGAGAACGGCAGCATCAGATGATGCTGCCGTTCTCTACGGGCTGCAGGAATCCAATGACGGAAGGTAGGTATCCTTCCGCACTGTATTCCTCCGCCACTTAAAAAAAAAAAAGTCCCTAGTCTCACTTTATGCCATTGCTGTGTGGGAAATTCCCACACAGCAATGGCATAAAGTGAGACTAGGGACTTTTTTTTTTTTTAAGTGGCGGAGGAATACAGTGCGGAAGGATACCTACCTTCCGTCATTGGATTCCTGCAGCCCGTAGAGAACGGCAGCAACAGCTGATGCTGCAGTTCTCTACCCAAGATCGTCGTGGGACACACTCGTGGACTGCTTCGGATCGTGGGTGAGTATTTTTGTGGTTTGTTATGTTAATATTTATTCCGTAGACGACAATGGCTTCGGGGAACAATGTGACAAGTATTGGTAAGTATGTTACTCTATGTTATATGTACTGTATGTCTATGTATGTATTGTATGAATGTATTGTATGTATGTAGTATATATGTGGTATGTATGTAGCATGTAGTATGTATGTAGTATGTATGTAGCATGCATGTAGCATGCAGTATGTATGTAGCATGCAGTATGTATGTAGCATGCATGTAGTATATATGTAGTATGTATGTAGCATGCATGTAGTATATATGTAGCATGTAGTATGTATGTAGCATGCATGTAGTATGTATGTAGCATGTATGTAGTATATATGTAGTATGTATGTAGTATGTATGTAGCATGTAGTATGTATGTAGCATGCATGTAGTATATATGTAGTATGTATGTAGCATGTAGTATGCAGTATGTATGTAGCATGCATGTAGTATATATGTAGTATGTATGTGGTATGTATGTAGCATGTAGTATGTATGTAGCATGCATGTAGTATATATGTAGTATGTATGTAGCATGTAGTATGCAGTATGTATGTAGCATGCATGTAGTATATATGTAGTATGTATGTTGCATGTAGTATGAATGTAGCATGTATGTAGTATGTAGTATGAATGTAGCATGTATGTAGTATGCATGTTGTATGTATGTAGCATGTAATTTTTTTTTTTTTTTTTTTTTACATTTAACACATTAGCCGGATGATGGGACTACTACTGTCCCATCATTGGCTAATGTGTCAATCACTGTCATGGTAGCAGGCATCGCCCGATGGGACTTGTAGTCCCATCGGACGATGCCTGCACAGACCCCCGGAGCCTGCACAGACCACCGGCAGGCCGGCACAGCCCCCCGGCAGGCCGGCACAGCCCCCCGGCAGGCCGGCACAGCCCCCCGGAGCCTGCACAGTCCCCCGGCAGGCCGGCACAGCCCCCCGGAGCCTGCACAGCCCCCCGGCAGGCCGGCACAGCCCCCCGGCAGGCCGGCACAGCCCCCCGGAGCCTGCACAGACCACCGGCAGGCCGGCACAGACCACCGGAGCCTGCACAGACCCCCTGGCAGGCCGGCACAGCCCCCCGAAAGGCCCGTACAGACCCCAGAGAGGCTGTACAAGGGCAGGAAAGGGTTTTTCTTATTCCGATACCGGAAGTCCCATAGACTTGAATGGGACTTCCAGTATCGGAATCGGCGATACCGATACTTTTTTTAAAGATCGGCCGATACCATCCGATACGATACTTTGAAGTATCGGATGGTATCGCTCAACTCTAGTGGTGAGCACTTTGAACCCCCAAGGGCTTCACAGAAGTTTATAATGCCCGGGCATGAAAATAAAAAAATCGTATTTTTTCCACAAACATGATCAATTAGTCCCCAATTTTTTCATTTTCCCAAGGGTAACAGGAGAAATTGGACCGCAAAAGTTGTTGTCCAATTTGTCATGAGTACGCTGACACCCCATATGTGGGAGAAAACTACTGTATGGACACACGTCGGGGCTCGGAAGGGAAGCAGTGCCATTTTGGAATACAGACTTTGATGGAATGGTCTGCGGGTGTCATGTGCGTTTGGAGAGCCCCTGATGTACCTAAACTATTGAAACTCCCCACAAGTGACCCCATTTTGGACACTAGACCCCCCCACGGAACTTATCTAGATGTGTGGTGAGCACTTTGAACCCCCAAGTGCTTCACAGAAGTTTATAACGCTCGGACGTGAAAATAAAAAAATCATTTTTTTCCACAAAAATGATATTTTTGCCCCCAATTTTTTATTTTCCTAAGGGTAACAGGAGAAATTGGACCCCAAAAATTGTTTTGCAATTTGTCCTGAGTAGGCTGATACCCTACATGTGGGGGTAAACCACTGTTTGGGCGCATGGCAGAGCTTGGAATGGAAGGAGCACCATATGACTTTTTCAACTCAGAATTGGCTGGAATTGAGATCAGACGCAATGTTGCATTTGGAGAGCCCCTGATGTGCCCAAACAGTGGAAACCCCCAATTCTAACTCCAACCCGAACCCCAACACACCCCTAACCCTAATCTCAGCCCTAACCCTAGCCCTAACCCAAGCCCTAACCCTAGCCCTAACCCTAACCCTAGCCCTAGCCCTAACCCTAACCCTAACCCTAACCCTAGCCCTAACCCTAGCCCTAACCCTAACCCTAATGGAAAAATGGAAATAAATACATTTTTTTTATTTTATTATTTTTCCCTAACTAAGGGGGTGATAATGGGGGGTTTGATTTACTATTTATGGTGGTTTTTATGTTTGGCGGCTGTCGCACGCTAAAAGACGCTTTTTATTGTAAAAATAGTTTTTGCATCACCACATATTGAGAGCTATAATTTTTCCGTATTTTGACCCACCGAGTCATGTGAGGTCTTATTTTTTGCGGGACGAGTTGACGTTTTTATTGGTACCATTTTCGGGCACGTTAAATTTTTTGATCGCTTTTTATTCCGATTTTTGGGACGCAGAATGAGCAAAAACCAGCGTTTCATGAATTTCTTTTGGGGGAGTGCGTTTACACCGTTCCGCGTGCGGTAAAATTGATAAAGCAGTTTTATTCTTCGGGTCAGTACGGTTACAGCGATACCTCATTTAGGTCTTTTTTTATGTTTTGTCGGTTTTATGCAATGAAAACTATTTTATATAAAAAATAATTATTTTTGCATCGCTTTATTCTGCGAGCTATAACTTTTTTATTTTTTCGCTGATGATGCTGTGTCGTGGCTCGTTTTTTGCAGGACAAGATGACGTTTTTAGTGGTACCATGGATATTTATATGCGTCTTTTTGATCGCGCGTTATTACACTTTTTGTTTGGCGGTATGATAATAAATCATTATTTTTTGCTTCGTTTTTTATTTTTATTTTTTAAGGGGTTCGCTGTAGGGGTTAACTAATGTGACAGTTTTATAGGGCGGGTCGTTACAGACGCGGCGATACCTAATATGTGTACTTTTATTGTTTTGGGTTTTTTTTATTTTCAAAAAATGAATTTATTGGGGAAAATTTTTTTTTTTTTTACTAATTTATATGGCGATTTTTTTAAAATTATTTTTACACTTTTTTTTTATTTTTTTTTTACTTTATTACATAGTCCCAGGTGGGACATCACTGTCCTGTGACAGATCGCTGATCTGTCACATCACAGATCACTGTGACAGATCAGCAATCTGTCACAGGCATTGAAGAAGACTTCCTCTTGCCTGCGCTTTGCAGGCACTGAGGAAGCCAGCTTCCTGCAGGCCCCCCGAAGGCCCCCGTCGCCATCTTGGATTCGGGGGCCTGGAGGAAAGGAGTCCCCCGCAGCAGCGCTGCACATTGCGCTGCCGTGGGGGGCTCAGGGAAGCAAGGAGGGAGCCCCCTCCCTGCCGATGCTTCTCTTTAACTCCCGGTACACCGCAATCATGTTTGATCGCGGTGTGCAAGGGGTTAACGTGTCGGGGGCGGTCCGTGACCGCCCCTGACACATTGTGCCGGGTGTCAGCTGTGATAATCAGCTGACACCCGGCCGCGATCAGCGGCGCTCACCACGTGGGCGCCGCTGATCGCAGTAGACGTACTATCCCGTCCATGGGCATAGGGGCCCGGGTCCCATGGACGGGATAGTACGTCGGATGTCAGGAAGGGGTTAAAGAACATTTTCTAATTTACAAAATCGATTGTAGTGAGGGTTGGCGGGCATGTCCAGTTGCGCACTTAAAATATATATTTTTTTAACAATTTTATTCAAATTTATTCCCATGACATTAATTTTATTAAATAAATACAATTTCTCTGCTCTCATTGCTCACCGCCGGGAGAGGTTGTTTTTTAAATCTGTGAACGGGCAGCCATTTTCTGTAGACTTTTTTGCGCACAACCTCATTTTCGAAAATACTGTACTGCACTTTTAATTTTATTATTTTATTTTATTTTGAACCGTTTTAAAACTTAGCTAACTTTATGCAATTCATTATTTCAGATGTCTTACAATACAGAAGAATTTATTCGTGAACTCATCGAATTGTATAGGTCTCTGCCATGCCTTTGGAAAATAAAGTCGTCAGAAAGGAAAGGACATTTTGGATATCAAACTTCAATCAATAAATTGTGACTCTGCCTGAATAATCCATTGATGAATTTAATAAAGTTTTTCCATTTTTCCTTGTCAGAAAGAGCTGTTATTATCTGACCCAAAGGGCTGAGTCTGTTAATGCAGCTCAGCTTCCAGCCGATTACTCTTTTGCTGAAAATAATAGCCACACCCTCATCTCTGATTAGCAGCTTAGTGTTAATATACAATGTACAATGAAAGCCGCTAATAAGGGAAAATCACATTTTCTCCTAACATGTGCAAGCGGTGAGTGCTGGAAGAAAATGTGATTATGGCGTGGGACTCATGGTTCATACCCCATTAATTGGTACCTGACCTTATATAAAAACTCCATGTGAGGGCACCTAAGCAACCACTTGAGAATGCAACATGTGAAACGAGCGTCGTGGCGAAATATGGAAGACCGTATATTAATTACATTATTGGTAAGCACCAGATCTCTCTTCTGTGTATCCATTCATACAAACTACTCTGTCTCTCCAGGTTTACTGGCATCTTTTATATGTGGACAGACTACATTTTCATTTGTGTTCATTTGTAGGCAGCAATGTACAGAGAAAGCTGCTAAACAGGTGTGTGCGAGGTCAGCTTTCTGAGACATGACTCATGCTACATCTGAAAACTCTGATTAGATCACAAATGCTGAACCCAGTAAACTAATTAAAATCAAGTGATCTCTGAATTGACAAAATATCTCTGAGGTTTTGGTTGGAAATGACGTCTCTCACTTGCTACGTCTCACATTACATAGTTGAAAACGCCTAGCAATTTTACATTATCTTTGTTACAAAAATATTGTCGGCCAGTGAGATTAATGAGCAAACAAAACGAAATTATTTTATTCCTCATCTCAGATACAATACTGATAAGAAAACCTGCAGTTTTAAGACTTGGTACTTTCTTCTTCGGAGATAAGAATCTTTGAATTACATCACTTTAAAGTAAGCTTACACATTTAAAGGTCATAAAGATAGGCAAAGAAGAATTACTATACAGGACGTACTTAAGGTTTTACTATTTTAGGATGGGAACACCCAAGAAAATTGCCAGGCAATGTTTCTATGATCTGCTGACATTATTTCCTAGTTTAAAGCAATACTGCAATGTATACAAGACATACAATATACAGTGGGGAAAATAAGTATTTGATACACTGCCAATTTTGCAAGTTTTCCCACCTACAAAGAATGGAGAGGTCTGTAATTTTTATGAAAGGTTCACTTCAACTGTGAGAGACAGAATCTAAAAATAAAAAACAGAAAATTACATTTTATGATTTTTACATAATTAATTTGCATTTTATTGCATGAAATAAGTACTTGATCACCTACCAACCAGCAATAATTCTGGATCTCACAGACCTGTTAGCTTTTCTTCAAGAAGACCTCCAACTCTGCACTCATTACAATTACACCTGTTTGAACTCATCACCTGTATAAAAGACACCTTTCCAGACTCTCAATCAAACACACTCCAACTTCTCTACCATGGCCAAGACCAAAGAGCTGTATAAGGACATCAGGGACAAAATTGTAGTCGTGCACAAGACTGGGATGGGCTACAGGACAAAAGGCAAGCAGCTTTGTGAGAAGACAACTATTGTCAAAATTATTGGAAAATGGAAGAAACACAAGATGACTGTCAATATTCCTCAGTATGTGGCTCCATGCAATGTGTCGCCTCGTGGGGTAAGGATGGTTTTGAGAAAAGTCAGGTAACAGCTCAGAACTACACAAGATTACCTGGTCAAAGATCTGAAGAGAGCTACAACCGCAGACTCAAAGCCATCATGTGTTAAAATCCTGCAGGGCACACAAGGTCCCTCTGCTCACTCCAGAAAATGTCCAGGTTCATTTGAATTTCGCCAATGATCATTTGGATAATCCAGAAAAGGCATGG
The DNA here is from genome assembly GCF_039654945.1 of Dendrobates tinctorius. Lineage (NCBI taxonomy): Eukaryota > Metazoa > Chordata > Amphibia > Anura > Dendrobatidae > Dendrobates > Dendrobates tinctorius. The sequence goes on along the minus strand of NW_027361704.1, from coordinate 40,568,780 downwards.
GAGAAGGTCATGTGGTCAGATGAGACCAAAATATGACTTTTTGGCATCAACTCCACTCACCGTGTTTGGAAAAAGAAAGATGAGTACAATCCCAACAACACCATCCCATCCGTGAAGCATGGTGGGGGAAACATCATACGTTGGGAGTGCTTTTCTACAAAGGGGACAGGAAGACTACACCGTGTTGAAGAGAGAATGGATGGGGTCATGTATCACAAGATTTTGGGCAACAACCTCCTTCCGTTATTAAGAGTATTAAAGATGGGTCATGTCTGGGCCTTCCAGCACGACAATGACCCAAAACACACAGCCTGGGCAACTAAAGAGTTGAACCGTATGAAGCATTTAAAGTTCCTGGAATTGCCCAGCCAGTCTCCAACCCTGAAACCTGAAAGAGCTGGAGATGATCTGTATGGAGGAGTGGGACAAAATCCATTCTGCAGTGTGTGCAAACTTGGTCAAGAACTACAGGAAACATTTGACCTCTGTAATTGCAAACAAAGGTTTCTGTACCAAATATTAAGTTCTGCTTTTCTATTGTATCAAATACTTATTTCATGCAATAAAATGAAAATTAATTATGTAAAAATCATACAATGTGATGTTCTGGATTTTTTTTAAGATTCTGTCTCTCACAGTTGAAGTGTACCTACAATATAAATTGTAGGCCTCTCCATTGTTTGTAGGTGGGAAAACTTGCAAACCAGCAGTGCATATAACACTTATTTTCCACTGTATTTCAAGACTTGAAGGTGTAATGAACAGGGGGCTAATATATTTTGCCAAATATCATAAAAGGCATCCAGGTAAATTCAGAAATTAAAGGGTAATGTCTGATTGGTGAGGATTCCAAGTGTTGGACTTCCACTGACCTAATACTGATAACCTCTTCTAAAGAATAATATCAAAGTAGAAGACAGTTGGACTCAGTAATTAAAGTTTACTATTGTGGAATGAAAAGTTATAATATTTTTCCATGCACTCTCTGTATTAAAGGGAATCTGTCAGTAAGATCAACCCTCATAAGCCATCTACATAGACATGTAGGTCATAGGAAGTTGAATAAAATGATATCTTGATATGTGCTATCTAATGTATAACTACAGAGAAATCTATATGTGTCTTATATATATGGTAATTGAACGGTTAAGATCTTTGGCCAAGACACTGATCTTCCTGAGAATCTGCCTCCAGAGCTTATTTTAAATGAAAAGGGGTGTTACCAGTGTGATATGCAATGGTTACCAGTGGGATGTGTAATTGTTGACACTCTGTTCTCCTGATCTCACTGCAAAGTTACAGTGGGGCAAAAAAGTATTTAGTCAGTCAGCAATAGTGCAAGTTCCACCACTTAAAAAGACGAGAGGCGTCTGTAATTTACATCATAGGTAGACCTCAACTATGGGAGACAAACTGAGAAAAAAAAATCCAGAAAATCACATTGTCTGTTTTTTTTTCATTTTATTTGCATATTATGGTGGAAAATAAGTATTTGGTCAGAAACAAGCAATCAAGATTTCTGGCTCTCACAGACCTGTAACTTCTTATTTAAGAGTCTCCTCTTTCCTCCACTCATTACCTGTAGTAATGGCACCTGTTTAAACTTGTTATCAGTATAAAAAGACACCTGTGCACACCCTCAAACAGTCTGACTCCAAACTCCACTATGGTGAAGACCAAAGAGCTGTCAAAGGACACCAGAAACAAAATTGTAGCCCTGCACCAGGCTGGGAAGACTGAATCTGCAATAGCCAACCAGCTTGGAGTGAAGAAATCAACTGTGGGAGCAATAATTAGAAAATGGAAGACATACAAGACCACTGATAATCTCCCTCGATCTGGTGCTCCACGCAAAATCCCACCCCGTGGGGTCAGAATGATCACAAGAACGGTGAGCAAAAATCCCAGAACCACGCGGGGGGACCTAGTGAATGAACTGCAGAGAGCTGGGACCAATGTAACAAGGCCTACCATAAGTAACACACTACGCCACCATGGACTCAGATCCTGCAGTGCCAGACGTGTCCCACTGCTTAAGCCTGTACATGTCCGGGCCCGTCTGAAGTTTGCTAGAGAGCATTTGGATGATCCAGAGGAGTTTTGGGAGAATGTCCTATGGTCTGATGAAACCAAACTGGAACTGTTTGGTAGAAACACAACTTGTCGTGTTTGGAGGAAAAAGAATACTGAGTTGCATCCATCAAACACCATACCTACTGTAAAGCATGGTGGTGGAAACATCATGCTTTGGGGCTGTTTCTCTGCAAAGGGGCCAGGACGACTGATCCGGGTACATGAAAGAATGAATGGGGCCATGTATCGTGAGATTTTGAGTGCAAACCTCCTTCCATCAGCAAGGGCATTGAAGATGAAACGTGGCTGGGTCTTTCAACATGACAATGATCCAAAGCACACCGCCAGGGCAACGAAGGAGTGGCTTCGTAAGAAGCATTTCAAGGTCCTGGAGTGGCCTAGCCAGTCTCCAGATCTCAACCCTATAGAAAACCTTTGGAGGGAGTTGAAAGTCCGTGTTGCCAAGCGAAAAGCCAAAAACATCACTGCTCTAGAGGAGATCTGCATGGAGGAATGAGCCAACATACCAACAACAGTGTGTGGCAACCTTGTGAAGACTTACAGAAAACGTTTGACCTCTGTCATTGCCAACAAAGGATATATCACAAAGTATTGAGATGAAATTTTTTTTTCTGACCAAATACTTATTTTCCACCATAATATGCAAATAAAATGAAAAAAAAACAGACAATGTGATTTTCTGGATTTTTTTTTCTCAGTTTGTCTCCCATAGTTGAGGTCTACCTATGATGTAAATTACAGACGCCTCTCATCTTTTTAAGTGGTGGAACTTGCACTATTGCTGACTGACTAAATACTTTTTTGCCCCACTGTATGTGTGATAGCAACATACAGTACAGCAGAACTGAGCTTTGTCTCATTACAAACAAATCTGCCGCTGTAGCTCTCCTTTCATAGTGGCGTCAGCTCTGCTGTAGAACTATGGTCGATTACAACTACAGTAACACTTCTTCAGCTTCCATCTCACAAGCAGCCAATGTGGGGGAAAAGGTAATACAGCTCAGTTCTACTGAAGGGAGATCTTAATGTTTCAGCATACGTAGACATTTTGAACAAGGCATTTGAGGAAGTCCTTTTTCTGCCTCATCTTGATTCTCCGCCACAGATCAAAGAAAGGTTTATGGTTGGATGAGTTTTGGGGTGGAAGAATTTGACTGACAAGAACAGAGCCCTTATTTTGACCCCATTGAACATCTTTAGTATGAAGTAGAGAAGAAATTGTGAGCCAGCCCTTGTCATCCAACATGAGTGGCTGACCTCACAAATGCTCTTCTGGACGAATGGGAAAATATTTCAACAAGTAAACTCCAAAATCTTGTAGAAAGCCTTCTCAGAAGAAAGGAAGCTGACATAGCTGAAAAGTAAATCCAAACTCCATGTTAGTGGCTATGGATTTAGAATAGGATGTCATAAAAGCTCCTGTATAGTGGGTGTAATGTGTATTTGTCCCAATACGTCTTTCTATATAGGAAATGCATTATTAAGCCGTATTCCTCTGGATAACTTGTACTGAATGTTACCTTTGTAAATAAGTGACTATATAATTGCAGTCTCATTATAGTGAATGGGTGTTTCCACTGTGCGTAGCCCAAACGATACCTACAGCTTTAAGATGATATTTTAATATACAGCCTATTTAATGTTATCAAGTGCTCAACTGCACATAAACTCCTTTTGACCTGAATGCTTTTAGATATGGTTGGCTGCTTGAAAACGAATGGAACAAGCCCTTTTCCTATGCAAGCTGTGATACATCGATTTATCTCAAACGTTTTCTGTTGTCACAAAGCAAATATAAACTGTGTATCAGTGGGAGACCTTTTTCGAAGTGTCTGCCAAAATATTGTGCCAACCGTGGGGCAGCAACAATAATAGAAGTCTGAGTCATCATCATAAGTCAATACATGAAGTTCAGCATGATGAATTGGCACATTGGCACCTCTCCCTATTGGTTAAGGGCCATCGAGTCATTGTGTTTTCTTTGGCTCTCCTTATATTTCTGTAAGTGATGTCCTACTGTATATGAAACGTGTAGGAACATTTTTTAATAATCATTACTTTTGTATTTAATGTGTTGTATAGTATATAATATCCTGATCCAAAATCAAAACCCAAAACCTTAATCCAAAGCATATTTCCTAATATTTCCTCATATAAAGAACAAAACAAAGAAATTATTGGACATCTGGACAATTGACCTTATGTATGGGAACTAGACCAGGTTAGACATTTTTAAAATGGGTCTAAAAAGTTATCATATTTCCAACTATTTGCCTGGTTTACTCATCAGTAGAACCCATGAATTTCTGGTAAAAAAGGAATATTATGTGAATTTTCAAGAATCATTTAGGGAGCTTTATTATTATTGTGTAAGTGGATAAAAATGGCTTAAATCACTTAATAATAATAATGATAATCTTTATTTATATAGCGCCAACATATTCCGCAGCGCTTTACAGTTTAACAGTTTCAAAACACAAGTCATAAGTAACAACGCTAACAATACAATAATTAAAGCAAAATAAGACTACCCTGCTCGTGAGAGCTTACAATCTACAATGAGGTGGGGGAGATACAAAGTACAGGTGTGTATTTACAATGGTGTATTTACAATGATAGTCCAGCCCTCTTGAGGGAGTGAAGGATGGATGGAGATAGTGAATGGGCTACACACGCACACTTACACATAGAATGATTTTGATTAGTGAACGTGACAGGCCGCTCGGAACAAATGTGTTTTGAGGGAGCGCCTAAAACTATGCAAATTGTGGATAGTCCTAATTTCTTGGTGTAGAGCATTCCAGAGGATTGGCACAACGCGGGAGAAGTCTTGGAGTCGTGAGTGGGAGGTACGGATTAGTGCAGAGGTTAGTCGAAAGTCGTTTGCAGAGCGCAGCAGTCTGTTAGGCCGATAGACAGAAATGAGGGAGGAGATGTAAGGGGGTGCTGCACTGTGGAGAGCTTTGTGGGTGAGAACAAGTACTTTGAATTGGATCCTATAATGAATGGGCAGCCAATGTAAGGACTGGCGAAGAGCAGACGCGTTCGAGTACCGATTAGCCAGATAGATGACCCTGGCTGCTGCATTAAGTATGGACTGGAGAGGGGATAGTCGAGTAACAGGGAGGCCAATTACTAGAGCATTGCAGTAATCCAGGCGGGAGTGGATCAATGCTATAGTGAGGGTTTTTGTTGCTTCCATGGTGAGAAAAGGGCGGATTCTAGAGATGTTCTTTAGGTATAAGCGGCAAGAGCGGGCAAGAGATTGTATATGGGATGTGTAGGAGAGATTGGTGTCAAACATAACACCCAGACAGCGTGCCTGCTGCCGGGGTGTTATTATAGTGCCACCTACGGAGAGGGAAATGTCAGATTTAGGCAGGTTAGTAGACAGCGGGAGCAGAATGTTGCATGAAAATGCTGCCACAGTAAATATTCAAAACATTTCTTTGCGCTGAACATTTACACCATTATCTTTCGGTACACATCTCTGGTCAAATTTAGTATGCCCTTAAAGGGATTTGGCCATGAACAAAGTTAATTTTAAAGTATATTTTATTCAATACATCTGTGAATAATAATAATTTCCACAATAGGATGTGCTTAAAATAAATGTTCCTGTGCTGAGATAATCTTATGAATGTGCCCCTGCTGTGTACTGTGTAATGGCTGTGTCTGACCATTCAGGGACATGATCTGATCATACCACAGCTCCTGGGCAGAGGAGGAATCAAAAGAGTATACAGACAGGACACCACGGGATCACAGCCGATTCTTTTTGTGAGGTGAAGCATTTCCCTGAGTGCTTTTAAAAAATGTGTGACCTCAAAGAAAGAATCATTTGTGATCCCATGCTGTCATGTCTGTATACTTTTTTATATCCTTCCCTGCCCAGGACATGTGGTATGACCAGACCATGTTCCCGCACTGTCAGAATCAGCCATTACACAGTACACAGCAGGGGCACATTTATACGATTATCTCAGCACAGGAACATTTTTTTTTAAACACATCCAATTGTGGAAATTATTGTTATTCCAAGAGCTATTGATTAAATTGTACTTTGTACATGGGAAAATCCTTTTAACTACACCATTTCTCCAGACACTTTTCAAAATTATTATGATAAACCTATCATAATAATTTTGAAAAGTGCCTGGAGAAATGGTGTAGCTAAAAGGATTTTATAGCGCCTTAAAAATTGCAATCAATTTGTCATATTATTTACTTTTTTTCTATCATTTATGACAATTTATGATGCACTTTGCACAATATTGCATTCATGGTGTATCCGTTCTGTTTGTATCCACACTGCCTTCAGGAATTTCATTTTCTGTCAATGACAATCAATTTTTAAATAAATAAGCTGAAAGACTGCACTAAACATATGCTGTTTTAGATTATTATAGGTTAAGTAATTGGCAATCTGGTAAAAATCTTACTTCATGCTCAGTGGTAAGGAGTTTTTTTCTAAATCAACAAGTAAATAACCGTTCACTCATAGTGGTTTTAAAAATGTTAAGGTACCTTTTACTCTTTTGAGATGCCACTGTTCTCAGGTATCCTCACTTTATTAATGTGAACCTCACAAGGTTTGTCCAGTGAGTCAAGTCAGATGTTTCAAAGCAAGACTCTGGCTGCACAGTTTGCCAAAGGGTGAAGGTCTTTGTAAGTGGACAAACTAAGCTCCAATGTAGATCCCTCTACCTATTTCACCAATTGGTGAAATTTTATGGGGTCACACTTCCAAGACACCATGTATTAGGTTGGTCACCTTTTGACCCAAGCATTGCCTGTTGATAGTCTGACCTTGGAGGGCCAGACCTTCTTATAATAACACTCTAACCATTTATTTGAGCAGTGGAATCTGTACTCCTAGTCAAACCTGGACTGGCTTATTCAGACCTGATGTGGATGACCTATAAGTCTTACCTGGCATGGAAATGAGTGAGAAGACCTCACAGAAGTGTCTTGTGAATAATAGAAAATTATCAATTAGAAAGGGGTTGCCCATCTTAGGCTGAAAGCCTGTAGTCAATACATGTGACTGAAGACTAGCAAATCCTCACGTCATGTACATTGCTCACTGTAAGGTTTGTCCATTGCTGGCGCAACAGAAGCGAGGGGCACGTGACCGCAAGTATGCCACTTCCATACATCCGGCAACATACTGACTACTACACTGTGTTTGGCCTTGCTCGCCCCAATCTAGTCAGAACGTAACGTATGCAACTGAAAGACTTGCGTTCACATACCTGCCTCTCTCAGGCCACAGAACTGTAGAATCCTCACAGTGCATAGTGTGCATGATGTGAGGATTCACAAGTCTTCAGTGACTGTGGACTAGTAGCCCAAGACCGTAAAAGCCTTTTAATAAATGAACTTGCCTTTAATACAGTATATCTGATTTTTTTCTTATTTTCTAACGTTTATAATATAAAACACTTTAAATTTGTGTTATATTCAATAATATAATAAATGCATTGCATAAGAGAATCTTAAATTAAACATGTCAAATCTAAATATGAAAAGATAAAATTCTACAGCAGTTATAGTCCTTGTTTTACCTCTTAAGAATAAGGACAGTGTATTTTTTTGTCATCTTTTGTTTTTACATATTTACATTGCAAGTATTACATTGCATTAATTATGCTGTTATATTATTGATGTTTTTTTTCTATTTTGCTATTCATTTAGATTCATTTCGGATATCATCTTTTTGCATCCTCCCGGGATATTTCACTATAATATTTATTATTTTTATATTATCATTCAGTATAGCAGTCAGATCGTGTGCTGAATAACCTTCATCAGACTTGGGATATATTTTAAGTTCTTAAAAAAGACATGACTCCTTTTAGGCGACGCTCTATGAATCTGGCACAAATCATAGCAGCTGTTGCTAGGTGTAGATCCTTTTCCTCTAGAATCAGATTACATGTTCAGATCTGTAAACTCACTTTAAACTGAACTACTGTATTGTAAGCCAATACTGCGCTTGATTGATCTTCATTAAACTTCCTTTCTCTGTTGACAGCCTCATTAAATAAATTACACAGTTAATAAGGCAGGAAATTACATCTATCAGAGTGTAAACTCATATGCATAGGGAGATGCTCCATTTGTTTCATTATATTGTGTTAAACATCTTTTTACGATAGTTACAAAATTTTGTCACTTTGGTTCCTATAAGTTTCAGTAATTAAGATTTTTTTTATTGGCCTAGGTTGCTAACATGCTAACTAACGTCAACCATGTTGACCGGTTTGGCCAATAATCTAATGTGTATGGTGGCCCCTGAGTCTCATAAGGATCCAGCACGTCCAGGTGAGAATAACAATATTTTTTATTTTAATTCTATTTTTTTATAGGGATATGGCATCAGCTCTAGTGAACACAGCGATGCCGGGCTCTCGGCATCGCTGTGCTGATCGCTGGTGAAGCTGTCTGTTTGACAGCTCACCAGCGATCACATAGCGACTTACCAGCGATCCTGACACGTTGATATCGTTGTCAGGATCGCTGGTAAGTCGCTATGTGTGACTCCAGCATTACAAAAATAAGCTCATGGTTGCCATTTACAGGAGACTCTGTACAAATACAAATAACACATTATTTGTGGAGATTAGTAAAGATTGTGCATAAAATAGTCCAATTGCTTTTTTTCCGAATGTAACCCATAATAAAAAAATGTTATAAATGAGACACTTGCTTGTGTGTGTATGGCTAAATGGCTCCTATAGGGCTCATCTTGCAAAACAAGACCTCAAACAGCTATGTTGATGTAAAAACAAAAAAGTTATGATAATGACTGTGGGACGCAAAAAAACAACAAAAACACTCTGCCATTCATGTCTATGGGTCCTTGGAAAACATCGGATAGCAGTGGGATGACATTCGAGTGCTGTACAATTATCATAGACACAATATATGTAGAAGATGGAGAAACTTTTTTTTCTCCACATCCAAGAAAATCTAATCACACTATGATAACATTCTGATCAAACACTGATTAGAGTCTGATCAGAGTGTGATTAGCATTATCGGACAAATTTTCTCAAATGAGAGAAAATAGGTTGTATGACCCTAGCCTTAGGTAATACTAAGGGAACTAAGGGAGGATGAAAAAATTGAAGCTGAGGGGGGCCACCATGACTCTCCAAGGGCCAACATATAGATGGAGACAGCAATGACGACAATGGCCTTATTTTTTCAAACCAACATTTATTCCTTTCTGGCAAATGGGTGCAAACTGTATGTCCATATTTCAGGTGATCCCCCACAATCTGGCATAACGTAACGTCAGAGAGATGGCAGTGGCTGGCTCTTATACACAGATGAGTTCCTGCTGTGTGTCTGGGACTGGACCTAGCCTTCAATCCCAGCACTTTATCCCTTCAGATACTGCTGTCAGTAGTGACAGTGATAGGTGATTAAGTTGAAGGAGATTGCTCCATTTGTCATCTCATTAACACCCAGGCCACACGATCACAGGGAGCTCATGGGTTGCAATGGCAATAGAGAGCCTAAAAATGGCCTTCATGTCTGTCACATCTGTGTGAGCCTATCAGATCGTGCCAGAGATGGTCATACATGCTAACTATCAGTCAAACACTGACATATTATATAATTCACTGTACAACATATTGTAGGATATGTATGCGATCACTGGATCCCATGTTCAATTCCCACTGTGAGATAGAAAATAAAATAATTTTTTTTAATGTTCAAAAAAGTGAAAACTAAAGGATCAAAAGTTGCAATATTAAAAATAAAAAGTGGTTTATTTGTAACCCTTCCATCTTACAAAAATGACTTGCAATCACTGGGCTTTTTGTAATGATCCATAATGCTAAACTATGTCATTTTTCATCCTGCATAGTTACCGCCATTAAAAAAATATATCAAAAACTATGAAATAATTGTTGCTTATATTAATATTTTCTAAAAAAAAAAGTTATCAACTGATCAAAAAATCGTATGTATTCTAAAATGGTGCCAATAAAAATAAGTTTGTTACGTAAAAACCCCAAGACTCTGCAGATAGAAAAAAAAGGTAATCAAAACTACATCTTATCACGCAAAGAAATAAGCCGCCTTACAGCTCTGCTGAGATAAAATTGTGACACTTATGGCTTTCAGAATTCCAGCAACCCAATTCAAATGGTTTTATTTTTCCAGAGAGATTGCATATTGTATTATACAAAGATATTAAGAAATAAATAAGGCTATAGAAATTTGGTATCTCCATAATCATGTTGACCCACAGAATTAAGTTAAGCAGTAACTTTATTCTGTTATTATTTATTTCATAAACTAATAGTACGCATACTATTAGAAACTTTGTAATATATCTCATCTGGATTGATCTTGCATTTTTTTAAAAAAAATCAATACAGGAGAATAAGTGAAGATAGATTTTTATACTTTTGTGAGTCACTACTTAATATGACGTTAGTCACAACTCACAGACTTGCCGTGAGGCCGGATAGTCAAGAGGTCAGGGGTCAGTACCAAGTGGGCTCGTAATAGAAAAAGACAAAAGAATAGTTAGGTAACAGTTCAAGGTCAGAGTATCATGAAGATAGTAGATCAAGACAAAGGGGTAAGGTAAATGCAAGGTCAGCAACAGAGATCAGAATACAGTTGAGAGAGGAGATGACAGTTACTACTGATAATATTTCTTCTCCTCCCCACTAACCACTCTCTCTCTACATAGAAACTTAGGCCTCTTTCACACTTCAGTTTTTTGGATCAGTCAAAATCCGCCAAAAGGACGGATGGCGGATCCGTTGTAGAACTGATGACAACGGATGCCACCCATCCGTTTTTTTGACGGATCCGACAAATGAAGAATTTTAAAGGAATCGCAGCGTGGAAAAGGAGAGAGAGAGAGAGAGAGAGAGAGAGAGAGAGATTAAATCAGTGTCTGGAGGATCCGCCAGAGAAAAAAACGTTGCAAGCTCCGTTTTCAAATCTTTGAGGATGGTGACGGACAGCAACTTTTGGCGGATCCGCAAAAAAAACGGATGCAACGCACGGCAATCCGTCACAATCCGCCTATAATGAAAGTCAATGGGGAAAAAAACGGATCCTCAAAAAAAAATTGCGGATCCGTTTTTTTCAAAACCTGGCGGATTGTGACTGATTGTAAAAAACTGAAGTGTGAAAGAGGCCTTATTAGTAGCAACTGCCATCTCCTATCTCCGTAATGGGAAAGTCTGTCTTCACTGAACATAGCTTTTACCCTGGAATCGAGAATTTTGAGAATGAATGATCAATCCAGAAGGAGAAAGAAGCAGATTTCTCTAAAATGATATATTACAAAGTTGCTTATTTTCATTTGGACTATCGATTTATGAAATAAAAAATGCAGAAATGGATATTCTTGAACACTTTACTTGTGCAGCATGGCAAATAGCGTAACATTTAAAACTGAAAGAAAAAATAGCAGAATTGCTGATTGTTTATATTACTTCTCATAAAGAGTTAGTCAAAGTTTAATAATTTGTTATTTGTACCCCAAAAATATGCCACTGACAAACATAACTAACCCCCCAAGAAACAAGTCCTCATATGAATAGAAAAAGGGGCTAAAGACAGAACAAGAGAGAAAAAAAAAAGAGGAAAAAAAAGATGACTGTGAAAAATAGGAATCTTAACTTTATAAAAGTTACAATAGAGGGCACAATTATACATGCAAAATTCTTTCAACATATTTGCATATCTTTGCCGGTGAGCCAACACCTACTTCCACCAAAACCCTACTAACATTTAGATGCTAAACCACCTTAAAAAATCTGATAGCCCCCAGCTTTCTTAGGACCCCTAGGCCTATGCCTAACAAGCTCCGGCCATCCCTCAATGAGGATGTCATGCGTGGGAAGAAATTTGGTTTACGCTGTAATAATCTGACTTGTAGAACAATCACTTTTTCTTCACTTATTACACAAGAAACTTTTAATATAACACAACTCCTGTGGATCAGAATTTGAGGATTATTTGTTCCATTGCTCATGTAGACTGCAGTTTGTAGGACACACCATTCAGACACTAAGAGGTCACATCAGCAAGCATAGGTCCAATGTGAACACTGGTGTTCTCAACCATAGTGTGATCAGCATTGTGCACTTTTGCACAATTATGATTTTAGTGGTATTTTCATTATTCCTATTGATCAAATTCTATCTACATTAGCACATATGTTTTTAAATCTTAGCAAAAGGAGTCAGTCGTACTAGATGTACTCTTCATGCCTTTGCTGCTAAATTTCTTAAATGAGTTGATAGAAACCTAAATAGTCAGGAAATTTTTATCATGATTTTATCATTATTACAGGTGCTTCAGTTCTCACAGAAATAGAATATCATCAAAAAGTTAATTTATTTCAGTTTTTCAATACAAAAAGTGAAACTCATATATTACATTGAGTGATTACAACCGGAGTGATCTATTTCAAGTGTTTATTTCTGTTAATGTTAATGAATATGGCTTACAACCAATGAACAGCCAAAAGTCATTATCTCAGTAAATTAAAATAATTAACAAAAAACACCTTTAAAAAGGTCCCTAAAGGTACTGTCACACTAAGCGATATCGCTAGCAATATTGCTATAACTTGTGACGTAGCAGCGATATTACTAGCGACATCGCTGTGCCTGATACTTACCTACGACCGGCTCCCCCGCTGGTTATCGCTGATCGCGCGAGAACGTCCAGGACTGTTTCTCATCGTCAGCTTCCTGCGGCGCTTCCTGTGGAGAGACGAGCGACGAGCGTGGAGCCGGGCGGGAGGACGCAGGATCGCCTAGTGTGACAGGTAAGTAGCAACCCCCGTCCCCAGCGATGTCGCTGGTGAGATCTGCCTGTGTGGCAGCTCACTAGCGACCACTTAGCGATGTACAGCGATCCTGACCACGTCATATCGCTGGTCGGGATCGCTGGTGCATAGCTAAGTGTGACAGTACCTTTAGTCTGTTTCAGCAACCCCCACAACCATGTGGAAAACTGCTGATTGACACACTCCACAAGTAGGGTAAGCCATAAAAGGTCATTGCTAAAGAAGCTGGCTGTTCACAGCTGTATCCAAGTATATTAATGGAAAGCTGAGTGGAAGGAAAAAGTGTTTTAGAAAAAGGTGTACAAGCAACTAGGATAACCGCAGCCTTGAAAGGATTGTTAAGAAAAGGCCATTCAAAAATTTGGTAGAGAATCATAAGGAGTCCCAGAGTCTGGAGGAGGAGAGGAGAGGCACACAATCCAAGCTGCTTGAGGTCTAGTGTGAAGCTTCCACAATCAGTGATGGTTTGGGTAGCCATGTCATCTACTGGTGTAGGTCCACTGTGTTTTATCAAGACCAATCTCTGCGCAGCCGTCTACCAGGAAATTTTAGAGCACTTCATGCTTCCCTCTGCTGACAAGCTTTTTGGAAATGGAAATTTCATTCTCAAGCAGGACTTGGCAACTGTCAACTGTCCACACTGCCCAAAGTGCCAATATCTGGTTTAAAAACAACACTATCACTGTGTTTGATTGACCAGCAAACTCTCCTGACTTTAACCCAATAGAGAATCTATGGTGTATTGTCAAGAGGAAGATGAGAGACACCAGACTCAACAATGCAGAGGAACTCAAGGTGCTATCAAAGCAACCTGGACTTCCATAACACCTCAGCAGTGCCACAGGCTGATTGCCTCAATGCCATGCCACATAGATGCAGTGATTGATGCAAAAGGAGCCCCTACCAAGTACTGAGTGCATTTACTGAACATATATTTCTGTAGGCCAACATTTCGGATTTTAAAAATATTTTTCAAGCTGGTGTTATAAAGTATTCTAATTTACTGAGATAATGACTTTTGGGGTATTTGCATCGAAGAACTGAAATAAATTATCTTGCAGATTATGAACCCTCATGGGCAGGATCGTCTCTCCTCCTGTACCCGTTGTGACTTGTACTGTTTAGGAATACTGTACTTGTTTTTATAATGTATACCCCTCCTCACATGTAAAGTGCCATGGAATAAATGGTGCTATAATAATAAATAATAATAATAATAATAATAATAATAATAATAACTTTTTGATAATATTCTAATTTTGTGAGAAGCACCAGTATTTATTTGTATATATGAGGGTGTGTTTGCATCTGCATGGGCGCAGTCAGAAAGCCATATAAATCAGACCGAGATTAGACTGCAGTGCTCGGACTGGCCGTGGCTCTCCTGACCTGAACATGACAGCTGCATAGAAATATTGTATATACTGTTGTGATACTCGGTCAGGAGAGCCACTGGCCAGTCTGTGCATTGCGGTGAGATATCGGGCCGTCTCACTGCACCCTATGTGAGATCTTCTGGATGCCAAAGGAACTAATTGCTTGTCTCTAATAGAAGAGCGTTTATCCATCACAGCCCCAGTGACATGCAGTGCTATTCCAGTCACCTTCCTACAAAAGACATTCCCTTCTAACATGCTAGATCCAACTCTCTGCTATATATAGTTGTATTTTAAGCTTGATTTAAGCTTATTCTATGGTATTCACTTTTGACTTTTTATAGTATTGCTTCATGTTTCTTATGATTATGTTGTCAAAAACATAAGAAATAAGGATGTTTCAGGGCGTTTCCTTCAGAGGATCCTTAACCCAATTAGGGTTAAGGATCCTCTGAAGTAAGTGCCCTGAAACATCCTTATTCACAATATCCACGTGGAGGGAATTTTTTTCTGGAAGAGGAAAATCATCTCCATGTTATAACAGACGGGTACCATACCAGTGGAAGGATCACCCTTGTTTGCAAACCTTTCTCAGTGTTGTGCCTCCTTCCACAACCATACCAGGTGAGCAAAATTTAAGTTATACTTATCTCACTAAGTAAGATTTACTCATCTAATACGCTTTAGATAGCGCTCTCCCTCTCTTTTCCCTCATCCTCTCTTTCCCAGGACGTCATTCACACAAAAACATAAAAAAGTTATTGCTCCTGGAACACAACAATATAAAGTGAAAAATAAATGGTCTACCATAAAGGCAAAAACTGGTTGTGATGTCAAAGGGTTAAGTTAATTTTTTGTTCTATACTTGGTTGCGTTCTTTTTTAATGGATTCAAAGAGTATAGAAAATATTATATGAGTTGTCCCACTGCATGAGCTGACCCACTGGAACATGTGTTTATTGGAACAATTGTTACGAATGAGCATTACTGCTGAGAAAGAGCCATAGAAATATATAGAGCAGTGGACATGCAAGAGCAACTCCACCCCCATTAACACAGGTGACTTAGACCAAGTTGTTCTCAGAATCACTGGCGTCCCAGATAGAAATGAGCCAATTAATCCATACCGAATTAAATTTGCTCAGAATTGACCAAAAATTAACCCAAAAAGTGAATCTGAAATATAACAGACATCCAGCTGCCATTTTCTAGATTGTTTTGAAAACTGAGAGTTAAAATGATAAAATACATTATTCTCACCTGTTCTAGGCTTTCGCCGGTCTTACGGCGCCACTGCTGCTCTCAGGCGCTTTGTGTTGGTCGTTAGTTCTTCTGGTGCTGAAGCCAGTGATTGGCCTACCATTATCATTTGGGGAGAAGCGATGCATATCATGACTCAGAGGACTGGGAGAGCGGCAGCTGTAAGACAGGTGATGGCCTTAAACAGAAAAATAATTAACTTTTTCACAGTAAACATTCAATATAGAACAAATTAAATCTACCAGTTGAATTGAATGGATCTGCTTGAAATGAATGTTGGGAAGAACCCTTTGAACGTTACTTATACTTGAGGACAACTGCAGGCTTACGTTTATGTCTTTGTCTGCATAGGCGCTTATACTGTATGTCAACAAGACCTAAAAACTGTGTTTTATATATGTCAGCTCCAGATATGAAGCACACCGGATCTGAGCGCTGTCAATATCTTTTTTGTAATACGTGAAGAGTCTACCACAAGAAATGATTTTTACATCAAGCAGCAGAGCAATTCTGCGCCTGGGACAATTCACAATTAACGACTCATGTCATAAGGATCCTTTTAGGATTTTCCATTTTTTGTTTGTTGGATTGTTGCTCTTTAGACAAAATTCCAGCCTTGCTATCACACAAGATTATATAAGGCTAATAAGCTTTTTCTGCAGAGAGAACTTAGGTATCTGTACATAGTAAGCAGGGCAGATACCATGGAGAACTTTATCCAGCTTGCATTGAAAGACACAATGAACAATGCCGATGCCCTAGATTGCAATTCACTCGGAGATCCCAGGGATTGGCAGAAGATACTGCAGGAATTAGTCAGACAACTGGATAAGATGCCTCCCATAACTCAGCTTGTCACTCTCACTGATATACAGCTGGAGCTTTTGAACTGGTTTTGTAATGAATTTATCTCTATATTTAGGTTTTTAGAGGTATTGTTTGTCTCTTGAAGCTAATTACAAAGTAAAGGAGTGTTCCTTCCGATCTAATTTGGTGACAATTCAACCACTCCCTCCAATTCTTGTAACACAAATTGAGTTTCACCTACAGAAAATACTATGCTAATTGTATGTAAGTTACAGATGGATAGATTCAGTTAGCATAAATGGCCGTGAGGCAAGTGCCATTTTTTGGATTCTTTTGAAGGGTAAAAAATATAAAAATATATATATACTCAGTACCAACCACTTCTAGGTCCTCACCTGACCCTTTATGCCACCTCCTACAGGCGCTGCTACTCTCCTGGTCCTCCTCTCTGAGAGTGGAGAAGCTGTGCCGTCAGCAGAGGGTGAGAGCCTAGGAGTGGCACGTATAATGATTTATTTTTTATTACCACTCCATTTATTATAATTTGAGGTCTGGATAGTTCTTAGATCTTAAAAAAAGCCAATCGGAACACAATTTATTCTGACTAAATTGAATCTGCAGGCCAATTTCAGTTAATCTGTGAAATTAAATTCTGAAAAATTTTTTTATTTTTATGTGACATTTCAATCTCAGGCACACTAAAAACTTTTTTAAAAAACTTTAATTAATGGAATGACTGAGCCCATTTCTATGTGGTAATCTTATGGTCAGGGGTTTTTGGGTTCCTCCTGACCTGTGCTGCTTTTCAATTTTAAAAAAAAGATACATAGATCTGTCTATTTGTAATCTACTGTATCTATCTATCTATCTATATATCTATCTAAATGGAAAAAAATCAGGCAGCACTCCAGTTCAAGGAAAAATTGTGGGCTTTAATCCAGCACCAAGTAGTGCAACGTTTCGACCTCATAGCATGGTCTTTGTCAAGCAAGCTGGAGTGCTGCCTGATTTTTTTCCATTTATATTTTGCGTTGGACACCCGCATTACTCAGGAAGTATTGTACCCAAAATCTGCTCAAGTTTCTGCTGCTATCTGTCATTTCTATTTATCTATCTATCCTTCATCTATCATCTATCTTTCTATGTATCTATTAACAAAAAAATTGTGTAGCAGCAGCTTCGAAGTTAAGGATTGGTGTCAACCCACTGTTGTAACTGAAAAAACAGGTACAGTATTATAAAAACAAAGAAAGCAGGCAGCACTCAAAAATGGCAACCTATGGAAAGTCTAGTGAAATTTTTAATAAGCCATATGTGCAACATTGCCTTTTGCACATATGGCATATTAAAAGTTTCACTAGACTTTTTATCTATAATAATAATAATAAATTTTATTTTTATAGCGCCGACATATTCCGCAGCACTTTACATTTCAGAGGGGATTTGTACAGACAATAGACATTACAGCATAACAATAATCACATACAGTAGATTATAACAAATACCAAGAGGAGTGAGGGCCCTGCTCGCAAGCTTACAGTCTATGAGGAAAGAGGGAGACACGAAAGGTGGGTGGTAACAGTTGCTCTGATTGTATGGACCAGCCATAATGTTAAGTGTGTAACAGTACAGACACAGAGGGCTAATGGATGCATAAAGCATGTGGGAACATGATGCTGGGAACCTGGTTATGGTAAAACTTTTGGCTCTGCCACACAGGGATAGGTTAGGTTAATGTGTTGAGGCGATAGGCCAGTCTGAATAAATGCGTTTTCAGGACACGCTTAAAATTGTGGGGAATGGGGACTAATCGTATTGACCTGGGAAGTGCATTCAAAAGAATTGGCGCGGCACGTGTAAAGTCTTGGAGACGGGAGTGGGAGGTTCTGACTATTGAGGATACTAACCTCAGGTCATCAGCAGAACGGAGGGCGCGGGTAGGGTGGTATACTGAAACAAGGGAGGAGATGTAGGGTGGTGCTGAGCCATGGAGGGCTTTGTGGGTGAGGGTAATAAGTTTATACTGAATTCTGGAGTGGATGGGTAGCCAGTGTAATGACTGGCACAAGGTAGAGGCATCGGTGTAACGATTGGTGAGGAATATGATCCTGGCTGCAGCATTCAAGACAGATTGGAGAGGGGAGAGTTTGGTAAGAGGGAGACCGATTAGAAGAGAGTTACAATAGTCGAGACGAGAATGAATAAGAGAAACAGTAAGAGTTTTTGCAGAGTCAAAAGTAAGAAAAGGTCGAATTCTAGAAATGTTTTTGAGGTGCAGATGACAAGAGCGAGCCAGTGATCGAATGTGGGGGGCAAAGGAAAGCTCGGAATCAAGTATGACCCCAAGACAGCGGGCATGTTGCTGGGGAGTAATAGTGGAACCACACATGGAAATGGCAATGTCGGGTGTAGGTACATTAGTAGCGGGAGGAAACACCAGGAGTTCAGTCTTTGACAGGTTCAGTTTCAGATATAGTGAGGACATGATATTAGACACAGCGTTTAGACAATCGCCAGTGTTTTCTAGAAAGGCTGGCGTGATGTCAGGAGAAGAAGTGTATAATTGGGTGTCATCAGCATAGAGATGGTACTGGAAACCAAATCTACTGATTGTTTGACCAATAGGGGCAGTGTACAAGGAGAAGAGGAGGGGGCCTAGAACCGATCCTTGAGGAACCCCAACAGTAAGGGGAAGGTGAGAGGAGGAGGAACCGGCAAAAGAAACAGTAAAGGAGCGGTCGGAGAGATAGGAGGAGAACCAGGAGAGAACGGTGTCCTTGAGGCCAATGGAATGGAGCATAGTGATAGTAATCTATCTATCTATCTATCTATCTAATGATCTATTATTGTAAATAGTTAAGAAAGTTGAAGATTAAATGACACATTTCCATTGTATTTTAGGCAGAACAAAGAAATAACACTTTTTTCATTTTAAAAATTACAAAAAAGAAAGTAAGCCATAGCAAAAGATTTGTGTGCTCAGATAACTTTGACCAAGGTTTCAGCCTGTTAGGGTTGTGGCTTGTTCAATATCATAATTAGGAAAGGCCAAGTGATGCAAATTTCCCAGCATTATAAAAACCCAGCCTCATCTGAGCTTGTGCCAAAAAACTGCAGCCATGGATTCTTCTAAGCAGCGGCCTAGCACACTGAAAACGAAAATGGTGGAGGCCCACAAAGCAGGAGAAAGCTATAAGAAGATAGCAAAGTGTTTTCCAGTTGCCCTTTCCTCAGCTTGAAATGTAAATAAGAAATGGCAGTTAACAGCAACAGTGGAGGTCAAGATAAGGTCTGGAAGATCAAGCACAATTTTAGTGAGAGCTGCAGTTGATTTCTAGCAAGGCACCCCCAATGTGGTATATTGCTCTACTGTTCAGAGACATCTGCACAAATATGGCCTTCTTGAAACAGTCCAGAAAAAACCTCTCCTATGTCCTCACCATAAAATTCAGCCTCTGAAGTATGCAAAAGAACATCTGAACACGCCTGATGCATTTTGGAAACAAGTCCTGTGGTCCGATGAGGCTAAAATAGAACTCTTTGACCACAATGAACAAAGGTATGTGTCGTGAAAAAAGGGCACAGACTTTCAGGAAAAGAACATCTCGCCAACAATTAGGCATGGGGGTGGCTCATTCATGATTTGGGTTTGTGTTGAAGCCAGTGGAATGGGGATCATTTCATGGGTAAAAGGAAGAAAGGATTAAATGGAATTTCAACATGTTCTTGATGCAAATATAACACCATCTCTTAAAAAAAACTGACGTTGAAAAGAGGATGGCTTCTACAAATATATACTGATCATGTCAACACATGTCAAAATCCACAATTCTGTAGACTACATCAAAAGGAGCAAGTTGAAGATATTACAATGGCCCTCACAGTCCCCTGATTGGACCATGATTAAAAATCTGTTTCTAGACCCAAAATATCATCTATGTCTCTCTGTCTATCTATCTATCATATATCTGTATATCTCTTTATATGGTCATACACACTGTATAAAACTTTGATAACAATATACTGCAGTGCGAAAAGATCATCTGAAAGAAAACCTCTGATTAGTGTAGTAATCTGAGCATTTGCACATTTAATGTCACTAAGCTTTATTCATACAGATTATTAAACCGCTAGCACATAATGATGTATTAAGTTTTGTAACCAAAATCCATACTTTCTAAAATTACTGGTTTAAGTCATTCATCATTACTTAGCATTAGCCTTCTAGTAATTATCCAGCACCTTTAAAAGCTAGTGGTATAATTGCCTTGGTGACCTTATGCTTAGTAATGAGATACCCTAAACTACAGTAAGAGAAATCCTGATGTATAATTATGGCATGTTACGACCTGACAGCTAAAATAAATCTGCACTGGGGGCACATATCCATGATCTACAGGCCAATGCCTTGATTCTGGGTATTGATCATCCCTTTCAATAGTCTTCCAATGATTTTAGAAACTTCTCAGCTGCAGTCGTCTTCCTCCAGTACAGCAGTTATGGGGTGAGCACTCTCACATAATAGCTGACACTTTAACAGGTTACGGTGGCATTCACAACATTTGTGTTTGCGCACTGCCAAAAAGCAATGGATTGTCCTACCAATAAGGGGAAGAGATGTGCTGCCAGAGGGTAGGAATGTGCCACATAGATGAAGAGTCAAATATGTCTGCAGAGAAAAACAGGACAGAAGCTTTCTTGATGCTCTAGGCCGGTGGTAAAATAAGAGGAAAATCAACTGCAATTAGAGAAGACATGAACTCTGAAATATAGGTTTTTTATTGTGTCTCACACTTTTGCTGTTTAGTTTTCTACTACAGATCAGTACAATGCTAATTTTATTTTTTCAATCCTCAAAAATTGAATCACAAATTGTTTTAATTGGCAAAAATTTTGATGAAGTTCAACTTGAAGTCTATATGCTCATTTCTAATGTTTACTCAGGTCTCTTGTAGGATTATACTCTACAGACAACCTGTATGACACTGTTACATAACACTGGTATACAGAGATTTTGGTGCCAAAGATGTCTGAACGATTTTATATTAAGTTTATGGTGCCGGTTAAGAATTTAGCCAGATTAACTCTAGTGTCTCAGATATTTAAAGGGAACCTCTCAGGTCCCCCAAGCCCTCCGACCCAACATCATTCACTTGTTTATGAGTAAAATCCCTGCCTAGCCATCCCTGTATAATGGCTTTCTGTACAAATGAGGTTTAAAAAAGGCATTTATATTGCCTCCATTTGCTATGCTAATGAGGGCTTTGACTAGTCGATGGGGCATTAGTTTCCTCAGACTATTCAGCCCTCATTCCATGTTATCACTCCCATCATTGCAGATGCTTTCCTACTCTGGATTCTGTTAATCTTTGGAGCAGACCTCTGTTGCCCATGGAATAGAATGTGTGAACAGGTCTGCAGACTCACCCATCTGTGATTCCCCACAGTCAATTCGGCATTTGGAGCGTTTTTATACGTGGGGAAACAAGGGTAATTTGGGTGCCACCTCTGAGGATTGTACTATGTATGATGTTAAGGTGGAGGAAAAGGAGGAGATGCAGTGCTTGCCATCCAATTGGAGCTCATGTTCTTTCTGGCCCTTATCTACAAGGTGTACCACTGTGAGTCTGCCAAAGAAAGGGAGTCGAGTAGCCCATCCAGTAACAGATGTTGTCAGTTGTCTTTGCATAGGACAAGACGGTGTTTGTTCAGTAGAGCTTTCAGTAACATTACCACCTAACCCACATACACATTGAACACTAAGCCTATTCTCCCTTCCACCACAACCTTGCTTTTTCCTACTCATGTTGGATGCACCCTTCACCTCTTTTAACCAGTTGTTTCACAACCCTAGGCCAAGACCTGTCAGTCACCTGTTACTAAATTAAGAATCAGTATTTACTGAGATAGTGTGCTTGCCCAAACAATTTTGATTAGGAAATGTGGCCTCCTGACTGCAACACAGTATTAGCACAAATGATTTTGATTAGGAAATGTGGCTTGGTGTCTGCACAGAAATATTATCACAAATGATTTTGATTAGAAAATGTGGCCTGGTGTCTGCATAACAATATTAGCCCAAACGGCAATATAAATATCACACCTGAAATCAGGTAAAAAGGGGAGAGGTTGACTTAATCTTTGCATTGTGTGTCTGTGTGTGCTACACTAAGCAAGGAGAACAGGAAGAGGAGAAGAGAACTATATGAGGACTTGACAACCAAATTTGTTGAAAAATATAATCAAACTCAAGGTTACAAGTCCATCTCCAGAGATCTTGATGTTCCTTTGTATACCGTGCACAACATAAGTAAGAAGTTTATAACGTAAGGCACTGTAGCTAATCTCCATGGACAATAATGGCAGAGAAAAATCAATGAAAGATTGCAATGCACAATAGTCTAGATGATGGGTAAGCAGCCCCAATCAAGGTCCAAAGATATTCAAGCTGTCCTGCAGGCTTACAGTGCATCTGTAACGGACTCAGCTTCTGCTGAGCCAATTTTTTGAGTGGACCCTCTGGGCCGTGGCACCCACCCACCTAGGGCAAGCTGACCTTGTGAGGAATCACCCCCTATACAGGGAGTGTCAGGGGCAAGACCAAGGGGGTGAGTCACCATGACTGCTGGGACCAGACGGCTGGCTCAGAAGAAACTAGTAAGTGTGTCTGGCAACAGGAACGAGCAGGATACAGAACATGAAGCGAGGTCACAGGGTTTCTTCAATAAACGTGAACAGGGTTTAATCGGGGACTAGACATAGTTACAGGACACTGAAACACAGCAAGGTGTGTGCAGGGGCACGCCAAGGTCCAAGGCATGATACGTGAAAGATGGCACGCCTAGGTATAGGCAAGGCTCGATGGCATCGGACTCCGGACAGCTGACAACGATCGACAGGATCAGGGCATCATGCTGTGGACATCAGCTCCGGACATCAGGCCACAGTCGTCAGGCTTACGAACTCTGGCAGCGATCGGCTGGTTCCAGGCATCCGGCAGGCAAAGCAGGGTTCAGGCAAGGAGGCACGACAGAGTCCAGACATGGTGCGTGTAGTGGACACAACATGGTCCAAGGCAAAATTCCAGGCAGGGTGCGTGCTAGGGGCACACCAGGGTCCAGGACAAGGTGCAAGGCAAGGTGCGTGTGTAGGGGACATGCCAGGGTTCCATCAGGGTGTGTGCTAGGAGCCACGCCAGGGTTCAAAACAGGGTGCGTGCTAGGAGCCACACCAGGGTTCAAGGCAGGGTGCGTGCTAGGAGCCACGCCAGGGTTCAAGGCAGGGTGCGTGCTAGGAGCCATGCCAGGGTTCAAGGCAATCTGTCACGTATGCCTGCCCTGTGTGACACGACCCGCAGGCCGGTAACTAAAACAACAAGACTGACAAGTGACATTGCCCTGTGTGACGTGACCCACAGGTCGGTACTGAAACAACAAGACAAGGGGAAGGGAAAACCAGACAGGGCAAGGAAAAGACAAAGCAAGGAGCAGAATCTAGGCAGAAGCACAGAGCTGGGTACAGACAATACAGGAGAGGAGAGTGTGCCAGGAGGCACAACAGAGCACAAGGCAGAGTACAGAGCTAGCAGCGGAGCATAGGCCGAAGCCCAGAGCCGGGTCAAGGAAGAACCTTGAGACTAGCTTGGAAATGTGCTGGAGAAGCACCATAGGTCAGAGAGCAGAGATGGTGCGTGTGCCAGGAGGCACAACAGAGCACCAGGAAGAGAACAGGGCTAGCAGCGGAGCGTAGGCCGAAGCCCAGAGCCGGGTCAAGGAAGAACCTTAAGACTAGCCTGGAAATGTGCTTGAGAAGCACCATAAGACTGAGTAAGGAAAACCAGGCAAAGACAGGGAACGTGAAAGTACTACAAGGCTCAGAATAGCAAAGGCCAGACATGGCGAAACAGGCAAGACAGAGAACATAAGAAGTACTACAAGGCAAAGCATAGCAAAGACAAGACATGGTGAAAAACAGGCAAAAGCAGAGAACATAGGAAGGACTACAAGTCAAAGCATGACAGAGACTAAACATGGCACAAAGGACAACACAAGACATGGCACAGGACAAGAGGTAGAATACAAGCACAGAGCGTGTGCAGAGACGCACGACAGGGCAAAGTGCAGGGCACAGAATACAGGGAGCAACCCAGCAGACCAAGCAGCCATGCAGGGAAGCAACACAATACTCAGGCCCCGACTATAGGAAGGGGCGGTGTGATATGGGGCATTAGCACCTGCACTTCCGGGTCAGGACCAGGAGAGGACTTCCGGTTCAGATCCTCCAGGATCAAAGAGAGGCTAGCTAGATCAGATTCTGCTGGACCATGGAGAGGGTCACATGATCAGGGAGTCCAGGACCATTGAGAGGATTGCTGGATTAGATACTTCTGGACATAGAGAGGGTCACATGATCAGGGAGTCTAGGACCACAGGAAGGACCACTGGATCAGATTCTGCTGGACTATAGTGATGATCACAGCAGGTAGAGCAGAGACAGGCGAGCACACAGCAATGGCATGCAGCCATGAGGTGAGGTGCGCATGCACACTGCTCCAGGCAACTTGCAGCACAACAGTCACGAGGTGCATGTGCACACTGCTCCAGGGATCTTGCAGCATAAGACATGAGAGACCTCTGGGGCGCCCACAGGGACCCGGTACTGGGGGCAAAGTGGCATGACAGGCATGGCAGGCATGACAGCATCAGTGTCAGCGCAAACTATCTGTCGACATTTGAATTAAATGAAATGCTATGGCAGGAGACCCAAGAAGAACCCACTACTGACACAGAGATATTAAAATGCTAAACTGTTGTTTGCCAAAATGTAGGTAAGCAAAAATCCTTCTGGAAAAGCCTCTCATGAACAGATGAGACCAAGAAAGAGCTTTTTGGTAAAGCACATCATTCTATTGTATATCTTAAATGGAATTAGGCCTTCAAAAAAAGAACACAATACCTACAGATGAATATGAAGGTTGCCAAAGAATTTTGGGTCAAAATGTAGTGCACATTATCAGAAATCTGTGTTTGTGTCCTAGGTCAGCAGCAGGACAATGACCCCAAATATACTTTGCGAAGCACCCAGAAATGGATGGAAACAAAGTGCTGGAGAATTCTTATGTGGCCAGCACTTAGTCCTGATCTAAATCCCACTGGACACCTGCAAAAATTTCAGTTGAGAGGACTAAGAAACTTGCTGAAGGTTATAGGAAGCAATTGATTGCAGTTAATCATTCCAAAGCGTGTGCAATCAAATATTAAGTTGAGGTTGCCAACAATTTAGTCCTGCCCAGTTTGGTGGTTTTATGTGAAATTATGTCCAATTTGCCTTTCTTTCTCTATTTTTGTGTTGTTACAATACACACAAAGGAAATAAACATGTGTATCACAAAACATATGTAATTGCAATAATATTCTTGGAGAAATACTTCATTTTCTGGAACAATTTGAAGGGCGACAACAATTTTGGCCATGACTGTATATTGTGAACTGTAAAATGATAATAATTACAATCATAGTAATCCCCTGGAGAAAGAAGTGTTTAAAACATGGGAAACGCAAGTTGCGGTCTTGCCATCCAGCTCAGGGTCAGCTACAGTCTCCCCTTCGGTAAGCTCTGCCCCTGTTCTTGTTTTGAATGTTATGCCACTTGGCTAAATGCACCACTAGAACTCATGGTCCTTGTAGGAGCACACATTACCTGAGTGTATTGATTGGTTATATTACTGTATATACTCATGTATAAGCCGAGATTTTCAGCACATTTTTTTGTGCTGAAAATGCCCCCTCGGCTTATACACGAGTCATTATGAAGAAAGCCAGCGGGGGAGGGTGAGCGGTGTCAGGAGAAGGTGGCTGGGACATCATACTCTCCCTCCTGTGCTGTCCCTGAACGTCCCCTGCATCCTCCATTGTCACAGGGCTGACAGCTTCTTTCTGTCTTCAGCGGTCACATGGTACCACTCATTAAGGTCATGAATATGGATGCAACTCCACTCCTATGGGAGTGGAAGCATATTCATGGCCTTAATGAGTGGTACCATGTGACCGCTGAAGACAGGAAGAAGCTGTCAGCCCTGGGACAATGGAGCATGCAGGAACGTTCAGCGACGGCACAGGAGGGTGAGTATGAAGTAGGAGGACAGAGGAGCATGGAGGAGGACTGGGGGAGGGCGGGGGAGCACAGAAGAGCTCGGAGGAGAACTTGGTGAGGACAGAGGAGCACAGAAGAGCACGGAGGAGGATTGGGGGAGGACGGGGGAGCACAGAAGAGAATGGAGGAGGACGGGGGGGCACAGAAGAGCTCAGAGGAGGACTGGGGGAGGACAGGGGAGAGCAGAAGAGCATGGAAGAGGACTGGGGGAGGACGGGGGAGCACAGAAGAGCTTGGATGAGGACACGGGAGCACAGAAGAGCACAGAAGAGGACTGGGAGAGGACGGGGAGCCCCGAAGAGCACAGAGCAGGACGGGGAAGCATGGAGGAGGACGGGGGAGGACAGGGAGCTGGGCCTTACATAGAAGGATGGGACAGGTTAACCGAGCCATGCATACTGGGAGGTGGGAGAGCCACACAGAGCAGGACAGGGATGAGGGAACAATGCATACCCGGTTTATACTCGAGTCAATAAACTTACCCAGTTTTCCGTGGCAAAATTAGGGGCCATGGCTTATACTCGGGTCGGCTTATAATCGAGTATATACAGTATGTATTATGTGCTGCCCATCATGGGCTTATGCAGTACCTTTTTTTCACTTTTTTGGAGGTAAGAAAAACACCTCTGCACTCTCCTTCTAAATTAAGGTTTAAAATGTCAACTGGAATTGTCACCAATTCAGACTGTTGTAAAAGACTATCTACGTTAATACATAGCTGACACTTATTGCTAATTGCACATATTTTGCTTGAAGTGGCTATCTTACATAAAGCAGTAACATATATTTATAAATCGGCAAGTGATAAATATTTATTTATATGTAACAAATCAGTTAAGAGCCCAAGTGCTCACTACTCGAGTTTGCCTAGGATACTTGGGTACACACCGAGTATCGCAGGTGCTTGAGTGACACGTTCAAATCCCTGTGGCCGCATGATTCACGGCCCTTAGTCAGCTACAAAACATGCAGGGATTGCCTGTGTAGTCATGTCAATTCCCGCATGTTTTTTGGCTGTCTTACAGCCCCAAAACATGCAGGAACGGGGACTCTAACATGTCACTGGAGCACCCGCGATATTCGGCTCATACCCCAGCACCCTAGGCAACCTCGAGTAACGAGCATTTGCCCTCATCACTAGTAATAATTATTCATTTTTTTAAGTAGTGCAAACATAATCTGTTGCATTGTACACAGATCATTATTCTTATTTAAAAAAAACAAAACAAAAACAAAGGTATGAACTGGGATATAAATTGGTGTGCATGCAGCATGTAAGTGCATGTTCACACTAGCCATTGAACAGAAAAAAAACAAAGACAGAAGCATAATGATTAACTACCCTGCAGTAAATAAATAGCATAGTGCATGACAATAATATATGGTATTTAACATGTTTTTTGCTCAAAAAAATGTGAAAACCTTCCTACCTCGTCAAGCAACGGTAATTGGGAAAGCCCTAACTCTAATATTAACCCCTTAACTCCCCAGGGTGGTTTGCACGTTCATGACCGGGACAATTTTTACCATTCTGACCACTGTCCCTTTATGAAGTAATAACTCTGAAACGCTTCCATGGATCCTGGTGATTCGGACATAGTTTTCTTGTGACATATTGTACTTCATGTTAGTGGTAAAATTTCATTCAAATAACTTGCGTTTATTTGTGAAAAAAACAGAAATTTGGCAAAAATTTTGAAAATTTTGCAAATTTCCAACTTTGAATTTTTATGCCCTTAAATCACAGCGATAGGGCTCACAAAACACTTAATAAATAACATTTCACATATGTTTACTTTACATCAGCACAATTTTGGAACCAAATTTTTCTTTTAGGAAGTTATAAGGGTTAAAAGTTGACCAGCAATTTCTCATTTTTGCAACACCATTTTATTTTTATGGACCACATCACATTTGAAGTCACTTTGAGGAGTCTATATGATAGAAAATACCCAAAAGTGACACCATTCTAAAAACTGCACTCCTCAAGGCGCTCAAAACCATATTCAAGAAGTTTATTAACCCTTCAGGTGCTTCACAGGAATTTTTTGAATGTTTAAAAAAATGAACATTTAACTTTTTTTCACAAAAAAATTACTTCAGGTCCAATTTTTTTTTTTTACCAATGGTAACAGGAGAAATTGGACCCAAAAAGTTATTGTGCAATTTTTCCTGAGTACGCTGATATCTGATATGTGGGGGGAAGTACTGTTTCGGTGCATGGCAGAGCTCAGAAGGGAAGGAGCGCCGTTTGACTTTTTCAATGCAAAATTGGCTGGAATTCAGATCGGACGCCATGTCACGTTTGGAGAGCCCCTGATGTACCTAAACAGTGGAAACCCCCCACAAGTAACCCCATTTTGGAAACTAGACCCCTCAAGGAACTTTTGAAATTTTTGTGGTTTCCACACTCACGTTCAATGTGTAGTAGCGACTCATCCATGATTGTCCAACACTTGAGCACCGGTGTGTTATCACTTTACATGTGGGATGCTTCTGTATACCTTGGCTATTGTATTCCCCCAAGGAACTTATCTAGATGTGTGGTGAGAACTTTGAACCCCCAAGGGCTTCACAGAAGTTTATAACATACAGCCGCACAATTAAAAAATCATATTTTTCCACAAAAATGATCTTTTCACCCTCAATTTTTATTTTTCCTAGGGTAACAGGGCCCCAAAAGTTATTGTGCAATTTGTCCTGAGTATGCTGATACCCCATATGTGGGGGTAAACCACTATTTGGGCTCATGGCAGAGCTCGGAAGGGAAGCAGCGCAATTTGACTTATTTTGGCTAGGATTGGGATTGGACGCCATGCCGCGTTTGGAAAGCCCCTGATGAGCCTAAACAGTGGAAACACACCACAAGTGACCCCATTTTGGAAACTAGACCCCCTAAGAAACTTATCTAGACGTGTGGTGAGCACTTTGAACCCCCCCAGTGCTTCACAGAAGTTTATAACGCCCTGGCGTGAAAATAAAAAAATCATATTTTTTCTACAAACATGATCTTTTAGTCCCCAATTTTTTTATTTTCTCAAGGGTAACAGAAGAAATTGGACCCCAAAAGTTGGTGTCCAATTTGTCTTGAGTACGCTGATACCCCATATGTGGGAGAAAACTACTGTGTGGGGACACGTCAGGGCTCAGAAGGGAAGTAGTGACGTTTTGGAATGCAGACTTTGATGGAATGGTCAGCGGGTGTCATGTCGCGTTTGGAGAGCCTCTGATGTGCCTAAACTGTTGAAACTCCCCACAAGTGACCCCATTTTGGAAACGAAACCCCCCCAAGGAACTTATCTAGATGTGTGTTGAGCACTTTGAACTCCCAAGTGCTTCACAGAAGTTTATAACGCCCGGGCGTGAAAATAAAAAAATCATATTTTTTTCCACAAAAATGATATTTTTGCCCCCAATTTTTTATTTTTCTTAGGGTAACAGGAGAAATTGGACCCAAAAACTGTTTTTCAATTTGTCCTGAGCAGGCTGATACACCATATGTGGGGGTAAAACACTGTTTGGGCACATGGTAGAGCTTGGAAGGGAAGGGGCACCATTTGACTTTTTCAACGCAGAGTTGGCTGCAACTGAGATCAGACATCATGTTGCATTTGGAGAACACCTGATGTGCCCAAACACTGGAAGCACCCCAATTCTAACTCCAACCCTAACCTCAACACACCCCTAACCCTAATCTCAGCCCTAACCCTAGCCCTAACCCTAACCCTAGCCCTAACCCTAATGGGAAAATGGAAATAAATACATTTTTTAAATTTTATTATTTTTCCCTAACTAAGGGGGTGATAACGGGGGGTTTGATTTACTATTTATGGCGGTTTTTATATTTGGCAGCTGTCGCACGCTAAAAGACGCTTTTTATTGTAAAAATAGTTTTTGCATCACCACATTTTGAGAGCTATAATTTTTCCATATTTTGACCCACCGAGTCATGTGAGGTCTTATTTGTTGCGGGACGAGTTGACTTTTTATTGGTACCATTTTCAGACACGTGACATTTTTGATCGCTTTTTATTCCGATTTTTGGGACGCAGATTGAACAAAAACCAGCATTTCAAGAATTTCTTTTGGGGAGGTGCGTTTACAATGTCCGCCTGCGATAAAATTATAAGGTGGTTTTATTCTTCGGGTCAGTACGGTTACAGCGATACTCATTTATGTCTTTTTTTATGTTTTGGCGCTTTTATGCAATGAAAACAATTTTATATAAAAAATAATTATTTTTGCATTGCTTTATTCTGCGAGCTATAACTTTTTTATTTTTTCGCTGATGATGCTGTATGGTGGCTCGTGTTTTGTGGGACAAGATGACGTTTTAAATGGTACCATGGTTATTTATATCCGTCTTTTTGATCGTTATTGCACTTTTTGTTCGGTGGTATAATAATAAAACATTATTTTTTGCTTTGTTTTCTATTTTTATTTTTTAAGGGGTTCACTAAGGGGGTTAACTAACGGGACAGGTTTATAGGGCAGGTCGTTACGGACGCGGCGATACCAAATAAGTGTACTTTTATTGTTTTGTTTTCTTTATTTCCAAAAAATAAATTTATTAGGGAATATTTTTCTTTCTTTTTCTCTAAATTTATTTAGCGATTTTTTAAAAATTATTTTTACATTTTTTTTTAACTTTATTACACGTCCCAGGACAGCGATCTGTCACAGGCACTGCACAAGGCTTCCTCCTTGCCTGCGCTTTGCAGGCACTGAGGAAGCCGTCTCCCTGCAGGCCCCCGAAGGTCCCCGCCACCATTTTGGATCCTGGGACCTGCAGGGAAGTAGACCCCCGAAGCAGCGCTGCATATCGTGCTGCTGCGGGGGTCGCAGGGAAGCACGGAGGGAGCCCCCTCCTTCCCGATGCTTCCCTAAACCCCCGGTACACTGCGATCGTGTTTGATCACAGTGTGCCAGGGGTTAACATGTCGGGGGCGGTCCGTGACCGCTTCTGACACATAGTGCTGGGTGTCAGCTGTGATAATCAGCTGACACCCGGCTGCGATCAGCGGCGCTCACCACATGAGCGCCGCTGATCGCTATGACGTACTATCCCGTCCCTGGCAATTAAGTCCCAGGGCACATGGACGGGATAGTATGTCATATGGCAGAAAGGGCTTAAAAACCTTACCATTTGTCAAGTGGCATGCATGCACACCAATTTATATCCCAGTTCATACCTTTGAGTTTTTTCCTTGTCTGCATCATATGCATGTACAGGTGTGGCCTACCTTTCCTTTGAGCTGGGCATTATAGTGATGAGGTCTATCTCGGCTGTGTTTCAACCACTTGGGCTTAGTCCATCTCAGCCCTTATCCACAGGCATGTCACTTGACAAAAGGTAAGGTTTTTAATATTAGCGTTAGGACTGTCCCTATTATGGTCACTGTGACGAGGTGGGATTTGCATTTTTTTATATGAAAAACAAGTTAACTAAGTACCGTATATTATTTTCATGCACTATGCAATTTATTTATTTATTTACTGCAGTGTATTTATTCGTAATGTTTCTGTCCTTGTTTTTTACATTATTCTCATTAGTCTATATACTCTATAAACTTTTTATGAACAATTGACTTTTTTAACACAGGTAGTCATCGTGTATTTGAGTTTTTGTCTTCCTTTAACCTTGTTTGTGTATACTTTCTCATTCTGTCCATTTCTCTTCCATGTTTGACTCTCCCAGGATTTTGATGAATACATAACTTAGGAAAATGGTTATTGATTTAATAATAAATAATAATAATAATAGAGATTAGAGTTGAGCGAAATGGGTGGAAAAAATTCAAAAGTCACCGACTTTCGCCAAAGTTGGGTTTCATGAAACCCAATCAGCCAATCAGAAAGAACGGACACTGTGGGCAACGTGATGACATAGGCAGCGGTTACCACCATGTTTGTGAAGGGCATGCAAGTGATTGGCTTGCTTTGTGTGGCGTCGCAGGGGGTATAAAAGGGCGTGCACGCCGACCGCCATGTTACTTATGCTGATCTCAGAATAGGGAGAGCTGCTGCTGCTGCTGATTCCGTAGGGAGAGCGTTAGGCAGGGAAGAAGATATCAAAAACTACTTCTGCTGCTAGCGATTTTGCCTGTACAACACACCAGTTACTGTGCAGTGCAAGGGGAGGCTATATTTTGGTGCATCAGCTCTGTTGGTTATTAGGCTGCCTTTTAAGGCTCCCTGATAGCTGCATTGCTGTTTTCACACTGCTGAGCAAACTGCTTTTTTCAAAGCAATCCAAATTTTATTGTTTTGTCCTGGTGAGTTACTGAGCGTTCATTTTTTCACACACCGTACAGCGGTGTACGCTCCTCACACAGTACCGTGTACCGGCTGGTATCACGGCCAAATTGAAGCTATCTGTGTGTGACTCTGTAAGGAAAAACCGAGGAGTTTGTCCATTCTTACAGACCTACACTCTAGGGAGATTCCAATTCTGCCCAATTCTATATACACCTTGTAGTTAGTCATACACTAGACAATTTCTAAACTGTCACATTGCGGTGTAATCTGTCATTTGCCTGAGACAATAGTTCAGCGTCCTCCAATCTACAATGAGATTCAAATTCTCACTAATACTATATACAGCTTCTGCCTTCTCATACACCAGCCAATTTCTGCCTGTCACACTGCGGTGTAATTTCTACTGGGCCTGTGACAATAGTTCAGCATCCTCCAATCTACAGTGAGATTCAAATTCTCACCAATACTATATACAGCTTCTGCCTTCTCATACACCAGCCAATTTCTGCCTGTCACATTGCGGTGTAATCTCTACTGGGTCTGAGACAAAATTCAGTGTCCTCCAATCTACATTGAGATTCAAATTCTCACCAATACTATATACAGCTTCTGCCTTCTCATACACCAGCCAATTTCTGCCTGTCACATTGCGGTGTAATCTCTACTGGGCCTGAGACAATAGTTCAGCGTCCTCCAATCTACAGTGAGATTCAAATTCTCACCAATACTCTATAGACCCTTTACCTTGTTTTACAGCACCATATAGCTGTTGTTATTTTGGGTACCTTTTTCAAAAAAATGAAGAAGTATGGTAGAAGAGGCCGTGGAAGTGGGCGGTGTTTGCCAGCTGGTCCTGATGTTGGTTTTGGTGGTGATGCTTCTACTGGTTGTGGCAAAAGCACAATAGCACCTAAGGCAGGAGGTGGTGAGCCGGCGTCATTGTCTGGCTCCACAAGGCCTCGTAGGCTCCCTTTTCTGGGAGTAGGTAAACCGCTTTTAAAGGCGGAGCTTCAGTAACAAGTTTTGGCTTACATTGCTGACACAGCCTCCAGCTCTATCTCCTCCTCTTCTGAAGTTTCAAAAAATGAAAGTACTGCATCGTCAGTGGAGGCTCCTGGTCAGGAACAACACCTTTCCTTGTGTCCTTCACCTCTACCAAAAGTGAAGGATGCGGCAGGCCACACTACAGATTACTCCATGGATCTCTTTTCTCATACCATGCCTGGGTTATCAAGTCAAATCGTGAATTCCCCAGTCCAAGATGAATCTGACATGGAGTGCACTGATGCACAGCCACTGCTAGATTTATCTGCTGGTACAATCACTCAGAGCACTACATTGTCCTCGCAGTGTACTGAGCCAGAATCTGACCCTGATGAAACTCAGGTGCCCCTTCCAGCATACTATACCACCAGACACGGTGACACAGAGGAAGGTGCACATGACATTGAAGAGGAGGTGATGGATGACCCAGTTGTTGACCCAGATTGGCATCCATTGGGGGAAGAGAGTGCCACTGCCAATAGCTCAGAAGAGGAGGAGCATCCGCAGCAGGCATCGACATCACAACAGCTGTTATCTGGCAGGCCCGGAGAAGTCCAAAAACGGGTTACAAAAACCAAAAGAGTTGCAGGACAGCTTGGCCAGACGGTCAAATTAGCACAGCGTGCAAGGCCTCAAAATGTCTTCCCTAGTAGGAAGAGTGCAGTGTGGCACTTTTTTGAACAAAATCCTAATGATCAGGCAAAAGTTATCTGTAAGAAATGCGCAAAGACCTTTGGCCAAGGGAAAATTCTGAGAAATTTGAATACCAGTTGCATGCTTAGACATTTAACCACCATGCACTTGCAAGCGTGGACGGACTACCAAACCTCACGTACCACATGTGCAACTGCTCCCAAAGAAGGTAGTCAGCAACGCAACATTGTTTCCCCCACTGTAAACCCAACGGTTAGCACACCACCAGCAGAAAATGTTGACGTGTTGTCGCAAGGCCAAAGCAGTCAGGGAATCACAATGTTATATCAACGAAAGACTGAATCTAGGCCATCAGAAAGAACACCAACTACATCACGATCATCAACCCTCTCTCAGTCCGCCATGTCCACCGCTAGTTCCACCATATGCAGCTCTCAAGTACAGCTCACCTTACCAGAGACTATGAGTAGGACAAGAAAGTACTCATCCTCTCATCCACGTACACTGGGTTTGAACGCCCACATTGCCAAACTAATCTCATTAGAGATGATGCCCTACCGGTTGGTTGAAAGCGCAGCTTTCCGCGAACTCATGGCCTACGCAGTACCACACTATGACCTACCTAGTCGCCACTTCTTTTCTCGCAAAGCCATCCCAGCCCTCCACCTTCATGTGAAAGACCGCATTGTCCACGCACTCAAGCAATCAGTGAGTGGAAAGATGCACCTCACAACTGATGCATGGTCCAGTAGGCATGGCCAGGGCCGTTACGTGTCTATCACTGCGCACTGGGTTAATGTGGTGGATGCAGGGTCCACAGGGGACAGCGGTGGTGGGACAGTGCTGCCTAGCCCACGGTATAGGAAACAGTTGGCTGTAGATGTTCGACCCTCCTCCTCCTCCAGAAGCAAAAGGTCGTCCACAGAGCGCAGTCGCACGAGCACTCCATCCGCAGCTGCCAGTGTTGCACACGAGGTGTCCCCCTATCGATCAGCTAGTGGAAAGCGTCAGCAGGCTGTGTCGCAGATGATGTGTTTGGGCGACAGGCACACTGCGGGGGTACAGGCCGACTACTTTCAGCACAAACTGAGTCATGGCTGGGCAGCCTACATCTTGAGGCAGGCAAGATAGTTAGTGATAACGGCCGGAATTTTGTGGCAGCCATAGCCCTTTCAAAACTCAGACACATACCTTGCTTGGCTCACACATTGAACCTGGTGGTGCAGTGCTTCCTCAATAATTATCCGGAGTTAACAGGCCTGCTCCATATGGTTCGAAGACTGTGCTCGCACATCCGCCGGTCGCCGGTACACTCCAGTCGTATACAGAAGCTGCAGTGATTGCTCCACCTTCCCAAGCACCATCTAATTATCGACATGGCAACAAGGTGGAACTCCACCCTGCACATGGTTGAGCGGCTGTGCGAACAGAGGCAGGCCGTAATGCATTTGTGGGAGGATACACGGGCAGGCACTTTGAGGGCAGACATGGAGTTGACAGGTGTGCAGTGGTCAAAGCTGAAGGACCTCTGTAAAGTCCTTCAGTGTTTTGAGGAATGCACACGGCTGGTAAGCGCAGATGATGCCATCATAAGCAAGAGCATCACACTTATGCGTCTGCTCATGCAACTTTGATGCACATTAAGGAGCAGGTGTCTGCAGCCGAGGTAGATGAGGAGGAAGAGGAGAGAAGCCTTGATGACAGTCAGCCATTGTCTGCTCCGGGACCTCTCCTGGAAGAGGTGGAGGAAGAAGAGAAAGAGGAGAAGGAGGATGATTATGGGGATGATTATTTAGGGGAGGAGGATGCTTCTCTTGGGGAAAGAAAAAATGTTGGCGTGTCAAGGTCTGGTACGGGGTTTGTGCGTGACTGGAGGGATGTGGATTTGCCAGAAAGTGCTCCTCCACCCAGCACTCGCAGTGCATCATTGACACTGGGAACATTGGCCCACATGTCAGATTATGCCTTGCAGATCCTAAAAAGGGACCCCCCGCATTGCCAAAATGATGAACGATGACGACTACTGGTTGGCCAGCATCCTGGATCCACGCTATAAAGGCAAATTCCAAAACATAATGCCACAGGAGAACCTTGACCTAATATTGGCTAACAAACAAGCAACTCTGGTAAACCGTTTGGTTGAGGCATTCCCAGCACACAGCAGCGGCGATGGTTCTCACACGAGCTGTAGGGGCCGGGGGCAACTTGAAAGAAGTGTTGGTGGTGCACACATCAGAAGTGACGTTGGAGACAGGGGTTTCATAACCATGTTGTGGACTGATTTTTCAAGTCCCGCTCACACAACTGGTAATACTGCATCGATTGAAAGTGACAGGAGACAACAGTCGTCAACTATGGTTACAAACTACTTCTCGTCCAATATCGATGTTCTCCCTCACAGGTCATTCCCATTTGACTATTGGGCCGCTAAACTGGACACCTGGCCTAAATTGGCACAATATGCCTTACAGGAGCTCGCTTGCCCAGCTGCAAGTGTGCTATCAGAAAGAGTCTTCAGTGCAGCTGGATCAATCCTGACAGAAAAAAGGACCCGTCTGTCGACCCAAAATGTGGATGATCTAACCTTCATTAAAATGAACCATGCATGGGTTTCCAAGGATTTTGTCCCACCTTACCCTGATGACACATAGGTTGCCAGAAAAATGGCTTGCTTTGGTCCTCCTCTTCCTCGGACTTGACCAATTTCGCCTTTAGCAGCAGCTGAATGTCCCAGATCAACATATGCCATTTTGCAAACCTCCCTAACTGGGCTGCCTCCCCTCCCATGGTCGGGTACACCACCTAGCGCACACAACCGTGCGAGTGCCATTGCCCTGGACAGGTGGGTAGGCCGACTCTTGGGCGCGGGCACTGGCACAGGGTCCCTCATATTG
The DNA here is from genome assembly GCF_039654945.1 of Dendrobates tinctorius. Classification (NCBI taxonomy): domain Eukaryota; kingdom Metazoa; phylum Chordata; class Amphibia; order Anura; family Dendrobatidae; genus Dendrobates; species Dendrobates tinctorius. The sequence continues at coordinate 40,531,401 of NW_027361704.1, read as the reverse complement.
CAATCAAGTGTCTCTGACGGTGGGGGTGCACACCCACCGTCAGACACACCGCCGTACTATGAGGGTCCCAGTGCCTGTACCGACACCCACGAGTGTGCCGCCCTTGCTTGGGCAGGGCAACAAAATTTGCAATGTTTACCTCTCCTTGCTCCTCCGCTGTATAGTCTGGGCTGTCAAATCCTTCACTGGGACTGCCACTACAAATTTGTTGAACTGATAGATGATGGTTAAGACGTAGCTATGCCCTGTCCCGCTGGCCGGGCTCTAGCTTCAGATGATCAAAGGCTTCCATTTCTTATGGACGTCGACTCACAATGACATGCAGTGGTGGTTTATCATCAGCTTTCACAGTTTTCCTACTCACAGATGTGTGACATTCCGGCGCACATTTTTAAATGTGCCCTCTCATGCCAATCCCATAGAATCGCCTACGACCTGTGGCTTCTGTCTTTTGCACTCCAAGTTACATGACAGATCATGGTAGGCAGTGAGCAACATGTTTACATCTCTCTGTGATAAAAATTTGATGGAGATGAGTAACGCTAATGGGATCAACGGTACTGCGATACAGCAACACTTTCTTCACAAAGTTATGTTTTCGCTGTCTCCACACACAAATTAATTGAGGGTCAGCATCGCCTCTGAGAATTGTGACGGAAGTTTTTCCCGTGATTATTAATTCCTAGATTTCTGCAATCACTAGACTTTATGTGAGTAATTGTATGCATCTCATTTCCAATTGGGGAGAGGAAGTACTGTTTTACTGAGACAGAAATATATATGAAGATTTAAAAATACCACCAAAAGTGTATACTGGTGTACGCTTCAAAAACATTTCCTTTTTTCAACTTTTTAGATTGTTGTCTAATCCATACTGAGAACACAGAGATTTTAAATGTTTAAACTATGGTATATATACCTGCTATCCAGTGATAATGTACCCTTTCTCACCTTTGTCCAATCACGTCTAATCCATACTGGGCCTGAGACCGTCTGAGCTCGCCTCCTGATCTATAGACATAGGTTTTTAATGTGTAAACTATGCTATACATACCTGTAAGCCGGTGATAAGTTACCCTTTCTCACCTTTGTCCAATCACGTCTGATCCATACTGGGCCTGAGACCGTTTGAGCCTGCCTCCTGATCTATAGACATAGGTTTTTAATGTGTAAACTATGCTACATATATACGTGTTATCTGGTGAAACTGTACCCTTTATCAACTTTCTACAGTGTTGTCGAATCCATACTGGGGCTGAGAACGGCTGCCAAGCTGTTAAGCAAGATACAGCACCTGTGGTTTGGACACATAATTTTTTCATTTTGTCAGGAATGCCGGTTAGGCCTAATTCGGTAATTGCGGTTGACCTGCACTTACTGGGAAATCATCGTTCGCTGGGAATAATTGGAATCCCAGATCCCTATCACTAACGGTGTTCAGCGGGTTATCAGCACCTGTAAGCAACAAAAGCTGGTCCTTTCAGTGTAGCGCGCATGCAGCCCCGGATGGGTAAGGGCATGATTGACCTGTTATTGCTCTATCCCGCGTGCCAGAGCCTCGCGTATCCCTCTAGTAAGCTTGACGCGAATCGCGGGGGGCATGCCGGAGTCTCAGTCGTTAACGGAATAAAGGTGAGAAATCACTAGCACAACTACAAACGGACATACCACATCTGTCCATCTTTTCTGTAGTTTGTATGGTTGTGGTTTCCCGGGTGGAGTCCAATTAAGCCACAGGCTCCACTCCTGGTGGCGTCCTTTTGGACATTCCTTTAGGCTATATGCCCACGCTAGCGTTTTTAAATGCTCAGGAAAAGGATCCCCTTTCCCAGAAAACGCGCGGAAAAAGACGCGCGTTTTTTTGCGCGTTTTTTGACACGCGATTTCTGGGAACATTGGGGATGGCTAAAAACGCTCAGCTATGCGGAAAATAATGTGCATACTGCGTTTTTAGCCGCTAAATGATTCCTGAGTGGTTAAAAACGCATGCATTTGCACAAAAAGCCAAAAACACATGCAAATGAATTAGAAGCATCTTGTAAGCATTTCTGCAGCATCTGAGCCGGCACAAACGCTGCGGAAACGCTTACAAAAACGCAACGTGGGCACACAGCCTTAAGGTTCAGCTTTGCAATCATACAGCCCCCCGGAAACCAAACACTTTGCCTTCATGGACGCAGTTTGGAGGTTCGTGGGAATAACGCCGCCACATCGGCAGTTGGCATAATTTATTGGTGGGAAGTCCGACGGTATATGATCGTGTTCGATTTCAGAATTTTTTATTTTTTTGGGGTTTGTATTTTACATTTTTATTCCAGCCTTTCTTGACTTCATAAGGGCATGACAAGCCTATATCTGTGTCTCATCCACCTCCTCCTTTTACTCCTCCACCTCTTTTCTAAATGTAGTTGCCCTTTTCCATATGTTATTTTTGTCTTCTGAGCATTTTGTCTGCTTTGGAACACCTTTAAAGGTGTTTTGTAATTGTTTTCTATGTGTTTGTATGTGTTTGTGTTTTCCTGCCATTGTTTTCAATGGGGTTCGACGGTGTTCTTAGAATGTTCGACGAACATTCGACGAACTTGCCTCCTGTGCGACGAACCAAAACACTAGCGGGGTGGCTCAACACTACTCCTGATATATAGAAGTACATTGTTAATGTTTAAACTATGCTATATATACCTGGTATCTGGTGATACTGTACCCTTTCTGCCAGGAAGTGCTCCCCCAACCAACACTCTAAGTGTATCATTGACACCTGGAACATTGTCCCACATGTGTGACTATTTCTTGCGGATCTTCTTGTTATATTGTGGTGTGATCCATCCTGAGCGTGTGAGTGTCTATGGGTTACTCCTGCAATTTAGATATACATTTAAAAATTACCCCAACACTGTATACAGCTCTACGCTTGTGATACATTACCCATTTACTGCTTGTTATATTCTGGTCTAATCCAAACTGACCAAGTGAGAGTTATTTTCTGACTGTGGAAATAAATACTGAAATTGACAACAATGACACCGACACTGTGTACAGCTGTACTCTTGAGATCCATTACCGTTTTACGGCTTTTTAGATTGTGTTGTAATCCAATACTAAGCCTGAGAGTGTCTGTGTGTGCCTCCTCAAATATCTACGGAGATTTCGAATGTTTAAACTATACTATATATACCTGCTATCTGATGATACTGTACACTTTGTCTAATTTTTAGATTCTTGTCTAATCCATACTGAGCCTGTGAGCGTCTCTGTGTGACTGATGGAATATATATTGAGATTGACAATTATCCTTTGACTGAATAGAGTTGTACGCTTCTGATACAGTGCCATATATCTGATGTTATTTTGGGTCTATTTTCTGCAAAATTTTGAAGTTTGGTGGAAGAGGCCGCAGACGTGGGCATGGGGGGGCCAGCTGGTGCTGATGGTGGTGGTGCATATGCTGGTAGTGGCAAAAGCACAATAGCAGCTAAGGCAGGAAGTGTTGAGCCAGCGTCATGGTCTGGCTCCGGAACGCCTGGAAGGCTACCTTTTCTGGGAGTAGGTTAACCGCTTTTAAAGGTGGAGCAAGAGGAACTGGTTTTGGCTTACATTGCTGAAACAGACTCCAGCAAATATGCCCTTCTCTTCTGAAGTTTCAAAAAATGCAAGCACTGAGTCGTCAAGTGCTGGCTCCTGGTCAGGAAGAACCCCTTTCCTTGTGTCCTTCACCCCCACCAAAAGTGAATGATGCAGCAGGCCACACTTCACATTAGTACATGTAACTCTTTCTATCATACCGTGCCTGGGTTATCAAGTCAAATCGTGAATTCCCAAGTCCAAGATGAATCAGACATGGAGTGTGGGTGGCCAGCCAGGGCAGTTGGGTTAATCGGTACCGGGCCAGTGTCTCACAGGGATGTGTCACAGTGGTGGTGACCCGTTCTGTGGCCCTGGGCTTCCATGCAAAGGGGTGAATTACGTTTATAGGTGATTGATACATGACGCCACCTGTGGTTTCTGATTAGATTGACCAGCGCTGCAGTGTCGCTTCTCTGGGACAGATGTTGTGGTGCAGCTAAGATGTAGAAGCCCTGCACAGTTAGGGCCGTAGTCGCAGGGCAGATGAAAGAGTTGGTAGATGGTGTGCAGTGCAGGATGTAGCAGAGCCGTGTGCCAGGCGCAGGAGAAAGATGACAGACACAGTCGTGCAGTTCCTTTACCTGTACTTGGTAAGTGTCGTCCAGGACCCAGAGTACAGATGGAGACGGAGTTGGTCAGCCTGGAGCCAATTTCGAATTCTCTCTCTGCAGATAGGTAGTGTGGCCTCCGTTCTAGCGTTTATCTGAGGTACTCGCAGTGCTGAGTTCAATGAAGTTCCCCCTGTTGACTCTCTTTTGGAACTTTCTCGTATGGCAGGCAGCCATAGCCTTTTCCTTCTGGCTCCCACACGTCGATGCTGGGGCCTCCGAGCCTTATTTGGGTTCAGAGCATTTACAGCTGCTACTTCCTCCGGTTTCTGCTGCAGGAACGTCAGTGTCCCTACAAACTTGGAGACCGGAATCCGGACCATGCGCTCCAGCTAGGAGTGAGTCTTAACTCTGCTCATCCTCTAGCTCCCCTTCTCACGTCCACACACTTCCCCTTCCCTGCACAGAGTGCCCTAACTTACCTCCTCCTGACCACAGAGAGCAGCTCCTCAGCAGTCAGGTTCAAAGGTCTCCCTGCTGGCTTGGAGTGGGAAATGTGTTGTGTGTTGGTTGAACTGCTAGAGAGATCCTTCGTTGCTCCCAAGCATGACATCACACTCCCTAGGAGGAAGGTAATGCCACTGTGGCGACCGTACTCCTGGGGACGCCACAAGTGCACTGATGCCCAGCCACTGCTACATGATTCTGCTGGTACATTGACCCAGACCACTACATTCCCCTCTCACTCTACACAGCCAAAATCTGACCCTGAGGAAACTCAGGTTCCCCTTCCCGCATACTATACCACCTTACAAGGTGACAAAGAGGAAGTTGCAGATGAAAGTGCAGGTTCCTTGAGCAGGTGGGGGGGCAGACTCATGGGCGACGGCTCTGGCACAGGGCCCCTCATAGTATGCAAAAGTGTCTCTGCCGATGGGACACCCACCGTCAGACACACCGCCACACACCGCCTTACTATGAGTGGCCCTGTGCCAGTGCCGTCGCCAACGAGTGGGCCCCCCCTGCTTGCTCCGGATCACAGCACTTGCAACGTTGAAATACTTACCTCTCCCTGCTCCACCGCCATGATGTCTTCCGCGTGTCCTGACAGTGATATTCTGATCAGAGAGCGCAATGACATTCCGTCTGTACGCCCTCTCCCTAAACAGCCAAGTGCAGTGAGATGGAAGATGGGGATGACGAGGAGTCCAGACTAGTACAGGGATTCCCTAGCAAGGAGACTTATTTAATTGCTTTCAATGTTGGGACAGCAATTTTTGGGGAGCACTATACTCTGAAGAATGATATATGGGGCCCACCATACACTGGAGCATTCCAAAGGTGGACATCAGACACTGGAGCAGCATTTACAGGGCCCATTATACACTGGAGCATTAGAAATGGGGCCCATTATATATGGAGCATTATTTGGCCCCATAAGACAGTGGAGCTTCATCCATGGGGACCAACATATACTGTAGCATTATGTGGAGCTCATCATATACTGTTTCAAACATTATATGGGACCAATGATTCTGTATGGAGAAATATATTGGCCTCATTACTCTGTATAGCGCACTATGCGGTGCCCATAATACTGTATGGAGTAATATACTGTCCGTTTTTGGAGCTATTGGAGAATTTAAAATCGATATCAGTCATGAGATGAAAAAAGTGAAGTATTTTTCATTGTACTATACCGATATTTCTCTACCATGTCGGAGCATCATGAGTTGTGGTATTTGTTAAAGGGGGGCTCTTTGGCCCAGGGCACATGAAAACCTGGAGCCAGCCCTACCCCTCCACAACTTTAGCCAAATAACCCCTAGTTTTCAGTGCGTAACTATTATTATGAAGTAAATTAAGGTTGACAAGCTTCAGTAATGAAAATTGATGTTTTTGCCATTCAAATGGGCACTGTAGGTGTGCTTAATGTCCTCCACTCCCTGCCCACTTTGCTTCCCCATTGACTTGCATTGGGTTTCGTGTTTCAGTTGGCCTTCGACTTTTCATGATAATCGGCCGATTTCATTCGACCCAACTTTTGAGAAAGTCGGGTTTCATGAAACCCAACTCGACCCAAAAAAAGGCAAAGTCGCTCATCTCTAATAGAGATATTTTAACTGAGGCATGTATGTATGTTAATATGCAATTCATAACCTTGTAAATTTTCAAGCTAAAATAAATGTCACTCTCATTGTGTCAATCTGAAGCTCTAGAAAATGTTTCTTCATTTTATAACTCATTTATGGTGTTCTTTCTTAACCCATGCTGACATTTTAGCATAAAAAAATGTGGGCAAGACTATGTATAAGTTAACTATAGAATTAAAGGTGGACACATATTTGCTTTTCCTGACATTCAATCTCATTAATAATAATAATAATATTTAAAGTATGCAGGCAGACATAGAAGTCCTGCCATACCTGTTGGTTGAAGACCTGAATATGCTCAATAAAATGTAATTTTTGGAAAGCGCCTTGAGTTTCTCTTTGTAGACTTGATGTATAGGGACTAGAGATGAGCAAATTTGTTTGGATTTTGTCCCCGAATCTGATTTTGATATATAATGTGCCATATTTGAACACTATTCGAGCCGAATGTATGTCTTAAGATCGGTTCCAAACATATTCGGTAATTTCTACTCCCGCTGACTCTAATGATGTTCGGCTGTGTTCCACGAATATTGAATATTGCAAAAACAATATTCAATTCCAATCGTACTCGGAACCGAATCCGAACAAATTCGCTCATCTCTAATAGGGACATCTATAATTCATATATATGGAGTCACTATGAATATTATTATATTCCCTTTAATACCCAGGCAGGCATGGATTATAGACAAAAGTGGTATTTGCCAAAAGGCCTTCAATCTTTCTCAGCAGCAAGAAATGGAACTTTGAAAAGATTTAAAGTTTGCCTAAAAGAATATAAAACTTTTAATATGGGGTAGAAGAGGTCATTTCTTCTAGAAACCATCTGGCAACACTTATCTCATAGTTAAAGAAAAGATTGGGCATGTAACATACAAAACCTTGTTTCCCTCAACACCTGACATTAGGAAACAGTGATGCTGCTCTCATATAACGCTTATTTTCCTCATATCCTATTGACATTAACCGGACCTGCTGGCAATTATCTAATGTTTATGTTAAGTGTAAGTTACCAATGCATTATATGACACTGATACTTAGGAGGAAGTCCCCATCCAATTTTTGCCTTGTGACCTCCACCATCCTTGATCAGGCCCTGTATAGAGGAATTACATAGCAAAAAAAAATCCCTCCCCTTGTTAAACAGCAAAGAACATCCTATTATCCATATAGGCCAATAAATAATTACTTTACCACCTTAAGAATAATAATATACTTCTTTAATATATAAGCATGAGAGAAGATGGCTACTTCAAACTGAGAGAAGATGGCTACTTCAAACTGAAATTAACCTTTTATATAAATCTCTTAATATCGAGTATTGTAACACAACAATAGTTTACAAAGATCTCCACGTTGTCATACATCTCAGTTCTCATTCTACCAAGTGATTTATGCCCTTCATTCTTCAGCCATTCTATGGAACTCACTGCTCTGGACCCATCAGACTTGTTCTTAATGATTTTAGTCTTCTGTACGACACGGAAAACTATTCTTCATTGATGCGTATTTCAGATAATCATATTTTAAAGCCCATATGCAACAGCAGCGAGTACTTATGCTATCACTCCTCACTTTCCATTAATATTGTAAGCCCCTCATTCAGACGTCCATTTTTCATGTTCATGTTTCATACATGTTTTTCATGGAAACATACAACATAAACTATTTATAGTGTATTTCCGTGTTTATATGCAGAATGAGTGTCCACTGAGATGTCAGTTTTGATCTAAGTCATTGATCAAGCTCACGAATAAGGATGAGTTAATCTGAGCTGTAAAGCTCGGGATCCGCACCGGATGTCTAGTGTCCTGTACTGAACCCCGAACACAGACTTCTTACTGTACGTCCGGCTTATTGTTTAAGTTCAGCAGACTAATAAAACTTGTTGAAAGGCTGCAATGCAGGCAATCGACAAGCTTTAAGGTGTGGTCACTATCAGCACCATCACAGTCATGCCAACTATTGACATGGCTGTGATTGGCAGGCGCACCATGTTAGAAAAATAAAAATTATTAAAAAAAGATGTGTGTTCCCCCTATTTTTGAGAACAAGCGCAGGAAAGCAGAAAACTGTGGGCTGCAACTTTCAGATGTCTGCTTTATCTTAGCTGGTTATCAAAAGTAGAGGGCCCCCATGCTGTTTCTTTTTAAATTCTTTAAATAAATAACTTTAAAAAACGACATGGAGTCCCCTCATTTTTGACAAGTAGCCAAGGCAAAGCAGACAGCTGGAGGCTGGTATTCTTAGGGTCCCGTTACATTTAGCGATGTACCAGCGATCCCGACAATGATGCGACCTGGTCAGGATCGCTGGTGCGTCGCTAAATGGTCGCTAGTGAGCTGCCAAACAGCCAGTTCTCACCAGCAAAGCAGCAACGATCCAGCGATGCTTGGTGGTCGCTCCTCCCTGTCACACGGCAGCAATGATGACGACTTCTGCCTGCGTCCATGCGTCGCTAGTCGGCGCCAGCGGGACGCCAATGAGAAGAAAATGGCCCAGGACGTTCCAGCGCGATCAGTGATATCTAGTGGGGGGGCCGGTCGGAGGTATGTGTCACATGTAGCGAGATCACTAGCGATATTGCTGTTGCGTCACAAAATCGGTGACGCTTTAGTGATATCGCTAGCAATCTCGCTGTGTGTAAAAGTCCCTTTAGACTTGAAAGGTCCATGGATATTTGGTCCTACCCAGCTTAAAAATAGCAGCCCGCAGCCACCCCAGAAAAGGCACATCCATTAAAGGCTAGCGCTCTATCAGGCTCTTCCAGCTTGCCCTGGTGTGTTGGCAAAGAGAGTAATATTTGGGATTGCTGTCAGGTATGTAATGTCCGCTGACATCAAGCCCAGAGGTTAGTAATGGGGCGGCATCTATAAAACACCCGCATTACTAATACAGTAAGTATTGGGTTAAATTTCTCACTCATACACTATTTTATGGTCTGGGGTACATTTTTGTGATATATACAGTAACACTCAGAAAAAGTCAACAAATTGTGCTGCTTAAATCTCTCAGCCATGCAGCATTCTGTGGTCTGTTCCAAAGAGTGTTTAAAATTTTTCTTGGGTTAAATACTTACCTATACAGTATTCCATGGTCTGTGGTACATTACTGTGATATCTATCACTCCAAAAAAGCCTTAAAATATTTTTTTCTGGGTTAAATTTCTCATCCATACACTATTCCGAGGTCTGGGGTACATTTCTGAGGTATACAACACTCAAAAATAATGTTAAAATTTTGTACTATATTCACAATGTAACGTGATTAGCAGGTGACAAAGCTGGCAGAATCACGCGAGACTCCCCGGGGAGTGACAGAAGGGATATGTGAGCCAGAGGAAGCTGGTGCAAGAGCAGAGGTGGCAGGAGCTTGCCAATTTTCTGGAACCACCAAGACCCCAACCCAAGATATGTCCTTTACCGCTGGGGTTCTTGTGGACGGCGGACAGGACAGCCAGGATCCACGAATTGGTGAGTGAACTTAGGGGCCTAGGCTGGTCAGTAGAGAGGACCAGGTCTGAAGAAATGCTCATCGGGCCCGCTAGCTGCCAGGTAACGAGAGTTGGCATCCTTGGGGGTGGTAATTACTGATGGGAGTCCATTGAAAAGTTTGGGACCCGTCATCACATCTAGTTCAACCATCGGGCTGTAGGGATGGAACACTTGCTTCGAAGGCAAAATGAAGGGGCAACATCACTGGTATGCAGTGGGTGTGATCTCAGAAGAAATGGAGCAGGATGAACCCTTCTTGAGGGACGAACAAGCTTGGGAGAGGCTGCTTGAGACAACTCGAGACAAGGCTACTACCACCCCTGAGAGAGCGTGCTATCCTTGAGGTTCCCCACATCTTATGTAGGAATAGTCAATGGTGCATGTGACACAGGGGGGCTGTTGCCCATTTCTATATGTCAGGGGCTCCGGCACTACTGGAAGCTGGGTCACTTACAGCCCAGACACCTGGGAATTAGGCTCCAGGGAGAAGGTGGCATCCCCCCAGCCTCCAGAGGAAGGAGAAGAAGAAGCAGGCACCTAAAGAGGATTAGCGTATTACCCTCCTTAGAATTTTTTTTACTGGTTTTGCACTTTGTACAAAGCCTTTATGAGTGTAGGAGTACAGCAACTACACTTTAAAAATATTTGAATGAGGCCTGCCAGCTGTTGCCTTTCAGGAGTATATGGGTCATAACTACACTTTCAAAATATTTATGTTCCAAATTTATTTCTGGATTCAATTAGTCACGTACATGTGTGTGTGTCGCAGCTGCCTGCTCACCCACCTCCGTGCAGTTACAGCCGGCAGGAAAGAGGGTGGTTTGTGGCTTGTGCTGGAGATGTGAGTACGTGAGTGTGTGTGTGTGTATGTGAGTACGTGTGTATGTGAGTACGTGTGTGTGTGCATGTGAGTATGTGTGTGTATATAAGTACGTGTGTGTGTGTATGTGAGTACGTGTGTGTATGTGAGTACGTGTGTATGTGAGTACGTGTGTGTGTGAGTACGTGTGTGTATATGAGTATGTGTGTGAGTATGTGTGTGTGTGAGTACATGTACGTGTGTGTATGTGAGTACATGTGTGTATGTGAGTATGTGTGTGTGTATATGTGAGTATGTGTGTGTATGTGAGTAAGTGTGTGTGTATGTGAGTACGTGTGTGTATGTGAGTACGTGTGGGTGTATGTGAGGACGTGTGTGTGTATGTGAGGACGTGTGTGTATGTGAGTACGTGTGTGTGTATGTGAGTACCTGTGTGTGCATGTCAGTACATGTGTGTGTATGTGAGTACGTGTGTGTGTGTGAGTACGTGTGTGTGTGTGTATGTGAGTATGTGGGTGTGTATGTGTGAGTATGTGTGTGTGTGTATGTGAGTACGTGAGTGTGTGTGTGTGAGTGTGTGTGTGAGTGTGTGTGTATGTGTCACGCTCGCGCCTTGGTTGAATGGCGTGAGCCGGGGGGTTGTGGCCCCACTGTGCCACAAACCAGACTACCCTGGAAGGGACGTGACTACGGCAGCTACCTCAGTCTTCACTGGAGCCTCTGATGGTGAGGTCAGGCTTGTGCGGCAGGTAGCTGCCGGGTGCCACTCCAGGGTGGTGTCTGGCTGTGGCTGCTGATCCCACTCGGGAACAGGACACCTGGACAGGTGCGAGTGACAAGCAGGCTGGGACACAGGGCAAGCGGACACGGCTGAGACACAGGGCAAGGAGGCACGGCTTGGTACACTGGCAGGCAGGCACGGCTTGAAGACACAGGGCAAGCAGGAACGGCTTGAAGACACAGGGCAAGCAGGCACGGCTTGGAGACACAGGGCAAGCAGGCACGGCTTGGAGACACAGGGCAAGCAGGCACGGCTTGGAGACACAGGGCAAGCAGGCACGGCTTGGAGACACAGGGCAAGCAGGCATGGCTTGGAGACACAGGGCAAGCAGGCACGGCTTGGAGACACAGGGCAAGCAGGCACGGCTTGGAGACACAGGGCAAGCAGACACGGCTTGGAGACACAGGACAGACTGGCGTGGTATGAGAAGGGACAGGTAGGGACCTGTTCACACAGCAGGTGTAGGCAGGAGGGAGTGGTGTATGTTGGAACAGGATTTGGACCTGTTCACACAGGAGGTGCCGGTATGGATATAGGCAGGAGTGTGGAGTAGGCGGAGCCGCAAGAGTGCAGAGTAGGCTGGGCAGCAAGGGAGCCGTGCCGGCAGAGCGGCAAGGGAGCCGTGCCAGCAGAGCGGCTAGGGAGCCGTGCCGGCAGAGCGGCTAGGGAGCAGAGGAGGCAAAGCTGCAAGGGAGCAGAGCAGGCAGAGCTGCAAGGGAGCAGAGCAGGCACAGCTGCAAGGGAGCAGAGCAGGCAGAGCTGCAAAGGAGCAGAGCAGGCACAGCTGCAAGGGAGTAGAGCAGGCAGAGCTGAAAGGGAGCAGAGCAGGAAGAGCTGCAAGGGTGCAGAGCAGGCAGAGCTGCAAGGGTGCAGAGCCTCAGATAGGGAGGACACAAGGAAAGACACAGCAGAGAAGGAACCACAGACAAGGAGACTGACAGATAGAGGTAAGACTGAGTTCAGACAGAGACACAGGGACAAAGACACAAGGACCAGGATATTCTGCCTCCTGGCAGGCGGACAGAGAAGTAATAGGCAAGGTACCAAGACACAGGAATACGCAATAAGAGCCTTCAGAGAAGGCAAGACATAGGACAGGGCCTGGCTAGCTCAGCAGCAAGGAGCTAACTGAGTTTAGACATTGCACAGGCAATGTTTCAGTGGGTGTGGCGGAACTAAATAGTCAAAGGCTCTAGGTGATTGGTCAGGGACAGATTAGACAGGTGCACCCTGACTGCATAAGAACCAGAGAGTTCTGGCACCACCCCCCTATACACATAGCCAGGAAACATACAGAAGAGCAGAGGCACAGATGACAGGGCTGGCAATAGACAGAATTCACAGCATGACCCGGAGCAGTGAGTAAGTTGATGTGCGGGGGATGGGAGGCCATGCAGTGACGCCAGCAGGGTTGTTACAGTACCCCCCTCTTCCTCAAGCCAGCCAGAATGACCTGAAGAAGGAGTATTGGACCACACACAGTCCAGGTTGACACGACATCCTTCAGGTAGGGTGGAGTATGTGTGCCATCAGGAATCCCAGATTGCCTGGTTTCTTGGTGCCCTAGGGAGTCAGTCTCCAACACAGAGGGTACAAAGACTTCTTCCTCCAGATTGGCAAAAAGCAGGACCCTGGCAGCTTCAGACTTCGCCCCTACATCAGCCGGCCAGCTAGAAACTGAAGACACCTGCACAGAGTCCATTTTTAGCCCATTATCCAAAGAAAATTGGATCTCCTCCAGGTGAGTGAACAACGGAGATTTGTAGGCCACAGTTCCCACCTCTGCATCCACCTGCCATATGGAAGCTGGAGGCATACATACAGGGAGCCATTTCATCCTGGTACTCAGAAAAAACTGGGCCCCCTTTTTCAGGTTAGAGGATGAGTAGTGCTCCATCTTGGGACCTTCACCCTCTGGCCATAGAGGAGCTGAGGGCATCCACTCAGGATCCATCTTCAGCCCTTTATCCTGGGGAAGACAATCAGGAGGCAGGGATGCTCTAGGGAGCAGATCACTGGCATCATTGCTGGAGATGTGTGGCGAGGAGACCTCTGCTTCGCCTTCTTCGGAGGCGTCATCACTAGTGTTGAGCGATACCGTTCGATACCCAAAAATATCGTATCGGATGGTATCGCCCGATACGAAAAAAATATCGGGTATCGCCGATTCCGATACCGGAAGTCCCATTCAAGTCAATGGGACTTCCGGTATCGGAATTTAAAAAAGCCCTTTATTTCCTTGTTGGCTAATTCTACATAATTGAAAACAAATAAGAATCATGTAGAATGTATTGTGGGAGGTGGAGGAGACATTAAAGGCATAGTGGTTTATTCAAATCACATGGCATAGCATTAATTCCAATTTTTTTTTTCAAGACGTTCGGAGTTAAAAAGATATTGACTATGTTAACCTTTTTTATATTTTGTCAGATATGTATGTTTCACAACCTCCATGCTCTTCACCTTCTTTTGTACTTCTCCCACACTTTCTCCTTCATGATCCGCAGCAGTAGCATTTTTTTCATCAACTTTTTCTTCACCTTATTCATCTTCTTCTTCTTCATCTTCTTCCCATTAATTTTTTTTTCCATTCTTCATATTCTTCTTATTCAGCTATTATTAATTTTAATATGCTATTTCTTCATCTTCTTCCTATTTTTCTTTGTCTTCATTTTCTTATGGTGACAGGCATTCCTGTAGTACTTATCTATAAAAGTTATAAGATTACACCTTACGTTCTGCCTGTCACTAAAGATTTACAACAGGATTTGTCCGCGTTCAGTTTGGCCTGCAGCAGCAGGCATTTTCCAGGGGCACCACGAGGAGGAACGGACTCACCCCCATTTACTGCTTAGTCTTCTTCTGCTTATAATTTTGATTTCTTCTATGCTGATTTTTAGTCTTATGCTTAATGTTCTTCTGCTTTCTGTTCTTCTACTTTTGCTTCTTCTGCTTCTTGTTCTTCTGTCTTTTGTTCTGTATCTTGGTGGTTGTCTTCATGTTCTTTGTCCTCTTGGTCTTATTATTTAGGGTCATATTTCTGGTCTTCTTTGGTGTGGTCTTCAGGGTCGTCGTCATCAGGGTCGTCGTCATGGAGATCAATAAGGATTACCAAAGACAATTTCAAAAAGCTTGATCTTGGAAATGTAGCAGAAGGTACAAGAAGGCTGAGAAACTGGCGAGAACCAGCAGACAGTGCTGGCACCCGGATGGGTAGCAGAAGGAACAAGAGCCAATGGCACTACCGAGGACCAACTGACGGTGCTGGACCACGGTTACTAAGCAGAAGGTACCTGTGCTAAAAAGCACTACCAAGGACCAGCTGACGGTGCTGGACCTCGGATACCGAGATGGAGGCACCTAGGCCAAAGGCTCTGGCGAGAACCAGCAGACAGTGCTGGAACCCGGGTGGGTAGCAGAAGGTACCCGTTCAAAGCAAAGTAGCCAGGCCGCAAGCCGGCCGCAGTTACCGAAACCCACAGTCCTACAGGGGGTCCATGTCCCATTGGCACTACGGATCCAGCCTTCAGTGCCAGTTCCCGCAGCCCACATAGGAGTCACCTAAACTGCAGGCACTGTAGAGTCGGCTAACCCGGCCGCAAGACGACAGGACAACGGATTGGTGGCATAGTGACCTTGATACTACCCGGAAACAGCTGGCGTGCTGGAACCAGGCTGGGCAACAGGGAGTACCCGTGCCAAAGACACTGCCGAGAACCATCTGACGGTGCTGGAACCCAGATGGGTAGCAAAAGCTACAAGAGCCAATGGCACTACCGAGGACCAACTGAGGGTGCTGGACCACGGTTACTAGGCAGGAGGTACCTGTGCTAGAAAGCACTACCAAGGACCAGCTGATGGTGCTGGACTTCGGATACCGAGATGGAGGCACCTAGGCCAAAGGCTCTGGCGAGAACCAGCGGACAGTGCTGGCACCCGGATGGGTAGCAGAAGGTACCCATTCAAAGCAAAGTAGCCAGGCCGCAAGCCGGCCGCAGTTACCGAAACCCACAGTCCTACAGGGGTCCATGTCCCATTGGCACTACGGATCTAGCCTTCAGTGCCAGTTCCCGCAGCCCACATAGGAGTCACCTAAACTGCAGGCACTGTATAGTTGGCTAACCCGGCCGCAAGACGACAGGACAACGGATTGGTGGCATAGTGACCTTGACACTACCCGGAAACAGCTGGCGTGCTGGAACCAGGCTGGGCAACAGGAAGTACCCGTGCCAAAGACACTGCCGAGCACCAACTGGCGTTGTTGGAGCCCAGGGACAATCATGGTGCAGGTCGAGGCCTACTTGGTGGCAGTTTTTGATTGTTTGTAGGCTACAACAGACTGTCAACGTGCTCCAATTAGGCATCTGTCTCCACTCTGTTTCCAGGATTTCACGTGACCACCAACACCACCAGTTTATGCGTACAGCAGCCGTCTGCCCAATCCACACGTGTTCCTGTGTTACTGGGGTTCTGTAATGTCAGCAGATCCCCTGATGTGTGTCTGCCACTGTCTCCTGCTCTGTCCACATTCCCACCGCTTGCAGTGGGAAGGTGGCCAGCGCAGGAGACAGTGGCGGACACACATTGGGGGATCTGCTGACATTACAGAACCCCAGTAACACAGGAACACGTGTGGAATGCGTGGACGGCAACTGTGAGCAGGAACTGGCGGTGCTGGAGGTCAGGGGAAATACTAGAGACAGAGTGGAGACAGAGGCCAAATCAGAGAATGTTTAAATCTGAAGTAGTTACAATTTGGAGGCAGCAGCACTTTGCCCTCCACACAGCAGGGGATCAGCTGACGTTACTGACCCCCACTTTCACATGAACAAGTGTGTTTTTCTGTGTGGACAGCACTTCCGAGCACCAACTAGCGTTGTTGGAGCCCAGGGATAGTCATTTTGTAGGCTGAGGCCTACTTGGAGGCAGTTTAAGATAAGACGTTGTTTGAATTTGGAGGAAGCAGCAGTTTGCCCTCCACACAGCAGGGGATCAGCTGACGTTACCGAACCCCACTTTCACATGAACGAATGTGTTTTTCTGTGTGGACAGCACTTCCGAGAAACAACTGACGATGTTGGAGCCCAGGGTTAGTCATTTTGTAGGCTGAGGCCTACTTGGAGGCAGTTTAAGATAAGACGTTGTTTAATTTGGAGGCAGCAGCAGTTTGCCCTCCACACAGCAGGGGATCAGCTGACGTTACCGAACCCCACTTTCACATGAACGAGTGTGTTTTTCTGTGTGGAATGAACTTCTGAGCACCAACTGGCGTTGTTGGAGCCCAGGGACAATCATGGTGCAGGCCGAGGCCTACTTGGTGGCAGTTTTTGATTGTTTGGAGGCTACAACAGACTGTCAACATGCTCCAATTAGGCATCGGTCTCCACTCTGTTTCCAGGATTTCACGTGACCACCAACACCACCAGTTTATGCGTACAGCAGCCGTCTACCCAATCCACACGTGTTCCTGGGTTACTGGGGTTCTGTAATGTCGGCAGATCCCCTGATGTGTGTCTGCCACTGTCTCCTGCTCTGTCCCCCTTCCCACCGCTTGCAGTGGGAAAGTGGACAGTGCAGGAGACAGTGGCGGACACACATTAGGGGATCTGCTCACGTAACAGAACACCAGGAACACAGGAACACGTGTGGAATGCGTGGACGGCAACTGTGAGCAGGAACTGGCGGTGTTGGAGGTCAGGGGAAATACTAGAGACAGAGTGGAGACAGAGGCCAAATCAGAGAATGTTTAAATCTGAAGTAGTTACAATTTGGAGGCAGCAGCACTTTGCCCTCCACACAGCAGGGGATCAGCTGACGTTACTGACCCCCACTTTCACATGAACAAGTGTGTTTTTCTGTGTGGACAGCACTTCCGAGCACCAACTAGCGTTGTTGGAACCCAGGGACAATCAGGGTGCAGGCCGAGGCCTACTAGGAGCCAGGTGTAAAGCTGAGGTATTTTGACTTTGGAGAGAGCGGGACACTTTGCCCTCCACACAGCAGGGGATCAGCTGTCATTACTGACCCCCACTTTCACATGAACAAGTGTGTTTTTCTGTGTGGACAGCACTTCCGAGCACTAACTAGTGTTGTTGGAACCCAGGGACAATCAGGGTGCAGGCCGAGGCCTACTAGAAGTCAGGTGTAAAGCTGAGGTATTTTGACTTTGGAGGGAGCAGGACACTTTGCCCTCCACACAGCAGGGGATCAGCTATCGTTACTGACCCCCACTTTCACATGAACAAGTGTGTTTTTCTGTGTGGACAGCACTTCCGAGCACCAACTAGCGTTGTTGGAACCCAGGGACAATCAGGGTGCAGGCCGAGGCCTACTTGGCAGCAGTTTTAGATTGTTTGTAGGCTACAACAGACTGTCAACGTGCTCCAATTATGCATCTGTCTCCACTCTGTTTCCAGGATTTCACGTGACCACCAACACCGCCAGTTTATACGTACAGCAGCCGTCTGCCCAATCCACACGTGTTCCTGGTTTACTGGGGTTCTGTAATGTCAGCAGAGCCCCTGATGTGTGTCTGCCACTGTCTCCTGCTCTGTCCACATTTCCACCGCTTGCAGTGGGAAGGTGGACAGCGCAGGAGACAGTGGCGGACACACATTGGGGGATCTGCTGACATTACAGAACCCCAGTAACACAGGAACACGTGTGGAATGCGCGGACGGCAACTGAGAGCAGGAACTGACGGTGCTGGAGGTCAGGGGAAATACTAGAGACAGAGTGGAGACTTCTGAGCACCAACTGGCGTTGTTGGAGCCCAGGGACAATCATGGTGCAGGCCGAGGCCTACTTGGTGGCAGTTTTTGATTGTTTGGAGGCTACAACAGACTGTCAACATGCTCCAATTAGGCATCTGTCTCCACTCTGTTTCCAGGATGTCACGTGACCACCAACACCGCCAGTTTATGCGTACAGCAGCCGTCTGCCCAATCCACACGTGTTCCTGGGTTACTGGGGTTCTGTAATGTCAGCAGAGCCCCTGATGTGTGTCTGCCACTGTCTCCTGCTCTGTCCACATTTCCACCGCTTGCAGTGGGAAGGTGGACAGCGCAGGAGACAGTGGCGGACACACATTGGGGGATTTGCTGACATTACAGAACCCCAGTAACACAGGAACACGTGTGGAATGCGCGGACGGCAACTGTGAGCAGGAACTGGCGGTGCTGGAGGTCAGGGGAAATACTAGAGACAGAGTGGAGACAGAGGCCAAATCAGAGAATGTTTAAATCTGAAGTAGTTACAATTTGGAGGCAGCAGCACTTTGCCCTCCACACAGCAGGGGGATCAGCTGATGTTACTGACCCCCACTTTCACATGAACAAGTGTGTTTTTCTGTGTGGACAGCACTTTCGAGCACCAACTAGCGTTGTTGGAACCCAGGGACAATCAGGATGCAGGCCGAGGCCTACTAGGAGCCAGGTGTAAAGCTGAGGTTTTTTGACTTTGGAGAGAGCAGGACACTTTGCCCTCCACACAGCAGGGGATCAGCTGTCGTTACTGACCCCCACTTTCACATGAACAAGTGTGTTTTTCTGTGTGGACAGCACTTCCGAGCACCAACTAGCGTTGTTGGAACCCAGGGACAATCAGGGTGCAGGCCGAGGCCTACTAGGAGCCAGGTGTAAAGCTGAGGTATTTTGACTTTGGAGGGAGCAGGACACTTTGCCCTCCACACAGCAGGGGATCAGCTATCGTTACTGACCCCCACTTTCACATGAACAAGTGTGTTTTTCTGTGTGGACAGCACTTCCGAGCACCAACTAGCGTGGTTGGAACCCAGGGACAATCAGGGTGCAGGCCGAGGCCTACTTGATGGCAGTTTTAGATTGTTTGTAGGCTACAACAGACTGTCAACGTGCTCCAATTAGGCATCTGTCTCCACTCTGTTTCCAGGTTGTCACGTGACCACCAACACCGCCAGTTTATGCGTACAGCAGCCGTCTGCCCAATTCACACGTGTTCCTGGGTTACTGGGGTTCTGTAATGTCAGCAGAGCCCCTGATGTGTGTCTGCCACTGTCTCCTGCTCTGTCCACGTTTCCACCGCTTGCAGTGGGAAGGTGGACAGCGCAGGAGACAGTGGCGGACACACATTGGGGGATCTGCTGACATAACAGAACCCCAGTAACACAGGAACACGTGTGGAATGCACGGACGGCAACTGTGAGCAGGAACTGGCGGTGCTGGAGGTCAGGGGAAATACTAGAGACAGAGTGGAGACAGAGGCCAAATCAGAGAATGTTTAAATCTGAAGTAGTTACAATTTGGAGGCAGCAGCAGTTTGCCCTCCACACATCAGGGGATCAGCTGACGTTACCGAACCCCACTTTCACATGAACAAGTGTTTTTTTCTGTGTGGACAGCACTTCCGAACAACAACTGACGATGTTGTAGCCCAGGGATAGTCATTTTGTGGCCTACTTGGAGGCAGTTTAAGATAAGACGTTGTTTGAATTTGGAGGCAGCAGGATAGTTTGCCATACACACAGCAGGGGATCAGCTGACGTTACCGAACCCCACTTACACATGAGCGAGTGTTTTGTCTGTGCGGACAGCACTTCTGAGCACCAACTGGCGGTGTCGGAGCCCAGGGAAACTCAGGTAGTAGGCCGAGGCCTACTTGGAGCCAGGTGTAAATCTGAGGTTGTTTGAATGTGGAGGGAGCAGGACACTTTGCCATACACACAGCAGGGGATCAGCTGACGTTACCGAACCCCACTTACACATGAGTGAGTGTTTTGTCTGTGCGGACAGCACTTCTGAGCACCAACTGGCGGTGTCGGAGCCCAGGGAAAATCAGGTAGTAGGCCGAGGCCTACTTGGAGCCAGGTGTAAATCTGAGGTTGTTTGACTGTGGCGGGAGCAGGACACTTTGCCATACACACAGCAGGGGATCAGCTGACGTTTCCGAACCCCACTTACACATGAGCGAGTGTTTTGTCTGTGTGGACAGCACTTCTGAGCAACAACGGGCGTTGCTGTAGCCCAGGAAATAAAGTTCAGGTCATAGAAACATGAACACAACAGGAGACCTGGATCCTGTTGCCAGCCAATTATTTATTCTGGAAGAGGACTGGCAAATTCAGGTGAGATCCAGGCCTTGTTCATTTTCAGAAAAGTAAGCCGGTCAACATTAATCGGCGGATAGTCGCGTGCGACGGTCTGTTACCACACCACCTGCAGCACTAAAGACACGTTCCGATAATACACTGGCAGCAGGGCAAGCCAGCACCTCCAATGCATACAGGCTAAGCTCTGGCCATGTATCCAGCTTAGAGACCCAATACTTGAACGGGGAAGAGCCGTCTGGGAGAACACTAACAGGGCAAGACAAGTAGTCTGTCACCGTCTGACGGAAACGTTGCCTCCTGCTGACTGGAGCCGTCTGTGATGGTGTAGTCGTTTGTGGTGGTCCCACAAAACTTTTCCACATTTGGGCCATACTGGCCTTGCCTTGTCCTGTGGCACTGCCTCTGCTACCTCTTTTTGCAGAGCTTCCTCCACTGCCTCTACCCACATGGCTGCTTTGAAAAGCACTACCAGCAACACTTGCGGGGGGAATGGAGAACATGATGGCCTGCACAAGTGTTTCTTGGTACTCCCGCATTTTTCGCTCCCGGTTCAACTGTGGTATGAGGCTTTGTAAGTTGTCCCGGTAGCGAGGATCTAGGAGGGTGTACACCCAATAATCAGCCGTGTGGAGAATGTTGGCGATGCGGCGGTCATTTAACAAGCACTGCAGCATGAAATCAACCATGTGCTGCAGACTGCCAACTTGACCGGAAACGCTGTCCCCAGCTTGAGGCAGCACCTCTGCCTGCTCAGCATCACCCCACCATCGCTGTACACACTGACTACTAGAGCCTTGTGTACCTCCCTCCTCTGGAGAGATGTGTTCCTCCTCCATTGACTCCTCGTCATCCTCCTCACTAAGTGTCCCCTGCCTGGGCCTTTGTGTGGAAGCACGTTGCGCAGACTTGCCAGAAGCAGATGGCATTTCTGACTGCTCATCCTCGACCTCTTCAAAAACCTCCTCACTTAGTGCTTGTAAGGTTTTTTGAAGCAGACAAATGAGGGGGACAGTCATGCTGATTAGTGCATCATCTGCACTGGCCATCCGCGTGGAGTCATCGAAGGCACACAAAACTTGGCAGATGTCCCTCATAGTGGCCCACTCAGTGGTGGTGAAGTGTGTCCAGCGCACAGTGCGACTTGTTTGCGCCTGATGCAGCTGGTACTCCATTACTGCTGCCTGCTGCTCACACAACCGCTCCAACATATGTAATGTTGAATTCCACCTGGTGGGGAGGTCACATATGATGCGATGTTCTGGCAGGCGGAATCGGCGTTGCAGAGATGCAATGCGCGATCTTGCCATGCTGGAACACCGTAAGTGAGCACACTCTAGGCGAACCTTGTGCAGCAGTGCATCAAGATCCGGATAGTCCCTCAGAAAGCTCTGCACGACCAAATTGAGCACGTGTGCCAGACATGGTATGTGAGTGAGGTTGCCTAGGCCCAGAGCTGCCACTAGATTTCGGCCATTGTCACTCACTACCAAACCTGGCTGGAGATTCGCTGGCACAAACCACACATCGCTCTCCTGCTTGATGGCATTCCAGAGCTCCTGTGCTGTGTGGCTCCGATTCCCCAAAGATATTAATTTAAGGACGGCCTGTTGACGTTTGGCCACACCTGTGCTCATATCTGTCCTAACAGGCTCACGCAGTGCTGATTCCGAGGAACTAGAGTAGAAGGAGGACTCAATATGTACAGACTGCATTCCTGCAATCCTTGGAGTTGGCAGAATACGTACAGAGCCACTCTCCAGATCTGTACCCGGCTCCACAACATTGACCCAATGGGCAGTGAGGGAAAGGTATCGTCCCTGTCCATGGCTACTGGTCCACGCATCGGTGGTCAGGTGGACCTTGCTACTGACGGCATTTAGTAGCACATTTTTAATTTTTCCCTCCACATGCTTTTGCAGGGCAGGGACGGCTTGCCTGCTGAAATAAAAGCGGCTGGGCACATTGTATTGTGGAACTGCCAATGACATAAAGTTCCGGAAGGTGTCAGTCTCCACCAGCCTGAATTTACAGCATCTCAAGGGCCAGTAGTTTGGCAATGCCGGCATTCAGAGCCAGTGCTTGGGGATGGTTTGCCGAGTATGGCCGCTTTTTCTCCCATAACTGTGCTACCGATTGCTGGTGAGTGGCCTGGGAGTGTGCTGATGACTGCGAACGTGGTTCAGTGGGTGTAATTTCACTGGGTCACTGGACAACAGTGGCAGTGGTTCTTCCATGGCGTTCCAGTGAGGAAGCCGAACCAGCTGTGTGTGAGCTGGAGGAAGAGACCCCAACACGAGGTGAAGAGGTGGTAGGTGCTGCTGAAGGTTGGCCTACATCTTCAGTGTGTCTGTGTAACTCCACCTCGTGCTTGGTACGCACATGTTTCCACATATTTTTGGTATTGAGGTTGCTCACATTTTTCCCTCGTTTCACTTTCTGATGACACAGCTTGCATTTGACAAAGCAAATGTCATCTGCAACTGTGTCAAAAAAAGACCACGCACTGCAAGTCCTGGGAGCGCCCGTTTTGTGTTTTGGAAGAGGATTGCTCCTCACGGGTGCCAAAGTGGAGGCTACAGGCAACCAAGTCTGCCCCCGCCCTATCCCTCCTCTTTTGACCGTTCGGGGAATCTCTTCCTCAGAGCTGCTCCCACCACCTTCCTGTGGCTGACGCCATGATGGGTCAAGGACCTCATCATCTCCACTCCCCTCTTCAAGCATCGGCTGGTCCTGGGTTGTCTCGCCAGCACCGTACGCACCAGAAATTGGCAACTGAGTCTCATCATCATCAGATGAGCACTGAGGTGTGCTAACAATAGGCACTGGCCCACCCGCCTCTTCAGATTCAGAGGGACAAAGCAGTTGCGCATCACTGCATACTCCCTCTTCTTCACGCTCTAGAATGCTGCTTGACTGGCCACCTCTTTCCAAGCCAACAGATTCTGAGAACAGAAGTAAAGATTGAGATGGCTCCTGTCCAGGGCTCTCAGACTGCCTGGGCAATTTGGCAGGTGGTGAAGAGACAGATGGTTGCTCTTCAGTGCTCTGGCCTTGGGAGGATGCGGAAGTCATTGAAGTGGATGCGTTAGCTGCCATCCATCCGACAACGGCTTCAGTTTGTTCATCACGCAGCAGTGGGGTACGGCGAGGTCCTACAAAGCTGCGCATGAAGGACTGTTGCCTGGTAAAAGTGGGGGATGCCGGGTCACTGGTGGCCGCAGCAGACACCGAATCCCCACGTCCTCTCCCTGCTGAATCCCCCCGTCCTCTCCCTGCTGAAACTCCACGGCCACGACCACGTGCCTTACTCCCTGCCTTCTTCATCTTGGTAGACTGATAAAGATAGGCAGAAAAGTAAAAAAGGGGTGGCTTAGTGTTCTTATTCCTGAACACCTGCTAACCAGTATAAGAAACACTAATTTGGCTAAGAGTGTGTGTACTACACTTTAATATGATCTAATGTGGCCTAGACAACTGTAAAGTGGAGTGTTTGGTGAACTTTATTTCCTTTTTTTTTTTTTGGGGGGGGGAGAAAAGGATGTGACCAAAGTTTGAAAGCTATAGTATCACAAACTTTTTGGAGCGATTACAATGCAGGAAGCTAACCTACAATGCAATTGATGAGGCTCCAAAAAATAGGGTGATACTAGTCTGGCTGGCCCTGAAGGGCACAAGCCAGCAAAAAGGCTCCTCTATCTAATCCTATATAGTGTTTGCAACCAACCAATGACAATGGATGCGGTTGGAAGCACACTAATATAGGAGCAAAAATCTGGCTAAATTAGCTGCAAAAAATGGACTATGTATGAGGCAGTGACGCACGCTGAGCGGACTACAGCTAGCGGTGGCTGTAGAACACACTGCAACGTGAGCTGCACTCACACACAGAGAGACCTATCAGACAGCCAAAAACAGTGCAGAGAAATGGGCTATAGCACTGAAAGGCTGCTGAATGGCTCCGCTGTCCACTCCTTTAGTGTTTGCAACCAACGTATATGCATGCAGGACACACTACACAGCGTGGGTCTGCACTCACACAGCCCTTGCAGACAGCTATTAAAACAGCGCTGCTGGGCTACAAAAATGCTACAGTGGTGGATTATGTAGCCTGGGTAGAGCAATAGATATTTTGGATGATCGCTATTTCTAACTGTCCCTCACAGTCTTCAACAGCAGCCTGTCCCTAACTGAATTCACAGCAGAGTGACCAGAAATGGCGGCTGCAGCGGTTTTTATAGTGCATCATGACATCATTTCAGCAGCCAATCACAGCCATGCCAGTAGTTAACATGCCTACATGCCTAACAGGATGTGCCCACACTTCTGAGGATCCCCATTGGCTGAATCAAATCGAGCGGGCTCCTAGCATTATGGGAACTTCTGATTCCGGTATTCGATATTAAAAAAGTATCGGAACTAAGTATCGGAATTCCGATACAGCTAATATCGCCCGATACCAATACTTGCGGTATCGGAATGCTCAACACTAGTCATCACCCCTAGAATCGACGACCAGCAGACTGGATAAAGACAACTACTTGGCTGACTGAATCTGACGCAAGGGAACCAGATACCTCTTGTCACTTGGTTGTCTAAGGCGCGGTACCTTGCTGGGTCTCCAAACATAAATGGGCACCAGGATCTCTGGATCAGAAAGACCCATAGGCATACAAGTCAGCAAGTGGAAGATGAACTTCCTCATTTATAAGGCTCCGACCTGGAGCTGTAGCTGTCCTTGCAGGACTAGACTGTTCTCAAGTAGGGCTCGGCCACCTCGAGACAATGCCCACGCCGGCTTCGGGAGCTGTACGACAGAGATCACACACTGACTCCGTGTGGCTGGCGGTTTATACACACCAAAGCTCCCTGAAGACAGAGAAACAGTCATTGGCTTCACAGGACAGAGACCGTCAGGAAGTTCCTTCACCAGACCTGACTGTGGCTGCAAGCTTGCCAGCCGCTTTTTCTTAGACCGCTTGGATCTTACACGGGAGGCCGACTTGGCAGGCTGTGGAACAGGAGTGTCAGGGATGGTAACAGGCGGTTGAGACGATTCACCCACAGGTTCCTCTTGTCTGGTCTGTCTCTGGAAGCTTGGAGGGGAAGACTTTTCAAGAGCAGCTGGACGAGGCATGTCGAACACTTTACGAAAGGCCACTAGGAAGGCCTCCAGGCTCAAGGTGACAGGGTCCCCTGCTTCCCAAAGGGGACAGATCCACATCAAGGCATCACCAGCTAGGTAGGACATGATGTATCCCACCTTGACCCGGTCAGAGGGGAAAAAAGCTGCAGGATGTAGTGCAGGCACTTTTTCAGAAACCCTTGACACTCTTTGGGGTCCCCATAGAACCTAGGCGGGTCTGCTGGGTCGTGCTCTTCATAGGCCAGGAGCTGCTCATAGATGGCCTTGGAGACTATGAGTGGTTCAGAAGTCTCAACAATTGGCACCACACAAGGTGGAACAAACTTCCGGTGGCTCAGGAGAAAGTTCATCATGCTCTGCGAGTGGAAGGACATGGGACTCAGCGGGGACCATGGCCTGTGCAAACTGTTACGCTCATGCCTTGGCTGAATGGCGCAAGCCGGGGGGTTGTGGCCCCACTGTGCCACAAACCAGACTACCCTTGAAGGGGCATGACTACGGCAACTACCTCGGTCTTCACTGGAGCCTCTGATGGTGAGGTCAGGCTTGTGCGGCAGGTAGCTGCTGGGTGCCACTCCAGGGTGGTGTTTGGCTGTGGCTGCTGATCCAACTCGAGAACAGGACACCTGGACAGGTGCGAGTGACAAGCAGGCTGGGGCACAGGGCAAGCGGACACGGCTGAGACACAGGGCAAGCAGGCACGGCTTGGTGCACTGGCAGGCAGGCACGGCTTGAAGACACAGGGCAAGCAGGCACGACTTGAAGACACAGGGCAAGCAGGCACGGCTTGGAGACACAGGGCAAGCAGGCACGGCTTGGAGACACAGGGCAAGCAGGCACGGCTTGGAGACACAGGGCAAGCAGGCACGGCTTGGAGACACAGGTCAAGCAGGCACGGCTTGGAGACACAGGGCAAGCAGGCATGGCTTGGAGACACAGGGCAAGCAGGCACGGCTTGGAGACAGAGGGCAAGCAGGCACGGCTTGGAGACACAGGACAGACTGGCGTGGTATGAGAAGGGACAGGTAGGGACCTGTTCACACAGCAGGTGTAGGCAGGAGGGAGTGGTGTATGTTGGAACAGGATTTGGACCTGTTCACAAAGGAGGTGCCGGTATGGATATAGGAGAAGTGTGGAGTAGACAGAGCCGCAAGAGTGTGGAGTAGGCTGGGCGGCAAGGGAGCCGTGCCGGCAGAGCGGCAAGGGAGCCGTGCCGGCAGAGCGGCTAGGGAGCCGTGCCGGCACAGCGGCTAGGGAGCAGGGAAGGCAGAGCTGCAAGGGAGCAGAGCAGGCAGAGCTGCAAGGGAGCAGAGCAGGCACAGCTGCAAGGGAGCAGAGCAGGAAGAGCTGCAAGGGTGCAGAGCAGGCATAGCTGCAAGGGTGCAGAGCCTCAGATAGGGAGGACACAAGGAAAGACACAGCAGAGAGGGAACCACAGACAAGGAGACTGACAGATAGAGGTAAGACTGAGTTCAGACAGAGACATAGGGACAAAGACACAAGAACCAGGATATTCTGCCTCCTGGCAGGCGGACAGAGAAGTACTAGGCAAGGTACAAAGACACAAGAATACAAAATAAGAGCCTTCAGAGAAGGCAAGACATAGGACAGGGCCTGGCTAGCTCAGCATCAAGGAGCTAACTGAGTTTAGACATTGCACAGGCAATGTTTCAGTGGGTGTGGCGGAACTAAATAGTCAAGGGCTCTAGGTGATTGGTCAGGGACAGATTAGACAGGTGCACCCTGACTGCATAAGAACCAGAGAGTTCTGGCGCTGCCCCCCTATACATACATAGCCAGGAAACATACAGAAAAGCAGAGGCACAGAGCACAGGGCTGGCAATAGACAGAATTCACAGCATGACCCGGAGCAGTGAGTAAGTTGATGTGCTGGGGATGGGAGGCCATGCAGTGACGCCCGCAGGGTTGTTACAGTATGTGAGTGTGTATATGTGAGTACGTGTGTGTGTATGTGAGTACGTGTGTGTGTGAGTACGTGTGTGTGTATGTGAGTACGTGTGTGTGTATGTGAGTGTGTATGTGAGTGTGTGTATGTGAGTGTGTGTATGTGAGTGTATGTATGTGAGTGTGTGTCTATGTGAGTGTGTATGTGAGTACATGTGTGTGTGTATGTGAGTACATGTGTGTGTGTATGTGAGTACGTGTGTGTATGTGGGTGCGTGTGTGTGTATGTGAGTGCGTGCGTGTGCATGTGTGTGTGTGTGTGAGTATGTGCGTGTGTGTGTGTGTGTACTTGTGTGTGTACGTGTGTGTGTACATGTGTGTGTATGTGTGTGTGTATGTACATACGTGTGTGTGTACGTACATGTGTGTGTGTACATGTGTGTGTATGTACATGTGTGTGTATGTACATGGTGGGCAGGCAGCGGCGGGTCCAGAGAGGGGGTCCGGCGACGTGGCCAGCAGTGGCGGGTCCAGCGGCAGGGGTCCTGGTGGTGGGCAGCCAGCAGGAAAGACCGCGGCTTGAGGCCTGTGCTGGAGATGGGGTGCGGCGGCACCAGAGGGCGCCTGCACCCCATCTCCGGCACAGGCCGCAAGTCGCGTTCATTCCTGCCGGCTGTGACGGAGGTGGGTGGGTATTCCAATCTGGCGGTCGGCGTACTTCCGGTGCGGCGCGGTGGATTGTGGGATTCGGGGACATCCAGATGGAAGTGGATGACAGACAATTTAAGGCAATTATATATATAAATTATGGTGGTATGTAAAACTACAAAAAGCCGTAACCCCATCACCACCGTGGGTTTTTAGATTTTTGAGCTTCCATTTTTGCTCCCCTTCTTCAGAGCTATAACTGTTTTATTTTTCTGTCAATATGGCCATGTGAGGGCTTCTTTTTTGTGGGACGAGTTGTACTTTTGAATTAAACCATTGTTTTTACTATATAATGTACTGGAAAACGGTAACAAAATTCAAAGTGCAGTGAAATTGCAAAAATACTTCAATTCCACAAATTTTTTTTTATGTTTTTTTATTATGTTCACTAAATGCTAACCCTGACCTGCCATTATGATTCTCCTGGTCATGACAAGTTTGTAGATACTTAATATGTATAGGCTCTTTTTTATTTACCTGGTGAAAAAAAAATTAAAATTTGTAAAAAAAAAAAAAAAAAGGCACCATTTTCCGAGACCCATAGAGTCTGCATTTTTTGTGATCTGGGGCTGGGTGAAGGTTTATTTATTATGTACCAAGGTGTCATTTTTATTTTTTTATTGTTTTATTTTGAATGGAGCTAATGGGGGGATGATTTAAACTTTTATATTTTTTTATTTTTTTAAATATTTTAAAACTTTTTTTTAGTTTTGACTCTATGGGAGACTAGAAGCTGCAACCATCTGATCACCTGTGCTACACATAGCAAGGCTGCAGCCCTGTTGTGTGTAGCTAAAATGATCACATGCTATGAGCACCATCCACTGAACAGTGCTCATAGCTATCTGGCAATGACAACCACAAGGAATTCCTACAGACTGCGGGTTGTCATACCAACACATCGGCGATCCATAGTCATGTGACACTTGCACCAATGGGTGGAACGATCATGTTAAATGCCACTTGCGATGAACATGAACAATATTATGTCAGCGGGATCATGTGGTAAGGCCTCTCACTTGTACCAACATCACTTTCTGTACCCCATGAGGATAGGAAAGGTCAGCTTGAACAATTTTACACAGACGCCCCCTCTGTCCACACAGGCCCAGGGAGGCACGGGTAGTGAGAGAAGGTGGACCACGCTGCAGTCACTGGCGTAGCGCCAGACTTGCCCACAACCCTGACAGACTGAGAGCTTCCTTTCACCAGCACCAGTGAAACAGAACTTTATCAGCCTGGTAGGACTGTCACTAAATACTCGTTCGATATACACCTGGTCTGTTAACAGGGTTATATCGGACCAGACACCAGCCCCAGTAGCAGATTAGGCTGAGAAAAGGATAAGGTTAAGATATATACAGCTCTGGCAAAAATTAAGAGACCACTGCACAGTTTTATAAAAATCAGCTTCTCTACATGTCTGACAGCCATTCGATTCAAGTGTCAGTTGAATTCCAACTGGAGTGCACCTCATTCTACTTAATGTGCTTCTGATTAGGTGATCACCTGAACCAAATCTTACCTAATCAAGGATAGTATAAAAAATCCTGCTGTGGTATTCACAATCCTCTTGCAATAGGACAAGCTGGATGGCAAAACAAGTGCTAGTAATATCCCAAAAGTAATGGGAATGAAAAAATAACTTTTAACTATGCCAAAGGAGTTGACAAGAAAAGTCTTGAGTGAGGAAAAGAAGGGCTCAATTCTGGCTTTACTAGCAGAGGGATACAGTGAGCGTCATGTTGCCTCCAACCTTAAAATTTCTAAGATAGCAGTCCATTACAACAAGGTCAAGCAGCAGACATTGGGGACAACAAAGCAACAGACTGGCAGAGGGCGAAAACAACTCTCCACTGACCGGGATGACCGTAATCTTATTCGAATGTCACTCAGCACCCACAGGATGATATCAAGTGACCTACAAAAGGAATGGCAAATGGCAGCTCACGTGAAGTGCACGGCAAGAACAGTTCGTAGCAGGCTCCTAGAGGCAGGGCTCAAGTCATGTAAAACTAGAAAAAAGCCTTTCATCAATGAGAAGCAAAGGAGAGCCAGGCTGAAGTTTGCCAAAGACCATAAGGATTGGACCATAGAGGACTGGAGTAAGGTAATCTTCTCTGATGAGTCTAATTTTCAGCATTGCCCAACACTTGTTTGTCTAATGGTTAGACGGAGACCTGGAGAGGCATACAAGCCACAGTGTCTTGCAGCAACTGTGAAATTTGGTGGAGGATGGCTGATGATCTGGGAATGCTTCAAGAAGCCTGGAATTGGGCAGGTTAATCTTTGCGAAGGACGTATGACTTATGCAAAGTTATCCTGAAAAAACAGTTGATTCTTTCTGCTCAGCCAATGTTCCTCAACTCTGAGGACTGTTTTTTCCAGCAGGACAATGCACCATGCCACAAAGCTAGGTCAATCAATTTGTGGATGAAGGACCACCACATCAAATCCCTGTCATGCCCAGCCCAATCTCCAGACCTGAACTCCATTGAAAACCTCTGGAATGTACTCAAGAGGATGATGGATAGTCACAAGCTATCAAACAAAGATGAACTGCTTGAATTTTTTATACCAGGAGTGGCATAAGGTCACACCCAAAAGCAGTGTGAAAGACTGGTGGAAAGCATGCCAAGATTCATGAAAGCTGTGATTAAAAATCATGGTAATTCCACAAAATATTGATTTCTGAACTCTTCCTGAGTTAAAGCATTAGTATCGCTGTTTCTAAATGATTATGAACTTGATTTCTTAGCATTATTTGAGGTCTGCAAGCATTGCATTTTTTGTTATTTTGACCATTACTCATTTTCTGAAAATAAATACAAAATTTAGTGCTTGGAAATTTGAAGACTTGTTGTCAGTAATTTATAGAATAAAAGATCAATTTACATTTTACTCAAAAAATATATCCATAAAGAGAAAAATCAGACAAACTGAAAATTTTGCAGTGGTCTCTTAATTTTTTCCAGAGCTGTATTTAATTGGCTTTAGGGCACACTAGACAATACACTATATACACTCTGGTTATACATATGTAATGGTCAGATATGCAAATCAAATAGTGGTAGGATAAAAGGTACAAGCAGAATATATAGTCAGTTACTAGTTAGATGAAAGGCCTGGTTTGCGGGGGAGGGGGTGCCATATGGAAGGCTTATGGTCCCCTTCTCCTCACACAATTTGTCATTGCAACCTCCGAGAGAAAAAACAGTAGGATATGCTTCACACAAGCATTTAACCCTCTGAGTCACTCCCTTCCTGCTCTATGGGCTGAACCTAAATTCCCTCCCCTGGAAGTTTGGAGGTAAATCTCCCAAAACCTATGAAACATCATAAGTCTTTTCTAGGCGGTCCTATGGAAACATTTCTGGTGCCATTGGATCCGACCAGGCACCTGTTACTCACAGAGACTAAACACAATTTTGTTACCTAGCTGCTACTGGCTGTTCTATATAAACAATGGGTTCGGAAATTATTCAGACCCCTTTAAATTTTTCACTCTTTGTTTCATTGCAGCCATTTGGTAAATTTAAAAAAGTTCATTTTTTTCTCAATAATGTATACTCTGCACCCCATCTTGACTGAAAAAAAACGAAATGTAGAAATTTTTGCAAATTTAATAAAAAAGAAAAACTGAAATATCACATGGTCATAAGTATTCAGACCCTTTGCTCAGTATTGAGTAGAAACACCCTATTGAGTTACTACAGCCATGTCTCCTCTTGGGAAGGATGAAGCAAGTTTTTCACAGAGAGTAGTTTAAGAGGCGGTGATGTAATGTGGAGTGAAAATGGAAGCAGTGCCAGGTTGATGATGCAGGAAGGAAAAAGATGATGCAGTTGAATGTACTTCCCAGACTTTACTCATAGTTGTGTTCTGCAGTACAGATGCCTGCCTCAGTGCTGTGTTCTTTTGGTGAGGGGTCCAGTCAACTCCCAGGAAAATGAGTACACCCTTCCAACACTCCCTTTCAGTATGTACCTTCCCAGGCTGTCTCCAGAATGCTTCTTGCTACTTTGCTTCCTTTCAGCATCTCACAGTCAGTGTCCCAGGCCAGCTGCTGCGGATCCTGTCAGATAACATGACTAAGGCCTTTATTTGATCCTATGTGGCTGGCGAAGATAACTGTGGTAATTTGCTGTTGCCCATAAAGTAGCCACAGCTGTCAGCTTGCTAGTTAAGTCACGATGTACACTCCACTAGGCTAGGGGCTGAGACCCTTCTGCGACCTGGATTCTTCGCCCACCTGACGACTGTCGTTCAGGGAGCTTTCCTCCAAAGCCAATCCTTCCAGCAGCGCCCCCTGACAGGAGCTGCTCCAAACACGTCCTTTCACTTCCCCTCCCTCTGAGGGAACTCTCCAACTGACTACAAATCTCCCACTCTTTTCCTAAGCTCCACCCACCTCCCAGCACTCTTTGTGTTCCAAGCAGAGGCCATAAAGGGTGCTCTGCTATGCTACGTGTGTGGAATGTGGGTATTGGAGTCTGGTCGGGTGCCTCCACCTTACCTGGTCGCGGAAGACCACATCTCTGGGTGAGGTGCAGTACCTCTGTGGCTACTTGACCCACAGGGGCACCACAATTGCTCCAAAAGCCATGTTGTGATTTTGGAAATCAGAGTCTGGAAAATGCTTGCCCTTCAAAAATACCTTCATTATTGGAAAGAGGTGGAAGTCCAATGGTGCGAGGTCTGGTGAATAAGGGGGATGCGGTAGAATTTGAAAGTGAAAGGAGCATGCTTCCATTTGGGCAACATGTGAGTTGTGAACTGGTGTATTGTCTTGCAGAAGACAGACAACTTTGGTGAGCATGCCACATCTCTTGGTTTTGATGGCCTCCTGCAATTTTCACAGCAGGGAAGCATAGCATGCCCCAGTGATTATGGTACCATTTGCTATGAAATCCATCAAAACTACTCCGTGCTGGTCCCAAAATACTGTGAACACGACCTTGCCTGCCGAGGGTTTGGCACGTGCATTCTTTGGAGGCGGTGAGTCATGATGCTTCCATTACATCAACTGGACTTTAGTCTCACGATCATAGTGATGGACCCATCTTTTATCCTGTGTGATGAGTCTGTTGAAAAAGTCCTCCTGGTTTCAATGGTGCATTGTCAATAGAGCCTGAGAGCATTCAACTTGTTCCTGCTTCTGGAAAGGTGTGAGCAGCCAGGGAACTCAGCAAGCCGATACCTTATGCATGTGAAGACGGTCTTGAATGATTATTTCCACGTACCCCACACTAATTTTAACATTTTGCGCTAGGTAGCAAATAGCTATGTGGCGATTTACCAAAATGGCAACCTCCACTTTGTGGAAGGTGTGTTCATCAGTAGCAGAGTGGGGTCGCCCTGGAATTGGAGCTGTTATTTTTAGGCTGAGAGGGTCAATATCCATGGCCCCTTGCCAGCTTGAGAATACCAGCCCACAGCTGTCTGCTTTAGCAAGACTGGTTGTTAAAAATGGGGGGGATCCCTTGAGTTTTTTAAATTATTTATTTAAATAATGAAAAAAAATGCATGCGGACTCCTCTTTCCTTGATAACAAGCCTTGCTGAAGCTGACAGCTGGAGTAATAGATTAGCTGCCACCTGCTCTCGCTGTCATCAGTTGAAAATAACTCTCATCATTCTTCCCTGCTAGCGCTAATTGCCAGCAGAGCAGGGGAGAATGATGAGAGCGGTCTTCAGCACCTGGTGCCAGGTAACAATGAAAATGGTACCGCTGCTTCCATGGCACCGTTTTGTGTTGTTCTGATGTGGCAGACAGGCGGCACACAGTTGTCACATGGTTGCCACAAATATTAGACACACGGACGCTGATATCTCCAGTATTGTTTTTTTCAGTACCGGAAATGTCAGGATGTGTGAAACTGACCTTAGTATGTGCCGAGCAAAGATGTCAGTCATGCCCCCTGAGGAGTAGAATATACAGGAAGATGAGACACTGAGAATAGGCATTGTACTGAGAAAGAAGTTGAGTAGTGGTAGCCAGGACAAAGTTCTGATGTAGCGGGATTGCCCCCTCAAATTGGGACAGTCCTGCTGAAGCCAGGATTTTTGGGAATCTCTAAATTTCCAATGAGGATTTTTTAGTTAAAGAGAGAAGGGAAATAAGTTAATTGTTATCAAATTAAGTTTGAGAGGTAATAGGAAGCAGAGGCAGTTGAAAATGAGGTATAGTGCATACCCTCTTTGTAAAATGTCAAAAGAAGAAGTGAATTATAGATGTTTAGATGCAGCTGATTTTCATGTGTCAGTGAGGATGTTAAAGGTTATGGTGGGGATTTCAGAAATGTACGAGCCATTTAGTATTGTGGTTGCTAGAAGTGACTTGGCTTAGTCAGTAGATGATGGCCACATGGAATGAGAGCAGACATAGTGTACTTCAATAGACGGCATGGTGATGGAGAGTAGTGGTGGAATTGACTTGAAGTAGCAGTTATCTAATATGAAAAGGCTGCCTACTCCACCATATTTGTTACCACGTGGACAGTGTAAGTTAACTGAAGGTTTCCATAAATTAGTAAATATGGGAAAAGTTATTTCAGGGAAAATGTGCAATAACACTCTGGAGGGAGTGGTCAAAGTCACAAGGATTTGTGGTAGTTTATCAGTGATAGCAAGGACATACCAAGTAAATTTGTGGAAGAGGGCAAGAATTAAGAAAAACAGACATAGCAAGAATTTACTTGATTTGACAGCATACTGTGCTAATATTGTAGAGCACTGTGGTTCAATATATTAATAGCAATATAGCAAAAATAAAAAAATTTCTTAGACTAAATTCATGCCTCACCTACCGACCTCTTCACTCCTCACCTCCACTCATCCAGTCCTTGTCGAGACCAAGGGGCTATCAAATCCAGAAGTCTTAGCCTAGTGAGCTAGGCCTAGGAATTTCAAAGCAGCAAACAGCAATCCGAAGATGCAACGAATATCGGACATGTGGACGTGAGGAGTGGGGGATCCAGAGACATGAGTATAAGAATTTTTGGTGATATTTTGATGGCCTTTTAAGGTCTGGAAGAATGGCAGCCACGCAGAAGTGAATTACATAAAATCTGAATTTTGACGAATGTGGATTTTTGTAAAATTTCTAGAAGAATTTAGTTCCATTGAAACTTATTCGCTCATCTCTGGTTCCCACTGTTGCCTTGCTGTACAGGCAATGGGAATATATTGTCTCTATAAGCAAACAGAAAAAATAAATAATTGAATGGTGTCATATGGTGATTTAAGTCATGATGCAAGTTAGAAACCTGAGCTAATACTTTTAGCGGAAAGTAGCTCCACGATAAGGTAAGCTATTTTTTTTTTATTCATACAAATCCAACAGAAAAAAACTCTTTATCTCTGTATGAACCGGAAGTGATATGGTGGTAGAGTAGGCCACCATAGAAAACTATGGGTGATTTGTTATGACTCCATATATCTCATATGCTTGAAGCCTATATCACACATTGTTACTCGCTACTGATATTGTTAAATTCATCAATCCAGAACTAAATGTATGTTTGTCATGAGACAGAGCTTAGAACTAATGTGGAAAAGATATGTTCAGCAGTGCTCAGTTTCATGTATTGCACAATAGGCTTAGACACATATCTTCACAATTAGTTATTTTGTCTGTATAGTTCATAATAGAAACCTCCTGGCCTGATAATCACTTATTCCCCCTTTCTCTTTTCATCTGGTGACATTTGTTATACTGAATGGTAACAGAACCGAAACAAACCCTTTGAAAAATGTTTCTAACATTTTATCCCTAGACTCTTATAAAAGCTTCAATTCCATTGTTAACATTCCTGATTAAGCATCATAATACAAAATTATCCCAGCTGTCTGGTCTGTATGCCTGGACAAGGCTACTGTGAATCATGTTACTCTGACACAATTCGCCTGCGGCTGAGACTCGCAGGAGAGATGCAGCTGTCCAGTCCGGGGGAGACATATATTTAGTAGCTGCTTAATGTGTGTGTTTTTCAGCACAGTAATTCTTCATTCTCAAATCCATTAAGACATTAATGATTACAAAAACTGTTTCTGAAATATCCCTTGATTCTCTGTTCATTGGTAACAACCCGTAGAACAAGGTTGAAATCCATTCTGTATTTGATGCCTTGATGAAATACAGCTTGTGTATTCAAATGTAAAATCAAAATAATATATGCAGAAAAAAACATTACTACAGTTATAAAAACATATTTAGTCAAGACAGTCAATAAACAATAAATTTGCCATTAGCAAAAATGACTGATATACCATGTGTCTACTAAAAGCAGTGATAGCTTTTTAGAAGCCCTCCTCCCATCAAACATTTTTTTCCTTTTAATTTATTGCAGTCATCTTATTAAATAGCACTGTGTACTTACAATTGCTCATTTTGCCTTTCTACCCAGTACATTTTTCTCTTTTTTTACTCTATGTAGAAACAGCTCGTTACTCAAGGTTGACCAGGGTGCTCGGGTAGGCACTGAGTATCTTGAGTGACCTGTTCGAGTCCCCATGGCCCCATGTTTTGGGGCTGTTAGCCACAAAACATGTGGTTAATGCCTGACATACACAGGCAATCTCGGTGTAATGGCAGGCATAGTGCAGATGCTCATTTCATATTTGTTCAGTTTCACTTAGTAAATTGTGTATTTTCAGAAACTGTACAACAAATGTACTTTTATAGAGCACCATTCCTCAAAATCATCTTGAGTTTTTACAGAGATTTGACAGACAGAAAGCTGAAACTTTTCATATTTTAAATGGAAAAGACCATCAAAAACTTACAGTGATGTGAAAAAGTGTTAGCCCCTTCCTGATTTCCTATTCTTTTGCATGTTTGTCAAACTTAAATGTTTCAAATCACAAAACAAATTTAAATATTAGACAAAGATAACACAAGTAAACACAAAATGCAGTTTTTAATATGAAGGTCTTTATTACTATTGGAAAAAGAAATCAAAACTTACAGTGCCCTGTGTGAAAAAGTGATTGCCCCCATTAAAACATACATTAACTGTGGTTTATCACATCTTTGGGAAGCTAAGTTCAACTTCCCTAGCCACATCCAGGCCTGATTACTGCCACACCTGTTCTCAATCAAGAAATCGCTTAAATAGGACCTGCCTGACAAAGTGAAGTAGACCAAAGACCCTCAAAAACTAGACAAACATTCAAAAGAATAAGAAATCAGGAAGTGGGCAAACACTTTTTCACACTACTGTATTCCTCCTATTCATTTGTGATAATATAGACCCGCCTGTGTAGAAGATAAGCTGACAGTGGCACTGTTAGAGGTAATATCATCCATTCATACCATATATTCCATAACGCACCATTCTTTACCAATAATTCACTTGCTGGAGGCAAAAGTAGTCAATTTTGACTTGTTTTGGTACTATTACTGACTGGACAGTTGGTACCAGTGGTGGTTGTGGTGCTACTGCTGCTGCTCGCGGCTCCTACATTCTTAGCAGTCATACTGTTTTTTTTATCTCACATTATATTGAAATTGCCACCTTTCTCTTTTACCAAACTTTTGGCACAACACTATAATTATTTATTTTACAATCTCTTGTACCCAAATTATTTAACCCTTACCAAAAAGGTAATTGCTATGAAGGCAGGTACACAGGAAGGAAGCAAAATGTGTCAGTAGGCTGTAGTATAGGTTTAGCAAGGATAATTATTAAATATGTCCAGTACAAATGGATGTGCAAAAACAGAAATACACAGTTAATGTCCATATTTAAAAAAAATTCTATATATACTGTATATATATATATATATATAAACAAAATTCAACCCTCTTCTTAAAAATGACATGAGAAATGGTAGGCAGGAACACTTACAAAAAGCCATCACCTGCTTCAGTGAAACTTTTTTATGTAAGACCTTAGACAATGACTACAAGGTCAGTATACAGTATGAATGTGAAGTTTGCAACTTGAATAAGCAAGTACAAAAATTAGCCAGATAGTCATACCTTGGCCTTCCTTATAAAATACCACAATGTTTTATCAATAGTCTTCAAAAAATTGAGTTCCACAGCCCCTATATTGTTTACCAACAAACACTGGCCCCTTCATTTTGCTGGGCCAAACTTTTGGACCCTAAAGATAAGCCATCAGTGTTTAACTGTAGTTTTTTTAATATCTTTCAATTCCTGCCATAAAGTCTTCTAAAAAGTAATCTCCATACACATTAGACTAAAGTTGATGAAAATGGCCAATTTTAGCCAGGCTAAACTTCTGTAGGGTATTTTTGGAAAAGGAATTTACTCACATTGTCTGGAAAAATGTCTTTGCTTTAATTCTTCATTAAATAGTCGGGCTGAAGATCTTTCATTCTTACAACATGATCTGTCCTTGAAAAAAACAATCACAGAAAACCCTTTTGTCCATCACCCAGGACAGTGCCATTGAGTAAGGACAAGTCAGACAACAGTGATGGACAATATGGAGCCGGGGACATGATCGTCCACTATGCAGTCATTTGTTCGACAGCTGTAGAACCATCAACCAAGTTCTTTTCTACTGTGTATTGTGTCCCCTTAACGTAAATATGTCTTTTTTCTTTTCTACTACATCTTTACTAATAATTTACCACATTAGCGTCAGAATTAATTTTGGAATAAGATTAAAGCAAGGACCTCTCTCTCATTAAATGGGTAAAGTCACTCTGATGGTTAGGTACCGACTGGTATGAATCCATACATTGCACGTGCAGTACAGGTGCTTTTAGACATGAAATGTCAGCCAACGTCTTATGGGGATGCATCAGATATTGGGTATTGTCCCAGGAACAAATTTTCTACTGTTCTGTTTGACACTAGAAAGATGATCCTACACGACTACAACTGTGCTTTTCTAACAGGCAATGATTGATGAGAGAAAACCATGGTTGTCCTTTGGGTTGTTCTACATTGTTATGTCGGGAATATTTGAAAGACTCCAAAAAGTGAAATCAAATCACTGTATTAAAAAAAGGTAAATAATGACAAAGAGGAACCAGAGAGTGATTGCGCTGACCTCTGCTAATGAGCCCAGAAATTACAACTCCATTGTTCAGAAGGTGAATATGAGTTTGTGTCCGAGAGATGAACTGCTGATGTAAAACTTCAACAACTCGGAGAGCTGTCAGGTATGCAGAGCAAATGTGATACATGTGGAAATGGAGGCAGCAAATCCCCCAATTCTACAAGAAACATCTTTTCCATCAACATTGAAGTGGTTAAATCAAAGTAACAAGAGTGATTTATTTAGTAGCTTTCGCAGGCTATACTCAAGGGAGACAAATCTACCTATTTGTCAAGCTGCTCACAATAGCACAATTCTTCCTCTCTACCAGTTTGCTTTATTAAAGAAACACTTGACCCACCTGTCATATCAAATTGCTTCTTTTATCCAAAACTGAATAATATAGACATTCCCCCGAAGGGAATTTGGATGCAAATACAGGAGTGCTATACGTGCAGGTTGCCAATTTGTTGAGCATATTAGGGTACAGATATATTGTCAAGGGAAAGAACTGTAATACAGAGTCTTCTAACAAGCTCATTTTTTCTTTTTTCCCTGCTACTTTTTCTCTATCTATAGTTGATATTATACAGTTTCTTCAGTTTCTTTTCACAATCGTTATAGACAGCTGTCAAATAAAACTGCTTTTTTACTTTGATGGAAGCAACTAGAGCTGTTTTGGGATGTCTCTCATGGATTCTGGCGTTTGTCTTCTCTGCTAACTATAGGAAAGAAATTATGAGAAAACCACTTGGAACATGTGTTACCTTAATAAACTTTGTGTCTTCCATGGCCATCATAAGAGTGGCATCCATATGTCTGTGTCGACTGTAGTTTACTGTATCGAAAACTGACTTCATCGGTAAATTAAATTACATGTTAATAGTGAACACAAAAACGTTGCATTCTTTTGGACAAGCTCAAAATATATATATATATATATATATATATATATATTTATATATACACAGATGTATTTATATATATATATATAATATATATATATAGAGAGAGATATTTACAGTATATATATAAAAATATACCTATATATACCTATATCGTATTTATTAATAAGTCACACCTTCATATAAAAAAGGATTTGGAAAAGCTGGCAAGAGAGAGTATATATATATATATATATATATATATATATATATATATATATATATATATGTATATATATATAATATTTACTTACCGTCTTGTTCTAACAAAGACAATCCTATTTAAATAGAAGTTTGACTTCTTTATCCACTGGGGACTGTGAACCCAAACCGGAATAACATTCCCTCTGCAGAGACCACAGCAATGGAAATGTAGTATTGCATGCAGACCATACAAATAAATAGTTGTCTATGTAATCAATTCTTGAGCTCCTGATTGAAAGAGACACTTACAGATATGTCTACAAAAGCAACTAGACAGAAGCTCTCTTCATGAGACAACTCTTGATCTTTAATCTAAAGCATGGAGACCCGGTAGCGTCACATTTTCTCTTCAAGCGATTTTTTTTTTCGGTGTAACCCTATGTTCCTACCTTGCTTTAAAGAGTTTTTAATAATAATTGCATATTATTATAATTATGCTTTTTAAATAATAAATGCATACAAAAAAAAATAATTGTGTTTTTGTTATTTATGTATGGGTTATGCATGAAGCACAATCCTGAAATAAATCTTATTTTTCGGATTGAGAATGTTAACATTACACAATTTAATTTTGTGACCTCAAATTAGCTATCGGAATTTTAATTGACAAAGATAAATTATACAATGAATTATTATATTTTTACATTGGATACATGCAAACATCATCATTGCAAACCCCCTCAAACTTCTTTTTGTTGAATATCGGTGAGAATATCTCATATAACTGAGCTGGAAAGTGTAATCTTGTAAAGTAGGTGTTGTTACAAAATCTTCAAAATACTGAAGGAATTGGGAATTTTATTTGCTGCTTTGGTTGTTTTGTTATTGCCATTTGCATTTTAGATTTGACTTACGTCTTAAGGGGTAAAAAAAAACCAAAAGAAGCTTTTTGACTTTTTTATACATTTAACATTTTATATATTTCTTATCTTCCTTTCATTTAATTTTTTTGTTGATATTGTGTAAAGTAAGAAAAAAAACGTGTCCAAGAAAAATAAAATTGATCGGCAAATCCCCAAAAAATAGATAAATTCTTCACATTTACAATAAAATCTTCACACATAAGAGTGTTTTTTTTCTGTCACCAACATGTGATTTTTTGTTTGTCATATATGGAATTAAATTTGAAGATTCTGTTTTTTTTATTTGTGCCTATCAACTTTATTTTTCTTAGACATATTTTCTGGCGGTCAGCAGTATTTGAAACAGCATCCATCGCACATAAAGGACAAATATAATCATTGATTTATTCAATAGTTTGTTCCCAGTGGAAAAAATATTAGCCAATAAAAAAATTCATAAAAAGATTTGTAAAGTTAGACATTTATTCTATCAGTAAGACAGTTTCTGAAAAAAATGTAAAGGGTCACTTAATTTTACCCCTCACTTAGGCTAGTTTCACACTAGCGTATGGAGGAGCTGTGGAGGGATGCGGACTTACTGTTAGGGTCGGCGGAACGCACCAGATATAAATAATGGAAGGCGCGTTCGCCGCCCGGGGTCCACCGTGCGGTAGATGACAAGACCGCTGCTGGACAATGGCAGATACGCTAGAAGTGCGATACAGCGCTCGGGTTAACGTCACCCGAGAGCCTGAGAGCGGACTCTGTTTAGTCACAGAGACGCCAAAGTAAGAACTAGACGTAAAGGCTGAACCTGTTAGCTGCACAGGTCAGCCGGCGTGTGGCGTCGCAGCCGCGAACACCAAAAGCTGCTACTACTGCAGCGCGGCCGTAACTGAAGCCGCTAAGCGACGATGCCGGAGGAGCCGGGCACCGACGGACGCTAGTGTAGGTGAGGAAGGCTCAGTGGCGTGTAGCCTGCCACAATCTGGAGCTGACTAACCCAACATACTGTCACCATTCGTAATATCCGAGGGAAGGGGTTTCATAATAAGTCAGACACCAGTCCATGCATCCATCACCATACACACACAGCATAATATGCTACACTAGCGCATGGCCGAGCCGCCATGCAGGCTTTTTATAGCCATGCGCTTCCGGGACCTTCCAGTACTATAGGAAGGACCAATCAGATCCGACATAGGACCTTCACATGTGACCCCTGCTCTCCACTGAGAGGACAAGTTGCGGGCATGCCCAGTCGCACGGCGCGAGGACTTAGCCTCTAGAGCAGTTCCCTGCAAAGCAGGTTGCGTTATCATTGCTGCACCAGAGGTGGCAGCAACATC
Source organism: Dendrobates tinctorius (assembly GCF_039654945.1). Taxonomy (NCBI): domain Eukaryota; kingdom Metazoa; phylum Chordata; class Amphibia; order Anura; family Dendrobatidae; genus Dendrobates; species Dendrobates tinctorius. Next base: position 40,488,781 of record NW_027361704.1, on the reverse strand, counting down.
CAGGCTCACAGAACGAGTCTGCGGGGAATGCCTGGTTCGCCGAGATTGCTGAGCAGGAGTCCGAGCGGTCGGAGGAGAATGGGAGACCGCAGGATGTCTGGCTCTGGATTCCCGCTGTGCAGTGCCAGGAATCTGACGCCTAACATTACCCCCCCCCCTAGGGCCCCCCTCTCTGAGCCTCACTGCGCTCAAAGGCCGCGATCAGGAGCGGTGCGTGAATATTTTCCACCGGCTCCCAGGTCCGAGCCTCGGGCCCATGACCCTTCCAGTCCACCAAATAAAATTTTTTGCCACGGACAAACCTGCGCCCCACGATGGCGTTAACCTCAAACTCATCAGACGATAAGTCTGATGACCCGGCAGATGACTCAGAAAACCGGACCATGTGAACTGGTTTGAGGAGGGACACATGGAACACGTCCGAAATGGCCAAATGTGGAGGTAGAGCCAGGCGGTAGACCACCGAGCTAAGTCGCTCGAGGACCTTGAATGGTCCAATGTATCGCGGTGCGAACTTGGGAGACTCAACCCGCAGTTTAATGTTTCGGGTGGAGAGCCATACCATGTCGCCAGGGGAGAAGCTTGGCGCAGGCCGCCGATGCATGTCGGCGGACGCCCTCATCCTTTCTTTAGATGCCCGGATAGCATCCTGAGTGCGATCCCAAATGTCCCGGGCCTCCACTGCCCAGTCTGCCACCCTGGAGTCAGTGGAGGACACTGGCATCGGGACAGGGACACGTGGATGTTGGCCATAGTTTAGGAGAAAGGGCGTCTGACCAGTGGAATCAGCCACCGCATTGTTTAGGGCAAATTCTGCCCAAGGTAGCAAGGATGCCCAGTCATCCTGCCTGGCAGAGACAAAATGTCGTAAATAGGTGACCAAGGTCTGATTGGCTCTCTCGACCAAGCCATTCGTCTCGGGATGGTAAGCGGAGGATAGATTTAGCTCGATGCTGAGTAAACTGCAGAGCTCCCTCCAAAACCGAGACGCAAACTGGGGACCACGGTCACTCACGATTTTGTCCGGCATGCCATGTAGACGGAATACGTGTTTAATGAACAAGGTGGCCAGACCTCGAGCGGAAGGCAGGCGTGCGAGTGGCACCAGATGCACCATTTTGGAAAAATGGTCGGTGACCACCCAGATGACCATACTGCCACCAGACTTGGGCAGGCCAACTATGAAGTCCATGCCAACCATCTCCCATGGTCTATCCGCCACTGGCAGGGGAAACAACAGCCCCGCCGGCCTCTGTCTAGAGGGTCTGTTCCGAGCACACGAAACACATGCCTGCACGTACTCCTTGACATCTCGAGCCATATGTGGCCACCAATATGACCTTGCCAGGAGTTCGGCGGTCCGTTTTTTACCAAAATGGCCACCCACTCTGGAGGCATGTGCCCAGGCGAGGACCTCCGGCCGTAGCTGAGGAGGCACCAAGGTCTTGCCCGGTGGTACCGACTCGAGCGCAACTGGAGCCACGGTCGTAAAACTCTCCGGCGGGAGAATTAACCGAGGCTCAGCTTCTCCCTCCTCCGCTGAGACCACTGAACGTGAGAGAGCATCCGCACGGACGTTCTTCTCTCCAGAGAGGTAGTGGAGGGTGAAGCGGAATCGTGAGAAGAAGAGCGACCACCTGGCCTGACGGGAATTCAGGCGTTGGGCCGTCTGTAGATAGACCAGGTTTTTATGGTCCGTATATACCAGAAAGGGAAACTGGGCTCCCTCCAGGAGATGTCTCCATTCAGAAAAAGCCAACTTCATGGCTAGCAGCTCCCTGTCGCCGATGGAGTAATTTTTCTCCGCCGGTGAGAAGGTCTTGGAATAGAAGAAGCAGGGGTGCTTCCGACCTTGAGCATCCTTTTGATAAAGGACTGCTCCTGCACCGACGGAAGAAGCGTCTACCTCAAGGATAAACGGCTTATCCACATCGGGACGATGTAATATGGGAGCGCCAGCAAAATGTGATTTTATAGCCGAGAAGGCCTTGGAGACATGTTCTGACCAAGCATTGGGGTTAGCTCCTTTCTTGGTGAGAGCAACCAAAGGAGCCACCAGTGTGGAAAAGTGTGGTATGAACTGGCGGTAGTAATTCACGAACCCCAAAAAGCGCTGCACCGCTTTGAGGGAATGGGGTTCCTGCCAGTCCATTACCGCTTGTAGTTTGGCCGGATCCATGGCCAGCCCCTGGGCCGAGATGATATAGCCCAGGAACGGCAAGGACTCCTGCTCAAACTGGCACTTCTCCAGCTTGGCAAATAACGAGTTCGCCCGCAGACGGTCAAAGACCCTGCAGACGTCTCTCCGGTGGGTGGTCAAATCTGGCGAAAAGATGAGTATGTCATCCAGATAGACCACCACCGAGGTAGAGAGCATGTCGCGGAAGACGTCGTTGACAAAATCTTGGAAGACAGCTGGGGCATTACAAAGGCCAAAGGGCATAACCAGGTATTCGTAATGGCCATCCCTGGTATTAAAAGCTGTCTTCCATTCGTCTCCTTCGCGAATGCGGATCAGGTTGTATGCACCCCGCAGATCTAGTTTAGTAAAGATCCGGGCCCCCCGCAACCTGTCAAATAACTCCGAGATCAACGGTAGGGGGTATTTGTTTTTAACCGTGATAGCATTGAGACCTCGGTAGTCGATGCAGGGGCGTAGCTCTCCGTTCTTCTTCTGTACGAAGAAGAATCCGGCACCAGCCGGTGACACCGATTTTCTGATGAAACCCCTAGCCAGGTTCTCCCGGATATACTGGGACATAGCCTCCGTCTCAGGGAGTGATAAAGGGTAAACACAGCCTCGGGGAGGCTCTGTGCCTGGCAGGAGATCAATCGGGCAATCATAGGAACGGTGCGGTGGGAGCGTCTCCGCAGACTTCTTAGAGAAGACGTCCGCGTAATGGTGGTAGGGTTTGGGGAGCGAGGAGAGATCCGCAGGCACTTCTGTGGAAGCCACCTGAACGCTGCCCCTCAGGCACCTTCCCTCACAGTCCTTGCCCCAGCCCAGTATCCTCCCTGAAGCCCAGTCAATATGCGGGGAGTGGCAACGAAGCCAGGGAACTCCGAGGAGCACCTGATCGATGCCATTGGGCATAATTAGCAGGGACAGAGTCTCCCGATGTGAGGGTGAAATAGAGAGTCCGAGTGGGGCTGTCTGATGGGTCACCTGAGATGGTAACGGTGCCCCATTTACCACCCTGATGGTCAGAGGTTGGGGGAGTATCACCAGAGGGATAGCGTGTCTCTGGGCAAAAGTCGAGGACATAAAGTTCCCCTCGGCCGCGGAATCCAGGGTGACCTCTGCCTCCCAGGAGGAGGACCCACTATCTAATGTACCCTGGAACACCGGTTTGGGTGAAAAGGGTCCCACCTTGGATTGACCACCACCTACGGCCACTGAACGTGGTCGTCTTTTCGGCCGCTGAGGGCATGTGCCAGCCGAGTGGCCCAACTGTCGGCACTGATAACAGCGCACAGAGGTTCGCATCGGACGCAACTTAGTGCCGGTGCGAGACACCTCCATAGGCTCAGAGGTGAGGTGCTCCTGTGCGGGAAATTTCAGCGGCTCAGTAAAGGTGGGAGCCAAATTAACCCTACGTTTGGATTGCGCTCGTTCCAACCCGCGCTCCGTGTAGCGGAGATCAATGCGGGTGGAAACGGCGATCAACTCCTCCAAACTGGTGGGAATCTCCCTAGTAGCTAGAGCATCTTTACGTGCTCAGCCAGGCCTCTCGAAAACACCGGGACCAACACTTTGTCCGGCCACTCTAACTCGGAAGCCAGTGTCCGAAACTGGACAGCATGATGGCTAACCGAAAGTGACCCTTGTGTTAAAGATAACAGTTGGAGAGCCGTATCGTGGGTGACCCGTGGTCCCAAGAAGACTTGCTTCAGAGCCACGAGGAACTGAGCAGCCCCCTGTACCACGGGATCACCACGTTCCCACAATGGCGTGGCCCACTGTAATGCCCGGCCAGACAACAGAGAGACAATAAATCCCACCTTAGCCCGCTCCGTAGGGAACTGTGCAGCCAGCAACTCCAGCTGGATGGAGCACTGACTAACGAATCCCCTACAGGAGGCACTATCACCCGAAAACTTATCGGGGAGCGGGAGGCGAGACATTGTCGGCAGGGGCAAAAGTGTGGGCGCACGTGAGACAGCCTCAGCGACTGTCTGAGCAGCAGCTAGCGCAGCATTCGCAGCTGAGTTGGTGCTCTCAATAGCCGCCAACCTGCTCTCCAGCTGCCGAATGTAGCACTGCAGCTGCTGCACGTCTGCCATTGCCAGCCAGACCCTGGCGCTAGTGTAATGTTAGGGTCGGCGGAACGCACCAGATATAAATAATGGAAGGCGCGTTCGCCGCCCGGGGTCCACCGTGCGGTAGATGACAAGACCGCTGCTGGACAATGGCAGATACGCTAGAAGTGCGATACAGCGCTCGGGTTAACGTCACCCGAGAGCCTGAGAGCGGACTCTGTTTAGTCACAGAGACGCCAAAGTAAGAACTAGACGTAAAGGCTGAACCTGTTAGCTGCACAGGTCAGCCGGCGTGTGGCGTCGCAGCCGCGAACACCAAAAGCTGCTACTACTGCAGCGCGGCCGTAACTGAAGCCGCTAAGCGACGATGCCGGAGGAGCCGGGCACCGACGGACGCTAGTGTAGGTGAGGAAGGCTCAGTGGCGTGTAGCCTGCCACAATCTGGAGCTGACTAACCCAACATACTGTCACCATTCGTAATATCCGAGGGAAGGGGTTTCATAATAAGTCAGACACCAGTCCATGCATCCATCACCATACACACACAGCATAATATGCTACACTAGCGCATGGCCGAGCCGCCATGCAGGCTTTTTATAGCCATGCGCTTCCGGGACCTTCCAGTACTATAGGAAGGACCAATCAGATCCGACATAGGACCTTCACATGTGACCCCTGCTCTCCACTGAGAGGACAAGTTGCGGGCATGCCCAGTCGCACGGCGCGAGGACTTAGCCTCTAGAGCAGTTCCCTGCAAAGCAGGTTGCGTTATCATTGCTGCACCAGAGGTGGCAGCAACATCCAGGCTCACAGAACGAGTCTGCGGGGAATGCCTGGTTCACTGAGATTGCTGAGCAGGAGTCCGAGCGGTCGGAGGAGAATGGGAGACCGCAGGATGTCTGGCTCTGGATTCCCGCTGTGCAGTGCCAGGAATCCGACGCCTAACACTTACTCCATGAAGCTGCGCCTCCTCTGTTCAGCTCCATCTACGTCGGCATGCGGCCTGCATACCCTATCTTTAGCATTGGGTATGCAGGCCATGCCAACGTATGCGGATGCCTCCACATGCGTCGTTTTGACGGTGTGACAACCGCACCAAAATGATACACATTGCGTTCGGCGCAGGTTGCCGCACCGTCAAAACGACGCATGTGGAGGCATCCGCATACATCAGCATGGCCTGCGTACCCAATGCTTTGTTTGCCAATCTCAGATTCAGCAGCAACGTTGCTCAATTGGGTTTGGATTCCTCAGCACTTTTTCTCATAATCGGCAAAATTTGTTCAAAGCTTGGCGAACCATCGCGTTTCCACTAATGCTTTTGCTAGGAATTTGGCTAGGATAATGGTGCTGTAAGATGGTGCTGGTCATGTTTGATGAAGGAAGGTGATGGGGAGAGGTCATAGTATCGGCGGACTGTTTTGTTTATTTTCCATAAAATTAATGTGTGGGGATTCCGGCAGCCAATCAGGGTGCAGCAACCATCCACAATGTGCAGACACAAGGACATTGGTTGCCGAAGTCACCTGTCCCTCTCCATTCTCCATATTAAAAGCAGACATGTTGTTTTTGTGCCATTTTGTCCTTGTAACAGCGCATAGAGGCTGCACCTGCTGCTGCTGCAAGTAGTCAGATAGTTCTGATAAATAGGATCCTGTGTGAAATTGAAGTTCCAGCATCTAAATCGCTAGTGCGAATAGTGTGGGCCAGAGATCATGCCACATTTCAGAATCTAAATGATTTGTGCTAATAGTGTGTTACAGCCAGGAGTCTCCATTTCCAAATTTAAATCCTTTTTGTTAATAGTATGGGCCATACACCAGGTGTCCCGATCCATTTTTGGATTTGTGGCAGTTCTGGCTCCACTAAGTTAAAACTTTTTTTCTTTCAGGCCATCAGGGGTTAATGTCAGTTTTTCCCCGCTGGCAACCTGGTGAACTGCAATGTTGCTGGGTCAGCTGATGTGGGTGGCGACTACTCCCTACATCCTTTAAAAGGTCACCTGGTGCATCAGCTGACTGTTGGTTATACAGCTCCTTTCTGGAGACCAGCCTAGCAGAAGCAGCTCTCTGGTGCCTGCCACGTTTGGTGTTAAGAGTCCTGCTGCTGTTGATATCTGCAGTGTGGAGTTTTGCAGCGGTGCATATATGCTAAGTGTGGTGTTTTTTCTCTAGTCCCTTTTGGTGTTTGTCACTTTCCCCTGTGTGTACTAGCTGCAGAGGCAAAGGCTAGTGCTCCTTGCCAGCCAATGCATTAGCCAGGGCAGAGATAGGTGACACTAGGAATTAGGTTCCTGACGGTGGCAGGGGGAAGGACCTGTATAGGGTCTTAGGAGAGTGCAGGGACAGGCTCAGGCTGAGCTCAGGTGGTGACCATCCCTCATTCCCTATCGCTAAGGCCCTCTTTCAACTTTTTCCATCCCGTTGTGTGTGAGTTGTGCCATCCGTTGACTGACCACCCGTTGGGGTCGAGTCACACCATGACACCAGGCCACATTTCAGAATCTAAATCGTTTGTGCTAATAGTGCAGACCAGACACCAGGCCACATTTTAGAATCTAAATCCTTTCTGCTAATAGTGTGGGGCATACACAAGGCCACATTTCAGAATCTAAATCATTTGTTCTAATAGTGGGGACCAGCCAGGAGTCCAAATTTCAGAATCTAAACAGTTTGTGCTTTTAGTGCAGGCCTTGAAAGGTTCATTCATCTCTATTAGAGACGACTGAAATTGGAAGATTTGCTCTGTTAAACTAGTTTTATGTTTTTGGAGGAACCCAAACCCTAACACAAGTCTTATCATTTTTAGACCAAAAAAACAAAGTGGCATTCTGTGCAATTTGTTCTTATTTAAATGGTGGATATCCAAACAGCAAAGAAAAGGACCCTATTCTATAATGCTGTAGCTAAGTCCCTGGTCCGACCTGAAAGATAAGAAAAATAAGCTTTATTAAACTCACCCAGGTAGGGCGGTCCGGTGCAGACCGGTCCAATTGGTATTGCAGGTCTGGGTTCAGCACCTCCCATCTTCCCGTGATGCCGCCTTCCTACTTGCGTCATAGCTCCCCAGAATTGCATTCCTGCGCAGGCGTACTTCTCTGCCCTGTTGAGGGCAGAGCAAAGTACTGCAGTGCGCAGGTGCCGGGAAAGGCCAGAGAGGCCCAGCGCCTGTGTACTGCAGTACTTTACTCTGCCCTCAAAAGGGCAGAGAAGTACTCCTGTGCAGGAGTGCGATGCTGGGGAGCCATGATGCAAGCAGGAAGGCAGCATTGCAAGATGGGAGGCGCCAGACCAAGACCTGCAACACCCTTCTGACTGGACCACACCAGACACCCCCCCGGTTGCATATAATAAAACTTATTTTTCTTATTTTTCAGGTCGGACCGGGGGCTTATGTACAGCATTATAGAATACTGTATATAAGCCCTGAAAGGCCCTGGCCGTATCTTATATGGACCAAAAGTGCTGACAGGTTCCCTTTAAAGCCAATGTGGTCCATCTAGCACCTTTTGTGTTTGTCATGTCACAGATGGATTTCCTTTATGACTTCTGCTTTTTTGTTCATATAACAGAGTAGAAAATCTGGATTTTGAAATCTAGATGGAACTAACCTTACCTGATGATAGAAATTAATGGAAAAGAGACAAATACTCACAATACAAAATGTCAAATACTTTACATTAACATCTTTAGTTTTTAATAAGATATTCAGGCATCCACCCATTGTTTGGCTATATATGTACTGTGTTTACACTAAGGAAAATGTCAGAATTTAAGAAAATGTATATAATATAATCTATGTAAAATATGAGATTTAAAAAAGTATTTTTGCCCTTGTATTTAGCATTTCATGGGCTTTAACAATTGTGTAAAGGAAAATATTCCACTAAAGTAGAGAAGGAAACTTAATGATAAGATTAAATTTGGAAAAATGCAGGGATGATTTAGAAGATCCAGAAATGTTATGTGTTTATGTGTTATCTTGATCCTGAAAAATTTATGGTATCTAAAAATGAACATAATTAACATTTTTAAAGTTAACTCAAAATTGACATTAATGATGATTTTCAATACAACATTTCTGATAGACCAAAGACTTGTATATGTTTTATTCAGAAATAAATTACTGTTGCTATGTAAAGAGATGATAAAGTACAGTGGGTACCGAAAGTATTCAGACCCCTTTAAACTTTTCACTCTTTGTTTCATTGCAGCCATTTGGTAAATTCAAAAAAGTTCATTTTTTTCATTAATGTACACTCCATGTAAACCCCATCTTGACAGAAAAAAATACAGAAATGTAGAAATTTTTGCAAATTTAAGTCACATGCTGTCCAATTCCTTGTGATCCTCCATGAGATGGTTCTACTCCTTCAATGGAGTCCAGGTGTGTTTAATGAAACTGATAAGACTTAATTTATAAAGGCACACACCTATCTATGTAAGACCTCACAGCTCTCAGTGCATGTCAGACCAAATGAGAATCATGAGATCAAAGGAACTAGCCAAGGAGCTCAGAGACAGAATTGTGGCAAGGCACAGATCTGGCCAAAAATACAAGTGAATTTCTGCAGTACTCAAGGTTCCTAAGAGCACAGTTGCCTCCATAATCCTTAAATGGAAGAAGTTTGGGACCACCTGAAGTCTTCCTAGACCTGGCCGTCCAGCCAAACTGAGCAATCGTGGGAGAAGAGCCTTGGTGAGAGCGGTAAAGAAGAACCCGAAGATCACTGTGGCTGAGCTCCACAGATGCAGTAGGGATATGACAGAAAGTTCCACAAAGTCAACTATCACTGCAGCCCTCCACCAATCAGGCTTATAGGGCAGAGTGGCCCAACAGAAGCCTCTCCTCAGTGCCAGACATATCAAAGCCTGCATAGAGTTTGCTAAAAAACACATGAAGGACTCCCATACTTTGAGAAATAAGATTCTCTGGTCTGATGAGATGAAGATAGAATTATCACCAAAAAGTTCTAAGCGGTATGTGTGGAGAAAAACAGGCACTGCTCATCACCTGCCCAATACAATCCCAATAGTGAAACATGGTGGTGACAGCATCATGCTATGTGGGTGTTTTTTAGCTGCAGGGACAGGATGACTGGTTACAATTGAAGGAAACATGAATGCGGCCAAGTACAGAGATATCCTTGATGAAAACCTCTTCCAGAGTGCACTGGACCTCAGACTTGGTGGAAGGTTCACTTCCAACAAGACAATGACCCTAAGCATACAGCTAAAATAACAAAGAAGTGGCTTCAGAACAACTCTGTGACCATTTTTGACTGGCCCTGCCCTATACCCAAATGAGCATCTCTGGAGAGACCTGAAAATGGCTGTCCACCAACGTTCACCATCCAACCTGACGGAACTGGAGAGGATATACACAGAAAAATGGCAGAGGATCCCCAAATCCAGGTGTGAAAAACTTGTTGCTTCATTCACAAGAAGACTCATGGCTGTACTAGCGCGAAAGGGTGCTTTTAATCAATACTGAGCAAAGGGTCTGAATATTTATGACCATGTGATATTTCCGTTTTTGTTTTGTAATAAATTTGCAACAATATCTACCTTTCTGTTTTTTTTCAGTCAAAATGGGGTGTATAGTGTACATTAAAGAGGAAAAAATTAACTTTTTTGAATTTACCAAATGGCTGCAATGAAACAAAGAGTGAAAAATGTAAAGGGGTCTGAATACTTTCTGTACCTACTGTAAGTACCTCTACGAATATATTTTATTTAATCACATCATATGTTAATGGAATTGCTTATCAACAGACAACCGCAGCTTAATTCAGCACTCCAAAGGAAATAAAATAATGTATACTCTCCTCCTAGTAGCACTGACACTTACGTCATTGGCACTGCTGTTCCCGGCAGGGGCCATGAGATTGTTTGTCTTAACCTGTGCAGCCAATTAACAGCTGATAATCTGCTGATGTTCACTAATATTTTGGATATTCATACAAATGAATTAAAGACGACTCCAGCTGGTCAGCGGTCAAGTGTCAAAATGATGTCACCTTGTATTTTAAAAACAGCAGTGGTGACATTGCTGGAATGGCACTGCTGGGAAAGGTGAGTATAAAGCTAACTGTCACGGAGTTACCGCAACAGAGTGGAGCCAGAAGACTGCAGCATCTGGTTGCTCTTACTTCGCTGCTGAGAAGAAGCACTTCTCCGGTTTATTAGACATGTTGATTTCTTTCGGCAGAACAGGGGTTAATCGGCCATAAAAGCCAAGAAGCCAGCGCTGCCTAAGGTCAGCACACAATGCATAAAGTGCACATGCAAATATATCTTTCTAACTGTACATTAACATGAGACATTTAGCAAACAATTGATCAATTCTTTGAGCCATCCCGCCACGCCAAGGCATTCTCATATGGGGCACTCCTACTCTACGTTTTTTATATTCGCTGTGCCATTCCTCATGGTATCTGTTATGATCTATGTGATTATTGCTATGCTGTAATGTATATTGTCTGTACAAGTCCCCTCTGAAATGTAAAGTGCTGTGGAATATGTCAGCGCTATAGAAATAAAATGTATTATTACTATTATTATTATTACGGCCTCCTAAATGTATTAAAAGCAAGACTGTATAAAATGCCAAATATACCTGAAGCATTTCTGAGTCATTCCCATGGCGCCAGAAGGGCAAGCGCAGATAAAGGCCGACCAGGTCCAGACATGGACATTTCAGATCTAACCTCCACACTGCCAAACCAGCAGCCATAGATGAAGGATGAAACAGGCTGACCCCCACTTTTTGCGGTGCCCATTTGGCTATTCTATGTCTTTATTGTGATTGATCTAAGCTGCTATACACACATACAGCAGCCCTACCCTCCCCCAGGCTCTATTTGATTATGCTCCTATGTCTGGGCCTGTTTTGCATGCTTGACTGTGTCTTCAGTGTCCCATTCTTAGTATCGATGGAGGACCCAGTGCCCTGGCCCCCAATGATCAATACATTATCCCCAATTGTGTAGATAGTGGATAAATTATTAACTTAGTGCAAAACCTTTAATGGATTAACTCAGTTTCAATATGGCTCTTTTAATATTAGACGAAAACTCTTTGACATCCCTTACCTTTCTGATTTTCAGCTTTTCTCATACTTTCTGTTATTTAAAAGGTTTATTGGCTCTGATATTCCATAAGACCAAAAAAAGCTGGAGTGAGATCGCAAAGAATAACACTGCATTAAATGATATGTGATCGATCCATATCAGAAAGATATTCATCATCACTTAATAATGCTCAATGAAATGTTGGACTTTTCCAGGCAATCATGCATATTACACCCGATCATATTCATTTGGGACAACTTTCATAATTTGCCTGCTGACAAGGTATCAAATTCAAAAGTAAATTGTATGGAATAAGTCAACCAATCTCATTTTCTTCAAGCTTTAGGCTGATCCCTATTCCCAAATGTATTGATGATTGCCCTGTGTCCAATACCGAACACATACAAAGTCAAAGCGTGCATTGTATACTGATCAGCAGGAGTGTTACAGAACAGTCCTTGCTTTCTGCAGTGACTACATCAAGCCAATATTCTTAACTAAATACTGTATGTATAGATTTGTCTTCTTTTACAGTTTTGGGGACACAATTATTTATTCTAAGAAGATCTGTTTATCTATTGATCTATATTTCTAACTATATTTGTTGTATACGTCTCATATCTGTCTCATTTTTACGATCCATCTTTCTATCTCAAAATACTTATTCTTTAAAACAAATAGAAGAAATGGGACAAAACAGCTTCTGAATTATCAAATATGTCTGATTGTTAACTCAAAAGTTAAAAATGTCAGATACTGCTCATATAAGATGATTGTGTATTAGAGCATAATCGTTAGTGCAGTGTTTAAAATTCTAAAATTCTCATATTGCCAAAAAAGTTGGAACACTTTGCGATGTATGAATTAAAAAAAAGATATTCTACCATATAGAGAGAGATTAAAAAATAAGTTAAATTGATCAGTTATTTACATCAAGAAGAAAAATAGAAAATCAAGAAACACCTGCTGTGCATTGGCCTAACAATTGTTACAAATTGTTGCTTTCTACATACAGTGGCATGTAGAAGTTTAGGCACCCCTGGGTCAAAATTACTGTTATTGTGAACAGTCAAGCAAGTTGAAGATGGACTGATCTCTAAAAGACCTAAAGACATTTCCTTTGTATTTTAGGCCCTACAAAAATATTGTAAATTAGTCTGATGCATTTTGGAAACATGTCCTGTGGACCGATGAGGTTAAAATAGAACTCTTTGGCCACAATGATCAAAGAAATGTGTGGAGAAAAAAGGGCATAAAATTTCAGGAAAAGAATATCAGGCCAACCATTAAGCATGGGGGTGGATCAATCATATTTTGGCGTTGTGTTGCAGCCAATGGCACGAGGATATTTCACAGATAGAGGGAAGAATGGATTCAATGAAATTTCAACAAGTTCTTGATGCAAACATAACACCATCTGAAAAAAGCTGAAGTTGAAAAGAGGATGGCTTCTAGAAATGGATAATGATCCTAAACACACGTCAAAATCTACAATAGATGACCTCAAAAGGAGCAAAAAGTTGCAAACTGAAGGTTTTACAATGACCTTCACAAGATTATTAAGGTTCAAAATTTAAGAACCATAATTAAATCTTTGGGGACTCAGAATTTATTGAAGGGTAAAGATTTCATTATGGTTCTTAAATTCTGAAGTTTTGGGCATCACTAAACAGCATGTTCTCTTTCCCTCTTGGAACATGTAGGTTGAGAGGCCACAATCAAGAAATGATATTGCAATGAGCTCCTCGGAGTTTTCTAGTGTGGTATCACTAGTGTCCTGGGACTTAACATGGTGGGAGGAAGAAATATCAGAGTGAGGATTAAGTGATCTAGACTGCTGGCTGGTGACACTGGACAGTGTGGATGTCTGGATGCTGCTGCCAAGCATGCTGGGAGCATTATCTGTTATCCAACCAAACTGTGCGCAGTGCTTTGGATTCAGAAATGGCTTCCTGCAAAGTGGAACCTATGCATTGTGGAAGGGCATGCTTCATGTGCTCCAGCAACAGACATAGTCGCATCTGCCCCATGTCCTCGACGTCTGTGTGCATCATCGTCAGCACTTCCACTTCCCCATCCCTTACCGCACACCTTATGCATTTTCTAATTGTTAAGTCTCTTGAATCCAAGTTTACTTTTATCCAAAACCAAACAAGGAAGCATAAGACAACGTAAAATGCAAAAAACTTTATTCACAAATAATTCTAAAAGTAATTGAGATATAAAAATGGAGATACCAATACAAAATGCCTGCCTACCAGATACATTATTAGTTCCTAATAATCCAGAATTCTCTTAGAGCAACAAATACAGCCTATCCAAAAATTGGATACTTTGAAACAGTGTGAAACAAAGAGAATTTATATATTAAAGGTGCACATTGCATCCAAAAAAGCAGAATTCACCCAAAATTAGTTTTATAATCTAGTCAGGTGCACATTGCATCCTCAAGGTCAGAGTATGAAATCACATCCAGAAATAAGTTTGCAATCAGATCAAGGTTAATCCTAACTCTGCCTAATATAAACTGCTAAGCAAAATATAATTACATATTGTAAGTCCATATGCTGTATGAAGTGCTTTAAATAGATGTGCTTAGACAGGCTACAAATGGCTGCAAGAGCATTGGAATGCATATACTGTATATGAGAATCAACTGACAAGTAGCCAATGTGGATGTAGCAGAAAGAGTTTAGAGCATACATATGGCAGCAGAGTTAAATGCAAAGCATATTAGCTGAGTATCAGCAGAGGTAAGTAAAGTGCATAGGCTGATAGAAGTGGTTACATAACCAGGTAGCACAGTGCAGAGCGCCAAGTTTATTTTTAATTAAAAAAAATTGGTCACCTGCAGCAGTCAAAGTGGTTATTTGAAGTTTAATACCACCGTAATGTATCACAAAGCATGTAAATGTGTATGGATGACAAATTCAATCAAGAAAAAACTTTTCAATGCTTTTTGCAATGTTATATACTAGTTAAATGTACAACAAAGCACACAATAATATATGGATGAGTAACTGAATCCAGAAAAAAATATTAACTTTTTTTGGAGTGTTATAGGCCACACAAATGTAACACAAAGCATTTAATACTCAATGGATGAGTCGTTGAACCCAGAACATTTTTTCAACTCTTTTTTGGAGTGTTGTATAGCAAAAAATGTAGCACAAAGTATGTAATACTTTATGGATGAGTAATTGAATCCACAAATATTATTCAACACTTTTTTAGAGTGTTATATAGCACGGAAATATAGCACAAAACACGTAATACTCTATGGATTAGTAATTGAATCCAGAAACATTTTTAACGCTTTTTTGGAGTGTTATGTACCACTGAAATTACCGCAGAACATGTAATACTCTATGAATAAGTAAATAAATACAGAAAATAATTCAACTTTTTTTGGGAGTGTTATATACCACAGAAATGTACCACAAAGCAAGTAATACTCAATGGATGAGTAATTGAATCCATATATTTTTTCAACCCTATTTTAGCATCTTATATACCACAGAAATGTAGCATAAAGCACATAATACTCCATGAATGAGTCATTGAATCCAGAAAAAAAGTCAATGCTTTTTTAGGGTGTTATATACTGCCAAAATGTACCACAGAGTATGTAATACTCTATGGATGAGCAATTGGGTACAAAAAAATTTCAATGTTCTTCGAGAATGTCATATATCACCAAAATATACCACAAAGCACGTAACACTCTATGGATGACAATATAGTTAATTTTCCAACCAACAAAAAGAATGTACTCAACTGCTGCAGCTATATATATATATATATATGTACAGAATATATGTAACAACGGACTGCAAAGCCCCAAGCCCTGCCTAGAGACTGTATTCAGCCACTCTCCCTACTCATGCAACTGTCCCTTCCAAGGCTAAATGCTGTATATATCTGAAACAAACAGCAAAGAACAAGATTAGTCCTTAGAAGGTCTGTAAATATGATGGTTCAACATCAACACCAGTATCAAAACTAGAGCACTCTGATCCATTAAACTGTGCACACACAGGCCTGGACAAGCCCTCTCTTCCTTCAATAAGAACTGTCCCTGAGCTGTGCAAAGGCGTCAGTGTTCCGAGCCTGGTGGCGCTAGTCCTTTTATAACTCCTGATGATACCATAAGACCAGCCAATCACAGTAATACCAATACCAAGATGGCTACGTCATTGCAGTAACTCACAGGCAATCCTTGAATGCTTATTGGCTGTGTAACAGATGGCAATCATGCAGGGTAGAGATTCGATTTTGATATCGAGCACCAACTAATGGTCACCGAGTGCCGAGCAGATCCGAGCACCGAAGAGTGATATCCAAGTATCATCAAGCACGTTCGCTCATCTCTAATAACGAGCAAAAAAGACAAACTTTTTGCATATGGTCATAGGTAGTGTTGAGCGATACCACTCGATATTGAAAAATATCGGATCGGATTGGATCGGCCGATATGAAAAAAGTATCGGGTATCGCCGATTCCGATCCCGGAAGTCCCATTCAAGTCAATGGGACAGAAATATTGGAATTAAAAAAAACCCTTTCTTGCCTTGTACATCCTGTTTGGGAGGGGGGAAGAGTGTGGGCGGTGCGTGGGTGGACACTGTGCGTGTCTGTGTGTGCGGGCGGGCTCTGTGCGGGCCTCTCGGGGGTCTGTGCTGACTGTCGGGGGTCTGTGCTAGCTGCCGGTGGTCTGTACAGGCCTCTCGGGGGTCTGTGCTGACTGCCGGTGGTCTGTACGGGCCTCACGGGGGTCTGTACAGGCCTGTCGGGGGTCTGTGCTGGCTGCCGGTGGTCTGTATGGGCCTCTCGGGGGCCTGTGTCGGCTGTCGGTGGTCTGTGCCGGCTGCCGGAGGCCTGTGCCGGCTGCCGGTGGTCTGTGCGGGCCTGCCGGGGGTCTTGTGTGTGTGCAGGCATCGTCCGATGGGACTACAAGTCCCATTGGGCGATGCCTGCTACAATGACAGTAACTGACACATTAGCCAATGATGGGACAGTAGTAGTCCCATCATCCGGCTAATGTGTTGAATGTAAAAAAAAAAAAAAAACATACTACATACATGCTACATATATACTACATTCATACAACATACATACATACTACATACATACTTCATATATACTACATTCATACAGCATACATACATGCTACGTATATACTACATTCATACAACATACATACATACTACATACATGCTACATATATACTACATTCATACAACATACATATATACTACATACATGCTACATATATACTACATTCATACAACATACATACATACTACATACATACTTCATATATACTACATTCATACAGCATACATACATACTACATACATGCTACGTATATACTACATTCATACAACATACATACATACTACATACATGCTACATATATACTACATTCATAAAACATACATACATACTACATACATGCTACATATATACTACATTCATACAACGTGCATACATACTACATACATGCTACCTATATACTACATTCATACAGCATTCATACATACTACATACTACATACATGCTACATATATACTACATTCATACAACATACATACATAGTACATACCTACTACATACATGCATACATGCTACAGACATACAACATACATATATACTACATACATGCTTCATATATACTACATTCATACAACATGCATACATACTACATACTGTACATGCTACATATATACTATATTCATACAACATACATACATAGTATATACATACTACATACATACATACATACAACACGCTACAGACATACAACATGCATACATACTACATACATGCTACATATATACTACATTCATACAACATACATACATAGTACATACATACTACATACATGCATACAACATGCTACAGACATACAACATAAATACATGCTACATACTACATACATGCTTCATATATACTAAATTCATACAACATACATACATACTACATACTACATACATGCTTCATATATACTACATTCATACAACATACATACAACATACATACAACATGCTACAGACATACAACATACATACATACTACATACTGCATACATATTACATACATACTGCATACAATACATTCATACATTCATACAATACATACATAGACATACAGTACATATAACAAAGAGTACATACTCACCATCATTTGTCACTTTGATCCCCAAAGCCAGTGTCATTTGTGGAAAAATATGAAAATAACAAACAAAAATATACTCCCTGATCCGCAGAAATCCACGTGTGTCACACGCCAATCTGCTGTGGAGAACAGCAGCATCAGCTGATGCGACTGCTCTCTACGGGGCTCCAGGAATCCAGTGATGGGAGGTAGTATCCTTCCGCACTGTATTCCTCTGCCACTGTAAAAAAAAAGTCCCTGCTCTCACTTTATGGCAAAAGCTGTGTGGGAACTTTCTCACACAGCAATGCCAAAAGTGAGACTAGGGACTATTTTTTTACAGTGGTGGAGGAATACAGTGCGGAAGGATACCTACCTCCCGTCACTGGATTCCTGGAGCCCCGTAGAGAGCGGTCGCATCAGCTGATGCTGCTGTTCTCCACGGGAGATCAACATGTGACACGCGTGGATTTCTGCGGATCAGGGAGTATATGGCTTGTTTGTTATTTTCATATTTTTTCATAGATGACACTGGCTTCGGGGATCAAAGTGACAAGTGATGGTGATTATGTACTCTTTGTTATATGTACTGTATGTCTATGTATGTATTGTATGAATATATTGTATGCAGTATGTATGTAGTATGTATGTAGTATGTCTGAAGCATGTTGTATGTATGTAGTATGTACTATGTATGTATGTTGTATGAATGTAGTATATATGAAGCATGTATGTAGTATGTATTTATGTTGTATGAATGTAGTATATATGTAGCATGTATGTAGCATGTAGTATGTATGTATGTTGTATGAATGCAGTATATATGTAGCATGTATGTAGTATGTATGTATGTTGTATGAATGTAGTATATATGTAGTATGTATGTATTATGTAGTATGTATGTATGTTGTATGAATGTAGTAAATATGTAGCATGTAGTATGTATCTATGATGTATGAATGTAGTATATATGTAGCATGTATGTAGTAGGTAGTATATATGTATGTTGTATGAATGTAGTATATATGTAGTATGTATGTAGTATGTATGTATGTTGTATGAATGTAGTATATATGTAGCATGTATGTAGTATGTATGTATGTTGTATGAATGAAGTATATATGTATCATGTATGTAGTATGTAGTATATATGTATGTTGTACTAATGTAGTATATAAATAGCATGTATGTAGTATGTATGTTGTATGAATGTAGTATATATGTAGCATGTATGTAGTATGTAGTATATATGTATGTTGTATGAATGTAGTATATATATGAAGTATGTATGTAGTATGTATGTATGTTGTATGAATGTAGTATATATGTAGCATGTATGTAGTATATATGTATGTTGTATGAATGTAGTATATATGAAGTATGTATGTAGTATGTATGTATGCTGTATGAATGTAGTATAAATGTAGTATATATGTAGTATCTATGTAGTATGTATGTATGTTGTATGAATGTAGTATATATGTAGCATGTATGTAGTATGTAGTATATATGTATGTTGTATGAATGTAGTATATATGTAGCATGTATGTAGTATGTATGTTGTATGAATGTAGTATATATGTAGCATGTATGTAGTATGTAGTATATATGTATGTTGTATGAATGTAGTATATATATAAAGTATGTATGTAGTATGTATGTATGTTGTATGAATGTAGTATATATGTAGCATGTATGTAGTATGTATGTATGTTGTATGAATGTAGTATATATGAAGTATGTATGTAATATGTATGTATGCTGTATGAATGTAGTATATATGTAGTATGTATGTAGTATGGTTTTTTTTTTTTTTACATTCAACACATTAGCCGGATGATGGGACTACTACTGTACAGTAGTACACAGTAGTGCACAGACCACGCATCATGATGACATCATTTCAGCAGCCAATCACAGCCACAACAGTGGCTCATTGCATTATGAGGACTTCCGATTCCGGTATCCGATATTGAAAAAATATCGGTACTCGGTATCGGAATTCCGATACAGCGAATATCGGCCTATGCCCGATACTTGCGGTATCGGAATGCTCAACACTAGTCATAGGTGAATATCAAATTAAACCAGGGCAATTTTAGCCAAAATAGAGAATGTACAAAAGTTGTGGGTAATCAGTTAAGTTAAAAACAAATGAAAAATGCATGACAGCTAAAAGTTAGCACTGCCCAAGAATAAATTGATACTAAGGTTAATGAAGTTTTACAGAAACATACACATGTGGTCAAAATTGCTGGTACCCCTCATTTTTACAATTCCTGTAACTGTCAATGAGACTTCTGCACCTCTCGACAGGTATTTTGGCCCACTCCTCCAGAGTTAACTGCTCCTGTTGTCTCGTGTTTGAAGGTTCCCTTTTCCAGATGGCATGTTTCAGCTTTTTCCAAAGATGCTCATTAGGATTTAGGTCAGGGCTCATAGAAGGCCACCTCAGAATAGTCCAATGTTTTGTGACTGTGACCAAGCTCTCTGACACTGGGCAGCACATTTCTCTCTAGAATCCCTTGATAGTCTTGAGATTGTATTGTACCCTGCACAGATTCTAGACACCTTGTGCCAGATTCAGCAAAGCAGCCCCAGAATATAACAGAGCATCCTCCATGCTACAGAGTAGGGACAGTGTTCTTTACTTGATATGCTTTATTTTCCATTAGTGCACATAGAGCTGATGTGCCTTGCCAAAAAGTTCAATTTTTGTCTCATCTGTGCATAGGACATTCTCCCAGAAGCTTTGTGGCTTATCAACATGTAGTTTGGAAAATTCCTGTCTGGCTTTTTTTTTTTACTTTTTTTCAACAAGGTGTCCTCCTTGGTCTTCTCCCATGACGTCCACTTTGGCTCATTAAACAAAGGATGGTGCTATCTGACATTGATGCTCCTTGAGCTTGAAGTTCACCTTTAATCTCTTTAGTTTTTCTGGGCTCTTTTGTTACCATTTGTGTTATCCATTTCTTTGATTTGTCATCAATTTTACTCCTGTGGCCACATCCAGGGAGGTTGGCTACAGTCCCATGGAGCTTAAATTTCTGAATAATTGGTGAAACTGTAGTCACAGGAACATCAAACTGCTTGGAGATGGTCTTATAACTTTTACCTTTAACATGTTTGTCTATAATTTTCTATCTAATCTCCTGAGACATCTCTTTCCTTCGTTTCTGTGGCGCCCCTGAGGCTCAGTCGCCACAGAGGTACTGCACCTCCTCCTGAGGTGTGGTGCCCCACCATCCAGGTAAGGTGGAAACACCTGACCACGCTCCAACACCTGCACCCAACACCACAAAATAGTGTAGCAAAGCACCTTTGGCGTCCCCCTGCTTGGAGTATAGCAAAGAACCCCTTGGTGGCTCCCTGCTTGGAACACAAAACGTGCTGGGAGGTGGGTGGAGTTTAGTTCGCACAAAACAGTGGGAAGAGTTGAGTCAGTCAGGCAGTCAGTCTTTCATTCAATCAGTGAGTGAGGATGTAGAAGGACAGAGTATGAGATAGAGAAGATCCCCGGGAGAGGGATGGAAGAAGGAAGTGGTGCAGCAGGTCACAGTGATCTGGGTCTGCTGGCACAGGAAAGAGACAGAGAAAGGAAGCTTGATTCTTCATTGGGAAGAAGGATTAGCACAGAACATAAGGAGAATAAGAGGACAAGGACAAGGGTTAGAGGAGAACCATTTTCAAGTTCTAAGCGCAAGGCCGGGGTCCGGTCCCCGAGGTTGTACGGGTACTAATGGTCCTGAAGCAGAAACCGGAGGAATAGAAGTAGTGACCGCTTTATTCCCACACAAGACTTGGGGGCACAACAGCAACTGGATACTGAGCCGGGACTTAGTAGCAAGGAGTCCCTGAAGCAGACTACAGGTGTCTGCCGTACAAGTAGAGTTCATAGGAACATCTGACAGGAGGAACTCCAGTGTAACTCAGTACTAGGAGTACTTCACTCAAAGGCGCTATAAGAGGAGACGTTCAGAAAAGGCACATATGTTGGCGGAGTGTTGGAAAGGAGTATTCCATCTGGCCTGGAGGTTGACTGAGTCCCTAACCCGGAGGTCACGGCATGGAAGCAGGCACCTGTTTGTACAACAGACTGTGAGTAAAGCTTTGGAACTACATGCCCTGGTGTCCTCCACTTATTCCCGCGCCAACCTGCCCAGCACTGCTACATCCCTCGCGCCTGACACTACACCATCTAAGTGTCACTTCACCTACACTGCCCTGGGACTACAGCCCTGCCTGTGGAGGGCTATAATATCACTGCTGCACCACACCATCTGTCCCAGAGGATCTGTCTGCAGCGTCGGCTTAAATCTCTATTGCCGAATACCACAGGTGGCGTCACGAATCACTTATAAACTTTCACTACCATCAGCACACTGAACATTCGCCTTTTACAATGGGCACCCAGGGCCACGGGTCGGGTCCCAGCTGCGTGACATCTCCCATTAAGGCTCATCGGGCCTGGTACCAAGTACCCCACAGCCCTGGGTGTTAGGGCGTCCCACTTCCTCTGGTCCATGTTGAGTGTGATACACACCATGTCACCAAACAGCACAGTGAGTACCTGCAGCCCTCTATACAGGTCCACTCACTGATTCCAAGATTATAGACACATGTGATGCTAATTAATGGACACACCTTGATTTAACATGTCCCTTTTGTCACATTATTTTCAGGGGTACTATCATTTCTGTCGAGGCTTATTTCATGAGTTATATTTTTTTTTAATTCTGTGGAAGCATGGTTGAAAAGCAATGTCTGACTTCCATTTGTTCATTTTCATAGATGTTTTATTTAATAATACTTTTGTCAGATTCAAGTTATTTCTGTGACCATTGTGGGTTTTTCTGTCTTTAAATGAGGGTACCAACAATTTTAACCACATGTGTATATATAGACTGAAACCATCGCATATAAGGCAACCGTCACATAGCTGGATTAGGGATAGCAGTCCAGATGAACATACATCAGGCAATCCAGTACTTTTCAAGGAATGAAGAGTCAAAATGCAGGATGACAGCAGGGGAAGATCGGTCAAGAGTAGGCTGCCTAGCTGTTAAGTTAATTAGAAAATGCTTAAAATAGTTGGGAAAGAATCCAGGTAAGGAAGCTAAAACATTTCATTGTAGCAAGTAATAATATCTTCTGATAGAGAAAGGGAAAAATGTAAGCTTAAGAGGAAAGGTTCGATAAGCAGTGGAGTGATGGGCAGATACTACAATTCTTCCTTGTCAAACACAGAAATAGTAAAAGAAGGAACATGTGAACTACAGGTATATCACATTTAGGAGCATAAGATGAAAATCCCAGATATATTTATGTACTTGCTTTAATGAAACATTGCTTTCATCTCTATTTAAGTGCAGATGGCAGGCCTTATTCATAAAAATATTTAACCCACAAAGCCTCAAACTTATACTGTTAGGTCCCGGGATTTTTCCGCTGCACAAAATAGATCCCAGGCCTTGCCTGGGGCTGTGGTCTCCCATTCAGGGTCAGCTGCTGGGATGACTGCACAGCACAGACTCCAGCCCCAGCAACTTGCCCAGGCTCATGCTGCACGTGTAGTTGCTGCTGGCTCTTCAGCTAAGACTACTTTCACACTTGCGTTTTTTTGCGCTGCGCACCGTGCGCATTGCAAATGCACAGAAAAAGCGCATCATTCATTTGTGTGCTTTTTTGCGGGTTTGGGTGCGTTTTTTAAAAAAGCAAGCATAGACTATAATGGGTGTTTAGGTGAAAAAAAGCATTGCGTGCGCATGCTTTTTTGGGGGCAAGTCGGACACGCAAAAAATGCACCAGGATGCATTTTGTGCGCCCGAGAGCACACTACAAAAAAACTCATGCGCATACAAACGCGTACAAACGCATGTGTATGCGCACCCATGTAAAGTATAGGAAAAAAAATGCATGCTTTTTTTGCCCAAAAAAAAGGGCAAAAAAGCGCTAGTGTGAAACCAGCCTAAGCCAGTGGTGACTACTGGTTTACACATGCAACGTTGAACTCTGGAGCCTAAGTCCAGACTTCATCCTACTGAGCAGACAGAAATAATGAGAGGCATCTCCACAGAAAAACACAGCTTATTACGCCTCCTGAACTCCTGACGTTGCTCCCTAGACAAAACTCACATTGCATAGGTTCAGACATTTATTCAACAGGTGGCAACATTTCTCGTGTACTTTTACGTTCACGTAAACGCTGATCAACCTGAATGGCTAATGACATAGAATCGTCAAGACCAGAGGGAACAGGAAATCCCACCATAGTATCTTTTACGGTTTCTGACAAACCCTTCCGAAAGAGAGCTGCCAAGGCAACATCATTCCAGGTAGTAAGGACCACCCACTTTTGGAATTTTTGACAGTATAACTCTGCAGAATCCTGACCCTGGCTCAATGCCAACAGGGCTTTCTCAGCTTGATCAATAGCATTAGGTTCATCATACAACAACCCCAAGGCTTGAAAAAATGCATCCACATTAGTTAGAATAGGATCATCAGGTGTCAAAGAAAACGCCCAATCCTGGGGATTGCCGCGCAGCAAAGAGATGACAATTTTAACCTGCTGCGCAGAGCTCCCCGATGAGTTAGGCTTCAAGGCAAGAAATAATTTAGAAAATAGGGGGAGAAGCCAGCACTGCTTGAGGTTAGAACGCATAAATTGGAGTGCATATGCACATAATATCTAGCTGTATTCAAAAATGAGATATTTAGCAAAAAAATTGATCAATTCAATTGAGCCACCCCGCCGCGCCAAGGCAATCTCATGTGGGGGGTCCTACTCTACATTTTTAATAAATGCTGTGCCATTTCGGCCTCCTAAATACATTTAGAGCATGACCACATCAAGTGCAATCTGTACCTGAACATTACTGGATCGCTCCCATGAAGCCAGATGAAGCAAGTGCAGATGAAGGCCAACCAGGTCTGAACATAGACATATCAGGATTGGCCTCCACACATTGCCCGACCAGCAAACATAGATGAAGGGCGATGTTGGCCCAGACACAGGTGCACAATTAAATAAAGCTTGGGGCAGGGCGGGGCTGCCGTGTGTGTGCACAGCAGCCTAATCCATCACAATGAACACAGAAAAATTATAGCGGACATAACCAAGCGTGCACGGCAATAGTGGTGGTGAGCCACAAACCAACAACAAGAAAATAGGGGGGAAGCCAGCACTGCTTGAGGTTAGAACGCATAAATTGGAGTGCATATGCACATAATATCTAGCTGTATTCAAAAATGAGATATTTAGCAAAAAAATTGATCAATTCAATTGAGCCACCCCGCCGCGCCAAGGCAATCTCATGTGGGGGGTCCTACTCTACATTTTTAATAAATGCTGTGCCATTTCGGCCTCCTAAATGCGGGGTGGCTCAATTGAATTGATCAATTTTTTTGCTAAATATCTCATTTTTGAATACAGCGAGATATTATGTGCATATGCACTACAATTTATGCGTTCTACAATTATTTACAATTATTTTTAAAATTCAAAAATTTAGACCGATCCCCAAAAAACACATCAGAAGTAGGAATCTTTGGTTCAGCAGCATGTGAATGAGCAAGATAGGCAGAAATTCCCCGCAATTCAGCAGCCAGCTGCTCCACACGATCAGACAATTGCTTAATCTCCATTAAGAAAATTCCTCCTACGGCCCCAGAGAAAAAGAGGAAAAAATATACATGAAAAAAAAAAATTCTGACACTTTTATTTTTTTTTTTTACAATTCTTTCCTGCTATTGAGTACCCTAGAATCTGCGGTATGGCTGGTGATTCTGTTATGAATGAGTCACCGGAGGAGGAAAAAGCAAAAATACAAGCTAAGTCCAGAAAACCGGAGAGGTTGGTAGCTAGTGGATTGCAGACCCCTGATCCTAGTCACAACAACTAACAGTAGCCGTGGGGTGTTCCTACGGTGGTCCTAGACACCTCGTTCACAGCCGGAGAACTAAATAAACCTAAAGAAAGAAAGGGGAAATCTAAACTGGCCCAGAGCAGACCCCAAAGCAATAGACAGCCCCCAAAATGTATTGATGGTGAAAACACAAACACAGACAGAAAGACAGGCTGAGCAAACGATGGGGCCCTGTTATGAATGTGTCACCGTAGGAGGCAAAAACAGAAATACTAGCTAAGTCCAGAAAACCAGAGAAGTTGGCAGCTATCGGATTGCAGACGCCTGAACCTAACAACAACAACTAGCAGTAGCCATGGGGGGTTCCTACGGTGCCCTAGACCCCTCGATCACAGCCGGAGAACTACATAGCCTAAAGACAGAAAGGGAAATCAATAGCAATAGGCAGCCCCCAACATATAATGACGGTGAAGCAAGATGAAAAAACACTCACACAGATAGAAAGATAGGCTGAGCAAATGATGGGGCCCAAGCTAACTAAATAGGACAGAATAGAAAAGCTGCTGTCTGCAATCCGCCAAAACCCTCTCAAAAACAAGAGCCAACAGACTGACAGGGAAAAAGGCCCTGAAGATGCTAGGCTTCAAAAAGACTATATCAGTACTCAGGTATTATCTGAAGACAGAGCAAAAAGGAAATCAGCTCACCCAGCAGGGAAAGGCAGAAATCCAGAAAAACAAGGCAAAACAAAACCAAAACACAAATGCAAAAAGTAGAGCAGAAAACTTAGCTTTTGAGGAGCAGGAATCAGACTGGTCTCCAAGAGTCCCTCAGAGTAATCACCCGCAAGGCAGAAGGGCGTCGGCTGCCTTATATCTAGTCAGCAATCCCAGTCACCCAGTCATCATCATTCTGCTCAGGTGCTTTGTAATCAGCCTCACTACCTTCCTTCACCAGAAGAGGGAGTTCATCAGACCTCAATGGTGAAGGGGAAAATGAACTCACAACAGTACCTCCCCCTTGAGGAGGGGTCACCGAACCCTCATCCACGCCACCAGGGCGATCAGGGTGAGCCCGATGAAAGGCACGCACCAATCTTTTGGCATGAATATCAGAGGCAGAGACCCAGGAATTAAACTCCTGACCATAACCCTTCCACTTAACCAAATACTGGAGTCTCCGTCTAGCCAGACGGGAATCCAGTATCTTCTCTACCCCATATTCCATGTTACCTTCAACTAATACAGGGTCAGGAGGTGCCACCCCAGGAACAACTGGTTCAACAAACCTCTTCAACAAGGACTTATGAAACACATTATGAATTTTAAATGTGACAGGAAGAGCCAAACGAAAAGAGACCGGATTAATAATCTCCAAAATCTTGTAAGGTCCAATAAATCTAGGCTTAAAGTTAGGAGAAGCCACCTTCATAGCGATATTTTTTGATGATAACCAAACCATATCACCAACCTTAAACTGGGGACCAATGGTCCTATGTCGGTTGGAAAACCGCTGGGCCTTTTCCTGGGAGAGAGATAACTTATCCACCACTTGGTCCGAGATCTGGTGCATTCTCTCCACCACAGTGTCAACATCTGGGCAGGCAGAAGGCTCCACCTGCCCTGAAGAAAATCGAGGATGAAACCCAAAGTTACAAAAAAAAGGTGACATCAAAGTGGCAGAACTAGCTCTATTATTTAAAGCAAATTTGGCCAAGGGCAAAATTGAAACCCAATCATCCTGATCAGCGGAAATAAAACATCTCAAATACGACTCCAAGGTCTGGTTTGTTCTCTCCGTCTGCCCATTGGTCTGTGGGTGAAAAGCAGCGGAGAAGGACAACTGAATTCCCAGCTTGTAACAGAAAGTCCTCCAAAATCTAGACATAAATTGAACTCCTCTGTCAGATACAATGTTCTCAGGAATCCCGTGCAAGCGAACCACCTGTTGCAAAAACAGGGGCACCAACTCAGAGGAAGATGGCAACTTTGTAAGAGAATGGTCAGTCATAATATATTGAGCGGCCATGTTGTCTCTAGCAGCCATTTTGTTGAAAGTTAGAGAAGATTCAACTTTTACAAAAGAGCTGATAAAATGTATTAAATGGAGGATGGAAAATGAGATCATGTCTCCTAGCAACCTCAGCCGATGTGCGTAGAGGAAGATTGGATCAATCAATAGGGTCACAGGTTACCAAATATATGGTCAGTATGCTTATACGTGATAGTGTGGTAGCGAAGAGTAGAGTAGTTAAAATGTCAGGATGTAAGAATTTAGGGACCTAGACTGGAGACAATGATAAGATTTTAGGACAGTAGCCATAGATACCAATGACTTATGGGTTTTAGTGTTGCTTGAAGAAATGTTAATTAATATCTTCGTATTATGTCATTATATTCTCTTTTCTAAACCACGTTTCTGTAGATTACCATGAAAACGCCTTAGAATTATAATGTTAACGCCCTCTGCGGCAAAATGCAGCTTTCTTTGTTCTGATAATGTATAAGAAGCCCCTGTTACTGTCGATCGGGGCCATTCCATCGCCATCATGCCACTGTGCCTCACCATGGCCAGGGCACAGAGCCTTATCATCGCCAGACTTCCTAGCGAATCTCTGCCTGTCTGAATTCCTGTTTTTGCCCGCATATTCCAACTCCTCTGTTATTCTGTATCTGTTTTGCTGTGTATCTCCGAATAAACCTTCAACCTCAGCTTGATAAGAGATCGTCTGTGGAACTTCTTCCCGACTCTTCCAGCTCTCAATAGAACTTTTTCTTACAAGTGGCGATTGCCAGCCAGGAGGAGCGGCTCCGGAGAGCTGCCTCCAGAAGAACCACCGGAAGAAGCCGCAGATGAGGGCTTGGAGGTGGGAAGAGGAAGAGAAAAAAATAAAAGAAAGGCGTGTGGCCATACGTTAAACCGGTCAAAGGAAGCCAGCCTGAAGGAGAACCTCTCGTGATCGCTCTGAAACCGCCTGCCCGATTTTTTTATAATAAAACCACGGACAAAGAAAAAGACTATAAAAAGATGAGTAACTAAGAAGAAGCTATCTACAAGGACGTGAGAATTTGTTGTGCCGGGTAGCAAGAAGCTTTAAAAGGGCGTGGGGAGACGCTTGGCAAGCGTAACGAGTGAGGCTGGAATCACGGCTGCACCTCTTTTGATATCTGGTCGACCCCAAACAGCTGCAGCGAGGTCTTCCATCTGAGAGGTGTGAGTATCTAACTTTGCTTAAATTGCATTTGTTGATACTAGGACAGAGTAAAACTCGTCCTTGTAGACCACTGTAAATATGGAGTGGTTACGGAAGCAGGCAGAGAAATATGCTGGCACACCCCAGCTGGAGGGGGTTAATGTGGAAACCACGTGGTTAAATTGTATGCGTTGGTTTACCACCGAGAACAGGGAACTGGATAGAAAGAATTCACTAGGTTAAGCTAATAGCCAAGTAGTGGCTTTGTGTAAGACAGTTATAACCTTTGATCAGGCTCTTGATAAATAGTCTACACAACAATATGTTAACATGATCACCCGGGCAGGGGCAGCGTATAGGGAGAGATAAGAAAAGCTGAGTGAGATGCTGGAGCTAGCATGGAAGCACAGAGAGGAGGGGTGTGAGCAGCAGCAGCAGCTGAGAGCAGCTATGTCACAGATGGACACTGCAGCTTCAAGACACAGTGCTGATGTAAATACAGTTGTAGAATGGAGAAGAGTTAGGAGAATGAGTAAAGTAGTACATAACAAGATATAGTGTCCCAACAGCTCCAGCTTATGCAGACACAGTTGAGGAAAGATATATTGTTCCGACAGCTCCAGCACATGCAGACCCTAGGTTAGGTGTGATGCTGCTTCTACCCCGAGAAAAAAATCCCTGGCCAAATGTTCCTGATCCATCTTAAATTTATTAAAAATTTGCCTAATTGGGAGGAAGGTAAGGGAGTATTTTGCTAGGACGATGCAGTCCGAGGTGAAGGGTGATGAGTCTAATGTTTTTGCGTGCCATTCTCCTCGGGGTGTATCTGCTGATTCCGGGAGGCCAGGAGTTCCGGGGGGGTACGGCCAGCTGCCGAGAATGGGCAGGTCCCGTTCGGCAGAGCCCCCACGGGATCCCATGAGAGGTCCTCCCTTGTGTTATTTTTGTGGACATCTGGGACATGTTAGATGTTTTTGTCCCAGCCTTGTGCCAGGGATTGTTCCCCGAGAACCCCGGGCACCATTTAACCCCCAACAGACCCGGGAGTTCTCTAGACCACCTTTCGGAGTTAGACCTCCGTATCCAGCAGTGAATGACCCTAGGCAGTATCAGCAGTACAACGTTCTTCAAATGGTTAACCCAGTCTCACAGGAGCCTTCTGCTCCTGCTCCCTCCCCAATAGCTTTCACTCATCCGCGCCCGGAGGTCCATGCTATTCAGGGAGGGGTCACTCCTCCTCGTCCCTATGCTCCGCTGATTAAGGAGCTACGGGAACATGGGGACCGGACCCTGACTAGGGATCTCTTTGGGTCGGAGGTGGCAGCTGTTGGACGGAAGCAGTGTCCAGATGGGGATGATGGATTTTTCGGGCTTCCCACGGCAGGTAACACTGATTGATGGAGTGCTCCCCCTGTTCCCCTTACCCTCCTTGCCCCCCTTTCCCTGGGCAGGGACGGTAGACCTTATGTCAGAGGGAGAATAGAGGGGCTGCCTTGGGAGGACATCCTCATCGCTACAGGAGCCTCAGTTTCAGTAAAAAAGACACAAATTGCAGTCACCCCCTGGACTGCCTGAGACTACCATTTTGGGTAGAATTTGGGGGCTCCTGTATTCAAGCAGTAAAAAAGTTGTCCAGTGAACCTGAGATTTCAGGACACAGGGGGATTGAAGCAAAGGGGTCTTCGATGCGCTTTTTGGGTAAACCCACAGTTACGGTACACTATTTTGGGAACTGATGTTTTGGGAGCAATGGGAATTGTTGTTGATTTATGTAACAAAGTCTTGTGGCGGAACAAAGAAGCCACTATCTGTTCTGTAATTGTCCCTGTGGAGGAGGAGGAGGAGAGTCATAAATTACCCATTGCTAGTTTCGGAGTATGAAAATGTTGAAAATGCTGACAATGATGCTTAAAGAATGAATTGAAGCAAAAGTTCCCTGAATTGTGGATCTTAAAGAAAACTGATTGTGGGTTAATGCAACCTCAGGTTAAAATTGATGGTGAGAAACTGCCACCTTTCCAGCGTCAGTACCGTATTCCAGAGGACGCAATCCCTTACATAAGGGTAGCAGTCAGTGAATTGGAGAAACAAGGTGTTGTTGTGAAAGGTAATTCTCCATGTAACAGTCCTATTCTACCTGTAAAAAAGGAAGATGGCAGTTTTCGAATGGTAGTAGACCTGAGACTTG
The DNA here is from genome assembly GCF_039654945.1 of Dendrobates tinctorius. Taxonomy (NCBI): domain Eukaryota; kingdom Metazoa; phylum Chordata; class Amphibia; order Anura; family Dendrobatidae; genus Dendrobates; species Dendrobates tinctorius. The sequence continues at coordinate 40,458,044 of NW_027361704.1, read as the reverse complement.
TAAATAAGTACACTCCCTCAGCTGCTCACCTTGTTGCATCTGTCCCTGAAGTTATGTCGCAGCTGAGGAGTGATTGTAACGTGTTTTCTTGTTTAGACATTGCAAATGGCTTTTTCTCTGTACCCCTAACACCTGAATCTGCCCTCCGCTTCTCATTCACTTTGAGAATGTGCAATACTTGTTCACGCGGCTGCCCATGGGATTTCACAGTTCTCCTGTGTATTTCCATCAGGCATTAGCTCAGATGTTAGAATCCCTTGGTTACGGAGACAAAGTCTTACAGTATGTTGATTATTTATTGATTCAAACTGTCGATGAATGTGAACACAGAGAAATCCTTGAAAATGTTTGTCAGGCTTTACAAGAGGCAGGACTCAAAATGAGTCTAGACAAAGTACAATTGATGAAATCAGAGGTTAAATTTCTGGGTGTGTCTGTCTCAGCAGAAGGAAAGAAGCCCATGCATGATAGGGTTAAAGCTATTCAAGCTGTCCCCATACCAACTAATATTACTGAACTCAGAAAATTTTTGGGTCTTATTAATTTTTCCAGAGAATTCATTGAAGATTTTGCTTATTTGGCTAAACCACTGTATGATTTATTGAAAAATGTTGATAATGATTTTGACCCTGTTAATGTAGAGGGAACCGCCTTACAGGCTTTTGAGGGATTAAAGCGCGCCCTTACGGCAGCTACTGCATTGGTTAACCCTGACCTTTCCCAGCCTTTCTACATTCAGACTCACACCGGTGATATCTCTATTTCTTCTGTGCTCCTACAAAAATGGCCCAAAGAAAGCCCAGAAGTGTCTAGTCAGTTGTATGCCCTAGGTTATTACTCCAGGTTGCTGACACCTGTGGAAAAAGGATTCACTCAGTGCATGAAGCACCTACTGGGCGTGCACTGGACTATGAATCAAGTGAAGCATATAGTGGGATTTGCTCCTTTAATTCTACAAACCCCGCATGTCACTTTAAAAACTTTGCTGAAGGGAAAAGCTTCAGGTATTAATTCACAGAGAATGTCCCAATGGATCATTGATTTTGAGACTAGAGACTTACAAGTTGAAGTAGGTGAGAAATATCACTTAGCCGAGATGATGCAGTATGCAGGAAAAAGTCACGATTGTCGAATTAAACAGGCTAATGTTACTCCCTCTCCCTTCCGAGCAGACTTTCAAGAGGGAATCCCTTGTGCCTATATTGACGGAGCTCGCTATTGGCATGAGGGGCATTACGTCACAGGCTTCGCTGTGTGGTTTCCAGCTAAGCCATTGCTGCTGCAGTATAAACTCCCATGTCATTTCTCCGCTCAAAGAGCTGAGTTGGAAGCAGCTTTACAGGTCATTCTCGTGTGTCCAGAGCCAATGAATATCTTCAGTGATAGCGCATATGTCGTGTCGTCACTCACTCTATATCTTAATGTATGGGCCCTTAGGGGGATGGTTGATTCTCAGAACAAGCCCTTGCAGCATGCAGACATTCTAAAACAAATTGAGCAACGGGGTAAAGAATTCCCAAAATTATGGTCCTTCTGTAAAATAAAAGGACACCAGAGGTTGATTCCTGACCCCCAAATCCTTGGCAATGCATATGTAGATCACGCGGCCAAGGAGGCTGCACTCACAGGCGATGACAAATATCCTCAAGAAGTCATCGCTGCAGTCACTGAGAAACCCCAAGAGCCCCCCTTGTCTTTTCTCCTCTGCAAGATCTCATAAAGGCACAGGAGAAGGAGGGTGACTCATCCCTGTTCAATTCCCTCGAGTCCCTGCCCATTGAGGGGGAGTGCTTGTACTACAAACGGGTTAATGATAGACTAGTGCTTTACATCCCAACGACAATAAATGGTTCATATCAATCAGTGTAGACTACTTAATTATTTTACTGAGATTTCTGGTAAGGACTGATACTCCACTCTTTTTTTCTATTTCCTCCAGGACCGCTGAAGATTTTCATATTCGACTCCTAGGACCATGAACCTATTGGATGATCAGGAGAAGTTGTTTCACACTATACAGTGGGACTCTCATAGTGTGAGAGGGGGAGAAGATCAGGAAAATCCAGAAGACAAAGAATGAGAAGAAAAAGACCAAAAGACTTGACTATTGTGCAACTTATTTTTTTCGGGGACTATTTGAATTATTTTTTTATTATGTGTTTGTGCTATTTTTAGGGACTTTTGCCTTACACACACGTGCATAATGTGCTGAATTACCTTCATATTCTTATTTTCAGTAATTCACCCATGAATATTACAGTACTGTATGTTGTACTCTGGATAGAGTACAAGAGGGGGACTTGTAAGAGAATGGTCAGTCATAATATACTGAGCGGCCATGTTGTCTCTAGCAGCCATTTTGTTGAAAGTTAGAGAAGATTCAACTTTTACAAAAGAGCTGATAAAATGTATTAAATGGAGGATGGAAAATGAGATCATGTCTCCTAGCAACCTCAGCCGATGTGCGTAGAGGAAGATTGGATCAATCAATAGGGTCACAGGTTACCAAATATATGGTCAGTATGCTTATACGTGATAGTGTGGTAGCGAAGAGTAGAGTAGTTAAAATGTCAGGATGTAAGAATTTAGGGACCTAGACTGGAGACAATGATAAGATTTTAGGACAGCAGCCATAGATACCAATGACTTATGGGTTTTAGTGTTGCTTGAAGAAATGTTAATTAATATCTTCGTATTATGTCATTATATTCTCTTTTCTAAACCACGTTTCTGTAGATTACCATGAAAACGCCTTAGAATTATAATGTTAACGCCCTCTGCGGCAAAATGCAGCTTTCTTTGTTCTGATAATGTATAAGAAGCCCCTGTTACTGTCGATCGGGGCCATTCCATCGCCATCATGCCACTGTGCCTCACCATGGCCAGGGCACAGAGCCTTATCATCGCCAGACTTCCTAGCGAATCTCTGCCTGTCTGAATTCCTGTTTTTGCCCGCATATTCCAACTCCTCTGTTATTCTGTATCTGTTTTGCCGTGTATCTCCGAATAAACCTTCAACCTCAGCTTGATAAGAGATCGTCTGTGGAACTTCTTCCCGACTCTTCCAGCTCTCAATAGAACTTTTTCTTACAAACTTAGGGACTGGAACAAGATGAACCATCTTAGAGAACCTATCACAAATCACCCAAATAACAGTCATTCTCTGAGAGACAGGCATATCAGAGATGATATCCATTGAAATATGGGTCCATGGCCTCCTGGGGACCGGCAAAGGCATCAACAACCCACTAGAGCGAGAACAAGGTTTAGACCGGGAGCAAGTCCCACAGGACTGCACAAAATTCCTGACATCACGAGACAAGGCAGGCCACCAAAAAGATCGACTCACCAGATCTCTAGTACCAAAAATACCTGGATGACCAGCCAATGCAGAGCAATGATCTTCAGACATCACTCTCTTCTTCCACTGGTCAGGAACATACAACTTTCCACTGGGACAACGCTCAGGTTTGTCCTCCTGGAACTCTTCCAGAGCACATCTCAAATCGGGCGAGATGGCAGAAAGAACTACCCCTTCGCCTAAGATGGTAGCAGGCTTGGTCACCACAGGAGAATCAGCAAAGAAGCTCCTAGAGAGAGCGTCAGCCTTGACATTCTTAGTGCCAGGAAGAAAAGAGACCACAAAATCAAAACGTGTAAAAAACAAGGCCCACCTAGCCTGTCTAGGGTTCAAGCGTTTGGCCGACTCCAGGTAAATCAAATTCTTGTGGTCAGTGAGGACCATGACTTGGTGTTTAGCTCCCTCCAACCAATGTCTCCACTCCTCAAATGCCCATTTCATGGCTGACAGTTCCCGATTCCCCACATCATAGTTACGTTCAGATGGAGAGAACTTTCGGGAAAAGAAAGCAAAGGGATTCATTCTAGATGTTACAGGATCCTTTTGGGACAGAACAGCTCCTGCACCAATCTCAGAAGCGTCCACCTCTACCTGGAACGGGAGTGAGACATCAGGTTGCCGCAAAACCGGGGCAGAAGTGAATCTTCGCTTCAGCTCCTGAAAGGAAGAAACAGCCTCCGGAGACCAATTCAACACATCAGCACCCTTTTTAGTCAGATCAGTCAATGGCTTGGCAATACTAGAAAATTTTGCTATAAATTTCCGATAAAAATTAGCAAAACCCAAAAACTTCTGGAGGGCCTTCAAAGAAGTGGGCTGAACCCAATCATAAATGGCCTGTACCTTGGCCGGGTCCATTTCAATAGTTGACGGAGACAAAATAAATCCCAAAAATGAAATCATCTGTACTCCAAAAAGGCATTTCGATCCTTTGACATACAGGGAATTCTCTCTCAAGATCCGGAACACAGTCCGAACATGTTCCATATGAGAATCCCAATTCTTGGAGAAGATCAAAATATCATCCAGATAGATAATCAAAAATGTATCCACAAAGTCTCGGAAAATGTCGTTCATGAAGCACTGGAAGACAGAAGGGGCATTAGTGAGCCCAAAAGGCCTCACCAGGTACTCAAAATGTCCCTCTGGAGGATTAAACGCCGTCTTCCATTCATCCCCATGCTTAATGCGGATAAGATTATACGCCCCCCTGAGGTCAAGCTTGGTAAGCCAGCAAGCACCTTTAACTCTGGAGAATAGATCCGAAATCAGGGGTAACGGATACTGATATTTAATAGTAATTTTGTTGAGGGCACGATAATCAATACAAGGCCTTACTTATGGAACCATCCTTTTTGGCCACGAAAAAAAAGCCGGCACCTAAGGGTGAAGAGGATGGTCTAATATGATCCTTCTCCAACGCCTCCTTAATATAGGATCGCATAGCCTCGTGCTCGGGTACAGATAAATTGAAGAGCCGACCCTTAGGAAATTTACACCCCGGGCTCAGTTCAATTGCACAGTCATAACTCCTATGAGGAGGCAAATACGCAGACTCATTCTCACTAAATACATCATAAAAGTCCGCCAAATAGTCAGGAACATCATGCGACTGAGGAGAGGTGGAAAAAACCGGAGCCTCACTAAGGGCACACCGACAACCCCAACTCACCACAGACACAGATTTCCAATCCAAAACTGGATTATGAATTTGCAACCAGGGAAACCCCAGAACAATGGTATCATGCAAATTATGCAACACCAAAAATCTGCAATTTTCTTGATGGTCTGGGGCGACCCGCAGTACCACCTGGGTCCAAAACTGAGGTTTATTCTTCGCCAAAGGAGTAGCATCAATCCCCCTCAAAGGGACAGGCGTCCACAGAGGTGTCATAGGAAACCCACAACGTTTAGCAAAATCCAAGTCCATCAGGTTCAGAGCCGCTCCCGAATCCACAAAAGCCTTAGCGGAAAATGTGGACAGGAAGCAGATCAGAGTAATTGCCAGAAGAAACTTAGGTTGAAAACCACCCACAGCAAATGTGTGGGCAAAATGTTTCTCTCGTTTAGGGCAGACAGAAATAATATGCGAGGCATCTCCACAAAAAAAACACAGCTTATTACGCCTTCTGAACTCCTGACGTTGCTCCCTGGACAAAACTCTATCACATTGCATAGGTTCAGACACTTATTCAACAGGTGGCAACACCTCTCGTGCAGTCCTGCGTTCACGTAAACGCCGATCAACCTGAATGGCTAATAACATAGAATCGTCAAGACCAGAGGGAACAGGAAATCCCACCATAGTATCTTTTACGGCTTCTGACAAACCCTTCAGAAAGAAAGCTGCCAAGGCATTATCATTCCAGGTAGTAAGGACTGCCCACTTTCGGAATTTTTGACAGTACATTTCTGCAGAATCTTGACCCTGGCTCAATGCCAACAGGGTCTTTTCAGCCTGATCAATAGCATTAGGTTCGTCATACAACAACCCCAAGGCTTGAAAAAATGCGTTCACATTAGTCAGAATAGGATCAGCTGGTTTCAAAGAAAACGCCCAATCCTGGGGATCGCCACGCAGCAAATAAATGACAATTTTAACCTGCTGCGCGGAGCTCCCTGACGAGTTAAGCTTCAAGGCAAAAAATAATTTAGAAAATAGGGGGGGAAGCCAGCACTGCTTAAGGTTAGAACGCATGAATTGAAGTGCATATGCACAAAATATCCAGCTGTATTCAAAAATGAGATATTTGGCAAAAAAATTGATCAATTCAATTGAGCCACCCCGCCGCGCCAAGGCAATCTCATGTGGGGGGTCCTACTCTACATTTATAATAAATACTGTGCCATTACGGCCTCCTAAGAGCATGACCACATCAAGTGCAATCTGTACCTGAACATTGCTGGATCGCTCCCATGAAGCCAGATGAAACAAGTGCAGATGAAGGCCAACCAAGTCTGAACACAGACATATCAGGATTGTCCTCCACACATTGCCCAACCAGCAAACATAGATGAAGGGCGATATTGGCTCGGACACAGGTGCACAATTAAGTAAAGCTTGGGGCAGGGCAGGCCTGCCGTGTGTGTGCACAGCAGCCTAGATCCATCATAATGAACACAGAAAAATTTATAGCGGACATAGCCAAGCGTGCACGGCAGCAGTGGTGGTGAGCCACAAACCAACAACAAGAAAATAGGGGGGGAAGCCAGCACTGCTTAAGGTTAGAACGCATGAATTGAAGTGCATATGCACATAATATCCAGCTGTATTCAAAAATGAGATATTTGGCAAAAAAATTGATCGATTCAATTGAGCCACCCCGCCGTGCCAAGGCAATCTCATGTGGGGGGTCCTACTCTACATTTATAATAAATACTGTGCCATTACGGCCTCCTAAGAGCATGACCACATCAAGTGCTATCTGTACCTGAACATTGCTGGATCGCTCCCATGAAGCCAGATGAAACAAGTGCAGATGAAGGCCAACCAGGTCTGAACACAGACATATCAGGATTGACCTCCACACATTGCCCAACCAGCAAACATAGATGAAGGGCGATTTTGGCCCGGACACAGGTGCACAATTAAATAAAGCTTGGGGCTAAATGTTTCTCTCGTTTAGGGCAGACAGAAATAATATGCGAGGCATCTCCACAAAAAAAACACAGCTTATTACGCCTTCTGAACTCCTGACGTTGCTCCCTGGACAAAACTCTATCACACTGCATAGGTTCAGACACTTATTCAACAGGTGGCAACACCTCTCGTGCAGTCCTGCGTTCACGTAAACGCCGATAAACCTGAATGGCTAATGACATAGAATCGTCAAGACCAGAGGGAACAGGAAATCCCACCATAGTATCTTTTACGGCTTCTGACAAACCCTTCCAAAAGAGAGCAGCCAAGGCACTATCATTCCAGGTAGTAAGGACCGCCCACTTTCAGAATTTTTGACAGTACAATTCTGCAGAATCTCGACCCTGGCTCAATGCCAACAGGGTCTTTTCAGCCTGATCAATAGCATTAGGTTCGTCATACAACAACCCCAAGGCTTGAAAAATGCGTTCACATTAGTCAGAATAGGATCATCTGCTTTCAAAGAAAACGCCCAATCCTGGGGATCGCCACGCAGCAAAGAGATGACAATTTTAACCTGCTGCACGGAGCTCCCTGACGAGTTAAGCTTCAAGGCAAAAAATAATTTACAATTATTTTTGAAATTCAAAAATTTAGACCGATCCCCAAAAAACACATCAGGAGTAGGGATCTTTGGTTCAGCAGCATGTGAATGAGCAAGGCAGGCGGAAATTCCCCCCCACTTCCGCAGCGAGCTGCTCCACATGATCAGACAATTGCTTTATCTCCATTGAGAGAAAAAAAATTCCCCCTACGGCTTCAGAGATATAGAGGAAAAAATATACACACTTTTTTTTTTTCAACAATTCTTTCCTGCTATTGAGTACCCTAGGATCTGCGGTATGGCGGGTGATTCTGTTATGAATGAGTCACCGTAGGAGGCAAAAACAGAAATACTAGCTAAATCCAGAAAACCAGAGAAGTTGGCAGCTATTGGATTGCAGACCCCTGAACCTAACAACAACAACTAGCAGTAGCTGTGGGGGGTTCCTACGGTGCCCTAGACCCCTCGATCACAGCCGGAGAACTACATAGCCTAAAGACAGAAAGGGAAATCTAAACTGCCCCAGAGCAGACCCCAAAGCAATAGGCAGCCCCCAACATATAATGACGGTGAAGCAAGATGAAAAAACACTCACACAGATAGAAAGATAGGCTGAGCAAATGATGGGGCCCAAGCTAACTAAATAGGACAGAATAGAAAAGCTGCTGTCTGCAATCCGCCAAAACCCTCTCAAAAACAAGAGCCAACAGACTGATAGGGAAAAAGGCCCTGAAGACGCTAGGCTTCAAAAAGACTATATCAGTACTCAGGTATTATCTGAAGACAGAGCAAAAAGGAAATCAGCTCACCCAGCAGGGAAAGGTAGAAATCCAGAAAAACAAGGCAAAACAAAACCAAAACACAAATGCAAAAAGTAGAGCAGAAACTTAGCTTTTGAGGAGCAGGAATCAGACTGGTCTCCAAGAATCCCTCAGGGTAATCACCCGCAAGGCAGAAGGGCGTCGGCTGCCTTATATCCAGTCAGCAATCTCAGTCACTCAGTCATCATCATTCTGCTCAAGTGCTTTGTAATCAGCCTCACTACCTTCCTTCACCAGAAGAGGGAGTTCATCAGACCTCAGTGGTGAAGGGGAAAATGAACTCACAACAGGGTCCTCACTAACTAGATAGGACAGGAAAGAAAAGCAACTGTCTGCAATCATGCAAAAGCCCTGCCAAAAATAATGTCCAACACGTCTGATAGAAAAGGCCCTGAAGTCACTAGACTTCAAAATCACTATATCAGCACTCAAGTATATTCTGAAAACAGAGCAAAGAGATCAACTGATCAGAGACAAAAAATGGAGTTCAGCCAGTCCCAACCAGGGCTGGCTGAACACAACACTAAGTAAACCAGACAAAATCTCATGGAACAATAGCAGAGCAAAAACTTAGCTTTAGTAGACAGGACTAAACTGGAGGCCAGAGCTCAGAGCAGAGAGGATCACCAGCAACCCAGCAGGGCGTCAGCGGCCTTATATCCACTCAGAGATTCCGGATGTCCAATCACACTCCACCTGTTCAGATGACAGGTTTTTCCCATCCAAATCAATTTCACTACCTCCTTTCACCAGCAGAGGCAGTTCATCGGACATCAAAGGTGAAGGAGAAAATGAGCTCATAACACTCCTCTACTGGGAAATCTAGTGTTCCAAAGAATGCACTAACACGCATCCCAACAACCCTACATCTGAACTAACTGATTGATACTTGGAGATTTCTCCACCCCACTGCACGAGACTTCTCACATTTCTCACAAGCGCAATCGTCTTATAGTAGAATTGATTATCTTTTTATCCCATTCCAGATGTCCTTACATCTGAAAGACTCACAAATAATTCCGAGCGTTCACTCCGACCACTCCATCTTAATAAACAAACTTATGATAGGCCATAGACCAAATAATATCCCTTGGAGGTTAAACGAAACTTTAATTGCAGATGAACCCTCCAGAAATAAAATAAAAAAGAAAATTCAAGAGTAGTTTGAGATCAACTTGAGTGAAAATATTCAATTTTCTACTATCTTGGAGGCTCACAAGGCCGTAATAAGAGGTGAATTGATTTCTATGGCCTCGCATAAGAATAAATGCAGAAAAGAAAAAAACGACACTCTTTATAAAGAGATCCAAACACTAGAACGAGATCATAGAATGACACCCTGATGCCTTAGCTCTCCTCTCACAGAAGAGACAATCTCTTAGAGACTTATTAAGCAAAGACTCAATAAAAATTTATACTAGATGGAAACACAGGGTATTTGCTCATGGAGACAACATGTCAAAATTTATGACAACCATGATTAAAAAGCGTAAGGCTAGGTCTCTTATATATACGGTAAAGGGGTCGGATGGAGCCAAAATTACAAACCCAGATGGGATAGCTTCAGCTTTCAGGGAGTACTATTCCACCTTGTATGATTTGCGACCGGGAGAGAATGTAGAACAGTTAGAAAAAAGGCGAATGAATATAAAGGAATTCCTAAAATCTATAAACCTCCCTACCTTATCTGAAACACAACAACAGAAACTGACAGCCCCTTTTACGATAGGGGAACTCCAGTCTACCCTGTTGGACTGTCCTATGGGCAAGAGCCCTGGTCCAGATGGCCTCCCGGCATCCTATTATAAGACTTTTCAGGACACGTTGAGTCCGTTTTTATTGAAGCTGTGCAATGGTGTACTGGGGGGTGCGGCCTTTGCAGGACAGACACTGGAAGCACACATATCCTTAATACACAAAGAAGGTAGAGACCTCGAACTATGCAGTAATTACAGGCCGATCTCACTATTAAATAATGACCTAAAAATATTTGCAAAGATGTTAGCCACTAGGATAGGCCTGATCCTCAACACACTCATCTCACCTGAGCAAGTAGGTTTTGTCAGGGGTAGGGAGGGAAGAGACAACTCCCTTAGAGTACTGTACCTGATGCAGCATGCGCACAGCCACCACAAACCCCTAGTCTTAATGGGCACCGACGCAGAGAAAGCGTTTGACAGGGTGGACTGGACATTCATGCGTGAGACTCTCACGAGGTTTGGCTTTCCTCCCACAGTTATAGACGCCATTTTTCAAATGTATAAGTCACCGTTTGCAAAAGTAAGGGTAAACGGGGATTTTTCTCCACCCTTTGAGATCAAAAACGGCACACGTCAGGGCTGCCCCCTTTCACCGTCTTTATTTGTCCTAACCATTGAGACGTTAATTCAGAGTATTAGACAGCATCCAGCAATAGAGGGTATCGAGATCTCGGACTCCTCACATGTAGTAGCAGCATTTGCAGACGACCTTCTCTTGCTCCTATCAGACCCTGAAAAAGAAATTCCGGCGGTGTTGGAGAGGTTTGAGGCATTTGGAGAGTTATCGAACTTTAAGATTAATCTAGAGAAGTCTGAGGCGATGGGTATAAATATTCGACATACAACAATCCAAAATTTGAAAGCTAAATTCCCAATAAAATGGAACTCTAAATATATTAAGTATTTAGGTATTAAACTGAGTCCTCACTGGAACTCCCTTTTCTCACTCAACTTTGTACCCCTTCTCGATGATACTCTTAAAGCCATTAAGTCGTGGAGAGCACCCTATATTTCCTGGATAGCAAGAAAAAATCTCATCAAAGGATTTATTTTACCTAAGTATAGTTATATATCCAGAATGCTACCAATTAAGGTCCCTGACACGTTTATTCAGAAGGTCCGATCTCTTTTTGGGAAGTATATATGGGGGGCTTAAGACCAAGAATAAGCTATAATACTCTTTCCCAACCTAAACATAAAGGGGGTATAGGATTACCGGCAACTTTGTCGCTATTAATCGATTGGATGAGAGAGAGTAATCACAAACTTTGGACAGGGATTGCTAGCAAGTCACTGTCAGTACCAATCTCTACTATCCTTCACTCGCCAACAGGTTTTATAAAGAAGGTTCTCTCCCCAAATGCAATAACAAAAAATGTAATCAGGACCTGGGCCAGATTCTCATCCTCACTAATGTCACTTACATCACCCCTGATACAAGTAGGGGACCTACCTGGCCTCTATTTAGATCACCCTTTTCTTAAGGACACAGACTCTCTACATAAACGAAAGTCTAGATGCTTTCATGGAGGACGGTGTGATCCTCCCTCTGCAAGATTTACAAATGAGATTTCCATTCTATCATATTAACTTTCTTCATTACAACATGCTCAAAATCTCGATCAGATCGTATTTACAATCTGGACTTCCGAACAGAGAGTTGACTGCTTTTGAAAAGTTGCTGACTAAGAGAAATAAACCAAGGGGCGTGCTGGGTAAGCTTTACCAGATGCTCCTGGCCCACTCAACCTCGGTTAAACGAGCGTTTATAATGAAATGGGAAAGGGACCTTGAGGTTGTATTGCAAGATTGGGAGGTTGAAAAGATATATAAAAACTCGCATGGTCCTTCTGGCTGTGTGAGGGTCCAAGAAAATTCTTACAATGTCCTAACTAGGTGGTACACCACCCCTGACACTAGAAAGAAGTGGCAGCCTGATGCACCCTCTAATTGTTGGAGATGTTTCGGGGAGAGAGGATCTTATTTACACATATGGTGGCAGTGCGAAAATATTCAACCATTCTGAAGGAAAGTGCTAAAAATTGCAACAAGACTTTGTCAGCTTCCAAACCCCCCATCCTTGAAATTGATTTTTCTAAACTGGTCAAACGATCTTGCACAATACAAACATAAAAAAATTCTTATGTATTTGTTAGCAGCAGCCAAAATGCTTATCCCCTTACATTGGTTATCACAGGACTGTCCTTCCCTGGCAGAATGGTTGCACAAGGTAAACCAATTATATTACATAGAAGAAATAATAGCCAGCGCGACCTTTAAGATAGGTAAATTCAGATTGACCTGGGCGCCGTGTACACTCTTTAGAGAAACAGATGAATACTTAAAACTACTAAACCCTTAGTAAAATTTATCAAATTGCCCTAAGACCAACTAAACTTGGAGCAACATTGGTTGACCATTCAGACAATAGGGCAAAACCCCCTGCCGAATGGACTTCACCCCCTGACTGGAATTCCTACTCCATCCCATCCTTAATTACTCCCCCTTCTATCCACTCTCCTTCTCTATCTAACTTTTATTCTTCTACTCAGTTAAAAGTTTTTATTTTGTTACAACTGATGTGTACATCTTTTCCAGGGATCTACGTCAAAGATTTTGTCTGTGACTCATGAGTTTAAGCAATAAAACTTAGACGGATACTACCTGGTTTACTGCATAGCAACAAGTATCAAGCAGTAATATATGAGATGTGAATATATGATTAGTAAGATCAAACTGGAAATGTAAGAAACTAATAATGCTTGATCATATCAGTCACATGTAATGTTATTTCTCTTTGTTAAACCAATAAAAAGATGTTTAAAACACAAATAACATTTCTCACATGTCTACTTTACATCAGCACAATTTTTGAAACACATTTTTTTCTTGTTAGGAAGTTAGAAGGGTTAAAAGCTCACCAGCGATTTCTCATTTTTACAAAAAAATATGCAAAACCATTTCTTTTAGGAACTACATTACATTTAAAGTGACTTTATATATGACAGAAAATTCCCAAAAGTGACACAACTCTAAACACTGCACCCCTCAAGGTGCTCAAAACCACATTCAAGAAGTTTATTAACCCTTCAGGTGTTTCACAGGTAATTTTGGAATGTGGAAGGAAAAAATGAACATTTATCTTCTTTTCCGAAGAAGTAACAGAAAAAAATAGACTCCAAAATTTGTAGTGCAAGTTATCCTAAGCATGCCAATACCCCATATGTGGAAGGGAATACTATTTGACTTTTTGAATGCAAAACTTGCTGGAATAATTAGCAGACACCCTGTCGCATTTGGAGAGCCCCTGATGTGCCTAAACAGTGGAAACCCCCAACAAGTGACAACATTTTGGAACCTCAGGGAACTTATCTAGATGTGTGGTGAGCACCTTGATTCAATAGGTGCTTCACAGAAGTTTATAACATTGAGCCGTAAAAAAAACACAAATTTTTCACACCAAAATGATTTTTATTCCAAATTTTGCATGTTCACAAAGGTAACAGGAGAATTTGCACTATTTAATTTGTTGTGCAATTTCTCCTGGGTATACCTTTACCCCACATGTTGGGGAAAACTACTGTTTGTGTACAGCAGGCCATAAAATGGAAGGAGCGATGTTTTGGAACTCCAAGTTTGAAGGAATTTTCCGCAGGTGTCATGGTGTGTTTAGAGAGCACCTGATGTGCCTAAACAGTGGAAATCCCCCACAAGTGAACCCATTTTAGAAGTTATACCCCTAAAGAAATGTATCTAGATGTGTGGTAATCATCTTCAACCCACAAATGCTTACAAAAAGTTTATAACATAGAGTCGTGAAAATAAAAAAATCATATTTTTCTCAGAAAAGTGTCATTTCATCCCCAAATGTTTTATTTTCACAAGGGTAAAAAGACAAAAAGGACCCCAAATATTGTTGTTCAATTTCTCCTGAGTATTGCAATACCCAATACGTGGTCTAAAACTGCTTTTCAAGTACAGTGCAAATTTCAGAAAGAAGCACTATAATGTAGTTTAGATTTTTCTGGACTGGTTTGAGGGTACCATATCACATTGTCAGAGCCCCTGAAATGCCAGAACAGCAGAATCCCCCATAAGTGACCTCATTTTACAAACTAAACTTCTCAATGAATTCATCTAGGGGTGCAATGATCATATTGACACTACATATGTCACAGAATTTTCTACCATTGGGCAGTGAAGAAAAAATAATTACATTTTTACCACCAACATTTCATTTTAGCCCCAGATTTTACATTTTCACAAGGGGAAATGGGCAAAAATGGCACCAAAATGTGTCCACAATTTAGAAACTATACCCCTTTGGGAATTTATCTAAAGGTGTTGTGACGGTTTTGACTCCATATACATTTTCCAGAAACAAGCAGCAGTGGATGTTTGTGAGTGAAAAATGCAAATCTGCTATTGTAGTACCCAGCACGTTGTAGTGCCAAGTAATTTGTAATGACCAGTATGTTGTAGTGCCCGGTACGTTATAGTGACCAGTACATTGCAGTGACCAACTCATGCTTCTGGTGACGCGCACCCGAAATTAGAACGGGATTCACCTCTACGGAAATGACAAACATATGGACACTAAATGTTGTTAAGTCACACTGTGAATATCAAAAGGGAGAGAGGCATTTATATTTGGGAGCTTAGAACTTACCGGATTTCATTTGGGGCGTGGAGCCATTTTGCTTTTCCAGAAACTTTGTAGTACCAGTAATGTGGAAGCCCCCAATATTTCCATTGACAGATGACAGAACTGAGTGGGATCTTGCTTTTTTATGGATTGATTTCAATCTTTTGTTAGGATCATTTTACTTAACACTTAGGATCACATTTATCTGGTGCTCTATGCTGAGCACTTACATCTGGGTTTCCATGTAAATCTCAGTTGATTCAGATGAAACTCCCGAAAGACCCTTTCACTATAATGAGGCAGCAGAGTTACTCTGGAGTCTGTTCTGCCTCTGTACAGCGTAGTCCTTCTTTTCTGAGGTGCACAAAACTGTGGTTGATGGCAATTTTATGCACGCCTAGAAAGACAGACACTGCTGGATCACAGGCCACACAGCATCCACAGTACCTCCATCCAGTACCTCATTATAGGGAATCTTACCCCATGGATTTTGTCTGAATCATACATTTCAGAGATTTACACAGGAACCCTAATGTAAGTGCTTAGCGTAGAGCACAGGATAAATATGGGCTGAGCCTTACTGCAATCTTTGGGAGGCAGAATGAACAAATCAACAGTAGGTGAAGAATGGTTTTTCTTTATTTTTTACACCGTTCTTCGTGTGGTATAAGTTATTAGCCTACTTTATTCTTTGGATTGGTCCGATTACAGTGATACCAAATAGATTTTTTTTTATATTTGACTGCTGCCACACACTAAAAGACACTTTTTTGTGTAAAAAAAGTTTTTGAATCGTCATATTTTGAGGGCTATATTTATCCATATTTCGTCCAACAGAGTCATGTGAGGAATTGTTTTTTGTGGGACTTGTTGATGATTTCATTGGTACCATTTTCGGGCTTATTAAATTTTTTGATCACTTTCTATTCCAATTTTTTGGAGGCACAATTAACAAACACCAGCAATTCAGGAATAGTTCTTTTGTTGTTTTTTTCATGCTGTTCCGTGTGTGGTAAAATTGATAAGGCAACATTTTTCTTCCCATCAGAAGGATTAAAACACTACCATATTTATATACTTTTTTGGGTTTTGGAGCTTTTGCGCAATAAAAACTATTTTTTAGAAAAAGTATTAATTTTTGCATTTCATTATTCTGAGAGCTATAATTTTTTTCAGCTTATTGAGCTGTAAAGTGGCTTGTTTTTTGCAGGACAGCAATACCATTTTTATTTACATTCTTTTTTTATCGCGTTTAATTCCACTTTTTGTTCAGTGATATGATGAAAAAGCATCATTTTTTGCCTTGTTTTTTTTTTTCTTTATGGTGTTCTCTGAAGGGCTTAACTTGTGGGACAGATTTATAGTATGCGCCTTTCGGATGCGGTGATACCAAATATGTTTTGTTTTGTTTTTTTTTTCTTAAAATTATTTATTTATTTATTTATTTTGTTATTGTTTGGTGATTTTTTAAAAAAATTATTATTTTTTAACTTTTTTTTAAACTTTATGGGACTTTCTCTTTCTGCAGTCTGATCACAGTTCTAATGCATTGCAATGCACCAGCATTGCAAAGCATTAGAACTGAGAGCCCCACAGACACATTAGTTAGATCATGCACTGCACATGATCTAAATACTTGATAGTGCCTGGTGACCCAGTTGTCTTCATGATATCATCGGGTCACCTTGCAAACGAACGGGGTGCGGAAGGGTTCCCTCATCTGCATGCCTGCTAAATGCTGAGATCACTAGTGATCGCAGTATTTGGAGGGTTAAAGTGCTGGAAGCAGAGTGGATGCCACTCCTGGCACCAAGTGACGGGTGTCAGCTGTCAGAATCAGCTAACACCAAGCAGCGATATCGCATGCAAAGTTTTTGTGAGCACAAAATCGGCATGACATATCCATGCATCTAAGGTTGGTAAGTACCAGACTACCGGGACGTATTGATATGTCCAAAGTCGTGAGAGGGATAACAAACAATGGTCAGCTATTGGCACTGTGGCTGACGAGTGCCTACAAAAAAATAAAATAAATACAACAATAGTAGCTGTATACATATATATAAGTACAAAAGGTGTATAAATAAATAAAATCCAAACCACCCAGGAAGCAGGTACATGCCAGAATTAAAGAAGAGGGATATGGAGTTGCAGAAATGGAACGAGTTGAATGCTTGTCCAAACAATTATCAATATGCGAATTACTCGGAGCAAACACAAGTTACAAAAAATCCCAATTGTTAAGCACTTCACATCTATATATAGAGTGACACTATATCAGTATATAAAATGTCATATTTATATAAATACTAGCTGAAGAGCATGGTGTTGCCCAGGCATAGTAACTAACTACAGTTAGTTATAACAAATAATGATTTTATTGCACATAAAAACATTTCACATCATATATTCAACTCTACAGATTTGCAACATAAACTAACTAAATGATTACCCAAATATTGATAGTATTTTATTTTCAATTCATTCAAGAGCTTTTTGATAAATAACATTTTTGGTTTTTCCTTCCGATGCAAAGATGAACAGATTTTTGGCAGTTCCAACTCTTGAACAGGCCACGTAAAGTTGTCCATGAGAAAAGCATGGAGATTGCAAATCGATCCCTTCTACTTTCAAGGACTGTTCCTGAGCCTTGTTAATAGACATTGCAAATGCCAGTCGAACTGGAAACTGGAGGCGTTTAAAATAAAAAGGTAAATCAGATGGAATGAGTGGAATTCTGGGAATGAAAATGTCCTCTCCTTTGGCACATCCTGTCAAAATGGTTGCTTCAATTACATGTGTAAACAGGTTCTTAATCAATAGTCTTGTCCCATTACACAGCTATGGTAGATCTAAATTTCTCAACAGCAGAATAGGTGCTCCAGATTTTAGAAAGAGTTTATGTGGAGGAAGTCCTTGTGGTTCCAAGGAGCTGAGGAATTTTACTGGATAGAATAATGCTTGATCAGGGTCTGTTACTGTATCCACTTACTTGTAGGTCATGCACATACCTGGAAGGAGACTTAAAATTTGAAGATTGATCTTGTTTACACTATCACTTTTCGGAGCTAGAATAACCCTTTCACACAGCCAGCCAGCCTTTCTGAAGTTGGATTGAATGTTTGAAAAAACCTTTTCTTTTAGCTCCTCAATTGATGTAACAAAAATTGCTTGGAAACATGATCTGTCCAGTGGTTGAGTTTATTGGTGCCTTGCCATCTCCAATAGTCAACAGCTGGCTTGAGAACAGTCCAGTAGAAACATGTCATCTGGACCCTCATGTTTGTGTTCAGCGACATTTCCTTCACTTGTCTCCAAAGGAATGATGCATTCAGGCAGGCATTTAGTTCATCTGCAGGGGTTGATCTTGGTATAATGGGTAGTGTTTGTAGAAAGTCACCTGCCAAAACAACTACACCTCCCATGATAGAATTGCTTCCACGCAAGTCTTGCAGCAGTCTGTCCACTGCTTCCACAGCCTTCTTGTGTGACATTGTGCATTCATCCCAAATGATGGCACTGCACTTTTGAAGCAGTTTGGCCTGTCTTGATCCTTTGGCAATGTTGCAAACTGGGCTGTCACTGTGAGACAGTTAAAGTGGTAGTTTGAATGTCGAATGTGGCGTCCTACCACCAGTTAAAAGTGTAGCTGCAATTCCAGAAGATGCCACTGCAAGTGCAATCTTTTGTTGTTGCCGAAATTTTGCTAGGAGCAAGTTGATTAAAAATGTCTTTCCTGTTCCACCTGGAGACAATCGCACTTTTATTAGTTGCAGTGAAACTTAAAATTTGGTTGTAGGCGTTTCTTTGTTCCTTTACCAATAGTGGCTCATTGTGAGAGACAAAAGCTGTGAGTGCATCAATGTTGTAGTTTGTTTCTTTGAATATCTCCCTGCACATTTGGTTAGCTACCTGATTTTTTGTTGGAGTAGGTAAGCCAAGTAGGTGTAATGCTTTTCCAGACATTTCCATGCAGTGGTCCTCAAGGAGAACTAAAGTTTTGTTGAAAATGTATTCAGTGAAGTTGATAAGTTGCTGAGGATTTTCTTTTTTAACCTGCATGAGGATGTCCTCAATGAGATCAGTTTTGAACTTTGTCCAAATGTCAAGGGGATTTGAAATGTTACAGGCTGTTAGAAGAATAGCAAAAAGGTGTCTTAGGCGCTTTGGGGTTCGTGTGGCTGCTGCTTCACTGAGAGTCACGTCCCAGTGTGCGTCATTTTCCAGAAGTCCTCATCTTTGGCAAGCTTCCCTGAATGTTTCACATACATGGCCTCCGACAGTCTTCAAGTCAGAAAATGATGTTGGACCCTCGACAACATGAAGTAACTGTGACGAGCGTCAGCTTCCGCTGAGTTGTTTTCCTTTTGAATGATTGGACCCTCTGGCCTGTGGCACCCACCCACCTAGGGCGAGCTGACCTAGTGAGAATCCATCCCCTATACAGGGAGTGTCAGGGGCAAGACCAAGGGAGTGAGCCACAACAGCAGCTGGACCAGACGGCTGTCTCAGGGAAACAAGACAAGGCGAGACAAGACATTAGTTCAAGGAAACTTCATTAAGGAACACTTCTGGGTACAACAGGTGCAAAACGTGAACACGCAAAGTACATAAAGCAAGATGCGTGCAAGGGCTTGCCGAGGTCCAAGGCATGAGGAACACTTCAGGGTATAACAGGTGCAAAACGTGAACACACAGAGTACATAGAGCAAGGTGCGTGCAAGAGCACGCCGAGGTCCAAAGCATGGTACGTGCAGATGGTAGACAGAGGCACGAGGACATCGGACTCCGGATAGCAGGCAACGATCAACCGAGACATCAGGTTCTGTAGCTCTGAAGGTGATCAGCAAGTTCCGGACATCCGGTAAGCAAACCAGGGTTCCATGCAAGGAGACAAGACAAAGTTAGAAACAGGATGCGTGTCAACGAACACGCCCCGGTTAGGTTTACAGGACGGAGGCCTGCGCATGCGAAGAGACACGCCAGGGAGAGATAGAGGACAGAGGCGTGCAGAGGACATGCCAGGGACCAAGATAGGGTACGGTGGCATCGGAATTCGGGGAGCTGGCATCGACCGACAGGATCCAGGAATCAGACTGCGGAAATCAGCTCCGGACATCAGGCCACAGTCATCTAGGTCCGGACCTCTGGCAGCGGTCAGCAGGTTACGGAATCCGGCAGGCAAGACAGGGTTCAGAGCAGAGCAAAGTTAGCAAAAGAATTTGTGCAAGAGTAGCATGAAAAGGCACAGTGCAAAAACCAGCGTGCGTGCAAGGGAGCATAGAAACCACGGCTGGGGCACCGGCAGGCGGTACCGATGGTGGCATAAGCAGGCGGGCACGAATTAGAGGCGGCACAGCTGTGGCTCACACAGCCGGTAGCCACTATAGCACTGGACGGTGGGCACGGCTGGGGCACACTGGCGAGCACGACTAGAGGCGGCACGGCCGAGGCACAACAGGCAGGCACAGGGCGACCAGGCGTGTGCACGAGGGCATGGAGCCACAAGGCAGGGCTAGGCAAAGGTACAGAACAGAGACGCGTGCGTAACAGCACAGCAAAGCCCAGTATGAAAAGTGCAAGGGCGCACGAAACATTAGAGACAAGGCATAGGGTAAGAGGCAGAGTCCTGCGCATGCAGAGGGCATGCCAGGGGCAAAGTACAAGACGAGGCATGCGCGTGTGGAGGGACACGCCAGGGACAGAGTCTAGCAGCGGAGCATAGGCCGAAGCCCAGAGCCGGGCCAAGGGAGAGCCTTGGGACTAGACAGAGTACAGAGCGGAGGCCTGCACATGTAGAGAGGCACGCAAGGGACAGGGTACACAACGGAGGCCTGCACGTGTAGAGAGACACGCCAGGGACAGGGTACAGAATGGTGACCTGCACGTGTAGAGAGACACGTCAGGGACAGGGTACAGAGCGGAGGCCTGCACGTGTAGAGATACACGTCAGGGACAGGGTACAGAGCGGTGGCCTGCACGTGTAGAAAGACACGTCAGGGACAGGGTACAGAACATAGCATAACAAGGAAGCATAGCGAGGACAAACAAAGCACGAAGGACAACGAGAGACAAAGCACGAGACAAGAGACGGAATACGAGCACGGAGTGTGTGCAGAGACGCACGACAGAGCAAAGTGCAAGGGCACAGAATAGAGGGAGCAACCCAGCAGACAAAACAGCCATGCAGGGAAGCAACACAATACACAGGCCCTGAGCATAGGAAGGGGCGGTCTGATATAGGGCTTAGCACCTCCACTTCTGGGTCAGGACCAGGGAAGAACTTCCAGTTCAGATCCTCCAGGATCACAGGGAGCAGTCACATGATCAGGATTCCAGACATGCAAGGATGAATGCGGAACTATCCTCTGCTGGAACATAGGACGGACACATGATCAGGAGTTCTAGACATGACAAGACAATCACAGAAGGCAGAGCAGAAACGCAGGCATCCTGCAGCTCAACAGTCATGAGGTGAATGTGCACTCTGCTCTAGGGAACATGCAGGATAGCAGACATGAGATGCGCGTGCACACCGCTCCAGGGGTCATGAGGCAAAACAGACATGGCGAACATGACAGATATGGTGAGCATGACAGTACCCCCCTCCTTAAGCCCTCTCTTACCGGGGCTGGAAAGAAGAAAAAAATAAATTCTTCGGCAGAATCCAGAGTTAGTTCAAAGCAATCCAACAACGTTGATCCGACATCTGAAATGGACACCTGCACCGGTCAAGACACAGGAGCCGCGGACGAGACACGGGGATCCAGTGGGGAGGACTGCGGGTAGACAAACCAGTCTTCTTACTCTGGCTGCCATCATTTCCAAACAAGTTCAGAGGTCAAGGGCCGGGTCTGATTTACATCAGAAGAGTGGCCGGGGTACCGCAATTTTCAAGCGAGTTCAGGAGACATAGAGCAGATCAGATTCTTCATCAGAAGGTTAGCCGAGGTACCAGCGGAGTCCATGGCCTGAGTATTCTGTGACGTGCGTCAGCTTACGCTTAGTCGTTTTCCTTTTGAATGAGTGGACCCTCTGGGCCGTGGCACCCACCCACCTAGGGCGAGCTGACCTAGTGAGAATCCACCCCCTATACAGGGAGTGTCAGGGGCAAGACCAAGGGGGTGAGCCACCTCAGCAGCTGGACCAGACGGCCGGCTCAGGGAAACAAGACAAGGCGAGACAAGACATTAGTTCAAGGAAACTTCATTAAGGAACACTTCTGGGTACAACAGGTGCAAAACGTGAACACACAAAGTACATAAAGCAAGATGCGTGCAAGGACACGCCGAAGTCCAAGGCATGAGGAACACTTCAGGGTATAACAGGAGCAAAACGTGAACACACAGAGTACATAAAGCAAGGTGCGTGCAAGAGCACGCCGAGGTCCAAAGCATGGTACGTGCAGATGGTAGACAGAGGCACGAGGACATCGGACTCCGGACAGCAGGCAACCATCAACCGGAACATCAGGTTGTGTAGCTCTGAAGGTGATCGGCAGGTTTCGGACATCCGGTAAGCAAACCAGGGTTCCATGCAAGGAGACAAGACAAAGTTAGAAACAGGATGCATGTCAACGAACATGCCCGGGTCAGGTTCACAGGACGGAGACCTGCGCATGCCAAGGGGCTTGCCAGGGACAGGTACATGGACGGTGGCCTGCGCGTGCAAAGAGACACGCCAGGGAGAGATACAGGACGGAAGCCTGCGCGTGCAGAGGACACGCCAGGGACCAAGATAGGGTACTGTGGCATTGGAATCCGGGGTGCTGGCATCGACCGACAGGATCCAGGAATCAGACTGCGGAAATCAGCTCCGGACATCAGGCCGCAGTCATCTAGGTCCGGACCTCTGGCAGCGGTCGACAGGTTACGGAATCCGGCAGGCAAGACAGGGTTCAGAGCAGAGCAAAGTTAGCAAAAGACTTTGTGCAAGAGTAGCACGAAAAGGCACAGTGCAAAAATCAGCGTGCGTGCAAGGGAGCACGGAAATCACGACTGGGGCACCGGCAGACGGACTGATGGTGGCATAAGCAGGCGGGCACGACTTAGAGGCGGGACAGCTGCGGCACACATAGCCGGTAGCCACTATAGCACTGGACGGCGGGCACGGTTGAGGCACACAGGCAAGCACGACTAGAGGCGGCATGGCTGAGGCACAACAGGCAGGTACAGGGCGACCAGGCGTGTGCACGAGGGCACTGAACCACAAGGCAGGGCTAGGCAAAGGTACAGGACAGAGACGCGTGCGAAACAGCACGGCAAAGCCTAGTACGAAAAGTGCAAGGGCGCACAAAACATCAGAGACAAGGCATAGGGTAAGAGGCAGAGTCCTGCGCATGCAGAGGGCATGCCAGGGGCAAAGTACAAAACGAGGCCTGCACGTGTGGAGAGACACGCCAGGGACAGGGACAGAGTCTAGCAGCGGAGCGTAGGCTGAAGCCCAGAGCCGGGCCAAGGGAGAGCCTTGGGACTAGACAGAGTACAGAGTGGAGGCCTGCACGTGTAGAGAGGCACGCCAGGGACAGGGTACAGAACGGAGGCCTGCACGTGTAGAGAGACACGTCAGGGACAGGGTACAGAGCGGAGGCCTGCACGTGTAGAGAGACACGTCAGGGACAGGGTACAGAACATAGCATAGCAAGGAAGCATAGCAAGGACAAACAAAGCACGAAGGACAACACGAGACAAAGCACGAGACAAGAGACGGAATACGAGCACGGAGCATGTGCAGAGACGCACGACAGAGCAAAGTGCAAGGACACAGAATAGAGGGAGCAACCCAGCAGACCAAGCAGCCATGCAAGGAAGCAGCACAATACTCAGGCCCTGAGCATAGGAAGGGGCGGTCTGATATAGGGCATAGCACCTCCACTTCCGGGTCAGAACCAGGGAAGAACTTCCAGTTCAGATCCTCCAGGATCACTGGGAGCAGTCACATGATCAGAATTTCAGACATGCAGAGATGATAGCAGAACCAGTGCTGAAACCTAGGCAGGTCACATGATCAGAGTTCCAGACATGCAGAGATGAATGCAGAACCAGCCTCTGCTGGAACATAGGAAGGACACATGATCAGGGGTTCTAGACATGACGAGACAATCACAGAAGGCAGAGCAGAAACGCAGGCGTCCCGCAGCTCAACAGTCATGAGGTGAATGTGCACACTGCTCTAGGGAACATGCAGGATAGCAGACATGAGATGCGCGTGCACACAGCTCCAGGGGTCGTGAGGCAAAACAGACATGGCGGACATGACAGATATGGCGAGCATGACAGTAACATGCGCAGGTAGAAGCACTCTGCATTTGACGGATGAATAGTGTAGACTTGACCAAGAGTATCACTTGCTTTGACCCCTGGATGGCCTTCAACATCAAGCCCCTGTTTCCTCCGTTCCAGTGTTTTTCTGGATGTGTTCCAAGTGTAGTACTTTGGTAGATCACAATAGAGTATTGTTTTTGCAAATCTATCTTGTTGACAAAGTTAAAAAAATGCCAAAAGGGTGATCTTAGGTGGTGTTTGAAGCTGCTGGATCAGGTTTGCCGGGTCAAAGTAAATCCTCTGTCCATGTTCCAAGTGAACACTGAGATGCATATCTGGTGGGTAGCGCACATAAATGGAGAAACCTAGTATTTTCCAAACAACTTCATTGCTGCTGATGTACCTGCCCATTTGGAATGCCTCTACTTCATCAATAGGTCCATTTTTTCTGCTTGATCACTTCCTTTGTAGACATATTTGCATATGTACTTGATTGATTTCACAGAGTGGCAAGATTCAACGTTGATGTGGGCCTGAAAAATGTTTGAGAGCAGAGGATTGTAAGGCACCACCCACTTGTCAATTTCTATCTCTTGGGGTGATGATCCAACCCACATTTTGAGCTTTGCTATGAAACCACCATCCCCTTGATTTCTTCTTCGGTAGATTGGATATCCATCTTGTCCAGTTTGTGTTTCTTGGATCAGGTTTCGTGGGTAATTCTTTGAACACCTGCCATCAACTATGCAAGGAGAATTTCTGTGAGATCCCCACAGGGACCATGGATCATGTTTTTTGTGATGATATCAAACAGCAACGGGTCATTCTCAGGGTCTGGCAGTTCTCCACTGATGATATTGTCAATTTCAGTGGGCTGTATTTTTTATTTCATCCAGATCAAGATATGGGCATGAGGAAGGCCTCTTTTTACCATTCAGCTGAATACATCCAGCACTGTCTCACCAAAAACATGTGCTTTTGTAATCAAATGAACCATTTTTGCAAGTTTTCTTTTGAAAACTCGTGTAATGATGTCATGGCGATGGAGTTTTCTGGCCAGGTAACAGGTGCTCTCTGATTTCCTCCCAATTAGGATTGCAAGTAAAGGTAATGAAAAGATCTGGATGGCCAAACTTTCTTACATAAGTCATTGCATCCTGCATGTATTCATGCATGTGTCGTGGGCTTCCAGTGAAAGTTGAAGGAAGGATTACCATTTTACCCAAGCAGTTTGGATCAGCATCATTTGCCACAGCATCTCTAAGGTGAATGCATTCCTCGGCTCTGAGCTTCTTTTGATTTAGTCGGATATACAGAAGACGTTTACTCTCAATTTTTGAATACATGTCAACAATAAATTGGTGGAAGAGATGTCTGCATTTGAGGATGTGATTTTCCTCACCAACTCTTGTCTTGATCCTATAGGCATAAAAGTCCATGGCCGACACTTTTTTCCCTGAAGGGTTGCCTGTTGCAGGATTTGTCTGAGGTATTTCAAAGTGATAGCCATCCTGCCTCTGCCAAAAGATAATTGGATACTGCAGTGCATCATAGGACCTGTGAGTTTCTGCCACCCGTTGCAAACCATTATTCCTTTTCTGAAGCACAATGTCATGGCTGTGAAACTCATTACCCACAATCAAAATAGCTACCTCATCAAATGTGGGGGCATTGAAACGCCGCTGATGCTCATCTTGTGGTGTTTTGTCAGCTCTGATGACAACTTTGTAATCATCACTGGGCATGCATTCAAGTGCAGTCTTGAAAAGTTGAACAAATGGATTGTTTATGTGAAGGAACTGCTGCAAGTTAGTGACAATATCAAGGCGAGTGTTTGGAATTAAAAAGGATCTCTGCTGAGCCTCTGCTTCTACATTTCCCATAAAGTAGAGTTGAAGAAATGGAGGTTCTTTTCCGTGTAATGGAAGAAGTGAGCCAATTGAGTGGTAAATCTGTCCTTGAACTTTGAATGTGGGCATAAATCCAGTTGAAAAAACGTCTGTTTTTGCACCAAATGATATCATTTGGAAGAAGCCGTTGTACTTCCTGATGTTGTCCAAGAAATGGTTTGATATTGCAGTGATGCTGTCATCAGAGACTTCAGGGGATCTGGTGGTGAGAGGAGAGCAAGCAGTTTTACCTTGCCATTTGCACAGCATAAACCAGGCGGTTCATCTTTCCACTTCAGGGCATTGCAGTACATGCAGACCACATCCATTTTCCTATGCTAACTATTGGATTATCTTGATAGTTGATGTCTGAGTGGTAGCAAAAGGCAGAGTATTTCAAATTTCCAACTTTTTCCTGTGTCCTGGTGGAAGCAGCTCTTGTTCTCTTGTCTGCAAGTCTTGCTTCTCTCTGTTGAGACGTTTCAGTGGCCCTTGAGGAAGCAGCTCTTGTTCTCTTGTCTGCAAGCCTTGCTTCTCTCTGCTGAGACGTTTTAGAGGCCCTTGAGGAAGCAGCTCTTGTTCTCTTGTCTGCAAGTCTTGCTTCTCTCTGCTGAGACGTTTCAGTGGCCCTTGAGGAAGCAGCTCTTGTTCTCTTGTCTGCAAGTTTTGCTTCTCTCTGCTGAGATGTTTCAGTGGCCCTTGAGGAAGCAGCTCTTCTTCTCTTGTCTGCAAGTCTTGCTTCTCTCTGCTGAGACGTTTCAGTGGCCCTTGAGGAAGCAGCTCTTGTTCTCTTGTCTGCAAGTTTTGCTTCTCTCTGCTGAGACGTTTCAGTGGCCCTTGAGGAAGCAGCTCTTGGCTCCCTTTCTTCCATTTCTGTACTCATTTCTGTAATAATAATAATAATAATACTGTAATAATTGGCCTCAGTTACTACTGCCCCTAATATCCCACATCATCCCATTGGAGCCACCGGACTACTACCTCTAATATCCCAGATCATCTCATTAGAGCCAACATTGTCAGGTTGGCGCTGTTACACCGATTAAAATGATAACTGGGTTGGAGAAATCCATCTTGTGCTTTTTTTAATCTGTGTTTGAATTTTTAAGTTAATGAGGATGCTTCATGCCAGACAAAGAGAAATTCCTGATTCTGGGCTCCCCCTGCAGTTTGTGACAGAGGGTGGTCTGTGTCGGCTCGGTAATAAATTGTGTTATTTCCAGCTTTACAGAAGGACAATAACACCATAGAATAATAGGCCTCAGTTACCATCTTGAAAACAGCTGTGGTGAAATGAAAGATGCTTAGTGATTGGTTGGTGCTATGAGGAGTGAGCTTTGCTGGCGCACACACACATGCTGTTGCTCATAGCAACCGATGCCCGGGCATAGTAACTAACTACGGTTAGTTATAACAAATTATAATGATTATATCTATATATGCTCATGGATGTACAGCATCTGTATGCAGTATAGTATCATATTTAATGGGTTGTTATGGGAAAAGCATTACGTGTTATATGGGTATATTCAGGTGAATTATGGGGAAAGTAGCACTTTAAAAAAACTCACAGCATCAGAGCACATTAACACATCAATAATGCATAAAAGTGTCTGTGAGAAAATATTAAATCCACATGACATTTAATATGTGCACTTTCCTACATTCATGTGTGTCACTTAAAGGGGTTGTCCGGGCTTTTCACATAATCTCAGTACATATCTGGGCTGCAGAATTATGACAATAAGTAATTTACTTTCTGTCACTAGTTTGCACGGTTTTCTAGATATTCTGAACAGAACGTCCAAGGGGGGGTGTTATGGCATTGAAATGAGAACTAGTCGTAACCTCCTACTCTACTCCAAACATGCCCTCTTTAACAACAACCCCACCCTCCATAGCTACAGGCCCCCCGTCCACATGAAGAAGCCCTCATCACACAGTAACAAATCCTCCCCCTCTAGCAGCCTCACTGCAGAGAGCAGACCACCCAGCTGCTCCTCCCCCAGACACACGCTGAACAGTGATCTATGGAAAGTGAAACTCTAGTGAGGAGGGAAAATCGTCCTGTATTCTGGGCCACTCCATGATTACAAAACATAACTCATTATCAGTAATTCCTTCCCTCACTGTCTCAGGCTGCTGGCAGCAGTGAGAACAGACTGTGTGATGGCCAGTGATGGGGGTCTGCAGCTTCTAATCTGCACAGGGGATGGCAGTCACTGATGTAATCTGTTATGTGACAAAGCCTCTGCTGTGTGAATGAGACAGCTCTGTGTCACGGATGTCTTCACACAGCAGCAGATTTGGTGCAGTGTATGTGTGAGCACTGTGTCTCTAATGACACAAATACTGATGGGAGCAGCCTGTCCCAGAATACAAGACGATTTTCCCTACTCACTAGTTTCACTTTCCATAGAACACTGTTCAGCGGGTGTCTGGGGGAGGAGCAGCTGCTCTCTGCAGTGAGGCTGCTAGAGGGGGAGGATTTGTTACTGTGTGATGAGGGCTTCTTCATGTGGACGGGGAGGGCCTGTAGCTATGGAGGGTGGGGTTGTTGTTATAGAGGGCATGTTTGGAGTAGAGTAGGAGGTTACGACTAGTTCTCATTTCAATACCATAACACACCCCCCCTTGGACGTTCTGTTCAGAATATCTAGAAAACCATGCAAACTAGTGACAGAAAGTAAATAACTTATTGTCATAATTCTGCAGCCCATATATGTACTGAGATTATGTGAAAAGCCCGGACAATCCCTTTAATGATACCATACGAGAGGGGGGATTCATTTCTGTCATGTACTCACTGCTCCTCTCTGGGGGACAGACGATGGCTGGAGCTTATGTTCCTGGGGATGCTAGATTTCCCCGACCATGTCAGTGTCTGCTGAGGTGTTGTCAAGTGGGAAAACTTGAGCATAGCAACCAATCACAGCTCAGCTACTTTTAACCAGCTCTGGTGAAATGAGAGATGCTTAGTGATTGGTTGCAAGGAAAACTGTTGGTCATAGCAACCAATCACAGCTTAGCTTCTTTTGAACAGCTCTGGTGAAATGAAAGATGCTTCGTGATTGGTTGGTGATACACACACACACACACATTGATTTTTATATATAGAGATATAATGAGGGACAATGCAATATTAGGTGGTGTGAACGACCTAGAGCGTTATTAACCAAAACAGCACAATATACAATATCAAGCAGAAATGGAACACAACTGAATCAAATAGCTGCATGTACAATGAAAAAACAGGTATGAATATCTGTGTAAATAATTATTACAATGGAAATGTGACCCAACGTGATAGATAAGAAAGGGGCAATAAAAATACTAAGTGCCAAAATGTAGTAAATGGCGCATAGAATAATACCTGGTGGTTCGGAGATCAAATTGTGGTGCCACTCCAACGCGTGTTTCGGTACCTTGTAGGAGGATCCAGGGCTTAACAATTGGGATTTCTTGCATCTTGTATTTGCTCAGAGTAATTTGCATCTAACCATTGTTTGTTAATAATTTCTAACTCTTTTTATTACCTTAAGTTCGGCTTTCTTTTTTTGGGCACGTATTTCTTCTTAATGGTCTACCATTTATTCTCCAGTAGATTTATTTCTATTTATTTATTTTCATTGTACTTTTCATATATAACTTTATTCTATAGTTGGCATATATCATCTGCTCAGTCCAGTACTTGCTTTAGTGGCATTCTGTGGAGGCAAGGCAATTCTGACATCTATATAGTAAAGAGTTCTGTAAAGTTAGAGCATTGAGACTTGTGTAGTGTCCGAACGCAAGAGGTTGTAATGGCAGACGATATGAAAGCATACAAAATAGGACCTGATGTTTTTTTAATAACTATTGGCATTGTGGGTTACAAATAAATAATCTATTGATAGAGAATGTATAACCGGTGGAGAAAGGTTAAATTTGATGGACCTGTGGCTTTTTGCAACCTATGTAACTACATATCCTGATATAAAAATATTGGTAAGATAATTCCAATTCTTCCTTCATAAATTCAGATCATAGGAATTAGATCTGCTTATTCAGTTTTAATTATATAACAGATAGTATCACTGCTGCAGCCAAATCAGTATGAAAACATACGAGTCTCATGACCTTGATAAAGGTTGGTAACAAATAAAGGTATTATAAATTATATGCCCCACTACAGGTACTTTTGGAACTGGTTCTAAAAGTCCATTCCAAATCTCATTGGTAATCCCTTCTGGTTGAGGTATTCAGGAAATATAAATAGATGCCTTATAGATGCCTATGTAAAAATAATATTTTATCTGAAATCAAAACTGCTTCACCAGCCATAACAATAGCAGTGCTCAAATGTACCCCTATAAGAGTAAAAGACAAAATTATGTAAGATCTGTCAGGTGTTTACCCAGACAGAGAGGAGCCAGAAGACTGTGCTGCCTGATTTCTTCTACACCTGTACTGAATAGAAGAACTTCACCTTCATATTAAACCTTGTTATGCCATTTGGGTTAACTAAAGCTCCTGCATCTTTCAGCACTTTGCAAACGACATCTTTAGTCACCTGGTAGGTAGATTTGCTGTCATCTATCTTGATGACATATTAATTTATTCACTTGACCTTGAGTCACATCAGGTACATGTCAGACAGGTCTTAGATATACCCAGAGACAATAAATTATTTGTCTGACAAGAGAAATGTATGTTCTTGATTGAGGGGATCTCTTTTCTTTGTTATGTCTTATTGTCCACCAGTTTTCACATGGATCCAGTGAAATTCCTGGCTCTACTGGATTAGGACCGTCCTGAAGACTTAAAGGCGCTGCAAAGGTTCTTGGGCTTCGCCACCTACTACCGTAAGACTATCAAAAACTCTTCTTTAGTGGCCAATGTGACACCCCAGAGTCCGGTTGTCACAGTGACATTACCTCCCTCTAATGGGTAACATCATGCTTGGAGGCAGAAAGGGACACCATGCCAGGCAGCATAGAGTTAATCACAATTTCCTGCTGCAGGTCAGAAAAGGGAGATGCCTTATAAATTGTGGCCAGCAGAGGGGGTTGGTGAGTCAGCTAGAATCAGCTGAGGGAGTTGTCATGGAAACGAGAGCAGCTGTGAGCTGTGAGGAGAAGCGATGACAGTTAAACGTGAGGACATGAGGTAAAAAGAGATCTTTCTGGAAGATCCTGTCAGATGAAGACAGGCAGCTGATCTGTGAAGTGGGAAAGGACAAGAGCAGAGACTGAGAGACTCTAGGGAAGCTAAAATACTGCATATGGCAGACTCTTGAGTGAAGCGCTAATAAAGAGAAAAGGGACATCAGAGTCCTAGGCTGACAGGAGCTGTAAGTCCTGGTTGCCGAATCTGAAAGTACAGGGGATTGTAAATTCCTGTGCACATTGAACGCCTGAGGGCACGTCAGTGGATAAGGAACCCGGGACTGATGGTAAAAAGGACGGTACCCGAGCAATAGGCTCACGCTGACACAGGTTAGTGTAACCATCACGAATAGAGGGTCGCAGCATAGTTATATACAGTGGAGACCCACACACAAAGCGCAGAAAGGAAGGTCCTAAATCCCCACCTGGCAAGGTGGATCCCTTGAATGCATCCAGGTGAGCCGGACTCATTCCATCACCTGTATGTGATACTCTGGACTGCAACCTATTACCAGCAAAAGGTAAAGAAACTGCACCTCTCTGTGTCTTTCTCTCATTTATCTGCACCCCAACGTTTACAGCCACTTTTACTATTTATTTAACATCTTTGCCCTGGGACTACAGCCCTACCTGTGGAGGGCTGCAACATCATAGTTGCGCCCAACATCCATCCCAGAGAAGCAACACCGCAGCGCTGGTCACCTCTGACTAGAATACCACAGGTGGCGTCACGTATTTCACCATCTGATAACTTTAATCTTCAATTTTACCACATAAATACCACACAACTTCCCCCTATTTTTATTACTGGGCGCCTATGGGCCACGGACCGGGTCGCCGCCGCCGTGACACCGTCCCCCATGGAAGTCGACGGGCCCAGTACCGAGTACCCCCAGGTCCCGCGGGGTGCTCCAGCCAAACCTCTGAGTGATATGACCAGGATAGGGACCGACTTTTCCAAATGGTCCAGTCCAGCCAGGAAGGCATTTGATGCCTTGAAATAGTGTTTTACATCTGTGTCGACTCTCATTCAGACTCATGTCACTCAGCCATTTATTGTAGAGGTTAACACGTCTGAAGTGGTACGGGCTGTATTGTCGCATCTCTTGGTAAATGATGTCCGTGTTCATATTTTTCTAAGAAACTGTCTTATGCTGAGAAAACCTATGACATTGGTAGCAGGGATCTATTAGAAATTAAATCATCTTTTGAAGAGTGCCATCATTTTATGGAGGGGGAAACTCATCCGGTCATGGTAATCATGGATCATAAAAATTTTGTATATCTAGAATCTGTGGAGCGCCTGACTTTAGTCAGGCAAGATGGACATTGCTCTTCACAAATTTAACTTTTTTGTTACATGTAGGCTGGGAAATAAGAATATTAAAGTGGATTATTTTTTCCCTGGGGGAAGAGAAAATTGTGAATCGGTTCCTATGCTACAAAAAGGAGTGGTTATTGTGTCTATATGCTCCGATCTTGGGAAGGAGGTTATAGAAGCTCAGGGGGATGCCTCTGCTGCCTGTTTATTAAGAAAATTGTTTGTACCTGTGAATTAAGTCAAAACCTTGACACTTATCTTGTTATGTCTCTGTTAGATGTTATGTCTCTGAGAATCAGGAGGGTTGGGTTACTTACCTCTAGCTGAATTTGCAATGAAAAACTGTTGTCATATGTCTACTGGTGAGTCCCAGTTCTTCGGGCCATACAGATTTCATCCTCAGTTTTGCCATTTTACTAGAGATTGGTCATCAGGATTAAATGAAGAGGAACAGTTTTCATCATCTATTACATCTGTGTGGCAATAGATTTTGAAAAATGTGAAGAAAATGTGGTCCAAATATAAGTGTGTGGCTGATAAGAGATGCTTAGTGAGTCTGGACCTGTGTGACGGCGATTTGGTGTAGTTGTCCTCGAAGAACATTAAGTTGAAGTTTCCTTCTTGGAAACTGCAAACTAGATTCATCGGTCCTAGATTGTGGCAGTCGTCAATCCTGTAGCATTCCACCTTGCTTTGCCGCCCACCTTTAAGATTTATAAGTTGTTTCACTGGTCTCTACTCAAAAAATACATTGCGCCCTCTGTACCATTACTTCTACCTCCATCTTTGGTCATTGTTGATGGAAATTTGGAATATCAGATTGCTAAGATCGTTAATTCTTCTTAGTTCATTGGTCTCTTCAGTATCTGGTACACTGGAAGGGTTACTGTTCTGAAGAGAGAATGTGGGTACCAGAAACTGATGTCAATACAGCCAGGTCTTTTCACACAGGACATCCTGATAAGCCATGCTCTGAGGTTCCGGAGGTCCATCGTAGAAGGGGGGTACTGTCACGGGTTTAGACAGAGCGGAGCCAGAAGAACGGGCTGTCTGATTTGTCCTACTCCTGCACTACAGTCCCTGACAGAAGTTATGTCGCTTATCCATGTTATGTAAATAAAAGCTTATAAGCTGACGTTAAATTCATCCATTGGTTGTATAAATTATTCTTTTGAAAGCTGAAACCCTCCGAAATGTGGTTTAGGTTAAGAAAATAAATTGGTATCAATGCAGAAATATTGATCATTTAATGGACACAGAATGATCAGATTTTGGCAAGACAAAAGTTTTGTCACCTGGTCATATAATGCACCCAATCCTAGTTTACATCCTCACCTGTGCTCAGGAAATGATCGGTTAATTAGTGGGTGCGTATAAAAAGGAACCAAGCACCCCAGACCTTCACTTGAGCTGCAACTTGAGCTCTGACAACATGCCAAAAATCCACCCTGCGACCAAAGCAAGGATTATCAAGAAGCTGTAGACCAGATCTACTGCAGAGATGGCTGGCACCTTTAATGTGTCTCAGCGTCAAGTACAAAGAATTAAAAAAAAATTTGAAGAGACTGGAGATGTGTTTGACAAGCCCAGGTCCGGCAGATCCCGCAAGACAACTGCTCAAGAGGAATGTTTGTTGGTTAGAAAATCCAAAGCAAGCCCCTCTTCCACTGCAGCAGAGCTCCAACAGGCCTGGTCACCTCAAGTCCCTGTGTCAACTAGAAAAGTTTATAGGATTCTGTCTCGAAATGGCCTCCATGGTCGAATCAGTGCCCTGAAGCCATCACTAAACAAAAGGCAAATAAAAAAACGTGTGGCATTTGCAAAGTCCCACAGCCTGCTAAACAGATGGACGCTGGAAAAGTGGCAGAAGGTGGATTTCTCTGATGAATCTTCAGTAGAATTACTCCACAGCTGTCGCAAATACTGCAGGAGACCTACTGGAGCCGATATGGATACAAAATGCACCCAGAAAACAGTTAAATTTGGTGGTGGAAAGATCATGGTCTGGGGTTACATTCAGTATGGGGATGTGTGAAACATTTGCAAGGTGGAAGGCAATATCAATAGCCTAAAATATCAAGAAGTATTAGCTACCTCTTATATTCCAAATCATAAAAGGGGACAAATTTTGCAGCAGGATGGTGCTCCATCTCATACATCCACCTCTACAACAAAGCTCCTCCAAGCAAAAATGATCAAGGTGCTCAAGGACTGGCCAGCCCAGTCACCAGACATGAACATCATTGAGCATGTTTGGGGTAGAATGAAAGAGGAAGCTTGGAAGACAAAACCAAAGAATCTAGATGAACTCTGGGAGGCATGTAAGACTGCATTCTTTGCTATTCCTGATGACTTAATTAATAAATTGTATGAATCATTGTTGAACCGCATGGATGCAGTCCTTCAAGCTCATAGAAGTCACACAAACTATTAAATATGACTCTAATAGCACCACAACTTCATTCACCAATGTTATGCAACATATATTTGCATTTTAAGTTAATTATTTGTTTGAATATCACATTACTTTCTGTGGCCGACAAAACTTTTGTCTTGCCAAAATCTGACCATTCTGTGTCCATTAAATGACCAATATTTCTGCATTGATGCCAATTTATTTTCTTAACCTAAACCACATTTCAGAGGGTTTCAGCTTTCAAAAGAATAATTTATACAACCAATGGATGAATTTCACGTCAGGTTATTATCTTTTGTTTACACAATATGGATAAGCGACATAACTTCTGTCAGGGAGTGTAATTAGAACTACTTCACCTTCATATTAAAGCGTGCAGGTTTCTTCTTGCAGTGCAGAAGTTAATCTTTTCAGTTGAGAGCTCCTGGAATCTTACCTGTGTTGATGCTCTCAGCTGTTCAGTGTTGACCAGTCCCCTCTCCTATATATACTCACCTCTGCCAAGCAGCCATTGCCATAATTAGCTTCATGCTGTATGGTTCAGGAACTGGAGGTGTTTTGCTGTTTGAGGAGGCGTTTGGTGGATTTACTGTATCTAAAGACTGTTGCTTGGTTTCAATTGGATGCAAATCCTCTTTTCTAACTTTGATTTTTCCCTTCGTTCACTCCCCGGTGTTTCCCTCTGTTGTTTGTGAGAGCATATTTGTATGATTGGTATTTTCCTTTATCCCTGTATGTATTCCCTTGCTAGTCTGGTTGGCATATTTCTATACACAACTACTCCCTTCGTCCCTGTGTGGGGGAAGGGAAAAGACTTAGGGTGGATTCAGGAGTTCAGCAAGATACATGGCCCTGGCATCTTCACCATTAGAAGTAATCCGTGAAGAAGGGATAGATAGGGTGCCATGAGAGTTTTTCTCACTTTGCTAGCGAGTGTCTCACCAAGGTCACCATAGCTCAGCTGGGTTGGAAACGGAGCCACAGTGACTGAACGTAACCTCAATGATGTCACCACCGGTCTCTAAGGCTGCACTCCCAGCAGTTCATTCACCAGTGGTTTTCAGCCTGGATGGTTGCATCTTGGCACCGACCAGGTTAAAAACTGTTTATCCTCCCAAACATGGATTGCGGCGTTGGACAGAACGATGGACAGGTATGGTATTATGTTGTTTTTTATTTAACTTTTATTACAAGAGAACAAGGGCTTTGCTGGGATTAGTCATTTAAATAAAAGTGGAAAACTGTTCAGTCTTATTTCAATTAAAGGACTTTATTCTTGCTGTGTCTTTATTTACCATACAACTATACGATTAGTATGGATAGATGTGTTATAGATGCCTCTCCATTACTAAGCCGTGAGCTTGATGTCATCGGACAATACAAAGGTGACATCAACCCCACAAATATGAACCCCACTTGCCACAGCTACAGGGCAAGTGAGAAGAGCCAGGCAAAGTGCCAGAATTGGGGCATCTAATAGATATGGCTTTTCTGGGCAGCTGCGGACTGCTATTTTTAGGCTGGCGGGCAATATCCATGGCCCCTTATCAGCCTGAGGGTACCAGACCCAGCTGTCAGCTTTAGCAAGGTTGATTGTCAAAAATACGGGGCCCCACGCCATTTTTTAAAGTTATTTATTTAAATACTGTAGTTAAAAAACAGCGTGGGGACACCTCTATTCTTGATAACTAGCCTTGCTGAAGCTGACAGCTGAGGGTTGAAGCCCCCAGCTGTGTGTTTTGTCTGGCTGATTAGCAAAAATACAGGGGAACCCAAGCAGTTTTTCTTTTAATTATTTATTTACAGTGCAGGAGCAGCTAATGAATACTCCCATCTGCTGCTCCTGCTCTCACTGTAATTAGCGGTAGCAGGTGTCGGATGATGGGATCAGTAGTCCCATCAGCTGACACCTGTTACTGGAGGTACACTTTATACCTTCGATCATAAGCTGAGCGCTCCCGCTGTCTTTTGACAGCGTGTGAACCACGGCTCTCTGACTGGCAGGGATTATTTCCCCTCCGATCAGAAGCAGTGTTTGCCGTGCTGCCATGCACATGACAGCATGACAAACACCCGGTGTTTGGCAGCCGAACTCAAACAGTAACAGTGACTTCCTGGTGAAATCCGTTTTCGGTGTCCATGCCCGAACAGTAGGTGTTCGGTAAGGATGCCGAATTTTACTGTTCAGGTTTGCCCATCTCTATTAGTTGCATGTTCTTACACTGGTAATGTCCCCTTTCATTTACAGTAAGCTCTGGAGGCAGATTCTCATGCAGATCAGTGTCTGGCCCATAGCCTGGAACAGTGGATTTACATATTAGAAGAATGTGGATATCTTAGATATCAAGGCATCATTCAGCTTCCTATGACCTGCATGCCCATAGGAGGGTTGACAGATTCCTTTTAAACTTACTTAAGTATAGAGGAAAAAAATTGAGTTATTGTTGAATTATTGCAAAAGGGAAAAATTACAATGGTTTATGTTTAGGGGGAAGTTATCTTCGGTATCTGCATGAGAACCAAACATTTTCAAAACTTCTCAATTTTTGTCAAAACAGCTTTAGTGGAAGAGGTCACATCACCAAGGAATAGGAGCATATGGTCTACATAAAGGATAATATGCTCTTCTCTTTTTCTATATTGAAATTCTTCTGCAAATGTGAATTGGAGGGTGGAAGTGGAGAACCTATCCTGTGCCTATTTACCATGGAAACATTTTTGAATTGACATATTCCATTGTTCAGCTTCAGTAAATGTGATTTTAGATATTTTCAAAACTGCTGAATGACTTGTCGATATATTATGAACAATCTGCTATGTAAACCACCATCCACTGTTTTTTTTATTGCACCTCTGGAGTGGTTCTTTAAAAGTAATCCCGATGCCTTCATTCTTTTCCATTGTCACTCTTGTTGGTCCCCGCCAAAATGTGCCCTCTTGGCAGCTTCGGTGTTTCATTCAGCATGCCGGACCGGAGGTCACTTTTCAATACTTGCATTGAGCACTTGTGACGCAACTTTTTACTTCCTGACAGTCAGGCGTTTCCAGCACAAGATGGCGCGGTGTGACCGGAGAACCGTTGACAACATTTGAAGCCACCGAAAGGGGAGTGTAAGAACGGGGGCGAGGGTTTACATTTAAAACATCACTTCAGTGCTGGGAAAAAAAATAAAAAAATCACTGGAGTGGTGCTTCAGCCCTTATCATTGACCTAAACTTGTAAGTTAATGATCATCACATATTCATCGAAGTGCATTTTTTCAGGCATAACGTCCATGTACTCAAGGTATGTGCTAAAGGTAATGTTTTTTAGATTTATACATCTGTCCGCAAACATTAGGTAGTGCTATCAAGATAGAATACTGTTTAGTTGGTGAAAAACATGCTCATTCAAATGATGCCTTACAGACTTCAAATTATTCCTACCCAAACATTCAATATGCTTCAGCATCTAGATATTTTTTCCTGAGATACTTTACCTTTAGAAAAACTTTCACCCCTTGCATAAGTATCTCCTCAATTGTATTAATCCTTTAATGACATAGACAATTTTGACCTTAATGACCAAGCCCCATTTTTCAAATCTGACATGTGTCACTTTATGAGGTATTAGCTCTTGAATGCTTCTATATATCCCAGGATTTCTGAGATTGTTTTTTCGTGACACACTGTGCTTTATGTTTAGCTGTAAATTTAGGTCAACAATTTTTTGTGGTTCTTTTTCTGAAAGTATCCGAAATTTGAAAAAAAATTTAAATAGGCAATTTTCAAACTAAGAATTCTTATATCCTAAAACCAGGTAGTCATGCCACACAAAATAGTCAATAAATACTGTAACATTTCCCATATGTTTAATTTATTTCAACATTATTTTTCAAATGTCTTTTTATTTAGTTAAAATGTTAAAATGTAACAGCAATTTTTCATTTTTTTCTTGACAATTGCGAAATCCAATTTTTACTGACCTATCCAGTTTTGAAGGGACTTTGAGGGGCATATATATTGGGAAACCCTTAGAAGTGACAACATTATTTGGAGATAGCAGAAGAAATTTTTGAACCCCTCTCCATAATCTTTGAAAATTCTTGGAGAACAGGAGAAGTGCCAGAAGACTGGAGAAGAGCAAATGTTGTTCCTATCTTCAAAAAGGGGAAGAAGGTGGACCCAGGCAACTATAGGCCGGTGAGTCTGACTTCTATACCAGGAAAGATCTTTGAACAAATTATTAAACAACATGTATGTCAATACCTGGATAAGAATGAAGTGATTAAACAGAGTCAGCATGGGTTTGTAACTAATAAGTCATGTCAGACTAATTTAATTTCCTTCTTTGATGGTATTACTGATTGGGTGGATCAAGGAAATGCTGTAGATATAGTATATCTTGACTTCAGCAAAGCATTTGACAAAGTCTCTCATACAATCCTTATTGAAAAAATGACTAAGTATGGAATAGACTAGGCAACTGTTAGGTGGATTCATAACTGGCTTAGTGATCGGACCCAAAGAATGGTCGTAAATGGCTGCACATCCAGTTGGAAGAATGTCTCAAGTGGGGTACCACAGGGCTCTGTCCTGGGCCCTGTATTGTTCAACATCTTTATCAACGATTTAGATGAAGGAATTGAGGGTAAACTGATTAAATTTGCTGATGACACAAAGCTAGGAGGGATAGCTAATACTAGAGAAGAGAGAGAGAGGATTCAAAAAGATTTAAATAAACTGGAGAAGTGGGCAGCAACTAACAGAATGGTTTTTAACAGGGAGAAATGCAAAGTACTACATCTGGGCAATAAAAATGAAAAAAGCATATATAGAATGGGAGGAATAGGGCTAAGTGACAGCACATGTGAAAAAGACTTGGGTATACTAATAGATCACAGACTGAATATGAGTCAACAGTGTGATGCAGCAGCAAAAAAGGCAAATGCAATTCTAGGATGTATTAACAGAAGCATACAGTCTAGATCACGTGAAGTAATTATTTCCCTCTACTCCTCTTTGGTCAGACCTCATCTGGAATATTGTGTCCAATTTTGGGCACCACATTTTAAAAAAGACATCAACAAACTGGAGCAAGTTCAGAAAAGAGCGACTAGAATGGTGACCGGTCTGCAAACCCTGTCTTATGAGGAAAGGTTGCAGGATTTGGGAATGTTTAGTTTGCAAAAGAGAAGACTGAGAGGAGACTTAATAGCTGTCTACAAATATCTAAAGGGCTGTCACATTGTAGAAGGATCAACTTTATTCTCATTTGCACAAGGAAAGACTAGAAGCAATGGGATGAAGCTGAATGGGAGGAGACACAGATTAGATATTAGAAAAAACTTTTTGACAGTTAGCGTGATCAATGAGTGGAACAGGCTGCCACGAGAAGTGGTGAGTTCTCCTTCAATGGAAGTCTTCAAACAGAGGCTGGACAGACATCTAACTGGGATGATTTAGCGAATCCTGCTTTGAGCAGGGGGTTGGACCAGATGGCCCAGGAGGTCCCTTCCAACTCTACGATTCTATGATTCATTTTAAAAACTGCACCTTTCAAATTATTGTAAACTGCTGTTAGGAAATTTTTTAACACTTCAGGTGCTTTACAGGAATTTATGTAAAGTGGATTCAAAAAATGGGAGAAAAAATTCCACTAAAATGTTGCTTTAGCTGCAAGTTTTTCATTTTCACAAGGGATAATAGTAAAAAATGGACCTTATAAAGTATTGTCTATTGTGTATTGTATTGTATTGTATGTGTTATATCTGTAGTTTTCACAGATAGAACACATACCCATTATAGTTTATCGAGCTGTTCAAATACCTGTGCTTTTTGTAGACAGTGTCTCTCATGGAAACTACCAATACAAGTCTTTGGGTCCATGAGAATCACAGAATACACATGCATGGCATGTGTTCTCCATGATTAACATCATAGTGTATAGGAATATCTTTGTAATTTATTTATCCATATGTAAAAATCATTGATGACATCAATCAGACACGTAGCTAGTTTTGGTTCAGGTGGGGCAAAGCTTCTCAGTGAGCCCCTAACCATGTAACCTTGATTACAACTGGGTGACACACCCTAATAGTGAAGGAGAACCTCAGCAGATGACCGCTCTGTTGCTGAAAATAATCTCTATACAAAGACCAACATTGATATTACCACCATATGGTGAGTGGTAGATACCAGTCATGCAGAACATATAACAGATTAAAGTACAGTTAGAGATGGTGACTTGCATAGGATGTTCTTTCTGATGGAGTTGTTCACTTTTCCGGTCATTTCCATCTGGCCCAGACTTCTTCTACCCAAGACTCATCTGCAGAGATTACAACAAAGACACATTTCACTTCTCATATTTTCAGCACGTCACCATCTATTCCCAACCTGCACAAACTCCTCTTCCTACTGGTACACCAATGCTGCTGCCGTATGTGTCCCTATTACTGAACATGCTGTATGGTTCTCTGTGCCCTCTAAATTCTAAAGTAACTCCCTAGATTATAGTAATGCTGGGTGAAAGTGCCCTAGAAAACAGTGCCCACATTTTGCCCCCCTAGAAAGTAATAGGGCCCTGTGTGCCCCTTTGATAGTCAAAGTAACCTGAGCTCCCCTATAATAGTAAGTGCCCATTTAACATTGAATAATGTCCCGAATCTCCCCTTGTACAGCTCCCCTATGCACAGTATGATGCTCTCTTATACATACCATGATGCCTCCTCATTGTAATGTACCTCCATACAGTATAATGACACCTTAGTAGCCCACAAACTAATTGATGGTCCCAAAACTGTGTGATGGCCCCTTCACTGTAATCTCCACACTGTATGATGGCCCCCTAGTTATCCTCCATATAGTATAATGTACCAGATAGTCCTCAATATAGTATAATCCACTCCCCATAGCCCTGTATAGTATAATGCATTCCCCATAGGCCCGTATAGTACAATGCACTCCCTATAGGCCTATATAGTATAATGCATTTCCAGTAGGCTTGTATAGTATAATGCACTCCACATAGGCCTTTTGAATATAAACACTTTTGGTGGTGTGAACACTGTCCTACAGACTTGTTCACTGTGTGCTTGGCCCATGTGTTTATTTTCAATTGGTTTCCTGTTTCTGCAAGAATAGAGAGGTCTCCACCCCTACCCTTGTGGGCCATGTACATATAAGCCGTCTTCCATAGCGTGTCCACATCGGACATTACCTTTCTGAATCCTGCTCATATAGGTACCATACACATGGTCAGGTTTTAAATACATCGATTAGGGACTGCTCTGATTTGGGTATACCTTGATGTTTAGTAGAGCAGCTTAGTATACATTGTTTGCAAAAAAGTATCAACCAAATACCCTGTTTTGCTTTCATCTTTTTACTAACACTTGCTGTTTTTTGTTCCTTTTTTACAGCAGAGTATTTTTATACATTTGTTATACTGTGTTTTTCTGTGTTTCACTTCCCATAGGCCTGTATAGTATAATGCACTCCCTATAGGCCTGTATAGTATGATTCACTCCCCATATGTCTGTATATTATAATGCACTCCCCATAGGCCTGTATAGTATA
Organism: Dendrobates tinctorius; assembly: GCF_039654945.1. Lineage (NCBI taxonomy): Eukaryota > Metazoa > Chordata > Amphibia > Anura > Dendrobatidae > Dendrobates > Dendrobates tinctorius. Next base: position 40,415,677 of record NW_027361704.1, on the reverse strand, counting down.
ATGCATTCCCCATAGGCAGCCAGTATAGTATGATGCACCCCCATAGACAGCTAGTACAGTATAATGCACCCCTATAGGCTGCCCATACAGTACAATGCTTCCCCATAGACAGTCAGTACAATATAATGCACCCCCATAGGCAGCCAGTACAGTATAATGCACCCCATAGTCAGCCAGTACAGTATAATGCACCCCAATGGTCAGCCAGTACTGTATAATGCATCCCCATAGGCAGCCTGTATAGTATAATGCACCCCAATAAAAAAATAAATCCAATACTCACCTCCAGACAGTGGGTGCTGAGTACTGACATCATCGTGATCCCTTGTCAGTGTTGGCTTCGGTGACGTCAGACACTGAGAGGGGGATGATGGGAGAAGGAGTGTAACGTTCCTTCTCTCATCGATGCGGTCAGCTGTATCGGCATCTAGCTGAATCTGTGATGATGAGTGGGGGGTCCACTGCTGGCACAGGGCCCCCTACCACCTCAGGGGCCTCATAGTGCCCTGGTGGCAGAGCAGGGAGATCGGCTCTCCCTGCCCTGCCCAGAGTGTAACTATATCATCTCGATTTGCTCACCAACACAGTTACATAGCGTACCTCTGGGTGGGCCCCCTCAGAGCGCAGGGCCTGAGGCCACCCCCCCCGATAGCTACACTACTGTAACCTACTAATGATAAAAACTGACACACTAACTAAACACAGAGGAAACTCGAATCTAAAATACAGATGAAACTTCAACCAATTTTTTGTTTACGAGAAGAAACACAGATGTCTGAATGAGGCCTTAGGCAACTTGTCCAAGAAGATCACGGAAGCATATAGCCATAAAGTAACACCGCTTTATTAGAGTAAACACAGAAACACAAACATGTATACAATCTTAAAAGGAGATGAATATCCAATAAAACACCACAAAGTACATATGCAATATGAAGATAATACGCCTGATACTGGCACTATAAAAATCACCTGGGAAGTATCACAGAACTAATTGATCCAGGGTATAGCTGCAAATACACCCATATTACAACAGTGTTGGGCCCATATGGTATAGTTAAATAGGTCTCCACCCATAAATGAGTGAACAGGGCTCATACAATTCAAACAGTAGCAGGAGCAATACTAAATTCAAACCAGTAAAAAGAGCAACCCATGTTTCAATCTATAATATAATGGTACAAAAGTGACATCATAATGAAATCATAGTGAAATGAGCTGCTACTGCAGTCAAAAAATGACACATAAATGGTTAATAATAGCAGCATTACCAAGCAGTGGAATAAAATTACTACATGTGCAAAGCAAGAGTAACCAAAGTGGACTCCATGAGGGTCCTACATAGAACGGCTCCCATTCTCTGAATGAATACTGTCAACCCAGTGAGACAAATAGTGAATGAAGCATACGACCTTGAGGTGTTGTAATCCCCGAAGCGCGTTTTGCATGATCTTCGTCCTGGAGGGTAAGTGAGTATGGTTATGTGACCACCATGACCTTATATAAGAAGCCCCTGATAAAAATGTCCCTTGCACATGTGTACTGTCAAAGCCACAGCTCCCAGCGTGTGATGTCACATCTGGTCGCGCCGCCCAGCCATTCCCCCATCCAGCGCATCATGGAGAGGAGGCGGCCGGAGTGTGCCTGGAGGGACGCATAACCAGGACAACAATCAATGCTATGCTGACGTCACCCCAGTTCGCACCTCCCCAGCCGCCCAGCCACTCCCCAATCCAGTGCGTCATGGTGGGGAGGCAGCTAGAGTGCGCCAGGAAGGGCGCATAACCAGGGCGACGTTCAACGCTATGTTGCGTCATCCTAATAGTCAGGTTGCACATCCTTCCAGCATCTCAGCCCATAGTAAGCATGACTTCCCATGTGTGTTACCGGAGCCAGAACTCCCAACATACGACGTTAACCCAGGAAGCACCACCCGGCCGCTCAGTCACTCCACCACCAGACACATCATGGTGAGGAGGCGGCTAGAGCATACCAGAAAAGACGCATTCTCGGGGCGACGCACAACACCGTGCCATATCGTCACAGACAGCCAGGTGGCAGCCCCATCCGGCGTGTCAGGACACAAAGGCCAATCTGGCAAAATCTGCGAACATATGTAGCACAGGGTTTTCAGGAGGGGCTGGAAGGATGCTAGTGGTTACACCAATCAAAGGGAAATTGGTACAGGGGCGCAAATGGCCAAAACGGTCAATAAAAATGTGCTGAACATAGTTCAACATAGATATGTGTTGCAGCTTAAAGATGTACCAACGTTCTATAAAGGATGTTACCCTACAGAATACGAGTGGCTGCAGAGATATAATACCACAACACAAAGTATATATTAAATTTGAAAAGGGACACACTATAAATCTATCAGGAACATACATAAAGGGAAAGAATAGGGATGCACATGTGACTGCAGCTACCATAGGAGGCGACCCATAATCAGTAAGGACACCTTTTTAACCCACCAGTTTACATATCAGATAACGATATCAAACAAATATGAGAACCCCAACTGGTGGATTCTTGCATTTTCAACAGCACTAAAATGTGCCAGTTGGTACTGTTATCCCAAAAACTTGCATCGGGTCACATCCAGAGGCAGCACTCTTTATTCATAAACAGATGTTAAGTTGATTGTAGAAGTCATCATGTTCTGGGTCCGCTACATAGATGACATTCTTATGATTTGGCAGGGCACAGAGCAGGACCTTCTCACTTTTTTGATATACTTAACGATAACTCAATCAATGTCAGACTGACGTGCAAGCACAGCCAGACTGACATTGACTTTTTGGACATCAAGATTGTTAAGGGTGCCAATAGAATTCTCCATACTGATTGTAACGGGGTCTTCCAAGCTGGGGTACCTCTTTCAGTACCACCCCGTGTTTTCGGCGGTCCGCTCTGCGTTGGCTGGAGTCTGAATGAAGGATGCTGGCTGGAATTCCTCTGAGTGCATGGGCGCATATAAAAGATCACTGCTTCTCCATGTATTTCCAGTCTGACAACACTTTACTCACAGGACACAGAATATATCACTCAGATACAGAGGGCCGGCCAATAGACAAGCGTCAGGCCAGACATGCATTACAAAAGCAGCAGGTGGCCGGAGCCTGCGTATGTTAACTGTGGGAATTACAAAGGTAGGGGGAGGGCAGACACTGCTGATACATTAGGGACATGCATCTCACATGGAACCTATTGTATATACATATAACTGCACAACATATTCTAGGTGCTGAGTGGTTCTGTAACACGGCTCCCCCTTTTCAGCGACGCAATCGGCATACACAGTCTGATCCTCAACGGATCGGTTTAGGGATGACCGAAGTTTATGGGGTTGGTACAAGTTCCGTTTGTCGACTTAGTCCATCGGTGTTACCGTTTTGTTTGCCGGGTCTGTAGTGGATGGTGAAGTCCAGAGGTTGTAGGGCTAAACTCCACCGCAGCAATCTGGCGTTGTCTCCGGAGACCCGATTAAGCCAGACTAGGGGATTATGGTCCATTAGGAGGGAAAACTGTCGTCCATACAAATATGGTTGCAACTTCTTGAGTGCCCATACTACCGCCAGGCACTCCTTCTCGATGGCCGCATAGCTTACTTCACGGGGCAGTAGTTTCCGACTCAGGTAAGCTACTGGGTGTTCTTGGCCGTCCGGCCCGACTTGGCTCTGTACTGCCCCCAATCCAAACATAGAAGCGTCTGTGTGAACAAGGAAGCGTTTAGTTGGATCGGGTGCGGCCAATACAGGGGTATTGGTGAGGGCGTCCTTTAGTTGACGGAAGGCTTCCTCACACTCTGAGGTCCAGGTTACCTGGCGGGGTTGGTTCTTATGGGTCAGATCAGTGAGGAGCTTGGCTACGCTGCTGTAATTGGGGGACAAATTTCCTGTAATACCCTGCTGTTCCTAGAAACGCCATGACCTGGGTTTTAGTGCGTGGGATGGGCCATTTGGCTATGGCCTCAATCTTGGCTGGTTCTGCTCACTGTTTCCCACTTCCCACCCAATGCCCTAAATACTGAACCACTGCTTTGCCCACGTGACACTTGTCTGGGTTCAGGGTGATTCCGGCCTGGTGGATCTTGTCCAATACTGTCTCTAGGTGATTTAGATGCTCTTCCCATGTCGCACTGTAGATGGCGATGTCGTCCAGGTAGGCACAAGCATAGTCCTGGAGACCATCCAGAAGCCGGTCAGCCAGCCTTTGGAAGGTCGCCGGGGCATTCTTCATCCCGAATGGCATAACTCGAAACTGGAATAAGCCAAACGGGGTGACAAATGCCGACTTGGGAATAGCGTCAGGACTAAGGGGAATCTGCCAGTAGCCTTTGCATAGATCGATGGTGGTCAAATACTTTGCCCCCGCCAGCCGGTTTAACAACTCATCCACACGTGGCATGGGATATGCATCCGTCACTGTTTTCTCATTGAGCTTACGATAGTCTACACAAAACCGTGTAGTCCCATCCTTCTTGGGCACTAACTCTATGGGGGATGCCCAGGGACTATCTGACTCTTCAATGACCCCTAAACGCAGCATCTCTTGAATCTCTTGTCGCATCCCCTCTCATACAGACTCAGGGATGCGGAAGGGGTTTTGTCGCAGGGGGGTCTGATCCTGGGTCTCAACCTTGTGTTGTGCCAGGTGAGTGTACCCCAATCTCTCTGAAAACATCCTCTGTCGCAGCCTCAACAACGCCTCCGCCTGCTGTCTCTCTCGGGGGCCTAGGTCTTCGCCCAAGTGTACCTGGTCCCATGTTTTAGACTGAGTCCTTTCCCCTAAGACATCTGGCAAGGGAAGTCCGGCTAAATCCTCTGCTTCAGGTGCACAGATGTCCACTACCTCTTCAAGGCGCTCCCGGTAGGGCTTCAGCATATTCACGTGGAACATGCGGATAACCCTGGGGTCGTTACAATCGGCGACATTAAAGGTTGTGTCGGCTATTTTCCCCACTACCTGGTAGGGCCCCTGCCATGCAGCTTGAAACTTTTTCTGCTTAGTAGGCTCTAACATCAGGACCTTCTGTCCTATTTCCAAAGTGCGCTCTCTGGCCCTCCGATCGTACCATAAGCGCTGGCGCCGCTGTGTCGCCTGCAGGTTCTCACGTACAACCTGGGTCAGCTCCTGTAGGCGGTCCTGGAATTCCAGCACATAGGGTACAATAGGTACCCCTTCTATGAGGCCCTCCCCTTCCCAGTGTTCCAGCACTAAGTCTAGGGGTCCCCTTACCCGTCTCCCATATACCAGCTCGAATGGGGAGAACCCCGTGGATTCTTGGGGCACCTCCCGATAGGCAAACAGGAGGTGTGTCAAGAATTTCTCCCAGTCCCTCTAGGTCCTGGTAAAAGTCCCAATGAGCTGTTTTAATGTCCCGTTAAAGCATTCACACAACCCATTGGTTTGCGGGTGGTATGGGGCGCTTCTAATGGACTTTACGCCGCACAGCTTCCACAGTTGGTTGGTCACCTCTGCAGTAAACTGGGTACCCTGCTCCGAGATAATCTCCCGGGGAAATCCAACACGTGAGAAAACCTGGAGCAGGGCGGCCGCCACCGTCTCTGCCAGTATGTTAGGTAACGCAACCGCCTCTGGATACCGTGTGGCATAATCTACCACTGTCAATATATACTTTTTCCCGGACGGACTGGGTTTGGCTAACGGCCCTATCAGATCGACCGCTACTCGGCTAAATGGTTCCTCCACAATGGGGAGGGGGCGTAATCTGGCCTTGCATCGATCCCCCTCTTGCCAATGCGCTGACAACTGTCACAGGTCTGGCAGTACTGATGAACATCATAGGTTACCCCCGGCCAAAAGAAGTTTTGTGTCAGACAATGCCTGGTGCGACTGACGCCGAAGTGCCCGGCCAAGGGTATATCATGAGAGATTCGCAGTAACTCCTGCCTATACGTCTTGGGAACTACCAGCTGTTGTTTTATAGTGGGGCTCATCCCTGTGTGGTGCTGCTCTGTGATCCGGTAGAGGAGTCCCTGCTTCCATACAAACTGTTCCCCTTCCAGTACTCCTCTCCCCTCGTGTGCCTTCCCACGATATCCCTCTAATGAAGGATCCTCAAGTAACTCCCTCTTAAATTCATCTGGGGTGGCCCAAGAAATGTGTCTGGCTATGGGAATACGTGTAGGGCTGGAATGTCTTACCTGGGCCTCTGAGTGTGATTCCGCCTCCGCAGCTCGAGCTTGTCTCCGGGTGGTCACAGGATATGTCTCAGCTAGAGGGGCCACCGAGAATGCAGACAACATGGGCCCCAAGTCATTTCCCAGCAAGACATCTGCAGGCAAATCCTCCATCAAGCCGACCTCAACAAGGCCATCCCCGACTCCCCAGTTCAGGTGAATCCTGGCTGTTATGATTGAGTCACCGTAGGAGGCAAAAACAGAAATGCTAGCTAAGTCCAAAAAACCAGAGAGGTTGGCAGCTATCGGATTGCAGACCCCTGATCCTATCCACAACAACTAACAGTAGCCGTGGGGGGTTCCTACGATGCCCTAGACCCCTCGATCACAGCCGGAGAATTAAATAGGCCTAAAGAAAGAAATGGGAAATCTAAACTGCCCCAGAGCAGACCCCAAAGCAATAGGCAGCCCCCAACATATAATGACGGTGAAGCAAGATGAAAACACTAACACAGACAGAAAGATAGACTGAGCAAAGACGGGGCCCAAGCTAACTAGATAGGAAAGGACAGGAAGGCTGCTGTCTGCAATCCGTGAAAAACCCTATGAAAATAAGAGCCAACAGACTGACAGTGAAAAAGGCCCTGAAGACGCTAGGCTTCAAAAAAGCTATGTCAGTACTCAGGAATATTCTCAAGACAGAGCAGCAGGCAAAAGGAAATTCAGCTCACCCCAGCAGGGAATGGCAGAATCCAGAAAAGCAAGAAAAACAAAAATGAAACACTAATGCTAACAGGCAAAGCAGAAAACTTAGCTTTAGAGGAGCAGGAATCAGACTGGTGTCCTAGAAGTCCACAGAGAAATCACCCGCAGGGCAGAAGGGCGTCGGCAGCCTTATATCCAGTCCGTGACTCCACTCAGCCAGTCATCCTCAATAGGCTCAGGTGCCTGATAATCAGGCTCATTACCTTCCTTTACCAGAATAGGGAGTTCACCAGACCTCAGTGACGAAGGGGAAAATGAACTCACAACAGTACCTCCCCCTTGAGGAGGGGTCACCGAACCCTCAACCACGCCACCAGGGCGATCAGGGTGAGCCCGATGAAAGGCACGCACCAATCTTTTGGCATGAATATCAGAGGCAGAGACCCAGGAATTATCCTCCTGACCATAACCCTTCCACTTAACCAAATACTGGAGTCTCCGTCTAGCCAGACGGGAATCCAGTATTTTCTCTACCTCATATTCCATGTTACCTTCAACCAATACAGGGACTGGAGGTGCCACCCCAGGAACAACTGTTCAACAAACCTCTTCAACAAGGACTTATGGAACACATTATGGATTTTAAATGTGACAGGAAGAGCCAAACGAAAAGAGACCGGATTAATAATCTCCAAAATCTTGTAAGGTCCAATAAATCTAGGCTTAAACTTAGGAGAAGCCACCTTCATAGCAATATTTTTTGATGATAACCACACCATATCACCAATCTTAAACTGGGGACCAATGGTCCTATGTCGATTGGAAAACCGCTGGGCCTTTTCCTGGGAGAGAGATAACTTATCCACCACTTGGTCCCAGATCTGGTGCATTCTCTCCACCACAGTGTCAACACCTGGGCAGGCAGAAGGCTCCACCTGCCCTGAAGAAAATCGAGGATGAAACCCAAAGTTGCAAAAAAAAGGTGACATCAAAGTGGCAGAACTAGCTCTATTATTTAAAGCAAATTCGGCCAAGGGCAAAGATGAAACCCAATCATCCTGATCAGCGGAAATAAAACATCTCAAATACGACTCCAAGGTCTGGTTTGTTCTCTCTGTCTGCCCATTGGTCTGAGGGTGAAAAACAGAGGAGAAGGACAACTGAATTCCCAGCTTGGAACAGAAAGTCCTCCAAAATCTAGACACAAACTGAACTCCTCTGTCAGATACAATGTTCTCAGGAATCCCGTGTTAGCGAACCACCTGTTGCAAAAACAGGGGCACCAACTCAGAGGAAGATGGCAACTTAGGGAGTGGTACAAGATGAACCATCTTAGAGAACCTATCACAAATCACCCAAATAACAGTCATTCTTTGAGAGACTGGCATATCAGAGATGAAATCCATTGAAATATGGGTCCATGGCCTCCTGGGGACCGGCAAAGGCATCAACAACCCACTAGAGCGAGAACAAGATTTAGACCGGGAGGAAGTCCCACAGGACTGCACAAAATTCCTGACATCATGAGACAAGGTGGGCCACCAAAAAGAGCGACTCACCAGATCTCTAGTACCAAAAATACCTGGATGACCAGCCAATGCAGAGCAATGAACTTCAGACATCACTCTCTTCTTCCACTGGTCAGGAACATACAACTTTCCACTGGGACAACGCTCAGGTTTGTCCTCTTGGAACTATTGCAGAGCAAGTCTCAAATCGGGCGAGATGGCAGAAAGAACTACCCCTTCGCCTAAGATGGTAGCAGGCTTGGTCACCACAGGAGAATCAGCAAAGAAACTCCTAGAGAGGGCGTCTGCCTTGACATTCTTAGTTCCAGGAAGAAAAGAGACCACAAAATCAAAACGTGTAAAAAACAAGGCCCACCTAGCCTGTCTAGGGTTCAAGCGTTTTGCCGACTCTAGGTAAATCAAATTCTTGTGGTCAGTGAGGACCACAACTTGATGTTTAGCTCCCTCCAACCAATGTCTCCACTCCTCAAATGCCCATTTCATGGCCAACAGTTCCCGATTCCCCACATCATAGTTACGTTCAGATGGAGAGAACTTTCGGGAAAAGAAAGCACAGGGATTCATTTTAGATGTTACAGGATCCTTTTGGGACAAAACAGCTCCGGCACCAATCTCAGAAGCATCCACCTCTACCTAGAACGGGAGTGAGACATCAGGTTGCCGCAAAACCGGGGCGGAGGTAAATCTTCGCTTCAGCTCCTGAAAGGAAGCAACAGCCTCCGGAGACCAATTCAACACATCCGCACCCTTCTTAGTCAGATCAGTCAATGGCTTGGCAATACTAGAAAATTTTGCTATAAATTTCCGATAAAAATTAGCAAAACCCAAAAACTTCTGGAGGGCCTTCAACGAAGTGGGCTGAACCCAATCATAAATTGCCTGTACCTTGGCCAGGTCCATTTCAATAGTTGACGGAGACAAAATAAATCCCAAAAATGAAATCCTCTGTACTCCAAAAAGGCATTTCGATCCTTTGCAATACAGGGATTTCTCTCTCAAGATCCGGAACACAGTCCGAATATGTTCCACATGAGAATCCCAATCCTTGGAGAAGATCAAAATATCATCCAGATAGATAATCAAAAATTTATCGACAAAGTCTCGGAAAATATCGTTCATGAAGCACTGGAAGACAGAAGGGGCATTAGTGAGCCCAAAAGGCATCACCAGGTACTCAAAATGTCCCTCCGGAGTATTAAACGCCGTCTTCCATTCATCCCCCTGCTTAATGCGGATAAGATTATACGCCCCCTGAGGTCAAGCTTGGTAAACCAGCAAGCACCTCTAACTCTAGAGAATAGATCCGAAATCAGGGGTAACGGATACTGATATTTAATAGTAATTTTATTGAGGGCACAATAATCAATACAAGGCCTTAGAGAACCATCCTTTTTGGCCACAAAAAAAACCCCGGCACCTAAGGGTGAAGAGGATGGTCTAATATGACCCTTCTCCAACGCCTCCTTAATATAGGACCGCATAGCCTCGTGCTCGGGTACAGATAAATTGAAGAGCCGACCCTTGGGAAATTTACACCCCGGGCTCAGTTCAATTGCACAGTCATAACTCCTATGAGGAGGCAAGGACGCAGACTCATTCTCACTAAATATATCATAAAAGTCCGCCAAATAGTCAGAAACATCATGCGACTGAGGAGAGGTGGAAAAAACCGGAGCCTCACTAAAGGCACACCGACAACCCCAACTCACCACAGACACAGATTTCCAATCTAAAACTGGATTATGTATTTGCAACCAGGGAAACCCCAGAACAACGGCATCATGCAGACCATGCAACACCAAAAATCTGCAGTTTTCTTGATGGTCTGGGGCGACCCGCATGACCACCTGGGTCCAAAACTGAGGTTTATTTTTTGCCAAAGGAGTAGCATCAATCCCCCTCAAAGGGATAGGCGTCTGCAGAGGTGTCATCAGAAATCCACAACGTTTAGCAAAATCCAAGTCCATTAGGTTTAGCGCTGCTCCCGAATCCACAAAAGCCTTGGCGGAAAATGTGGACAGGGAGCAGATCAGAGTAATTGCCAGAAGAAACTTAGGTTGAACACCACCAACAGAAAACGTGTGTGCAAAGCGTTTCTCTCGTTTAGGACAAATAGAAATAATATGCGAGGCATCTCCACAGAAAAAACACAGCTTATTACGCCTTCTGAACTCCTGACGTTGCGCCTTAGACAAAACTCTATCACATTGCATAGGTTCAGACGTCTGTTCAACCGGTGGCAACACCTCTCGTGCAATCCTGCGTTCACGTAAACGCCGATCAACCTGAATGGCTAATGACATAGAATCGTCCAGACCAGAGGGAACAGGAAATGCCACCATAGTATCTTTTACGGCTTCTGACAAACCGTTCCGAAAGAGAGCAGCCAAGGCATTATCATTCCAGGTAGTAAGGACCACCCACTTTCGGAACTTTTGACAGTACAACTCTGCAGAATCTCGACCCTGGTTCAATGCCAACAGGGTCTTTTCAGCCTGATCAATAGCATTAGGTTCGTCATACAACAACCCCAAAGCTTGAAAGAATGCGTTCACATTAGTCAGAATAGGATCATCTGGTTTCAAAGAAAACGCCCAATCCTGGGGATCGCCACGCAGCAAAGAGATGACAATTTTAACCTGCTGCGCGGAGCTCCCTGACGAATTAGGCTTCAAGGCAAAAAATAATTTACAATTATTTTTGAAACTCAAAAATTTAGATTGATCCCCAAAAAATACATCAGGTGTAGGGATCTTTGGTTCAACAGCATGCGAATGAGCAAGGTAGGCGGAAATTTCCCGCACTTCCGCAGTGAGCTGCTCCACACGATTAGACAATTGCTTTATCTCCATTGAGAGAAAAAAAAATTCCCCCTATGGCCTCAGAGATATAGAGGAAAGAATATACACACACCTATTTTTTTTTTTTTTCTTAAAACACAATTCTTTTCCTGCTATTGAGTACCCTAGGATCTGCGGTATGGCGGGTGATTCTGCTATGATTGAGTCACCGTAGGAGGCAAAAACAGAAATGCTAGCTAAGTCCAGAAAACCAGAGAGGTTGGCAGCTATCGGATTGCAGACCCCTGATCCTATCCACAACAACTAACAGTAGCCGTGGGGGGTTTCTACGATGCCCTAGACCCCTCGATCACATCCAGAGAATTAAATAGGCCTAAAGAAAGAAAGGGGAAATCTAAACTGCCCCAGAGCAGACCCCAAAGCAATAGGCAGCCCCCAACATATAATGACGGTGAAGCAAGATGAAAACACTAACACAGACAGAAAGATAGACTGAGCAAAGACGGGGCCCAAGCTAACTAGATAGGAAAGGACAGGAAGGCTGCTGTCTGCAATCCGTGAAAAACCCTATGAAAATAAGAGCCAACAGACTGACAGTGAAAAAGGCCCTGAAGACGCTAGGCTTCAAAAAAGCTATGTCAGTACTCAGGAATATTCTGAAGACAGAGCAGCAGGCAAAAGGAGATTCAGCTCACCCCAGCAGGGAATGGCAGAATCCAGAAAAGCAAGAAAAACAAAAATAAAACACTAATGCTAACAGGCAAAGCAGAAAACTTAGCTTTAGAGGAGCAGGAATCAGACTGGTGTCCTAGAAGTCCACAGAGAAATCACCTGCAGGGCAGAAGGGCGTCGGCAGCCTTATATCCAGTCCGTGACTCCACTCAGCCAGTCATCCTCATTAGGCTCAGGTGCCTGATAATCAGGCTCATTACCTTCCTTTACCAGAATAGGGAGTTCACCAGACCTCAGTGACGAAGGGGAAAATGAACTCACAACACCTGGCAGTGGGTAGTCGATGTATGGCTCCCCCTGCTACACGGACTGCCACTGTCCGGTCCATCTTCTCTTGGTCCCGGACGAGATGAGGCTTCACAAGGGTCAAAGTTGCCCCGGAATCTCTTTGTCCCTGCATACGTTTCCCATTAACCCACACGACCTGTCGATGCTGTTGTCGATTATCTGCCTGGGCAGCCTGCACAGGGTCTACTTCATCCAGCACTTCCTCCATCTCTTCCACCCCTTGGTTAATCGTAGCCCCCAATGCCGGGTCAGATTTGCCTTGGTAGCAGTGTACAGCAGTCCGGCTGAAAGTAGCTGTTCCCGCCTTTGGCCACTGGGTATGCTGAGTCCGGTTGGGGCATTGTCTTTGCAGGTGGCCCAGCTGACGACAGGTGTGGCATCGCGCCCCAGGGGGACTGTGGTGGGCTGGGTTTCTATCTGGTCCCCCTACAATCTTCGATGGTTTGGGGCCGTCCAGGTCCATGGGCGGGCCCCTAGTGACCACCTTTGATCCGGACAACTGCGGCCTCCTGGTATCATGATGTTCATCGGCCAGACTAGCGGCTTCCTCAAGAGTCGTTGACCGCCTGCCCCGAAGCCATTCCTGTGTCTCGGGGTTTAGTCCATTAAAGAATCATTCTAACAGGAAGAGCTGGAGGACGTCCTCCTTAGTGGTTGCTTGGCTCCCTTGTACCCACTGTAGCAGTGACTGCCGTAATTTACAGGCCCATTCAGCGTGGGTATCGGTTATGCGTTTTATAAGTCCGCGGAACTTTTGGCGGTAGGCCTCTGGTGTCAGCGCATACCGGGCCAAGATCACTTCTTTGATCCACTCATAGTCCATACAGTCCTCATCAGGTACCGTGCGATAGGCGTCCGCTGCCCGGCTTGTCAGCTTGCTGGCCAGAATCTGAACCCGTTCCTCCGGCTTTACTTGATGAAGGGCACACTGCCGCTCAAAGTCCTGCAGAAAGCCATCAATGTCTTCCTCTGCCTCCCCCAACTGTCGGAAGGCATTGTACTGGATCTTTTTGTGGTTTACTGTTGAAGGTACCTGGTCGAAGGCCAGAGCTCCCCCTGCTCGCTGACTCTCCTATCTCTGCTCTGCCATCTCCATCTTGGCCAGCTCCACTTTGGTCCGCTCTGCCATTTCCATCTTGGCTAGCTCTATCCTGGTCCGCTCGGCCATCTTTTCCTTCAGATCAGTACGCACATTAGCCATCACTTCTCATATGATCTCTACTGCAGGGTTTGGGCCATAGAATGCCAGTCTGTTCTTTACCTCCCTCAGGAATTGGGTCTCCTCCACATTCACATTGGGGGGCGCTGCACTGTCGTGTTCCATGATGGCTGCTATCAAATCCGCTTTTGTTTTGTTGCTGGCGATCAACCCTCGGGCTTCCACCAGGTCTTTTAATGTAGTCCTCTTTAACTTCTGGTAATTATTTTCCATTCATTCCTTTCCTCCTGTAGAAGGGGTATCAAATCTTGCTGTCTGCCACCAGTGTAACGGGGTCTTCCAAGCTGGGGTACCTCTTTCAGTACCACCCCGTGTTTTCGGAGGTCTGCTCTGCGTTGGCTGGAGTCTGAATGAAGGACGCTGGCTGGAATTCCTCTGAGTGCATGGGCGCATATAAAAGATCACTGCTTCTCCATGTATTTCCAGTCTGACAACACTTTACTCACAGGAAACAGAATATATCACACAGATACAGAGGGCCGGCCAATAGACAAGCGTCAGGCCAGACATGCATTACAAAAGCAGCAGGTGGCCGGAGCCTGCGTATGTTTACTGTGGGAATTACAAAGGTAGGGGGAGGGCGGACACTGCTGATACATTAGGGACATGCATCTCACGTGGAACCTATTATATATACATATAACTGCGCAACATATTCTGGGTGCTGAGTGGTTCTGTAACACTGATGTATTCCGGAAGGAAACAGCGGTAAATTCTATTCTGCACTCTACATCCTCACACCCTAAACCTTTGGTGGAAGGAATCCCGACAGGCCAGTTCCTTAGGGCAAAACGGATATGCTCGAATGATGTGGCTTTTCAGGGACAGGTTGAAAACCTCACACAGAGATTTCTATCTAGGGGATATTCCAGACGGTGTACAAAGAAAGGAATGAATAGAGCAAAACAAGCAAAATGGGTGGATCTACTTACACCAAGGAAAAAATCTAGGGGGGGCATATAAAGTAAGATTCATTTCGACCTTTAATGATAGATGGCATGAGGTGAAAAGAGCACTTGAAAAATATTGGCCGATTCTGATGCCAGACAAAACTTTGGAGAACTTTGATCCCAAGTATCCCTCTATTACATATAAGAAACTGGGTCTGAGCAGAAAAAGTAAATTAATGTGCATGCAAAATGTAATTGCATATGAACACATGACCTTTACACAGAGAAAACCAAAAGCAAAACACAAAACAAATATCCTGGAATAAAAAAGTAAAAAAATATATTGCAAAAATTGCATGAAGGTAGTAATAATAGTAATAATACGGGTATTTAGTTAACATAATTTTGATCAAAATAATGTAGAAGCCATCCCGCCACGTCACAAGGGTTGCCGTGACGTGGCAGGATGGCTTCTACATTATTTTGATCAAAATTATGTTAACTAAATACCCTTATTATTACTATTATTACTACCTTCATGCAATTTTTGCAATATATTTTTTTACTTTTTTATTCCAGGATATTTGTTTTGTGTTTTGCTTTTGGTTTTCTCTGTGTAAAGGTCATGTGTTCATATGCAATTACATTTTGCATGCACATTAATTTACTTTTTCTGCTCAGACCCAGTTTCTCATTTGTTTCATTGTGCATTCTGTGCATATAAGGGTGTGACCGCCCTGTTTCTGAGTTGGAAAATCCATCCTGTCTGGCCTATACTATTACTGGTGGCTCAGTCCCTCTGTCCTTGTTCACATTTATGTCACTTGACAAGTGGAAAGGTTTTAAATACAAGAGTTAGGACTGTCCCACAAGGGTTGCCGTGACGTGGCGGGATGGCTTCTACATTATTTTGATCAAAATTATGTTAACTAAATACCCTTATTATTACTATTATTACTACCTTCATGCAATTTTTGCAATATATTTTTTTACTTTTTTATTCCAGGATATTTGTTTTGTGTTTTGCTTTTGGTTTTCTCTGTGTAAAGGTCATGTGTTCATATGCAATTACATTTTGCATGCACATTAATTTACTTTTTCTGCTCAGACCCAGTTTCTCATTTGTTTCATTGTGCATTCTGTGCATATAAGGGTGTGACCGCCCTGTTTCTGAGTTGGAAAATCCATTCTGTCTGGCCTATACTATTACTGGTGGTTCAGTCCCTCTGTCCTTGTTCACATTTACGTCACTTGACAAGTGGAAAGGTTTTAAATACAAGAGTTAGGACTGTCCCACAAGGGTTGCCGTGACGTGGCGGGATGGCTTCTACATTATTTTGATCAAAATTATGTTAACTAAATACCCTTATTATTACTATTATTACTACCTTCATGCAATTTTTGCAATATATTTTTTTACTTTTTTATTCCAGGATATTTGTTTTGTGTTTTGCTTTTGGTTTTCTCTGTGTAAAGGTCATGTGTTCATATGCAATTACATTTTGCATGCACATTAATTTACTTTTTCTGCTCAGACCCAGTTTCTCATTTGTTTCATTGTGCATTCTGTGCATATAAGGGTGTGACCGCCCTGTTTCTGAGTTGGAAAATCCATCCTGTCTGGCCTATACTATTACTGGTGGTTCAGTCCCTCTGTCCTTGTTCACATTTACGTCACTTGACAAGTGGAAAGGTTTTAAATACAAGATTTAGGACTGTCCCACAAGGGCTGCCGTGACGTGGCGGGATGGCTTCTACATTATTTTGATCAAAATTATGTTAACTAAATACCCTTATTATTACTATTATTACTACCTTCATGCAATTTTTGCAATATATTTTTTTTACTTTTTTATTCCAGGATATTTGTTTTGTGTTTTGCTTTTGGTTTTCTCTGTGTAAAGGTCATGTGTTCATATGCAATTACATTTTGCATGCACATTAATTTACTTTTTCTGCTCAGACCCAGTTTCTCATTTGTTTCATTGTGCATTCTGTGCATATAAGGGTGTGACCGCCCTGTTTCTGAGTTGGAAAATCCATCCTGTCTGGCCTATACTATTACTGGTGGTTCAGTCCCTCTGTCCTTGTTCACATTTACGTCACTTGACAAGTGGAAAGGTTTTAAATACAAGAGTTAGGACTGTCCCACAAGGGTTGCCGTGACGTGGCGGGATGGCTTCTACATTATTTTGATCAAAATTATGTTAACTAAATACCCTTATTATTACTATTATTACTACCTTCATGCAATTTTTGCAATATTTTTTTACTTTTTTATTCCAGGATATTTGTTTTGTGTTTTGCTTTTGGTTTTCTCTATTACATATAGAAGGTCCAACAATTTCAGGGATAGACTGGTGCATAGCTATCATGGAGGCCTAAAACCTGAAAAAGCATTTGGATCAAAAGGCCAAAAATGGGGATTTTTTTCCCTGCAAAGAATGCATGTTGTGCCCTAATATGATACAGGCATCCACCTTCTCCTCAAGTGATGGCAGTAAAACATATGATATCACTCAACATATCACGTGTAACTCAATTGGGGTGGTTTACCATGCCACATGCCCGTGTATGAAAATATACGTTGGCATGACCTCCAGACCTTTAAAGGTTAGAGTGAGGGAGCATTACAGAGATATAAAAAATGATTCTGAAACTGATGATGGTACTGTTCTTAAATCAATTCCCAAGTATTTCAAGATGTATCATGATAGTGACCCAAAATTATTAAAAGTCATGGGTATAGATAAGGTCTTTATTTACCAATGGGGAGGTAATTGGAAATGGAAACTGGCCCAACTTGAAGCTGAGTGGATATATAAGTTGAGAACTGTGCAACCTAGGGCACATAATGAGTAGAGTTGTACGAAACGGGTCGAAAAATTTCAAAAGTCGCCGACTTTTGGCAAAGTCGGGTTTCATGAAACAAAACCCGACCCTAGGATGAGGTCGGCCACGAGGTCGGCGACTTACGCGCCAAAGTCGCGTTTCAAAAGTTTGTTTTGCGCTCTTTTTCAGCCAATCAGGATCCACGGACACTGTGGGCAACGTGATGACATAGGCAGGGGTCACCACCATCTTTCAGAAGGGCATGCAAGTGATTGGCTTGCTTTGGTGGGCGTCACAGGGGTTATAAAAGGGCGTGCACGCCGACCGCCATCTTACTTCTGCCGATCTTAGCATAGGGAGAGGTTGCTGCTCCTGATTCTGTAGGGAGAGCGTTAGGCAGGGAAGAAGAAAAAAAAACTGCTTCTGCTGCTAGCGATTTTGCCTGTACAACACACCAATCACTGTGTGTGCAGTGCAAGGGGAGGCTATATTGTGGTGGATCAGCGGTGTTGGTTGTTAGGCTGCCTTCTAAGGCTTCCTGACAGCTGCATTGCTGTTTACCCACTGCTCTGCAAACTGCTTTTTTAAAAGCAATCCTAATTTTTTTTTTGTCCTGCTGAGGTACTGAGCGTGCATTTTTTCACACCATACAGCGGTGTGCGCTCCTCACACAGTACCGTGCAACGGCTGTTATCACGGCCACAGTGAAGCTATCTGTGTGTCACTGTGGAAGGATAAGTGGAGGACTTGTTCCGATCTTACAGACCTACACTCTAGGGAGATTCCTATTCTGCCCAATTCTACATACACCTTGTAGTTGGTGATACACTAGCCAATTTCTGCCTGTGACACAGCGCTCTGATATTCAGTGGGCCTCACACAATCCAAAAGTGTCCAGTGTCCACTAGTGTGTGCAGAAATTCAAAATCTCCCTTATCCTGTAGTCACTTTTTTCACACCTGTGCCATCGAGCCTGTGACATAGCGCTCTGATATTCAGTGGGCCTCACACAATCCAAAAGTGTCCAGTGTCCACTAGTGTGTGCAGAAATTCAAAATCTCCCTTATCCTGTAGTCACTTTTTTCACACCTGTGCCACCGAGCCTGTGACATAGCGCTCTGATATTCAGTGGGCCTCACACAATCCAAAAGTGTCCAGTGTCCACTAGTGTGTGCAGAAATTCAAAATCTCCCTTATCCTGTAGTCACTTTTTTCACACCTGTGCCATCGAGCCTGTGACATAGCGCTCTGATATTCAGTGGGCCTCACACAATCCAAAAGTGTCCAGTGTCCACTAGTGTGTGCAGAAATTCAAAATCTATGTGATCCTGTAGTCACTTTTTTCACACCTGTGCCATCGAGCCTGTGACATAGCGCTCTGATATTCAGTGGGCCTCACACAATCCAAAAGTGTCCAGTGTCCACTAGTGTGTGCAGAAATTCAAAATCTCCCTTATCCTGTAGTCACTTTTTTCACAGCTGTGCCATCGAGCCTGTGATATAGCGATCTGATATTCAGTGGGCCTCACACAATCCAAAAGTGTCCAGTGTCCACTAGTGTGTGCAGAAATTCAAAATCTCCCTTATCCTGTAGTCACTTTTTTCACACCTGTGCCATCAAGCCTGTGACATAGCGCTCTGATATTCAGTGGGCCTCACACAATCCAAAAGTGTCCAGTGTCCACTAGTGTGTGCAGAAATTCAAAATCTCCCTTATCCTGTAGTCACTTTTTTCACACCTGTGCCATCGAGCCTGTGACATAGTGCTCTGATATTCAGTGGGCCTCACACAATCCAAAAGTGTCCAGTGTCCACTAGTGTGTGCAGAAATTCAAAATCTCTGTGATCCTGTAGTCACTTTTTTCACACCTGTGCCATCGAGCCTGTGACATAGCGCTCTGATATTCAGTGGGCCTCACACAATCCAAAATTGTCCAGTGTCCACTAGTGTGTGCAGAAATTCAAAATCTCCCTTATCCTGTAGTCACTTTTTTCACACCTGTGCCATCAAGCCTGTGACATAGCGCTCTGATATTCAGTGGGCCTCACACAATCCAAAAGTGTCCAGTGTCCACTAGTGTGTGCAGAAATTCAAAATCTCCCTTATCCTGTAGTCACTTTTTTCACACCTGTGCCATCGAGCCTGTGACATAGTGCTCTGATATTCAGTGGGCCTCACACAATCCAAAAGTGTCCAGTGTCCACTAGTGTGTGCAGAAATTCAAAATCTCTGTGATCCTGTAGTCACTTTTTTCACACCTGTGCCATCGAGCCTGTGACATAGCGCTCTGATATTCAGTGGGCCTCACACAATCCAAAATTGTCCAGTGTCCACTAGTGTGTGCAGAAATTCAAAATCTCCCTTATCCTGTAGTCACTTTTTTCACACCTGTGCCATCGAGCCTGTGACATAGCGCTCTGATATTCAGTGGGCCTCACACAATCCAAAAGTGTCCAGTGTCCACTAGTGTGTGCAGAAATTCAAAATCTCCCTTATCCTGTAGTCACTTTTTTCACACCTGTGCCATCGAGCCTGTGACATAGCGCTCTGATATTCAGTGGGCCTCACACAATCCAAAAGTGTCCAGTGTCCACTAGTGTGTGCAGAAATTCAAATCTCCCTTATCCTGTAGTCACTTTTTTCACACCTGTGCCATCGAGCCTGTGACATAGCGCTCTGATATTCAGTGGGCCTCACACAATCCAAAAGTGTCCAGTGTCCACTAGTGTGTGCAGAAATTCAAAATCTCCCTTATCCTGTAGTCACTTTTTTCACACCTGTGCCATCGAGCCTGTGACGTAGCGCTCTGATATTCAGTGGGCCTCACACAATCCAAAAGTGTCCAGTGTCCACTAGTGTGTGCAGAAATTCAAAATCTCCCTTATCCTGTAGTCACTTTTTTCACACCTGTGCCATCGAGCCTGTGACATAGCGCTCTGATATTCAGTGGGCCTCACACAATCCAAAAGTGTCCAGTGTCCACTAGTGTGTGCAGAAATTCAAAATCTCCCTTATCCTGTAGTCACTTTTTTCACACCTGTGCCATCGAGCCTGTGACATAGCGCTCTGATATTCAGTGGGCCTCACACAATCCAAAAGTGTCCAGTGTCCACTAGTGTGTGCAGAAATTCAAAATCTCCCCTGTCCTATAGACACCTTGTACCTTGTTTTACATTACTATATAGCTTGTTGGATTTTGTCTACATTTCTACAAAAAATGAGGAAAGCTGGTGGAAGAGGCCGTGGAATTGGGCGGGGGTTGGCAGCTGGTAATGATGGTGTTGGTGGTGGATCTGATGGTAGTGGCAAGAGCAAAATAGGACCGAATGCAGGAGGTGTTGAGCCTGCGTCATCGTCTGGCTCCATAAGGCTTCGAAGGCTTAGTTTTCTAGGAGTTGGCAAACCGCTTTTAAAGCCAGAGCATCAGGAAAAAGTTTTGTCTTACATTGCTGACTCAGTCTCCAGCTCTATCGCCTCCTCTTCTGAAGTTGTAAAAAGTACAAGCACTGAGTCGTCATTGGAGGCTCATGTTCATGAACCACACCTTTCCTTGTGTCCTTCACCCCAACCAAGATTGAAGGATGACGCAGGCCATACTACTGATTACTCCATGGAGCTGTTTTCACATACCATGCCTGGATTATCAAGTGAAATGGTGAATTACCCAGGCCAAGATGAATCTGACATGGAGTGCACTGATGCACAGCCGCTGATAGATGATTCTGCTGGTTCATTCACTCAGAGCACTACATTGTCCTCGCAGTGTACAGAGCCAGATTCTGACCCAGATGAGACTCAGGTGCCCCTTCCCGCACACTATACCACCATACACAGTGACACAGAGGAAGGTGCACATGACATAGAAGAGGAGGTGATGGATAACCCAGTTGTTGACCCAGATTGGCATCCATTGGGGGAAGAGGGTGCTGCTTCCAATAGCTCAGATGAGGAGCATCCACAGCAGACATCGACATCGCAACAGCTGTTATCTGGCAGGCCCGGAGCACTCCAAAGACAGGTTCCAAAAATCAAAAGAGTTGCTGGACAGCTTGTCCAGAGGGTCAAAAGATCACAGCGTGCTAGGCCGCAAAATGTCTGCCAAAGTAGGAAGAGTGCAGTGTGGTACTTTTTTGAACAAAGTCCTCATGATCAGGCCAAGGTTATCTGTAAGAAGTGCGCAAAGACCTTTAGCCGAGGGAAAAATCTGAAAAATTTGAATACCAGTTGCATGCTTAGACATGTAACCACCATGCACTTGCAAGCGTGGACACAACATCAAACCTCAAGTGCCACATGTGCAACTGATCACAAAGAAGGTAGTCAGCAACGCTGCTTTGTTTCCCCCACTGTAAGCCCACCGGTTAGCACAGCAGCAAATGTTGAGGTGTCGTTGCAAAGCCACAGCAGTCAGGGAATCCCACTGTTATATCAACGAAATACTGAATCTAGGCCATAAGAAAGAACACCAACTCCATCACCATCATCAACCCTCTCTCAGTCCGCCCTGTCCACCGCTACTTCCACCATATGCAGCTCTCAAGTCCAGCTCACCCTCCCAGACACTATGAGTAGGTCAAGAAAGTACTCAGTCTCTCATCCGCGTACACTGGTTTTGAACGCCCACATTGCCAAACTAATCTCGTTTGAGATGATGCCCTATCGGTTGGTGGAAAGCGCAGCTTTCCGCGAACTCATGGCCTATGCAGTACCACGCTATGACCTACCCAGTCGCCACTTCTTCTCTCGCAAAGCCATCCCAGCCCTCCACCATCATGTAAAAGACCGCATTGTCCATGCACTCAAGCAGTCAGTGAGTGGAAAGGTGCACCTCACAACTGATGCATGGTCCAGTCGGCATGGCCAGGGCCGTTACGTGTCCATCACTGCGCACTGGGTTAGTGTGGTGGATGCATGGTCCACAGGGGACAGCGGTGGTGGGACAGTGTTGCCTAGCCCACGGTATAGGAAACAGTTGGCTGTAGGCGTTTGACCCTCCTCCTCCTCCAGAAGCGAAAGCTCGTCCACAGAGCGCAGTCATACGAGCACTCCATCTGCAGCTGCCACTGTTGCACACGAGGTGTCCCCCTATCGAGCAGCTAGTGGAAAGTGTCAGCAGGCTGTGTTGCAGATGATGTGTTTGGGCGACAGACACGCCGCCGAGGTGCTGGCCGAGTACTTGAAGCGACAAACTGAGTCATGGCTGGGCAGTGTACATCTTGAGGCAGGCAAGGTAGTTAGTGATAACGGCCGTAATTTTGTGGCAGCCATAGCCCTTTCAAAACTCAGCCACATACCTTGCTTGGCTCACACCTTGAACTTGGTGGTGCAGTGCTTCCTCAAAAATTATCCGGAGTTAACAGCCCTGCTCCAGAAGGTGCGAAGACTGTGCGCGCACATCCGCCGGTCACCTGTACACTCCGTTCGTATGCAGAAGCTGCAGCGATTGCTCCACCTTCCCAACCACCGCCTCATTATCTACATTGCAACAAGGTGGAACTCCACCCTGCACATGGTGGAGCGGCTGTGCGAGCAGAGGCAGGCCATAATGCATTTGTGGGAGGATACACGGCCAGGCACTTTGAGAGCAGACATGGAGTTGACAGGTGTGCAGTGGTCGAAGCTGAAAGACCTCTGTAAAGTCCTTCAGTGTTTTGAGGAATGCACACGGCTGGTAAGCGCAGACGACGCCATCCTAAGCATGAGCATCCCACTTATGCGTCTGCTCATGCAAACTTTGACGCACCTTAAGGAGCAGGCGTCTGCAGCCAATGTTGATGAGGAGGAAGAGGAGGAGGGAATCCTTGATGACATTCAGCCATTGTTTGCTCAGGGACCTCTCCTGGACGAGGTGGAGGAAGAAGAAGAGGAGGAGGATGATGATGGGGATGATTACTTAGGGGAGGAGGATGCATCTCGTGGGGCAAGTGAAAATGTTGGCGTGGCAAGGTCTGGTACAGGGTTTGTGCGTGACTGGAGGGATGTGGATTTGCCAGAAAGTGTTCCTCCAACCTGCACTCGCAGTGCATCATTGACACCGGGAACATTGGCCCACATGTCAGACTATGCCTTGCAGATTGTAAAAAGGGACCCCCGCATTGCCAAAATGATGAACGATGACGACTACTGGTTGGCCAGCATCCTGGATCCACGCTATAAAGGCAAATGACAAAACATCATGCCACAGGAGAACCTTGACCTAAAATTGGCTAATAAACAAGCAACTCTGGTAAATTGGTTGCTTGAGGCATTCCCAGCACACAGCAGCGGTGATGGTTCTCACACGAGCTGTACGGGCCAGGGGCAGCTTGGCAGAGGTGTTCATGGTGCACACAGCAGAAGTGGCGTTGGAGACAGGGGTTTCATGACAATGTTGTGGACTGATTTTTCAAGTACCGCTCACACAACTGGTAATACTGCATCGATGGAAAGTGACAAGAGACAGCAGTTGTCAACTATGGTTACAAACTACTTTTCCTCCCATATCGATGTTCTCCCACACAGGTCATTTCCCTTTGACTATTGGGCCGCTAAACTGGACACCTGGCCTGAATTGGCCCAATATGCCTTACAGGAGCTCGCTTGCCCAGCTGCAAGTGTGCTATCGGAAAGAGTCTTCAGTGCAGCTGGATCAATCCTGACAGAAAAAAGGACCCGTCTGTCAACCCAAAATGTGGATGATCTAACCTTCATTAAAATGAACCATGCATGGGTTTCCAAGGATTTTGTCCCACCTTCCCCTGATGACACATAGGGTGACAGAAAAATGGCTTGCTTTGGTCCACCTCTTCCTGGGACTTGACCTATTTCGCCTTTTGCATCAGCTGAATGTCCAACATCAACATATGCCACTTTCTAAAACTCCCTAACTGTGCTGCCTCCCCCCCCATGGCCGGGGTCACCACCTAGCGCACGACACCGTGCGAGTGCCGTTGCCCTGGACAGGTGGGTAGGCCGACTCTTGGGCGCGGGCACTGGCACAGGGTCCCTCATAGTGCAATCAAGTGTCTCTGACGGTGGTGGTGCACACCCGCCGTCAGACACATCGCCGTACTATGAGGGGCCCAGTGCCAGTACCGACGCCCACGAGTGGGCCCCCCTTGCTTGGGCAGGGCCCCAGCATTTGCAATCTTTACCTCTCCCTGCTCCTCTGCTGTGTAGTCTGGGCCGTCAAATCCATACTGTGCCTGACACCGTCTGAGCCTGCCTCCTGATGTATAGACTTATATTTTGAATGTGTACGCTATCCATACATGTTATCCGGGGATACGGTACCCTTTCTCACCTTTGTGCAATCACGTGCAAGCCATACTGGGCCTAACACCGTCTGAGCCTGCCTCCTGATATATAGACATATATTTTGAATGTGTACGCTATCCATACATGTTATCCGGGGATACGGTACCCTTTCTCACCTTTGTGCAATCACGTGCAATCCATACTGGGCCTAACACCGTCTGAGCCTGCCTTCTGATGTATAGACATATATTTTGAATGTGTACGCTATCCATACATGTTATCCGGGGATACGGTACCCTTTCTCACCTTTGTGAAATCACGTGCAATCCATACTGGGCCTAACACCGTCTGAGCCTGCCTCCTGATGTATAGACATATATTTTGAATGTGTACGCTATCCATACATGTTATCCGGGGATACGGTACCCTTTCTCACCTTTGTGCAATCACGTGCAATCCATACTGGGCCTAACACCGTCTGAGCCTGCCTTCTGATGTATAGACATATATTTTGAATGTGTACGCTATCCATACATGTTATCCGGGGATACGGTACCCTTTCTCACCTTTGTGAAATCACGTGCAATCCATACTGGGCCTAACACCGTCTGAGCCTGCCTCCTGATGTATAGACATATATTTTGAATGTGTACGCTATCCATACATGTTATCCGGGGATACGGTACTGTCATGGTATGCCTAGGTTACTTTAGGCAAAAACCCCGGGACCCCTGCGATGTCCCTCAGACTAGGGGAACCCTGTCTGTCCCTCTACCCAGGGTTTACACTGAAGGTGTGCCTGCCTGAGCCTCCACCCTGTCCCTGTCTCCTGTCCAGCCCTAAGCTGAACCCACCTCCCTCCACCCAGTGAGGGGACCAGACACCAGACCCCACAAATACGTATGGACAGGGGTAAAAGAAACACCACACAGTTAATACACAAGGGAATACAATAATGTGCAAGGGCAACCAAATATATATATAACAGATTGGAGAAAGAACCACTGAGGGATATACTGCACCAGATATCAGACGCTCCAACACCACCACTGCTGACCGGTATTGCTAGCACTAGGCTAAAGCTATAGTCGGCGACGCCCATAGTCAGGACGAACTATTTAAAGACCAAGGACGTGGCCCAGCCCTCAGCCAGCATGACAACCTGGTTAACCCTATCCCGACTGGAACAGAATACCCAACAGGGTATTACCACTGTCTGCCGGACACCCTGGTGTGAACAGTGTCCGACATGACAGTACCCTGCCTTCTACGAGGGACCTCCGGAACCTCACCATGTCGAGGACCTGGCTTCTCCGGATGGCGACGATGGAACTTAGTAACCAGTCGATCAGCATGAATGTCAGAGGCCGGCACCCATGTCCTCTCCTCAGGACCATAGCCACGCCAGTGGACCAGGTACTGTAGAGTGCGACGCACAACCCTAGAGTCCACCACTTTGGACACCTCAAATTCCAACGCGCCATCCACCAAGACGGGAGGTGGTGGCCCGGGGGAACCATCCACCAAACCCACGACCTTCTTTAGCAATGCTTTGTGAAATACATTATGAATCTTATACACAGCCGGCAACTCCAAACGAAATGCCACGGGGTTGATCACTGCGGAGATTCTAAATGGGCCAATGAACCTGGGACCCAACTTAAGTGACGGTATCTTGAGCTTAATCACACCCAATCACCCACACACAGGTCCGGACCTGGCACACGTCTGCAGTCAGCCACCCGTTTGTACCTGGAACCCACCTTCAACAAGCGCTGCTTGACTCTCCTCCAAACAGACGACAATTGAGCTCCCAACTGGTCCTCCTCAGGGACGCCAACTGAGCACCCCTGACGCAAGGTACAAAATTGAGGATGTTGACCATACACACAAAAAAAAGGAGATTCCCCAGACGATTCCTGGCAATGGTTGTTTATTGCGAATTCTGCCAGAGGAAGAAACGCTGACCACTCTTCCTGATTGTCGGAAATAAAGCAGCGCAAGTATTGCTCCAGGTTTTGGTTCATCCGCTCAGTCTGTCCATTCGACTGAGGGTGGAAAGCCGATGAATGAGATAATTTGATTCCAAGGCGAGAACAAAAAGCTCTCCAAAACTTTGCCACAAACTGCGTACCTCGATCAGACACAATGTCAGACGGGACACCATGAAGTCTGACCACCTCGCGAATAAATATCTGAGCAAGAGTCTTAGCATTGGGCAAAGACGGTAAAGCAACGAAATGTGACATTTTGGAGAACCTATCAACAATTACCAAAATGACCGAGTTCCCTGCCGAGGCGGGCAAGTCAGTAATACAATCCATGGAAATCTCAGTCCATGGCTTACTGGGCACCCCTAGAGGCTGCAAGCTACCAGCGGGACGGGAACGAGGAGTCTTGGCCCGTGCGCACGTGGTACAGGCAGCCACATATGAGGCCACATCCTGCCGGATTTTAGGCCACCAAAAATGACGCGATACCAGTTCCAGAGTGCTCTTAACCCCTGGATGACCTGCCAGTACCGTGTCGTGATGTTCGCCCAACACTCTAGAGCTTAGATGTAGCGGCACAAAAGATTTATTAGCAGGCAACCCCGGCGGTACCACCTCCTGAGCCTCCGCAATCTCTGCCTCAATCTCTGTCGTGATGGCAGATACCACCACACCCTTTTGGAGAATAGGCACCGGCTCTTCACATAGCTCTCCACCAGGAAAACACCTGGATAAAGCGTCTGCCTTAACATTCTTCGACCCAGGTCGATAGGTAACAATGAAGTTGAACCGGGTGAAGAATAATGCCCAGCGAGCCTGTCTGGAGGACAGGCGCTTAGCAGATTCTAAATAAAGCAAATTCTTATGGTCGGTTATCACAGTAATCTGATGAACAGCCCCCTCCAAGAAGTGTCGCCACTCCTCAAATGCCAATTTGATAGCCAATAATTCCCTGTTGCCAATATCATAATTACGCTCCGCAGGCGACAGCTTCTTGGAGAAGAAGGCACACGGATGCAACTTGGCCCAAGAAGGGCCCTGAGACAGTACAGCCCCCACTCCAACCTCCGACGCATCCACCTCCACGACAAACGGTAAGGAGACATCGGGCTGCACCAGAATGGGCGCTGAGGCAAAACTATTCTTGAGGAATTCAAACGCCTGTACCGCAGGCTCAGACCAGTCAGAAAAGTCGGTACCCTTCTTAGTCATGTCAGTCAGTGGTTTGGCAATCATAGAGAAGTTCTTAATAAATTTCCTATAGTAATTGGAGAAGCCAAGAAATCGCTGAAGCGCCTTAAGATTATCAGGCCGATCCCAATGTAGTACCGCCTGCACCTTTGCGGTGTCCATCTTAAAACCTGAGGCGGAGATTATATAACCCAAGAACGGTAGCTCCTGTACGAAAAACACACATTTTTCAAGCTTGACATAGAGCCTGTTCTCTCTGAGCAACTGCAGAACCTGTCTAACATGCTCTATATGTGTATCATGGTCGCGAGAGAAAATGAGGATGTCGTCTAGATAAATTATAACGAACCTCCCCAACAGCTGAGAGAAGACATCATTAATGAAGTGTTGAAAGACCGCCGGTGCCATAGTCAACCCAAACGGCATTACCAAACTCTCAAAGTGACCCTCAGGGGTATTGAACGCCGTCTTCCACTCATCCCCCTGACGGACTCTTATAAGATTGTACGCCCCCCTGAGGTCCAGTTTGGAGAACCACCTGGCACCAACCACTTGGTTGAATAAATCGGGTATAAGTGGCATAGGGTAAGGATCACGGACCGTAATCTGGTTGAGTTCTCTGAAATCCAGACACGGGCGTAAACCGCCATCCTTCTTTTTAACAAAGAAGAAGCCAGCAGCCAGAGGAGAAGAAGAAGGTCTAATATGACCCTTGATCAGGCTATCCGCAATGTATTCCTTGAGAGCTAGCCTCTCGGGACCTGAGATATTAAACATTCTAGCTTTAGGTAACTTGGCCCCTGGTTTCAACCTAATAGCACAGTCATAGGGGCGATGCGGTGGTAGTTCTGAACAACCCTTCTCAGAAAATACATCCGCATAGTCCAGCAACGGCTCCGGGATACTGGGGGTCAAAGCGGAAATACATGTAGCCAGGCACTTCTCCTGACACTCCCTGCTCCACTGAATTATGTCATGGGTCTTCCAATCAATAACAGGATTATGCATTGACAACCATGGAAAGCCCAGAACCATCTGAGCCGGTAAGTTACTAAGCACCTTACAAGTTACCCGCTCTGAGTGTAATACTCCAATGTGGAGTTGTATATCCAACACACACTCTGTAATCTCCCCTTGAGACAACGGGGAAGCATTGATGGTAACCACCCGGATGGGGTTCGGCAATTTCTCCACCGGAAATCCCGCTGTATGCGCGAACTTCTCATCAATGAGATTGGCAGCTGAGCCACTATCAACAAACACTGTAATAGAGAGCATTTGCCCCCCAAGTGCTACCCTAGCAGGGAGCATACACTGGGAAACCATGACGGAGGATACACAAAGGCTCAGACTAGACTCCTCCAAACCCTCTGAGCCTATCAGTTTTCCGCCGGTGCACCCTTCTTAGGTACCAGGGGGCAAGCGTTAATAAAATGTCCTCCTTTGCCACAA
Source organism: Dendrobates tinctorius (assembly GCF_039654945.1). Classification (NCBI taxonomy): domain Eukaryota; kingdom Metazoa; phylum Chordata; class Amphibia; order Anura; family Dendrobatidae; genus Dendrobates; species Dendrobates tinctorius. The sequence goes on along the minus strand of NW_027361704.1, from coordinate 40,386,664 downwards.
AAAAAACAGAGCCCCTGCCTTCTGTGCCAAGGACGTTTAGGCTTGTTACTCGGTGACTGTGCTATACCAGCGATCTGCATGGGTTCCACGGATTCACCCGCGGCAACCTCTCGGACCACTCCCCCACCTCCCGGAGGCAACGAAACCAGCGCCCCCTGACAGAGACGTCGGTCTATGCGTACTACAAGTGCCATCGCAGCCTCCAGAGAGGCGGGAGTCTCGTACATTAGGAGAGTCTGTTTAACCCTTCCAGAAACCCCATGCAAAAATTGACTTCTAAGCGCAGGGTCATTCCACTGCGTGTCCACCGCCCAGTGCCGGAATTCCGTGCAGTAATCCTCAGCTGGTCGATCACCCTGTAGCAGTGAGCGTATCTTAGACTCTGCTAAGTTTAATCTATCCGGATCATCATAGATCAAACCCAGAGCAGAGAAAAAAAAATCTACAGATTAAAATGCCGGTGAGTCTGAAGGGAGTGAAAAGGCCCAGGCCTGTGGGTCACCACTCAGCAAAGAAATCACCAAGCCCACGCGTTGAGCCTCATTACCTGAGGAATGTGGACGCATACGGAAATACAATTTGCATGACTCACGAAACACCGTGAACTTACCACGATCACCAGCAAATCGTTCAGGAAGGGGAAACTTGGGCTCAGCTGCCCTGGCTGCAGCCTCAGCAGGTACTGCAGGAGCTGACAGGCCTTGTTGTTGGACCGCCCCCCTGAGTTCAGTGACCTGTATGGATAGAGCCTCCAGCGGCTTGGTTAGGGAAAGTATAGGATCCATAGTAAGTAACCCCTATATTCCCTATCTATACCTCTTCTTCTTTTTTTTTTTTTTCTCTCACTTTATTATTTGGGCCGACTATAATGTCATGGTATGCCTAGGTTACTTTAGGCAAAAACCCCGGGACCCCTGCGATGTCCCTCAGACTAGGGGAACCCTGTCTGTCCCTCTACCCAGGGTTTACACTGAAGGTGTGCCTGCCTGAGCCTCCACCCTGTCCCTGTCTCCTGTCCAGCCCTAAGCTGAACCCACCTCCCTCCACCCAGTGAGGGGACCAGACACCAGACCCCACAAATACGTATGGACAGGGGTAAAAGAAACACCACACAGTTAATACACAAGGGAATACAATAATGTGCAAGGGCAACCAAATATATATATAACAGATTGGAGAAAGAACCACTGAGGGATATACTGCACCAGATATCAGACGCTCCAACACCACCACTGCTGACCGGTATTGCTAGCACTAGGCTAAAGCTATAGTCGGCGACGCCCATAGTCAGGACGAACTATTTAAAGACCAAGGACGTGGCCCAGCCCTCAGCCAGCATGACAACCTGGTTAACCCTATCCCGACTGGAACAGAATACCCAACAGGGTATTACCACTGTCTGCTGGACACCCTGGTGTGAACAGTGTCCGACATGACAGGTACCCTTTCTCACCTTTGTGCAATCACGTGCAAGCCATACTGGGCCTAATACCGTCTGAGCCTGCCTCCTGATGTATAGACATATATTTTGAATGTGTACGCTATCCATACATGTTATCCGGGGATACGGTACCCTTTCTCACCTTTGTGCAATCACGTGCAAGCCATACTGGGCCTAACACCGTCTGAGCCTGCCTCCTGATGTATAGACATATATTTTGAATGTGTACGCTATCCATACATGTTATCCGGGGATACGGTACCCTTTCTCACCTTTGTGCAATCACGTGTAATCCATACTGGGCGTGAGAACGGCTGGCGAGCTGTTAAGCAAGCTACAGCACCTGTGGTTTGCACACGTAAGTTTTTCATTTTTTCAGGAATGACGGTTAGGCCTAATTCCGGAACTGCGGTTGACCTGCACTTACTGGGAAATCATCGTTCGTGGGTAATAATTGTAATCAGTGATCCCCATCACTAACGTTGTTCAGCGGGTTATCTGCACCTGTAAGCGACAAACGCTGGCCTTTTCAGTGTAGCGCACATGCAGCCACGGACATGTAAGGGCATGACACACCAGTTATTGGCCAATCTCATATGCCAGAGCCTCACGTGTCCCTCTAGTAAGCCGGACTCGGACCGCGGGGCATGACGGAGTCTCGTTCGTTAACGGAATTAAGCTTGCAATGTGTGCATCTTTTCTGTAGCTGGCATGGTTGAGGTTTCCCAGGTGGAGTCGAATTTAGTCGTAGGCTCCACTCCTGGTGGTGCCCTTCTGGACATTCCTTTAAGGTTCAGCTTTGCAACCATACTGCCCACGTAAAACAAACACTTTGCCTTCATGAACGCTGTTTGGAGGGTCATGACTCGTGGGAATAACGCCGCCCAATCAGTTAACCTGCTAGAGAGATCCTTCGTTGCTCCCAAGCATGACATCACACTCCCTAGGAGGAAGGTAATGCCACTGTGGCGACTGTACTCCTGGGGGCGACACAAGTGCACTGATGCCCAGCCACTGCTCGATGAATCTGCTGGTACATTGACCCAGACCACTATATTCCCCTCGCACGCTACACGGCCTGAATCTGACCCTGATGAAACTCAGGTTACCCTTCCCATACACAGTTCCATCTTACACGGTGACAAAGAGGAAGCTGCAGATGAAAGTGCAGGTTCGGCCCACCCGCCATCAGACACACCACCGTACTATCAGGGGCCCTGTGCCAGTGCCGTCGCCAACAAGTGGGCCCCCCCTGCTTGCTCAGGATCACAGCACTTGCAAGGTTGAAATACTGTGCAGTGAGATGGAAGATGGGGACGACGAGGAGTCCAGACTAGTACAGGGATTCCCTAGCGAGGAGACTTATTTGATTGTTTTCAATGTTGGGACAGCAATTTTTGGGGAGCACTATACCCTGGAGAATGATAGATTGGGCCCACCATACACTGGAACATTCCAAAGGTGGACATCAGACACTGGAGCAGCATTTACAGGGCCCATTATACACTAGAGCATTAGAAATGGGGCCCATTATGTTTGGAGCATTATTTGGGCCCATAAGACAGTGGAGCTTCATCCATGGGGACCAACATATACTGTAGCATTATGTGGCGCTCATCATATACTGTTTCAAACATTATATGGGACCAATGATTCTGTATGGAGAAATAGATGGGCCTCGTCATGAGATGTAAAAAGTGAAGTATTTTTCATTGTACTATACCGCTATTTCTCTGCCGTATCGGAGCATGATGAGTTGTGGTATGTGTTAAAGGGGCGCTCTTTCGCCCAGGGCACATGAAAACCTGGAGCCAGCCCTACCTCCCCACAACTTTAGCCAAATAACCCCCATTTTTCAGTGCGTAACTTGTATTATGAAGTTAATTAAGGTTGACAAGCTTAAGTAAGAAGAATTGATGCTTTTGGCATTCAAATGGGCACTGTAGGTGTGTTTCCTGTCCTCTCACTGCCGACTTTTATTCCCCATTGACTTACATTGGGTTTCATGTTTCGGGACGACCCCGACTTTTCCCTATAATCGGCCGATCTTGCTCGACCCGACTTTTGGAAAAGTCGGGTTTCACGAAACGAAACTCGACCCTAAAAAACCAAAAGTCGCTCAACTCTAAAAATGAGGTCTTAAGCTTTGCCCCCTTCCTGTAAGTATTTTGTTGGTTATGTTTTTATGTTCAGATTCTTAATTTTATTCTTTTAGTTTTTAGTCTCTACTACCTTCTGGTGAACTTCCTTCGTACACTGTGACCGCTATTGAAGAGATGAGATATGATGTTATGGGTGCAATACATGAAGAATAGTGTTGAGCATTCCGATACTGCAAATATCGGGTATCGGCCGATATTCGCTGTATCGGAATTCCGATACCGAGTACCAATATTTTTTCAATATCGGATATCGGAATCGGAAGTTCCCATAATGCAAAGAGCCACTACTGTGGCTCTGATTGACTGCCGAAATGACGTCATCATGATGCGCCGTCTGTGCGCATCATGATGCGCCGTCAGTTCGGGCCTTGCGGGGGGGTCTATGCTGACTGCCCGCGGTTCTGTACCGGCCTGCCGGGGGTCTGTGCCGACTGCCCGGGGGTCTGTGCAGACTGCCGGGGGTCCGTACCGGCCTCCCGGGGGGCTGTACCGGCCTGCCGGGGGGCTGTGCCGACTGCCCGGGGGTCTGTACCGGCCTGCTGGGGGGCTGTGCCGGCCTGCCGGGGGGCTGAGCCGACTGTCCGGGGGTCTGTGCAGGCTGCGGGGGTCTGTGCAGGCATCGTCCGATGAGACTACAAGTCCCATCGGGCAATGCCTGCTACCATGACGGTGATTGACACATTAGCCAATGATGGGACAGTAGTAGTCCCATCATCCGGCCTATGTGTTGAATGTATAAAAAAAAAAAAAATACATACTACATACATACTACATGCTACATACATACTACATACTACATACATGCTACATACATACTACATGCATGCAACATACATACATACATACTATATATACCATATGCATGCAACATGCATACTACATATATATCACATATATACTACATGCATGCAACATACATACAACATATATACTACATGCATGCAACATGCATACAACATATATACTACATGCATGCAACATACATATATGCTACATGAAACATGCATACTACATGCATGCAACATACATACAAACTACATATATACCACATGCATACTACATATATACCACATATATACTACATGCATGCAACATACATATATACTACATGCATGCAACATGCTTACTACATATATACAACATATATACTACATGCATACTACATATATACCACATGCATGCAACATACATACATACTACTAGTGTTGAGCATTCCGATACTGCAAATATCAGGTATCGGCCGATATTCGCTGTATCGGAATTCCGATACCGAGTACCGATATTTTTTCAATATCGGATATCGGAATCAGAAGTTCCCATAATGCAAAGAGCCACTACTGTGGCTCTGATTGGCTGCCGAAATGACATCATCATGATGCGCCGTCAGTTCGGGCCTTCCGGGGGGTCTACGCCGACTGCCCGGGGTTCTGTGCCGGCCTGCCGGTGGTCTGTGCCGACTGCCCGGGGGTCTGTGCCGACTGCCCGGGGGTCTGTGCCGTCCTGCCGGTGGTCTGTACCGACTGTCCGGGGGTCTGAGCGGACTGCCGGGGGTCTGTACCGGCCTGCCGGGGGGCTGTGCCGGCCTGCTGGTGGTCTGTACCGACTGGCCGGGGGTCTCTGCAGGCTGCGGGGGTCTGTACCGGCCTGCCGGGGGGCTGTGCCGGCCTGCCGGTGGTCTGTACCAACTGTCCGGGGGTCTGTGCAGGCTGCAGGGGTCTGTACCAGCCTGCCAGGGGGCTGTGCCAGCCTGCCGGTGGTCTGTACCGACTGTCCGGGGGTCTGAGCGGACTGCTGGGGGTCTGTACCGGCCTGCCGGGGGGCTGTGCCGGCCTGCCGGGGGGGCTGTGCCGACTGTCCGGGGGTCTGTGCAGGCTGCAGGGGTCTGTGCAGGCATCGTCCGATGGGACTACAAGTCCCATCGGGCAATGCCTGCTACCATGACGGTGATTGACACATTAGCCAATGATGGGACAGTAGTAGTCCCATCATCCGGCCTATGTGTTGAATGTACAAAAAAAAATACATACTACATGAGATTCAAGAGATTCAAAGAAGCTTTATTGGCAGGACTAAATACACATTAGTTTTGCCAAAGCAGGTGTACAGAAGGGAATAGGGATAGGGACTGTAGGGATGTTGGGAAGGGGCTGTAGGAAAGGTGGATGGGGCAGATCCAGGATGGGGCTATAGAAGTCCATGGCATAGGGAAGGTGGATGGGGGATTGGGGCATATCCAGGGTGGGGGCCATAGAAGTCCATGGCATATCATAGTTCTCTTTCTCGCAGTCTATGGCATTCGCTCACATATTGCGCTGCTATCTCCACTGCTCTCTCTTCTTCCCCCAGCAGGATGTATGTTTTCTCTTCCTCCTTCATGGTGGTGAAATCCGGGAAGAGATGTGAGAGTCTCCTGAAGTGAGCGTCCCTCACTGCTGAGTACTTGGAGCAGTGTAGCAGGAAGTGGGTCTCATCCTCCAGGGCCTCCTGGTCACAGTGTTGGCACAGTCTTTCCTCCCTGGGCTTGTAGCTCTGCCTGTGTCGGCCGTATTCGATGGCCAGACTGTGGGCACTGAGTCTATACCGGCTCAGGATCTTGCGGTCTTTGGGGTCCAAAGACTACATACATACTACATGCTACATACATACTACATACATGCTACATACATACTACATGCATGCAACATACATACTGCATATATACCACATGCATGCAACATGCATACTACATATATACCACATATATACTACATGCATGCAACATATATACAGCATATATGCTACATGCATGCAACATGCATACTACATATATACTACATGCATGCAACATACATACAGTACATACTACATATATACCACATGCATGCAACATGCATACTACATATATACCACATATATACTACATGCATGCAACATACATATATACTACATGCAACATACATACTACATATATACTACATGCATGCAACATACATACATACTACATATATACTACATGCATGCAACATGCATACTACATATATACCACATATATACTACATACATGCAACATACATACAACATATATACTACATGCATACTACATATATACTACATGCATGCTACATACATACATACTACATATATACCACAGGCATGCAACATACAAACTACATATATACCACATATATACTACATGCATACTACATATATACCACATGCATGCAACATACATATATACAACATATATACTACATGCAACATACATACTACATATATTACATGCATGCAACATACATACTACATATATACTACATGCATGCAACATGCATACTACATTTATACCACATATATACTACATGCATGCAACATACATATATACTACATGCAACATGCATACTACATATATACTACATGCATGCAACATACATACTACATACAGTGGGGAAAAAAAGTATTTAGTCAGTCAGCAATAGTGCAAGTTCCACCACTTAAAAAGATGAGAGGCGTCTGTAATTTACATCATAGGTAGACCTCAACTATGGGAGACAAACTGAGAAAAAAAAATCCAGAAAATCACATTGTCTGTTTTTTTTTCATTTTATTTGCATATTATGGTGGAAAATAAGTATTTGGTCAGAAACAAAATTTCATCTCAATACTTTGTGATATATCCTTTGTTGGCAATGACAGAGGTCAAACGTTTTCTGTAAGTCTTCACAAGGTTGCCACACACTGTTGTTGGTATGTTGGCCCATTCCTCCATGCAGATCTCCTCTAGAGCAGTGATGTTTTTGGCTTTTCGTTTGGCAACACGGACTTTCAACTCCCTCCAAAGGTTTTCTATAGGGTTGAGATCTGGAGACTGGCTAGGCCACTCCAGGACCTTGAAATGCTTCTTACGAAGCTACTCCTTCGTTGCCCTGGCGGTGTGCTTTGGATCATTGTCATGCTGAAAGACCCAGCCACGTTTCATCTTCAATGCCCTTGCAGATGGAAGGAGGTTTGCACTCAAAATCTCGCGATACATGGCCCCATTCATTCTTTCATGTACCCGGATCAGTCGTCCTGGCCCCTTTGCAGAGAAACAGCCCCAAAGCATGATGTTTCCACCACCATGCTTTACAGTAGGTATGGTGTTTGATGGATGCAACTCAGTATTCTTTTTCCTCCAAACACGACAAGTTGTGTTTCTACCAAACAGTTCCAGTTTGGTTTCATCAGACCATAGGACATTCTCCCAAAACTCCTCTGGATCATCCAAATGCTCTCTAGCAAACTTCAGACGGGCCCGGACATGTACAGGCTTAAGCAGTGGGACACGTCTGGCATTGCAGGATCTGAGTCCATGGTGGCGTAGTGTGTTACTTATGGTAGGCCTTGTTACATTGGTCCCAGCTCTCTGCAGTTCATTCACTAGGTCCCCCCGCGTGGTTCTGGGATTTTTGCTCACCGTTCTTGTGATCATTCTGACCCCACGGGGTGGGATTTTGCGTGGAGCACCAGATCGAGGGAGATTATCAGTGGTCTTGTATGTCTTCCATTTTCTAATTATTGCTCCCACAGTTGATTTCTTCACTCCAAGCTGGTTGGCTATTGCAGATTCAATCTTCCCAGCCTGGTGCAGGGCTACAATTTTGTTTCTGGTGTCCTTTGACAGCTCTTTGGTCTTCACCATAGTGGAGTTTGGAGTCAGACTGTTTGAGGGTGTGCACAGGTGTCTTTTTATACTGATAACAAGTTTAAACAGGTGCCATTACTACAGGTAATGAGTGGAGGAAAGAGGAGACTCTTAAAGAAGAAGTTACAGGTCTGTGAGAGCCAGAAATCTTGATTGCTTGTTTCTGACCAAATACTTATTTTCCACCATAATATGCAAATAAAATGAAAAAAAAACAGACAATGTGATTTTCTGGATTTTTTTTTCTCAGTTTGTCTCCCATAGTTGAGGTCTACCTATGATGTAAATTACAGACGCCTCTCATCTTTTTAAGTGGTGGAACTTGCACTATTGCTGACTGACTAAATACTTTTTTCCCCACTGTATATACCACATGCATGCAACATGCATACTACATATATACCACATATATACTACATGCATGCAACATACATACAACATATATACTACATGCATACTACATATATACAACATAAACTACATGCATGCAACATACATATATACAACATATATACTACATGCAACATACATACTACATATATACTACATGCATGCAACATACATATATACTACATATATACTACATGCATGCACCATGCATACTACATATATACCACATATATACTACATGCATGCAACATACATACATACAACATATATACTACATGCATGCAACATGCATACTACATATATACCACATATATACTACATGCATGCAACATACATATATACTACATGCAACATGCATACTACATATATACTATATGCATGCAACATACATACTACATATATATACCACATGCATGCAACATGCATACTACATATATACCACATATATACTACATGCATGCAACATACATATATACTACATATATACCACATATATACTACATGCATGCAACATACATATATAATACATATATACTACATGCAACATACATACTACATATATACCACATGCATGCGACATGCATACTACATATATACTACATGCATGCAACATACATATATACTACATGCATGCAACATACATACATACTACATATATACCACATACATGCATACTACATATATACTACATATATACTACATGCATGCAACATACATATATACTACATACAATACATTCATACAATACATACATATAGACATACAGTACATATAACATAGAGTACATACTCACCATCACTTGTCACTTTGATCTCCGAAGCCATTGTCATCTATGGAATAAATATTAAAATAACAAAGCACCAATATACTTACCCCTGATCCGCAGAAGTCCACGAGTGTCCCACGACGATCTTGCGTGGAGAACAGCAGCATCAGCTGATGCTACCGTTCTCTACGAGCTCCAGGAAACCAGTGTCGGGAGGTAGGTATCCTTCCGCCCTGTATTCCTCCGCCACTGTAAAAAAAAAAAGTCCCTAATCTCATTTTATGGCATTGCTGTGTGAGAAATTTCCCATTTAGTTATCACCTTTGCTTTATGGCAAGGTGCTCCATCATGTTGAAAAAGGCATTGTTGATCGCCAAACTGCTCTTGGACGGTTGGGAGCAGTTGCTCTTGGAGGACATTCTGGTACCATTCTTTATTCATGGCTGTGTTTTTAGGCAAGACTGAGAGAGAGCCCATTCCCTTGGCTGAGAAGCAACCCCACACATGAATGGTCTCAGGATGCTTGACACTTGGCATGAGACAAGACTGGTGGTAGCACTCACCTGGTCTTCTCCGAATAAGCCGTTTTCCAGATGTCCCAAACAATAGAAAAGGGGATTCATCAGAGAAAATGACTTTACCCCAGTCCTCAGCAGTCCACTCCCTGTACCTCTTGCAGAATATCAGTCTGTCCATGATGTTTTTTCTGGAGAGAAGTGGCTTCTTTGCTGCCCTCCTTGAGACCAGGCCTTGCTCCAAGAGTCTCCGCCTCACAGTGCGTGCAGATGCACTCACACCTGCCTGCTGCCATTCCTGAGCAAGCTCTGCACTGCTGGTAGCCCGATCCCGCAGCTGAAACACTTTTAAGAGACGGTCCTGGCGCTTGCTGGTCTTTCTTGGGCGCCCTGGAGCCTTTTTGGCAACAAGGGAACCTCTCTCCTTGAAGTTCTTGATGATGCGATAGATTGTTGACTGAGGTGCAATCTTTCTAGCTGCGATACTCTTCCCTGTTAGGCCATTTTTGTGCAGTGCAATGATGACTGCACGTGTTTCTTTAGAGATAACCATGGTTAACAGAAGAGAAACAATGATGCCAAGCACCAGCATCCTTTTAAAGTGTCCAGTGGTGTCATTCTTACTTAATCATGACAGATTGATTTCCAGCCCTGTCCTCATCAACACCCACACCTGTGTTAATGGAGCAATCACTGAAACGATGTTAGCTGGTCCTTTTAAGGCAGGGCTGCAATGATGTTGAAATGTGTTTTGGGGGATAAAGTTCATTTTCTAGGCAAATATTGACTTTGCAAGTAATTGCTGTTAAGCTGCTCACTCTTTATAACATTCTGGAGTATATGCAAATTGCCATTATAAAAAATGAAGCAGTAGACTTTGTAAAAATTAATATTTGTGTAATTCTCTAAACTTTTGGCCATGACTGTATGTTGTATGTATGTTGCATGCATGTAGTATATACAGTGGGGAAAGTATTTAGTCAGTCAGCAATAGTGCAAGTTCCACCACTTAAAAAGATGAGAGGCGTCTGTAATTTACATCATAGGTAGACCTCAACTATGGGAGACAAACTGAGAAAAAAAAATCCAGAAAATCACATTGTCTGTTTTTTTTTCATTTTATTTGCATATTATGGTGGAAAATAAGTATTTGGTCAGAAACAAGCAATCAAGATTTCTGGCTCTCACAGACCTGTAACTTCTTCTTTAAGAGTCTCCTCTTTCCTCCACTCATTACCTGTAGTAATGGCACCTGTTTAAACTTGTTATCAGTATAAAAAGACACCTGTGCACACTCTCAAACAGTCTGACTCCAAACTCCACTATGGTGAAGACCAAAGAGCTGTCAAAGGACACCAGAAACAAAATTGTAGCCCTGCACCAGGCTGGGAAGACTGAATCTGCAATAGCCAACCAGCTTGGAGTGAAGAAATCAACTGTGGGAGCAATAATTAGAAAATGGAAGACATACAAGACCACTGATAATCTCCCTCGATCTGGTGCTCCACGCAAAATCCCACCCCGTGGGGTCAGAATGATCACAAGAACGGTGAGCAAAAATCCCAGAACCACGCGGGGGGACCTAGTGAATGAACTGCAGAGAGCTGGGACCAATGTAACAAGGCCTACCATAAGTAACACACTACGCCACCATGGACTCAGATCCTGCAGTGCCAGACGTGTCCCACTGCTTAAGCCTGTACATGTCCGGGCCCGTCTGAAGTTTGCTAGAGAGCATTTGGATGATCCAGAGGAGTTTTGGGAGAATGTCCTATGGTCTGATGAAACCAAACTGGAACTGTTTGGTAGAAACACAACTTGTCGTGTTTGGAGGAAAAAGAATACTGAGTTGCATCCATCAAACACCATACCTACTGTAAAGCATGGTGGTGGAAACATCATGCTTTGGGGCTGTTTCTCTGCAAAGGGGCCAGGACGACTGATCCGGGTACATGAAAGAATGAATGGGGCCATGTATCGTGAGATTTTGAGTGCAAACCTCCTTCCATCAGCAAGGGCATTGAAGATGAACATGACAATGATCCAAAGCACACCGCCAGGGCAACGAAGGAGTGGCTTCGTAAGAAGCATTTCAAGGTCCTGGAGTGGCCTAGCCAGTCTCCAGATCTCAACCCTATAGAAAACCTTTGGAGGGAGTTGAAAGTCCGTGTTGCCAAGTGAAAAGCCCAAAACATCACTGCTCTAGAGGAGATCTGCATGGAGGAATGGGCCAACATACCAACAACAGTGTGTGGCAACCTTGTGAAGACTTACAGAAAACGTTTGACCTCTGTCATTGCCAACAAAGGATATATCACAAAGAATTGAGATGAAATTTTGTTTCTGACCAAATACTTATTTTCCACCATAATATGCAAATAAAATGAAAAAAAAACAGACAATGTGATTTTCTGGATTTTTTTTTCTCAGTTTGTCTCCCATAGTTGAGGTCTACCTATGATGTAAATTACAGACGCCTCTCATCTTTTTAAGTGGTGGAACTTGCACTATTGCTGACTGACTAAATACTTTTTTTCCCCACTGTATGTGGTATATATGTAGTATGCATGTTGCATGCATGTGGTATATATGTAGTATGTATGTATGTTGCATGCATGTAGTATGTATGTAGCATGTATGTAGTATGCATGTAGTATGTATGTAGTATGTATATATTTTTTTTTTTTTTTTTTTTTTTACATTCAACACATAGGCCGGATGATGGGACTACTACTGTCCCATCATTGGCTAATGTGTCAATCACAGTCATGGTAGCAGGCATCGCCCGAAGGGACTTGTAGTCCCATCGGACGATGCCTGCACAGACCCCCGCAGCCTGCACAGACCCCCGGACAGTCGGCACAGCCCCCCCGGGAGGCCGGCACAGCCCCCCGGCAGGCCGGTACAGACCCCCGGCAGTCCGCTCAGACCCCCGGACAGTCGGTACAGACCACCGGCAGGACGGCACAGCCCCCCGGCAGGCCGGTACAGACCCCCGCAGCCTGCACAGACCCCCAGACAGTCAGTACAGACAACCGGCAGGCCGGCACAGCCCCCCGGCAGGCTGGTACAAACCCCCGGCAGTCCGCTCAGACCCCCGGACAGTCAGTACAGACCACCGGCAGTCCGCTCAGACCCCCGGACAGTCGGTACAGACCACCGGCAGGACGGCACAGCCCCCCGGCAGGCCGGTACAGACCCCCGCAGCCTGCACAGACCCCCAGACAGTCAGTACAGACAACCGGCAGGCCGGCACAGCCCCCCGGCAGGCTGGTACAAACCCCCGGCAGTCCGCTCAGACCCCCGGACAGTCGGTACAGACCACCGGCAGGCCGGCACAGCCCCACGGGAGGCCGGTACAGACCCCGCAGCCTGCACAGACCCCCGGACAGTCGGCACAGACCCCCGGCAGGTCAGCACAGCCCCTCGGCAGGCCGGTACAGCCCCCCGGCAGTCTGCTCAGACCCCCGGACAGTCTGTACAGACCACCGGCAGGCCGGCACAGCCCCCCGGCAGGCCGGTACAGACCCCTGCAGCCTGCACAGACCCCTGGACAGTCGGTACAGACCACCGGCAGGCCGGCACAGCCCCCGGCAGGCCGGTACAGACCCCCAGCAGTCCGCACAGACCCCCGGGCAGTCAGCACAGACCCCCGGGCAGTCGGCACAGACCCCCAGCAGGCCGGTACAGAGCCCCGGGCAGTCGGCACAGACCCCCGGCAGGCCGGTACAGACTCCCGGGCAGTCGGCATAGACCCCCCGGAAGGCCCGAACAGACCGCGCATCATGATGACGTTATTTTGGCAGCCAATCAGAGCCACAGCAGTGGCTCTTTGCATTATGGGAACTTCCGATTCCGATATCCGATATTGAAAAAATATCGGTACTCGGTATCGGAATTCCGATACAGCGAATATCGGCCGATACCAGATATTTGCAGTATCGGAATGCTCAACACTAGTAGTATGTATGTATGTTGCATGCATGTAGTATATATGTAGTATATATGTAGTACGCATGTTGCATGTAGTATATATGTAGTATATATGTATGTTGCATGCATGTAGTATATATGTGGTATATATGTAGTATGCATGTTGCATGCATGTGGTATATATGTAGTATGTATGTATGTTACATGCATGTAGTATATATGTAGTATGCATGTTGCATGTAGTATATATGTTTTATATATGCATGTTGCATGCATGTGGTATATATGTTGTATGTATGTATGTTGCATGCATGTAGTATATATGTAGTATGCATGTTGCATGCATGTGTGTTGTGAGTTCATTTTTCCCTTCACCATTGAGGTCTGATGAACTCCCTTCTCTGGTGAAGGAAGGTAGTGAGACTGATTACCAAACACCTGGGCAGCTAGATGATAACTGGGTGGCTGGAATTGAGGACTGGATATAAGGCTGCCGACGCCCTTCTTCCTGGCTGGTGATTTTCCTGCTGGATTCTTGGAGACCAGTCTGATTCCTGCGTCTCAAAGCTAAGTTTTTCTGCTCTGCTTTGTACTCTTCAGTTTTGTTTTGCCTTGTTTTTTGGGAGTTCTGCCATCCCCGGCCGGGGGTGAGCTGAATTCCATTTTTGTCTCTGATCTGTTGATCTTTTGCTCTGTCTTCAGAATATACCTGAGTGCTGATATAAAAGAACAAAACCGTTGGCACAACCCTGAGAATTGTAGGTGGTGCCCAAGTAGGATCCCAATCCGTGAACTAAATATATATAAACTTGGCACACACCAAAGGTTTCTGATGCAGAAAGGTGATTTTTAATTATACAACAGTACATACATACACAGACGTTTCGGTCTAGGACCTTCATCAATGTACGATAAATTGTACTGTGAGATTCTTAGTGACTGGGCTTTGTGAGATAGACCAATCCTGTGAGGAGGCACATGAAGCCGTCCCACTGCGTGGTGGTTTGTGGAGTGTGGACGCAGTATCCGCCGCGAATCCCAAGTCACTAAGAATCTCACAGTACAATATATCGTACATTGATGAAGGTCCTAGACCGAAACGTCTGTGTATGTATGTACTGTTGTATAATTAAAAATCACCTTTCTGCATCAGAAACCTTTGGTGTGTGCCAAGTTTATATATATATAAATGAGTGCTGATATAGTCTTTTGAAGCCTAGCGACTTCAGGGCCTGTTTTTCCTATCAGTTGGTTGGCTCATTTTGATAAGGTTTTTGCGGATGGCAGACAGCAGCTTTCCTATCCTGTCCTATGTAGTTAGCTTGGGCCCCATCATTTGCTCAACCTATCTTTCTATCTGTGTTAGTGTTTTCATCTTGCTTCACCGTCATTATATGTTGGGGGCTGCCTATTACTTTGGGGTCTGCTCTGGGGCAGTTTAGTTTTTCCCTTTTCTGTCTTTAGACTATGTAGCTCTCCGGCTGTGATCGAGGGGTCTAGGGCACCGTAGGAACCCCCCACGGCTACTGCTAGTTGTTGTGGATAGGTTCAGGGGTCTGCAATCCGATAGCTGCCAACCTCTCTGTTTTTTCTGGACTTAGCTGGTATTTTGTTTTTTCCTCCTTCGGTGACTCATCATAACACATGTGGTATATATGTAGTATATATGTAGTATGCATGTTGCATGCATGTAGTATATATGTAGTATGTATGTAGCATGTATGTAGTATGTATGTAGTATGGTTTTTTTTTTGTACATTCAACACATTAGCCGGATGATGGGACTACTACTGTCCCATCATTGGCTAATGTGTCAATCACCATCATGGTAGCAGGCATCGCCTGATGGGACTTGTAGTCCCATCGGACGATCCTGCACAGACCCCCGCAGCCTGCACAGACCACCGGCAGGCCAGCACAGCCCCCCGGCAGGCCGGTACAGACCCCCGGCAGTCCGCACAGACCCCCGGGCGGTCGGCACAGACCCCCAGAAGGTCCGTACACCCCCCCGAGAGGGTGTACAAGGACAGAAAAGGGTTTTTCTTATTCTGATACCGGAAGTCCCATAGACTTGAATGGGACTTCCGGTATCGGAATCTGCGATACCCGATACTTTTTTCGTATCGGGCCGATACCATCCGATCCGATATTTTAGGGTATCGGATGGTATCGCTCAACACTAAAGATGACTTCTACAATCAACTTAGCATCTGTTTATGAATAAAGAGTGCTGCCTCTGGAAGTGACCCGATGCAAGAACCAACTGTGATGTTTTAGTGCTGTTGAAAATGCAAGAATCCACCAGTTGGGGTTCTCATATTTGTTTGATATCGTTATCTGATATGTAAACTGGTGGCAGGTTAAAAAGGTGTCCTTACTGATTATGTATCAGGCGTATTATCTTCATATTGCATATGCACTTTGTGGTGTTTTATTGGATATTCATCTCCTTTTAAGATTGTATACATGTTTGTGTTTCGGTGTTTACTCTAATAAAGCGGTGTTACTTTATGGCTATATGCTTCCGTGATCTTCTTGGATGATATTCGTGTTGGAAGTGCCATTTGTCTAGGCCCATTTTGTTGCTTGATTATTTAACACATTGGACCAGCATTCATTAAGAATTTAATAGCTTTTCGTTACTATGATTTTGGTACTTCTGTTCTCCTGCTTCATTTTCTAAGAGCAGACAAACTGTTAAAGCTGTATTCACATGCGGGTATGATGACTTATTTGAAACTTGGAGCCTATTGAATGTTCTAGACCAAAAAAACGACAATGTATAACAAACTAAAGATAATTTGTTTTAATTCAAAATGTAATAAAAATCATTAACAAACTTAAAACATCGGTTTTGTTGTGGCAAAAATAGCATATCTCATTATTTTTATTTTGTAAAACAAAACAGACCACCTGTTGTAGGTTGTCACCATAATCTCATATAATAAGTGTTCTTCTCACTTTAGAAATAATAAACTGGAATTCAAAGTGCAAAGATTATAAACTGGAGGTACAGTTTCTACCAAGAGACGTTTAGTCGGTCAGTCCTGCCCATCGTGTTTCTCAAATTCTCTAACCAAGATTGTGAAAACTGACTACCATAAACACATACCGGTAACTCGATAAGAAGTCGTTAAGATATCACTGTGTGGATCCATCCAAATATTCAGTACCTCATTGTGTTTTGTGCCATTTTTTATTAGTTTATTCTTAAGACTAGAAATAAAGAAAAACAAGCTTTAACCTTTACATAGCAAATAGTTCCCCTTGGTTAAAAATATATCAAGGAAGTAGCATCATTTTTAAAGAGCAAATAGAAAAGAACGATAAGAAACAATTAACAAAACGGTATCTCCTGCATAACGTCAATTATTAACTCCTATGTTCTAAAAATCTTAATTTTGCCATGGACATGCAATTGCTTGACCCTTTACTATAAACGGCTCTGATCCAAATACCATAAACAATGTTCTTTAATTCTTGATGAATCAATAAAAGAAGTATGAGGTGGCATTGATAAATGCTAGTTTACCTTAAATATTTTTAGAAGAGAAAAATAGAAAGTATTGTCAATGCCCAAGCTAAGTTTTAGCAGAAATGGTTGTCATTTTGAAATTGTGATTAAAGGGGTTGTCCAGGCCAAATCAATAAATCTGTAGTCACTCTGTGTGACTGCAGACTAATCATTCCCCCCAGTGCTCCCACTGTGGCTGTAAGAATTCGACAGTTTCTGAGCCGGGACTGGAGGGTATGTGTTATACAAACTCCCGGCCAGGGACCATCTAGTGGGCATGGCCTTGCTTCATACACTTGTATGGAGCAAGGCCACGCCCCGACTAGAGACAGTTGTCTAGAGGGTATGGATGACTAAAGGGAGCATAAAGCTTCATACAAGTGTATGTGGGTCGCCCTCCCAGGCCTGTGGGATACTCGGTACCGGGCCGGCAACTCAAAGGGGAAGGTGTCACAGCAGCAGTGACCCGGTCCGTGGCCCTGGGCGCCCAATATAAAAAGGGGAACTGAATGGTGGAATGTAGTTGATTAAATGAATAGTTCGTGACGTCACCTGTGGTGTTCAGCAATAGAGATGTAAGCCGGCGCTGCAGACAGATCCTCTAGGACTGATGGTGTGGTGCAGCAATGATGTTATAGCCCTCCACAGGCAGGGCTGTAAACCCAGGGCAGAGTAGGAGAAGTGACACGTAGATGGTGTAGTGTCTGGCGCAAGGGATGTGGCAGTGCTGGGCAGGTTCTCGCAGGAATGAGTGGAGGACATCAGGGCATGTAGTTCCAAAGCTTTACTCACAGTCTGTTGTACAAACAGGTGCTTGCCTCCGTGCCGTGTCCTCCGGGTCAGGGACTCAGTGAACCTCCAGGCCAATACTCCTTTCCAACACTCCGCCAACATGTGCCTTTCTGAACGTCTCCTCTTATAGCGCCTTTAAATGAAGTACTCCTAGTACTGAGTTACACTGGAGTTCCTCCTGTCTGATGTTCATATGAACTCTACTTGTATGGCAGACAGCTGTAGCCTGCTTCGGGGACTCCTTGCTACTAAGTCTCGGCTCACTATCCAGTTGCTGTTGTGCCCCCAAGTCTTGTGTGGGAATAAAGTGGTCACTACTTCTATTCCTCTGGTGTCTGCTGCAGGACTATTAGTATCAATACAACCTCGGGGACCGGCCTTGCGCTTAGAACTTCTAGGAAGGGTTCTCTTCTAACCCACGTCCTCTGTTCTCTTTTACTCCTCACGTTTCGTACTGATCTTCCTCTCTATGGAGAGTCAGGATTTCAGTCTATGTTGCTCTCTCTCCCTTTCCTGTGCCAGCAGACCCAGGTCACTGGGATCTGCTGCAGCACTTCCATCCATCTATCCCTCTCTCCAGGGATCTTCTTCTCTCCCCAACAACTACTGACTACTCTGCTCAACTCTTCCCTCTCTTTGTAATGTAAACTAACTCCACCCACCTCCCAGCACATTTCGTGTTCCAAGCAGGGAGCCACCAATGGGTGCTTTGCTATACTCCAAGCAGGAAGCCGCCGAAGGTGCTTTGCTACACTACTTTGTGGTGTGGGGTGCAGGTGTTGGAGTGTGGTCAGGTGTCTCCACCTTACCTGGATAGTGGGGCACCACACCTCAGGAGGAGATGTAGTACCTCTGTGGCGACTGAGCCTCCGGGGCACCACATACCGCCGATTAAACACAGCACGTCCGCGGGCTGCAAGGCAAACACAGTTGACAATACAGGAACTTACAAAATTTTTATATTGCATAATAAACATGTCTTATACTAAACTTCCCAATGTGGGAGGCACTGTTTCTTGAATGTTGCAAGCAATTTAACTGTCTATCTATATTTAAAGTGATGCTACCTAATTTTAACGTGCTACGGAAGCAAACTCACTATCAGCTTGGGTAACTATTTTCTAACATCACATTTCTTTTCTTTGTTATCTGTCACACTTTTTACTTTCTTAATGAGTGACAACCATCAACACCTGGTTCGTCACCTGCATACTTTTATTCAGTTCTCACATCTTTATTCACGTATTGAAAAACATTCTCTATATCTCTTTCTCAATCGAACCCTATAAAATCTGTCATTAATACTGTTACTACACATTATCACTTTCTAGTTTCTTGCTCAAAAATACTAAGCATTATTCATAAGTGCAAAGAGTAGACATTGGTCCAGCCATCATGTCTGAAAATGTCCCTATAATGAGGTAATCCTTATTCCAAGGTGAGGTTCCTATGTAAAACCAAGAGGAAGCACCTAAAGAGGTGCAACTATTTACAATTACAGTTCTGGATCACACAGCGTCCATGATCTCCACAGTTCAAGTAATGGAAGAACGCTGCCAATAAAACTGGACAACAACGGGATCAACAAATAAACATCCTAATCAAAAATTGAAAAAATAGAAAAACTGGAAACTTGCTATTACCCTCCTGGGCAACAAAAGTTAGTTTAAATCAAAGGTATAGCTAGTGATCCCCTCCTGGGTTTCTGGAAGCTGGTTTCTTGGGCTACTTCCAGGGGAGATGCTCTGGGTGTCCACCAGATGCGATTGCAGTGGTTGAAGATGCTGCCTGAGGTATAGCAGGGGTGGTGACTTCAACAGTTGCTGGTGGCGTCTCGGCTACTAGTAATTCAGTAGGAGTAGTAGCTGGTACTAAGGGATACCGTTCCTCGTTGGTGGGTTGTGCTGTCGCTCCGATCCTTGATCTAACATCGGGGGAGGTCGCGGCCTGTTGGCGTTGGTAGGAGGCCACGCGGGGGCTTTGTGGCCAAGGGATCCCATGATGCGTTTCAATGTCCCAAGGCGGCCTAGACTCTTCCAAGCCCTGAAGGTGTTGTATGGTGTGCGCCTGTTCCAATCGCACCCTCCTCAGCAGGGATTTCTTCCATTTCCCCATCTCCGTCAGCCTAGGGCCCATGGATGACTTATCCAACACCCCTATTTCAAGCTCTTGCAGGCCAGCCTCCAACAGTGAGAATTCAGGGGGTAGCCCATTAGGAGGGCCAGCATCTATACCTGGTGCCTCCCGGTGGTGCAGTCCCGACTCTGGTGCGGGCTTAGTGGCAGCGGTGGTGGTTGTGACTGCCCGGGTGGATATCGGAGGCGGCAGTGGAACGGATAGCAGCTCCAGGCCCGCAGGGGCCTCCGGTGGGACCTGCACGGCCGCGTCAGGTCCAGGCGGGAGCTCCTCTTCCCCCACTTCAGCTCCTAGGGTCTCAGACAACTCCTCCGGTGGTGACGGCAGAGAGGGGACTATAGATGCTGCCGATGGTACGGTAGCGACCGCAGGCTCCACGGGGTCTGCCTGGAGAGGACCTGGTATAGCGACTGCGGGTACCGGTGACTGGGGTACTGCAGGTGTAGGCTCCTCCGGGGCGTGCTGCCAGTTCATTCTCCATAATGCCTCCTGCCTCAGCTGCAGATGGTGTGTTAGCTGGGTAATCTCCTCCTCCAGCTGTTGACGGTTCATCTCGGAAGTGGGGTCGGAGCCTTCAGCCATTGCACTGAGGAGATTCAGCTCGACCTTCTCGCGCTCCACAGGCCTCCTCCCTTCCATCATGGTGTTCTGGCATTCTTCCTCCTTCCTGGGCTCTTTTCCCGCCACCGGCTTTCGCTCCTCCTTCTGGGGGCGGCGTCTTCTTCCCACTCCTCCATACCAAGCCAGTATATGAACCCCTCGGGGGGTGGGCCATGTTGCTGTCACATAGAAGTTCAGACAGGGGAGGCCCAGGACAGTTTGCAGTCTTTTCTTAGGACCACCACTGTTGTCACGCCCTTCTTCACAGCACCAGCGGCCATTTTTAGCGTTCATTTTACAGTCTATTAAATTGGGTCTTCTGCACATTTTCAAAAGATTTGAGTCTTAGGCACACAGAACCCGATGGCATCGGGTCTCATCATCCTGTTCATGACGCCAAGTTGGGTCGCCCACCCAGGGCTGTGGGATACTCGGTACCGGGCCGGCAACTCAGAGGGGAAGGTGTAACAGCAGCGGTGACCCGGTCCATGGCCCTGGGTGCCCAATGTAAAAAGGGTAACTGAATGGTGGAATGTAGTTGATTAAATGAATAGTTCGTGACGCCACCTGTGGTGTTCTGCAATAGAGATGTAAGCCGACGCTGCAGACAGATCCTCTGGGACTGATGGTGTGGTGCAGCAATGATGTTATAGCCCTCCACAGGCAGGGCTGTAGTCCCAGGGCAGAGTAGGAGAAGTGACACATAGATGGTGTAGTGTCTGGCGCAAGGGATGTGGCAGTGCTGAGCAGGTTCTCGCAGGAATGAGTGGAGGACACCAGGGCATGTAGTTCCAAAGCTTTACTC
This sequence comes from Dendrobates tinctorius, assembly GCF_039654945.1. Lineage (NCBI taxonomy): Eukaryota > Metazoa > Chordata > Amphibia > Anura > Dendrobatidae > Dendrobates > Dendrobates tinctorius. The sequence goes on along the minus strand of NW_027361704.1, from coordinate 40,364,953 downwards.
ACAGTCTGTTGTACAAACAGGTGCCTGCCTCCATGCCGTGTCCTCCGGGTCAGGGACTCAGTCAACCTCCAGGCCAGATGGAGTACTCCTTTCCAACACTCCGCCAACATGTGCCTTTCTGAACGTCTCCTCTTATAGCGCCTTTAAATGAAGTACTCCTAGTACTGAGTTACACTGGAGTTTCTCCTGTCCGATGTTCCTAGGAACTCTACTTGTACGGCAGACAGCTGTAGCCTGCTTCGGGGACTCCTTGCTACTAAGTCCCAGCTCACTATCCAGTTGCTGTTGTGCCCCCAAGTCTTGTGTGGAAATAAAGTGGTCACTACTTCTATTCCTCCGGTGTCTGCTGCAGGACCATTAGTATCCATACAACCTCAGGGACCGGGCCCCAGCCTTGCGCTTAGAACTTCTAGGAAGGGTTCTCTTCTAACCCACGTCCTCTGTTCTCTTTTACTCCTCACGTTCCATACTGATCTTCCTCTCTATGGAGAGTCAGGCTTTCAGTTTATGTTGCTCTCTCTCCCTTTCCTGTGCCAGCAGACCCAGGTCACTGGGATCTGCTGCAGCACTTCCATCCATCTATCCCTCTCTCCAGGGATCTTCTTCTCTCCCCAACAACTACTGGCTACTCTGCTCAACTCTTCCCTCTCTTTGTAATGTTAACTAACTCCACCCACCTCCCAGCACGTTTCGTGTTCCAAGCAGGGAGCCACCAATGGGTGCTTTGCTATACTCAAAGCAGGGAGCCACCGAAGGTTCTTTGCTACACTACTTTGTGGTGTAGGGTGCAGGTGGTCAGGTGTCTCCACCTTACCTGGATGGTGGGGCACCACACCTCAGGAGAAGGTGTAGTACCTCTGTGGCAACTGAGCCTCAGTGGCGCCACATATGGAAGAGAGGCTGTGGCCACTGACCAGGAGTGTGAATAACTGGCTTACTCAGAAACTGGAAAATCCTAGCAGCACACAGTGCATGGGCTGGGGGATCCAGAAGTCTGCAGTCACACAAAAAATCATGGAAAGGGCAAACATTTGTAACAAATTAGATGGCGATTGATGCTGTGAAGTTGTTTTTTGTAGAAAAGTAAGACTTTATTAATGGGTTAGATACATGTTTGATGCATTAAAGGATTATTTAGTGTTGTAGGGGACTTAGCACCCATAAAGCCATAAACCATACCACTGTATCTGTTACTGTACATTGCCTGAGAAAATTACTTTTAATTCGTACACAAATGAGGAGAATTCAGTGCACTCTTGGCGTGTCTAAGAGTTTGGTGCACCATTACGCCTTCTCATTTGCATATTGGGGCTTTCCTTCACTTCTAATTGACAGAACTTGTTTCTCAGAGCAAGCACTGTCTGAACACTGGCTGCATGTGTATGCATGCACACTATCCATGCCCGGCCGTGCAGACACATAGTAGCCCGGGTGTTATCTTCCCTGACATCTTGCTGACATTGCTCTCTACACTAATATTCCCAGGAGTGTAGTGAGTGGATTCAGGATAGCAAATATGTGCATTCCTTGAGTTTGCACCATCGCCAAATAGCTGATTACCATCACTGTCACCAAGGATAATAGTGCACACTGTATAATGTAATATTATTGATGGTAGTGGGGCCCTGACAGAGTGTCATGCCGGCATCATGCATGCCATCTCAGTGCCGCACTACTCACGTCATTCACCGCTCTGCTTTTCTAGCATCAGACAATCTTTCTGAGCTGCCTTGTGCTCACCACCAGTTCTGCTCCTAGAGAATCTGCACTTGGCTAAAAGAAGGTGCAGGTACATCCTACAGGCATTTAGCCCTGTTGTGTCCTGCATGGTTTGCCTCCCCCAGCCTATGCCTAAGCAGCAGCAGGTTTATTAGGCAGCTCTTCCCACCACTCCTTGCCTGATCATTGGTTCCAAGTTGTTTGTCTCTGGATCCTGTGGATGCATATTTGTTCTGTCTCTTCTGTTATTGACCTGGCTTGTTTGCAGTTTACCCTGATTTCTCCGCTCCTGATCTCGGCTACTTATGCTGAACCTGAGCTGCTTGCCATGACATCACATTGTCTGACCACGTCTTTGCCTCTTGTACCTCGTACCTGTGTCTTTGACCCTCCGGGTCACCTGCTGCAGATCCATGGACTGCCCTGGAGTGGTACTTGATGTTTATCAGTGGCCCAGCCTATCCTCACTATCAGAGGATGTAGTGAAGACCCACTAGATACTTAGTCCTGCCCCTTCAGGGTAATTCCAGCCTGTGCCACAGTGGGTCCATGCCAACCAGTGATACATATAGTACCAGTTAAGAATTTTTCTCTCCTAATTTTTCCTGACATTCTCTGAAGAAAGCAACAAGAAGCAGTCATTAAACTGATTTCCACTCATCTTCAAATGCTGCCCGGGTCTCCATTGATTCTTTTCTACCTGAGAATGGCAAATGACCAATGCATTAACGCTGTGGCTAGTGACTGACTACAGTGGTCACATGTCTTTTCACCTTGCTCTCAAAGTGCAGAGCCATGTAAAGTGGCTTACTGATGTGTACAGTATATGTTGGTCTGAGAATGTAACAGAAGGTGAATACATCTGTACTGTACGGAAATCAGTATATTACGACCAGTAGGACATTTTATGCAAAGTGCCTGAATATGAGAAGACGGTGCAGAACAGAGTCATATGGAATAGATCATGTAAGTCAGGCATCATTTCCGATTTTAATCTTTCATTGCACAATATGATGCTGGAAATAGATAATTTACAGTGAATAACCCCCAATGCTGGTGTAAAAAAGTTTCTTTCTTTAGACATAGTGGATGCACTCTTCTTATAGCAGGTCTATTGAATTACCATTGGACTATTATTTCTTGGAATTACCCATAAATTATCTGATATTGGGATATATTTCCTCTCGATTTGTTTTATCACACATAGAGTTTAATAAATGTGAATCCCCGCAGGTAATGAAAAGTACAATAATTCCTGTTCACGCTTTGTGATTTGGTCGGATGTGAAAATCCAGTATAATATTGAAATAAATATTAAGAAGAGACCTGGCTTCAACACTTGCCAATCATTATCCATTTACATAGTGGTTAACATTTTCTGGTGTCCATGCCCATCTACTGACTTGATCATATTCCCTTATTAGCATTTTTGTCCGATGATTCACACGGCATGGTCTATGACAGCAGTACATCTCAACAGCTGGAAAAGCCACAGATTTGAAGTTTTTATTATATTATTTAATAAAAAGATCACTTTGCTAACCCGCTTTTATCCTCCTTCATCCAGACATTGAACATTTCTCAGAGCTAAATCCTGGTGTTTACACAGCTCTGGCCCATAGCACCATAAATCAGCTTTTCTTAAAATGTGTTAATACTAATAATCATACATCATGCAAATATGTGGAATCTACAAAGCGCAAAGAACTGAGGCTTCTAATCTCTTGTTAGTACGTTATTAGGGAAAGAGCAACGCAATGTCACAGTTATTAATTTTTTTTTCGCTTCTCTGTATTTTCCCACTTCAGATTACTGTTCATTCAAGATCATTCCAGCACAAGGATTAATTTTCTCTCCTAAGCCTTCACCCTTTACTACTGGTGCAGCTGGCATCGCCGATCCCGTTCACTCATTCATACTTGCGCATTAACACTGTCTTCTTCTAATCCATTCTCCCTGTAACATAATATATAGTAAACCAAGAAGCTAAAGTCATTATGTTCATTTAAAGATCCCAGCATTTTTGTGCGAGTCTTATCCATAAAGATTTATATAGGTCGGGGATTACTAGCTTCCTGCAGTTTCTCTACATTTCTAGTTTTAAACTCAAGCCTGCACTGCATATTATTGGGGAATAATCCGGCAAGAAATGTTCCGAGATAACAAGCAGAAAGGGTTGTATAATATCCCAGGAGGGACTGCTGGTGAATGCTCCCCCATGCCATGTATTATTCATCGATAGTTGCCGCAATCCTTACTGAATGTTTTGAATCACAAGTATGCAGGTGACCATTTTTGCGCCACAGCACCAGATTTCTCAGTTTTGAAAAATAGAAATGAAACAAAAAGTCATAAATCAATTTTCTCTATTGTCCTCCACCCAAATATTTGAATTATAGAATAATAGAATTTTTCATCATTAAATACAAAAAAAGATTTTCTTTCTTTTTTTTTAATTTAATGTTAATCATTCTCTGCAGTAATTTTGGAATCCACCCTGCTGGTATTAAGGGAACAGGCACCATAAAGTTATATTTTATTGAATCACTGACTCAAAGGAAAGCTTTATAGATGCATGCCAGATTAATTATCTGTTTTGTTTTGAATGCCACACAAATCAGAGATTTATGCCGCAAACTACTGAAATAAATACAAAAAAAAATGATATAATTAAAAAATATCAAATCATACTGTATGTCCACATTCATGTTTCCTTCAATTTCAACCAGTCGTTCTGTTCCTGCAGCTGAAAACACCCCCATGGCATGATGCTGCCACCACCATGTTTCGCTGTTGGGATTGTATTGTGCAGGTGGTGAGCAGTGCCTGGTTTTCTCCACACATACCGCTTAGAATTATCACCAAAAAGTCCTATCTTGTCTCATCAGACCAGAGAATCTTATTTCTCATAGTCTGGGAGTCCTTCATGTGTGTTTTTTTAGCAAACTGTATGCGAGCTTTCATATGTTTGGCACTGAGGAGAGGCTTCCGTCAGGCTACTGTGCCATAATGGCCCAACTGGTGGAGGGCTGCAGTGATAGTTGACTCTGTGGAACTTTCTCCCATCTCTCTACTGCATCTGTGGAGCTCAGCCTCAGTGGCCTCAGTGATCTTGGGGTTCTTCTTTAGCTCTCTCACCAAGGCTCTTCTCCCACGATTGCTCAGTTTAGCTGGACGGCCAGGTCTAGGAAGACTTCTTGTGGATTATGGAGGCCACTGTGCTCTTAGTAACCTTGAGTACTGCAGAAATTCTTTTGTAACCTTGGCCAGATGTGTGCCTTGCCACAATTCTGTCTCTGAGCTCCTTGGCCAGTTCCTTTGACATCATGATTCTCATTTGGTCTGACATGCACTGTGAGCTGTGAGGTCTTATATAGACAGGTGTGTGCCTTTACAAATCAAGTCCTATCAGTTTAATTAAATACTGCTGGACTCTAATGAAGGAGTATAACTATCTCAAGGAGGATCACAAGGAAATGGACAGCATGTGACTTAAATATGAGTGTCTGAGCAAAGGGCCTGAATACTTATGACCATGTGATATTTCAGTTTTTTGTTTTTAATAAATTTGCAAAAAATTTAATATTTCTGTTTTTTTCAGTCAAGATGGGCTGCAGAGTGTACATTAATGAAAAAAAGAGTGAAACATTTAAAGGGATCTGAATACTTTTCGTACCCAATGTAGAAGGCCAATTCAGAATAGTCCAATGTTTTCTTCTTAGTAGTGTTGAGCGATACCGTCCGATACTTAAAAGTATCGGATCGGAATGGATCGGCAGATCTAAAAAAAATATCGGGTATCGCCGATTCCGATACCGGAAGTCCCATTCAAGTCTATGGGACTTCCGGTATCGGAATAAGAAAAACCCTATTTTTCCCTTGTACAGCCTCTCTGGGGTCTGTACGGGCCTTTCGGTGGGCTGTGCCGGCCTGCCGGGGGGTCTGTGCAGGCTCGGGTGGTCTGTGCCGGCCTGCCGGGGAGCTGTGCCGGCCTGCCGGGTGGTCTGTGCAGGCTCCGGTGGTCTGTGCCGGCCTGCCGGTGGTCTGTGCAGGCTCCGGGGGTCTGTGCCGGCCTGCCGGGGGGCTGTGCCGGCCTGCCGGTGGTCTGTGCAGGCTCCGGGGGTCTGTGCCGGCCTGCCGGGGGGCTGTGCCGGCCTGCCGGGGAGCTGTGCCGGCCTGCCGGTGGTCTGTGCAGGCTCCGGGGGTCTGTGCCGGCCTGCTGGGGGGCTGTGCCGGCCTGCCGGTGGTCTGTGCAGGCTCCGGGGGTCTGTGCAGGCATCGTCCGATGGGACTACAAGTCCCATCGGGCGATGCCTGCTACCATGACAGTGATTGACACATTAGCCAATGATGGGACAGTAGTAGTCCCATCATCCGGCTAATGTGTTGAATGTAAAAAAAAAAAAATTTGCATGCTACATACATGCTACATACATACAACATGCATACTACATATATACTACATGTAACATACATACTACATACATACACTACATGCATGCAACATACATACTACATATATACCACATGCATGCAACATGCATACTACATATATACTGCATATATACTACATGCATGCAACATACATATATACTACATACAATACATACATATAGACATACAGTACATATAACATAGAGTACATACTCACCGTCACTTGTCACTTTGATCCCCGAAGCCATTGTCGCCTGAGGAATAAATATCAAAATAAAAAAAAAACACCAATATACTTACCCTGATCCGCAGAAGTCCACGAGGGTCCCACGTCCATCTTGCGTGGAGAACAGCAGCATCAGCTGATGCTACCGTTCTCTACCAGCTCCAGGAATACAATGACGGAAGGTAGGTATCCTTCCGCACTGTATTCCTCCACCACTTTAAAAAAAAAAAAGGCCCTAGTCTCACTTTATGCCATTGCTGCGTGGGAAATTCCCACGCAGCAATGGCATAAAGTGAGACTAGGGACTTTTTTTTTTACAGTGGTGGAGGAATACAGTGCGGAATGTTATATGTACTGTATGTCTATATGTATGTATTGTATGTAGTATATATGTATGTTGCATGCATGTAGTATATATGCAGTATATATGTAGTATGCATGTTGCATGCATGTGGTATATATGTAGTATGTATGTTGCATGCATGTAGTGTATGTATGTAGTATGTATGTAGCATGTATGTAGTATGTATGTAGTATGCATGTAGTATGTAGCATGTATGTAGTATGTATGTTGCATGTATGTAGCATGTAGTATATATGTAGTATGTATGTTACATGTAGTATATATAGTATATATGTAGTATGCATGTTGCATGCATGTAGTATATATGTTGTATGTATGTTGCATGCATGTAGTATATATGTATTATGTATGTAGTATATATGTAGCATGTATGTAGTATGTAGCATGTATGTAGTATGTAGCATGTATGTAGTATGTATGTTGCATGTAGTATATATGTAGTATGTATGTTACATGTAGTATATATGTAGTATGCATGTTGTATGTATGTAGCATGTATGTAGCATGTAAATTTTTTTTTTTTTTTTTTTTTACATTCCACACATTAGCCGGATGATGGGACTACTACTGTCCCATCATTGGCTAATGTGTCAATCACTGTCATGGTAGCAGGCATCGCCCGATGGGACTTGTAGTCCCATTGGACGATGCCTGCACAGACCACCGGAGCCTGCACAGACCACCGGCAGGCCGGCACAGCCCCCCGGCAGGCCGGCACAGACCACAGGAGCCTGCACAGACCACCGGCAGGCCGGCACAGCCCCCGGGCAGGCCGGCACAGACCACCGGAGCCGGCACAGACCACCGGCAGGCCGGCACAGCCCCCCAGCAGGCCGGCACAGACCACCGGAGCCTGCACAGACCACCGGCAGGCCGGTACAGCCCCCCGGCAAGCCGGCACAGACCACCGGAGCCTGCACAGACCACCGGCAGGCCGGTACAGACCCCCGGACAGTCGGCACAGCCCTCCCGAAGGCCCGAACTGACGGCGCATCATGATGCGCACAGACAGCGCATCATGATGACGTAATTTCGGCAGCCAATCAGAACCACAAAAGTGGCTCATTGCATTTTGGACTTCCGATTCCGGTATCCGATAGGAAAAAAGTATCGGTACTCGGTATCGGAATTCCGATACGGCAATTATCGGCCGATACCGATACTTGCGGTATCGGAAAGCTCAACACTGCTTCTTAGCCATTCTTGGGTGTTTTTAGCTGTTTGTTCTGGGTCATTATCCTGTTGCAAGACCCATGTCCTTCAGCTGAGACCAAGCTTTCTGACACTGGGCAGCACATTTCTCTCTAGAATCCCTTGATAGTCTGAGATTTCATTGTATGCTGCACAGATTCTAGACACCCTGTGCCAGATGCAGAAAAGCAGCCCCAGAACATAACAGACCCTCCTCCATGTTTCACAGTAGGGACAGTGTTCTTCTCTTGATATGCTTCATTTTTCCATCTGTGAACATTGAGCTTATATGCCTTGCTAAAAAGTTTCATTTTTGTCTTATCTGTCCATAGGACATTCTCCCAGAAGCTTTGTGGCTTGTCAACATGTAGTTTGGCAAATTTCAGTCTGGCTTTTTTTTTTTTTTTCTTCAACAATGGTGTCCTCCTTGGTCATCTCCCATGAAGTCCACTTTGGCACATTAAACAACGGATGGTGCGATCTGACACTGATGTTCCTTGAGTTTGAAGTTCACCTATAATCTGTTTAGAACTTTTTCTGGGCTCTTTTGTTACCATTTGTATTATCCGTCTCTTTGATTTGTCACCAATTTTCCTCCTGCGGCCACGTCCAGGGAGGTTGGCTACAGTCCCATGGAACTTAAATTTCTGAATAATATGTGCAACTGTAGTCACAGGAACATCAAGCTGGTTGGAGATGGTCTTATAACTTTTACCTTTAACATGTTTGTCTATAATTTTCTTTCTAATGTCCTGAGACATGAGACAACTCTTTCCTTCGCTTCCTATGGTCCATGTTGAGTGTCATACACACAATGTCACCAAACAAGACAATGAGAATCTATAGCCTTATATACAGGCCCATTCACTGATTCCGAGATTGTAGACACCTGTGATGCTAATTAGTGGACACACCTTGATTTAATGTCTCTTTTGTCACATTATTTTCAGGGGTACCATCATTTTTGTCCAGGATTACTTCATGAATTTTATTTTATAAAAATTCTGTGAAAGCATGGTTGAAAAGCAATGTTTGACTTTCATTTGTTCATTTTCATAGATTTTTTATTTATTATTACTTTTGTCAGATTCAAGTTATTTCTGTCACCATTGTGGGTTTTTCTGTCATTAAACGAGGGGTACCAACAATTTTTACCATGTGTGTATAGTTGGAAAACATTCAGATGGTAGCAGAATCCAAGCAGAGGACACCATCTGCGTTCCACCTCTGGTTTTAGTTTTGTTGAACTGAATGACCAAATGTCCAAATCCCCAAGTTTATTATCTTAACATGTACTGACATGTGTCCTACACAAGAGGCATTGATGTTACCGTTGACACATAACAATTGTATGACATAATCCATACCTTTTATCGCTAACATCAGGCACAAATTCTCGTATCATTTCATTTTTCTGCTGGAAGCTTTCAGGTAAAGCTGCTATTTGACTATCTCATCACTTAGAATTGGGAAATGACTGACTCCATTACAGTGACTCAGTTGGTAAACATGTTCTGGGAATCATATATGAATGGAAATGTGTCTCACAAAGAGCACTCTCAGCGCTAGTGGTTAAGATGAAGTGAAGAGGTAGAGCTGCACACAAGGAATGTTTTTACAAAGTGAATTCTGCTTAAAGTTATGTTACTGCTAATTCTAGGAGGTTGTAACAAATCACCTGTATTTGACTTGGACCTTGTACCTCGCTGGTGTAGATCAACAGTACAACATGTATGGTCTATCATTGATATTTACTTAGCAAAATGAAGAAATGTAACAAAATTTCTAGATACTAGCAAATTGAAAAAAAGAAATTAGCACTGTGTTTACCATCAGTAAATTCATAAGTGTTTGGCTTCTATTCATATATTGATATTATGCTTGTTACCACTTATAAATTACCATCTTAATTTCATACAAATTATTTCATGTTCTCATTTAAATACTTTATTACAGAAAGACTTTTTGTCTACATATGGTGGTGCTATTCGATTTCACTAGAGATGAGCGACTTTGCCTTTTTTAGGGTCGAGTCGGGTTTCATGAAACCCGACTTTCTCAAAAGTCGGGTCGAACGAAATCGGCCGACTGAGACACGAAACCCAATGCAAGTCAATGGGGAAGCAAAGTAGGCAGGGAGTGGAGGACAGTAAACACACCTACAGTGCCCATTTCAATGCCAAAAACATCAATTCTTATTACTGAAGCTTGTCAACCTTAATTTACTTCATAATAATAGTTACGCATTGAAAACAGGGGGTTATTTGGCTAAAGTTGTGGGAGGTGTCACGAATGCGGCCGCAGATGCGGCCCAGCAGGCGCCTCCGCACCGGTAGCGAGGGGGCAGGCATCCCCCAGGGAAGCGATATGGACCCGCTATACCACAGAGGGGGACCCGGGCCTACCCGAACTAGGGAAGGGCAGCGACTGGGATTCTGTGGCAGCTGAGCATGTGGACAAGGACACGTAGGACTTGATGACACCGCACAACTTCAGGTAAAAATAAAGTGAAGTTTACTTAAAGTAAAGTCACAGTACATAGACAAAACAGGGCTAAACCAGGCTCCCGATTCCACACCTCCCAGAAGGGTACCACCCAGTGGACCCCAATGCACCATCGGATCACCGAGGTACTCATAAGTGGGACATCGGGACACAGGTAGGACGTCAGGACACACGAGGTCATCAGGACATCAGGACACACGAGGTCATCAGGACACACGAGGTCATCAGGAAATCAGGACACACGAGGTCATCCGGACATCAGGGTCACCCACAGGACATCAGAGTCACCAGCAGACATCAGACGGGAGTCGTTTGGTTCCGAACATCCAACACGACCTACAGGCACCACTGCAGTCATCTAGCTCCAGGCTCCAGGCAGCGGTCATCAAGTTCCAGACTGGGTCGTCAGGCTCCGGGCATCAGACCTAGGAAGGAACTCAAGCGTGATGGTGCTAACACCACAGGATTGCTGGGCCTGCATGGAGCTAGTACCGCATGGTAGTCAGAGCACAGCATAGTAGATGCTCAGCAGGAACACTGGTTACAAGAGTCTCAGAGTCACTGGGTGCGGGGCTCCAAACACAGAGGGATTCCAGGAACATAACACAGCAGACAGTTCAGACATGGTCAGGTACCGGACAGGTACAGAATTAAGGATTCAAGCCTGGATACACCACCTCCAGGGCAGGGCAAATTTAGACAGGGTCAGGTACAGGACAGGTACAGAATCAAGGATTCAGGCCCGGATATACCGCCTCTGGAGCAGGACGAGGGAACAGGAAAAAGCAGGAATCAAGGCAGGGACTTTGGTACCATAACCAAGACAGACGAAGTCCAGAGACACAGACACGAGACACACATGGCAAAGTCCAGGAGCGTTGTGAGTAGCTCTGGCCCCGCCCATAGGGCAGGGTAAGTTTATAAAGGAGCTGTTCCTCAGCAGTTGGCTGGGGACAGCATTTCAAGTACACACACTAACCCTGATAAAAGCAGGGAATGTGTGGCTGCACACACCCTAAGCACACACAGAAACCATTACAGCACAGTCAGTGCAGGAACTGCAGCCTAGAGCACCTGGCAATGGCTTCCAGCCAAGACACCTGTGGAAAGTCATGCACCAGCTGCAAATGACCTCGCAACCCACGGACAGCTTCCACAGCGGCAACCAGGGACCACACAGGCGAATGGTCAAGCAGCAGAGCAAAGACCTAACACCACATGTGCAGCTACGCAGCAGAGCAGGGCACTGAGCAGGCTTCATACAGGTAACAGCCAGCAGTATCCAAGCTCAATTAGGGGGAAAGGAGTAAGGGGTTAAAGCAAAAGCAATGCATTGGCACACCGACAAGCAGACAAAGATAGAATGGCGTGACAGGGGGTAGGGCTGGCTCCAGGTTTTCGTGTGCCCTGGGCCAAAGAGTGTCAGTGCGCCCCTTTAACACATACCACAACTCATGATTCTCCGATACGGAACAGAAATATAGGTATAGTACAATGACAAATGCTTCACTGCTTACATGACATGACTGATCTATTTAAAATTGTACAATAGCTCAAAAAAAGGACAGTATATTACTCCATACAATATTATGGCCACCATATTGTGCACCATACAGAATAATGAGCCCCATATATTTCTCCGTACAGAATAATTGGCCACATATAATGTTCCATACTGTATATGATGAGCTCCACATGATGCTACAGTATATGATGGTCCTCATGGATGAAGCTCCACTGTCTTATGGGCCCAAATAATGCTCCACATATAATGGGCTCCATTTCTAATGCTCCAGTGTATAATGGGCCCCGTAAATGCTGCTCCAGTGTCTGATGTCCCCAATCTGGAATGCTCCAGTATATGATGGTCCTCATGGATGATGCTCCAGTGTATGATGGGCCCTAATAATGCTCAATATATAATGGGCTCCATTTCTAATGCTCCAGTGTTTAATGGGCCCCGTAAATGCTGCTCCAGTGTCTGATGTCCCCCATTTGGAATGCTACAGTATATGATGGGCCTCATGGATGATGCTACAGTGTCTTATGGGCTCTAATAGTGCTCCATATATAATGGGCCCCATTTCTAATGCTCCACTGTATCATGTGCCCCATAGGTGCTGCTCCCGTGTCTGATCTGCCCCATTTAGAATGCTCCAGTGTATGATGGGCCTCATGGATGATGCTCCAGTGTCAGATGTCCTCCATTTTTAATGTTCCAGTACATGATGGGCCCCATTTTTAATTAACCCAGGCATGGTATGTGAAAAGAGATCCATGGAGTAATCTGAAGAGTGTGCTGCCGCATCCTTCACTTTTGGTGTGGGTGAAGGACACAAGGAAAGTGGTTGCTCCTGACCAGAAGCCCACACTTACAACTCAGTGCTTGCATTTTTGAAACTTCAGAAGAGGAGGCAATAGAGCTGGAGGCTGCTTCAGCAATGTAAGCCAAAAACAGTTCCTGATGCTCCGGCTTTAAAAGCAGTCCACCTACTCCCAGAAAACCAGAAAACGGAGCCTTACAGGCCTTCCAGAGCTGCACCATGACACAGGCTCAACACCTCCTGCCTTAGCTGCTATTATGTTTTTGGCACTACCAGCAGATGCACCACCACCACCATCAGTACCAGATGACCCCCCCACGCCCACGTCCGTGTCCTCTTCTAACATACTTCCTCATGTTTTAGAAAATTGACCCAAAATACCAGCAGATATATGGTACTTTATCAGAAGCATACAGCTCTATACAGTCTAGGGATAACAGTAAATCTCAGTATATATTTCATGAGTCATACACAGACGCTCACAGGCTCAGTTTGGATTACCCAATAAAATAAAAAGGTGAAAAAGGGTACAGTATTACCAGATACAAGGTATATATAGTATAGTGTAAACATTCTGAATCTCCGTATACATTTCAGGAGGCAGATACAAACGCTCGCAGGCCCAGTATGGATTACACAAGAATATGAAAAGCTGTAAATCGGTAATGTAACACAAGCGTACAGCTGTATACAGTGTTGGCCAAATTTGAAATCTCGGTATATATTTCCGGAGTCACCCTCAGACGCTCACTCAGTCTGGGTTTGACCATAATAAAAAATGTTGTAAAAAAGGTACTGGATAACAAGATAGCAAGTATATATATATATATTATAGGGTACAATTGAAATCTCCGTATACATAGTTCTGTAGTCAGTCTCAGACGCTTACTCAGTAGGGATTTGACCGTAATACTAAATGTCGAACAAAGGTACTGTATAACTAGATACAAGCTGTATCGAGTATAGGGTAAAAATTGGTATCTCCTATTCACCGTATATATAGAAGGCGTAAACCACACACGCTCACTCACTATGGATGATACCGTAATACAAAATTTTGAGCAAAGGTACTGTATCAGCACATGAAAACCTCAAAAAGAGGAAAAAATCCTCCTAAAAATTCAGATACAAACCAGACAGGCCTAAATGCATCTGCACTAATACAGGGTGCAGGGGACCCAAGTAAAATGGCAGCTGCACAGGTGCATAAATACCAAATGAAACAGCCAACCTACAATCAGGGATTGGCCGTGTGGTACACCAGTGCAGAAGAAATAATCAGCATGTGGCAGTGTTCACACAGGGAATACAGGGCTTCTGCTTCACAACATCTTAGTAACAGTGTGTGTCACTCCGTATAAACATAGCCCGAGAGTGACAATTTTCCATACAGACACCGTCTAGCGGTGTACGCTTGTCACACACTACCGTGTACCGGCTGGTATCAGGGACAAATCCAAGCTGTGTGTTACTCTGGAAAAAAAAAGCTGAGGAGTTTTTCCATTTTTCCAGACCGACACCTTAAAGTGCTGTCCGCTTTTCAAACAGTTTAGTATATCTGCTATTTCCTTACAGTCCAAACTATACAGAGACAGCGTTTGTCACTCCGTATAAACATAGTCAGAGAGTGATAATTTTCCATTCAGACACCGTCTAGCGGTGTACGCTCCTCACACACTACCGTGTACTGTTTGGTATCAGGGACAAATACAAGCTATCTGTGTGTTTTTCTGGAAAAACAAACAGAGGAAATTTTCAATTTTTCAAGACCTACACCGTATTGAGCTGTCCAATTCTCAAACGGTATTGTATATCTGCTGTTCACAATACAGTCACATCTATACAGAGGCAGCGTGTGTGTGTGACACTCCGTAAACAAATATACGCAGATTGTTACTTACACCAAAAAACGTATAGAGCTGTACACTTCTGATACAGTACCGTATATCTGCTTGTTGTATTACGGTCAAATACATACTGGGAGAGCATCTGTGACTAACAAAATATATACGTAGATTTAATTTTTTAATACACCTTACAAAGCTGGACGCTCCTCATACAGTGCCATCTCTCTGTTGGTATTTTGGTTACATTATCCCAAACATGAGGAAGTATGGTGGAACAGGCCGCAGATGTGGGCAGGGGGCGTGGCTGGTACTGATGGTGGTGGTGCATCGGCTGGTTCTGGCAAAAGCACAATAGCAGCTAAGGCAGGAGGTGTTGAGTCTGCGTCATCGTCTGGCCCAAGAAGGCCTGTAAGGTTTCCTTTTCTTGGAGTAGGAAAACCGCTTTTAAAGCCGGAGCAACAGGAACAGGTTTTGGCGTACATTGCCGAAACAGTCACCAGTAGAGTTGAGCGACTTTTGCTTTTTTAGGGTCGCGTTTCGTTTAGTGAAACCCGACTTTTCCAAAAGTCGGGTCGAGCAAGATCGTCCGATTATAGGGAAAAGTCGGGGTCGTCCCGAAACACGAAACCCAATGTAAGTCAATGGGGAATAAAAGTCGGCAGTGAGAGGAGGACAGGAAACACACCTACAGTGCCCATTTGAATGCCAAAAGCATCAATTCTTCTTACTTAAGCTTGTCAACCTTAATTAACTTCATAATACAAGTTACGCACTGAAAAATGGGGGTTATTTGGCTAAATTTGTGGGGGGGGGAGGGCTGGCTGCAGGTTTTCATGTGCCCTGGGCGAAAGAGCGCCCCTTTAGCACATACCACAACTCATCATGCTCCGATACGGCAGAGAAATAGCGGTATAGTACAATGAAAAATACCTCACTTTTTACATCTCATGACGAGGCCCATCTATTTCTCCATACAAAATCATTGGTCCCATATAATGTTTGAAACAGTATATGATGAGCTCCACATAATGCTACAGTATATGTTGGTCCCCATGGATGAAGCTCCACTGTCTTATGGGCCCAAATAATGCTCCAAACATAATGGGCCCCATTTCTACTGCTCTAGTGTATAATGGGCCCTGTAAATGCTGCTCCAGTGTCTGATGTCCACCTTTGGAATGTTCCAGTGTATGGTGGGCCCCATCTATCATTCTCCAGAGTATAGTGCTCCCCCAAAATTGCTGTCCCAACATAGAAAACAATCAAATAAGTCTCCTCGCTAGGGAATCCCTGTACTTGTCTGGACAGGTGCTGAAGCTTGCTTAACAGCTCGCCAGCCGTTCTCACGCCCAGTATGGATTGCATGTGATTGCACAAAGGTTAGAAAGGGTACCGTATCCCTGGATAACATGTATGGATAGCGTACACATTCAAAATATATGTCTATACAGCATGAGGCAGGCTCAGACGGTGTTAGGCCCAGTATGGATTGCACGTCATTGCACAAAGGTTAGAAGGGGTACCGTATCCCCGGATAACATGTATGGATAGCGTACACATTCAAAATATATGTCTATACAGCATGAGGCAGGCTCAGACGGTGTTAGGCCCAGTATGGATTGCACGTCATTGCACAAAGGTTAGAAGGGGTACCGTATCCCCGGATAACATGTATGGATAGCGTACACATTCAAAATATATGTCTATACAGCATGAGGCAGGCTCAGACGGTGTTAGGCCCAGTATGGATTACACGTCATTGCACAAAGGTTAGAAGGGGTACCGTATCCCCGGATAACATGTATGGATAGCGTACACATTCAAAATATATGTCTATACAGCATGAGGCAGGCTCAGACGGTGTTGGGCCCAGTATGGATTGCACGTGATTGCACAAAGGTTAGAAGGGGTACCGTATCCCCGGATAACATGTATGGATAGCGTACACATTCAAAATATATGTCTATACAGCATGAGGCAGGCTCAGACGGTGTTAGGCCCAGTATGGATTGCACGTCATTGCACAAAGGTTAGAAGGGGTACCGTATCCCCGGATAACATGTATGGATAGCGTACACATTCAAAATATATGTCTATACAGCATGAGGCAGGCTCAGACGGTGTTAGGCCCAGTATGGATTGCACGTGATTGCACAAAGGTTAGAAGGGGTACCGTATCCCCGGATAACATGTATGGATAGCGTACACATTCAAAATATATGTCTATACAGCATGAGGCAGGCTCAGACGGTGTTAGGCCCAGTATGGATTGCACGTCATTGCACAAAGGTTAGAAGGGGTACCGTATCCCCGGATAACATGTATGGATAGCGTACACATTCAAAATATATGTCTATACAGCATGAGGCAGGCTCAGACGGTGTTAGGCCCAGTATGGATTGCACGTCATTGCACAAAGGTTAGAAGGGGTACCGTATCCCCGGATAACATGTATCTATAGCGTACACATTCAAAATATATGTCTATACAGCATGAGGCAGGCTCAGACGGTGTTAGGCCCAGTATGGATTGCACGTGATTGCACAAAGGTTAGAAGGGGTACCGTATCCCCGGATAACATGTATGGATAGCGTACACATTCAAAATATATGTCTATACAGCATGAGGCAGGCTCAGACGGTGTTAGGCCCAGTATGGATTGCACGTCATTGCACAAAGGTTAGAAGGGGTACCGTATCCCCGGATAACATGTATGGATAGCGTACACATTCAAAATATATGTCTATGCAGCATGAGGCAGGCTCAGACGGTGTTAGGCCCAGTATGGATTGCACGTGATTGCACAAAGGTTAGAAGGGGTACCGTATCCCCGGATAACATGTATGGATAGCGTACACATTCAAAATATATGTCTATACAGCATGAGGCAGGCTCAGACGGTGTTAGGCCCAGTATGGATTGCACGTCATTGCACAAAGGTTAGAAGGGGTACCGTATCCCCGGATAACATGTATGGATAGCGTACACATTCAAAATATATGTCTATACAGCATGAGGCAGGCTCAGACGGTGTTAGGCCCAGTATGGATTGCACGTGATTGCACAAAGGTTAGAAGGGGTACCGTATCCCCGGATAACATGTATGGATAGCGTACACATTCAAAATATATGTCTATACAGCATGAGGCAGGCTCAGACGGTGTTAGGCCCAGTATGGATTGCACGTCATGGCACAAAGGTTAGAAGGGGTACCGTATCCCCGGATAACATGTATGGATAGCGTACACATTCAAAATATATGTCTATACAGCATGAGGCAGGCTCAGACGGTGTTAGGCCCAGTATGGATTGCACGTCATTGCACAAAGGTTAGAAAGGGTACCGTATCCCCGGATAACATGTATGGATAGCGTACACATTCAAAATATATGTCTCAGGAGGCAGGCTCAGACGGTGTCAGGCACAGTATGGATTTGACGGCCCAGATTACACAGCGGAGGAGCAGGGAGAGGTAAAGATTGCAAATGCTGGGGCCCTGGCCAAGCAAGGGGGGCCCACTCGTGGGCGTCGGTACTGGCACTGGGCCCCTCATAGTACAGCGGTGTGTCTGACGGCGGGTGTGCACCACCACCGTCAGAGACACTTGATTGCACTATGAGGGACCCTGTGCCAGTGCCCGCGCCCAAGAGTCGGCCTACCCACCTGTCCAGGGCAACGGCACTCGCACGGTGTCGTGCGCTAGGTGGTGACCCCGGCCATGGGGGGGAGGCAGCACAGTTAGGGAGTTTTAGAAAGTGGCATATGTTGATGTTGGACATTCAACTGATGCAAAAGGCGAAATAGGTGAAGTACCAGGAAGAGGTGGACCAAAGCAAGCCATTTTTCTGTCACCCTATGTGTCATCAGGGGAAGGTGGGACAAAATCCTTGGAAACCCATGCGTGGTTCATTTTAATGAAGGTTAGATCATCCACATTTTGGGTTGACAGACGGGTCCTTTTTTCTGTCAGGATTGATCCAGCTGCACTGAAGACTCTTTCCGATAGCACACTTGCAGCTGGGCAAGCGAGCTCCTGTAAGGCATATTGGGCCAATTCAGGCCAGGTGTCCAGTTTAGCGGCCCAATAGTCAAAGGGGAATGACCTGTGTGGGAGAACATCGATATGGGAGGAAAAGTAGTTTGTAACCATAGTTGACAACTGCTGTCTCCTGTCACTTTCCATCGATGCAGTATTACCAGTTGTGTGAGCGGTATTTGAAAAATCAGTCCACAACATTGTCATGAAACCCCTGTCTCCAACGCCACTTCTGCTGTGTGCACCACGAACACCTCTGCCAAGCTGCCCCCGGCCCGTACGGCTCGTGTGAGAACCATCACCGCTGCTGTGTGCTGGGAATGCCTCAAGCAACCGATTTACCAGAGTTGCTTGTTTATTAGCCAATATTAGGTCAAGGTTCTCCTGTGGCATGATGTTTTGTAATTTGCCTTTATAGCGTGGATCCAGGATGCTGGCCAACCAGTAGTCGTCATCGTTCATTATTTTGGCAATGCGGGGGTCCCTTTTTAGGATCCGCAAGGCATAATCTGACATGTGGGCCAATGTTCCCGGTGTCAATGATGCACTGCGAGTGCTGGGTGGAGGAGCACTTTCTGGCAAATCCACATCCCTCCAGTCACGCACAAACCCTGTACCAGACCTTGCCACGCCAACATTTTCACTTGCCCCACGAGATGCATCCTCCTCCCCTAAGTAATCATCCCCATCATCCTCCTCCTCCTCCTCTTCTTCCTCCACCTCGTCCAGGAGAGGTCCCTGAGCAGACAATGGCTGAATGTCATCAAGGATTCCCTCCTCCTCTTCCTCCTCATCAACATTGGCTGCAGACGCCTGCTCCTTAAGGTGCGTCAAAGTTTGCATGAGCAGACGCATAAGTGGGATGCTCATGCTTAGGATGGCGTCGTCTGCGCTTACCAGCCGTGTGCATTCCTCAAAACACTGAAGGACTTTACAAAGGTCTTTCAGCTTCGACCACTGCACGCCTGTCAACTCCATGTCTGCTCTCAAAGTGCCTGGCCGTGTATCCTCCCACAAATGCATTATGGCCTGCCTCTGCTCACACAGCCGCTCCACCATGTGCAGGGTGGAGTTCCACCTTGTTGCAATGTCGATAATGAGGCGGTGGTTGGGGAGGTGGAGCAATCGCTGCAGCTTCTGCATACGAACGGAGTGTACAGGCGACCGGCGGATGTGCGCGCACAGTCTTCGCACCTTCTGGAGCAGGGCTGTTAACTCCGGATAATTTTTGAGGAAGCACTGCACCACCAGGTTCAAGGTGTGAGACAAGCAAGGTATGTGGCTGAGTTTTGAAAGGGCTATGGCTGCCACAAAATTACGGCCGTTATCACTAACTACCTTGCCTGCCTCAAGATGTACACTGCCCAGCCATGACTCAGTTTGTCGCTTCAAGTACTCGGCCAGCACCTCGGCGGTGTGTCTGTCGCCCAAACACATCATCTGCAACACAGCCTGCTGACGCTTTCCACTAGCTGCTCGATAGGGGGACACATCGTGTGCAACAGTGGCAGCTGCAGATGGAGTGCTCGTACGACTGCGCTCTGTGGACGAGCTGTCGCTTCTGGAGGAGGAGGAGGAGGAGGAGGAGGGTCGAACGCCTACAGCCAACTGTTTCCTATACCGTGGGCTAGGCAGCACTGTCCCACCACCGCTGTCCCCTGTGGACCCTGCATCCACCACATTAACCCAGTGCGCAGTGATGGACATGTAACGGCCCTGGCCATGCCGACTGGACCATGCATCAGTTGTGAGGTGCACCTTTCCGCTCACTGACTGCTTGAGTGCATGGACAATGCGGTCTTTCACATGATGGTGGAGGGCTGGGATGACTTTGCGAGAGAAGAAGTGGCGACTGGGTAGGTCATAGCGTGGTACTGCATAGGCCATGAGTTCACGGAAAGCTGTGCTTTCCACCAACCGAAAGGGCATCATCTCAAACGAGAATAGTTTGGCAATGTGGGCGTTCAAACCCAGTGTACGCGGATGAGAGACTGAGTACTTTCTTTACCTACTCATAGTGTCTGGGAGGGTGAGCTGGACTTGAGAGCTGCATATGGTGGAAGTAGCGGTGGACAGGGCGGACTGAGAGAGGGTTGATGATGGTGATGGAGTTGGTGTTCTTTCTGATGGCCTAGAATCAGTCTTTCGTTGATATAACAGTGGGATTCCCTGACTGCTGTGGCCTTGCAACGACACCTCAACATTTGCTGCTGTGCTAACCGGTGGGCTTACAGTGGGGGAAACAATGTAGCGTTGCTGACTACCTTCGTTGTGATCAGTTGCACATGTGGCACTTGAGGTTTGGTGTTGTGTCCACGCTTGCAAGTGCATGCTGGTTAAATGTCTAAGCATGCAACTGGTATTCAAATTTTTCAGATTTTTCCCTCGGCTAAAGGTCTTTGCGCACTTCTTACAGATAACCTTGGCCTGATCATGAGGATTTTGGTCAAAAAAGTGCCACACTGCACTCTTCCTACTTTGGCAGACATTTTGCGGCCTAGCACGCTGTGATCTTTTTACCCTCTGGACAAGCTGTCCAGCAACTCTTTTGATATTTGGAACCTGTCTTTGGAGTGCTCCGGGCCTGCCAGATAACAGCTGTTGCGATGTCGATGTCTGCTGTGGATGCTCCTCATCTGAGCTATTGGAAGCAGCACCCTCTTCCCCCAATGGATGCCAATCTGGGTCAACAACTGGGTCATCCATCACCTCCTCTTCTATGTCATGTGCACCTTTCTCTGTGTCACCGTGTATGGTGGTATAGTGTGCGGGAAGGGGCACCTGAGTCTCATCAGGGTCAAAATCTGGCTCTGTACACTGCGAGGACAATGTAGTGCTCTGAGTGAATGTACCAGCAGAATCATCCATCAGCGGCTGTGCATCAGTGCACTCCATGTCAGATTCATCTTGGCCTGGGTAATTCACCATTTGACTTGATAATCCAGGCATGGTATGTGAAAACAGCTCCATGGAGTAATCAGTAGTATGGCCTGCATCATCCTCCAATCTTGGTTGGGGTGAAGGACACATGGAAAGGTGTGGTTCATGAACATGAGCCTCCAATGACGACTCAGTGCTTTTACTTTTTACAACTGAAGAAGAGGAGGCGATAGAGCTGGAGGCTGAGTCAGCAATGTAAGACAAAACTTTTTCCTGATGCTCTGCCTTTAAAAGCGGTTTGCCAACTCCTAGAAAACTAAGCGTTCGAGGCCTTATGTAGCCAGACGATGACACAGGGTCAGCACCTCCTGCATTCGGTCCTATTTTGCTCTTGCCACTACCATCAGATCCACCACCAACACCATCATTACCAGCTGCCAACCCCCGCCCAATTCCACGGCCTCTTCCACCAGCCTTCCTCATTTTTGGTAGAAATGTAGACAAAATCCAACAAACTATATAGTAATGTAAAACATGGTACAAGGTGTCTATAGGACAGGGGAGTTTTAGAATTTCTGCACACACTTGTGGACACTGGACACTTGTGGATTGTGTGCGGCCCACTGATATCTGAGCGCTATGTGACACGCTCAATGGCACAGCTGCCTGTGACCAAAGTGACGAGAGGATAATGGAGATTTTGAATCTCTGCGTACACTTTTGGACACTGGACACTTGTGGATTGTGTGCGGCCCACTGATATCTGAGCGCTATGTGACACGCTCGATGGCACAGCTGCCTGTGACCAAAGTGACGAGAGGATAATGGAAATTTTGAATCTCTGCGTACACTTGTGGACAGTGGACACTTGTGGATTGTGTGCGGCCCACTGATATCTGAGCGCTATGTGACACGCTCGATGGCACAGCTGCCTGTGACCAAAGTGACGAGAGGATAATGGAGATTTTGAATCTCTGCGTACAATTTTGGACAGTGGACACTTGTGGATTGTGTGCGGCCCACTGATATCTGAGCGCTATGTGACACGCTCGATGGCACAGCTGCCTGTGACCAAAGTGACGAGAGGATAATGGAGATTTTGAATCTCTGCGTACACTTGTGGACAGTGGACACTTGTGGATTGTGTGCGGCCCACTGATATCTGAGCGCTATGTGACACGCTCGATGGCACAGCTGCCTGTGACCAAAGTGACGAGAGGATAATGGAGATTTTGAATCTCTGCGTACACTTTTGGACACTGGACACTTGTGGATTGTGTGCGGCCCACTGATATCTGAGCGCTATGTGACACGCTCGATGGCACAGCTGCCTGTGACCAAAGTGACGAGAGGATAATGGAGATTTTGAATCTCTGTGTACACTTTTGGACACTGGACACTTGTGGATTGTGTGCGGCCCACTGATATCTGAGCGCTATGTGACATGCTCGATGGCACAGCTGCCTGTGACCAAAGTGACGAGAGGATAATGGAGATTTTGAATCTCTGCGTACACTTTTGGACACTGGACACTTGTGGATTGTGTGCGGCCCACTGATATCTGAGCGCTATGTGACACGCTCGATGGCACAGCTGCCTGTGACCAAAGTGACGAGAGGATAATGGAGATTTTGAATCTCTGCGTACACTTTTGGACACTGGACACTTGTGGATTGTGTGCGGCCCACTGATATCTGAGCGCTATGTGACACGCTCGATGGCACAGCTGCCTGTGACCAAAGTGACGAGAGGATAATGGAGATTTTGAATCTCTGCGTACACTTGTGGACAGTGGACACTTGTGGATTGTGTGCGGCCCACTGATATCTGAGCGCTATGTGACACGCTCGATGGCACAGCTGCCTGTGACCAAAGTGATGAGAGGATAATGGAGATTTTGAATCTCTGCGTACACTTGTGGACAGTGGACACTTGTGGATTGTGTGCGGCCCACTGATATCTGAGCGCTATGTGACACGCTCGATGGCACAGCTGCCTGTGACCAAAGTGACGAGAGGATAATGGAGATTTTGAATCTCTGCGTACACTTGTGGACAGTGGACACTTGTGGATTGTGTGCGGCCCACTGATATCTGAGCGCTATGTGACACGCTCGATGGCACAGCTGCCTGTGACCAAAGTGACGAGAGGATAATGGAGATTTTGAATCTCTGCGTACACTTTTGGACACTGGACACTTGTGGATTGTGTGCGGCCCACTGATATCTGAGCGCTATGTGACACGCTCAATGGCACAGCTGCCTGTGACCAAAGTGACGAGAGGATAATGGAGATTTTGAATCTCTGCGTACACTTTTGGACACTGGACACTTGTGGATTGTGTGCGGCCCACTGATATCTGAGCGCTATGTGACACGCTCGATGGCACAGCTGCCTGTGACCAAAGTGACAAGAGGATAATGGAGATTTTGAATCTCTGCGTACACTTTTGGACACTGGACACTTGTGGATTGTGTGCGGCCCACTGATATCTGAGCGCTATGTGACACGCTCGATGGCACAGCTGCCTGTGACCAAAGTGACGAGAGGATAATGGAGATTTTGAATCTCTGCGTACACTTGTGGACAGTGGACACTTGTGGATTGTGTGCGGCCCACTGATATCTGAGCGCTATGTGACACGCTCGATGGCACAGCTGCCTGTGACCAAAGTGACGAGAGGATAATGGAGATTTTGAATCTCTGCGTACACTTGTGGACAGTGGACACTTGTGGATTGTGTGCGGCCCACTGATATCTGAGCGCTATGTGACACGCTCGATGGCACAGCTGCCTGTGACCAAAGTGACGAGAGGATAATGGAGATTTTGAATCTCTGCGTACACTTTTGGACACTGGACACTTGTGGATTGTGTGCGGCCCACTGATATCTGAGCGCTATGTGACACGCTCGATGGCACAGCTGCCTGTGACCAAAGTGACGAGAGGATAATGGAGATTTTGAATCTCTGCGTACACTTTTGGACACTGGACACTTGTGGATTGTGTGCGGCCCACTGATATCTGAGCGCTATGTGACCCGCTCGATGGCACAGTTGCCTGTGACCAAAGTGACGAGAGGATAATGGAGATTTTGAATCTCTGCGTACACTTGTGGACAGTGGACACTTGTGGATTGTGTGCGGCCCACTGATATCTGAGCGCTATGTGACACGCTCGATGGCACAGCTGCCTGTGACCAAAGTGACGAGAGGATAATGGAGATTTTGAATCTCTGCGTACACTTGTGGACAGTGGACACTTGTGGATTGTGTGCGGCCCACTGATATCTGAGCGCTATGTGACACGCTCGATGGCACAGCTGCCTGTGACCAAAGTGACGAGAGGATAAGGGAGATTGGATTGCTTTTAAAAAAGCAGTTTGCGGAGCAGTGGGTAAACAGCAATGCCAGCGTGTCAGGAAGCCTTAAAAGGCAGCCCAACAACCAACACCACTGATACACCACGATATAGCCTCCCCTTGCACTGCACACACAGTGACTGGTGTGTTGTGCAGGCCAAATTGCTAGCAGCAGAAGCAGTTTTTTTGTCTTCTTCCCTGCCTAACGCTCTCCCTACAGAATCAGCAGCAACCTCTCCCTATACTAAGATCGGCAGAAGTAAGATGGCGGTCGGCGTGCACGCCCTTTTATACCCCCTGTGACGCCCACCAAAGCAAGCCAATCACTTGCATGCCCTTCTGAAAGATGTTGGTGACCCGTGCCTATGTCATCACGTTGCCCACAGTGTCCGTGGATCCTGATTGGCTGAAAAAGAGAGCAAAACAAACTTTTGAAATGCGACTTTGGCGCGTAAGTCGCCGACCTCGTGGCCGACCTCATCCTAGGGTCGGGTTTCGTTTCATGAAACCCGACTTTGCCAAAAGTCGGCGACTTTTGAATTTTTTCGACCCGTTTCGCTCGACTCTAGTCACCAGCTCTATTGCCTCCTCTTCTGAACGTTCCAAACCTGCAAGCACGGAGTCGTCAGTGCACAGTTCTGGTCATGAAAAACACCTTTCCTTGTGTCCTTCACCCCCACCAAAAGTGAAGGATGCGGCAGCCAACACTTCAGATTACTCTATGGAGCTATTTTCACATACCATGCTTGGGTTAGCCAGTCAAATCATGAATTCCCCAGTCCAAGATGAATCTGACATGGAGTGCACTGATGCACAGTCACTGCTAGATGATTCTGCTGGTACATTGACCCAGGCCACTACATTGCACTCACAGTCTACTAAGCCAGAATCTGACACTGATGAAACTCAGGTGCCCCTTCCCGCATACTATACCACCTTAGACGCTGACACAGAGGAAGGTAAAGAGGAAAGTGCAGATGACTTTGATGAGGAGGTGATGGATGACCCAGATATTGACCAGGATTGGCAGCAGGCATTGACATCGCAGCAGCGGTTATCTGGCAGGCCCGTAGCTGAGCAAAACCGTGGAACAAAAAAAAAAGAGTTGCAGGACAGCTTGGCAAGACGGTCAAGTTAGCACAGAGTGCAAGGCTAGAAAATGTATACCATAGTAGGAAGAGTGCAGTGTGGCATTTCTTTGTCCAAAATCCTACTGATGAGGTAAAGGTAACCTAATCACAATGGTTTTGCAACATAACACTGAATCTAGGCCATTACCACCAATACCATCACCAACCCCCTCTCACTCCGTCCGGTCCACCGCTAGTTCCCCCATATGCAGCTCTCCTTTCCAGCTCACCCTACCAGACAATCTGAGTAGGACAAGAAAGTACTCATCCTCTCATCCACGTACACTGTGTTTGAACGCCCACATTGCCAAACTAATCTCGTTAGAGATGATGCCCTACCGGTTGGTTGAAAGCAAAGCTTTCCATGAGCTCATGGCCTGCGCAGTCCCACGCTATGACCTACCCAGTCGGTACTTCATTTCTCGAAAAGCCATCCCTGCCCCCCACCTGCATGTGAAAGACCGCATTGTCCATGCACTCAAGCAATCAGTGAGTGGAAAGGTGCACCTCACAACAGATGCAAGGTCCAGGAGGCATGGCCAGGGCCGTTATGTGTCCATCACTGCGCATTGGGTTAATGTGGTGGATGCAGGCTCCACAGGTGACAGCGGCGGTGGAACAGTGCTGCCTAGCCCATGGTATAGGAAACAGTAGGCTGTAGGCTTTTGACCCTCCTCCTCCATAAGCGAAAGCTCGTCCATAGAGTGCAGTTGCACGAGGACTCCATCAGCAGCTGGCAGAGTTACCCACGAGGTGTCCCACTATCGAACAGCTAGTGGTAAGCGTCAGCAGGCGGTGTTAAATATGATGTCTTTGGGTGACAACAGACACACTGCGGAGTTACTGGCTGACTATTTGCAGCGACAAACTGAGTCATGGCTGGGCAGTCTACATCTTGAGCCAGGCAAGATAGTCAATGATAACAGCCATAATTTTGTGGCAGCCATAGGCCTTGCAAAACTCACACACATACCTTGCTTGGCTCACACTTTGAACCTAATGGTGTAGTGCTTCCTTAATAATTATCCGGAGTTAACATCCCTGCTCCATAAGGTGCAAAGACTGTGCTCGCACATCCGACGCTCGGCCGTACACTCCAGTCGTATGCAGAAGCTGCAGCAATTTCTCCACCTCCCAGAGCACCGCCTAATCATAGACATTGCAACAAGGTGGAATTCCACCCTGCACATGGTTGAAAGGCTGTGCGAACAGAGGCAGGTTGTAATGCATTTGTGGGACGATACACAGCCAGGCAGTTTGAGGCAACACATGGAATTGTCGGGTGTGCAGTGGTCAAAGCTGAAAGACCTCTGTAAATTCCTTCAGTGTTTTGAGGAATGCACACGGCTGGTAAGCGCAAATGACGCCATCATTAGCATGAACATCCCACGTATGCGTCTGCTCATGCAAAGTTTGATGCACATTAAGTAACAGGCGTCTGCAGCGGAGGAGGTACAGGAGGAGGAGGAGGGAAGACTTGCTGACAGTCAGTCATTGTCTGGTCAGGGAACTGTCCTGGACGAGGTGGAGGAAGAAGACGAAGAGGAGGAGGAGGATGAGGGGGATGATTATTTTGGGCAGGAGGATGCTTCTCAGGGGGCAAGAGAAAACGTTGGCATTCCAAGGTCAGGTACAGTATTTGTGCATAACTGTAGGGATGTGGATTTTCCAGAAAGTGCTCCTCCACCCAGCAGTGGCAGTGCATTATTGACACCTGGAACATTGGCCCACATGTGCGATTATGCCTTGCAGATCATAAAAAGGGTCCCCCGCATTGCCAAAATGATGAAGAATGACGACTACTAGCTGGCCAGCATCCTCGATCCACGCTACAAAGGCAAATTAAGCAACATCATGCCACAGGAGAACCTCAAGATAATATTGGCTAACAAACAAGCAACTCTAGTAAACCATTTGTTTGAGGCTTTCCCAGAACACAGCAGTGGTGCTGGTTCTCCCACAAGCCGTAGTGGGCACAATGGAAGAGGTGTTCGTGGTGCACACAGCCGAAGTGGCGTTGGAGACAGGGGTTTCATGACCATGTTGTGGACTGATTTCTCAAGTACCGCTCACACGACTCCTAATACTGCATCGATTAAAAGTGACAGGAGACAGCAGTTGTCAACTATGGTGACAAACTACTTATCCTCCCATATCGATATTCTCCCTCACAGGTCATTCCCTTTTGACTATAGGGCCTCTAATCTGGACACCTGGCCTGAATTGGCACAATATACCTTACAGGAGCTCGCTTGCCCTGCTGCTAGTGTGTTATCTGAAAGAGTCTTCAGTGCTGCTGGATCAATCCTGACAGAAAAAAGGACCCATCTGTTGACCCAAAATGTTGATGATCTAACCTTCATTAAAATGAACCATGCATGGGTTTCAAAGGATTCTGAACCACCTTCCCCTGATGACACATAGGTTGCCAGAAAACTGCCTCGCTTTTGTTCTCTTCTTCCTCTGACTTGCCCAAGTCCTCCATTTACAGCTGCTGAATGTCCAGCCTACACATCAACATATGCCATTTTTTAAATCTCCCTAAATGGGCTGACCAACACCCCCCCCAAGTGCTGGGGTCAACATCTGGCTCACCTGGGAAGTGCCGTTGCTCTAAACAGGTGGATGGGCCCACTGATGGCCGACTGCACTGGCACAGGGCCCCTCATAGTACAACACAGTGTCTCTGACCTTTGGGGGGGCCCACTCGCCATCAGACACAACAACGTACTATGAGGGGCCCTGTGCCAGTACCATCGCCCACGTGTGTGCCCCCCCCTGCTTGGTCATGGCCACAGCACTTGCAAGTTGCAATACTTACCTCTCCCTGCTCCACCGCTGTGTAGTCTGGGCAGTTAATTCCTTCACAGGGACAGCCAATAGAAATTTGGTGTATTGATCGATGATGGTTAAGATGCAGCTATGGCCTGTCCTGCTGGCCTCTACCTTCAGATGATCAATGGCTACCATTTGTAATGGATGACAACTTACAAGCGGATGCAGTGGTGCTTTATGATCACCTTTCACAGTTGTGATAGTCACAGACATGTGACATTTCTGCCACCATTTTTCAATGTCTCCTCTCATGCCAATCCAATAGAATCACCTACGGCCTGTGGCTTCTGTCTTTTGCCCTCCAAAATGCCCAGACACATCATGATAGGCACTGAGGACCATGTCTACATCTCTCCCTGTGATCACAATTTGATGGAAACGAGTAACGGAGATGTGATCCACGCTACTGCGATAAAGCTATCCTTTCTTCACAAAGAACCGTTTTCGCTGTCTCCACAGACACAGTAAGTGAGTCTGCATCGCCTCTGCAACATCTGCCGTCATGTTTTCCTGCGATGAGTAATTCCCACATTTCTGCAAACACTCGACTTTCCGTCTTTACTTTTAGCCATGTAGTTTTACTTTTATTAAGGTATCATCCATAATGAGTGCGCGTGTGTGGTTTCCGCCTTCTATATAGACGTTGAATCGGAGATACAAATTTTTATCCTATACTCGATCCAGCTTGTATCTTGTTATACAGTACCTTTGGTACACATTTAGTGTTACGGTCACATCCATACTGATTAAGCGTCTGAGAGTGACTACGGGACTATGTAAAAGGAGATTTTAATTTTACACTATAATATATATACTTGCTATCTTGTTATCCAGTACCTTTTTAACAACATTTTTTATTATGGTCAAAACCAGACTGAGTGAGCATCTGAGGATGACTCCGGAAATATATACCGAGATTTCAAATGTGACCAACACTATATAGAGCAGTATGTTTCTGATACAGTAACCTTTTTTGGATTCAGGTGTAATCCATAATGATCCTGTGAACATCTGTCTGTTACTCCAGAAATATATTTGGAGATTTAAGATTACCCCAACACTCTATACAGCTGTATGCTTGTGTTTCATTACCCATTTACAGCTTTTCATATTCTTGTGTAATCCATACTGGGCCTGAGAGCGTTTGTGTCTGCCTCCTGAAATATATACGGAGATTCAGCATGTTACACTATAGTTACACTATACTATATATACCTTGTATCTGGTGATACTGTACCCTTTTTCAACTTTTTCTTTTATTGTGTAATCCATACTGAGCTTGTGAGCGTCTGTGTATGACTCATGAAATATATACGGAGATGTACTATTATTCCTAGACTGTCTAGAGCTGTACGCTTCTGATAAAGTACCATACAGTATATCTGATGGTATTTTGGGTCCATTTTCCAAAACATGAGGAAGTATGGTGGAAGAGGGCGTGGGCGTGGGGGGCCACCTGGTACTGATGGTGGTGGTGGTGCATCTGCTGGTGGTGCCAAAAACACAATAGCAGCTAAGGCAGGAGGTGTTAAGCCTGTGTCATGGTCTAGCTCCGGAAGGCCTGTAAGGCTCCCTTTTCTGGGAGTAGGTAGACTGCTTTTAAAGCTGGAGCATCAGGAACGTTTTTTTGGCTTACATTGCTGAAACAGCCTCCAGCTCTATCGCCTACTCTTCTGAAATTTAAAAAAATCCAAGCACTGAGTCGTCAGTGCAGGCTTCTGGTCAGGAGCAACCCCTTTCCTTGTGTCCTTCACCCACATCAAAAGTTAAGGATGCCGCAGCACACACTTCAGATAACTCCATGGAGCTCTTTTCACATATTATGCCTCGGTTCATTAAAAATGGGGCCCATCATATACTGGAGCATTCCAAATGGGGGACATCAGACACTGGAGCTGCATTTACAGAGCCCATTATACACTGGAGCATTAGAAATGGTGCACATTATATGTGGAGCATTATTTGGGCCCATAAGACACTGGAGCATCATCCATGGGGCCCATCATATACTGGAGCATTCCAAAAGGGGAACATCTGACACTCGAGCATCATCCATGAGGCCCATCATATACTGGAGCATTCTAAATGGGGCAGATCAGACACTGGAGCAGCATCTATGGGGCCCATCATATACTGGAGCATTCCAAATGGGGGACATCTGACACTGGAGCATCATCCATGAGGCCCATCATATACTAGAACATTCCAAATGGGGCAGATCAGACACTTGAGCAGCATCTATGGGGCACATGATACACTGGAGCATTAGAAATGGGGCCCATTATATATGGAGCATTATTAGGGCCCATAAGACACTGGATCATCTTCCATGAGGCCCATCATACACTGGAGCATTCCAAATGGGGCAGATCAGACACTGGAGCAGCATTTACGGGGCCCATTATACACTGGAGCATTAGAAATGGTGCACATTATATATGGAGCATTGTTACGGCCCATAAGACACTGGAACATCATCCATGAGGCCCATCATATACTGTAGCATTCCGAATGGGGGACATCTAACACTGGAGCATCATTCATGAGGCCCATCATATACTGGAACATTCCAAATGAGGCAGATCAGACACTGGAGCAGCATCTATGGGGCACATGATACACTGGAGCATTAGAAATGGTACACATTATATATGCAACATTATAAGACACTGGAGCATCATCCATGAGGCCTATCATATACTGGAGAATTCCAGATTGGGGACATCAGACACTGGAGCAGCATTTACGGGGCACATTATACACTGGAGCATTAGAAATGGAGCCCATTATATGTGAAGCAATATTTGGGCCCATAACACACTGGAGCATCATCCATGGGGACCATCATGTACTGTAGCATTATGTGGAGCTCATCATATACTGTATGGAACATTATATGTGGCCAATTATTCTGTATGGAGAAATGTATGGGGCTCATTATTCTGTATGGAGAAATGTATGGGGCTCATTATTCTCTATGGCGCACAATGTGGTGGTCATAATTCTGTATGGAGTAATATGCTGTCCTTTTTTTGAGCTATTGTAGAATTTAAAATAGATATCAGTCATGTCATGTAAGCAGTGAAGTATTTGTCATTGTACTATACATATATTTCTGTGCCGTATTGGAGCATCATGAGTTGTGGTATGTGTTAAAGGGGCGCACTGACACTCTTTGACCCAGGGCATATGAAAACCTGGAGCCAGCCCTACCCCCCCTCAACTTTAGCCAAATAACCCCCAGTTTTCAGTGCGTAACTATTATTATGAAGTAAATTAAGGTTGACAAGCTTCAGTAATAAGAATTGATGTTTTTGGCATTGAAATGGGCACTGTAGGTGTGTTTACTGTCCTCCACTCCCTGCCAAATTGTTTCCCGATTGACTTGCATTGGGTTTCGGGTTTCAGTCGGCCTCCGACTTTTCCCTAACGTCGGCCGATTTCGTTCGACCCGACTTTTGCGAAAGTCGGGTTTCATGAAACCCGACTCGACCCTAAAAAAGGAAAAGTCGCTCATCTCTAGTGAAAGGTGATCATAAAGCACCACTGCATCCACTTGTAAGTTGACGTCCATTACAAATTGTAGCCATTAATCATCTGAAGGTAGAGGCCAGCAGGACAGGGCATAGCTACATCTTAACCATCATCGATCAATACACCAAATTTCTAGTGGTCGTCCCTGTGAAGGTTTTAACTGCCCAGACTACACAGCGGTGGAGCAGGGAGAGGTAAGTATTGCAACTTGCAAGTGCTGTGGCCATGACCAAGCAGGGGGGGCACACTCGTGGTCGACGGTACTGCACAGGTCCACTCATAGTACGCTGGTGTGTCTGATGGCGAGTGGGCCCCCCCACCATCAGAGAAACTGTATTGTACTATGAGGGGCCCTGTGCCAGTGCCGTCAGCCATCTGTGGGCCCATCCACCTGTTCAGAACAATGGCACTTGCCTGGGTGCGCCAAGTGTTGACTCCAGCCTTGGGGGGGTGGGCAGCCCACTTAGGGAGGCTTAAAAAATGGCATATGTTGATGTGTTGGCTGGACATTCAGCTTCTGCAAAGGGAGGAATTGGGCAAGTCCGAGGAAGAGGAGGACCAAAGCGAGGCTGTTTTCTGGCAACCTATGTGTCCTCAGGGGAAGGTGGGACAAAATCTTTTGAAACCCATGCATGGTTCATTTCAATGAAGGTTAGATCATCAACATTTTGGGTCGACAGACGGGTCCTTTTTTCTGTCAGGATTGATCCAGCAGCACTGAAGACTCTTTCAGATAACACACTAACAGCAGGGCAAGCGAGCTCCTGTAAGGTATATTGTGCCAATTCAGACCAGGCGTCCAGTTTAGAGGCCCAATAGTCAAAGGGGAATGACTTGTGAGGGATAACATCAATATGGGAGAAGTAGTTTGTAACCATAGTTGACAACTGCTGTCTCCTGTCACTTTTAATCGATCCAGTAATAGCAGTCGTGTGAGCGGTACTTGAGAAATCATTCCACAACATGGTCATTAAACCCTTGTCTCCAACGCCACTTCGGCTGTGTGCACCACGAACTCCTCTTCCATTGTGCCCACTATGGCTCGTGGGAGAACCAGCACCTCTGCTGTGTGCTGGGAAAGCCTCAAACAAACGGTTTACCAGAGTTGCTTGTTTGTTAGCCAATATTATCTCTAGGTTCTCCTGTGGCATGATGTTGTGTAATTTGCCTTTGTAGCATGGATCGAGGATGCTGGCCAGCCAGTAGTCATCATCCCTCATCATTTTGGCAATGCGGGGGGTCCCTTTTTATGATCAGCAAGGCATAATTGCACATGTGGGCCAATGTTCCAGGTGTCAATGATGCACTGCCAGTGGTGGGTGGAGTAGCACTTTCTGGCAAATCCTCATCCCTACAGTCACGCACAAACACTGTACCTGACCTTGGAATGCCAACATTTTCTCTTTCCCCCTGAGAAGCATCCTCCTGCCCAAAATAATCACCCCCCTCATCGTCTTCCTCCTCTTCTTCCTCCACCTCGTCCAGGACAGTTCCCTGACCAGACAATGGCTGACTGTCATCAAGGCTTCTCTCCTCCTCCTCTGCTGCAGACGCCAGATCCTTAATGTGCGTCATACTTTGCATGAGCAGACACATAAGTGGGATGCTCATGCTTATGATGGTATCGTCTCCGCTTACCAGCCGTGTGCATTGCTCAAAACACTGAAGGACTTTACAGAGATGTTTCAGCTTTGACCACTGCACACCCAACAATTCCATGTCTTCCTTCAAACTGCCTGCCTGTGTACCCTCCCACAAATGCATTACAGCCTGCCTCTGTTCACACAGCCTCTTAACCATGTGCAGGGTGGAGTTCCACCTTGTTGCAACGTCTATGATTATGCGGTGCTTTGGGAGGTGGAGCAATTGCTGCAGCTTCTGCATACGAGTGGAGTGGACGCTTGAGCGATGGATGTGCGAGCACAGTCTTCGCACCATATGAAGCAGGGATGTTAACTCTGGATAATTATTAAGGAAGCACTGCACCACCAGGTTCAAAGTGTGAGCCAGGCAATGTATGTGTGAGTTTTGCATTGGCTATGGCTGCCACAAATTTATGGCCGTTATCACTGACTACCTTGCCTGCCTCAAGATGTAGCCTGCCCAGCCATGATTCTGTTTTTCGCTGCAAGTAGTCGGCCAGTACCTTCGAGGTGTGTCTGTTGTCGCCCAAAGATATCATCTTTAACACAGCCTGCTGACGCTTACCACTAGCTGTTCGATATTGGGACACCTTGTGTGCAACACTGCCAGTTGCGGTTGGAGTGCTCGTGCGACTGCGCTCTAAGGACGAGCTGTCGCTGATAGAGGAGGAGGATCGAAAGCCTACAGCCAACTGTTTCCTATACCGTCGGCTAGGCAGCACTGTTCCACCACCGCTGTCCCCAGTGGAGCCTGCATCCACCACATTAACCCAGTGCGCAGTGATGGACACGTAACGACCCTGGCCATGCCTACTGGTCCATGCATCTGTTGTGAGGTGCACCTTTCCACTCACTGACTGTTTCAGTGCATGGGCAATGCGGTCTTTCACATGCCGGTGGAGGGCAGGGATGGCTTTAAGAAAAGAAGTGCCGACTGGGAAGGTCATAGCGAGGGACAGCATAGGCCATGAGCTTGCGGAAAGCTTCGCTTTCAACCAAACGGTAGGGCATCATCTCTAATGAGATTAGTTTGGCAATGTAGGTGTTCAAACAAAGTGTACGCAGATGAGAGGATGAGTACTTTGTTGTCCTACTCAGAGTGTCTGTAGGGTGAGCTGGACTGGAGAGCTGCATATGGGGGAAGTAGCGGTGGACCGGACGGAGTGAAAGGGGGTTGGTGATGGTATTGGTGGTGATGGCCTAGATTCAGTGTTGTGTTGCAAAATCATTGTGATTCTCTGAGTGCTTTGGCCTTGCGACGACACCTCCACATTTAGTACTGGTGGTGTGCTTAACGGTGGCGGTGGTCTTACAGTGGGGGAAGTGATGGAGCATTGCTGGCTACCTTCAGTCGGAGCAGGTGCACATGTGCTACCTGAGGTTTTGTAGTCCGTCCACGCTTGCAAGTGCATGTTGATTAAATGTCTAAGCATGCAACTGGTATTCAAATTTCTGAGTTGTTTACCTCAGCTAAAGGGCCTTTTGCACTAATTACAGGTAACCTTTGCCTCATCAGTAGAATTTTGGACAAAAAAGTGCCACAATCTGGCCTTGAACGTTATGCTAAGTTGACCGTCTGGCCAAGCTATCCTGCAACTCTTTTAGTTTTTGTTCCATGTTTTTCGACAGCGACAGGCCTGGCAGATAACCGCTGCTGCAATGTCAATGCCTGCTGCGGATCCTTCTCCTTATCTGAACTAATGCCAGCACCACCCTCCTCCCCCAGTGGATGCCAATCCGGGTCAAGAACTGGGTCATCCATCACCTCCTCATCAAAGTCATCTGCACCTTCCTCTTTACCTTCCTCTGTGTCACCGTGTAAGATCTGATTTCGGAATAAATTCTTGGACTTCTGTGCGCTAACAGATAAAATCACTAATCCAGTAATTTGGAGAAAGATTAATCCATTTATTTCCCAACGCGTTTCGAAATGTATACCATTTCTTCTTCAGGGGATGACATATATGATCAGACAGAACAGTCACGGATTATATAGAACAGAAGTTCAAAAAAAAGATTCAAAAAAACGGCGCCAAAAGGTCACATGTCATCTGGTACAAATGTCAGAGTTCAAAATGTCATAGTTAAATTCGTGTATTAGTTAAATTTAAAATCATTAAAAACATATTGCTTTTATTATTCCATAGATAAAAGAAAGAAAAGAAAAGGAGAATTGGAAGATAAAAAAGAACAAAAAAGAACAAGGAGGGGAAGACCCGTGTAAAACGAACTCCTGACATCAAGAAATAGGCACAGTGGTAGTCTCAGACCACTGAGCCAGGCTTGATTATACCTAACTCGAAAAGAAAAAGAAAAAGGCTCCAAAAATTGTATTTTTGTATATATAAAGGAATTTTAATTAAAAATGATCTTTCTGACAGTAAGATTCTTTCTTTTTATTAGAATTGTGTGTAAAAAATGTATATGGGAAATTTAAAATATAAAAAATGTATATGGGAGATATATAATTAAAAAACCAGTACGATTAATTCAAAATCACCTGAGAGGGGAGGGATAATTTTATTCATAAATCCTTGGGGTGTTTGTAACAAAATGAACAGTTACAGAGAGCTCTCACAGCATTCAAAAAACAGAATCGCCTCCTGTGCTGTCTTAGAATAAAGATCAATCAGTAGATCGATCACACAAGGGGGAGACCTCAATTTCATCCGAGAATCCTCACGGTGTTTTATAGGGAAAAGAGCAGAGACACTGACTATGAAGAAATCATACAGCAGTGAATGAAGAAACCAGGATCGCATACCGCGATGTCCCAGTGCAAAAGGAGGAATATGGAAGAGGAAGAAAAAGAGACTGTATGCCACTAATATTAAGAAATGGCATTATTTTCTTATTAAAATATATAATTATATGAGAGAAACATATGACAAATATAACATTACAGAAAAAAGTCACACATGAAAAAACACTACAGAAATAAAAAGTCGCATATAAAAAAAGGGGGTTAATCATACAAAATATTATAAAAATCATTAGGATTAATATGTGGTTGCATAATTAAAAATTAAAAAAGATGAAATTCATTAAAATTATCAAATTTTAAAGAAAGACCTCAGTAATTTCGTTTAATCCATACGGCTTGAGTGTATTTAGCCTGTAGATCCAAAACACTTCTTTTCTATTCAATTGTCCTATTCTATCAGGATTATCAGCAGGAATATGTTCAATTGGACTGATTTTTAGTCCACTCGGGTCCTTATTATGTTTAATAGTAAAATGTCTTTTTTTTGAACTTCTGTTCTATATAATCCGTGACTGTTCTGTCTGATCATATATGTCATCCCCTGAAGAAGAAATGGTATACATTTCGAAACGCGTTGGGAAATAAATGGATTAATCTTTCTCCAAATTACTGGATTAGTGATTTTATCTGTTAGCGCACAGAAGTCCAAGAATTTATTCCGAAATCAGATGTTGAAGCGGTCGCAGAGTTGACCTTTGGACGTGCAGCAAGCAGATTACTGATCCTACATGCCTTAATCTCTCCTAAAAAGGGTGAGTAAATTTTAATTTACTTTTTCTACAATAACCCGGATAAGACCCTATTGCGCTTTTTCTGTTCCTTCAGCTATATCACCGTGTAAGATGGTATAGTTTGCGGGAAGGGTCACCTGAGTTTCATCAGGGTCAAATTCTGGCTCAATAGACTGCGAGGGCAATGTAGTGCTCTGGGTCGATGTACCAGCAGAATCATCTAGCAGTGGTTGTGCCTCAGTGCACTCCATGTCAGATTCATCTTGGACTGGGGAATTCTGGATTTGACTGCATAACCCAGGCATGGTATGTGAGAAGAGCTCCATAGAGTAATCTGAAGTGTGGGCTGCCGCACCCTTAACTTTTGGTGGGGGTGAAGGACACAAGGAAAGGTGTTTTTCCTGACCAGAACCCTGCACTGACGACTCCGTGCTTGCATTTTTCGAACGTTTAGAAGAGGAGGCAATAGAGCTGGTGGCTTTTTCGGCAATGTACGCCAAAACCTGCTCCTGATGCTCCGGCTTTAAAAGCGGTTTTCCTACTCCAAGAAAAGGCAACCTTACAGGCCTTCTTGGGCCAGAGGATGACGCAGGCTCAACACCTCCTGCCTTAACTGCTATAGTGCTTTTGCCAGAACCAGCAAATGCACCACCATCATCTGTACCAGCTGCTCCCCATGCCCACGTCCGTGGACTCTTCCACCATACTTCCTCGTGTTTGGAAAAATGTACCAAAAATACCAGCAGAGAGATGGTACTGTATGAGGAGCATCCAGCTGTGTAAGGTGTGTTAAAAAAATTAAATCTACGTGTATATTTTGTTAGTCACAGATGCTCTTACAGTATGTATTGGACCATAATCCAACAAGCAGATATACGGAACTGTATCAGAAGTGTACAGCTGTATACATTTTTTGTGTAACTAACAATCTCCGTATATGTATTTATGGAGTGTCACACACACATGCTGACTCTGTATAGATGTGACTGTAATGCGAATGGCAGATATACATTACTGTTTGAGAATCGAACAGCTCTATACGGTGTGTCTATGGAAACTTGTCAATCTCCTTCTATTTGTATAGGAACTGACACACGCTGTCTCTGTTTAGTTTTGACCATGATCAAACAGCAGATATACAAAACTGTTTGAAAAGCGGACAGAACTCTAAGGTGTAGGTCTGGAAAAAAAGAAAAACTCCTCGGCTTTTTTTCCAGAGTCACACACAGATAGCTTCTATTTGTCCGTGATACATGGAGGTACACGGTAGTGTGTGAGGAGCGTACACTGCTATACCGTGTATGTATGCAAAATTGTCAATCTCCGTCTATTTGTAAAGGGACTGACACACACTGTCTCTGGCTAGTTTTGACCGTGATCAAACAGCAGATGTACAAAACTGTTTGAAAAGCGGACAGCACTCTAAGGTGTAGGTCTGGAAAAACTCTTTGGCTTTTTTCCATAATCACACACAGATAGCTTCTATTTGTCCGTGATACAAGGCGGTATACAGTAGTGTGTGAGGAGCGTACACCGCTATACGTTGTGTGTATGGAAAATTGTCAATCTCCATCTAATTGTATAGGGACTGACACACGCTGTCTCTGTCTAGTTTTGACCATGATCAAACAGCAGACATACGAATCTGTTTGAAAAGCGGACAGCACTCTAAGGTGTACGTCTGGTAAAACAGAAAAACTCCTCGGCTTTTTTTCCAGAGGCACACACAGATAGCTTCTATTTGTCCGTGATACAAGGCAGTACACGGTAGAGTGGGAGGACCGTAGACCGCTATACAGTGTGTATGGAAAATTGTCAATCTCTGTCTATTTGTATAGGGACTGACACACGCTGTCTCTGTCTAGTTTTGACCGTAATCAAACAACAGATATACGAAACTGATTGAAAAGCGGACAGCACTCTAAGGTGTAGGTCTGGAAAAATGGATAAACTCCTCGGCTTTTTCTTCCAGAGTCACACCCAGATAGCTTCTATTTGTCCATGATACCAGCTGGTACACGGTAGTGTGTGAGGAGCATACACCGCTATTCGGTGTGTGAAAAAATGAACTCTCAGTAACTCACCAGGGCAAAATAATATAAGTTGGAATGCTTTGAAAAAAGCAGTTTGAACAGCAGTGTGCACACAGCAATGCAGCTAGCAGGTAGCCTTAAAAGGCAGCCTAATCACCACCAGCGCTGCTGCACACAACAAAAATTCTCCCCTTTCACTGCACACTAACTGTACAGTGAAAAGTGCTATCAGCAGAAACTGTTTTTTTCTCTTCTTCCCTGCCTAACGCTCTCCCTATTCAGAATCAGCAGGAGCACCTCTCCCTATTCTAAGATCGGCAGAATTAAGATGGTGGTCGGTGGTCACAGCTTTTATACCCACTGTGATGCCACACAAAGCCAGGCAATCACTTCAATGCCCTTCTCTAAGATGGTGGTGGCCGCTGCCCATGTCATCGCGTTGCCCACAGTGTGCGTCCTCCATCATTGGCTGAGAAAAGGCGCTGGAAGCATTATTTGAAATGCGACTTTGGCGCTCTGATCAGTGACCTCATAGTCAACCTCATGCTATGGTCGGGTTTCGATCGGCGAAACCCGACTTTAGCTAAAGTCGGCTATTTTTGAATTTGACTGACCCGTTTCGCTCAACTCGAGATTTCACTTATTTTTTAGTCTCAGTGAACTAGAGACATTGATCAAAGGTAACTTGAAGCACCTGTACCCCAATGGAAACTCAGCATGTCATGTACATACTTACCAACACTTAACCCTCTAGCATCATGCGCCTTACATTTATGGTTAATGCACCCAAACATTATACAGCCAACACCGAAGAATATCAGCAACTCTTAGTAGCCGGTCCAAAGAAAAAAACTGCAATATTCCTGAGTTTGATATAATAATAATAATAATCTTTATATAGCGCTAACATATTCTGCAGCGCTTTACAGTTTGCACACATTTCATCACTGTCCCCGATGGGGCTCACAATCTGAATTCCCTATCGGTATGTCTTTGGAGTGTGGGAGGAAACCGGAGTGCCCGGAGGAAACCCACGCAAACACGGGGAGAACATACAAACTCCTTGCAGATGTTGTCCTTGGTGGGATTTGAACCCAGGACCCCAGCGCTGCAAGGCTGCAGCGCTAACCACTGAGCCACCGTGCTGCCCTATATATATATATAATATAGATATAATATTTGGATTGCACTTAGCCATGCAAGTCAATGAGTATGCAGAAATCATTGGACTGTACTTGGATGACATCTGAGTCCAGTCCCATTTCCAAGTACTAACACAATGAAGAAGACGGAGAAACTTCGTTCTACAGTACATCTTCTTGTCACAGAGTGCTCTGATTTTCTCATCGGATCGCACTTCACGCTATGCTCACACTCTGATTAGAATTTGATTTGAATAATGAGCCCAATTTTCTTGGATAAGAGAATCTATTGCCATCTGGCCCTAGCCTTAGATTCTGCTGTCAGTTGTGACACATGACAATAACAACCCTTAATCCTATATGAGCGTATTCATGTGTTTTCGTGACAGCCAAATCTTAACACGTATTTTAAAAAAAGTATATAAAAAATTAAAATTATAAAAGTTCAAATCACCCCTTTTTTTCTCGTAATACAAATAGCAACACCTAAAATAAAGTCACATATTAAGTATTGCTGCGTGTGTAGTGGTCCAAGGAAATATAATCCAAAAAATATTTATCCATTTTGATCAATGCCAAAATGAAAAAAAAAAAAAATAAGCAAAATGGCAGAATCGTTTTTTAAAAAAAAGTCGTATGAACTCCAACATGGTACCAATAAAATTACACCTGGCCGCACAAAAAACAAACCTTTGTACAATTTTATTGCCAGAAAAAAAAAAAAAATGATGGCTCTCTTAAAATGGTGACTAGTCATAAAAACAAAGCTCCAAAACAGCAATGGATTTGCTGTTATTTTATCTATTTTACCCCATAGAAATCATGTGGCTCAGTGAAGCAGAGAGGTAAAAAACAGTGAAAAAGAGAGAAAAATGGCAAAATCTCCAAATGGTTAAAGGGATTGTTTAAAAAATTGTTTGGGGAAGGAAAGATCCTACAACAAAATAACATACAGGAAGCTGAGGTCCCACCCTTCTGTATCAAAACTGATACTTTGGTCGTTCCTTGGCTACAACTTATTCTCCTGCAAAATATCTCTCTTCCCCCTGCGTATCACCAAACCTAAAACACAGAAAACTTGTATAGGACATAGAGCTGCTCTTTTTCACATCTTAAATATGAGTTTTTGTTTTTCTTCTTACATCTTACATTTGTTATGCTCTGAGGTCAGGAAAGACCTCAGATAATAGCAGGAAACATTCAAACTGTGGAGGGTAACTTTGCTGCAAATCTAATTTCCATGTAAAATACACATAATTTGCCATTGAATTTTGTCAGATCGGCTCATCACTACTAACAGATAAATAATTATATTTTAAGATGTGGAAATTATGGGAAAAGCTCTTTCTTTGTTCCTCTACCTTCTATATACAGTTGAGCACAAAAGTTTACATACCCTGGCAGAATTTTTGCTTTCTTGGCCTTTTTTTCAGAGAATATGATTGATAACACCAAACCTTTTTCTCCACACATGGTTAGTGGTTGGGTGAAGCCATTTGTTGTCAAACTACTGTGTTTTCGCTTTTTAAATCATAATGACAACCCAAAACATACAAATGACCCTGATCAAAAGTTCACATACCCCATTTCTTAATACCGTGTATTGCCCCCTCTAACATCAATGACAGCTTGAAGTCTTTTATGGTAGTTGTGGGTAAGGTTCTTTATTTTCTCAGATGGTAAAGCTGCCCACTCTTCTTGGCAAAAAGCCTCCATTTCCTACAAAATTCCTGGGCATGAAATTCTCTAGCATGAACTGCGTACTTCAGAACTCCCCAAAGTGGCTCAATGATATTGAGGTCAGGAGACTGAGATGGCCACTCCAGAGCTTTCACTTTGTTAATATTTTCTGCAAAAAAGGCCAAGAAAGCAAAAATGTAAACTTTTGAGCTAAAGTGTATGAATGAGAAATATTTTAAATGCATATGTATTAGAAAAATGTATATCACACACTAAATAAATAAAAAATGTGGTAAAATGGAAAACCTATAATGTGAATCTTGCCAAGCATAGTGTCTAGGGGGTCATAAAGTACATGACAGCTCAATAATAGTGTTGATAATTATAATAATTATTTGCATTTTGTACAGATTTCCCCTTTTAATATATATTTGATCAACTGCATAGGAAAACACATAAGTATTTCTATTTCTGTACTTTTTCCCCTGCGTACATTGAGACTCTTTGCAGGTGATTGTATCTTTTTTAGTGGACATTTAAAATTGTTCTGTCACACATGCAAAATGATCTTTGCTTTCTTTATGGGTGGGAGGTGTTGAAATGTTATTGTCATGGGAGGAGAGCGCTGCTGTGTGTAGCTGTCTGAGAATGGAGCGCCCCACCCTGTCCATACTATGTCTATCTGTAATCACCACTCTGTAGTGACGTGAAGGAGCTTTTTTAGACTTAGACACACAGTCATATTAGTTTGAAAAACCTTTCATTCAG
Source organism: Dendrobates tinctorius (assembly GCF_039654945.1). Taxonomy (NCBI): domain Eukaryota; kingdom Metazoa; phylum Chordata; class Amphibia; order Anura; family Dendrobatidae; genus Dendrobates; species Dendrobates tinctorius. The sequence goes on along the minus strand of NW_027361704.1, from coordinate 40,321,806 downwards.
TAAGTAAAGCAACTGCCAATGAAAGGATGTGTATTTAGTGAATTACATATTTTACACTCTCGATTTATTTTCCCAGATCAGTTAAAGTTCACAGAATTGTACAAATCTTAGTTTTGGTAGAATACAGGACAAAATGAGTTTAACTGTATATTTCTTTAAATGTTAGAACAGGGGTGTTGCTTGGGTCCTAAAAGATCAGGGGCCCAAAGTATGTGTTTCCCCATACAACCTCCCTGTCACTTAAAAGAGGATCTATACATATATAATTACAGTATATCACTGTTGCTGACCTAAAATACACAATGCAAAGACCAAAATTACCAAATTACTACTATAAAAGGCAAAACAATACTGATACACAATGTCCACTACCATCACTACTACACAGTGACTTTATAATATAATATGACCATTACTTCTACATAACACACACTGTACAAAGACCAATAATGCCACCAAACATGTACCTCTGCATGACTGAAATGCATTAAGGTGTTAATAAATTAAAGAAGTAAAATGCTATTGAAAAGACTGATATTACCACCATACAGTCTACCATAGTGGTAGCTACCAATCCTGCCAACCATATTACAGAGATTACAGTACAGTTATAGATGGTGACTTACAGACAATGTTCTTTCTGATAGAGTCATTCACTTTTCTTGTCTTTTTCATTTGGTCCAGGCCACCATAACAATTTCTTTCAGTCAGTACTCACCTTCAGAGACTACATCAAAGGCAAAGTAATGTTATGTATTAGTAACAGAATAGACACAGCAGAGAGGAAATAAAGTTAATAATGAATAGAAACCATGCACCAATGTTCATATAATCAAATAATTATGTTCGAATCAAATAGTGCATACATTCAATTTTTTACAAAGAACCAATCCTCCTGATGTGTCATAAAGATTGAATGGAACCCATTTGATTCTTTAGTGTAAACAAACCAAGATGTATGGACAATTGTGTTATAAAGACGGGAAGACTCAATATATATAAAAACAGCCTTTAATAAATCGGATTTGGCAATCGTAAACAATGTGCAAGGAAAAAGTGCCTAAGGCATACCAATAGTTATTGCAGAATCACAACATACATATATAAAGATAATTCCTGAGATCTGTCAAAAAAATAATTAACATTGTGCAACGATATCATGCATATGTATAATTCATATCATCATCGCACAAAATATAAATAAAAATAACTATACATAGACATCAGGACGAAGGACGCTGGTTCCGAAACGCGCGTCGGGGAGTGCCTGGCATTACCGCAAGAGGCTGTCATTATACCGCTGGTATGTAACACATGGTTGTATCGGCTCACATATCACTGAATGGTCGCACACTGGCTTTTATAGCTATATGGTTATATGTGATATGATCATTATGGCACATTATGGACATAGATTTACACATATATATTATTATTTACAATGCAATGGTGGTTGGAATCACTTTTTGTGATATATTTTAGTAGCATAATTTACAAACATTTACAAAATCACTTTTATTATCTATGTATAGTTATTTTTATTTATATTTTGTGCGATGATGATATGAATTATACATATGCACGATATCGTTGCACAATATTAAATATTTTTTTGACAGATCTCAGGAATTATCTTTATATATGTATGTTGTGATTCTGCAATAACTATTGGTATGCCTTAGGCACTTTTTCCTTGCACATTGTTTACGATTGCCAAATCTGATTTATTAAAGGCTGTTTTTATATATATTGAGTCTTCCCGTCTTTATAACACAATTGTCCATACATAGTGGTTTGTTTACATCAAAGACATATTAGATTTCACACATTTCCAGCACCATCCCCATCTGTTCCCAACCTGAACAACCTCCCCTTGCTGCCTGCTTTTCTGGCATGGAACAGCAATCCAAATACATCAAATATTATGCCATTATTATGATTACCCCTTTCAGTGTGGCTAATCATCGCATAGTAGATGGGAGGTATGTGTCACAGAGATGGCTTGTCTCTGTGATGTAACCCAGAGTATTTTCTCTAGTGCATGAAAGCACTAAGAGGTTTGTTGCACCTGGAACCGGGTTGTGGGTTGCTATGAGAGATGGCTGGGTCTGGCTACCCACGTACCTCACCTCTGGGTGTAGTTACAGGATATATAATGGAGGCTGTTGTTTGGCACATGGTCTGTGTGTTGGGAGAGAGAAGGCCTCCTTTGTGTGTGGCTCCAGACCGAGCCTGAGTACTGGACATTACCCAACCTGTGTGCCCACAGGCCTGGCAGAGCAGAGCCCTGCATTAAACATTTATGTTTTGTTTTGCCTGATCTAAAGGCTGTTTACTTTATGTTTCTGCTCCTAGGTTTATTATGCAATAAACCCACATGAACTTTTAAAGGAACGTCCCTCCTGGTTTCCTCCCATCGCACCCGAGTGAGCACGACCCCTACACCCTCCACAAATTAATGTTACAAACAATGTGTGCAAGATAAAAGGGGCATATAAAAATAATAGTGTCCCTTGGAAAATAGTAAAGACAACACTGTGCTACCTAGCAAGTAAATGCCAGATATGCTCTTTTGAAAACTATAATATCTGAAGTGTCCCCTCAAAGCAACAAAGATTCTTGAGAATCCCCTTTAGCATTTCCCCTCCTCAAAAGTGATAATGTCCCCTTAATGCCACAATCAAAACTAATAATGCATGCATTTAAAAGAAATAATGTTCTGAGAGGCCCCGTAAATATTGTATGACAGTCCTACAACTCTCTACACACTGCATGATCGTCCTCACAGCTTCCTACGCTTTGCATGATGGTCCCCACCACTCCCTATGCACTGTATGATGGTTCCCACAGCTTCCAATGCACTGTTTGATGGTCTCTACAGCTCCCTATGCATTGTATTATGGTCCCTGCAGCTCTCTATGCACTGTATGATATCCCCATAGCTCCGTATGCTTTGTATCATGTTCCCCAAAGCTCCCTACGCACTGTATCATGGTCCCCACATCTCCCTATGCATTAATAAGCAGCAGAGATGACAGTGCATAGGGCTAAAATGAGTATATACAATAGGTCCAAAAAATATTTAAACCAAAAATATAATAAATACCTGTATGTATAAAATAGTCATAAGCCCAACGCAAATCAGTACAGGATACACTGACTATAAATATATATATATATATATATATATATATATATATATATATATATATAAAGAAGCAACAAGAAAGGGCAGTGCATGAACATCCAAGGTGAATAGAAATATCACAAATCTTTATTAAAGACACAGATAAAAAATGGCATAGTGGCATAACAGGTGTGACACAAGAAATGCACAAAGATACATAGCATCCGTAAGATGTGTGTACATAGTAAGACATATATCCATATATAATAGGCAGCCGACCAGTCATTACAGCATAAAGGGTAAAATCCCCAGACAGTCAGCGACCCAATGAAGGGTTAAGGAGTTAAATTTAACATGGAGTACTCATACCTAAAGGGGACACTAGACCTCTGGCGCTGAGAAAACAGCCCAACGTACGTTTTAGAAGCAGAAACGCTTCCTTCCTCAGGGGGTGTGTCAAAACGGCCGCTGTGTGTACTTTAAATAGAGGTCCCAATAAGAGTAAGCGCCAATCAGGGGAGCGCCCAGCCTCCAACCCACCAACACGCCCAGGCTGGCGCCGACAATGCACGGGGCCCCGTGATGTCAGACGCCAGACCACAGGTAGATGGGGGTGGAGTGAAGGGCGCGTCACCCGTGCATGCGCAGACGGCCACAAAGTAATCGCGGCCATCTTGGATGAGGGCATAGTCAATGGCAAACTATAATGCACAATATATAACGTCATAATTATGCAAAGAATGTGCACAGTGCTTCTAAACATGCAGTTATACACATTATAGCTGTATTAGACATATTTACTGGATAAACCAAAATAATGATTTAGTGAAAAAAGATTAAAGATTAAATAATATATGTAATAATGTACTAAATCTCATGGTGGAACTATTACAATCACAGTGGGAGAAATTAAACCAATATAGTATAGTATTATAACAGTTTTGTATAAGATTTATTTAACCAAATGGATGGTACATAGAACAATCGTAATCAGCCCCACTATTAGCATTCCCCCCACATATATAGAGATACATAGACCAATATTCATATATACATAGCCAAGAGGGCAAAAGTTATATACAGAGGTATATAGATGTATATAAATGACCTCCACTCTTAAAGTCTACCCACACAGAAAAGAAACAAAGATAATAACAGCAAAAAGATCCCATCTTCATCTTTATATATAGAGATGTCATCTTATTCATCAGAAGAACTGCGTCATTCATCAGAAGCCTCCAAAAAATTTTTGGACCAAAGACAACACAGCCAGGAAAAATGCCAAATCTAAAAACTAAAATAAAAACAACATTAAAACAATGACACAACATATGTCACTCCAAAAGTGTAACAGCACCAAAGAAGGGGAGAGGAGAAGAGGGAGGGGAAAGAGGAGAGGAGTGGAAAAATTAGCCACAAGAATGGAGCAAATGAAAGACATTCATTGAGACCATACGGGTGGACTATTTTCAATTTCCATATCCATTTAGCTTATAATTGACTCAGTCTTTTAGAGAGACCCCCACCTCGGATGTCAATCTTCAGGGCTTCAATACCCCGCACCTTGAGTAAGGTGGAGTCACAATTATGGCATTCCTTGAAATGTCTAGGTATGGTCCTCAGGGTGGAGTCATCCATGTGCCGCCTGTATCCCCAACACGTGTTCCCTGACTCGAACCTTAAACTGGTGCGTAGTAAGGCCTACATAAATAAGGCCACAGGGGCACGTAGCATAGTATACGACATATCTAGTCGTGCATGTAATGCGTTGTCTAATAGTGAAGACCTGGTCTCCATTAGAGCTGTTGAAGTCAATACACCGCATAATGTTGGGGCAGGCAACACAATGGCCATACGGATAACAACCAACCCTGGGGATACAACCGTCCAGAAATGTGGTTTTAGAGCCCCCATGATAGTGACTCATAACTAGATGGTCCCTTAGATTTTTAGACCGTCGGAATGCCATAGATGGTCTCTCTGTTGTAAACCTGTTAATGACTGTGTCAATGCGAAGGATAGGCCATGCCTTATCAAGGGCAGTGCGAACAGCCTCTGATCTTGAACTAAAGGTGGTAACAAACCTAACAACTTGATTTCCCTTTGACGCACTAGATATCCCTGGTCTATATAATAGATCCTGCCTTGTGGCATGCTTGGCTAGATTAAATGCTCTTTTGATGGATCTACGGCTATATCCATGCTCTAAAAATTGCTGGCGAAGCTCATTCGCACGATGAAAGAATATCTCATCCGTAGAACAAATACGGCGCAGTCGTAAAAATTGACCAGTAGGAACCGCCTTAATGACATGCTCCGGATGTGCAGATGTAGCGTGAAGTAAGGAATTTGTCGCGGTAGTCTTTCTGAATATGTCCGTTTGCAACATCCCATAGGGATCCCTCCTTACGGTAACATCCAAGAAATCCAATTCATTTGCAATAGATGTAAAAGTAAGTGTAATATTATGGTCATTGTTGTTCAAATTCGAGACAAGCTGCGCAAGGTCGACGGAATTGCCCTGCCAGATGAAGAATACCGTATATCATCAATGTAGCGCGTCCAAAGGGGGACGCGGCACATTGATCCATCTTCATCTGACAGAAAGAGGTCCCTCTCCCACAGCCCCAGGAACAGACCAGCATAGGTGGGCGCAAAGGCCGCCCCCATTGCGGTCCCCTGGAGCTGTAGTTAGAAGGACCCATTGAACACATAAAAATTGTGATTGAGGGTGAACTCTAATAGTTCCAGCAGAAGGTCCCTAAGCCTGGGAGCCAAGGAAGAAGTCCCTAGAAAAAAATCTCACGGCTCTCAGGCCATCAGAATGTCTGTTAGTATATAGGGACTCAACATCTGCTGAAACCAGAAGAGTATCACCCTCAAGGCTAAGTCCGTCGACCCTGCGCAGCAGGTCCCCAGTATCACGGAGGAAGGAAGGGAGGCTCATTACAAGAGGTTGCAGGTGGTAGTCTATCCATTTGTTTATATTTTCCAGAAAGTTGCCACGTCCTGACACAATTGGTCATCTGGGTGGCACTGAGGAGCTCTTGTGCATCTTAGGGAGTAGATATAGTGTTGGGATCTTAGGTTCAGAGACCATTAATGCTGAAAATAATGACTTGGTGATAACGCCATCCCGTAGAGATCTTTTCAAAATTGTTTCCAGCTGAGATAAGTATGTAGAGAGGGGGTTATAGGTCAATTTTCTATAACAAGTATTGACATTCAATTGTCGAAATGCCTCCCTCTCATACATCTCAGCTGGCCACAGGACGACGTTACCACCTTTATCTGCTGGTTTAATCAATATACCAGGCAGATTTCGCAAAAATCCCAATCTACATCTCTCCTCCCTCAAGAGATTATCATGCACTACAAAGCTAGGAATTTTATAGAGCTCCTCAGTGACCACCCGGACAAACATGTCAATATGGGTACAAGCGGATAAAGGTGGAAATTTGGTTTACCGTGGACGAATAGAGGGAGGAATCTTACCTCCATCAGGACAACTTTCAACAGATAGTTCCTCAAGTATATTCAGAGCCTCCTGTTCCTCTTCTGTGGGAAAAAGTGAACGAATATCGTTATTATCAAAGTATCTCTTGAACAACAATGTACGCGCAAATAGATGTAAATCTTTAATTGTGTCAAAAAGGTCAAAATGAGACGCTGGACAAAAGGAGAGGCCCCTACCAAGGAGGTGCAAATCGGCATCAGACAAATTGACATTGCTTAGATTAATCACCTTATTGTCACGCTTCATAGTCAGATTTCTTTTATATGGATGATATGTATGGTCATGTAGCCTCGAGATCTCATCATTAGCAGTAGTAGATGTAGAGGAAATATCCGAACGTCCACTTAAAGATGAAACCGATAATGAGGAAGATGCTTTACGAAGACTGGAATGTTGAATATTGCTCTTTCTCCATAAGTATACCTTTTTGGACTGATAGTCCTTAATATCCCTGTTGAATTTAGACACCTGGGTCTCTTGAATCTTTTTGACCAAGATATCCATTGATTTATCAAGATCTCCTTCAAAGTTAGAGAGTTTATCTGTAGGACAATCGACACGTAGCTCCCCAAGTGCCGTATCAATCAAAGTGTCTAAATTGATAATAGTAGATGTATTATGATCAATTAGACACTGCATAAGAGAAAAGGAGCAATTATTGCATGACTCCTCCCATTTAGATATAAATGTTTCATCCTCAATAGGAAAAGATAGTACAACTCTCACTCTAAGACCTCTTGGAATCATTTTACTGCTTTTATATTTCTCCTCCCTCATCTCCTCTCCCCTTCTTTGGTGCTGTTACACTTTTGGAGTGACATATGTTGTGTCATTGTTTTAATGTTGTTTTTATTTTAGTTTTTAGATTTGGCATTTTTCCTGGCTGTGTTGTCTTTGGTCCAAAAATTTTTTGGAGGCTTCTGATGAATGACGCAGTTCTTCTGATGAATAAGATGACATCTCTATATATAAAGATGAAGATGGGATCTTTTTGCTGTTATTATCTTTGTTTCTTTTCTGTGTGGGTAGACTTTAAGAGTGGAGGTCATTTATATACATCTATATACCTCTGTATATAACTTTTGCCCTCTTGGCTATGTATATATGAATATTGGTCTATGTATCTCTATATATGTGGGGGGAATGCTAATAGTGGGGCTGATTACGATTGTTCTATGTACCATCCATTTGGTTAAATAAATCTTATACAAAACTGTTATAATACTATACTATATTGGTTTAATTTCTCCCACTGTGATTGTAATAGTTCCACCATGAGATTTAGTACATTATTACATCCATAGTCCCCCTATAGAATTGGTGTATATTATGTAATCTTTTTTCACTAAATCATTATTTTGGTTTATCCAGTAAATATGTCTAATACAGTTATAATGTGTATAACTGCATGTTTAGAAGCACTGTGCACATTCTTTGCATAATTATGGCGCTATATATTGTGCATTATAGTTTGCCATTGACTATGCCCTCATTCAAGATGGCCGCGATTACTTTGTGGCCATCTGCGCATGCACGGGTGACGCGCCCTTCACTCCACCCCCATCTACCTGTGATCTGGCGTCTGACATCACGGGGCCCCGTGCATTCTCGGCGCCAGCCTGGGCGTGTTGGTGGGTTGGAGGCTGGGCGCTCCCCTGATTGGCGCTTACTCTTATTGGGACCCCTATTTAAAGTACACACAGCGGCCGTTTTGACACACCCCCTGAGGAAGGAAGCGTTTCTGCTTCCGAAACGTACATTGGGCTGTTTTCTCAGCGCCAGAGGTCTAGTGTCCCCTTTAGGTATGAGTACTCCATGTTAAATTTAACTCCTTAACCCTTCATTGGGTCGCTGACTGTCTGGGGATTTTACCCTTTATGCTGTAATGACTGGTCGGCTGCCTATTATATATGGATATATGTCTTACTATGTACACACATCTTAGGGATGCTATGTATCTTTGTGCGTTTCTTGTGTCACTCCTGTTATGCCACTATGCCATTTTTTATCTGTGTCTTTAATAAAGATTTGTGATATTTCTATTCACCTTGGATGTTCATGCACTGCCCTTTCTTGTTGCTTCTTTATCTCCCTATGCATTGTATAATGGTCTCCACAGCTCCCTATACATTGTATCATGATCCCCACAGCCCCTTATTTCCGGTATGATGGCCCCCACAGCTCACTATAAGGCTAAGTGCACATGTAGCAGAAAATTTCTGCTGAAAAACCTGACTCCCTTCCCAGAAAAGGTGCGTTTTTTTCAGTGCGTTTTCTGCGCAGAAAACGGGTTTTTGCACAGAAAATGCGTGGTTTTTATGCGTTTTTTTCTGCGCATTTTCAAAACACATAGAAATAGCCAGAAATGCGGAAAAATCCGCGAAATTAATGAGCATGCTGCGTTTTTTACCGCGATGCAGTTTTTTCGTGGTAAAAAACGCATCAATATGCACAAAAAGTGCAAAATGCATAGAAATGAATGGGAAGCTTATTTTTAGCGGTTTTATTTGGAAAACCACTAAAAATACTGCTAAAAAAATGCTGTGTGTGAACACAGCCTTATGGGTATGTTGGCCCTTACAACTCCTTATATTCTGTATAATGGCCCCATAGCCCCTTATATACAACTCTGGCAAAAATTAAGAGACCACTTTCAAATGTTCAGCTTGTCTGATTTTTCTCTTTATAGGTATATTTTTGAGTAAAATGTAAATTGTTCTTTTAGTCTGTAAACTTCTGACAATAAGTCTCTGAATTTCCAAGCAATACATTTAGTATTTTTTTTTCTGAAGAGGAGAAATGTTCAAAATAAAAAAAAAAAATCCAGTGCTTTCAGACCTCAAGTAACGTAAAGAAAACAAGTTCATAATCATTTATAAACAACAATACTAATGTTTTAACTCAGGAAGAGTTCAGAAATCAATATTTTGTGGAATAACCATGATTTTTAAAAACAGCTTTCATGCTTGCCACCAGTCTTTCACACTGCTTCTGGGGCAAAAATTTAAGCAGTTTCGTTTTGTTTTATGGCTTGTGACTATCCATTATGCTCTTGATTATACTCCAGAGGTTTTCAATGAGGTTCAAGAAAGGGTCAGTGTGAGCCCGCGCCCCCGGAAGAAGCAAGCGGGCGAAACATGCGTCCGCCCTGTAGGGTTGCTGGTGATTTCTCTACTCTGAGCTCTGGCCTCCAGTTCAGTTCCTGTCTTCTAAAGCTAAGTTTGCTCTGTTATTGTTCCATGAGATTTTGTCTGATTTGCTTAGTTTTGTGTTCTGCCAGCCCCGGCTGGGGCTCTGCTGAATTTCCATTTTTGTCCCTGATTGGTTAAATCTCTTTTGCTCTGTCTTCAGAATATATCGGAGTGCTGATATAGGGATTTTGAAGTCTAGTGACTTCAGGGCCGTTTTTCCTATCAGACGTGTTGGGACATTTTTGGTAGGGTTTTGGTGGATTGCAGCCAGCATCTTTTCTGTCCTTTCCTATCTAGTTAGTTGGGCCCCATTGTTTGCTCTGCCTGTCTTTCTGTCTGTGTTTGTGTTTTCATCTGTTTTCACCGACAATACATGTTGGGGGCTGTCTATTGCTTTGGGGTCTGCTCTTGGGCAGTTTAGACTTCCCCTTTCTTTCTTTAGGCTTATTTAGTTCTCCAGCTGTGAAGAGGCATCTAGGACCACCGTAGGAGCGCTCCATGGCTACTGTTAGTTGTTGTGAATAAGATCAGGAGTCTGCAATCCGCTAGCTACCAACCTCTCCGGTTTTCTGGACTTAGCTTACATTTTTGCTTTTTCCTCCTCCGGTGACTCATTCATAACACCTGACCTTCCTTTGAGCTAGTTGAGAATCTGGAGCATTACATTTGTTGGTTCCATTAAACTCTCAAAATGGCCAGAAAAAAAGAACTTTCATGTGAAACTCGACAGTCTATTCTTGTTCTTAGAAATGAAGGCTATTCCATGAGAAATTGCCAAGAAACTGAAGATTTCCTACAACGGTGTGTACTACTCCCTTCAGAGGATAGCACAAACAGGCTCTAACCAGAGTGGGAGGCCCCGCTGCACAACTGAGCAACAAGACAAGTACATTAGAGTCTGTAGTTTGAGAAATCGATGCCTCACAGGTCCTCAACTGGCAGCTTCATTAAATAGTACATGCAAAACACCAGTGTCAACGTCTACAGTGAAGAGGCGACTCTGGGATGCTGGACTTAAAGGCAGAGTGGCAAAGAAAAAGCCATATCTGAGACTGGCTAATAAAAGGAAAAGATTAATATGGGCAAAAGAACACAGACATTGGACAGAGGAAGATTTGAAAAAGTGTTATGGACAGACAAATCCAAGTTTGAGGTGTTTGGATCGCACATTTGTGAGATGCAGAACAATGGAAAAGATGCTGAAAGAGTGCCTGACGCATCTGTCAAGCATGATGGAGGTAATGTGATGGTCTGGGGTTGCTTTGGTGCTGGTAAAGTGGGAGATTTGTACAAGGTAAAAGGGATTTTGAATAAGGAAGGCTATCACTCCATTTTGCAATGTCATGCCATACCCTGTGGACAGTGCTTGATTGGAGCCAATTTCATCCTACAACAGGACAATGACCAAAAGCACACCTCCAAATTATGCAAGACCTATTTAGGGAAGAAGCAGGCACTGGTATTCTATCTGTAATGGAGTGGCCAGCGCAGTCATCAGATCTCAACCCCATTGAGCGGTGGTGGGAACAGCTTGACCGTATGGTACGCAAAAAGTGCCTATCAAGCCAAACCAACTTGTGAGAGGGGCTTCTGGAAGCATGGGATGAAATTTCTCCTGATTACCTCAGAAAATTAACTGCTAGAATGCTAAAGGTCTGCAATGCTGTAATTGCTGCAATGGAGCATTCTGTGACGAAAGCAAAGTTTGAAGGAGAAAATTATTATTTCAAATAAAAACCTTTTTTCGAACCTTGTCAATGTCTGGACTAGATTTTAAATTAACTTGGCAACTCATTTGATTAATAAAAGTATGAGTTTTCATGGAAAACACAAAATTGTCTGGGTGACCCCAAAATATATACTGTATATATATATACTGCTCAAAAAAATAAAGGGAACACTAAAATACCACATCCTATGTTGTATTGCTCCCTTTATTTTTTGAGCGTTATATATACTGTATGTATATATATATATAAATATATATATTATGATAGCACTCACAGCCGTCACTGCTCTATATATATATGTGTATATATGCATGCATGAATATACAGTGTATATATATATATATATATATATATATATATATATATACTGTACATAGTGAGCAGGTCACTGGCAAAATACTGGAGGGGAGATATGTGTCACTCAGGATGTTAACCTTAGTGATATGAACCTGGTAAAATGCTCTAGCTTACAAAGTGCTGAGAGGGGTTAATCAGCCATGTTAATGGCTTAAGGGCTAGGTTTTTGTGGACATCTGAAGTGTGGATGAGAGGCTGCCTACCATATCTCCACCTCAGGGTGTGGTCCAAAAGCTAAAGGTGAAGCCTTTGGACTCATTCAGCATTCATTGTCTCTGGAAATGGGCGCTCCAGAGCTGTGCTCATGTTAAATCTTGTGTTTTTCCCTTAGCTGGCTGATCCCCGCAACCACACAGACTGTACTGTAAGATATTTTTGTTTTCCACTATGCCAAAATGGACATGTTTGTTTAAACCAGTGGAAGACTTAAAGGAATGCGTTCCTGTGTCTACCTCTGTGACCAGCCAAGTGAGCCGATCTATCACAATATATATCTATAGGGGCTGCAGCAGCATAGACGTTCATCATCCCACATGGATAAGCACTTTAGGACAGCACTATCTACTGCATTTGAAGCACAGCATCTGGCTTCTGGTCCAAGAACACGGGTGGAGGTGTGTTTTTGTACTTTGGTCTGATGTACTTTCCCTTATATTGTGTAGGGGGGATATCACACTGGGACATAGAGCTGCATAACTCACACCTCCCCTAATCCCTTCATTATGTGACCATGCAGCCATAGCCCTTAACTGATAGTGACCAGGATTTTTGCTTTACTTAAGCTATATTGATGTAGTGGCCTTCTGCTTTGTCATCACCATTTAACTCATCTTTTACTGTCAATTTATGTGGTAATAGCTCTGGAACGCTTCCCTATGATTCTGAGAATATTTTTGTTTTGTTATTGTACTTCATGATAGTGGTAAAATTTCTTCAATATGACTTGCGTTTAGTTGTAAAACAAACAGAAATTTAGTAAACATTTAGAAAATGTAGCAACTTACAAACTTTAAATTCTTATGTCCTTAAATCCGAGAGATATGATACACAAAATAGTTAATAAATAGCATTTCCCACATATCTAATTTAATTAAGCACGAGAATCAAATTTTTGTTTTTTTTGTTAGGAAGTTATAAGGGTTAAAAGTTGGCGAGCGATTTCTCATTTTTCCAATAAAATTTACAAAACCATTTTTTTTATGCTACATCACATTTGGAGGGACTTTGAGGGGTCTAAATGACAGAAAATACCCCAAAGTGACATCGTTCTAAAAACTGCACCCCTCAAGGTGTACAAAACCACATTCAAAAAGTTTATTAACCCTTCAAGTGCTTCACAGGAACTGAAGCAATGAGGAATGAAAAAATTAACATTTACCTTTTTTCACAAAAATTTTACTTTAGACCCACATTTTTATTTTTACTAGGGTAAAAAATTCGTTGGCAAAATTTGCAGCACAATTTCTTCTCAACATGCCCATATCCCATTTGTGGAGGAAAACCACTGTTTGGGAGCACGGCAGGGCTTGGAAGGGAAGGAGCACTATTTGAATTTTTGAAGAAAGAATTGGCTAGAATTGAGAGTTGACGCCATGTCATGTTTGGAGAGCCCCTGATGTGCTTAAACAGTGGAACCCCCCCCCACAAGTGACTGTATTTTGGAAACTAGTCCCCTCAAGGAACTTATCTAGATGTGTGGTGAGCACCTTAAACCCCCAGGTGCTTCATAGAAGTTTCTAATGTAGAACCATGAAAATAAAAAATCACATTTTTTCCACAAAATTGATATTTTAGCCACAATTTCTTTATTTTATCAAGAGTAACCTTAGACATTGGACCATCAAAGTTGTTAAACAATGTCTCCTGAGTACGCTGATACCCCATATGTGGAAGAAAATCACTGGGTGCATGGCAGGATTCCGAAGGGAAGGAGTACCATTTGACTTTTTGAACGCAGAATTGTATGGAAACACAAGGGTCAGTGGGTGCTTTCGTCCACTGGCCCGGATGTCTTTAACAAGACTGCATGGACCAGTGCTCATACCACTGAACCCCCGCGCTCTCTCCCATGGGCAGAACACTATGCAGACCACACAGGGTGAGGGTAAAACAGTGTGGCAATAATTTATTGAACCACCAACACACGATAGCATACAGAACAGTCCCAGCAAATATCCCAAGATGGTGCAAATTACAGAGTCTCACCATTCCACTGACTCGCTGGGATAATAGCAGCTATGACTTGCGATCTTCCCGGTTCACAACCCCACCTGTTGCATGCACACAGAGAGGAGGGAACGACAATGTAGGAAGATGACAGTCCATTGAGTCCTTACAAGACACCAAGCAAGTTGATCAAATGATCACAACCTGGCTTCTCCAAACATCTCTGTGGAACCAGGCGAACAGCTAGTCCCAATCCTGTCTTTCTCCAAACGTATCAATGGTTAAGCTATGGTCAAATGTGGCAGCTCTATATTACTTCATTTGGAGAGATGATGCCATGACTTCTGTAATGTAGACTTTCCGAACAGAGACAGAACCTATCTTTTTCTAGGTCACAACTTCTCATTCAGTCATTCCTCTATAGGCTTGCAGGAAGGAGGTAGGAGGCCATCCCTCACTGCAGGAGTGTGCAAAAAACATGCATAGATTGTCCTTCATATTGAAGAGCACTAATGGCTCATCAACATATTAATGAACATTGGTAGGTTCTAAACATAAGTTTTATATTAATAAACATGTTACATTTGGAGATCCCATGATGTACCTTAGCAGTTTAAACCCCCCTCAAGTGACACCATTTTGGAAACTAGACCCCTCACTGAACTTATCTAAACATGTGGTGAGCACTTTAAACCCCAAGGTGCGTCACAGTAGTTTATAATGTAGAGTTGTGAAAATAGAAAATCACCTTTTTTTCCACAAAAATGATCTTTTAACCCCAATTTTTTTTTATTTTCACAAACATAACAGGAGAAATTTGACACCAAAAGTTGTTTTGTAGTTTCTCCTGAATATGCTGATACCACATATGTGGGAAAAGCCACTGTTTGGGTGCATGGCAGGGCTGGGAAGGGATGGACCACAGTTTGACTTTTTGAATGCAGAATTGGCTCAAATTGAAAGAGGGCGCCAGTGTAGAAGGAGAGGCCTCCGCCGAGTACCCGGGCCGGAACCGAGGGGACAGTCTTCCAGGTTCCTAGGGTATCTTATTCCAGGGAGCAGAGCTAGGGGATGGACTGCTGAGACTGACAGGGCAGCTGGGGGAGGAGTCCAGAGAAGAGGGGCGGAAATGGTCAGACTGTGTGAGTAAGCAGAACGAGGGAGAAGGAGGTGGAGACTTG
The DNA here is from genome assembly GCF_039654945.1 of Dendrobates tinctorius. NCBI lineage: Eukaryota > Metazoa > Chordata > Amphibia > Anura > Dendrobatidae > Dendrobates > Dendrobates tinctorius. The sequence continues at coordinate 40,306,537 of NW_027361704.1, read as the reverse complement.
GGGAAGGCCAGAGAGCGAGAGCCACGAGCAGCTTCCAGAGAGGAGGACAGCGACAGGAGGGAGACTCTCGGTGGACCGCAGGGAGACGATGCCGAGCTTACCGACAAAAGAAGACTGCTGCCTCACTCCAGCTCTCGGCTGCGGCCTACTCGCAGCCATCCACGGCCGACGCCGCCTCACTCCAGCTCGCGGCTGTGGCCTCCTCGCTGCTGCCCGCAGCCACCGCCGCTGCACTCCTGACCACGGCGGTGACTCCTACTTTGCCGCCCGCAGCTGCCACCGCCCCACTCCAGTCCGCGGTAGAGACTGGGCCTGTGCCCGCTGCGGATTCTCCAGTGCGGCCTCAGACTGCGCCTGTGGCCTATCAACTTCCACTTATCACCGCCGCTGCCAGTCCCTGTCAGGGAGTTGTGACCTCCCCTCTCCCACTCCCAGGTGGTATCTCGCTGCCTCCGCTGGGGGACATCTCTCTGCGGGCCTGTTGTACCCCTACTCCTCCTGGGCGTTGGAACACCCGAAGACTACGCCAGATCTTCAGCGGCTGGGCCCAGTGGCTGCAATGCAGACACACCCTGGAACAGAATGCCGAGGGACTTTAGGACAGATAAGTGATACATAGTGACTAAGGACCCGTAGTCGGCCATTCCACGGCCATATAGTGACTGGTCTTTGCTGGATTCATCGTGGTCTCCCAATCCTTGTTTATGTGTATTGGCTCCCTTCGAGGACAACTACTGTTATTCTGTTGGCTGCGTAATAATAGCCCTAACAGCATTTATCTATAAAAGTTAATATTTAAAGTCATTTCTGTCTCGCGTCTCGCCTCTGCATCCTGCGTACCTGCTATTACCACATTTGGTGTAGTCAGCAGGATGCAGTCTCCGAGCACAGACAGTGGCCCCCCCTGGCCAGAGCAGAGCCATAGACACAGCAAGCAACCAGGTATCCCGATCCAGCATTCCTCTGGGGGCTATGCTAAACAACCTGCCCTGGTTCTCAGGCTCTAACACCATGCTGTGGAGCTGGGCAAAGCGAATGCGAGGCCTCTTCCGAATGCATCCGATGACCCTTGACCTTAAAGCTGAGGTAGCTCTCATGGCATTAGAAGGGGAGGCCCGGTATTCAGTAATGTTGAGGCCCCTGGGACACTGCAACACCTTTGCTAGGGTTTTGCGGATACTGGAAGAGACCCATGGGGAGCCGACAGATGTGGGAGAGTTGAGGACCCGGTTGTTCAGTCGAATGTAGGGAGAGGGGGAGACTATCCCCCAGTATATGAATGTCCTGCAAGAGTTATACATGGCCATCGAGCAGAAGGACGGCGTAGGGGTAGGACCCATCTACATTACCCTACGCGATTTGTTAGTGACTGGACTCTGAGACGCATTGATAAAGCAGGCAATATGGGAGCAGGTCCGAGTGAACCCACACTTAGCTTTCTCTGAGGTGGGGAGTCAGGCGTGTGCACGAGAGCAGGAGCAGGGAATGACGGTCCCCGTGGGGAAGGTCCGGAGTGTGGAGGCCACTGTGACTGCTGTCGGAGAGCCCCAATGGATAGAAGAGATGAAACAAGAGCTGAAGAACATCAGGGGCGAGTTGGCCGAAGTGAAGAGAATAACCGAGGTCACGTCTGGGTGGCCTAGTTTCAATCCCGGCCCTGGGGGCCTCGCAATGCTCAGAGCGGTCGGCCCTCACAGCCCCAGTGCTATGAGTGCAGGGAGCTGGGCCACTTCGCACGAGAGTGTCCACGGCGTGGGAGGTGCCCACCATGGCCGCCGTTAAACTAGAGGGCTCTGGGCTGGGGGGACGCCGCTTGGAGCCAGAAGCCACGACATGGGGTGGTGGAAGTCCCGAAGATCTGGTCACAAAATGTCCGGTGGTATGAGCAGAAGTCGAGGGCCGTGCCGTACGGTGCCTAGTGGACACAGAGTCACAAGTAACGACCATGCCTGCAACTTACTTTCGGCAGCATTTCCCTGAGGCAGTGAGACTCCAGTGGGGACCCATGATAAAACTGGTAGCTGCCAATCAATTACCGGTCCCTGTTGCCAGGGTGGTTTGCCTGCAGATGACTCTGTGTGGCAAATCCCTTGGACGCCGGGGAGTGGTCCTGACTCGTGGAGAAACCAATGACAAACATCCAGTTATCCTGGGCATGAACATCCTGCGGGAGTTTGGCAATTTACTCTTCAATGACCCCACGCAAGAGTCTCTGAACCAGTGGGGTTCCCGCACGGCCCAAGGGCAGATCTTCTAGCAGTTGGTGCCGGTGGCGCGAGTTCTCCAGGACTGCCAGGAGAGCGAAGCACTGGGCAAAGTCATTGCGCCAGTGGCTCCCCCGCTCATACTGCCCCCCCGGGCAGACAGTGGTGGCCCTGCCCATCTGGGCCCCAGTGTCTTTGAAGGGCGTGGAGATGCAGGTGGAGCCAAGCTACTCAGAACGCCTGCCTCCTGGCATACTGGTGGCCCGCTCCCTGGCCACTGTGCAGAGAGGGACCGTCCTGGCACGCTGTGTCAACCTAGAAGACCAAGACATCGTCTTAAGGCCCCGGGTCGAGATGGCCAAGTTGGTGAGGCCGTTGGAAGAGGTGCTGCCAGCCCCTACGGTCCAATTGAAGGTGCAACCCCAGGACCCTTGGGCAGTGACTATTCGAACTCTGCAGGCTGCTGAGTCCTTGACTCAGGAAAAGGGCTTAAACATCCTGGAAAGAATGTGGGCTGAACTCTCTGTCCTGGCTCCCGTCCAACTTCTCCAGGTAGAAACACTACTAGGACAGTATCACGGAGTATTCGCTAGCCACGAGGATGATTTTAGATGCACCACAGCCATCACGCACGGAATTCCCACAGCAGGAACGGCCCCCATACAGGAACGATACAGACAAATTCCCCCACAACTATACCATGAGGTAAAAACTTTACTTGCCCAATTGCTGCGGAAGGGGGTCATACGAGAGAGCCAGAGCCCCTGGGCGGCTCCCATTATGTTGGTCTGCAAAAAGGATGGCAACCTGCGGCTCTGCGTGGACTATAGAAAGCTGAATGCCTGTACCATCAAAGACTCGTACCCGTTGCCTCGTATAGAAGCATCCCTGTCCGCCTTGGGGAAGGCGAAGTACTTTTCAACATTAGATCTGGCCAGCGGGTATTAGCAGGTGCCGATGTCGGAAGAAGACAGGGCTAAGACACAGTTCATTCTTCCTATGGGACTGTTAGAGTTCAATCGAATGCCGTTCGGGCTGGCCAATGCCCCGGGGACCTTTCAGCGGCTGATGGAGCAGTGTCTTGGGGATCTCATCTTCGAGGCCACGATGATATACCTGGACGACATAATCATCTATGATGCCATGCTTGAGGACCACCTGCGGCGCTTGGGGCATGTGCTCAGCCGGCTGCACAAGTACGGGTTGATGGTGAAGCCCCAGAAATGCCACCTGTTTCATGCCCAGATTGAATATCTGGGGCATGTCGTCTCTGCTGAGGGTGTTAGACCATCCCTGGAAAAGGTTGCTGCCATTCAGGGATGGCCTACCCCCGTGACGATAAAAGACGTGCCGGCCTTCCTGGGGCTGGCTGGATACTATTGTCATTTTGTAAAGAATTTTGCACGACGGGCCCGAACACTGCAGGACCTGCAAAAGGGGGCTCCTGCCAGGTTGAATGGACGGAAAATACAATGTCAACAACCGCAAGAAGAGGCCTTCCAAGACCTTAAGGCTGCGCTCTTGGGTGCCCCAGTGTTAGCTTATGCGTATTTCTCGCAACCATTCATACTACACACTGATGGGATCTTCCACGGGTTAGGGGCTGTATTGTCACAAGTTCAGGACGGCCGGGAGAGATTGATCGCGTATGGTAGACGATCACTTCATGACTCCGACCGAAACCCTGACAATTGCAGCTCCTTTAAGCTCGAGCTCCTCGTGGTAGTGTGGGCCATGACGGAGTACCTGACGGGCTCCGAAGTGGTGGTGCGGACCGACAACAACCCGCTGGCCCACCTGGAAAATGCCAAATTGGGGGCTCTGGAGCAGCAATAGGTGGCCCGGATGGCCAAGTTCAACTACAAGATCATCTACAAAAAAGGAGCAGAAAATGTGCACGCGGATGCCCTCTCCAGGATCCGGCGCACAACGCCAGGGAAAAGTCGAGACAACGAATTGGAAGGAGAAGAGACACTGTATGCCCTCACCGCCGCCGTGCTCATGGCTGCCACGCAAGAAGGACCCCCAAGGGGTGTGCTGGAGCAATCACGTGACAGATGGATCCAACAGCAGCAAGAAGATGAAGAAATTGGGCTCCTACGCCGATGGGTGACCACCGGCAGACTACCCACCGACGCCCAGAGACAGACTTCGTCTCAGGATATGTTGCTGATGCTACGCCAATGGGAGAAACTAATCATCAAGAAAGGACTGTTGTATCGTAAGACAGTATCAAGGGCGACGTCTGCAACAACTTGGCAGGTAGTCGTGCCCAGAGCCCAACTCAGTGAACTCGCTCGGGAAGCCCACAAAAAGGGGGCTCACTTTGGAGTCCAGAAAACCTTGCAATGGTTGCAGCAGATAGTTTACCATCCGCGCTTACACGCTGCTATGGAAGAAACTTGCCGGGCCTGCCGCCTATGCAAACTAGCTAAACCACCCGCACAACGGGCCCCGGTGCAAACGATAGTGACATCAGCCCCTCTCGAGCTCTTGACGGTGGACTATGTGACCATTGGCCCTGCATACCAGGGGTATGAGCACTGTCTTGTCATGGTGGACCACTTCACCAAATTTGCCGTGGTAACCCCCACCTGAGATCAACCTGTGGAGTCAGCCGCCTATGCAATCTGCAAGAACTTTATCCAAGTGTACGGCTGCCCTCAACGGATACATTCAGATCAGGGAGCATGCTTCCTGGGGAAGATCATGGAGGAGCTACATCATCTCTACGGTATCAATAAATTTCGGACCACACCATAACACCCACAGGGAAACGGGGCCTGCGAGCGCTTTAATCGGACACTAATTCAAATGTTGCTTACCCTGGAGAGTGACCGGAAGGCATGCTGGCCTGAGTGTGCCCCTGAACTAGGGTAGGTCTATAACAACAGGGTGCACCGAGTTACCGGCTATACCCCCTACTCACTGCTATTCGGGTGAGAAGGCAAAGGGATCATGGAGGTAAAACTAAACCCGGAGGAACCCCAACCCTGGTCTGGAGTGTCATCATGGGTCTAAAAACACCAACACCGGCTTCAGACCCTTCACTGCATCGTCCAGACAAAACTCCAGGACCTAGAGCACCGAGGGGGGGCTCTACCTCCACCCACCGACTTTCAGACTGGGGATCGAGTACTTGTACTAGACCAGCGCCCCCAGAACAAGCTAGAACCCCGGTGGGAAGAGAGTCCTTACCGAGTATTGCACCGAAAAAGCCCCGATGGGCCTGTGTAAGAGATACAACCTGAAAGGGATGAGGCACTTCCCACTCATACTGTGCACCGTAATATGTTGCGGCCCTGTACATCTAACAATCCTGTGCAACCCGAACCCACTCCTCAGGCCCCCGAACAAATGCCCACGGTCTGGGACCTAGATGACGAAGAAGATAGCCCAGCGGTACAAGCAGGCCATCCAAGGAACAATATCTCAGCAAGTCATGCCAGCCCACCAGAATCGGCCAATCCACCACTGGCCACCACCCCAGAAAGCTCCACCACAGTCGAACTAAGATGCTCTGAGCGGTAAACAGCTGGCAAACCCCCCGTACCCTACGAACAGGATCAGTTCGTATGGCAACAGGAACTTTTGTCTCAAAAGGCCAACCCGAGCCTACCAAGACCCTCGCACGAGGACTGGCGAGCATACAGGATGGGGGAGTGCAGGAGGAGAGGCCTCCGCCGAGTATCCAGGACGGAACTGAGGGGACAGTCTTCCAGGTTCCTGGGGTATCTGTTTCCAGGGAGCAGAGCTAGGGGATGGACTGCTGAGACTGACAGGGCAGTTGGGGGAGGAGTCCAGAGAAGGGGGGCGGAAATGGCCAGACTATGTGAGTCAGTAGAACGAGGGAGAAGGAGGTGGAGACTTGGGGAGGGCCAGAGAACGAGAGCCACGAGCAGCTTCCAGAGAGGACAGCAACAGGAGGGAGACTCTCGGTGGACCGCAGGGAGATGGCACGAGCTTACCGACAAAAGAAGACTGCTGCCTCACTCCACTTCTCGGCTGCTGCCTACTCGCAGCCGTCCGCGGCCGACGCCGCCTCACTCCAGCTCGCGGCTGTGGCCTCCTTGCTGCTGCCCGCAGCCACCGCCGCTGCACTCCTGACCACGACGGTGACTCCTCCTTTGCCGCCCACAGCTGCCACCGCCCCGCTCCAGTCTGCGGTAGAGACTTGGCCTGTGCCCGCTTTGGATCCTCCAGTGTGGCCTCAGACTGCGCCTGTGGCCTATCAACTTCCACTTATCACCACCACTGCCAGTCCCTGTCAGGGAGTTGTGGCCCCCCTCTCCCACTCCCAGGCGGTATCCCGCGGCCTCCACTGGGGACATCCCGCCAAAGAACTCTCCGCGGGCCTGTTGTGCCCCTACTCCTCCTGGGCGTCAGAACGCCCGAAGACTACGCCAGATCTTCAGCGGCTGGGCCCAGTGGCTGCGACGCAGACACACCGTGGAACAGAATGCCGAGGGACGTCAGGACGGATAAGTGATAAGGCTGGTTTCACACTTGCGTTTTTTTAGCGGTATTTTAGCGCTAAATAGCGCATGCGTTTTTTTTTCCTATACTTTGCATGGGATGCGCTTATGTGCGCATACACATGCGTTTGTACGCGTTTTTCCGCGCATGCGTTTTTTTGCGGTATGCGCTCGGGCGCACAAAATGCAACCTGTTGCATTTTTTGGGCGTCCGACTTGCCTCAAAAAAACGCATGCGCGCGCAATGCGTTTTTTTACAGCAAGACACCCATTATAAGTCTATGGTGAGCATATGTGCGCATTAGCATGCTTATGTATGCGTTTTTTTGCACATGTGTTTTTTTTTACCATTAGTTTAGATAATGGAATTTAGGGGTTTGGGTTAGAGTTAGGGTTAGTTAAGGGGGTTTAGGGTTAGGGTTAGGGTTAGGGTCAGGGTCAGGGTCAGGGTTAGGGTTAGGATCAGGGTATGGTTTGGTTAAGGGTTAGGGTTAGGGTCAGGGTCAGGGTTAGGGTTAGGATCAGGGTATGGTTTGGTTAAGGGTTATGGTTAGGGTTAGGGTTAGGGTCAGGGTCAGGGTTAGGGTTAGGATCAGGGTATGGTATGGTTAAGGGTTAGGGTTAGGGTCAGGGTCAGGGTTAGGGTTAGGATCAGGGTATGGTTTGGTTAAGGGTTAGGGTTAGGGTTAGGGTTAGGGTTAGGGTCAGGGTTAGGGTTAGGGTTAGGGTCAGGGTTAGGGTTAGGGTTAGGGTTAGGGTCAGGGTTAGGGTTAGGGTTAGGGTTAGGGTCAGGGTTAGGGTCAGGGTTAGGGTCAGCGTTAGGGTTAGGGTTAGGGTCAGGGTTAGGGTTAGGGTTAGTAAAGTCATGGTTTGGGTTAGTGTGAGGGGCCACCTAATGTTTGGAAAAACCGCAAACGCGGTAAAAACGCACTAAAAACGCATACAAACGCATAAAAACGCTGCGTTTTTTTCTTGCATGCTCATAAAAATGCTTGAAAAAAACGCAGCAGTTGTATGCTTTTGTATGCGTTTTTTCAATGCGTTTTTTTGCGGGAAAAACGCGCTGCAAAAAAAAGCAAGTGTGAAACTAGCCTAAGTGATACATAATGACTAAGGACCCGTAGTCGGCCATTCCACAGCCATATAGTGACCGGTCATTTCCGGATTAGTCGTGTTCTCCCAATCCATGTTTATGTGTATTGGCTCCCTGCGAGGACAACTACTGTTATTCTGTTGGTTGCGTAACAATAGCCCTAACGGCATTTATCTATAAAAGTTAACGTTTAAAGTCATTTCTGTCTCGCGTCTCGTCACTGCATCCTGCGTACCTGCTATTACCACACCATGTAGGGATTGGAGAGACCCTGATGTACCTAAGCAGTAGAAACCCCCACAAGTGACCCCATTTTGGAAATTTATCTAGATATGCGGTGAACACCTTGAATTCTCAGGCGCTTCACAAAGAATTATTTCGCTGAGTTGTGAAAATAAATAATTACATTTTTTTCCAGAAAAATAATCTTTTAGTCCCCATTTTTTTTAATTTCACAAAGGTAACAGGAGAAAATGGACCTCAAAATCTGTTGTTCATTTCCTTCTTATTATGCTTATATGCCACATGTGGAGGAAAACCACTGCTTGGGCAGACGGCAGGATTCGGAAAGGAAAGATTGATGTTTTTGAATGCAGGCTTTATTGTAGTGGTCTGTGGGTGTCATGACGCGTTTGGGGAGCCCATGTTGTGCCTAAACAGAGGAAATCCCCCACAAGTTATCCCATTTTGGAAACTACACCACCCATGGAATTTATCTAATTGTGTGATGAGCACCTTTAACCCCGAGGTGATTTACAAAAAATGATAATGTTGAGTTGTGAAAATTAAAAAAAAAACATTTTTTCCAGAAAAAAAATCTTTTAGTCCCATTTTTTTATTTTCACAGGGGTAACAAAAGAAAAAGTGTCATACGTAAAATGTCTAGAGTGTATCAGTTTGCCGTACGCGAGTTAGGTAGTGTACGTATGGTTTGCATAAGTCAATTGTGTAGTGTATGTCAGTAATGAATTGAGTAGTCCATGGATGTGTGGTACAGTCTAAAACATTTTTTTATACATAGGCCAGGTTTGTTGGGGCAGGTGTTGCACTGATGAATGTTTTCCTTGTGTATCCCCTTCTGTAACACACTTGGCACCTCATTTGCGACCTTCCTATTTTTGTAGTTTGAGAGACCTCCCCTGGGAAATGTTGGCCTGGTAAGATACGAGCACCTTCAGTTACGTAAGTACTGGGTCTTGCTCCTTCCTGGTCTCCAAAGATTAGAGCCTTGGTTGCTACACCTGAGACTGAAGGTACGTCTTCTGGTCTGCACATCAAGATAGCACAAAATTGTTGTTCATTGCCATCTGCACGATGTGCAGGGCTAGCTTCTTGTACCATAACTTGGCTTTTCTCATGGCACTGTACGGCTGGAGTACTTTATCAGAGAGATCAACTTCCCCCATGTACTTGTTGTACCCCAGTGCACAGTTTAGTTTGAGGACCTGTGTAGATGTACCTCGTACAGTGCTGAGGGCACTGACATCACCATGTGTGATGGTGAAGAAAAGGACTTCCTTCTTGTCCTTGTACTTTACCAGCATGTTGTTTCGACATTGGGCTCTACTCTCACCCTTTCTGAGTAGCTGCCCAATTAGTACCTTAGGGCGAACTCTCTGGTTTTTGGGGACAGAACTTCAGGGTGTGTGCACACGCTGCGGATTCTGCTGCGGTTCCGCAGCGGTTTTGGCCGCGGTGTACAGTACCATTATTCCCTATGGGAATACAAAACCGCAGTGCAGATGGTGCGGATTTTTCCGTGCGGTTTTTCTGTGGTTTTGAAACCGCAGAAAGAATTGACATGTCAATTCTTTCTGCAGATTCTGCTGCGGTTTGCCATCTCCTCCATTGAGGAGATGAAAAACCGCAGGGCAAAACCGCAGAGCAATCCGCAGGTAAAACCGCAGGTCTTTTGACCTGCAGATTTACCTGCGGATTTTACAAAATCCGCGTTGCCAAATCCGCACTACAATCCGCAGCGTGTGCACGTACCCTCAGGCTGCGGTAGCTGACGCAGAGAGGGACTTGAAGAGTGGGATGCTGGGATGCTGGTATAAAAGTTATCTACATGGAGGCGGTAACCTTGATCCAGCAGTGGGTGCACAAAATCCCAAAAAATATTTCCACTCACTCCCTGGACAGGGGGGCATTCAGGGATTTAATTAAGATGTCCTTCTGTTCATAAATGCAAAACCTTTGGGTGTACTGAATTTGAGCCTCCCCTTGAAATGGATTAGGGAGTCATCCACGCAGATGTCCCTTTAGAGCCCATACACCTCACATACTTATTGCTGAAGTGCTCAATGACCAGCCAAACTTTGAAAAGACGATCAAAGTTGGGGGTCATCTAAAGGAGGACACTGAGCATTATCACTGTAATGCAAACATTTGTGGATCACCTCAAAATGTTTACGGGTCATGGCCATTCTGGACAGTGGAGTGTTACACAAAATGTGAACACTCCAATACTGCCGAAGCCCTGGCTTCCTCACTAACCCCATGTGAAGGACAAGGTCCTAAAAAGTCATCATTTATACTGCGTCTATAGGAGTACAGTTAGAAAAATATGAAGGGTAGTTTTGTGCCAAAAATTGCTGTGCATACAAAGTGATCTGAGGTTTACAAAATCCTCAGAGAAAAAGACTTTGAAAAAGTCTATTTTTGTGAGGCTGGTGTTGTCAAATTTGACGCTTGATTTTACCACAAAATCAGGAATCAGTGACTCAGAATCTTCGGGCAGTGAGGTCCATACAGTGTCAGAATACAGTGGGCACTGGTTCAGTTTTTGCCATGGGGCCTCTATATGGTGGTTCGGTATCACTAGAGGAAGAGGAGGATGAAAAATAAAGAAAGGTGGGATCCTCTCCCTCACTGTCAATGTTGGAGGCAAGGAAAGCTTATGCCTCCTACACTGAATACCGGGTTTGGGACGAGTGGGATGACATTTTTTACCTATGCAGTGTGTACCAAATTTAATTCAGGTGAGTATGAGTGAGTGTTTGGTGTAAACTTTTTTTTATTTAGAAAAGGGAAAAAAGACACAACAACCAGAGATTGATCACTGATGTACTTCAGTGATCAGTGCTCAACGGCTGTACTACAGACACACAGATGTAATTCTTTTTCTACTCTGGCACTAACACTAACTCAGTTCAGAAAAAATACCATAATAGATGACAGTTACTATGGTATGTTTTTAACTCCTTAACAACCAGAGGTATTTTTGGTTTTACATTTTCGTTTTTTGCTCCCATTCTTCCAGAGCCATAACTTTTTGATTTTTTGGTCAAAATGGCCATGTGAGGGCTTGTTTTTTGTGGGACGAGTTCTACTTTTGAATGACACCATTCGTTTTCACATATCGTGTAATGGAAAAGGGCAAAAAAATTCCAAGTGCGGTGACATTGAAAAAAGTGCAATCCCACTGCTGTTTATTGAGGGTTTTTTTTCCATGTTCACTAAAAGCTAAAATTGACTGGTCATTATCATTCTCCAGGTCTTTATGAGTTCATAGACACCAAACATGTATAGATTCTTTTTATCTAAGTGGTGAAAAAAAAATTCCAACGTTTGTTAAAAAGAAGAAATTGCGCAATTTTTCATGATCTGAGGATGGTTGAGGGCTTATTTTTTGCATGCCGAGCTGAAATTTTTAATTATACCATATTTGATTTTTTAACTGTTTTATTTTGAATGGGGCAAAATGGGTGTGATTTGAACTTTTATATTTTTTTATTTTTTTATATTTTTAAAAAGTCTCCATGGGAGATTAGAAGCTGCAGTACTTCGATCGCCTCTGTAACACACAGGCAATAATCAGATTGCCTATGTGTAGCAGAAATGCTCACTTGCTATAGCAATCTGGCTATTACAACCATAGAGGTATGCTGGAGACCTCTGGTTGTCATGCCGACTCATCGGTGACCCGCGAACATGTGACGGGGCACCGATGGGTGGGTTTAGTGACATGCTTCCGTTAAGTGCAAGTTAAATGCCTCTGTCAGAGATTGACAGCAGCATTAACTAGTTAACAGCCACAGGTGGATCGCAATCTGTCGCTGTTGCGGGCACATGTCAGCTGTATTCATCATCTGTCATGTGCATGGAAACATGTGGGCTCAGCGACAGAGCTCGCACCAAACAGGGGGAGTCCGACATTAGCATACTATTATGCCCGATGTTGGAAAGGAGTTAATGTCCCTAATCTAATTCTATCAACTAGTCTATATTTTTATTTTATTATTTTTTTCACAGACAAAAAAGCAAAAACAACCGGAGGTTGATCAGCCCTCGATGACTGTACTACGGACGCAACAATGTGACTCTTTTTCCACTCTGACACTAACATTAATTCAATCAAAAATACTGTAGTAGACGACAATTACTACGGTATCGTTTTAATGTCTATAATCAAAAATTTTTTTTTTGTATTCTTTAATGACACTAACCCTAACTCAATTCAGTAAAAAACACTGTAGTAGATGATGATTGATTTAGTATATTTTCGCTGTCCCTAATCTAGTTCTATCAACTAATCTAAATGATTTTCTACTCGATTCTTTTTTGACAAATAAACAGCAACCAGGTGATTTCCATAAAAATTCTAAAGTTGTCTTTTATTTAATACCGTATTTTTTGGACCATAAGATGCACTTTTTTCCCCAAAAATTTTGGGGGAAAGTGGGGGGTGCGTCTTATGGTCGCAATGCACGGTACCTGGTGCGCTGGTGGCAGCGGGCGAGGCTCTGCGGTGCGGTGGTGGCAGCGGGCGGCGCTCTGCGGTGCGGTGGTTGCAGCGGGCTGTGCTTCGGTGCAGGGGCGGCGGCTCCGCCGGCGTTTCTTCGCAGCCCGGAGGCTCCCGCACACCCCTTGCTGGGCGCCACCATGTTGCGGTGGCCTCCGGGAGCATGGACCCCGGCAAGATGGCCGCCGGTTCGGGGACGGCGCATGCGCAGCTTCAGATCTCGTGCCGAGATCTCGGGGGACGAGATTCAAATCCGCCTCCCCTGCACCGGAGCACAGCCCGCTGCCACCACCACAGAGCCCACCTGTCCCTGCCACAGCTGCCCCTGCCCACCTGCCCCAGCACAGCTGCCCCTGCCCCAGCACAGCTGCCCCTGCCTCAGCTGCCCCTGCCACAGCTGCCCCTGCCCCAGCACAGCTGCCCCTGCCCACCTGCCCCTGCCACAGCTGCCCCTGCCCCTGCCACAGCTGCCCCTGCCACAGCTGCCCCTGCCCCAGCACAGCTGCCCCTGCCCATCTGCCCCAGCACAGCTGCCCCTGCCACAGCTGCCCCTGCCACAGCTGCCTCTGCCCCAGCACAACTGCCCCTGCCACAGCTGCCCCTGCCACAGCTGCCCCTGCCACAGCACAGCTGCCCCTGCACAGCCCACCTGCCCCAGCCCCAGCGCAGCTGCCCCAGCACAGAGCCGCCGCCACCGCACGAGCCTGGACCACTGAATGACCCCTGTGACTACTTCTCCACCTGTGCCGGATCCCTTCCCAGGTAAGCTGAATTCGGACTGTAAGACGGACCCCCATTTGACACATTATTATTTTTTTCCCTATTTTCCTTCTGAAAATAGGGGTGCGTCTTATGGTCCGGTGCGTCCTATAGTCCGAAAAATACGGTACATTGTTTGTAAAAAGTTAAAAACATACATGTCATAGAATGTCAAGGGGCAAACACCCCCGCACGTCTGATGCGTTTCGGACTTTATGTCCTTATTCATAGGCATCTAAAAATACTAAGAATAAGAAAGCAGAATTTTAATCATGTGGCAAACAAATATTGTTCTATCAAATATTGCTCTTATCATTACTAAACAAAAATAGAACACTTAGTTGACATATTCAAATACTTGCAATGTTAATAAAGTGTTCACTATTGCAACTGTGATACAATGTATGCACCGATAATCATAAGGACATTTATCTCAATTCCCTACAAGAAAAGAAAAGAGGCCAAAGGCAAAAAATAGTGTCCAGTGAATTATATACAGACATCAATTCTATACATATTTCTGTGTTATTATACCAGCAAAATAGAAAAAAAAGTGGGGGGAGTGTGCAATAGGCCCCCAACCCCTTTTTTTTCCTATGTTGGTAATTTAGACCAAGATTTGAAAGTTTATTCCACCATATATTGATTGGTCCACCTGTTTTGTAATTGTTTTCACATGTGGGGTTGGGTTTGTGTATGTGTTATAAACTTTGTACGCTCATTGTATTTTTAGGATGTCTATGGGTAAGGACATAAAGTCTCAAACGCGTCAGCATGTGGGGGATGTTTGCCCCTTGACATTCTATGACATGTATGTTTCTAACTTTTTACAAACAATGGATTAAATAAAAGACAAAATTTGAATTTTTATGGAAATCACCTGGTGCTGGTTTTTCCTTTTTTGCCTGCATTTACAAGTGGACTCCAGCCAGATTGAACCTGGCACCTGTGGTACTGTGATACTCTGGTGAGCACTGTCAAAATCCTTTTTCCCATGTTGATTGATATTAGTCACTGATCAGCACTCAATGGCTGTAGGAGTACAGATGTGGTGCAAAAAGGCGAGAAAACAAAACATAAGCGAAAAAAGTCCTTGCCAAAAACGAAAGCTGGTGCCAGTCCTTATGCCCCTAGTCCATATACTGTAGTTTCCTACAAAGGTAAGGACCAAGACTACTGTCTAAGCTCAACGAGACTCCTGCTCAACTCTCCTCACAGTCTCGGTCAAGTGAGCCTAAAGTGGCTAACAGTAAAAAGGGTCACGATCTGGTATGGGCCCCACATGGCTCAGAAGTTGTTTAACGGCATGGTCAGGGTACAAGGGTCTGTCCTGTCCTGGGTCACTCATATGGGGCACATGTGTTGTACTCAAGGACACGGAGCATTCTGTGCCTTGCTTTCTGACTGTCACCAGACCCATGCTGTACGTCCCATTCTCTTTGGTCCCCGCTGTTGGTGGCGGACGACGACAGGCACTTGCTCGCACGCTGCTGGTGTTCTCAGGACATGGCACTTCTCCCTCTGGCTGCTGCAAGGATGGCTCAGCTCTACTCAATGTGCCCATCTCTGCTCTATGTACAGGGATTGGTTCTGCATGGTTCTGCTAGGGATATACAACCCTGCATGGATCTTTCCTCTTTATGTTCCATGTTTTTTTCTGTGCATTATGCAGCACCCCTGATTATTTAATCTCTGACGTTATATGCCCTTTAGCTGTGCCCCCTACCTTTTTGTCTTGGTACTCCGTGCAGGGGACAAGGGAAACAGAGCGCGCCACTTACCGCTCTGCGAGTTGCTCTGCCCTGGCACCAAACTCCCTTGCTTTGCACGCTTTCCCTTTTTATCTGCCGGCTGCTGCGTGCCATTTTCTGGAGCTTAGACTTGTAATCTGTTTTGCTGGTGCACCGGCTGGTCTAAAAAAGTGTGAAACGTCTCACAGAAGTTGCTTCTGGCACTTACACTGCTGCTGCTAATGTTTTTGTGTTGATGACTTAACGTTCCCGGGGTTGGAAGACTATAACTGGGTTGTACACCTTGTGTCTCACTGCTGTATTGGGGAAAACCACTCTTAAGATTGTCTACAAGCGTGTTATGATATACCAACACTTGCGTGTCTCTTTCCAGGGGGGAAAACATCTGGCAAAATTAACTCTTGTACCGTGGATCTAGCAAAATGGCAACCCAGTAGTCAGCAGTATTTCTAACTCTAAGAATATGGGCACCATGTCGAAGATAGTGCATCAAGAAGGCGCTCATTTGTCAGACGCTTGAGATATAAGTCCATGGTGTATTGCTGGCGTTGTAGCACTCAAATTTGCTTCCTCTGCCCCCTCCCACTAACTACAGACAATAGAGATGGGATCGTTATGCTTTTCATCTCCTGACTGTTGTGCCCCATCACCTCTTCCTCCTTGTCCTCTTCCATTTGCTCTTCTGCTCCTGCACCTTCAGTAACAGTTTGTATGGTACCATGAGCCCATCTCGATTGTTTTAATCCACCCTCCCATGGCACCCGCTTGTCTGACGACAGTCCAAAAATTTAAGATATTGTTATCCCTTCAGTATCCTCCTCTGCTTCCACCTCTTCCTCTGGGGCCACAGCGGCATGTAGATGACAGGAATAGTGATCCTGATGACTGCATAGTCAGTGCTAACCATCTTTGCAGCCATTTCAAAGCTGTGCAGAAGGAGGCAGAGGTTCGTTATCTGTGCACACTCCGCAAGCGTGATATTCACTAAGTCCGTACTGCATTGGCCCAAGCTATGAAAAATCACATACTGCACCAGGGCTCATCGCTGCAACATGTGCAGAGTGGAATTCCACCATGTCGGCACATCGCAAGTAAAACAGTTATCTGGTAGGTCAAAAGACCTCTGTAGAGATGTAAGTCGATGACTTGCATGCTGTGATCGGAGGATGTGAGTACACAGAGACCGTGCTTTTTGAAACAGTGCAGCCAAACCAGAATAGTGGCAAACAATTTGTAGTACCACCAGGATGAGGACATGAGCCATGCAAGGAACATGTGTGTGGTTACCCTGGTGTAGGGCCACCTCCAGGTTCACATCATTATCGCACATAGCTTTACCTGCCTTTAGGTTCAGTGGAGACAGCCATTGCTTAAACTCAGCCTGGATAGCTGTCCACAACTCTTGAGCTGTGTGGCTGCGATTTTCACTTTATGTTAATTTAAACACTGCCTAAATGCGGTGAGCCCTGGATGCACAGTATGGAGGTGGGGGGAATTCTCTCTGCACTGTTGGAGCGCAAGTCTCAATAAGGGAGAGGTTGTGGGTGCAGGTGGATGCCCTAGAGGAGGTGGAGGAGCCAAAAGCAGTGAAGAAGTGTTACATAAAGAGATTTGTCCTGAAATCCATGGGTATTCCAAGACTTGTGGAGCAGCCCCTTGCCCTCTTACCCCTAGAGTCACCCAGTGTCCAGTCAGCAAGATGTAATGCCCATGCTTGCTTGCCCAGGTGTCAGTAGTGAAATGCACCCTGGCAGACATAGATTTTTTCAGGGAATGAGTGATGTTGTCTGCAACATGCTGGTGTAGTACTGGAACAGCTTTCTTAGAGAAGTAATG
Organism: Dendrobates tinctorius; assembly: GCF_039654945.1. Lineage (NCBI taxonomy): Eukaryota > Metazoa > Chordata > Amphibia > Anura > Dendrobatidae > Dendrobates > Dendrobates tinctorius. The sequence goes on along the minus strand of NW_027361704.1, from coordinate 40,289,675 downwards.
GTGACTGGGCAACTGGTACTGGGAGACTGCGACGGCTATCAGCTTTCGGAAACCATCTGTATCCACTAGGTGGAAAAGCAGCATTTCTGTGGCCAACATATTGTAAATGGTGGGGTTCAAGCTGTTAGCTTTGCACGTGTAGCAGATATTCTTTTATGTGACCACAACTGGAGGACCGAGAACTGGCTAAAATACTGAGAGTGGTTGGAGTAGGGTGAACACAACAAACTGCTGGACTGTGAGTGAGATGTAGGTGAAGATGTTATGGTCGATTGAGAAAGATGTAGTGCGCTCGGTGAAAGAAAAAGAGCAGGCATCTCCACTTCCATAACAGCTGCCGGGCTCTCTTTCACCTCAACTGTGGGGGTAAACAAGTGGAGGAGCTGCGGTTGAAGACCTGTGTGAGAACACTTGCCACAGTGACGGAAAAGGAAGGAGCAGTAAATGCAGTTGATGGGACAGCCGGTGGTTGGCGAAGCCCACTAGTCCGCATTTTAGTGCAGTGTGAATCCCAGACTAAGGCATTTTGATCGCATGTGTGCTGGTTGATGCATGTAGTAGTCAAATTATTACAATTTTTACCTCTACTGAGTCATTTTTTTTTCAAAGTTGGCAGATAGTATGAGTTGGGTCATCCTTTGTGGTCTCAAAAAAAGGCTCAGGCTATGCAGCTCTTGCCATCTCTGGGAACTATAGACTTGCAACCGGTGCTGGCTACAACTGCAGATGTTGCTGAGGATGCAGTGTTTGTTGTGGTTGCATAATTCAATGTCTGTGCAGCAAACCACAACATAACCTCCTCATCTTTTTCCTCCACCACCTCCTCTACTGAGACTTAGCTGCATGCCTCTGGGTTCACAACAAGTGGGACCTACAGCCTTTTCATCATCCTTTATGTTCTCACACTCCTCACCCTGAGAGTCACCCTCCTCCTCTTCCTGCCCTGACACTACTGTACAGTTCACATGTGCCTCTGGTATCTGAGACTCATCAGGATCACCTCAACCCTTGATGGTTAAGGTCTGATCCTAGAAAATTCAACAAAATGGGGATGAAAACCATAATTACAGAAGAACGGTGAGGTTCCAGTAGACTGATTTACACGACTGTTAAAAGCAAACTCAGCGAGAGGTAATATCAAAGACCAGCCCTCCTGCTGAGCTTCCACAAAGCATCTTAAAATTTGTTCCAAACACTGATTTGTCCTCTCAGTCTGACCATTGGTTTCAGGGTGATAAGCAGATGAAAAAGACAAGTCAATCCCTGGTTTACTGCAAAAAGCTCTCCAAAATTTTTAGACAAATTGTGCTCCCCTATCTAATACAATGTGCAGAGAGATCCCATATAACCTTACAATATGAGAAATAAATAACCTGGAGAGTGTCTTCACATTAGGTAATCCTGACATAGGAACAAAATGAGCTTGTTTACTGAATTGATCAACTACCACCCAGATAGCAGTCTTCCTATCAGACAGAGGTAAATCTGTAATGAAATCCATGGAGAAATGAGTCTATGGGCTATCAGGAATAGGCAATAGAGCCAATTTCCAGTCAGCCGGCTATGACAGACTTTGGCGCTTGCGCTCACTTCAAAAGCAGATACAAAATCTTTAATATCATTATGCATGGATGGCCACCAAAAAAGTCTAGCAACTGCTTTCCTTGTGGCAGTAACCCCAGGATGGCCACTTAAAAAGGAATCATAAAATTCCTGTAGCAACCGCAATCTTATGTACACAGGCACAAGTAATTTAGTCCCTGGGGAAGGGAAAGGAGCCAACGACTGGACTTTACGAATCTCCTCTTCCAATTCCGAGGTTACCATAGACACCACAATACCATGAGGAATAATGGAGGACAAAGGTTCTGGAGGAGAAATGGAATCAAGACTATGAGATGAAGCATCAGCTTTCACATTCTTAGACCCTGGCCTGAAAGTACTGTAATAGAAAAATTAAACCGAGAGAAAAACAAGGACCATCTGGCCTATCTAGGTGTTAACCTTTTAGGCAATTCAATGTAAATTTGTGTGATCTGTGATCACTGTAACTGGATGAACTGCCCTCTCCAAAAAATGCCTCCATTCCTGAAAGGCCAATTTGACAGCAAGTACAACATCCTAATTTATCTCCGTAGGTGAAAATTTTTTAGAAAGAAAAGCACATAAGTACATGTATGTCAGAGTTTTGGGTTCCTGCGATAAGACTGCCCCCACTTCGATCTCTGAAGGATCCACCTCCACAATGAACGGTACCTGGAGATCTGATTGGAATAGAATGGTTGCGGACATAAAACAGTCTTTAAATCTTTGAAAAGCCCTGATAGAACCCGGCAACCAAACCTTGAAACTCGCTCACCTACGTGTAAGGTCAGTAAATGGTTTAGCAATTTGTGGAAACCCCTTGATAAATTTTCTATAATAGTTGGCGAATCCCAAAAAATGCTGCAAAGCCTTAAGATCACAAAGTTGAACCCAATCAATTATAGCCTGCACCTTTCGAGGGTACATCTAAACCCTTATGCTGACGAGATAAACCCCAAGAAAGAGATTTGCTGAACAGAAAAAAAATTTCTCTAATTTAGTAAACAGAGAGTTCTCCCTCAGTCTCTGTAACACAAAACGGACATGTTCCTGGTGAGTGTCAAGTCTGGCGAGAAAATTAGAATGTCATCGAGGTAAATCACAACATATCTTTTAATGCAATCAGAGAAAATATGATTCATAAAAGTTTTAAACACAGCAGGTGAATTAGATAATCTGAAAGGCATGACATGGTTTTCAAACAGATGTTGAAAATGACATTTTCCACTCATCACCCTTCCAGATGCGTACCAAATTGTAAGCCCCTCTAAGATCAAGTTTAGAAAACACCCTGGCCCCCAGAAGCTGATTATATAGGTCGGGGATGAGTGGACATGGGTAGGTATTTTTACCAGTGAGCTTGTTTAGCTCTTGGAAATCAAGGCAAGGAGGACGGTGACCCCCATCTTAATTTTTAACAAAGAAAAATCCAGCAGTTACAGGGGAGGAGGAAGGACAGATATGACCCTTCCGTAAACTTTTGTTAACATATTCCTTCATGGTGGTCCTTTCAGGCCCTGACAAATTGTAAAGGCGAGCTTTTGGCAATTTGGCACTAGGAATAAGATCAATAGTACAATCATAGGGACAATGGGGAGGTAATATCTCCACCTCTTTTTCCGAGAACACATCTCCAAAGTCCTTCAGGTACCCCAGAAGACCCTCCAGACTAGAGGAGCATATTCGTACATTTTTTAGACATTTATTGGAACAGTTGGGGCTCCACAATTCATTAAAATTTCCTCTCTCAGAACCCCAGCCTCAATTCATTATAATGTAATGTTCCCTGTAATGTCTTCTTTCTGACACAAATTCTATTCACTTTATGTAAAAACTAGATGAAGAGCCCGGCGCTGCCCGGGCATAGTAACTAACTGTGGTTAGTTATGACAAATTATAATTATCCTCCATCCCATAGACCCGTGCCCATATACCCATCATACATATCCGCCATCCCATAGTCCCATGCCCATATACCCGTCATACATATCCTCCATCCCATAGTCCTGTGCCCATATACCCATCATACATATCCGCCATCCCATAGTCCCATGCCCATATACCCGTCATATATATCCTCCATCCCATAGTCCCGTGCCCATATACCCATCACACATCCTCCATCCCATAGTCCAGTGCCCATATACCCATCATACATATCCGCCATCCCATAGTCCCGTGCCCATATACCCGTCATACATATTCGCCATCCCATATGCCTATGCCCATATTCCCATCACACATCCTCCATCTCATAGTCCCATGCCCATATACCCATCATACATATCCTCCATCCCATAGTCCCGTGCACATATATCCATTATGACATCATCATCACCATGGCAACCGTTATGACATAACCATCACCATTGCAACCTATTAAGACATCATTGTCACCATGGCAACCGTTGTGACAGCATCTTCGCCATGGCAACCATTATGACATCATAAAGAGGGGTGGGGCTTGCAACCTATGATGACATCAGCGTCGCCATGGCAACCATTGTGACATCATAATGAGGGGAGCGGCTTGATACGCACACACGTTTTCCCCATTATGTAGATAGGGGCAAAATTGTTTGGTAAATTGGAACGCGCGGGGTTAAAATTTCGCCTCACTACATAGCTTAGGACGCTCTCGGGGTCCAGATGTGTGACTGTGCCAAATTTTGTGGCTGTAGCTGCAACGGTGCGGATGACAATCCCGGACATACACACATACACACACACATACATACACACACACACACTTGAGCTTTATATATTAGATAAAAGACTTAAAGTGAACCTGTCAGCAGGTTTTTGCTCAGTAAACTATAGACACTGACAGGTTGGCACAATGTTAGGCGCTGGGTTCCTGCCTGTGCACAGGAGGAATCCCGGGCCTTGCCTTCTGCAGTCTCACTTTCAGTCCCGACCACAGAGGAGGCTACTCAGCAAAGGCATCGATCCCGGCGTCTTGCTCAAGCTAGTGCTCTCAGATTGGTTGCTGCTGCCACCTCTGGTTCAGCTTTAGCAATCCGCACTAGCCAGCAGCGAGCAGCTCCAGTGCCAAGTCCTTTTTGCACCCTACTGAGCATGCCCGTGGGACGACCTCTCATTGGAGGTCGGAGGTCACATGCTCAGGTCCTCAAGCAGCTCGGATTGGACCATCAGAAAGGTCCCGGAAGGACGCTGCTATAAAAGGTTTGCATGGCCGCTCGACCATGTGCTAGTATAGACTCTTACAGTTTTTTTGTGTGAGTGATGATGGATGCATGAAGCTGGTGACTGACTCATTATGACTCCCCTCCCTTGGATACGCATATTATAGGGCTATTAGAGTTAGAGTCAGTGACTAATAGTGGCTTCATCTGCGCCACTGTGCTTTCACGTCTCAGCTAGTGTTGAGCATTCCGATACTGCAATATCGGGTATCAGTCGATATTCGCGGTATCGGAATTCCGATACTGAGTTCCGATACTTTTAGTATATCGAATACCGGAATCGGAAGTTCCCATAATGCAATGAGCCAGTTTGATTTTATTCAGCCAATAAGGATCCTAAGAAGTGTGGGCACATCCTGTTAGAGCATGTTAGGCATGTAGCTACTGGCATGGCTGTGATTGGCTGCTGAAATGATGTCATGATGCACTATAAAAGCCGCCGCCGCCATTTTGGGTTCACTCTTCTGTGAATTCACTTAGGGATAGGACGCTGCTGTTCTGAGGGACAGTGTGACCTAGTGATTTGCTATATTGTGCTTTACCCAGGCTACTTTATCAACCGCTGTAGCTTTCTTTTGCCTTGCACCGCTGTTCACGGCTGTCTGCGAGGTCTCTGTGTGTGAGTGCAGCTCACACTGTAGTGTGTTCTTCAGCCAGCCACCTCCGGTTGTAGTCCACTCAGCGTGCGTCACTGCCTCATACATTGTCCTTTTTTACGTTAGTGCTGATCATTTTTCCTGATTTCTCCTGCTATTGTGGTTCCATCCGTATCCAGCTAGAATATTTGCAAACACTATATGGGAGTAGATAGAGGAGCTTGTCTGCTGGCTTGTGCCCTGCATCCCCAGCCAGATTAGTATTAGCCTATCTTTTGGAGCCTCATCTATTGCATTGTAGGTTACCTTCCTGCATTGTAATAGCTCCAAAAAGTTTGTGATACTATCGGTTTTACATCTTTGGGCACATCCAGTGTCTTTTTGTGAAAAAAAAATGTTAATAAAGTTCACTAAACACTACACTTTACAGTTGTGTAGGCCACATTAGCTCATATTAAAGTCTAGTCCACACTTTATAAAATTAGTGCTTCTTATACCTGTTAGCAGCTGTTCAGGAGTAAGCACACTAAGCCCTTAGTACTTTTCTGCCTATCTTTATCAGTCTACCAAGATGAAGAAGGCAATGAGTAAGGCACGTGGTCGTGGAGTTTCTGCAGGGAGAGGACGTGGGGATTCTGTGCCTGCTGCGGGCACCAGTGACTCAGCATCCCCCAGTTTTCCCAGGGAACAGTCCTTTATGCGCAGCTTTGTAGGAGATCGCCGTACCCCACTGCTGCGTGACGAACAACTTGAAGCTGTTGTCGGATGGATGGCAGCGAACGCATCGGCTTCAATTAATTCCAGATCCTCTCAGGTCCAGAGCACTGAAGAGCACTGAAGTCTCTTCACCACTTGCCAAATTGCCCAGGCAGTCAGAAAGCCCTGGACAGGAACCATCTCTACTTCTGTTCTCTGAATCTGTTGGCTTGGAAAGAGGGGGCCAGCCAAGCAGCATTCGAGAATTTGAAGAAGAGGTAGTATGCAGTGATGCGCAACAGCTTTTTCTCTCTGAATCTGAAGAGGCGGGTGGGCCAGTGTCTATGGTCAGCACACCTCAGCACGCATCTGTGGTGCCCCTGAGGGTTTAGTCGCCACAGAGCTACTGCACCTCCTCCTGAGTTGTGGTCCCCCACCATCCAGGTAAGGTGGGGACACCTGACCACACTCCAACACCTGCACCCCACACCACAAAGTAGTGTAGCAAAGCACCTTCAGCGGCTCCCTGCTTGGAGTGTAGCATAGCACCCCTTGGTGGCTCCCTGCTTGGAACACGAAAGGTGCTGGGAGGTCGGTGGAATTTAGTTCACATAAAGGAGCAGGAAGAGTTGAGTCAGTCAGTCAGTCTTTCACTCAGTCAGTGAGTGAGGATGTAGAAGGACAGAGTGTGAGACAGAGAAGATCCCGGGAGAGGGATGGAAGAAGGAAGTGCTGCAGCAGGCCACAGTGATCTGGGTCTGCTGGCACAGGAAAGAGACAGAGAAAGGAAGCTTGATTCTCCATTGGGAAGAAGGATTAGCACGGAACGTGAGGAGAATAAGAGAACGAGGACCAGGGTTAGAGGAGAAGCCTTTTCAAGTTCTAAGCGCAAGACCGGGGTCCGGTCCCCGAGGTGGTATGGATACTAATGGTCCTGCAGCAGACACCGGAGGAATAGAAGTAGTGACCACTTTATTCCCACACAAGACTTGGGGGCACAACAGCAACATATTAGTGAGCTGGGACTTAGTAGCAAGGAGTCCCCGAAGCAGGCCACAGCTGTCTGCCGTACAAGTAGAGTTCATAGGAACATCTGACAGGAGGAACTCCAGTGTAACTCAGTACTAGGAGTACTTCACTCAAAGGGCTATAAGAGGAGACGTTGAGAAAAGGCACATATCTTGGCGGAGTGTTGGAAAGGAGTACTTCATCTTGCCTGGAAGTTGGCTGCGCTCCTGACCTGGAGGACACGGCACGGATGTGGGCACCTGTACCGGCAACAGACTGTGAGTAAAGCTTTGGTACTACATGCCCTGGTGTCCTCCACTTATTCCTTCGCCAACTTGCCCAGCACTGCTACATCCCTCGCGCCTGACACTACACCATCTAAGTGTCACTTCACCTACCCTGCCCTGGGACTACATCCCTGCCTGTGGAGGGCTATAACATCACTGCTGCACCACACCATCTGTCCCAGAGGATCTGTCTGCAGCGTCGGCTTACATCTCTATTGCCAAACACCACAGGTGGCGTCACGAATCACTCATCATAAGCACACTGAACATTCCCCTTTTACAATGGGCACCCAGGGCAACGGGCCGGGTCCCAGCTGCCGTGACATCTCCCATTGAAGCTCATCGGGCCCAGTACCGAGTACCCCACATCCCTGGGTGTGAGGGCGTGTCTCATCTGATGATGAGACTCAGGTGCCACTTTCTGGTGCGTACTGTGCTGTTGAGACTACCCAGGAGAAGCAGTCGTTTGAAGAGGGTAGTGTAGATGATGAGGTCCTTGACCCATCGTGGCGTGAGGTACAGGAAGGTGGTGGGAGCAGCTCTGAGGAAGAGATTCCCCGAACGGCCAAAAAAAGAGGGAGAGGGAGGGGCAGACTTGGTTGCCTGTAGCCTCCACTTCGGCACCAATTAGGAGCATGCCTCTTCCAAAATCCAAAAAGGGTGCTCCCAAGACATCCAGTGCCTGGTCCTTTTTTGACACAGTTGCAGATGACATTTGCTTTGTCAAATGCAAGTTGTGTAATCAGAAAGTGAAAAGAGGGAAAAGTGTCAGCAACCTCAATACCACAAATATGTGGAAACATGTGCGGACCAAGCACGTGGTGGAGTTACAAAGACACACTGAAGACCTAGGCCAACCTACAGCGCCACCTACCACCTCTTCAGCTCGTGTTGTAGCCTCTTCCTCCAGCTCACACACAGCTGGTTTGGCTTCCTCACAGGATCGCCATGGAAAAACCTCTGGCACTGTTGTCCAGAGACCCAGTGACATTCCACCCACAGCACCACGTTCCCTGTCATCCTCACACTCCCAGGCCAGTCAACAGCCATCAGTAGCACAGGAATGGGAGAAAAGGTGCCCATACTCGGCAAACCACCCCCGAGCACAGGCTCTGAATGCTGACATTGCAAAACTACTGTCCCTTGAAATTCTCTCATTCAGGCTGGTGGAGACTGACACCTTCCGTAACTTCATGGCATTGGCAGTCCCACAATACAACATGCCCAGCCGCTTTTATTTCAGCAGGCCAGCGTCCCTGCCCTGCAAAAGCATGTGGGGGGAAAAATTAAACATGCACTACTAAACGCCGTCAGTAGCAAGGTCCACCTGACCACCGTTGCGTGGACCAGTGACCATGACAGGGACGATATCTTTCCCTCACTGCCCATTGGGTAAATGTTGTGGAGCTGGTTACAGATTTTGAGAGTGGCGCTGTACGTGTTCTGCCAACTCCAAGGATTGCAGGAATCCAGTCTGTACACTTTGACTCCTCCTCATACTCCAGTTCCTCTGAATCAGCGCTGCAGGAGCCATCACAGTCTACCTCCACATGAACCTGTGAACGCTTACATGTTACGACCGATATGAGCACAGCCGTGGCCAAACGTCAACAGGCCGTACTGAAATTAATTTCTTTGGGGAATCGAAGCCACACAGCGCAGGAGCTCTGGAATGCCATCAAGCAGGAGAGCGACGTGTGGTTTGTGCCAGCGAATCTCCATCCAGGCATGGTAGTGTGTGACAATGTCCGAAATCTGGTGACAGCTCTGGGCCTAGGCAACCTCACTCCCATCCCATGTCTGGCACTTGTGCTCAACTTGGTCATGCAGAGTTTTTAGAGGGACTATCTGGATCTTGATGCACTGCTGCATAGAGTGCGCTCATTTGCGGCGATCCAGCATGGCAAGATTGCGCATTGCAGCTCTGCAGTGCCGATTCCGCCTTTCGGAACATCGCATCATATGTGACCTACCCACCAGGTGGAATTAAACATTACATATGTTGGAGCGGTTGTGTGAGCAGCAGGCAGCAGTAATGGAGTACCAGCTGCATCAGGCGCAAACAAGTCGCACTGCCGCCATTCACACTTCACCACCACTGAGTGGGCCTCTACGAAGGACATCTGCCACGTTTTGCGTGTCTTCGATGATTCCATGCGGATGGCGAGTGCAGATGATGCACTAGTCACCATGACTATCCCCCTTATTGCCTGCTTGAAAAAAGCACTGCAAGCACTAAGGGAGGAGGTTGTGGAAGAGGTGGAGGATGAGGAGTCATAAATGCCATCTGCTTCTGGACAGTCTGCGCAACGTGGTTCCTCACAAAGACCTAGGCGGGGGACACTTTGTGAGGAGGATGAGGAGGAGTCAATGGAGGAGGAAGACGTCTGTCCAGAGGAGGGAGGTACACAATGCTCTAGTAGTCAGTATGTAGAGCGAGGGTAGGGTGATGCAGAGCAGGCAGAGATGACGCTTCAAGCAGGGGACAGCGTTTCTTAGCCAGTTGGCAGTCTGCAGCACATGGTTGATTTCATGCTGCAGTGCCTGAGAAGCGACCGCCGCACTGCCCACATTCTCAACACGGCTGATTATTGGGTGTACACCCTCTTAGATCCTCGCTACCGGGACAACTTACAAAGCCTCATAACACCATTGAACCGGGAGCGTAAAATGCGGGAGTACCAAGACACACTGGTGCATTCCATCATGTTCTCCATTCCACCCGAGAGCAGTGCTGCTAGTGCTTTACAAAGCAGCTCAGTGCGTTGAGGCAGTGGAGGAAGCTCTTCACAAAGAGGAAGCAGAAGCAGCGCCTCAACACAAGGCAAGACCAGTATAGCCCAAATGTGGCAAAGTTTTGTGTCCCCGCCACAAATGTCTACACCATCACAGATGGCTCCAGTCAGCAGGAGGCAACGTTTCCGTCAGATGGTGACAGACTACATGTCTTGCCCTCTCAGTGTTTTCCCACACGTCTCTTCCCCCTTCAAGTTTTGGGTCTTTAAGCTGGATACATGGCCAGAGCTTAGCCAGTATGCATTGGAGGTGCTGGCTTGCCCTGCAGCTAGTGTATTATCGGAACGCATCTTTAGTGCTGCAGGTGGTGTACTAATAGACCATCGCATGCGACTATCCTCCGATAACGGTGACCCGCTTACTTTTCTGAAAATGAGCAAGGCCTGAATCTCGCAGGAATTTGCCAGTCCTCTTCCAGATTAAATAATTGGTTGGCAACAGTATCCAGGTCTCCTGCTGTGTTCATGTTTCTACCACCTGAACTGTAGTACCTGGGCTCCAACACCGCCAGTTGCTGCTCAGAAGTGCCGTCTGCACAGTCAACACATGCTCCAGTGTTATTGGGGTTCAGTAACGTCAGCTGATCCCCTGCTGTGTGTCCGGCAATTTCTCCTGCTCTGTCCACATTCACACTACTACAGATATTAAACTTGCTCCAATTAGGCCTCTGGCTACACTCTGTTTCTACTGTAATCCCTGGGCTCCAACACCACCAGTTGCTGTTCAGAAGTGTCTTTGGCATGGGCACTCCCTCCTGCCCAGCCTAGTTCCAGCACGCCAGCTGTTTCCAGGTAGTGTCAACGTCACTTTGCCTCCAATATGTTGTATTGTCGTGTTGCGGTCCGATTAGCCGACTCTATGGTGCCTGCAGTTTGGGTGCTTCCTATGTGGGCTGCGGGATCTGGCAATGAAGGCTGGTTCCGTAATGCCAATAGGACAAGCTCCCCCTGTAGGACTGTGGGTTTCGGTAACTCCGGCCGGCTCACGGCCTTGCAACTTTTTTTTTCATGTGTACCTTCTGCTGCCTATCTGAGTTCCAGTACCATTAGCTGGTTCTTTGGAAGTCAATCTTGATCATGTCCCCCTGGGTTCCAGTAACGTCAGCTGGTTCCAGGCGGAGCATTTGGCTTAGGTGCCTCCTTCTCGGTATCCGAGTTCCACCAACATCTGCTGGTCCTTGGTAGTGCTTTCTGGCACAGGTACCTCCTGCTTAGTAACCGGGTTCCAGTACCATCAGCTGGTCCTCGGTAGTTCCATTGGCTCCTGTACCTTCGGCTACCCATCCAGGTTCCAGTACTGTCAGCTGGTTCTCAGCAGTTCCCCAGCCTTCTTGTACCTTCTGCTACATTTCCAAGTTCAAGCTTTTTGAAATGGTTTTTGGTAATCACTCTTGATCTCCCTGACAATGACCCTAATGACGACGACCCTGAAGACCAACCCGAAGAAGACGACGACCCCGAAAACGACGACCCTGGAGACGACGACCCTGAAGACCACCCCGAAGAAGACCAAGAAGATGACCCTGAAGAGGATGATGAAGGAGAAAGTGTGGGAGAAGTAAAAAAGAAGGTGAAGAGCATGGAAGTAGTGAAACATAAATATCTGACAAAATGTAAAAAAGCTTAACATAGTCAATATCTTTGTAACTCCGAACGTCTTAAAAAAAACATTAATTCCTGCTATTCCATTTGATTGGGCTAAACCTCTATGCTTTTAATGTCTCCTCCACCTCCCCCAATACATTCTACATTATTCTTAGTTGTTTTCCTTCATGTAGAATTAACCTACAATTAAAGTAAGGGTTTATTTTCATTCCGATATTTGTGTCCCATTGACTTGCATTGGTTTCCGGTATCATAATCGGCGATATCCGATATTTTTGGGGTATCGGTCAGATCCAATCCGATCCGATATTTCCTGATATCGGAAGGTATCGCTCAACACTAGTCTCAGCACCTCACTCAGCGCCATATGGTGCCGTCCAGCTCTGGGCACCTTCAGTACTGCATTAATCGGCTGCAGCAGTCAGTGCGACACCATGCGCAAGTCTAGCGTTTTCTTCCCTTGTCTGGGTGGTTAGTGGCATCCGCCAGAGCGGTGCACTTCGCACGTAGTGCGCCTATTCATTTGTTTCTTCCTGGCACCACAGTTGCGGTGCCGAGCACTAGTGTGTCCAGAGGGACTCTAACCCAGTGTCTCAGGGGTAAAGTCTTGTGACTATAAACTAGCGCTCCCATTGCCGAGCTCTGTGAGCATAAACAGGCTTCAGCATTTGTGTTTGGTGGTCGCCGGTCGGGCGGCTCTGTGAGGTAACAGAGTCCGCGTCTGTACACACTAGGTGGAGTTATCCCCGTGTGTTCCTCTATTGTAAAGCCATATAATGTCCGCCATTACCGAGCAGCAGTTACCATCTCTGCAAGGTGGACCCCGGGCTGCGAATGCACCTAAATACCTTCTTTATTATTTGGTGCATTCCGCCAGCCCTTAACAAACTGTTATACTGATTAAAATTATCGCTTGGTTTATGAAATTTGTTTTGTGGTTGTTTAATCTGTGTTTGTAGTTTTCAGTTAATTTAGTTTCAGTGCTTCTGGGTGGCCTGTGGGCTGTGCTTTATGTGGTGCTCTGCTTACATATGTATCTGTTTGGGCGTATGACAGGTCACTGATCCTTCACTGACCTGGCCCCTATTTTACATAATGCATTTACTATTGTGTGGTTAGGAAAAAAATTACATTAAGCAAAATGGTGCTGACGGCGCCGCCTGCACAATATTATGTATTGCATATGTATCGCAATAGGCATATAATATGGTAGTGTAAAAGAAAATTCATCAAAATGGCGCCAGTGGCGCATGCACAGTAGCATCTATCGCATTCCAATAGATGCTACTGTGCAAGCACTGCTGCTAGCGCCATTTTGCTGCAGCCACAATTTTTCTCCAGCAAAATGCCAGTGGCGGCACATGTCCAGTAGCATCTATGGGAATCAATAATGCTACTCTGCAGGAGCCTGAAGCGCAGTTTTGATTAAGTTAAACTTTTTTTTTACCCTACCATATTATATGCATAATGCGATACGTGCTATTGCGCCATTTTACTTAATTTAATTTTTTTTTTCTAATCCCACAATAGTACACGCATTTTATAAAATAAGGGACAGGTGACTGAAGGATCATACAGATGAATATGTAAGCAGAAGATGAAGACCCCCCCACTGGCTGCCCTGAAGGACAAGAATCTCATTAACTGAAAGCGACAAATGCAGATTACACAACAACCACAAGACAGATTTCATCAACCAAGGTATCATTTTAATCAGTATAAGAGTGCTGACCTGACACTGCCTGTAGGTTACTGAGCACAATCCTGCTGACAGGTTTACTTTAATACTCTTCATAAGAGCCAATGTGGCTCCATTTCCTCTTGTGGCAGGAGCATGCATGCTGAGGTGATGGTGTTATCAAGCCAGCGCCAGTTAGCTGAGTTACAAAAAAGGTGACAGGAACTTCCTGCAGCTGTGCTTTCATTCTCTATTGCCAGCATTGGATCATCAGGAATGCTCCTTACTAGAGATAAGTGACTTTTCCATTTTTCGGGTCGAGTCGGGTTTCATGAAATCCGACTTTCTCAAAAGTCGGGTCGAACGAAATCGGCCGACTATAGGGAAAAGTCGGAGGCCGACTGAAACACAAAACCCAATGCAAGTCAATGGGGAAGCAAAGTCGGCAGGGAGTGGAGGACAGTAAACACACCTACAGTGCCCATTTCAATGCCAAAAACATCAATTCTTAATACTGAAGCTTGTCAACCTTAATTTATTTCAAAATAATAGTTGCGCATTGAAAACAAGGGGTTATTAGGCTAAAGTTGTGGGGGGTAGGGCTGGCTCCAGGTTTTCATGTGCCCTGGGCCAAAGAGTGTCAGTGCGCTCCTTTAACACATACCACAATTCATGATGCTCCGATATGCCACAGAAATATAAGTATAGTACAATGACAAATACTTCACTGCTTACATGACATGACTGATCTATTTTAAATTGTACAATAGTTCAAAAAAAGGACAGTATATTACTCCATACAGTATTATGGCCACCACATTGTGCACCATACAGAATAATAAGCCCCATATATTTCTCCATACAGAATAATTGGCCACATATAATGTTCCATACAGTATATGATGAGCTCCACATAATGCTACAGTATTTGATGATCCCCATGGACAATGCTCCAGTGTGTTATGGGCCCAAATAATCCTCCACATATAATTGGCTCCATTTCTAATTCTCCAGTGTATAATGGGCCCCGTAAATGCTGCTCCAGTGTCTGATGTCCACAATCTGGAATGCTCCAGCTTATGATGGGCCTTATGGATGATGCTCCAGTGTATGATGGGCCCTAATAATGCTCCATATATAATGGGATCCATTTCTAATGCTCCAGTGTATAATGGGCCCCGTAAATGCTGCTCCAGTGTCTGATGTCCCCCATTTGGAATGCTGCAGTATATGATGGGCCCCATTTTTAATTAACCCATGCTTGGTTTGTGAAAAGAGCTCCATGGAGTAATCTGAAGTGTGTGCTGCCGCATCCTTCACTTTTGGTGTGGGTGAAGGACACAGTGAAAGTGGTTGCTCCTGACCAGAAGCCTGCACTGACAACTCAGTGCTTGCATTTTTTTAAACTTCAGAAGAGGAGGCGATAGAGCTGGAGGCTGTATGTAAGCCAAAAACAGTTCCTGATGCTCCGGCTTTAAAAGCAGTCTACCTACTCCCAGAAAATGGAGCAGCAACACCACCATCAGTACCAGGTGGCCCTCCACGCCCATGTCCTCTTCCACCATACTTCCTCATGTTTTAGAAAATTGACCCAAAATACCAGCAGATATATGATACTGTATCAGAAGCATATAGCTCTATACAGTCTAGGGATAACAGTAAATTTCCGTATATATTTCATGAGTCATACACAGATACTCAGTATGGATTACCCAATAAAATAAAAGCCGTCCCACCATCGACAAGGTGACTCTGTGATCGGGGTGGTCCTACACTGTCTAGTATTAATAACCCTTTCATGTGATAAAGTAGACGTCTGTGTGAATAAGGGAAGACAACGACCGGGTCCCAACCAGTAGACACCAGTCAGGGGAAGCCTTTAAATACAATTTCCAGCTCAGGAGACTGAGGCCACACCCCAACCTACACAGAATGCAAAAATACAAAGAAAAAAACTCAAAAATTGAGCTTGGTTAGAGTTGGTACACATGCAGCATATAAATGCATGTTCACATGGCCATAAAGCATACAAAACCTACAAAAGAAAAAATGAAAAAACCCTGCTATAATTAAATAAGTAAAAAGCAAAAGTGCATTTAAATCATACAGAGCTCTTAGCAATACTGTATTTAATCAAACATAGCATTCTGTGCAAGCTGGGGTGTGGCCTCCCTCTCCCGAGCTGGAAATTGTATTTAACTCCTTTCTGTCATGTGACATACTATCCCGTCCATGTGCCCTGGGACTTAATTCCCAGGGACAGGATAGTACCTCACAGTGATCAGCGGCGACCACGTGGTGAGCGCCGCTGATCGCGGCCGGGTGTCTGCTGATTATCACAGCGGACACCCGGCACAATGTGTAAGGGGCAGTGACGGACCGCCCCCGACACGTTAACCCCTTGCACACCGCGATCAAACACGATCGCGGTGTACCGGGTGTTAAAGGAAGCATCGGCAGGGAGGGTGCTCCCTCCGTGCTTCCCTGAGCCCCCCACAGCAGCGCAATGTGCAGTGCTGCTGCGGTGAGCTCCATCCCTGCAGGTCCCCGAATCCAAGATGGTGACGGGGACCTTCGGGGACCTGCAGGGAGCTGGCTTCCTCATGCCTGCAAAGCGCAGGCAAGGAGGAAGCCTTGTGCAGTGCCTGTGACAGATCGCTGATCTGTCACAGTGATCTGTGATGTGACAGATCAGCGATCTGTCATATGACAGCTATGTCCCCCCTGGGACAATGTAATAAAGTTAAAAAAAAAAAGTGTAAAAATAATTTTAAAAAAATCGCTAAATAAATTAAAAAAAAAAATATTCCCTAATAAATTCATTTTTGGAAATAAAAAAAACAATAAAAGTACACATATCTGGTATCGCCGCGCCCGTAATGACCCGCCCTATAAAACTAGATAACCCCTTTAGCGAACCCCTTAAAAAAAAAGAAGCAAAAAATAATGATTTATTGTCATACTGCCGAACAAAAAGTGCAATAACGCGCGATAAAAAAGACGCATATAAATATCCATTGTACCTCTGAAAACGTCATCTTGTCCTGCAAAAAACGAGCCACCACACAGCATCATCAACAAAAAAATCAAAAAGTTATAGCTAGCAGAATAAAGCGATGCAAAAATAATTGAGCTGGAAATTGTATTTAAAGGCTTCCCCTGACTGGTGTCCAGTAGGTTGGGACCCGGTCCTTGTCTGCCCTTATTCACACAGACGTCAACTTTGACACATGATAAGGTTATTAATACTAGACAGTGTAGGACCGCACCTACCACAGAGTCACCTTGTCGATGGTGGGACGGCTCTTATGCTATGTTTGATCAAATACAGTATTACTAAGAACTCTGTATCATTTAAATGCACTTTTGCTTTTAACTTATTTAATTAGAGCAGGGTTTTTTCATTTTGTCTTTTGTAGGTTTTGCATGCTTTATGGCCATGTGAACATGCATTTATATGCTGCGTGTGTACCAACTCAAATCAAGCTCAATTTTTGTGTTTTTTCTTTGTATTTTTGCATTCTGTGCAAGATGGTGTGTGGCCTCCCTCTCCTGAGCTGGAAATTGTATTTAAAGGCTTCCCCTGACTGGTGTCCACTGGATGGGACCTGGTCCTTGTCTGCCCTTATTCACACAGACGTCAACTTTGACACATGATAAGGTTATTAATACTAGACAATGTAGGACCGCCCCGACCACAGAGTCACCTTGTCGATGGTGGGATGGCTTTTATACTATGTTTGATCAAATACAGTATTACTAAGAACTCTGTATGATTTAAATGCACTTTTGCTTTTTACTTATTTAATTATAGCAGGGTTTTTTTCATTTTGTCTTTTGTAGGTTTTGTATGCTTTATGGCCATGTGAACATGCATTTATATGCTGCATGTGTACCAACTCTAACCAAGCTAAATTTTTGTGTTTTTTTTATTATATTGGATTGGCATGAGAGGAGACATTGAAAAATGGTGGCAGGAATGTCACATGTCTGTGACTATCACAACTGTGAAAGGTGATCATAAAGCACCACTGCATCCGCTTGTAAGTTGATGTCCATTACAAATGGTAGCTATTGATCATCTGAAGGTTGAGGCCAGCAGGACAGGGCATAGCTGCATCTTAACCATCATCGATCAATACACCAAATTTCTATTTGCCGTCCCTGTGAAGGATTTAACTGCATATACTACACAGCGGTGGAACAGGGAGAGGTAAATATTGCAACTTGCAAGTGCTGTGGCCATGACCAAGCGGGGGGACACACTCGTGATTGACGGTACTGGAACAGGGCCCCTCATAATACGCTGGTGTGTCTGACGGCGAGTGGTCCCCCCCACCATCAGTGACACTGTATTGTACTATGAGGGGCCCTGTGCCAGTGCCGTCGGCCATCTGTGTGCCCATCCACCTGTCTAGAGCAATGGCACTTGCCCTTGTTCGCCTGGTGTTGACCCCAGCCATTGGGGGGGTGGGCAGCCCACTTAGGGAGGTTTAAAAAATGGCATATGTTGATGTGTTGGCAGGACATTCAGCTGCTGCAAAGGGCGGAATTGGGCAAGTCCGAGGAAGAGGACAAAAGCGAGGCAGTTTTCTGGGAACCTATGTGTCATCAGGGGAAGGTGGGACAAAATCCTTTACAACCCATGCATGGTTCATTTTAATGAAGGTTAGATCATCAACATTTTGTGTCGACAGACGGGTCCTTTTTTTCTGTCAGGATTGATTCAGCAGCACTGAAGACTCTTTCAGATAACACACTAGCAGCAGGGCAAGTGAGATCCTGTAAGGCATATTGTGCCATTTCAGGCCAGGCGTCCAGTTTAGAGGTCCAATAGTCAAAGGGGAATGACTTGTGAGGGAGAACATTGATATGGGAGGAGAAGTAGTTTGTAACCATAGTTGACAACTGCTGTCTCCTGTTTCTTTTAATCGATGCAGTATTAGCAATCGTGTGAGCGGTACTTGAGAAATCATTCTACAACATGGTCATTAAACCCCTGTCTCCAATGCCACTTTGGCTATGTGCACCACGAACACCTCTTCCATTGTGCCCACTACAGCTCATGGGAGAAACAGCACCGCTGCTGTGTGCTGGGAAAGCCTCAAACAACCTGTTTACAAGAGTTGCTTGTTTGTTAGCCAATATTATCTCTAGGTTCTCCTGTGGCATGATGTTGTGTAATTTGCCTTTGTAGCAAGGATCGAGGATGCTGGCCAGCCAGTAGTCGTCATCTTTCATCATTTTGATGCGGGGGTCCCTTTTTAGGATCCGTAAAGCATAATCGCATATGTGGGCCAATGTTCCAGGTGTCAATGATGCACTGCCAGTAGTGGGTGGAGGAGCACTTTCTGGCAAATCCACATCCCTACAGTCACGCACAAACACTGTACCTGACCTTTGAACGTCAACATTTTCTCTTGCCCCCTGAAAAGCATCCTCCTTCCCAAAATAATCATCCCCCTCATCCTCCTCTTCCTCTTCTTCCTCCACCTCGTCCAGGACAGTTCCCTGACCAGACAATGGCTGACTGTCATCAAGGCTTCCCTCCTCCTCCGCTGCAGACGGCTGATCCTTAATGTGCGTCAAACTTTGCATGAGCAGACGCATAAGTGGGATGCTCATGATTATGATGGCGTCATCTGCTCTTACCAGCCGTGTGCATTCCTCAAAACACTGAAGGACTTTACAGAGGTCTTTCAGCTTTGACTACTGCACACCCGACAATTCCATGTCTTCCCTCAAACTGCCTGCCCGTGTATCCTCCCACAAATGCATTACAGCCTGCCTCTGTTCGCACAGCCTCTCAACCATTTGCAGGGTGGAGTTCCACCTTGTTGCAACGTCTATGATTAGGCGGTGCTTGGGGAGGTGGAGCAATCGCTGCAGCTTCTGCATACGACTGGAGTGTACGGCCGAGTGACGGATGTGCGAGCACAGTCTTCGCACCTTTTTGAGCAAGGAAGTTAACTCTGGATAATTATTAAGGAAGCACTGCACCACCAGGTTCAAAGTGTGAGCCAGGCAAGGTATGTGTGTGAGTTTTGCACGGGCTATGGATGCCACAAAATTATGACCTTTATCACTGACTATCTTGACTGCCTCAAGATGTAGACTGCCCAGCCATGACTCTGTTTGTCGCTGTAAGTAGTACTTCTGCGGTGTGTCTGTTGTCGCCCAAAGACATCATCTTTAACACAGCCTGCTGACGCTTACCACTAGCTGTTCCATAGTGGGCCACCTCGTGTGCAACACTTTCAGCTGCGGATGGAGTGCTCATGCGACTGGGCTCTGTAGACGAGCTTTCGCTGATAGAGGAGGAGGATCGAAAGCCTACAGCCAACTGTTTCCTATACTGTGGGCTAGGCAGCACTGTTCCACCGCTGCTGTCCTCAGTGGAGCCTGCATCCAGCACATTACCCCAGTGCGCAGTGATGGACACGTAACGGCCCTGGCCATGCCTACTGGACCATGCATCTGTTGTGAGGCGCACCTTTCCACTCACTGATTGCTTGAGTGCATGGACAATGCGGTCTTTCACATGCCAGTGGAGGGCAGGGATGGCTTTTTGAGAAATGAAGTGCCGACTGGATAGGTCATAGCATGGGACAGCATAGGCCATGAAGTCGTGGAAAGCTTCGCTTTCAACCAAACGGTAGGGCATCATCTCTAATGAGATTAGTTTGGCAATGTAGGCATTCAAGCAAAGTGCAGGCGGATGAGAGGATGAGTACTTTCTTGTCCTACTCAGAGTGTCTGGTAGGGTGAGCTGGACTGGAGAGCTGCATATGGGGGAAGTAGCGGTGGACCGGATGGAGTGAGAGGGGGTTGGTGATGGTATTGGTGGTGATGGCCTAGATTCAGTGTTGTGTTGCAAAACCACTGTGATTCCCTGAGTGCTTTGGCCTTGCGACAACACCTCCGCATTTTGTGCTGGTGGTGTGCTTAACAGTGGCGGTGGTCTTACAGTGGGGGAAGCGATGGAGCATTGCTGGCTACCTTCAGTCGGAGCAGGTGCACACGTGCTACCTGAGGTTTTGTAGTCCGTCCACGCTTGCAAGTGCATGTTGATTTAATGTCTAAGCATGCAACTGGTATTCAAATTTCAGAGTTGTTTACCTTGGCTAAAGGTCCTTCTGCACTTCTTACAGGTAACCTTTGCCTCATCAGTAGGATTTTGGACAAAGAAGTGCCACACTGCACTCTTCCAACTATGGTATACATTTTCCTGCCTTGCACGCTGTGCTAAGTTGACTGTCTGGCCAAGCTATCATGCAACTCTTTTAGTTTTTGGTCCATGTTTTTGGACAGCTACGGGCCTGCCAGATAACCGCTGCTATGATGTCAATGCCTGCTGCGGATCCTTCTCCTTATCTGAACTATTGCCAGTGCCACCCTCCTCCCCCAATGGATGCCAATCCAGGTCAAGAACTGGGTCATCCATCACCTCCTTTTCAAAGTCATCTGCACCTTCCTCTTAACCTTCCTCTGTATCACCGTGTAAGGTCGTATAGTATGCAGGAAGGGGCACCTGAGTTTCATCAGGGTCAGATTCTGGCTCAATAGACTGCGAGGTCAATGTAGTGCTCTGGGTCGATGTACCAGCAGAATCATCTAGCAGTGGCTGTGCATCAGTGCACTCCAAGTCAGATTCATATTGAACTGGGGAATTCTGGATTTGACTGGATAACCCAGGCATGGTATGTGAAAAGAGCTCCATAGAGTAATCTGAAGTGTGGGCTGCTGCATCCTTATCTTTTGGTGGGGGTCAAAACACACAAGGAAAGGTGTTTTTCCTGACCAGAACCCTGCACTGACGACTCCGTGCTTGCAGGTTTCGAACGTTCAGAAGAGGAGACAATAGAGCTGGTCGCTGTTTTGGCAATGTACACCAAACCTGTTCCTGATGCTCCGGCTTTAAAAGCGGTTTTCTTACTCCAAGAAAAGGCAACCTTACAGGCCTTCTTGGGCCAGAGGATGACGCAGGCTCAACACCTCCTGCCTTAGCTGCTATTGTGCTTTTGCCAGATCCAGCCAATGCACCACCACCATCACTACCAGCTGCGCCCCCCTGCCCATGTCCGTGGACTCTTCCACCATACTTGCTCATGTTTGGGAAAATGTACCAAAAATACCAGCAGAGAGATGGTATTGTATGAGGAGTGTCCAGCTGTGTAAGGTGTATTAAAAAATTTAATCTACGTATATATTTTGTTAGTCACAAACGCTCTCACAGCATGTATTGGACCGTAATACAACAAGCAGATATACGGAACTGCATCAGAAGTGTATAGTTGTATACGTTTTTTGTGTAACTAACAATCTCTGTAAATGTATTTACGGAGTGTCACACACACGCTGACTGTATAGATGTGACTGTAACGCGAATGGCAGATATACAATACTGTTTGAGAAAAATTGTGTGTATTGAAAATTGTCAATCTCCGTCTATTTGTATAGGCACTGACACACGATGTCTCTGTCTAGTTTTGACCGAAATCAAACAGCAGATATACGAAACTGTTTGAAAAGTGGACAGCACTCACTCTAAGGTGTAGGTCTGGAAAAATGGAAAAACTCCTCGGCTTTTTTTTTTCCAGAGTCACACACAGATAGCTTCTATTTGTCCGTGATACCAACCGGTACACTGTAGTGTGTGAGGAGTGTACACCGCTATACGTGTCTGTATGGAAAATTATCAATCTCTGTCTATTTGTATAGGGACTGACACACGCTATCTCTGTCTAGTTTTGACCGTAATTAAACAGCAGATATATGAAACTGTTTGAAAAGTGGACAGCACTCATTCTAAGGTGTTGGTCTGGAAAAATGGAAAAACTCCTCAGCATTTTTTTCCTGAGTCACACACAGATAGCTTCTATTTGTCCGTGATACCAACCGGTACACTGTAGTGTGTGAGGAGTGTACACCGCTATACGTGTCTGTATGGAAAATTATCAATCTCTGTCTATTTGTATAGGGACTGACACACGCTATCTCTGTCTAGTTTTGACCGTAATTAAACAGCAGATATATGAAACTGTTTGAAAAGTGGACAGCACTCATTCTAAGGTGTTGGTCTGGAAAAATGGAAAAACTCCTCAGCATTTTTTTCCTGAGTCACACACAGATAACCTTATATTTGTCCGTGATACAAGGCGGTACATGGTAGTGTGTGAGGAGCGTACACTGCTATACGGTGTCTGTATGGAAAATTGTCAAGCTCCGTGTATTTTTATATGGACTGACACACGCTGTCTCTGCAGATGTACGAAACTGTTTGAAAAGCGAACAGTACTCTTAGGTGTAGGTCTGGAAAAACGGACATACTCCTCGGCTTTTTCTTCCAGAGTCACACCCAGATAGCTTCTATTTGTCCGTGATACCAGCCGCTGGTACACGGTATTGTGTGAGGAGCGTACACTGCTATACGGTGTGTGAAAAAATGAACTCTCAGTAACTCACCTGGACAAAATAATAAAAGTTGGAGTGCTTTGAAAAAAGCAGTTTGAACAGCAGTGTGCACACAGCAATGCAGCTAGCAGGTAGCCTTAAAAGGCAGCCTAATCACCACCAGCGCTGCTGCACACAACAAAATTCCTACCCTTTCACTGCACACTAACTGTACAGTGAAAAGCGCTATCAGCAGAAGCAGTTTTTTTTTCTTCTTCCCTGCCTAACGCTCTCCCTAATTCAGAATCTGCAGCATCAACCTCTCCCTATGCTAAGATCGGCAGAAGTAACTTGGCGGTCGGCGGGCACAGCCTTTTATACCCACTGTGACGCCACACAAAGCCAGCCAATCACTTCAATGCTCTTCTCTAAGATGGTGGTGACCGCTGCCCATGTCATCGCATTGCCCACAGTGTGCGACCTCCATCATTGCCTGAGAAAAGGCGCTGGAAGCATTATTTGAAACGCGACTTTGGCGCTCTGATCGGCGACCTCATGGCCGACCTCACACTATGGTCGGGTTTCGCTCGGCGAAACCCGACTTTAGCGAAAGTCGGCTATATTTGAATTTGACCAACCCGTTTCGCTCAACTCTACCTTGTGATAAGCACTGTCACTGTTGGTGCAAAAAATATTGTAATGAGAGCAATGTGGCCATGGGCCCTCTCTCAGTCTTGGATCCCATGCTATAGTTACAGATTGTCCTCAGATCCACTGACTGCAGTAATTCCCACACACCTTTTATGACTTAAAAGAACATTACAAAAGGGAAGATTAGTGATGAGCGAACGTGTTCACCACTACTCGGTACTCGCCCGAGTATCACTGTACTCGGTGTACTCAGTGAGCACCGAGCATTTCCGGGATTACTCGGCGGGAACTCAGGTATCCACCCAGCTTTTTCGGCAGATTTTACAGAACCAATCATGATGCAGGGATTTTCTGCCAGGCAATGAAACGTCACAGCCATCTTTGTTATGGTCGTGCAGTGATTGGCTGGATGCACAGCATCATCAGGGGTATAAGAGACCGGACGCAGCCATGCTTGCCACATTCAGCTCTGGATTGAGATAGTGTAGGGAGAACTGCTGCCTTGATAGGGTTAGAATTAAATTTATTAGTGAGTGTGGGGTCTACCACCCTAAACAACTCAAATCCAGCTAAACCAACAGTCCTTCTAAAGACTAATTCCGGAGTATATAGGTTCCAGTGTTACGCAGGCAGAGTAGTGTACGTCGCTGTATACACATCAGTGCAAGGTCTGCAGGCACTGTATGTGTGTATATAGAGCATTGCATACATCAAGAGGGTCCTGTGTTCTGGTGCTGCAGCAGCTGCTGCTACCTGTGGGATATATTGGCCATATATACCTAGCCCCAGGTGTAATTGGCTTTGAAAATTTTTTGGGCCAGGGCTAAGGCCTCTTTCACACATCAGGTTTTCGCCGTCAGGCGCGATCCGGCGCTTTTGACAGAAACCGGATCCGGCGAAATGCAATGCCGGATCCGGTTTCCCCCCCATTGACTTGCATTTGCGCCGGATCGCGCCGGATGGCCATGCGTTTCATCCGGTTTTCGCCGGATCCGGCAATGTGTCGCGATCCGGCGTCTGGAAAAAATGGCTACTGTAACGTTTTTTGTCTCCGGCGAAAAAGCCGGACACGCCGGATCCGGCGCGTCCGGCTTTTTCACACAATGAAAGCCTATGAGTGCCGCAATGCGCCTGATCCGGTTTTTTTGGTCTGAGCATGCTCAGTAGCTCTGCCCACAAGACATATATAAAAGCAAGACAGTGGGACCCACAGCCACACCCAACATGCCACCCAAGAAAGCAACCAAGCGCAGCAGGAGAAGGCAGGAGACCACTGCAGCACCATCAGCACCACCACCACCCCAAATGGAGCAGCAAATGGAACATGCTGAGGAGGGGAGGCCAGCAGCAGATGAGAGACGGTAATTATCAAATCCCCCATTCCTCCAAACTAGGGCTATTGAATATCAAGATATTCATTGGCCCTTTGTTTCTCTTTATTCAACAGCCGCCCAATAGATGCAGCAG
The DNA here is from genome assembly GCF_039654945.1 of Dendrobates tinctorius. Lineage (NCBI taxonomy): Eukaryota > Metazoa > Chordata > Amphibia > Anura > Dendrobatidae > Dendrobates > Dendrobates tinctorius. The sequence goes on along the minus strand of NW_027361704.1, from coordinate 40,264,709 downwards.
CAGCAATGGCAGCAGCTGGAACACCACCCACAGGCATGGAGTGTGGCCACCAGGAAGACAGCACATCATCTTCTGGGAGCCCTCCCTCGCATCGTCAGCGTTTGACGGTAAGTTTTTATTTCCAAAATCCATCATCTCTGTAATATATGTCTATTCATTGCCTTTTATTTCAAAACAGGATTCACAAGATGAAGAGGAGCTCCCAGAAGAAGAAGGAAGGGGTGGACAGACACTTGGAGTGGGCTCACAATTGGTAAGTTTTTTGCATCAAACGCAGAAACACAACATCACACTACACACAACACATAGAAAACAATGTTCTGCAGACCACACACAGCAAACAAATGCCTACATCCAAAGACATAACATTTTTTGTTTTCTTCTCTAGTCTTCCCAATCTGGTGCTCGGCCAAGAGGTCCTCGCAGTGCCTCCCAGGGTCGTCGGCGACAGCAACGCGGCGGTCACCAGCGTGTAAGTATAAATATTTTTGCTTTGTTTTTTTGCACTTTTTATTTCATTTCTTTTGTGGAGGCTAATTATGTTATTTTTGTCTTTTTCTTTAACAGCCTTCACAGCGTGCTCCCGACTCCGACGGTGAGGATGGAGGACTCGATGTGGACCACCTCATCGATCTCGTCAGAGAAAGGGAGCCGCTCTGGAATATGGCTGACCGCCGCCACGCTGACCTTATCGTTACCCGACGACTCTGGGAGGAAATCTGTTCGCTCCTTGTGGGCCGCTGGTAGGACCTCGATGTTCGGGCCCAGATTAAAGAGCGTAAGTATATACAGTACCGGTTGCTTGATGTAAACCAGTGTTTCCCGAACTCCAGTCCTCGTGGTCCCCACGGATCATGTGTTCAGGATTTCTATTTACTATGGAAATCCTGAAAACATGACCCCTGGGGACCATGAGGACTGGAGTTTGTGAAACACTGATGTTGTATACTAACCACTCCTTTCTCGTTTCAGGGAACAGAATTGTGAATCGGTGGCGGTCTGTGAGGGATCGTTTCAAGAAGGAGTTCAATAAAGAGATGCGGGCCCCGAGTGGATCTGGAGGACGCATGAGCAAGTACAAGTACGCACAAGCCCTGTCGTTCCTCCGGGAAACAACGGTCACTAGAAGGTAAATATTACACACCACATGTGAAAAAAAATGTTAGATGTAACTTTTTTTTCAGCCAGGGCCATACCATGTCAGTATTTTAATTGTTTTTTTTTCTCTTTATTCCACAGCACGGTGAGCAGCACTCGGGAGCCTGCACGATTGGACCCTTCTGAGGCGATCCCTGAGGAGACCGGCACCGAGGGACACTTCGACCGCCCCGGTACATCTGCACCTTCCCACACATTCGACCCATCTGTCCCATCCACCAGCACAGGAGCATCGTGGCCGCCTACATTACATGAAGCTGCTGGTGAGGAGATCGCTTTCCCTTTACCCCACCCTTCTGCCCCTGCCACCTCTAGTACACCTGCGGGTACTGGGCGGCAGCGGCAGAGGGGTCAGGAAAAGAGTTATGCGCCAGAGTTCTTGCATCTGAATGCATCTTTCCAGAACTGTCTAAAAGTCTTGTCAGAGCAAATCTCCGCAGGCTTTCAGCAGATCAACTCCAGCATTCTGGAGGTGAAGACACTTCTGCAAACCATGCATTCAGAAGCAAGATCTTCGCCAAACCACACCTTTTTCAGGTCTGTTGTGGAGCGCATGGCAACACTATCTCCTACCCAGCAGATGCATGTAATGCATTCGTGCCACGGTGCTCTACAGCAGGTTACCTCCCAACCTCCACCTCCCACCACTGTAGTTCCTCCACCTGCACCCCCTCCAGCCACTTTCCATCCTCCCCCTCCTATTACATCTGCACCCCCTCCAGCCACTTTCCATTCTCCCCCTCCTATTACATACCAGCAACCTCACCAGTACCAGCAACCTTCCCAGTACCAGCAACCTCCCCAGTACCAGACATCTCCCCACTTCCAGCAACCTGCCCCGTACCAAACTCCTTCCCCATACAACTTTCCATCAACATCATCTGCTCCTACAGTCCCTGCCCAACCCTCCACTCCACCGCCCACCACCTCTTCTGCCTCCCACATGTCCACCCATTCTGTAGCTTTTTCCACACCATCACCTCTAACTGTTCCTTCCCACCACGATCCCAGTCCTCTCTCCACACTCCCATTGTCGAAGTGTCCCGCAGCCCCTCCAGCAGTATTTCCACCCCACACTACACCGAGTTATAATGTTTTTTTTGTAATAAAAATGCCTATTTGGTTGGTTTCAAACCTTTATTAAAAAAGTTTTTTTAACTTTAAAAACAGTTTACACAAAAAAAATATTTTAAATAAAAGTTAAATTATTGTTTACACTGGTTGTCTGTCATTTCTTTCTGCGGCGAAATATGTTTAAAAAAAAGGTTAAATACAGGGTATTTAAAAGGTAAAAAGGTATTCAAAACCAGGTATATAACTGTGGGTAAATTTTAGCTTTTTGCCACAGTTGTGTTCCTGATTGTGTTTGAAGCAAAGTATTTCACCTGAAAAGTTGTGTTTATTGTTGGTGATTTCCTAACAATGTACACAACTTTTGTTAAAAGGTGAAATACTTTGCATAAAACACAACCAGGTACACACCTGTGGCCTAAAGCTAAAAATAGTAAGACCATGACAAGATAGCCAACTTTGGTTGGCAAAGGTATATACTGTTGGTCCAGAAGGTACACAAGTTTGGTTAGGGCACAAATCTTTCACACTCTGTCATACTGCCAGTGTACTCAGCCTTGAGGTGACAAAGTATAGTGCAAAATTGTCCCTCATTACTGAAACCGTCACAGAACTTCTAGTGGTAATATTTCCAATGACAACATCCATCTTCGCCAGTAACTTGCTCTTCTCTCCAACCTGTCAAAGAAGGGCTGTAGGAACATGCTATATATAGTTTTCCAGTAGCCAATCCCGTTCGGAAGGCCACAAGGGTCAATTTTAAAAACCAGATCCGGCGTAATCCGTCGAAAAACGGATAGAAAAACGGATGAACCGGATGAGACGGATCCGGTTTTGTCTGTCAAGAACAAGACGGATCCGGCAGAAAACCGGATCCGACACATCAGGTTTTACAAAACATTTGCCGGATCCGGCACGACGCCGGATCGCGCCTGACGCCGAAAACCTGATGTGTGAAAGTAGCCTAATAGATATTTTTTTTTATTGCAAAGCAATCCAGATCCCTTTTTTTCCTTCATTTGCTTTTTGACAGTGCACAATACAGCCAGATCCTTTTCCTAGCACAGTGTGAAAATCCAGCAATTTTAAAGAGGTCCCAAACATCCCTTTTGATTGTACAGAGAAATATTTATTTTTTATGTGGCACGGTTGAGTAGTTTTTTTTGAGTATCTTACACAATTTCTTGACACCATTTTGCTGAACCCCCCAAAAAAACAGGAAACATATTTTACAGTGTGGTATATCTGTGACACGCCTCATCCATCCATCTGCTAAAAATTTTGATCTTTTTAGCACTAAATTCATTTTTTTTTTGCTGTCTGGCACTCTTATACACAGCACTATTTAGCCAAAAAATGTAAAAAAAAAAAAAAAAAAAAAAAAAAACAGGCCACACTTTTTCGGTGTGGTATCTGCGTGCCAGCTCATATCTGTGTCTGCTCAAAGTTTGTCCAGTTTGCGGCTGATTTATTTTTTGGTCATGGGTGTCACTGGACTTAGATATAGCACTTTTTAGCCAAAAAATTATAAAAATACAGGCCACACTTTTTCAGTGTGGTATATGCAAACCAGCTCATATCTGTGTGTGCTCAAAGTTTGCCAGTTTACGGCTGTTTTCTTTTTTGTCCTGGGTGTAACTGGACTTATATACAGCAGTATTTAGCCACAAAAATATAAAAAAATAAAAAAGTGGTTGTAGTATCTGAGTGTCAGCTCATATCTGTGTGTGCTCAAATTTTGGCCAGTTTAGGCCGGTTTTCTTTTATGGTCCTGAGTGTCACTAGATTTATAAAGAGAATTATTTAGCAAACTATTAAGAAAAATACAGGCCACACATTTTTCGTTGTGGTATCTGCGTGTAAGTTCATATCTGTGTGTGCGCAAAGTTTGGCCAGTTTACGGCTGTTTTCTTTTTTTGTCCTGGGTGTCACTGGACTTATATACAGCCATATTTAGCACAAAAAAATATATAAAAAATACAGGCCAGAAATTTTTGGTTGTAGTATATCCCTAACAGGCCTCATTTATCCTTGCCAAAAATTTGGCTATTTTAGGCCTATACATTGTATTTTATTTGAAGTCTGTTATAGTACTTATTAAATCTGATAAGGCAAAACACATTTTAACCCCTTTCTGTCACGTGACGTACTATCCTGTCCATGTGCCCTGGGACTTAATTCCCAGGGATGGGATAGTACGTCACAGCGATCAGCAGCGCCCACGTGGTGAGCGGCGCTGATCGCGGCCGGGTGTCAGCTGATTATCACAGCTGACACCCTGCACAATGTGTCAGGGGCGGTCACGGACCGCCCCCGACATGTTAACCCCTTGCACACCATGATCAAACACGATCACAGTGTACCGGGGGTTAAAGGGAAGCATCGGCAGGGAGGGGGCTCCCTCAGTGCTTCCCTGAGCCCCCCACGGCAGCGCAATGTGCAGCGCTGCTGCGGGGGGCTCTATCCCTGCAGGTCCCCGAATCCATGATGGTGACGGGGACCTTCGGGGGCCTGCAGGGAGCAGACTTCCTCATGCCTGCAAAGCACAGGCAAGGAGGAAGCCTTGTGCAGTGCCTGTGACAGATCGCTGATCTGTCACAGTGATCTGTGATGTGACAGATCAGCGATATGTCACATGACAGTGATGTCCCCACTGGGACAATGTAATAAAGTTAAAAAAAAGTGTAAAAAAAATCGCTAAATAAATTTAAAAAAAATATTCCCTAATAAATTCATTTTTTGAAAATAAAAAAAACAATAAAAGTACACATATTTGGTATCGCCGCGTCCGTAATGACCTGCCCTATAAAACTGTCCCATTAGTTAACCCCTTTAGCGAACCCCTTAAAAAATAAAAATAAAAAATGAAGCAAAAAATAATGATTTATTATCATACCGCCGAACAAAAAGAGCAATAACGCGCGATCAAAAAGACGCATATAAATATCCATGGTACCGCTGAAAACGTCATCTTGTCCCGCAAAAAACGAGCTGCCATACAGCATCATCAGCAAAAAAATAAAAAGTTATAGCTCGCAGAATAAAGCGATGCAAAAATAATTATTTTTTATGTAAAATTGTTTTCATTGCATAAAAGCGCCAAAACATAAAAACGACATAAATGAGGTATCGCTGTAACCGTACTGACCCGAAGAATAAAACCGCTTTATCAATTTTACCTCAGGCGGAACGGTGTAAACGCACCCCCCAAAAGAAATTCATGAAACGCTGGTTTTTTGTTATGATTCCACCACACGGCAGGGGAAGAGGGTGCCACTGAGCTCCACCCACCACTGACCCTACCTACTTGCCGGCCCCACCCTAGCCGGTGGGCGACAACTGGGCGGCGGTCCCTACCTCGGCGTAAGTGCAGGGAGCTACAGTGAGGGTAAACCGAGGGTGGAATGAGTGCAGGACAACGAAAACCCCAGCTAACACAAAAAATACTAAGATTTCAGCAAAGACCAAAGCGGAAAGCTGAGGTCCCAGAGGTACTCAACGAAAGAGAGACCGGGAGGCTGTCAGAGGTTGTACCGGACAGCGCTGTAGGGAAGACAGGAATCCGTACCACAGAAGAATCACCGGCAGGGAGTGAGAGCCCTGTGGAGTGCTAAATAGGAAAAAGGTGGGACATAAGCACAGGAAACAGTGAAGCAGCCAATCACCAGAACGGAGGAAGAACAATGAACGAAAAAGAACTAGTTGATCAGAAACTGTATAATACGAATGGTTGTGTGGCACAGCAAGTAAGGCAGCGAGACTTGCTGTGGAAAACAGACTAGACCCCGGTACGAATCCTGACATTACCCCCTCCCTTATGAGGGGCCCCTGGACCCTCACACAGGGAAGGCTTCTCAGGAAAATTGATATGGAACCTCTTACATAACCTGGGAGCATGAACCTCAGAATGAGACACCCATGACCTCTCCTCAGGGCCATACCCCTTCCAGTCCACCAGGTACTGCAGGACCCCACGAACTTTCCTGGAATCCAAGATCTTTTTTACCTCAAACTCGGGGTGACCAAGTACAACAACAGGAGCAGGAGGTGTGTCAGCCGGACAAACTGGAGGTACATAAGGTTTTAGGAGAGCGACATGGAATACCTTATGCACTCTCATCGCCTGGGGGAGATCCAATTTGACAGAAACAGAGTTGATTATCTGAGATATTTTAAAAGGACCAATGTACCGGGGAGCCAGTTTACCAGAGAGGACTCTTAGTTTCAGATTTTTAGTAGAAAGCCACACTTTCTGCCCAACTTCAAAGGAAGGACTTCTCCTCCTTTTCATATTAGCAAAGTGGCATTGTGACTCCTGAGCCTTTTTGATGTTGCCTTGGACTTGCTCCCAAACTGATCGCGGATCAGAGGAAACAATCTCTACCTCAGGATTGTCCGAGGGGTCCTCAGAGAAAGAGCTGGATTTAGGGTGAAATCCCATGTTGCAGAAGAAGGGGGATATCCCTGTGGAAGAGTTTATCCTATTATTTATGGCAAACTCTGCCAGGGCAATAAAAGATGCCCAGGTCTCTTGCTTATCAGCCACATAGCAACGTAAGAATTGTTCAAGGGCTTGATTGGCCCGTTCTGTCTGCCCATTGGTCTCCGGGTGAAAGGCCGATGAGAAAGCAAGGGAAATGCCAATTTTACTACAGAAAGCTCTCCAGAATTTGGAGACAAATTGGGTACCCCTATCTGACACAATATTAGAAGGAATTCCATGCAGCCGCACCACATGATTTAGAAACAAGGGGACCAATTGCTTGGCGGATGGCAATTTGGGTAAAGGAATAAAGTGTGCCATCTTACTAAAGCGATCCACCACAACCCACAAGGTAGTCATTCCCAGGGAGGAAGGTAAATCAGTAACAAAGTCCATGGAAAGATGGGTCCATGGCTTGGAGGGAACAGGTAGAGGACATAGTTCACCCAAAGGCCGTGAGCGGTTAACCTTAGACCGGGCACAAATGTCACACGCCTTGACATAGGCAGTGGCATCCCGGCGTAAAGTCGGCCACCAAAAATTTCTGGAGATTGACTCCATCGTACCAGAGATACCAGGGTGACCTGAAAGAGGAGAGTTGTGGTGTTCATTCAGCAGTCTCAAATGCAAATGACAGGGAACGAACCATTTATTATCAGGAGAGCCGGACGGAGACAAATGTTGAAATTGCTTAACTTCAGCAAACAAATCAGAGGAATTAGCAGCCAAAAATACTTTATCAGGTAAAATGGGAACAGGTGGGATGTTTGACGGTTGTTCAGGCAAGAAGCTTCTAGATAGCGCGTCTGCTCTGGCGTTTTTGCAGCCGGGTCTGAAAGAAATCACAAAATTAAAACGTGAAAAGAACAACGCCCACCTTGCCTGTCTTGGATTAAGCCGTTTGGCCGTTTTGAGATATTCAAGATTTTTATGGTCGGTGAGGACAGTAACAGGATGTTTGGCCCCCTCCAGGAAATGTCGCCATTCCTCAAAGGCCAATTTTATAGCGAGCAGTTCCCTATTCCCAATATCATAATTTTTTTCAGCTGGGGAAAACTTCTTTGAGAAGAACGCACAGGGTTTCAAACGAGTCAAAGACGAAGTCCCCTGTGAAAGTACTGCCCCTACCCCTGCCTCCGAGGCGTCAACCTCAACAATAAAGGGTCTCTCCTGATCGGGCTGGGTAAGAACAGGAGCAGTGGCAAAGCTCTCCTTAAGAAACGTGAAGGCATCCACTGCGTCCTTACTCCAGTTTACCAAGTCGGAACCTTTCACAGTAAGATCTGTGAGAGGTTTCACCACAATGGAGAAGTTTTTTATAAACTTTCGGTAAAAATTGGCAAACCCCAGAAATCTTTGAAGAGCTTTCAAAGATACCGGACGAGCCCAATTAAGAACCGCTTTTACCTTCTCCGGCTCCATTGTGATGGCCTGGGGTGTCAAAATATGACCCAAAAAAGATAGACTTTGGACCCCGAAAATACACTTTTCTTGCTTGGCGAAAAGTTGGTTATTGCGGAGTACCTGGAGAACATCCCTTACATGATTTAAATGTGAGTCCCAGTCAGGAAAGAACACTAAAATATCATCCAGATAGACAATTACATAGCGGCCAATAGCATGTTGGAAAATATCATTGGTGAAATTATGAAAAATCGCCGGAGCATTGCACAGCCCAAAGGGCATAACCAGACACTCGAAGTGGCCCTCGGGGGTATTGAAGGCGGTCTTCCACTCGTCGCCAGCCTTTACACGAATGAGATTATACGCCCCTCTCAGGTCCAACTTCGAGAACCATCGAGCCCCCTGAACCTGGTTGAACAGGTCCGGAATCAACGGTAGAGGATATTGGTTACGGACAGTTATTTCATTAAGACCTCGGTAGTCTACACACGGCCTAAGTCCTCCATCCTTTTTACTGACAAAAAAGAAACCTGCGGCCAGAGGTGAGGTGGACGGACGGATATGCCCCTTTCTTAGAGCCTCTTGTACATATTCACGTAAAGCCTCTCTCTCAGGAGGTGATAAATTATACAGGCGTCCCTTAGGGAATTTACAATTGGGAACCAAATTGATAGTACAGTCATAGGAGCGATGAGGTGGCAACCGCTCAGACTCCTTCAAAGAAAAGACATCTGCGAATTGGCCCAAAAGACTCTGAAGAGAAGCTTGTGCGGAGACGATACCACAAACGTGTGTTAACAAGCATTTCTGTGAACAATCTGCACCCCACTTCTCTAATTCACCAGAAACCCAGTTAATGTTGGGGTTATGGAGCTGGAGCCATGGAAGCCCCAGTATGACACTAGTTGGGAGGTCATGCATAACCAAAAATGACAGTTGTTCCACATGCAGTACACCAACCTGAAATGATAGCAATGGAGTACAGAGACTAATCTCCCCATTTGCTAGTGGGGTGTTATCAATACCAACTAATTTAGTGGGGTGAGCGAGTGGAATTAAAGAAATACCCAATGAGACAGCAAACTCATAACACATAAAATTAGCAGTAGCCCCTGAATCAATCATGGCAACTCCTTCTCTCTTAGAGGAGGTGAAAGCAATAAAAAATTGGCACTAAGAGTCTCTTAGAACTTAAAGGAATTACCTGTCCACCCACAGGCCTAGGTGGTGTATTCCGAGAACATTCCTGTGGAGTGCCAGGGTGCCGCGGGCAATCCTTTATCCAGTGCCGAGGATCTCCGCAGTAAAAACAGGTTCCAAGTGCGTGGCGTGGACGGCAAGGACTTGGATCTGTGGCAGCTTGCATGGCTCCCAATTCCATAGGTTCGGCAGCTGGCAGATTCGGAACAGCCGGAGTGACCCTAGAGAAAACGGGAACTTGTGCTGCTGCCTGCTCCGATCTCCTCGCCCTTAACCTGCGATCTATTCTGACCATTAAAGCCATCAGCTCCTCCAGAGACTGGGGCAGAGTGTAGTGTACCAATTCATCCTTTAGGGCTGGTGAAAGGCCCCGCTGAAATTGATTCCGAAGTGCGGGATCATTCCAACGGGTAGCTAAGCTCCATCTACGAAACTGGGTGCAATAAACCTCTACCTCCTGATCACCCTGGGTCAGGGAGGTAAGGTTTGCCTCGGCCAGAGCGACTTGGTCAGGCTCATCGTAAATATTCCCTAAGGCTTGAAAGAAGTTGTCTACAGAATCACGGAGATTTGAATCTGGCGGCAGAGAGAAGGCCCACTCTTGGGGTCCCTCCCGTAAGCGAGAGATTATGATACGGACTCTTTGAGCTGGGGGGCCAGAAGAAATAGGTCGTAATTGAAAATATAATTTACAATTTTCTCTAAAAGAAGCAAATTGGCTTCTATCTCTGAAAAATGGCTCAGGTAAGTTAACTCTAGGCTCAGAATTAGTTGTCCCTGCAACGGCAGCTGCTTGAATTTGCTCCTGACGCTGGACCTGCGCAGCAAGATCTTGCACCAGCTGAGTAAGACCCTGCATTTGATTGACTAAAGAGGTCATAGCGTCCATAGGGATGGCCGGTGATTCTGTTATGATTCCACCACACGGCAGGGGAAGAGGGTGCCACTGAGCTCCACCCACCACTGACCCTACCTACTTGCCGGTCCCACCCTAGCCGGTGGGCGACAACTGGGCGGCGGTCCCTACCTCGGTGTAAGTGCAGGGAGCTACAGTGAGGGTAAACCGAGGGTGGAATGAGTGCAGGACAACCTAAGGGAGACAAGCAGCAGCAAGGAGGACTCCTGGAGTGAAACTACAGAGTGAATGAACCTGAAGAGTAAAACCACGAAAACCCCAGCTAACACAAAAAATACTAAGATTTCAGCAAAGACCAAAGCGGAAAGCTGAGGTCCCAGAGGTACTCAACGAAAGAGAGACCGGGAGGCTGTCAGAGGTTGTACCGGACAGCGCTGTAGGGAAGACAGGAATCCGTACCACAGAAGAATCACCGGCAGGGAGTGAGAGCCCTGTGGAGTGCTAAATAGGAAAAAGGCGGGACATAAGCACAGGAAACAGTGAAGCAGCCAATCACCAGAACGGAGGAAGAACAATGAACGAAAAAGAACTAGTTGATCAGAAACTGTATAATATGAATGGTTGTGTGGCACAGCAAGTAAGGCAGCGAGACTTGCTGTGGAAAACAGAGTAGACCCCGGTACGAATCCTGACATTTTTGTTCATCCTGCTTCCCAAAAATCGGAATAGAAAGCGATCAAAAGACGTTACGTGCCCGAAAATGATACTAATAAAAACGCCAACTCGTCCCGCAAAAAATAAGACCTCATATGACTCTGTGCGTCAAAATATGGAAAAATTATAGCTCTCAATATGTGGTGATGCAAAAACTATTTTTACAATAAAAAGCGTCTTTTAGCGTGCGACAGCTGCCAAAAATAAAAACCCGCTATAAATAGTAAATCAAACCCCCCGTTATCACCCCCTTAGTTAGGGAAAAATAATAAAATTAAAAGAAAATGTATTTATTTCCATTTTCCCGTTAGGGTTAGGGCTAGAGTTAGGGCAGAGATTAGGGTTAGGGGTGTGTTGGGGTTAGGGTTGGAGTTAGAATTGGAGGGTTTCCACTGTTTGGGCACATCAGGTGCTCTCCAAATGCAACATGGCGTCTGATCTCAATTCCAGCCAATTCTGCATTGAAAAAGTCAAATGGTGCTCCTTCCCTTCCAAGCTCTGCTATGCGCCCAAACAGTGTTTTACCCCCACTTATAGGGTATCAACGTACTCAGGACAAATTGCAAAACAACTTTTGGGGTCCAATTTCTCCTGTTACCTTTAGGAAAATAAAAAATTGGGGGTAAAAATATCATTTTTGTGGAAAAAAAATGATTTTTTTATTTTCACGCCAGGGCGTTATAAACTTCTGTGAAGCACTTGGGGGTTCAAAGTACTCACCACACATCTAGATAAGTTCCGTGGGGGGTCTAGTTTCCAAAATGGGGTCACTTGTGGGGAGTTTCAATAGTTTAGGTACATCAGGGGCTCTCCAAACGCACATGACACCCGCAGACCATTCCATCAAAGTCTGCATTCCAAACGTCACTACTTCCCTTCCGAGCCCCGACGTGTGCCTATACAATAGTTTTCTCCCACATATGGGGTATCAGCGTACTCAGGACAAATTGGACAACAACTTTTCGAGTCCAATTTCTCCTGTTACCCTTGGGAAAATAAAAAAATGGGGACTAAAAGATCATGTATATTGAAAAAATACGATTTTTTTTATTTTCACGCCCGGTCGTTATAAACTTCTGTGAAGCCCTTGTGGGTTCAAAGTTCTCACCACATGTCTAGATAAGTTCCTTGGGGGGTCTAGTTTGCAAAATGGGGTCACTTGTGGGAGGTTTCCACTGTTTAGGTACATCAGGGGCTCTCCAAACGTGACATCGCGTCCGATCTGAATTCCAGCCAATTTTGCATTGAAAATGTCAAACGCTCCTTCCCTTCTGAGCTCTGCCATGCGCCGAAACAGTGGTTCCCCCCACATATCAGGTATCAGCGAACTCAGGGCAAACTGCGCAATAACTTTTGCAGTCCAATTTCTCCTGTTACCCTTGATAAAATAAAAAAAGTGAACCTGAAGTATTTGTTAGGACCACAGGAGAGAGAAAAAGAGCCAAAGGTGTCTTATAGATAAAAGTCAAATGTTTCATTTAACAAATAGTCATAATATAAATTAGGGGGAAGTGAGGAAGCGGCTCTTTGAGGCCGCGAAACGCACGTCGGGGAGTCTCACACCCTCCTACCCGTGCCCACTGCCCTTTTCTGGTAAGCTGGACTATTTTCATCATTATTTATGGAGCCTCCATTTGTTATTACACAACGCCTGGTGCGCATTGCGCCATGACTCCTGTCCTGTTACTGGGCTATACCTGCTGTTATTGATGATCAGGCTCACATTAATCATATGTCATGTTTTTTTTCTTACCCATATGGCAATGTGGCACCTAGGGTCAGTTTTCCTCTTCTGCCATTTCACTGGGATCTGTGCATTGTTATGGAAATTTATATTATGACTATTTGTTAAATAAAACATTTGACTTTTATCTATAAGACACCTTTGGCTCTTTTTCCCTCTCCTGTGGTCCTGGTATACTTTGAGCTGGTGCATTCTTTCTGGGACAGGCGCTAGACATCTAAGCTGTCCAGAATATGTTTTGGGAATTTTGTGTGTTAATCAGTATTTGTTTTGTGAAAAAAAGTTAAATGTTCATTTTTTTTTTAAATATTCAAATTCCTGTGAAGCACCTGAAGGGTTAATAAACTTCTTGAATGTGGTTTTGAGCACCTTAAGGGGTGCAGTTTTTAGAATGGTGTCACTTGTGGGTATTTTCTACCATATAGACCCCTCAAAGTGGCTTCAAATGTGATGTGGTCCGTAAAAATAAAATGGTGTTGCAAAAATGAGAAATCGCTGGTCAACTTTTAACTCTTATAACTTCCTAACAAAAAAAAAATGTTGGTTCCAAAATTGTGCTGATGTAAAGTAAACATGTGGGAAATGTTACTTATTAATTTTTTTGTGTGCCGTATCTCTGTGATTTAAGGGCATAAAAATTCAAATTTGCAAAATTTTCAAAATTTTCGTCAAATTTCCGTTTTTTTCACAAATAAACGCAAGTTATATGAATTAAATTTTACCACTAGCATGAAGTACAATATGTCATGAGAAAACAGTGTCAGAATCACTGGGATCCATGGAAGCGTTTCAGAGTTATTACCTCATAAATGGACAGTGTTCAGAATTGTAGAAATTGGCCCGTCATGAACGTGCAAACCACCCTTGGGGGTTAAGGGGTTAACCTAAAGTACAGATAGTTAAAATTGTGGTTTTCCAGCACAAATATCATACACAAGTTGCCTCCCAAATCACCCTTTTGTATTGAACGTGTCTAATATTCTAACCCAATTACAATGGGCAAGACGCGTGTCAAGGGACTGGGAAGTGGATGTGATGGTGATGGAGTTGAGCGAAATGGGTCGGTCAAATTTAAAAGTCGCCGACTTTAGCTAAAGTCGGGTTTCGCCAATGGAAACCCTACCATAGGGTGAGGTCGGCCATGAGGTCGCCGATCAGAGCGCCAAAGTCGCGTTTCAAATAATGCTTCCAGCGCCTTTTCTCAGCCAATGATGGAGGACGCACACCGTGGGTAACACAATGACATGGGCAGCGGCCAGAGAAGGGCATTGAAGTGATTGGCTGGCTTTGTGTGGCGTCACAGTGGCTATAAAAGGCTGTGACCGCTGATGGCCATCTTACTTCTGCCAATCTTAGAATAGGGAGAGGTGCTGCTGCTGATTCTGAATAAGGGAGAGCGTTAGGCAGGGAAGAAGGAAAAAAAAAATTGCTTCTGTTGATTGTGCCTTTCACTGTACAGTTAGTGTGCAGTGAAAGGGGAGGATCTTTGCTGTGTGCAGCAGCTCTGGTGGTGATTAGGATGCCTTTTAAGGCTACTTGATAGCTGCATTGCTGTGTGCACACTGCTGTTCAAACTGCTTTTTTCAAAGCACTCCAACTTTTATTATTTTGTTCTGGTGAGTTACCGAGTGTTCATTTTTTCACACACCGTATAGCGGTGTACGCTCCTCACACACTACCGTGTACCGGCTGGCATCATGGGCAAATACAAGCTATCTGTGTGTGACTCTGGAAAAACAAACCGAGATTTTCCATTTTTCCAGACCTACACCTTATAGAGCTGTCCGCTTTTCAAACAGTTTCGTATATCTGCTGCTTAATAATGGTCAAAACCATACAGAGACAGCGTGTGTCACTCCGTATAAAAATAGACTGAGATTGACAATTTTCCATACAGACACCGTATAGCGGTGTACGCTCCTCACACACTACCGTGTACCGGCTGGTATCACGGACAAATGCAAGCTATCTGTGTGTGACTCTGAAAAAACAAATCGAGGAGATTTTCCATTTTTCCACACTTACACCATATAGAGCTGTCCGCTTTTCAAACAGTTTCGTATATCTGCTATTTGATCACGGTCAAAACTAGACAGAGACAGCGTGTGTCACTCCGTATAAAAATAGACAGAGATTTACAATTTTCCGTACAGACACCGTATAGAGCTGTCCGATTCTCAAACAGTATTGTATATCTGCCGTTCGCATTACAGTCGCATCTATACAGAGTCAGCGTGTGTGTGTGACACTCTGTAAATACATATACAGAGATTATTAGTTACACAAAAAATGTATACAGCTGTACACAGGGTTTTGGTCATGAAAAACACCTTTCCTTGTGTCCTTCACCCCCACCAAAAGTTAAGGATGCGGCAGCCCACACTTCAGATTACTCTATGGAGCTCTTTCCACATACCATGCCTGGGTTGTCCAGTCAAATCCTGAATTCCCCAGCCAAGATGAATCTGACATGGAGTGCACTGATGCACAGCCACTGCGAGATGATTCTGCTGGTACATTGACCCAGAGCACTACATTGCCCTCGCCGTCTACTGAGCCAGAATCTGACCCTGATGAAACTCAGGTGCCCCTTCCCGCATACTATACCATCTTACACGGTGACACAGAGGAAGGTAAAGCGGAAGGTGCGTGCAGATGACTTTGAAGAGGAGGTGATGGATGACCCAGTTCTTGACCCGGAATGGCATCCATTAGGGGAGGAGGGTGGCGCTGGCAATAGTTCAAGTAAGGAGAAGAATCCGCAGCAGGCATTGACATCGCAGCAGCGGTTATCTGGCAGGCACGTAGCTGTCCAAAAACCTGGACCAAAAACTAAAAGAGTTGCAGGACAGCTTGGCCAGACGGTCAACTTAGCACAGCGTGCAAGGCCAGAAAATGTATACCATAGTAGGAATAGTGCAGTGTGGCACTTCTTTGTCCAAAATCCTACTGATGAGGCAAAGGTTACCTGTAAGAAGTGCGGGAGGACCTTTAGCCGAGGTAAACAACTCTGAAATTTGAATACCAGTTGCATGCTTAGACATTTAATCAACATGGACTTGAAAGCATGGACAGACTACAAAACCTCAGGTACCACATGTGCACCTGCTCCGACTGAAGGTAGCCAGCAACGCTCCATTGCTTCCCCCACTGTAAGACCACCACCACCGTTAAGCACACCACCAGCACTAAATGTCGAGGTGTCATCGCAAGGCCAAAGCACTCAGGGAATCACAATGGTTTTGCAACACAGCACTGAATCTAGGCCATCACCACCAATACCATCACCAACCCACTCTCACTCTGTCCGGTCCACCGCTACTTCCCCCATATGCAGCTCTCCTGTCCAGCTCACCCTACCAGACAGTCTGAGTAGGACAAGAAAGTACTCATCCTCTCATCTGCGTACATTGTGTTTGAACACCTACATTGCCAAACTAATCTCATTAGAGATGAGGCCCTACCATTTGGTTGAAAGCGAAGCTTTCCGTGAGCTCATGGCCAACGCAGTCCCACGCTATGACCTACCCAGTCGGCACTTATTTTCTCGAAAAGCTATCCCAGCCCTCCACCTGCATGTGAAAGACCGCATTGTCCACGCACTCAAGCAATCAGTGAGTGGAAAGGTGCACCTCACAACAGATTCATGGTCCAGTAGGCATGGCCAGGGCCGTTACGTGTCCATCACTGCGCAATGGGTTAATGAGGTGGATGCAGGCTCCACAGGGGACAGCGGTGGTGGAACAGTGCTGCCTAGCCAACGGTATAGGAAACAGTTGGCTGTAAGCTTTCTACCCTCCTCCTCCTCCTCCATAAGCGAAAGCTCGTACACAGAGCACACAGTTGCACGAGCACTCCATCCACAGCAGACAGTGTTGCACACGAGGTGTCCCACTATGAAACAGCTAGTGGTAAGCATCAGCAGGCTGTGTTAAAGATGATGTCTTTGGGTAACAACAGACACACCGCGGAGGTACTGGCTGACTACTTGCAGCGAAAAACAGAATCATGGCTGGGCAGTCTACATCTTGAGCCAGGCAAGGTAGTCAGTGATAACGGCCGTTATTTTATGGCAGCCATAGCCCGTGCAAAACTCACACACAAACCTTGCCTGGCTCACACTTTGAACCTGGTGGTGCAGTGCTTCCTTAATAATTATCTGGAGTTAACATCCCTGCTCCATAAGGTGCGAAGACTGTGCTCGCACATCTGTCGCTCAAACGTCCACTCCAATCGTATGCAGAAGCTGTAGCATTTGCTTCACCTCCCCAAGCACCGCCTAATCATAGACGTTGCAACAAGATGGAACTCCACCCTGCACATGGTTGAGAGGCTGTGCGAACAGAGGCAGGCTGTAATTCATTTGTGGGAGGATACACGGCAGGCAGTTTGAGGGAATACTTGGATTGTCGGGTGTGCAGTGGTCAAAGCTGAAAGACCTCTGTAAAGTTCTTTAGTGTTTTGAGGAATTAAAAAAGGCTGGTAAGCGCAGGCGACGCCATCATAAGCATGAGCATCCCACTTATGCATCTGCTCATGCAAAGTTTGACGCACATTAAGGATCTGGCGTTTGCAGCGGAGGAGGAACAGGAGGAGGAGGAAGAGGGAAGCCTTGCTGACAGTCAGCCATTGTCTGGTCAGGGAACTGTCCTGGATGAGGTGGAGGAAGAAGAGGAGGAGGAGGAGGGGGAGGGGGAGGGGGCAAAAGAAAATGTTGGCGTTCCAAGGTCAGGTACAGTGTTTGTGCGCGACTGTAGGGATGTGGATTTGCCAGAAAGTGCTCCTCCATCCAGCAGTGGCAGTGCATTATTGACACCTGGAACATTGGCCCACATGTGCGATTATGCCTTGCGGATCCTAAAAAGGGACCCCCGCATTGCCAAAATGATGAAGGATGACGACTACTGGCTGGTCAGCATCCTCGATATACACTACAAAGGCAAATTACACAACATCATGCCACAGGAGAACCTAGAGATAATATTGGCTAACAAACAAGCAACTCTGGTAAACCATTTCTTTGAGGCTTTCCCAGCACACAGCAATGGTGCTGGTTCTCCCACGAATCGTAGTGGGCACAATGGAAGAGGTGTTCGTGGCGCACACAGCCGAAGTGGCATTGGAAACAGGGGTTTAATGACCATGTTGTGGAATGATTTCTCAAGTACCGCTCACATGACTGCTGATACTGCATCGAATAAAAGTGACAGGAGACAGCAGTTGTCAACTATGGTTACAAACTATATCTTGACTTCTCTAAAGCATTTGACACTGTCCCACATAAAAGATTGGTAAGTAAGATGAGAAAGCTTGGGCTAGGGGAAAATGTGTGTAGATGGGTAGGTAGCTGGCTTAGTGATAGAAAATAAAGAGTGGTTATTATTGGTGCATACTCAGATTGGGCCAGGGTTACTAGTGGGGTACCACAGGGTTCTGTATTGGGCCCCTTACTATTTAATAAATTTATTAATGATATAGTGGATGGCTTACACAGTAAAATATCAGTATTTGCAGATGATACAAAACTATGTAAGGTAGTTAACACAAAGGAGGACAGTTTGCAACTACAGACAGATTTAAGTAAATTGGAGAATTGGGCTGAAAAATGGCAAATGAGGTTTAACACAGATACCGTAAGTGTAAGGTTATGCACATGGGAAGGAGAAACAGATGCTACAATTACTTACTAAATGGGAAACTGCTGGGGAAATCAGACATGGAAAAAGACTTAGGCATCTAAGTCAATAAGAAGCTAAATTGGAGTGCCCAGTGTCAGGCAGCTGCCACCAAAGCAAATAGGGTCATGGGATGCATTAGAAGAGGTCTGGGGACACGAGATGAAAACATAATTCTCCCTCTGTACAAATAACTCGTCAGACCACACTTGGAGTATTGTGTGCAATTTTGGATGTCGGTGCTCAAGAAAGACATTACTGAACTTGAAAGGATTCAAAGGCGGGCTACTTAAATGATAAATGGAGTTGGTTCACTACAATACAAAGAAAGGTTATCAAAATTAGGTCTATTTACTCTAGAAAAGAGAAGACTTAGGGGAGACCTAATATATATGTACAAGTATATCAGAGGGCAATACAGAGATCTCTCCAATAAACTGTTTGTACCAAGGACTGTGACAAGAACAAGGGGCATTCTCTTCGTATGGAGGAAAGACAATTTCTGCACCAGCATAGAAGAGCGTTCTTCACGGTAAGAGCAGTGAGGCTCTGGAACTCTCTTCCTGAGGAAGTGGTGATGGCCAACTCACTGAATGAATTTAAGAAAGGAATGGATGCTTTTCTTGTGAGTAACAGTATAGAAGGTTACGAATAACATAATATTATAGGTTGATGGTTGACCCAGCTTAGGGGAAGGAATTTTTTTCCCTATGGAGAAAATTGGCTTCTACTCTGTGGGTTTTTTGCCTTCCCCAGGATCAACAATGCAGAACAGCTGCACTAAAAATAGGCTGAACTAGATGGACATAAGGTCTTCCTTCAGCCTTCAAAACTATGTTACTATGTTACTACTTCTCCTCCCATATCTATGTTCTCCCTCACAGGTCATTCCGCTTTGACTATGGAGCCTCTAAACTGGACACCTGGCCTGAATTGGCACACTATGCCTTACAGGAGCTCGCTTGCCTGCTGCTAGTGTGTTATCTGAAAGAGTCTTCAGCGCTGCTGGATCAATCCTGACAGAAAAAAGGACCCGTCTGTCGACCCAAAATATTGATGATCTATCCTTCATTAAAATGAACCATGCATGGGTTTCAAAGGATTTTGCCCCACCTTTCCCTGATGACACATAGATTGCCAGAAAACTACCTCGCTTTTGTCCTCCTCTTCGTCGGACTTGCCCAATTCCGCCATTTGCTGCAGCTGAATGTCCAGCCTACACATCAACATATGCTATTTTTTAAACCTCCCTAACTGGGCCGCCCACCCCCCCCAAGGACTGGGGTCAACATCTAGCGCACCCTGGCAAGTGCCATTGCACTGAACAGGTGGATGGGCCCACTGATGGCCGACTGCACTGGCACAGGGCCCCTCATAGTACAATACACTGTCGCTGACGGTGGGGGGGCCCACTCGCCATCAGACACACCAGCGTACTATGAGGGGCACTGTGCCAGTACCGTCGAACACGAGTGTGCCCCCCCTGCTTGGTCATGGCCACAGCACTTGCAAGTTGCAATACTTACCTCTCCCTGCTCCACCGCTGTGTAGTCTGGGCAGTTAAATCCTTCACAGGGATGGCCACTAGAAATTTGGTGTATTGATCGATGATGGTTAAGATGTAGCTATGCCCTGTCCTGCTAGCCTCTACCTTCAGATGATCAATGGCTACCATTTGTAATGGACGTCAACTTACAAGCGGATGCAGTGGTGCATTGTGATCACGTTTCACAGTTGTGATAGTCACAGACGTGTGACATTCCTGCCACCATTTTTCAATGTCTCCTCTCATGCACTCCAAAATGACCAGACAGATCATGATAGGCAGTGAGGACCATGTCTACATCTCTCCCTCTGATCACAACTTGATGGAGACGAGTAACGGTGATGTGATCCACGCTACTGCGATACAGCAATCCTTTCTTCACAAATAACCGTTTTCGCTGTCTCCACAGACACAGTAATTGAGGGACTGCATCGCCTCTGCAACATTTACTAGGAGGTTTTCCCGCGATGAGTAATTCCCAAATTTCTGCTAACACTCGACTTTCCGTCTGTACTTGTATCCATGTAGTTTCCAGTAACAGAGAGTCTGGACTGGCTTACTGAGATTGAAATATATACGAAGATTTAAAAGTACCACAACACTGTATACTGTTGTACGCTTCGAATACCTTTCCCTTTTTCTACTTTTTAAATTCTGGTGTAATACCTAGTGAGCCTGTGAGTGTCTGTGTCTGACTTCAGAAGTATAGATGGAAATTTACAATTACCCCTAGACTGGGTACACCTGGTATGTGCTGATACAGTACGTTTGTTCAAAATTTTTTATTACGGTATCATCCATAGTGAGTGAGCGTGTGTGGTTTACGCCTTCTATATATACGGTGAATCGGAGAGACCAATTTTTACCCTATACTCGATACAGCCTTGTATCTTGTTATACAGTACCTTTGTTTGACATTTAGTATTACGGTCAAATCCATACTGAGCAAGCGTCTGAGAGTGACTATGGGACTATGTATATGGAGATTTCAGTTGTACCCTATAAAATATATACTTGCTATCTTGTTATCCAGTACCTTTTTTACAACATTTTTTATTTTGGTCAAACCCAGACTGAGTGAGCGTCTGAGGAAATATATACCGAGATTTCAAATTTGGCCAACACTGTATACAGCTGTACACTTCTGATACAGTAACCTTTTTTGCTATTTAGATTCTGGTGTAATCCATAATGAACCTGTGAACGCCTGTCTGTTACTCCAGAAATATATTTGGAGATTTAAGATTACCCCAACACTGCATACAGCTGTACGCTTGTGTTACATTATCCATCTACAGCTTTTCATATTCTTGTGTAATCCATACTGGGCCCGAGAGTGTTTGTGTCTGCCTCCTGAAATATATACGGAGATTCAGAATGTTTACACTATACTATATATACCTTGTATCTGCTGGTATCTTGGGTCCATTTTCCAAAACATGAGGAAGTATGGTGGAAGAGGACGTGGACATGGGCGTGGAGGGCCACCTTGTACTGATGATGGTGGTGGTGCATCTGCTGGTAGTGCCAAAAACACAAAAGCAGCTAAGGCAGGAGGTGTTGAGCCTGCACCATGGTGTAGCTCTGGGTGTAGGTAGACTGCTTTTAAAGCCGGAGCATCAAGAATTGTTTTTTGCTTACATTGCTGAAACAGCCTCCAGCTCTATCGCCTCCTCTTCTGAAGTTTAAAAAAATGCAAGCACTGAGTCGTCAGTGCAGGCTTCTGGTCAGGAGCAACTCCTTTCCTTGTGTCCTTCACCCACACCAAAAGTGAAGGATGCGGCAGCACACACTTCAGATTACTCCATGGAGGTCTTTTCCAATACCATGCCTGGGTTAATTAAAAATGGGGCCCATCATATACTGGAGCATTCCAAATGGAGAACATCAGACACTGGAGCAGCATCTACGGGGCCCATTATTCACTGGAGCATTAGAAATGGAGCCCATTATATGTGGAGCATTATTTGGGCCCATCATACACTGGAGCATCATCCATGAGGCCCATCATATACTGGAGCACTATAAATGGGGACATCAGACACTGGAGCAGCATCTATGGGGCACATTATACACTGGAGCATTCCAAATGGGGAACATTAGACACTGGAGCAGCATTTACGGTGCCCATTGTACACTGGAGCATTAGAAATGGGGCCCATTATATATGGAGCATTATTAGGGCCCATCATACACTGGAGCATCATCCATGAGGCCCATCATATACTGGAGCATTCCAGATGGCCGTCACCAAAATTTAAAAAATATTTACACCCCCACAGGGGAAATGTTTGCCAGCCCATACACTAAGTGTATGGGCATTCCAAGTGTAGGAGACCCTCCTTTAAATTGGGCATAATTTTAAATCAGGCCTTCCTCCACATCTCATCATCCTCCGCCACAAGATCACCAGCGTTAACATGTTCCGTGCTGCTACAGCCAGGGTCAAATTCCAAGCAAGGGTGGGTGGTTTTGCTGGGCGTCAAATACACTTTCTGCCAAAGGTTGAGGTGTACCCCACAGGGGAAATTTTTGCCAGCCGAGACACTAAGTGTATGGTCATTCCAAGTGTAGGAGACCCACTCCTAGAAATTGGGACTATTTTTTAATCAGGCCTTCCTCCACGTCTCAACATCTACCGCCACTAGATCAAAAGGGTTTATGTGTTCCGTGCTGCTACAGCCAATGTCAAATTTGTCACAAGGTTGGGTGGTTAGACTGTGCGTCAGATACTTGTTCTGCAAAGGGTTGAGGTGTACCCCACAGGGGAAATGATTGCCAGCCCATACACTAAGTGTATGGGCATTCCAAGTGTAGGAGACCCGCTGCTAGAAACATCCACTGTCACTAGATCAAAAGGGTTTATTTGTTTCATGCAGCTACAGCCAGTGTTGAATTTGTAACAAGGGTGGGTGGTTAGGCTGTCCATCAAATACTTATTCTGCCAAAGGTTGCGGTGTACCCCACAGAAGAAATGTTTGCATTCCAAGTGTAGGTGTTGAGTTCCCACCACTGCACAGGGGGGATCTTGAACCATATCCGCTGCGGTCTCCCATTCTCTTCCAGCCGCAGTGGAGCCTGCTCAGCAGAAACGCTGGTCCCATCATCTGGCTCAGGCAGATACTGTGCGTTTGGTTACTGCTGCTATTCCATGCTCAGCCTTTGTAACCAGCATTGATCAGCGGCGAGCAGACATTCCATGGACTAAGTCCTACTTTTCTCCTACTGTGCATGCCCGTGGGATGACCTCTTATTGGAGGTCGGAGGTCACATGCTCAGGTCCTGTTGCTGCTCCGATTGGACCACTAGGAAGGTCCCGTCCGGCCATGCACTAATATAGACAGATTTTTGTACTTGTGTGTGAGATGATGGATGCATGTATCTGCTGACTGACTCATTATGATCCCCTCCCTTGGTTGTGTATGTTTTAGGGTTACCTAAATTAGAGTCAGTAGAGTTGTAGTTGCCTAGTCTATGTGCCACAGTGCATCCAGTCTCTATAGAAAAGTTATTGTCACTGTGCCACTCTACCTAAGGCACCACAGTACCACGTGTACAGTGGCATCCGCCAGAGCAGCGCCGTACGCGTCTTATGTGCTTTCAAGTCCTAAGTTTAGGCTGGTTAGTGGCGTCCGCCAGAGCTGCGCTGTACGCACCTATTGCAGTAGGCAACTATCAGCTGCACACTGTGACGGTTAACAGGGCACAGCATTCTATAAGCGTCTTCCCCTGGCACCGCACTTGCGGCGCCGAACGCTAGTAGGTCTAGAGGGACTCTAACCTCGTGTCTTTGGGGCAGGGTCCTGTGACCAAACCACTAGCGTTTGCTCTGTGGTATCGCGGCCTTGTGAAGCAATAGGGTTCGCCTCTTATTCACCGGGTGAAGTTAACCCGTGTGTGTTTGCTATACCGCCAGTTCTGTCCGCCAATTCTGAGCAGCAGTCTACCATCTCTGCACGGTGGACCCCAGGCTGCAAACGCACCTCATTACCATCTTTTTATTATTTGGTGCATTTCGCCAGCCCTAACAGTAGGAGACCCGCTCCTTTAAATTGGGCCTAATTTTTAATCTGGCTTTCCTCCAAGTCTCATCATCCACCGCAACTAGATCAAAAGGGTTTACATGTTCCGTGCAGCTACAGCCAGTGTCGAATTTGTAACAAGGGTGGGTGTTTAGGCTGTGCGTCAAATACTGATTCTGCCAAAGGTTGACTTGTAACCCACAGGGGAAATGTTTTCCAGCCCATACAGTAAGTATATGGGCATTCAAACTGTAGGAGACCTGCTCCTTTATATTGGGCCTATTTTTTAATTTGGCCTTCCTCCAAGTCTCATCATGCACCGCTACTAGATCAAAAGGGTTTACGTGTTCCGTGCAGCTATAGCCAGTGTCGAATTTGTAACAAGGATGGGTGTTTAGGCTGTGCGTCAAATACTTGTTCTGTCAAAGGTTGAAATGTACCCCACAGGGGAAATGTTTGCCAGCCCATACACTAAGTGTATGGGCATTCCAAGTGTAGGAGACTCGCTCCTTTAAATTGGGCATAGTTTTAAATCAGGCCTTCCTCCACGTCTCATCATCCGCCGCCACTAGATCACCAGCATTAACGTGTTCTGTACTGCTACAGCCAAGGTCGAATTCCGAACAAGGGTGGGTGGTTTTGATGAGCGTAAAATAGGTGTTATGGAAAATGTTGAGGTGTACCGCACAGGGAAATTGGTAGAAAAAGCTACTGACCAGAAACGCAGGGATCACCACAAAGATAAATATATTTTAGTAATCACAGAAAGACTACACCATATAAAAACATTAAAAAGTCATAAAAAATTACATATGCAAAACACACAGAGCTCATAATAGAGCCAACAAGACAAACCTCATTGTGTGAGAACAAATGAATTGGCTCGTAAGATAATCTGTTGTGAACTCATTTTCTGGTTTACCTCTGGCTTCTGGTGAGGGTGGTGGAGCTGGCTGTGTTGACAGAGGAGTCATGAGTTCTCCATCCGGGCTCCCTCTGGTGGTGACAGCAGGTAGTGAAACTGATCTACAGTAAATGGCAGAGACCTGCCACCTGAGGAGGAGGACTGTGATTGGACATCAGGAGTCTCTGACTGGATTTAAGACAGCCGTCTCCCTAATTTTGTGCTGGTGATTTTTTCCTGCCCTGAGGTTCTGGTTTCCAGTTCTGTTCCTGCCTTCTCAATCTAAGTGTGCTCTGCTATTTTTTCACATGAGATTTGGTCTGGTTTACTCAGTTTTTGTGATCAGCCAGCCCCTGCTGGGGCTGTGCTGAATTTTCATTCTTATGTCTCTGTTTATGCCAGTTTGCTTTTTGTCCCTGGTCAGATTGATCTCTTTTTGCTCTGTCTTCAGAATATACCAGAGTGCTGATATAGGGAATTGAAGTCTAGCGACTTCAGGGCTTTTGTTATCAGAAAGTGCTGGACATTTTTTGGCAGGGTTTTGTGTGTGATTGCAGACAGCATCTTTCCTTTCCTGTCCTTTCTAGTTAGTGTGGGCCCCATCGTTTGCTCAGCCTATTTTTCTATCTGTGTTTGTGTTTTCATCTTGTCACACTGACAATACATGTTTGGGGGCTGTCTATTGCTTTGGGGTCTGCTCTGGGGCAGTTTAGATTTCCCCTTTTCTTGCTTTAGCTTACAGTATTTAGTTCTCTGGCTGTGACGAGGCGTCTAGGATCATCGTAGGTACGCTCCACGGCTACTGCTAGTTGTGTGGATAGGATCAGGGGTCGGCAATCCGCTTAGTTACCAACCTCTCCGGTTTTCTGGGGCTTAGCTTGTTTTTGTTTTTCCTCCTCGGTGACTCATTCATAACAATAATCATATGAAACACATCAAATAATAGATGACCTGTAAATATAATATATCATATATGTGTACCGCACAGGGGAATATGTTTCAAAGCCAACACACTTAGTGTATGGGCATTCCAAGTCTAGGAGACACGCTCCTTTTTAATGGGACATTTTTTATTATTAGGCCCCCCTACATGTTTTTTCAAAGGGGGGATTGGGGTTATTGGGGTGCATATGACTTGGTAGCAGGGCAGGCCTTGCAGTCTATGCATAAGAAAACAGAATGGGAGTACAAAATGAATAATGTGAAGTGGATTTTCCTGTACCCATCCAGTATGTGGTTTCAAAGGCATATTGGGGTGCAGATAAATTGGCAGCAGGGCAGGCCTTGCAGACAATACATAACAAAATAGTTTGGGATTACGAAATGAATAATGTGAGGTGGATTTTCCAGTTGACATCCATTACGTGGCTTGAAAAGCTTATAGGGATGCATGTAACCTTGGGGCAGGCCAGGCCTTGCATTCAATGCAACATTTTTTCAGGAAGCCCTCCTGTACCTCTCGTGAAAGGGATATTGTGGTGCGTCGTAATTCTTGGCAGCCCATCCTCTCACTGCATAGGCAATAACAGTTTAGGAGACCCACTGTTTAACCGCTTCCCGACCGCCCACAGTAGATAAATGTTGGCGCTTGCTGGGCTTTGTGCAGCGCCGACGTTCATCTAGTAGATAAATGTCGGCGGTTTTGTGCCCCCTGGGACCCCCACATACCTTATAACGCGGGGATCCCGGTGCACAATGCATACTGGGACCCCTGATGTCATCGTCACAGCAGCCAATGAGAGCGCTCGCTGGGAAAGCTGCTTGTTTCCCGGCAATCTCACTCATTGTAACGCGACTTCTCCTCTGATCTCACACTGAAAGATGATCAGAGGTGAAGCAGCGTTACTCTGTGACTAGATCGCTGCCTGGCACACCTGATCGCTGCCTGGCACAGCTGTGCCAGGGAGCGATCTTGTCACACAGTAACGCTGCTTCTCCTCTGATCATCTGTCATTGTGAGATCAGAGGAGAAGTCATGTTATTATGTGCCAGGCAGCGATCTTGTCACATAGTAATGCTGCTTCACCTCTGATCATCTGTCAGTGTGAGATCAGAGGAGAAGTGGCGTTACTATGAGTCAGATCACAGGGCAGGGATCTTGTCACCAAAAGAAAAAAAAGTAAAGAAAAAAAAGCAGGTACACAGGTTAGGGCTAGGGCTAGGGTTAGGGTTAGGGGTGTGTTGGTGTTAGGTTTGTGGTTAGGGTTATGGTTAGGGCTGAGATTAGGGTTAGGGGTGTGTTGGGGTTACGGTTGGAATTAGAATTGGGGGTTTCCACTGTTTAGGTACATGAGGGGCTCTGTAAATGCAATATGACGCCCGCAGACCATTCCATCAAAGTCTGCATTTCAGAACGTCACTACTTCCCTTCCGAGCCCCACCGTGTGCCCAAACAGTAGTTTTCTCCCACATATGGGGTACCAGCGTACTCAGGACAAATTGGACAACAACTCTTAAGGTCCAATTTCTCCTGTTACCCTTGTGAAAATAAAAATTGGGGGCTAAAAGATCATTTTTGTGGAAAAAAAATGATTTTTTTATTTTCACGGCTCTACTTTATAAACTTTAGTGAAACACTTGGGGGTTCAAAGTGCTCACCACACATCTAGATAAGTCCCTTGGGGGGGTCTAATTTCCAAAATGGGGTCACTTGTGGGGGGTTTCCACTGTTTAGGTACATCAGGGGCTCTGCAAACGCGACATGACACCCGCAGACCATTCCATCAAAGTCTGCATTCCAGAACATCACTACTTCCCTTCCGAGCCCCACCGTGTGCCCAAACAGTAGTTTTCTTCCACATATGGGGTACCAGTGTACTCAGAACAAATTGGACAACAATTTTTGGGGTCCAATTTCTCCTGTTACCCTGGTGAAAATAAGAAACTGGGGGCTAAAAGATCATTTTATGGAAAAAAAATGATTTTTTATTTTCATGGCTCTACGTTATTAACTTCTGTGAAGCACTTGGGGGTTCAAAGTGTTCACGACACATCTAGATAAGTTCTTTAAGGGGTCTAGTTTCCAAAATGGGTCACTTGTTGGGGGTTTCCACTGTTTAGGTACATCAGGGGCTCTCTAAATGCGACATGGCATCCGATCTCAATTCCAGCCAATTCTGCATTGAAAAAGTCAAACTGCACTCCTTCCGTTCTGAGCTCTGCCGTGTGCTCAAACAGTGGTTTAGCCCCACATACGGGGTATTGGCGTATTCGGGAGAAATTGCACAAAAAATTTTGTGGTTCATTTTCTCTTTTTACACTTGTGAAAATAAAAAAATGGTTCTGAAGTAAAATGTTTGTGAAAAAATGTTAAATGTTTATTTTTTCCTTCCATATTCCATTCACTCATGTGAAGCACCTGAAGGGTTAATAAACTTCTTGAATGTGGTTTTGAGTACATTGAGAGGTGCAGTTTTTAGAATGGTGTCTCTTTTGGGTATTTTCTGTCATATTGACCCCCCAAACTCACTTCAAATGTGAGGTGGTCCCTAAAAAAAATGGTGTTGCAAATTTTGTTGTAAAAATGAGAAATCGCTGGTCAACTTTTAACCCTTATAACTTACTAAAAAAAAAATTATGTTTCCAAAATTGTGCAGATGTAAAGTAGACATGTGGGAAATGTTATTTATTAACTATTTTGTGCGATATCACTCTCTGATTTAAGGGCATAAAAATTAAAAGTTTGAAAATTGCAATTTTACCACCATCATGAAGTACAATATGTCATGAGAAAACATTGTCAGAATCAGTAGGATCCGTTGAAGCGTTCTAGAGTTATGACCTCATAAAGTGACACTGGTCAGAATTGAAAAAATTGGCCCGGTCAGGAAGGCAAAAACAGGCTCGGGTGCGAAGGGGTTAATAATGGCCCTTTAAGAAGATTAATGCCACCTGGTGCCCCTGTAAAAATAGGCTCTGTGACTTTAAGGCTGGAGTCACACTAACCTGCGCAAAATACGGTCAGTATTTTACATGCGTAATACGGATGACAGACCCCTAAACAGTGCTCCGCATGTCATCCGTAATCAAGGTGTGGTCGCGTATTTTGCGCATGTCAGCATCCGTATGGCATCCGTATGGTGAGATTTTCTCGCAGGCTTGCAAAATGGACATATAATGGAGCCCTATGACAGTTTTAATAAAGAAATGAAAGAATAGATATAGACACATAGAATGCATATATATATATATATTCTATGTGTATATATCTATTCTTTCATTTCTTTATTAAAACTGTCAGTGTGAGTTTACTGTATAGTGCACTGAATTGCCGGCTTTGCTAAAAGACACCTGGTGCATATTTCTCGCAAGTCACACGTGTGGTCCGTGTGTAATCCGTATTTTTTGCGCACCCATAGACTTGCATTGGCGTACTACGGCGTAGTACGCTGACAATCGCAGCATGCTGCGAGTGGCATGGAGCGTAGGATACTGAGGAGAAATATACGCCTGGTGCGAGTGACCCCATAGAAAATCATTTGTCCGTGTCTAATGCGTGCTTTTTGCGCCTCTCACTCTCCCGTATTCCTCGCCAGTGTGACCCCGGCCTAAGAGTTCCTGCTTCCTAAATTAAACAAGATGTGTCTGCTTATGTGTCGCACACCACATGGCCAGCTAGGGTTGTTAAATGTTACAATGACATTTCCCAGTGAATGCATTTGTATTGGTTGAAAGCAATGTTAAAGTTGAAAAATGCTGCATCTGAACATAGCCCAAGTGGGGGAAGAACATTTTGGTCTGGGGTTAATTATTTTGCCATTAACCTGGAAAAGATGCATCTTAACATATTTCCCAGCAAAATCCATTTTGATTTCGTTTTGGTATTTTTTTAGTGCACCGGTAAAAATGGCATGAAACTGAAAAACCTGTTTAAAGGTGTGAACTAGGAGTCAGGAATGCTTCCAGGGGCAATCCCCATGATGCCTCCATGTCATTTGAGCAGTGTTTCTATCATATTCAAATGTTTTTAGACCTTTAAAGGACCCACGGGGGGGATCGCAGCAAAAATGCCCTTGTCTCCCATAGACTTACAGTACATTGAGCTCGCTGTTCTGTCCGAGTACCCAAGTATTCCAATTTGTTCGACCCGAGCAACGAGCACCCAAGCATTTTAGTGCTCGCCATCACTAGGGAAGATATTTCTCTACTAAGGAGTGGTGTTTATAAAACAATTCATGTGTGCTCTTTCTAAAAACTTTAATAGGAGGGCATGCAGCTGGAAGATTAGTGTCTGTACCCTGCCATTTATGCTGGAAACAATTTCTTGCCAATTTTCTTAGTCTTTTTCTAGAATGTCCTACAAACAGGACTCTATAAAGGGGTGCGGTTAAAGCTTATTTCAATTGAAGCAACATTTTTGGGTGAATTTAGGGGTGGAGCTTGAGATTTGGGAGTGGTGGTTTAAGTGATAAAGCAAAATAAACTAGGTGTAGTTTATTTATTATTATTATTATTAGTTAACTAGTACTGCACGTTTATAGTCTATGAAACCATAGGGAGCTAAATAAATAAATCATACAACACTATTCCTCTCAATCTCTATATATATATTTCTTTTTGTAGTTTATCTCTCAATCATGAAGCATACATTTCAAATTTTAGCCAGCTATCTGCTAAAATCGTTATTAATCCTACCAAGTTCTATAATTAGAGACGGAATGAATTAGGGGCTTCATCGTGTACCTGTGAATGAGAAAGGCAGTGGGCTCACTCAAGTTTCAATCTTAGTTTTTCAATTTGTAAAGGATTGAACTTTACACACTGTAATTTAATACCAGTGAAACCAACCTTCAAATTAAGCATTATCGACTCCTTTGTTAAAGCAAATATACCATTAAATGTCTTTGTCTACCCAAGGCCAGTGTTCGGCACTATAAATCAAGTTTCTTGGGAAATTATGTAGTTAGTATCCCAAAACCACATTTTAAGAGAAATCTTTTTTTCATTCAGGATTCTTTATTAGAATGTAATGAAAATGGTTCTGTGCATTGGAAAGTAGTGGAAGGTTACAGCGTTACACAACTCTTACACATTTATTACAGGCAGCTCAGTCTAGTGTTAAAAAACCTAACAGACAACTGTTATTTAAGTACCTGGAGAACTGTAACTTTTTAGAGCAGATTTTTTCCTTATGAGTTCCAAAACACAAAACGTAAATTATTACAATGAAAAGTTGTAGAATTCTCCAAATTAATTCCTATCAATTACTCACGAGTCAAGACTTCAGCTTACTGTTATTATAGGTTAACGTCAATTGTTCATTTCCAATACAAATCTGTTCTGATCATGTGATGGAAATGTGAGCAGGTTGCAGGATGCAGTGACGGACAGGAGACAGAGCAAGGGTTAGCAATTTTAATTAATTCTGGAATACTCCATGCAAGGAGGTAATCGGTTAACAGGGGATTAAACAGTTCGAAGTGTAAATAGTATGCAGGGTTAGAGAACAGTAGAAAGGGTATTAACAGTTCTTGTTGGGTTAACTTACCCTGTCAGTCGTTTCTCAGGACATGGTGTATCACAGAGCAGGTGATAACACCAACAACAGCTGGTGAGGCACTTGTCCAATGAGCTCCTGAAGGTAATGGTAATCCGTCTTCTGGAGGCAGCGGTTGGTCTCTGGTACCTTCCACTGAGCCCCTAGTCCATATACTGATGTGGCCAGGGGAGTGTGGGCCATCGCACTGTCTGAGCCCACCGTGGTCGGGCGGATATACACTGGGGAATCAGTTTGCAGATCGCGGTACCACACCCGGTCTCTCTTAGTCGGCAGCTGCACAGACAGTACTCACAGGCCCGGAGCGTTTGGCACCTCGCTTCATTGTGACCTATGGGCACACTGCACGCCTCACCTCACAGACTGTCAGCAGCAGCGGTGATGCTCGGGTGCGGGCCTGCGCTATACCAATGTTCGAGTGCCAGGGTACTCACTTCTCGTTGTTGCACGCTGTCTGTTCCCACCAAGTCTGCCTGTTTCCACGCACACTGAGGCTGTAAATGCTTAGCCACACCCCATGCTTCCACATGCAAGGATTTGTCTGGTCCCTTAAGCTTTCCCCCAGACAACAGAGGAGACAGCCCCAACAATTCTGGAACCAGTGCAGAGCATGTCCTTCTTACAGAAACACAAGTGTATGGTTTCTTACAAGATGTGGTGGTTCTGGTTTTAGTACTACAAGCATAAGAAGCCGTGTCACTTTGTGATCATCACATGACCAGGACATATTTTTAGGGCAAAGATCCTTGACTCCAGTTATGTAAATAAAGGACCCCATACACATCAAATAAAAGTAGGCCAATCCCGCCAATTTCATAACGACTATGAACCTAAGAACTTTATGCCAAGCTGAAGGTATAATGTTGATAAAATTTTACACAACGGTGACTATTTGACTGTTTAGGGCAACACTAGGAAACTGGTAGCAGGAAGGAACTGCTGGGTTAAGTAAAGCCAGTACAACCCAGTGAAAGATCCTCAACATCAGTTTGAGTCATGTAAGACAAGTACAGTGTACAAAATATTAAAAACAATAATGCAATAACACCATCTCTATTGGCATTGGATGGACAATCTTTGAAAATAAAAAATGCCAAGAAAATATAGGTAAAGTAAACACCCTTGAATCCCTCACTGTCTATCATAAAGGTAGTCCTCTAATAATTAACTTCAATAGGAAGTGTCAAATTTAAGGCCTCTTTTTGGGTAATGTTATGATTACAAGAAAAATAAACCACAATAAAAAAAAATAATAATTTTACTTTCTTACAGAAACAGTGTGAATTATAAAAAATAACAAAATCAAGTCGCTAGCCGAAGAAAGTTATAAGCTTTAAAGAAATGTC
Organism: Dendrobates tinctorius; assembly: GCF_039654945.1. Taxonomy (NCBI): domain Eukaryota; kingdom Metazoa; phylum Chordata; class Amphibia; order Anura; family Dendrobatidae; genus Dendrobates; species Dendrobates tinctorius. The sequence goes on along the minus strand of NW_027361704.1, from coordinate 40,232,090 downwards.
TATTAAAATAAGTTAGGCACTGATCATACCTTGTCCCACTGATTCATAAAGTGTGGAATTTTGCAAGTCAGTCTTGATGAAGGATGCAACGGAGCATGATGTCCCAAATTCATTAAAGGAAATCTGTCTATCTGTCTGCAGCTTTTTGCTATGTATTCTGAGAGCAATATGATGTAGGTGCTGAGACCGATGCCAGCAATGTGTGACTGGATGGTCTGCATGCTGTCCTTTTGCTACAATGATTGATTTCTCTGCTGGAGATGTACAGACATGTACATGTGCAGACATGCACATTGTCTATTGACAGTCAGCTGCTTATCAGAGGAAGGGCGTGGTCAGACCTGGGTTCACCGGAGTCCGGCACTGATAATATGCTGGTGATAAAATATTTATTGTATGTAAACAACAGCACACAGCTGTGTGTCCTGCATGTGAAGACTTCCGGGGCATAGACTGCACTGGAAAATACCGGCGCATGCGCAGTAGCGATTATATGCTTCGCCCACAGTTGGGCAAATCACACTGCGCAGGCGCCGGAGGCCTTTACAATGCGCAAGCGTGAAAACCAAAGTTATCTGTGATATTCACAGATGAAGATTACGTTCAGCAAGCCGAGGGGGGGGAACGTGATTAAGCCATGCCCATCGGACCGGACCGCGGCGATTTGCATACATCCCCAACAAGATAAAAAAGTATTTATGCCTCAAAGGTGTGGGGTCAGGGGGAATAAAAAATCCTATTAGAATCCTTATGGGACGCACAATTGAGTGATATCTTTACATGATATTGCTAAATATGGGTGACAGATTCCCTTTAATTAGTGACACATCCTTGAAATTTGTGTCTCAGCCCTTACTTCAAGCTGTCCTCAGATAACATAGCAAAGTCCTGCTGACGGAGTCCCTTTAAAGCACACTAAAAGCTAGGTATATATTACCGAACTAGATTATTAATCAGTATGGTATTTTAATATGGAAAGTTACATCACATGCATATACAGTACTGAAATGAGTTTAAAGAAGCAACTATAATCTTTTTCTATCCCTGAGCGGTAGGTAAAAGTAACCTCCCACAAGGCAGTCCATAGACATGTGGCTTTTGTGGCTAATTAATAATGTGACCTTCATATAGCTTGTTTCCTAAGTGACAACAATGGGGAAAATAATTCAAAGGATATTTCAATGTTTTAAAATCAATGTAATACTTAGTCGTATATGAATCCTTTGTTTTGTTGCAACTCGTGAAAGTCCAGGGTGAATTGAAATGGTCACTAACAGTGTATTAAAACCTTCAATGTCCATGTTTGCTAGGACTGTGCTCAAAGTGACGGTTTTTGAGGCTGTCTTTGCTGGTGACAAGAAAGCCTTCTGCTTTAGAACTTTTATTTAGATAGAATGTTGACTCATCTTAGGTGGAATTATGTACAGAAATAAGCAAACAGCGTCCTATTCAATGCAGTGTACATATACAGCCATGGCCGATGAACAATCGAGGCTCCTGTGTAGACAACATTCTTGTTTACTGTGTGTTTTTTTCAGGTCACTTAGTCCTTTACCTCTTGATCGTGCCTTTTGGTGGATTGTAAATCCAGTGTGACTTGTATTTTGGTTTGCACAGACTAATCTATGATACTGGATTAAACTTTCCTTAAAGAGGAACTAGAAACAAATTACCTTTACTCAGTGTTTGATTGAGTCAAATATAAAAATTATATTTTTTTTCATTATTAATATTTTTACGATTTTTATAACAAAATGAAATGCGTTAGTTTTCATCAAATACAGCTACTCAGTCTCTGGGAAAATCTGTCATGTTTGTTCAAGGTGTGAGTTAATTTGTAATTCGTTTGTACTTTCGTTGTGATGTATACTTTTTATATAACCATGAGTGTTTTTCTTCTTTATAAAAAAGAAATGGGCAAACAGATTTAGCTTCAGAAGAATATCTGCTTCAATCAGAGCATGAAGTGGAAAAGGTTAGGAGAGGATAAAGGTTTCCCCACTATGACTCATGGCAGAACATCTTGGCACCATATTGCTATTTCTCAACATATGCCCAAAGCTTTGGCTCTTAGAAAGAAAGTCTTGTAATACAATAATTAGAAAAGTAAAAATTCTGCTAAGATCATGGTTACCCACAAGTTAATTTACCTGCATGTATGACTTGATCTCAGGTTGAAGATGATCCCCTGGTTGGTCAGTCTGAGAATACTGTAAGACGATTCAGTTCATCTACTATATAATCGTCTAACTAATTCTGTCTGTCTGTAACGGAAATCCAGCGTCACTGATTGGGCGCGACCAATCAGCGACAGGCGCAGTCCGGCTGCGAATTGGAGCGGAATTCGAATGACGCATGCCACCGCTACCCTTGGGAGATCTGCGATGCTAGCCACTGATCTCCCTATGGTTGCCGCGGGTCATCTTCTGCCACACGAGAGGTGACCGGCGCAGCGCTCAATGTGCGGATGGTACCCAGGGTCCAGAGGAGAGGAGACTTGTAAAAAATATAACTAAAAGAAAAATTGTGATATACTCAGCTTCCGACGGCCCCCGGACTCTCTCCCTCCTCTCACCATGCGCCCGGCATCTTTCTGTCCCAGTAATGCTTTCCACGAAAGACCGCTGATGACATTGCGCTCTCGCGAGAGTGACTTCATTTCCAGTGCTTCGCGCTAAGGATTACTGGGACCGGAAGATGCTGGGAGCGTGGATAGGAGATCGGGGGCCGTCAGAAGGTGAGAATAACCTTTTTTCTAATTTTTTTTATTATTTTTTACATTCTATCTTTTACTATTGATGCTGCATAGGCAGCATCAATAGTAGAAAGTTGATCACAATTGTCAAACACTATGTTTGACATGTGTGTCCAACCTGTCAATCACATTCCAAGCGATGCTTCAAATCGCATGGAATGCGCTTGAATTCCGCACACAAAAATCACGTGAAAAGCGCATGTTTTACGTGGGAAAACACATGCAAATTCACATGAGTTTTTCCCGCGGTGGGAATTGTGGAAATTTCCGCAGCATTTCTGCAACATGGGTACTTAGCCTCAGTGTGAAATGCAGCAGCGACCAGGCCCCCACTGTGAGATCGCCGATCATGGTGGATCGTCCTGGACCATCTTTTGAACGTCGGTCTCCCGCTAGCCATAATCTAGAATACCCAATGCGTTAGAATCGGGCCACCATCTAGTTACTTTATAAACTCATAGAAGAAACTTCCATATTGAGATTATTTTTTAGCTGCTATTAACTTTCCAAATTATCTAAAACAACATAGGGTCACTTTGACTTTCTACGTTCTTCCTGGAAGTTCGTCACAGTCATCTCTCACTTCAGTCATCGGAAACATAATAAAGTACATATGCAATAACTGCTGCTTTGGGTGGTAATTTCAAAAAGAACACTCATATATTATAATATATATATAATAAATATACACTAACAATCCATATATGGGGAGTAATATGCATTATATTTATCAGAAACACCAAAGAGAGGAATAATGCAAGCCATGTAAAATCGTTCAACAAATCTTTATTTAATACATACAAGTAAAACAGTTTAAGACTAAATGAAAAAACACAGGTAATAAAAGACTGGGGGACAACTACCAAAAGATTTAAACCAGAGCAAGTATCTTGACAAATAGGAAAAGGGTATTTGTATTCTAAATAGAATATGAGTAACCAAGACCAATGGTTTGTTATGATAGTAGGGATACTATAGAAAATAATAATTTAACCTAGTATTATACCTTAATAGGGTTCCTATATAACAAACTAGTCACATGTAAGTATGATTAACTCCTTACCGACATCGTGCGTATTAATACGCCGATGTTGGCACCCCTGCTTTTGATGTGGGCTCCGGCGGTGAGCCCACATCTTTCCCAGGACATGTCAGCTGTTTTGATCAGCTGACATGTGCCCGCAATAGCCGCTGGTGGAATCTCAAACCACCCACGGCTATTAACAAGTTAAATGCCGCTGTCAAACACTGACAGCGGCATTTAACAAATGCTTCCGGCAAGTGTGCCGGAAATACGATCACTGGTGACCCGCATCACGTGATCACGGGTCACAGGTATGTGGGCATGACAACCCGAGGTCTCCTGGAGACCTCTACGGTTGTCAGTTCAGAATTACTGAGAGCGCCACCCAGTGGACGGCACTCATAGGAATTCAGTAATTCAGCTACATAGAGGTGATCTGACCATGACCTCTATGTAGCAGAGCCGATCGAGTTGTGCCAGTTTCTAGCCTCTTATGAAGACTATTGAAGCATGCCAAAAGTTTAAAAAAAAGTGTTTAGAAATATAAAAAAATTAAAAAATATAAACGTTCAAATCACCCCCCTTTCGCCCCTTGCCCCATTCAAAATAAAACAATGAAAATAAAGTCAAACATACACATATTTGGTATCACCGCATTCAGAATTGCCCGATCAATAAAAAAAGTATTAACCTGATTGCTAAATGGCGTAGCGAAAAAAAAATTCAAAACACCAGAATTACTTTTTTTTAGATCTCTGCAACATTAAATTAAAATGCAATAACAGACGTTCAAAAGATCTAATCTGCACCAAAACAGCATCATTAAAAACATCAGCTCGGCGCGCAAAAAATAAGCCCTCATCCAACTCGAGATCACGAAAAATGGAGACGCTACGGGTATCGGAAAATGGCATCATTTTTCATTGTTTAGCAAAGTTTGGAGTTTTTTTTCACCACTTAGATAAAAAGAACCTAGACATGTTTGGTGTCTTTGAACTCGCAATGACCTGGAGAATCATAATGGCAGGTCAGTTTTAGCACTTAGTGAATTTGGTGAAAAAAATCCAGCCAAAAAACAATTGTGGGATTGCACTTTTTTTGCAATTTCTCCCCACTTGGAATTTGTTTCCCATTTTCTAGTACACGGCATGGTAAAATCAATGGTGTCGTTCAAAAGTACAACTTGTCTCGCAAAAAGCAAGCCCTCACATGGCCATATTGATGGAAAAGTAGAAAAGTTATGGCTCTGGGAACGAGAGGAGCGAAAAACGAAAACGAAAAACTGAAAAAAGCTAAAGCGTTAAAAGTAAAGTCTATAGTGCTGTGCCTAAGTAGGCCTCCTGTACAATACATTGTGCATTAATTAAGTACAATTAACAGTTTATGTGGCCACATACTTATGCTTGCACACAGGTGACTGGTGAGTTACGATGTATTCTTCCTATTGGTCAGTCCTTCCTTAATTAGTTTGATTTCGAACAAGCCACCAACCCCGGACCAAGCATTTCCTGCTAAATGCTCGTCTGTGCAGTGGGACCCTGGCAACACCTTACCATTACCACTGGTATCCTTGGGTACCATCTATGTGATTTGTTCATTGTATTTAATGAATACTCAATGTATTATAAAGGAGGCATACTTAGGCACAGCACTATAGAGTTTACTTTTAATCACACTTACATGTGACTGGTTTGTTATATAGGAAACCTATTTGGGTATAATACTATGTTCAATTATTTCCTGTACTCTCATAACAGACCATTTGTCTTGGTTACTCATATTCTATTTAGAATACTAATACTCTTTTCCTATTTGGCAAGATACTTATTATGGTGTAAATCCTTTGGTTGTTGCCCTCCAGTCTTTTATTACCTGTGGTGTTTCATTCTTTTATATGGTCTTAAACTGTGTTGCCTTTATGTATTAAATAAAGAATTGTGGAATGATTTTAAATGGCTTGTATTGTTCCTTTTTTGGTGGTTCTTATATAATAATTAGTTTTAGGTAAAAAAAGGCACTTAAAGAAATGAGAGTGGCTTTAACCCCTTTACCCCTGAAGGTGGTTTGCATGTTAATGACCAGCCCAATTTTTACAATTCTGACCACTGTCGCTTTATGAAGTAATAACTCTGGAATGGATCCAGGTGATTCTGAGATTGTTTTTTTGTGAAATATTATACTTCATGTTATTGTTAAAATTTCTTCAGTATGACATGCATTTATTTGTGAATTTCACAATTTTCCAACTTTGAGTTTTATGCCCTTAAATCACAGAGATATGTCACATAAAATAGTTAATAAATAACATTTCCTACATGTGTCTACTTTACATCAGCACAATTTTGGGACCAATTTTATTTTCTGTTAGGAAGTTATAAGGGTTAATACTGTAGGTGACCTTTGATTTTTCATTTTTCCATCAAAATTTACAAAACCATTTTTTTCAGGGATCACATCACATTTGAAGTCACTTTGGAGGGTCTATGTGATAGAAAACATTCAAAATTGACACCATTCTAAAAACTGCACCCTTCAAGGTGCTCAAAACCACATTCAAGAAGTTTTCTAACCCTTTAGGTGCTTCACAGGAATATTTTTTTTTTAAATAACATTTAACCTTTTTCACAAAAAAATTTACTTCAGATCCAAATTCTTGTATTTTCACAAGGGTAACAGGAAAAAAATGGACCCAAAATTTGTTGTGTAATTTCTCCTGAGCATGCTGATACCCCATATGAGGGAAAACCACTGTTTGTGCGCATGGCAGAGCTCGGAAGGGAAGGAGCACCATTTGACTTTTTGAATGCAAAATTTGCTGGAAGAATTGGCAGATGCCATGTCTCATTTGGAGAGCCCCTGATGTGCCTATACAATGAAAATCCCATACAAGTGACACCATTTTAGAAACTAGACCCCTCAGGGAACTGATTTAGATATGTGGTGAGCACATTGAACTCTCTGGTGCTTCACAGAAGTTTATAACTATGAGCCGTAAAAATAAAAAAAACAAATTTTCCCCACAACTCGGGAGGGACAGAGCGCTATTTGCCTCGTGAAGCGCAGATTTTTATGGAAAAGTTTGTGGACTCCATATACAGAGCCCCAAATTGCTAGAAGAGCAGAATCCCCTTCAAGTGACCCCATTTTGGAAACTATATTCCTTGTAGAATTTATCTACAGGTGTAGTGACGATTTTGACTCCATGGGTTTTTTCCAGAAACAAGCACCAATGAATGTTGCCAAGTAAAAACTGAAGTAGTGACCAGTACGCTGTAGTGACCAATACATTTTCAGTCACCAGTATGTTATGCCCAGCCCGTGATTCTAGAGGCATGCACCCGTAAGTTAGGCGGGCTCTCATCGCTTCAGAAATGCCAAATGTGGACATAATATGTGGTTTATATACACTGTGGGGAGTGGGAGTATTTGGATTTGAGAGCGGAGAATTTGCTGAATTTGTTTTGGCGGGTGAGGAGCTATTTCGCATTTCCAGAGCCTTTGTTCTACCAGTAAAGTGGAAACCCCCTATATTTCCATTAACAGATGACAGACCTTAGTGGAGTTTTGCTTTTTTTGGGAGACTGAGTTGAAGCTTTTATTGGGAACATTTTACAAAACGTTTTGGATCACAGTTATTTGGTGCTCTACGCTAAGTACTTTCTTTGGGGTTTCCATCTAAATCTCAGAGTGACGTGATTCAGATGACACCCCCGAGGGATCCATTCACTATAATGAGGCAGCAGAGTTACTCTGGACTAAATCTGGCCTCTGTTCAGTGGGGGTTTATTCTGTTCCATGTGTCGTAAAATTGATAAGGCAGTTTTACTCTTCGGGTCAGTACGATTACAGTGATACCTCATTTATACAGTTTTTTAATGTTTTGGTGCTTTTCCACAATAAAACTATTTTATGGACAAAATAATTATTTTTGAATCTCTTTATTCTGACAGCTAAAACTCTTTTATTTTTCTGCTGAGAGAGCTGTATGGCGGCTTGTTTTTTGTGGAACAAGATGATGTTTTCAGTGATAACATGCTTATTTATATCCATCTTGCTAATAGCGTTTTAGTATACTTTTTGTTCAGCAGTATGATTATAAAGCATTGTTTTTAGCCTGTTTTTATTTATTTTTCTATGGTGTTCACTAAAGGGGTTAACTGTCATGGTTTGAACAGGGTTCTTGCCCTGCACTCGCGGGGTTAAGTGTTCGTGGCCTCTTTCTGGATCTGGGAGGGGTATTTATACTCACTCTTTACCAGGGTTCTCTGTCAGCTGTACTGTTGTTCTGGTGTGTCTGACCCCTGGTGTGCGTGTATTCTGCGTTGCTTGTTTGATTCCCGTGTATGACCCGGCCTGTTCCCTCACTCTGTACTCCGTCTCTCGCTTTGGTACTACTGTCTTCTCCGGTTCTGACCTCCTGGCTTGGCTATCGTTACTCCGTTACAGTTTGTCCCTATTGTACCGTCTATTGCCCGTTCTGGTTTTCTGACCTATTGCTACGTCCTGACTATCCTTTCTGTCTAAACCCCGTGGTACTGTATTGCTATCTGGTGCTTTGACCCTGGCTTCATCTGGTTTCTGTCTCTGTCTATGCCCCTTGGTAACATTGCCCCGTAGTTACCTTTCTAGGAGTTTCCCTGCAGCTCCTAGATCTGTGGAGCTTAGGCCACGCCCCCAGCAGCCATGTGCTTCAGGTCCTGATACTCTGAAGCACGCATCGTCACCGCTGCTGCCCTGCTCCACAGGTATCTGTGAGTACTGTCTTTGTACTCAGGACACCCGCACTGGCACAGTGAGCAAGTGCAGTGCAGTGTTCCTGACATTATAGCTGACCCTTTCAGTTTTTTTTTTCCCCTCTGAGAAAAAAAAAAAAGTGTGTTATCCTCATGGATCCCATACAAGCCTTGGCTGATCAAGTCAAGCACCTGACCCAAATGTTCCACAAACTTAATGTGGAACAGCGCATGATGGCCCAGACCCAGCAACAGTTGGTGGATACGGTACAGGGGGTTGCCTCTACAGGGGATTCTTGTGCTGGGGATAGAGATGTGTCATTGGCATTCCCAGAATCTCCGGTCAAATTGCCAGACCTTTTCTCAGGGGATAAAAAGGAGTTCAGGTCTTTCAGAGAAGGATGCAAGCTTTTTTTTTCTCTGAGGCCCCGCTCTTCCGGGGATGAGTTCCAGAGGGTGGGGGTCGTCATTTCCCTACTTCGGGGGGCTCCACAGGCATGGGCTTTCTCTCTCTCTTCCTCTGCTCCTGAACGCATGTCTGTGAATTTGTTCTTTGAGGCTCTGGGGCACATTTATGATGAGCCTGATAGAGTGCCTCTGGCAGAGGATATGGTGATGAGTGTGACACAGGGAAGGAACTCTGCTGAATGGTTCTGCTCTGAGTTCAGACGCTGGGCAGCGGAGGTCTCCTGGGATGACGCTGCCCTCCGGGGTCTGTTCTGTAGAGGCCTGTCCGAACGTTTGAAAGATGCCCTAGCCCTTCATCCTCCACCGGATTCTTTGGAGGACGCTATGATCCAGGCTGTCCGCATGGACCGTAGGCTGCGGGCAAGAGGGGTCATGCTGCAGGAGACCTCTTTATTCTCCAATCTGAGAGACTCTGCATCTAGTCCTGAGCCCATGGAGGTTGGTGCCACGTCATTGGAGGAAAAAGAGAGGAGACACCGAAGAAACAACCAATTGTGCTTTTACTGTGGATCCGCTGGACATTGGAGAAGGAACTGTGCTTCTTGCCCTTCTTCAGTGAAGCCGTCAGGAAAACGACTGAGTCTGGGTAACAATCGAGGAGGTTGCCCAGACTCCCAGGTACCCTTTTACTCGCTTACTAAAATTCTGCTTCCGGTGGAACTGGAACTTACAGGCGGCCCGGATGGGACTACCGCCTTTGTTGACTGTGGTTCTTCTATTAATCTGATCGATGCCAAAGTTGTGACTTTTCATAAGATAGGGACAGTCAGGTTAAAAGATCCTGTTAAAATCGTGGCAATTGATTCTTCTCCTATCACCCAGGAGGGAATTTGTTTCATGACTGATACCTTTTCTCTGAAAGTGGGTTCCACTCACGTGGAAAAATTAAGATGTTTTGTCATAAATAATCTGCCGGCTGGACTGATACTGGGTATGCCTTGGCTTCAACGTCACAATCCTACTATTGACTGGGTCACAGGGGAGATCATTCAGTGGGGTTGTATGGCTAATGGTCTATGTTGTAACTTGACAACCCTTGTCACCCCAGTAAAATCTGTGTCAGTGTCGTCTGTCGATCTGGAAGGTATTCCGGAGTGCCTGAAAGATTTTCAAGACGTATTTTCTGAAAGTGAGGCTGAGGCGCTACCACCACATAGACCCTTTGATTGTGCCATTAATCTAGTCCCTGGAGCCAAGTTACCCAAGGCTCGCCTGTTCAATTTGTCCGGGCCCGAACATCTAGCCATGAAGGAGTACATTACTGAGAGTCTCCGCAAAGGGCATATTAGGCCTTCTGTTTCACCTGTGGCTGCAGGCTTCTTTTTTGTTAAGAAAAAAGATGGTGGTTTGCGGCCGTGCCTCGACTTTCGGGAATTAAACAAAATTACTGTGAAAAATACATACCCTCTCCCCCTAATTCCTGATTTATGTAACCAACTCACCGGGGCCAAGTGGTTTTCTAAACTGGATTTACGTGGGGCATATAACCTTATAAGAGTCCGTGAAGGGGACGAATGGAAAACAGCATTCCTGACGACTGAAGGGCTGTTCGAAAACTTGGTTATGCCCTTTGGTCTCACCAACGCTCCTGCTGTTTTTCAGAATTTTATTAATGTAATTTTCTCTGATTTAATCGGTCGTTTTGTGGTTATCTATTTGGATGACATTCTGGTGTACTCGGTGGACAGTCAATCTCATTTGCACCATTTGCGGATGGTTCTCATGAGACTGAGGGAGAATCATTTGTATGCCAAGCTGGAAAAATGCTCATTTTTCATGCAAGAAGTATCCTTTCTGGGGTTGATTGTGTCAGGAGAGGGGTTCCGCATGGATCCTAAGAAAGTCCAGGCTGTTACGGAGTGGGTGCAACCTCATGACTTGAAAGGGTTGCAACGATTTTTGGGCTTTGCCAACTTTTATAGGAAATTTATTAAGGGCTTCTCGCAGGTGGTAAAGCCTCTAACGGACCTCACTCTCAAGGGAGCTGATGTAAAAAATTGGTCTGTAGCTGCAAAAAACTCTTTCATGACATTAAAAAAGTGCTTTTCTTCAGCCCCTGTATTGGTACAACCCGACCCGTCAAGACCTTTTGTCGTGGAGGTTGACGCCTCGGAAGTGGGGGTGGGGGCAGTTTTGTCTCAGGGCCCTCCTACCCTTACTAACCTGAGGCCTTGCGCCTTCTTCTCTAAAAAATTTTCCTCTGCTGAGAGAAATTACGATGTCGGCAATAGAGAGTTGTTGGAGGTAAAGTTGGCTTTTGAAGAATGGAGGCACTTCCTGGAGGGGTCTGTTCATCCCATTACAGTCATCACTGATCACAAAAATTTGGCCTATATCGAGTCTGCCAAGAGATTGACCCCCAGACAGGCTCGGTGGGCATTTTTTTTTTCTCGTTTTCAGTTTACCATCACATTCCGCCCGGGATCTAAAAACATCAAGGCTGATGCCTTATCCCGAAGCTTTGATTCGGAGTCCCCTCCAGAACCTCCCTCCTCCATTCTTCAGCCAGGAGTAGTGGTGGCCGAAATCTCATCTGAGTTACAGAGAGGGATTTTGGAGGCCCAGGCTCGGGCTCCTGGTGGTAAACCCCCGGGTAAATTGTTTGTACCGGAACGTTTCCGTCTCGGACTTATGCAGGAATTTCATGATTCTGTGTTGAGTGCTCATCCTGGGATTGCAGCTACCCGGGGGGCAATTGCGAGGGATTTCTGGTGGCCCTCTATGGTAACAGATATTAAAAAGTTTGTGACTGCATGTGGGGTGTGCGCTCGTTCTAAAAGTTCTCAGGTCCGGCCGGCCGGGGAATTGGTGCCTTTGCCAATTCCGGATAGACCATGGACACATTTGTCCATGGATTTTATCACAAATCTTCCCCCTTCCAGGGGCAACTCGGTGATATGGGTGGTGGTGGATAGGTTTTCAAAACAAGCTCACTTTGTACCTCTCCCCGCGTTACCATCTGCTGAAACCCTGGCCCGCTTATTTATGCAGCATATAATTAGGTTACATGGAGTGCCTATGAATGTGGTGTCAGACAGAGGGGTACAGTTCGTAGCCAGGTTCTGGAGGGCTTTTTGCAAAAAGCTGGGGATTTCGTTGTCCTTCTCCTCTGCCTACCACCCAGAGTCTAATGGACAGACGGAGCGCACGAACCAATCGTTGGAGCAGATTCTGAGATGCTTGGCCTCTTCCAGGCAGGAGGACTGGTGTGAGGTATTGCCCATGGCAGAGTTTGCATTCAACGGTCGTGTGAGTCAGTCTACTGGGAAGTCTCCTTTTCAGGTCAACTATGGCTTTAACCCACATTTTGGAGAGTTATCCCGTATGGATTCAGGTTGTCCTGGTGCTGAGGATGTGACACAACGTCTTAGAATTCTTTGGAGGGAGGTTCAGAGGAATATTTCCAAGGCCCAGGAAAACTATAAGCGGTTTGCTGACAGGAGGAGGGGGCCAGGTCCAGCATTTGCAGTAGGGGAGAAGGTGTGGCTATCCACCCGCAATATCAAGCTTAAGATACCTTCTATAAAGCTGGGCCCCAAGTTTATTGGCCCATACAAAGTTGTGGAGGTTGTTAACCCAGTAGCCTACCGACTGCAGCTGCCCACCTCCTTTAAAATTTCTAATGTCTTCCACAGGTCCCTGTTAAAGCCTGTGGGGACGGTGAGAGAGGATCCCTCATCAAATGCTCCGCCAGTGCTGGTAGAGGGGCAGCTGGAGTATGAAGTAGGGCGCATTGTTGACTCCCGGTGGGTGCGCCGGAGACTCCAGTATCTGATACACTGGAAGGGGTACTCTCTGGAGGATCGGTCATGGGTTCCGGCCAGTTCAGTGCATGCCGATCGTCTGGTGCGGGCTTTCCACGCCAGATACCCAGACAAGCCTGGGGGTCCAGTGGCCCCCCATTAAGAGGGGGGTACTGTCATGGTTTGAACAGGGTTCTTGCCCTGCACTCGCGGGGTTAAGTGTTCGTGGCCTCTTTCTGGATCTTGGAGGGGTATTTATACTCACTCTTTACCAGGGTTCTCTGTCAGCTGTACTGTTGTTCTGGTGTGTCTGACCCCTGGTGTGCGTGTATTCTGCGTTGCTTGTTTGATTCCCGTGTATGACCCGGCCTGTTCCCTCACTCTGTACTCCGTCTCTCGCTTTGGTACTACTGTCTTCTCCAGTTCTGACCTCCTGGCTTGGCTATCGTTACTCCGTTACAGTTTGTCCCTATTGTACCGTCTATTGCCCGTTCTGGTTTTCTGACCTATTGCTACGTCCTGACTATCCTTTCTGTCTAAACCCCGTGGTACTGTATTGCTATCTGGTGCTTTGACCCTGGCTTCATCTGGTTTCTGTCTCTGTCTATGCCCCTTGGTAACATTGCCCCGTAGTTACCTTTCTAGGAGTTTCCCTGCAGCTCCTAGATCTGTGGAGCTTAGGCCACGCCCCCAGCAGCCATGTGCTTCAGGTCCTGATACTCTGAAGCACGCATCGTCACTGCTGCTGCCCTGCTCCACAGGTATCTGTGAGTACTGTCTTTGTACTCAGGACACCCGCACTGGCACAGTGAGCAAGTGCAGTGCGGTGTTCCTGACATTAACTAGTGAGACAGTTTTAAAGGCTGGGTCGTTGCAGATGCTGCAATACCAAATATGTGTACTTTATTGCTTATATGTAATTTTTTTTCATTCAAATATTTATTTATAAATACAGTATTTTTTGATTTTTTTAAATTATTTTTATATATATATATAAATATTTTTACAATTATTTAAAAAAAAATTTGCTTTTTTTTAACTGGTTTACATAGTCCCATTATGAGACAATCATTTTTTGCAGGCTGATCGCTTCTACAGCATGGGGAGCAGCAGCCCCTTGCTGTAGAAACGGTCAGCTTTGCACTGACAGGGAACGTTGCTAATCATGCACTGAGCATGATCAGCACGTTTCCTAGCTCTGATGACACAGATGTCGTCATGACGACATCCAGTCATCATGGCAACAATCAGGGTCCCGCGTCACACAGCGGTCTCGATTCATAGGCCAAGGGGCTGTCATCCCTCTGCCAGCTCCCGGAAGGCTGGGAAATCTTATTAAATAGCAGAATTTTGGGGGTTAAAGTTCCAAGAGTGCTGTGTAACTGCTACTGGTATTTAGTGCTGGGTATCAGCTGCCAGAATCAGCTGAAATCTGTCGACAATCACACGCACACCACCCATGTGAGCGGGTGATCATGTGGATGTAATATTCTGTCCCTGTTCAAATAGACCCAGGTCACATGGATGGATTATTGCATCCGATGTTAACTATATGCCCCAATGCACATTAGAAAAAAAGATTTTTGTATGCTTTTTTGTTTGTTGAGTAAAGCCTTTTTATAAAAAAAAAAGTCATAAAAACCCTAATCTCAGATCACATGTGTGTGGTCGATTTTTTCTGTTTAATAATTGTGCCAATGCTTATCATGAGCAAAAAAATCCAAAATGCCCTCTTAGTGCATTAAATTATAGGAATAATCTGTCAGTCAGGCTGAAGTCGAAACAAACAGTCATTTGTTATGGTAAAAAATCTGCCATTTTGGACTACTTTTATGTGGATGGAGGCCTTTAAGGAAAAATTGATATTTTGAGGATATAAACAAGAATAAGCTTTTCTTGGTCTGAAAATGTTATGAAGGGGAGGAAGATGTGGGTTAGGTTTTTCATTTTTTTATACTATGCTCTGGTCACGATCCCTTTTGTATATGCAAATAATAGATTCAAGTATAGCAGTAAGGTGCCTATTCATTGAAAGAAAGAATCTTGAATAACACCCCGCTGAATAAGCCATGTTTTGGTGATACACTTGGGGCTATGTTGCCCACAGGGATTTCTCTATACTGTATGTTCTCTACTTTGGAATTTCATATGTGAACCTGATGCTATTATTTATTTCCATCTCCTATTAATATTCTACTGTGATCTATTTTATTCCAGGAATAGAGCAAATATTTTGTACCTGTTATCTTATCATTAAGTATACACAGCAAAATTGGAGTAAACCTGAAATCACCAAAAGTAAAAAAAAAATTATTACGATATGACGACTAGTGTTGAGCACAAGTGTTCACTACTCAAGTATGCATCGGGTGCTCGAGTATGCACAAAGTATGGCAGATCCACCCATACCACCACAAAATCAAGAACACAGTGATACTCATTCAAGAGGTGGAAAATGACCCTACAACAACATCCAAAGAACTGCAGGCATCACTTGATTAAGTTAAGGTCAGTGTTAATGACTCCACCATAAGAAAGAGACTGGGCAAACATAACCTGCATGGCAGATTTCCAAAATGAAAACCAGTGTTGAGCAATAAGAACATAAAGGTTCATCTCAGTTTTTCCAGAAAATATATTGATGATCCCCAAGACTTTTGAGAGAATACTCTGTGGACTGATGAGACAAAAGTTGAACTTTTTGGAAGGTGTATGTTCCATTACATCTGGAGTAGAATAAACACAGCATTTCAGAAAAGTAACATCACACCAACAGTAAAATATGGTGGTGCTAGTGTGATGGTCTGGGGCTGTTTGCTTATTCAGGACCTGGTAAATGGAACCATGAATTCTGCTGTTAACCAAAAAATCCAGAAGGAGAGTGTCTGGCCATCTGTTTGTGACCTCAATCTGAAGTTCACTTGGGTTATGCAGCAGGAAAATAATCCAAAACACACCAGAAAATCCCTCTCTAAAAGGCTTAAGAAAAATAAAAATAAGACTTTGGAGTGGCCTACTCAAAATCCTGACATTAATATGACTGAGATGCTGTGGCTTGACCTTAAAAAGCATGTTTGGACAAACCTCCAATGTGGCTGAATTAAGCCAATTCTGCAAAGTTGAGTGAGCTAAAATTTCTACAGAGTGCTGTCACAAGACTTGTTGCCACTTATCGCTAGCGCTTGATTGCAGTTGTTGCTTCTAAGGGTGGCCCAACCAGTTATTAGTTTTATCAGGCAATCATTTTTTCATACAAGGCTCTGTCGGTATGGATTTCTTGTTCGCCTAAATAGTAAAGACCTTCATTTACAACCTGCATTTTGTGATTACTTGTGTTATCTTTGTCTTATATTTAAATTTGGTTGGTGATATGAACTACTTAAGTGTGACAAACATGCAAAAAGAATAGGAAATCAGGAAGGGGCAAACACTTTTTCACACAACTGTATACTGCATGTATATGTGTATGTATACAGTGTTTAGCATAAGTGAGTACATCCCTTTGAAAAGTAAGACTTTAATCAATATCTTACTGAACTAGAGAATTATTTCCAAACTTTTGACAAAACTGAGTTTCATAGGCCCTTTTTTAACCCGAAACATTTTTTAACCCTCGGTAGATGTGCAATTTTCCAAAATAACAACAATCCAAAACACACATCTAAGGCCACTGTTGCATTTCTGAATAAAACAGGGTGAAAGTGATTCTGTGGCCAATTATGTCTTCTGATCTGATTGTTGAATCAACTAATTTGAGTAAAATTGAAGACTGTTTCATAAACGTTTTATTATTAATCTTACTTTCATGATATGGGTTAAAAAATGTTCTATAAAACTCAGTCTAGTGAAAATCCTTGAAATTGTTCTTGTATTCATTTAATTATTGATTAAAATCTTACTTTTCAAAGGAGGTGTACTCATTTATGCTGATCACTGTATATATATATTTCTGTATGTATGTGACTGTGTAATGGTCATAAAGTCATAGCCAAATAGACAACTTGGCGATGCCAGAAATCGGCCATAATGCAGAGTACAATCGGGAGATGCGATAATACTTCAGAATACTGGAGGAGGACAGCTCATTATTAGGGATAGCATTATTACTATAGGGTGTTTTGTTTCTGAGAAATGTAATGTGTTCATTGCAGATTCAAGCTGAAAGTGGCAAAATCACAAAGGAACATACAGTATATGGAAACAAGGAATAAAGAAACGTGTCAAACATACCATAACATGTGTCCAGTGTCAGACTGAAGAACATTGGGCCCACCAGAGAATTTGATTCTGAGGGCCCACCTTTCTCCCCCACTGAAGATCCCCATAGCAACTGCAATGTTTGCACTATGAACTCTCCTGAAGGAGAAGCCAGGGCCCACTGGAGGATACTCCGGTTCTCTGGTGGGCCAGTCCAATCCTGCATGTGTCAAACCTTAGATTCCCCAAAGTATCCCCCTTTTACTCTGATGATAGTTTTATACACTCTTGGCATTGTCTCAAACAGCTTCTTTTAATAGTCACCAGGAATGGCTTCCAATGAAAAAGTATGCCTTGTCAAGCATTCATTTCTGGAATCACCGGCCTTCAGAAAGTGCTTGCCACTATCAGGTGGGTTTTGCAGAGGCAGTGTTGTTACACAGTTTCGCACCTGTGCTAAGCTCTATTCCAAAACTATTCCAAGCCAGAAAAAGGCAAAAAGGCAGGAAGCATTCATCTAAGAAAAGAGAAACAAGAAGGTCAGTCAGTCAGGAAAAATGCTAGAACCTTGAAGTTATCCTCAAGTGCAGTCATGAGCACCATCAATGTTTACGATGTAATTGTCTGAAATGAGGTATGCTCTTGAATAAAAGGCCAAAAAGTACTTCTGTGACAGAGGATAACTTTATTTGTTACAAGCATGAAAATTGAATAAACCAGCTCACCTGCCTTGGCTTAGTGGTGCGTGGAAGCACGAATTCCATGTAGTTTCATGTCCAAAAGTCCAATAAAAAATTTTCAATTCAGCTTCCAAATTTTTAGAAAAATTTATTGGGAATAAAAACAGAAAGTAGCGGACAAGCTGCACCAATACTGAGGCAACGCGTTTCGAACTGAAGTAGTTCTTTTTCATAAATAATTGTCAGAAATCAAATAGAAAGAACCTCTCTACATCAAATTTCCAAAAGAAACTGCAAAAAAATCAGGGTTTTATGGATGAATTCCTTCAAAGAAGCCACTACTGTGAACTATAAACAAGAAAAAGAGACTTGTTTGGGTCAAGAAACACAGGGACTGTAAACTAGATCAGTGGAACTCTGACTGTGGTCTGATGAGTCAAAACTTTAGATTTTTGGCACCAACTGTGATTTCTTTCAGAGTTATCAAAGTAAATAGAGGGTACTTTGAGAAATCTAAGGTTTAACACATAAAGTATTCTGGACAGTGGACACGTTTCTTTACTCCTTTCCTCCATATGTGTTCACTTGCGGTTTTGTTGCCTTTAGTTTGATTCTACAATGTGCACATTCCAAGAAGAACATTCCAATCAAAACAAGGACAGTTGTGTTGAAACTTTTAAATTCAAATACATAATGCCGTACATGATAAATTTGAGAAGGAAGGACAGATATGTATAAAGATTTTGGGAATGATGCTTTATGAACAAGAAACAGAATGAGAAAAAATAATAGCAATAATGATTACTTTGTAAAAGGAACTCACCACTGGTAGAAATAGGAAATAATATTGTTATTGTCATG
Source organism: Dendrobates tinctorius (assembly GCF_039654945.1). Lineage (NCBI taxonomy): Eukaryota > Metazoa > Chordata > Amphibia > Anura > Dendrobatidae > Dendrobates > Dendrobates tinctorius. The sequence goes on along the minus strand of NW_027361704.1, from coordinate 40,213,629 downwards.
ATCCCAGTGCAGGTTTTTGAGCTGCGTGTCAGGGGTTAATATCTGGAGCTCAGTGCAGGTTTTGACCTGCACACCTGGGGTTAATGATTGTGGCCTCTCTTTCGTTCTGGGAGAGCTTCTTAAACCCCTGGGAAGCTCCAATCCCTGTCAGTTATACTTTTGCCTTTGGTCGAGTGTGGTTACCTCTGTGTGCCTGTTCGTTGTTGTAGCTTGTTTATATGGTTCTGACCCGGTTCTGTTCCCCATGGTGAGTTTGCCTGTTGATTCTGTACTTTGCTACCCTCCCTGTGTATGACTCATTGCCTGTGATCTGACTACTCTCTGCTCACCCCTCTTGTACCTTGCAGCTATCTCTGTGTATGACTCATTGGCTACATCCTGACTATCCTCCCTGTCTATGCCCCTTGGTAACTTTGGCTTGCAGTTACCCTGCTAGGAGTTCTCCTGCAGCTCCTAGCTGTTCTCCTGCAGCTCCTAGCTCTCTGGAGTTTAGGCCACACCCCCAGCAGTCACGTGCTTCAGGTCCTGCTGTTCTGAAGTATGCAAGTACGCACCTACTCGGCTGCTGCCCGCTCCACAGGTATCTTTGAGCACAGTTCGCTTTACTCAGGACACGCGCACTGGCTCAGTGAGCAAGTGCAGTGCGGTTTACCTGACAAATATGTCATCATTACACCAAGGCTGCTGGCAAAGAAAATCAGGCTGTAACTTTGCTAACGTACTATTTCCTACCACTGGTGAGCTCCTAGGTTTTTTTCCTTCCATGTTTTCCTTTTGGTTTCCTTTATGGTTATGCATTATTAATTGGTCTATCTTTGATTAATTATATGTTTCTGTGGCACCCCTGAGGGTTCAGTCACCACAGAGGTACTGCACCTCCTTATGAGATGTAGTATCCCACTTCCCAGGTAAGATGGGGACACCTGACCAGACTCCAGCACCTGCACCCAGCAAAGAAACCTTAGAACACCAGGGCACCCTCTATGACCCCTGCTTGGTTCATGAAGGGTGCTGGGAGATGGGTGGAGTTTAGTTCTCGCACTAGAGAGAGGGGGAAACTGATAGGAAGTTAGGATCAGTTCCCGAGGGGGGGAAGTAGTGAGAGGATGTGTATGCAGCAGCCTCCTGTAAGCTGAAGCTGCTGGGAAGGAGAGTGAAACAGAAGAAACAGAAGGATCAGTTCTCCAGAAGAAAGATAGGAAAGGACAGGACGTGAGGAGGAGAGAGCTGGGGACTGGGGCTTGAGCAGAGCCCTTCCCTAAGCTTAATGTGCCAAAGGCCGGGCACCGGTATCCGAGGCTGTGTGAATGCTAATGGTTCTACAGCAGAAACCGGAGGAATAGAAGTTGTGACCACTTTATTCCCACCTAAGACTCGACGACACAGTAGCAACGTGTGTGAGCCGGGACATGATTGTAAGGAGTCCCTGATGTAGGCTACAGCTACCTGTCATGTGACGGCACCTTGAGAAAGAGGCGAAACGCGCGTCGGTGGCGGCGCTGCCTATTGTCCTGGTGGAGTTCAATATGGGTAAGCACTATATGGGTAAGCATGGGATAGTGGGAGTTTTTTCAGGATGCGCACCTGTTAGGATCTCTCTATACTTTTTTATCCCTAATATACGGCCCATATCCATCATAAGCACTTAGCACTTTATATTGAAATCTGTAGGACTAAAAGAAGCGGACTTTATCTGATCCTTCATTTTGTCATATATGTATGTAATTTGTCAGTACTATATGTTTAATAAATCTTGTCATTTTTCATGATATTGGACTCGCACTCCATTTCTCTCTGTGTAATACCTGTCATGTGAGTGGAGTTCTAAGTAACAGCAAGAAAGAGGAACTTCAGTGTAATTCATAACTGCAAGTACTTCAGATTAGCACTAGTAAGGAGGCATCCAGTAAAGGCACATATGGAAGGGTGTGCTGGAAGGGTATACTCCATCTGCCTGGGAGTTGGCTGAGCCCCTCACCCGGAGGACATGGCACTGAAGTGGGCACCTGTGTATGCCATAAACATGAGTAAAGCTTTGGAACTGCATTCAGCTGTGTCTCTGCCTTCTTCCTGCATCATCTTCTCAGCACTGCTACATCTCTGTGCCTGAACACTACACCATCTACCTCAACATCTACCACAACTGCCCTGGGACTACAGCTCTGCCTGTGGGGAACTATTACACCTCTGCTGCATCACATCATCTGTCCCAGAGGATCTGCACTGCAGCGCTGTTCCCCTTCTAACCAGATACCACAGGTGGCGTCACAAACTTATCTACACCCAACTTAATTCAGCATCAATCCTCTTATTTTACATGGACACTCAGGGCCACAGACCAGGTCACTGCCACCGTGACAATTCCCCTTTAAGACACCGGCCCGGTACCAAGTAAACCCCACAGCCCTGGGGGTGATCAATTTCATAATACCTTTAAGAAGTCTGGATTTAGTCCAATGTGCTCTCTACTTTATATACAAAATATAATGAATAGAACCTTGTCATTATGCAGATACAAATATACAGTATATATATATTTATAAATATATATATTTAATATCCCCTTAACGACCGCCGATACGCCTTTTAACGGCGGTAATTAAGGGTACTAAAACCACAGCGCTGTTAATTCACGGCGCTGTGATTTAAGTGAATAGCGCCCCCCAGTGTCGGATTTTCTCCGGGGTCTCAGCTGCCAGGGGTAGCCGAAACCCCAGAGAACATGAATCGGTCGGTTTTTACCGACCCCCGCTTTTGCGATCGCCGTTATTAATCCTATAACGGCGACCGCAAAAAAAAAAAAGCCGCGATTTTACATTTAATTTCTCTCTCCTCTGATGTGATCGCACATCAGAGGAGAGAGAGATAGGGTCCCCGATCCCCCCGATACCTCTCCGTGGCCCTCCGTCCCCTCCCGGTGGTCCCACGTCCCGCCGGCATCCTCCGATGGGCGCCGCCATCTTGAAAATGGCGGGCGCATGCGCAGTGCGCCCGCCGGGAATCTGCCGGCTCCGGCTGGCAGATTCCATTCATTATTTTGATCACTATGATAAACGATCATAGTGATCAAAATAAAAAAAATAGTACATAACCCACCCGTTTATCACTCCCTTATATAGGCCAATATAATGAAATAAAGAAAATATTTTTTTTTTCAGTTTTCCATTAGGGTTAGGGTTGGGCTAAGGTTAGGGCTAGGGTTAGGGTTAGGGCTAGGGTTAGGGTTAGGGTTAGGGTTGGGCTAGGGTTAGGGTTAGGGTTAGGGTTGGGCTAGGGTTAGGGTTGGGCTAGGGTTAGGCTAGGGTTAGGGCTAGGGTTAGGGTTAGGGTTAGGCTAGGGTTAGGGTTAGGGTTGTGCTAGGGCTAGGGTTGGGCTCGGGTCACGGCTAGGGTTAGAATTAGGGTTAGGGCGAACTAGGATTAGGGTTAGAATTAGGATTAGGGATTAGGGTTGGGATTAGGGTTAGGGTTGGGATTAGGGTTAGGGGTGTGTTGGGGTTAGGGTTGGAGCAAGAATTGAGAGGTTTCCACTATTTGCCAGCTTTGGGGGTCTAAAAATTGGGGTCTAAAAAATCACTTTTGTGGAAATAAAAAAAGACTTTTTATTTTCACGGCTCTGCGTTTATAAACTTTTGTGAAGTGCTTGGGGGTTCAAAGTGCTCACCACACATCTAGATAAGTTCCTTAGGGGGTCTAATTTCCAAAATGGGGTCACTTGTGGGGGGTTTCCACTGTTTAGACCCATCAGGGGCTCTGCAAGCGCAACATGATGCCCGCAGACCATTCCATCAAAGTCTGCATTCCAAAATGGCACTCCTATCCTTCCGAGCTCTCCCATGCGCCAAAACAGTGGTTCCCCCCCACATATGGGGTATCGGCGTACGCAGAACAAATCGCATAACAACTGTGCGGGTATGATTTCTCCTGTTACCCTTGTAAAAAATAAAAATTTGGGGGCGAAAAGATCATTTTTGTGGAAAAAAATAGATTTCTTATTTTCATGGCTCTACATTATAAACTTCTGTGAAGCCCTTGGGGGTTCAAAGTGCTCACCACACATCTAGATAAGTTCCTTAATGGGTCTAGTTTCCAAAATGGGGTCACTTATTGGGGGTTTCCACTGTTTAGGCACATTAAGGGGACTCCGAACGCAACATGGCATCCGATCTCAATTCCAGTCAATTCTGCGTTGAAAAAGTCAAACGGCGCTCCATCCCTTGCGAGCTCTGCCGTGTGCTGAAAAAGTGGTTTACCCCCACATATAGGGTATCGGCGTATTCAGGAGAAATTGTACAACAAATTTTGTGGTTGATTTTCTCTTTTAACACTTGTGAAAATAAAAAAATTGGTTCTGAAGTAAATTTTTTGCAAAAAAAAGTTAAATGTTAATTTTTTCCTTCCACATTGCTTTAGTTCCTGTGAAGCACTGAAAGGGTTAATAAACTTCTTGAATGTGGTTTTGAGGGGTCTAGTGTTTAGAATGGTGCCACTTTTGGGTATTTTCTGTCATGTACACCCCTCAAAATGACTTTAAATATGATGTGGTCCCTAAAAAAAATGGTTTTGTAAATTTTGTTGTAAAAATGAGAAATCGCTGGTCAACTTTTAACCCTTATAACTTCCTAACAAAAAAAAAATGTTGCTTCCAAAATTGTGCTGATGTAAAGTAGACATGTGGGAAATGTTATTTATTAAGAAATTTGTGTGACACATCTCTCTGATTTGAGGGCATAAAAATTTAAATTTTTAAAATTGCAAAATTTTCAAAATTTTCGCCATATTTCCGTTTTTTTCCATAAATAAACACGAGACTTATCGAAGAAATTTTAACACTAACATGAAGTACAATATGTCACGAAAAAACATTCTTAGAATCAGCGGGATCCATTAAAGCGTTCCAGAGTTATAACCTCATAAAGGGACAGTGGTCAGAATTGTAAAAATTGGCCTGGTCATTAAGCTGCAAACTGGCTCTGTCGCTAAGGGGATATATAAAGCTCAAAATGTGTATGTATGTATGTATGTACAGTGGGGCAAAAAAGTATTTAGTCAGTCAGCAATAGTGCAAGTTCCACCACTTAAAAAGATGAGAGGCGTCTGTAATTTACATCATAGGTAGATCTCAACTATGGGAGACAAACTGAGAAAAAAAAATCCAGAAAATCACATTGTCTGGTTTTTTTTCATTTTATTTGCATATTATGGTGGAAAATAAGTATTTGGTCAGAAACAAGCAATCAAGATTTCTGGCTCTCACAGACCTGTAACTTCTTCTTTAAGAGTCTCCTCTTTCCTCCACTCATTACCTGTAGTAATGGCAACTGTTTAAACTTGTTATCAGTATAAAAAGACACTTGTGCACACCCTCAAACAGTCTGACTCCAAACTCCACTATGGTGAAGACCAAAGAGCTGTCAAAGGACACCAGAAACAAAATTGTAGCCCTGCACCAGGCTGGGAAGACTGAATCTGCAATAGCCAACCAGCTTGGAGTGAAGAAATCAACTGTGGGAGCAATAATTAGAAAATGGAAGACATACAAGACCACTGATAATCTCCCTCGATCTGGTGCTCCACGCAAAATCCCACCCCATGGGGTCAGAATGATCACAAGAACGGTGAGCAAAAATCCCAGAACCACGCGGGGGGGACCTAGTGAATGAACTGCAGAGAGCTGGGACCAATGTAACAAGGCCTACCATAAGTAACACACTACGCCACCATGGACTCAGATCCTGCAGTGCCAGACGTGTCCCACTGCTTAAGCCTGTACATGTCCGGGCCCGTCTGAAGTTTGCTAGAGAGCATTTGGATGATCCAGAGGAGTTTTGGGAGAATGTCCTATGGTCTGATGAAACCAAACTGGAACTGTTTGGTAGAAACACAACTTGTCGTGTTTGGAGGAAAAAGAATACTGAGTTGCATCCATCAAACACCATACCTACTGTAAAGCATGGTGGTGGAAACATCATGCTTTGGGGCTGTTTCTCTGCAAAGGGGCCAGGACGACTGATCCGGGTACATGAAAGAATGAATGGGGCCATGTATCGTGAGATTTTGAGTGCAAACCTCCTTCCATCAGCAAGGGCATTGAAGATGAAACGTGGCTGGGTCTTTCAACATGACAATGATCCAAAGCATACCGCCAGGGCAACGAAGGAGTGGATTCGTAAGAAGCATTTCAAGTTCCTGGAGTGGCCTCGCCAGTCTCCAGATCTCAACCCTATAGAAAACCTTTGGAGGGAGTTGAAAGTCCGTGTTGCCAAGCGAAAAGCCAAAAACATCACTGCTCTAGAGGAGATCTGCATGGAGGAATGGGCCAACATACCAACAACAGTGTGTGGCAACCTTGTGAAGACTTACAGAAAACGTTTGACCTCTGTCATTGCCAACAAAGGATATATCACAAAGTATTGAGATGAAATTTTGTTTCTGACCAAATACTTATTTTCCACCATAATATGCAAATAAAATGAAAAAAAAACAGACAATGTGATTTTCTGGATTTTTTTTTCTCAGTTTGTCTCCCATAGTTGAGGTCTACCTATAATGTAAATTACAGACGCCTCTCATCTTTTTAAGTGGTGGAACTTGCACTATTGCTGACTGACTAAATACTTTTTTGCCCCACTGTATGTGTGTGTGTATGTATGTGTGTATGTGTGTATGTCCGGGATAGGCATCCGCACCGTCACAGCTACAGCCACAAAATTTGGCACAGTCACACGTCTGGACCCCGAGAGCGTCCTAGGCTATGTTATGAGGTGAAATTTTAACCCCGCGCGTTCCAATTCACCAAACAATTTTGCCCCTATCTACATACTGGGGAAAAAGTGTGTGCGCGTCAAGCCCCGCCCCTCATTATGATGTCATAATGCCCCTATCTACATACTGGGGAAACAGTGTGCGTATCAAGCCCGGCCCCTCATTATGATGTCCCAATGGTTGCCATGGCGATGCTGATGTCATCATAGGCTTCAAGCCTCGCCGACGCTCATTATGATGTCATATTGGTTGACTATGGGATGGAGGATGTGTGATGGGTATATGGTATGGGCACTGGACTATGGGATGGAGGATATGTATGATGGGTATATGGGCACAGGACTATGGGATGGTGGATATGTATATGGGCACGGGACTATGGGATGGAGGATGTGTGATGGGTATATGGGCACTTGACTATGGGATGGAGGATATGTGTGATGGGTATATGGGCACGGGACTATGAGATGGCGGATATGTATGATGGGTATATGGGCACGGGACTATAGGATGGAGGATATGTATGATGGGTATATGGGCATGGGACTATGAGATGAAGGATGTGTGATGGGTATATGGGCACTCGACTATGGGATGGCGAATATGTATGATGGGTATATGGGCATGGGACTATGGGATGGAGAATATGTATGATGGGTATATGGGCATGGGACTATGGATATGTATATGGGCACTGAACTATGGGATGGAGGATATGTATGACGGGTATATGGGCATGGGACTATGGGATGGCGGATATGTATGATGGGTATATGGGCACGGGACTATGGGATGGAGGATATGTATGATGGGTATATGGGCATTGGACTATACCCGTGCCCATATACCCATCATACATATCCGCCATCCCATAGTCCCATGCCCATATACCCATCATACATATCCTCCATCCCATAGTCCAGTGCCCATATACATATCTCATAGTCCCGTGCCCATATACCAGTCATACATATCCTCCATCCCATAGTCCAGTGCCCATATGCCGATCACACATCCTCCATCCCATAGTCCCGTGCCCATATACATATCCACCATCCCATAGTCCTGTGCCCATATACCCATCATACATATCCTCCATCCCATAGTCAGGTGCCCATACCATATACCCATCACACATCCTCCATCCCATAGTCAACCAATATGACATCATAATGAGCGTCGGCGAGGCTTGAAACATATGATGACATCAGCGTCGCCATGGCAACCATTGGGACATCATAATGAGGGGCCGGGCTTGATACGCACACTGTTTCCCCAGTATGTAGATAGGGGCATTATGACATCATAATGAGGGGCAGGGCTTGACGCGCACACACTTTTTCCCCAGTATGTAGATAGGGGCAAAATTGTTTGGTGAATTGGAACGCGCGGGGTTAAAATTTCGCCTCACAACATAGCCTAGGACGCTCTCGGGGTCCAGACGTGTGACTGTGCCAAATGTTGTGGCTGTAGCTGCAACGGTGCGGATGCCTATCCCGGACATACACACATACATACACACATACATACATACACACTTTGAGCTTTATATATTAGATATATTGGCCACATAGAGTATAGAGTATTTCTGCACCTGTATATTATATATATCTATAATATATATATATATATATATATATATATATATATATATATATATATATATACACTCACTGGCCACTTTATTAGGTACACCTGTCCAACTGTGTGTTAAGACTTAATTTCTAATCAGCCAATCACATGGCGGCAACTCAGTGCATTTAGGCATGTAGACATGGTCAAGACAATCTCCTGCAGTTCAAACCGAGCATCAGTATGGGGAAGAAAGGTGATTTGAGTGCCTTTGAACGTGGCATGATTGTTGGTGCCAGAAGGGCTGGTCTGAGAATTTCAGAAACTGCTGATCTACTGGGATTTTCACGCACAACCATCTCTAGGGTTTACAGAGAATGGTCCGAAAAAGAAAAAAAATCCAGTGAGCGGCAGTTCTGTGGCCGGAAATGCCATGTTGATGCCAGAGGTCAGAGGAGAATGGCCAGACTGGTTCGAGCTGATAGAAAGGCAACAGTGACTCAAATTGCCACCCGTTACAACCAAGGTAGGCAGAAGAGCATCTCTGAACGCACAGTGCGTCGAACTTTGAGGCAGATGGGCTACAGCAGCAGAAGACCACACTGGGTACCACTCCTCTCAGCTAAGAACAGGAAACTGAGGCTACAATTTGCACAAGCTCATCGAAATTGGACAGTAGAAGATTGGAAAAACGTTGCCTGGTCTGATGAGTCTCGATTTCTGCTGCGACATTCGGATGGTAGGGTCAGAATTTGGCGTAAACAACATGAAAGCATGGATCCATCCTGCCTTGTATCAACGGTTCAGGCTGGTGGTGGTGGTGTCATGGTGTGGGGAATTTTTTCTGGGCACTCTTTGGGCCCCTTGGTACCAATTGAGCATCGTTGCAACGCCACAGCCTACCTGAGTATTGTTGCTGACCATGTCCATCCCTTTATGACCACAATGTACCCAACATCTGATGGCTACTTTCAGCAGGATAATGCGCCATGTCATAAAGCTCGAATCATCTCAGATTGGTTTCTTGAACATGACAATGAGTTTACTGTACTCAAATGGCCTCCTCAGTCACCAGATCTCAATCCAATAGAGCATCTTTGGGATGTGGTGGAATGGGAGATTCGCATCAGGGATGTGCAGCCGACAAATCTGCGCCAACTGTGTGATGCCATCATGTCAATATGGTCCAAAATCTCTGAGGAATGCTTCCAGCACCTTGTTGAATCTCTGCCACGAAGAATTGAGGCAGTTCTGAAGGCAAAAGGGGGTCCAACCCCTTACTAGCATGGTGTACCTAATAAAGTGGCCAGTGAGTGTATATTGGCCACACAGAGTATTTGTACACGTGTGCATTAATTTAATACTAAAGATGTGTGGGTCCTATTTTTTCTTTTTGTGTAGAACAGTAAAAATCCAGAGTCTGTGGGGTCCGTAGTATGATTTCCTATAATGTGACCTAGGAAAGGCTAGAGGATGCAATGGTTTAGCTCATGAAAGGTCAAGGATTGAGAGCACTGTCACCTGGAAAAGAAAAAAAGCAATAGGCTATGGTGGCTGTAGTGTGACCCAGAAGAGGCCGAATGCTGAGGAGACTGCAGTGTGACATAGAAAAATACTTTGTCTGCTGAGGCAACAGCATGTGGCACAAAAGAGTTTATAGGCTGCTGTGGTCTAGGAAAGTCCTTTAGCAGCTGAAACAGCACTATGTTGCACAAAAAAAAAATGGTTTTTTTTTACAAATCTGTATAAGTCCTCATTCAGATGTCTATGTTCAAACTTGTCATGAAAAAAAGTGTAAAATCCATGTTGTGTACATATTTTATCCGTGTGTCGATTTTTTGCGTGTAACATCTGTGGTTAACATATCTGCTGAAAAAACAGAAAGGTGGTCCATTTATTGATTGTGATATTAAATGAACCTGTGAAATTTTGTGGGTTCTCTTTAGGCTATGTGCACACGGCGCGGATTCTGCTGCGTTTCCGCAGCGGTTTTGGCCCTACGGAAACGCAGCAGTTCCGCAGACCAAGTACAGTACAATGAAACCCTATGGGTTTTCAAAAACGCTGTGCTGACGGAGCAGTTTTTTCCGTGCGGTTTTGCTGCGGTTTACAAACCGCAGCATGTCAATTGTTTGGGTGGTTTCCGCAGCGGTTTCACACTTTAACATAGTAGAGGTGTGAAACCGCAGGGCAAAACCGCAGACCAAACCGCAGGAAAACCGCAGGTCAATTTACCTGCGGTTTTACCTGCGGTTCCGCGCGGAAAAAAACGCAGGTGAATCTGCAGCGTGTGCACATAGCCTAAGACTTCAAAATCAAGTGCTTTTGGCAGCAATAGGTTTGGCTTCTGTGTTTTTTTTGAAGTGTGATTGATATTTTTGTGCATGCCAACACACCACTTTCATCTGTGCTAGCTCGTTCCATGTTGCTAAGGTGTCCTCCCACTTATGTCCTGATGACTGCTGTAGTTGGATAGAGTGAGGAGTATGGGATGAACTTGCTACTCCAGGGGCATTTTTTGGTCTATAGTAAAGAGTTGGGTCATAATGTACATGTCTTGGATTAGCTCCATCACATCATATTCCATACTTATATTTGACAGAAACTGGAGAACTTGGTTGTCAATTACTTGGGGACCATGCTTTCATGATGTTACCTGTCCTTCTCCTTCTGGTGACTAAGGCTACTTTCACACATCAGGTTTTCGGCGTCAGGCGCGATCCGGCGTCGTGCCGGAACGCCGGATCCGGCAAGTGTTTAGTAAAACCGGATGTGACGGATCCGGTTTTCTGCCGGATCCGTCTTTTTCTTGACAGACAAAACCGGATCCGTCTCATCCGGTTCATCCGTTTTTCTATCCGTTTTTCGACGGATTACGCCGGATCCGGTTTTTAAAATTGACCCTTGTGGCCTTCCGAACGGGATTGGCTACTGGAAAACTATATATAGAGTGTTCCTACAGCCCTTCTTTGACAGGTTGTCGAGGAGAAAGTGCAGGTTGGAGAGAAGAGCAAGTTACTGGCGAAGATGGATGTTGTCATTGGAAATATTTTGAAGAATTTGGCGGATTTTATAGCGGAGGCGAATCGTTTGAGGGTGATTGTTCTGGAGAAGGAGAGAGCGAGACAGCAGCGCATCAGGCATCGTAGATGACGTTTGTGGATCCACCCCATCACAGCCAAGAGAATGACGCGTGGGGTCTATTCTACACTCTGCATGGTCCTTCGACGAAACCCGGATACATTTTTTGGATATGTTAGGATGAAAATGGAGAATTTTGATTACTTGGTGGAGCGCATTGCACACCTCATAAGAAAAGCGGACACCTATTGCCGCTTCTCTGTTTCACCCGCAGAGCGTCTGATGGTGACTTTAAGGTAAGCCACATTTATTGGATGTGATCGCATCAGAGCACACTTTCACTGCAATCTTGTTGGTGGTAGTTTGTATCTCCAAGTGTTATAGCTCAGTTTTGGTATGTAATGCTGTGATTTAAAACTAATTTATTGTTTTTTAATTCCCCACAGATTTCTTGCAACTGGAGAATCCCTTTCGTCACTGCATTTCCAGTACAGACTCGGGATTTCCACCATATCTGGAATTGTGAAGTACACATGCCGTGCACTGTGGGACTCCTTAGCTGAAGAGTTTTTACCAGAGCCCACAACAGAGAGGTGGATTGAAATTGCTGACAAGTTTCAACAGATATGTCAGTTTCCCAACTGCTTGGGCGCTGTGGACGGGAAACATATCCGCATTGTAAAGCCAGCTGGATCGGGATCGGAATATTTCAATTACAAGAAATATTTTTCAATTGTCCTCATGGCCATCGCTGACGCGGAATACAAATTTATTGCGTTTGATATTGGGGCCTATGGCCGCTCCAATGACTCTCAAGTTTTCAAACTGTCTGCCATGGGGCGTAAACTGTATGGAAACACCTTCCAGTTCCCACCACCTAGACCGCTGCCGCAAACATCTGGTCCACCTATGCCATTTGTCTGTGTAGGGGATGAAGCCTTCCAGCTGTCAGAACACCTTTTGAAACCGTACTCTAGCAGAGGATTGACAAGACCAAAACGCATTTTTAATTACCGCCTCACAAGAGCAAGAAGAATGGTTGGATGTACCTTTGGTATTCTGACAGCCAAATGGCGGGTCCTATTGACTGCGATCAACCTCAAGACAGAAACTGTGGACGAGGTGATCAAAGCGTGCGTGGTACTCCACAATTTTGTTATCTGCAAGGAACCCATTTCCATTGAGGACACCTCTGAAGAAACCACCTTGCAAGATTACCATGACATTACCACTAGAAGTTCTGTGACGGTTTCAGTAATGAGGGACAATTTTGCACTATACTTTATGTCACCTCAAGGCAGAGTACACTGGCAGGATGACAGAGTGTGAAAGATTTGTGCCCTAACCAAACTTGTGTACCTTCTGTACCAACAGTATATACCTTTGCCAACCAAAGTTGGCTATCTTGTCATGGTCTCTATTTTTAGCTTTAGGCCACAGGTGTGTACCTGGTTGTGTTTTATGCAAAGTATTTCACCTTTTAACAAAAGTTGTGTACATTGTTAGGAAATCACCAACAATAAACACAACTTTTTAGGTGAAATACTTTGCTTCAAACACAACCAGGAACACAACTGTGGCAAAAAGCTAAAATTTACCCACAGTTATATACCTAGTTTTGAATACCATTTCACCTTTTAATTACCCTGTATTTAACCTTTTTCGCCGCAGAAAGAAATGACAGACAACCAGTGTAAAATAATTTAACTTTTATTGAAAAATGTTTTTTTTAGTAAACTTTTTTAAAATTTTAATAAACTTGTTTAATAAAGCTTTGAAACCATAAAACTGGTCATTTTTATTTAAATACACACATTATAAATCTGTGTAGTGTGTGGTGGAAATACTGCTGTAGGGGCTGCGGGACACTTCGACACTGGGAGTGTGGAGAGAGGACTGGGATCGTGGTGGGGAAGGAACAGTTAGAGGTGAAGGTGTGGAAAAAACTACAGAATGGGTGGACATGTGGGAAGCAGAAGAGGTGGTGGGTGGTGGAGTGGAGGGTTGGGCAGGGACTGTAGGAGCAGATGATGTTGATGGCAAGTTGTATGGGGAAGGAGTTTGGTACGGGGCAGGTTGCTGGAAGTGGGGAGATGTCTGGTACGGGGCAGGTTGCTGGAAGTGGGGAGATGTCTGGTACGGGGCAGGTTGCTGGAAGTGGGGAGATGTCTGGTACTGGGGAGGTTGCTGGTACTGGGGAGTTTGCAGGTACTGGGGAGGTTGCTGGTACTGGGGAGGTTGCTGGTACTGGGGAGGTTGCTGGTACTGGGGAGGTTGCTGGTGCTGGGGAGGTTGCTGGTACTGGGGAGGTTGCTGGTGCTGGGGAGGTTGCTGGTGCTGGGGAGGTGGATGGTATGTAATAGGAGGGGGAGGATGGAAAGTGGCTGGAGGGGGTGTAGATGTAATAGGAGGGGGAGGATGGAAAGTGGCTGGAGGGGGTGTAGATGTAATAGGAGGGGGAGGATGGAAAGTGGCTGGAGGGGGTGCAGGTGGAGGAACTACTGTGGTGGGAGGAGGAGGTTGGGAGGTAACTTGCTGGAGAGCAGCGTGGCATGAATGCATTACATGCATCTGCTGGGCAGGAGAGAGCGTTTTCATGCGCTCCACAACAGACCTGAAAAAGGTGTGGTTTGGCAAAGATCTTGCTTCTGAATGCATGGTTTGCAGAAGTGTCTTCACCTCCAGAATGCTGGAGTTGATCTGCTGATAGCCTGCGGAGATTTGCTCTGACAAGACTTTTAGACAGTTCTGGAAAGATGCATTCAGATGCAAGAACTCTGGCGCATAAGTCTTTTCCTGACCCCTCTGCCGCTGCTGCCCTGTACCCGCAGGTGTACTAGAGGTGGCAGGGGCAGAAGGGTGGGGTAAAGGGAAAGCGATCTCCTCACCAGCAGCTTCATGTAATGTAGGCGGCCATGATGCTCCTGTGCTGGTGGATGGGACAGATGGGTCGAATGTGTGGGAAGGCTGGGAAGGTGCAGATGTACCGGGGCGGTCGAAGTGTCCCTCGGTGCCGGTCTCCTCAGGGATCGCCTCAGAAGGGTCCAATCGTGCAGGCTCCCGAGTGCTGCTCACCGTGCTGTGGAATAAAGAGAAAAAAAACCAATTAAAATAGTGACATGGTATGGCCCTGGCTGAAAAAAAAAAGTTACATCTAAACATTTTTTTGTCACATGTGGTGTGTAATATTTACCTTCTGGTGAGCATTGTCTCCCGGAGGCACGACAGGGCTCGTGCGTACTTGTACTTGCTCCTGCATCCTCCAGATCCACTCGGGGCCCGCATCTCTTTATTGAACTCCTTCTTGAAACGATCCCTCACAGACCGCCACCGCTTCACAATTCTCTCCCCTGAAACGAGAAAGGACAAAGTGGTTAGTATACAACATCAGTGTTTCCCAAACTCCAGTCCTCATGGTCCCCAGGGGTCATGTTTTCAGGATTTCCAAAGTAAATAGAAATCCTGAACACATGATCCGTGGGGACCACGAGGACTGGAGTTCGGGAAACACTGGTTTAAATCAAGCAACCGGTACTGTATATACTTACGCTCTTTAATCTGGGCCTGAGCTTCGAGGTCCTCCCAGCGGTCCACAAGGAGCGAACAGATTTCCTCCCAGAGTCGTCGGGTAACGATCAGGTCAGCGTGGCGGCGGTCAGCCATATTCCAGAGCGGCTCCCTTTCTCTGACGAGATCGATGAGGCGGTCCACATCAATCCCTCCATCCTCACCGTCAGAGTCGGGAGCACGCTGTGAAGGCTGTTAAAGAAAAAGACAAAAATAACATAATTAGCCTCCACAAAAGAAATGAAATAAAAAGTGCAAAAAAAAACAAAGCAAAAATATTTATACTTACACGCTGGTGACCGCCGCGTTGCTGTCGCCGACGACCCTGGGAGGCACTGCGAGGACCTCTTGGCCGAGCACCAGATTGGGAAGACTAGAGAAGAAAACAAAAAATGTTATGTCTTTGGATGTAGGCATTTGTTTGCTGTGTGTGGTCTGCAGAACATTGTTTTCTATGTGTTGTGTGTAGTGTGATGTTGTGTTTCTGCGTTTGATGCAAAAAACTTACCAATTGTGAGCCCACTCCAAGTGTCTGTCCACCCCTTCCTTCTTCTTCTGGGAGCTCCTCTTCATCTTGTGATTCCTGTTTTGAAATAAAAGGCAATGAATACACATATATTACAGAGATGATGGATTTTGGAAATAAAAACTTACCGTCAAACGCTGACGATGCGAGGGAGGGCTCCCAGAAGATGTGCTGTCTTCCTCATGGCCAGACTCCATGGCTGTGGGTGGTGTTTCTGCTGCTGCCATTGCTGCTGCTGCTGCTGCTGCATCTATTGGGCGGCTGTTGAATAAAGAGAAACAAAGGGCCAATGAATATCTTGATATTCCATAGCCCTAGTTTGGAGGAATGGGGGATTTGATAATTACCGTCTCTCATCTGCTGCTGGACTCCCCTCCCGTTGTTCAGCATGCTGCTCCATTTGGGGTGGTGCTGATGGTGCTGCTGCTGCAGATGTCTGCTGCCTTCTCCTGCTCCTGGTTCTTGGCTTGGGTGGCATGTTGGGTGTGGCTGAGGGTCCCATTGTCTTGCTTTTATATATGTCCTGTGGGCAGAGCTACTGAGCATGCTCAGACCAAAGAAACCGGATCCGGCCGCCGGATCCGGCTGTCGCCGGATCAGGCGCATTGCGGCGCTCATAGGCTTTCATTGTATGAAAAAGCCGGACACGCTGGATCCGGCGTGTCCGGCTTTTTCGCCGGAGACAAAAAACGTTACAGTAGCCGTTTTTTCCAGACGCCGGATCGCGTCACATTGCCGGATCCGGCGAAAATCGGATGAAACGCATGGCCATCCGGCTCGATCCGGCTCTAATGCAAATCAATGGGGGGGAAACCGGATCCGGCATTGCATTTCGCCGGATCCGGTTTTAGTCAAAAGCGCCGGATCGCGCCTGACGCCGAAAACCTGATGTGTGAAAGAGGCCTTAGGCCTCTTTCACACTTCCGTTTTTGACAATCAGTCAAGATCCACCAAATTTGAAAAAAAACGGATCCGCCATTTTTCTTTGCGGATCCGTTTTTTCCCCCATTGACTTTCATTATTGGCGGATCCTGACTGATTGCTGTCCGTTGCATCCGTTTTTGTGAGGATCCGCCACAATGTTAGTGTCCGTCAACATCCTCAAAGATTTCCAAACGGAGCTTGCAACGTTTTTTTTGCCGGCGGATCCTCCACACACTGAATTAACCCCAAATTCTGTCTGGGTGCCGGACAAAAAAAATCTCTCTCTCTCTCTCTCTCTCTCTCTCTCTCTTTCTCTCGCCAGCGGTTCCTTTAAATTTCCTCATTTTCAGGATCGGTCTAAAAACGGATCCTGTGCCATCCGTTCACATCAGTTGAGAACAGATCCGCTTGTCTGCCTTTTTGGCAGATTATAACTGATGCAAATAACTGAAGTGTGAAAGAGGCCTTAGTGGTCGGTGCGGCTGACTGCTACAACTGTGCTGATGGCTTAAACAATGATGTTGGAGCATTTAGTGCATCTCCAGAGTCTGTATCTTGTGGCGGGTAAGTATCTGCTACTGAAGAATTTGGCACAGATGGGACCGGGGGTGGATGATTCCTCACCTGACTCCTCCAAATTGTCCTTCATCCTAAAATATCAAAATTAGAATAAAAAAACCCCACACATTAAGAATTCACTAATTTTTCACCCTTTCTTCTGTTATATCTTTAAACAAGAGTCGTGCAGTCTCTTGTACACTATACCTAATCCACAAACTTTGAAGAGAACTGGTCACTGCAATCATGCTGACCAAAACATGGACAGCATGAATCTAAAGGATGGCTGTTTTTTTTGCTTTTACAAGCAATTGCCAAATGGCATAACACAAGACCACCCAAATATGCATTATTAAAACAGTTCTGAGAGATACAAAATTAGTCACAGACAGATTTTCAAGATTCAAAAACAGGTAATATTCAAGGCTATCAATATGTACACACAAAAGATAAACCTTTTCAATCTCAGGGTGATTGAGGGGCAGAACATCAAGCTATCTGGTTTACCATCTTGCGTTCTTTCTGCATTGTAGTTTTTGCTGCTACCGTGTAGCGTTCCTGCAACAACCTGTTGCCTGTTGGAGAACATATCCAGATGTTGATTCATGATACCCGTGGTTTCTTCAACATAATACAAGTAACCTATTTGTCTAAACTGTATCCAACAAATAGTCAACTACAGGTCTGGCAGCTGAGCCCAAGATATGATAGCTATTTAGAGTGCATAAACGCTGCTGCAAATGCCTAATCACTGATGGTCCACTGTTTGATGGAGTAATGAGCACTATGAACATATTCTGACTTCAGCGTCAAAAGTAAACTCGGATGTGCAAATGAGTCATGACTGTACATTGGGTCTAGTACTTTGCCTCCAACCTGAAGACCATGGAAATAACTAGTATAAGGTGCTATCAAATAATAGGATACACTTGACATGTGAATGTGGTTTGAATATTAAATGTAATCTAAACTGTTGTTATAAAGTATTGTCCAACATCTATTGTGTAAAATTATATTTGCTTATCTATTAAAGCTGAGAAGCCTGATTTAATTAAAGGGGTTGCCCACTACTAGGATAATCCCTTCTTGATCTGAATATATGGTGCTGATAAAACACTTAGGCTGGAGTCACACTGGCGAATAAAACGGACGAATGCAATGCGATAAAAAAATTGCATTGCATTCGAACCCATGTTATTCTATGGGGCAGCTCCCATCATGCGATTTTTGACCTCTGACCGAGACAATCGCAGCATGCTGCGATTGTCACCGATTTTCGGATCGGATTCGACAATGCATGTCTATGGGGGCGAGAAAAAATGGGACTATAAACGGACCCGATGTGTGAGTTGCGATAAAAATCGCACCAAAAGCCGGCAATTTTTTTTCCTAAAGACAGTAAAATCACAGAGACCGGTTAAATAAAGCAACGAATTAATAGATATAGACACATTAAATAAATATATATTTTTATATATATATATATTTTATACATGTTATAGAGACACATTAATATATATATTTCTAGTTCATACAGTTCTTAATTGCAGAATAGCCGCTGACACATTAGCCGGCTATAACATTCTCCTGCCCGACATGAAATGACACATGGTTTACATATAGTTAACCATTTCATTTCATGTTTTTTATTTTATGTCTATCACTATTAATTATATGAGGGCTTGTGGGTTAAATTTTGGGCTTGTAGGGGTTCATTTAAGGGGTTAATTCGTTGAATTAAATTGCGGAGACTCCCGCTGACGTCACTGAGGCTGCAGAGAGTCCCCGTAATTTAATACAACAAATTAACCCCTTAAATGAACCCCTACAAGCCCAAAATTTAACCCACAAGCCCTCATATAATTAATAGTGATAGACATAAAATAAAAAACATGAAATGATATGGTTAACTATATGTAAACCATGTGTCATTTCATGTCGGGCAGGAGAATGTTATACAAAAGCCGGCTAATGTGTCAGCGGCTATTCTGCAATTAAGAACTGTATGAACTAGAAATATATATATTAATGTGTCTCTATAACATGTATAAAATATATATATATATAAAAATATATATTTATTTAATGTGTCTATATCTATTAATTAGTTTGTGTGCGGAAACCTGTCATTGGGCTCCATTATATGTCCATTTAGCTATCCTGCGAGAAAATCTCGCCAGACGGATGTCAAAAGGATCCTTACATGTGATTAAAATCGCATCAATGAAGAAAAATCGCATCAAAAATGCATCACTGGTTAATATACCTTTGTGCGATTTCGGACCGTTAAAATGGGACTGATTTTTTATTCGTTGTGTGTGACTCCAGCCTTATACTCACCCTCTGTACTGGCAACATTGCGCTGATGTCGGCACTCATGTTCCCTGGGCTCTCGTGCGGTTGTTATGACACGTACGCCCTGTGCCGAATCAGCGATGGACAAATTGAACATCAAGAGGAAGTCAAAGAGCAGCCACAGCCATTATTTTCTGTTGATGTTCAGAATGACTGAAGGCAAGGACAGTCACACCAGCGCTGATTGGGCTCTTTTCTCATGTGTCATAACAACCGCATGAGAGAACATCAGTGCTGACACCGTTGGAATAGCGCCGGCTTAGAAGGTGAGTATAAAGGTACTGTCACACTAAGCGATGCACCAGCGATCCCAACCAGTGATATGACGCGGTCAGGATCGCTGGTGTATCGTTAAGTGGTCGCTAGTGAGCTGCCACACAGGCAGATCTCACTAGAGACATCGCTGGGGACGGGGGTCGCTACTTACCTGTCAGACGAGGCGATCCTGCGTCCTCCTGCCCGGCTCCACGCGCCGCTCGTCTCTCCACAGGAAGCCCAGCAGGAAGCTGACGACGAGAAACAGTCCAGCCTGTTCTCACGCGATCAGCGATAAGCAGCGGGGGAGCGGTCGGAGGTAAGTATAAGACATAGCGATATCGCTAGCAATATCGCTATAACGTCACAAGTTATAGCGATATTGCTAGCGATATCTCTTAGTGTGACAGGCCCTTAAGTGTTTTTATTTTATGGGCAGAAAACAGATTGAGAAGAGGTTGTCCTAGTAGTGGACAACCCCTTGAAAGTACAACTTCAGGGTGCTAATGACATTTAAGTCTACAGAAAGATGATCCTTAGAAAAACTGAGGTCTTTTCTGAGTGTAGCTACAGTCATCACACACTATAAAGAAAAATATTTAGAATTGAGAGTCCTCAGTGGTTGATATCAATCTACTGACTAAAACCGTACAAAGATATAGATCTTTCATGTATCAGTCACTATATAGTCAGATATGGCTGAAATAACTAGCCAGGTTTTATGACAGACTGCAAAGCAGTAGGAATCTGCATAGCAACCTGGCATTTAAAGTGCTGGGTAGTGACAACAGGGTGCCTCAATGTATAGTGTCAGATTACTGTTATAATCCCCTATTGCAGGACAATGACAGACACCAAATGACAGACACCAATTGACAAACAAGAGGATTTCATTTTTTAGGAAATACCCATGCCATCACAACAAAGAATAAAAGCATTATTATTTTTAAAGCAAAACAACCCTAATTACTCCAATTACATTTCTAAAACATTATACAGTAGAACATGACCAATGAACTTGTAAGCCAGTAATTGTGAACACAGCTATCAAATTTAGAAACAGGGTACTTACTGATTTATTCCCATATAGTGCCTTAAGAACTCTTTTTAGAAAAAAATAAGTGAGGTCTTTCCATGGTGCCCTTATTGGACTACATCAGTCCTGCGTGGGAGTTTTTTTTTATGAAGTGGTGAACTAGGGAAAGTGTCAGGGAGTGTTTATTTAAATAACTTATCTTTTTGTGTGTTATTTTTTTCATGTCTTAGTGTAATGCCGGTGTGTTTGTGCCTTGTTTACCAGGTGTTACTCTGCATGTCTGTGCTCTTACCCTTTGCTCCTTTCCCCTTAATCAGCTGGGATACTGTTGACTGTTCCCTGCTCTGCTGCGTAGCCGTACATATGTTATAGAGTCTTTGTTCCGCTGCATGAACATCCACGTGTGTGGTCCCTAGCTGCCGCTGTGGAAGCTATCTGTGGGTTGCGAAGTCCTCTGCAGCTTGTGCATGACTTTCCACATGTGTTCAGGCTTCCAGCCGCTGCCAGGTGCCCTAGGCCTCAATTCCTGTGCTGGCTATGCTTTTCTGGTTTCTTTCTGTGCTTAGGGTGTGCACAGCCACACCTTCCCCACTTTTATTAGGGGCAGTGTGTGTGCGCTTAAATTGCTGTCCCCAGCCTTTTGCTGAGGGGCAGCTCCTATTTATTTAAAGTTCCTCTTCCCTGTTGGGTGTGGCCAGAGCTTCTCATTAGGGCCCCGTCACACATAGCGACTCACCAGCGATCCCGACAGCGATATCAACTTGTCAGGATCACTGGTGAGTCACTACATGATCGCTGGTGAGCTGTCAAACAGGCAGCTTCACCAGCGATCAGCACCAGCGACGCCGAGCAGGCGCGTCGCTGTGTACGTTAGTTACCAGCGCGCTGATGCAGGGAGCTGGTAACTAAGGTACACATCAGGTTTCTAAGCAGCGTGCGTCATTTAGAAACCCGATGTGTACCTTGGTTACCAACTCCCTGCATCAGCGCACTGGTAACTAAGGTACACATCGGGTTTCTAAGTACCGCGCGCTGCTTAGAAACCCTGCGTTTACCTTAGTTACCAGTGCGCTGATCGCTGGTCTCCCGCCTGTCCCATGCAGCGATGCGTGCTGGCCAGCGGGAGACCAGCGATCAAAAAAATGTCCTGGCCATTTCAGGATGATCAGCGATAACTGGCAGGGGGGCCGGTCGCTAGTCAGTGTCACACACAGCGATCTCACAGGTGAGATCACTGTTGTGTCACAAAACTTGTGACTCAGCAGCGATCTCGCTAGCGAGATCGCTATGTGTGACGGGGGCTTTAGGTTTCTGAACATAGCCATGTGTGTTTGGTCCTCCATGTTGCTCCTGGTCTGCCTGGTCTTCAGCTCCTCTTCTGCCTGCTGTCAGTTCTCGGAAAGCTGATGTCTTTGTCCCTGGACCCATCCTGTCTATGAGCTGGTACCAAAGTCCTTGCCTTGAAGTTGGATTTCTGCTGTATGACATTCTTGAAATCCTTCTGTGTTTTGAACTATGCACCCAGGGACTTTCCGGTCCAAGCTTACGGTGCTTGCACCATACAGCTTGAGTTCCTTTCTCGGTCGTGTCAGATGTACGGATTCTGACGACCGCTGTCTGGTGCCTGGATTCTGACGACCGCTGCTCGATGTCCTGCCGGTGTCCCTGTGAACCAGCTGGTGTCCCTGAAGTCCTGCTGGTGTCTTCTTCCTGTGTCCTGACATTCCCTGCCTGTAGCCATGTCTGTTGGCCGGAATCCAGATGTCCTGCCTTTGTCCTAGATGTCCAGCCTGTGTCCAGATATCCAGTCCGTGGTCCTGGTGGTCCAGCTGGGGTTCCAGAGTCGGTCCCACTCATGTTCCTGGATGGGCTCCTCCTTCGTGTTTCTAGGGAGTCTCCAGTCTACTTATGTTCCTGGATGGGCTCCTTCTCCGTGTTCCTGGGGAATCTCCAGTCTTGTTTCCTGGTGATGGCTCTGCCTGTGAGTCCTGTATCTGACCAGCCGATGTCCTGAGTGTCCATGTCAATGCTCCTGGACTTGTGCTGTCTATGCCTTGCCTGTGTCCCTATGTTCAGCCGGTGTCTTGATATTCAGTTCATGGTCCTGGTGGTCAAGCCAGTGTTCTAGAGTTGGTCCCACTCATGTTCCTAGACAGGCTCCTACTCCATGTTTCTGGGGAGTCTCCAGTCTACTCGTGTTCCTGGACAGGTTCCTCCGTGTTCCTGGGGAGTCTCCAGTCTTGTTTCCTGGTGACGGCTCTGCTTGTGAGTCCTGGATCTGACCAGCCGATGTCCTGAGCCTCTATATTGGTGTTCCTGTATCCGTGCTGTCCGTATTTTGCCTGTATCCCAATGTCTTGCCTGTTCCCTTTCCCTGGGGTCCATCCTGTGATAACGTCTGTCCGAGGTCGGTGTCTGATGTTCTCCTGCTGTGCCTGTGCTACGCCTGAGGCCTGAGAGAGAGGCTCTCCTGATATGCCCTTGCCAGATGACCCTGGACTGCATCAACCTGTGATGATCTCTCGCCATCATCTGACGTCTGCTGACCTGTGATGTTCACCCTTCCTTGATGTTGGTGTCTGATGTTCTCCTGCTGTGCCTGCTCTACGCCTGAGGCCTGAGAGGGAGGTTCTCCTGATATGCCCATGCTAGATGACCATGGATAACATCAACCCGTGAAGATCTCTTGCCATTCTCTGATGTCTGCTGGCCTGTGATATTCACCCTTCCTTGATGTGCGGAATCGGAAGCCTAGCATTGTTATATCTTGTGTTCTGTATGAATACTTTATGTAGTAAACTTTATGTTTCTTCTTATCTGAAGTTGTGCGGTGTCATCTAGCTCTGCATGTCACCACCTTGCCCACATGATCAGCTGCCATAGACCCCGGTCGCTGCCCTTCCCTAGTCCGGGTTGGCCCAGGTTCCCCCTCTGTGGTCCAGTGGGTCCACATTCTATTACCACCAGGAAGCGTGGCCTGGAATCATGGGAGCGTAAGCTGTGTAGCTAAGCCACGTCCATCCACCGTGACAGCTGTTTTTTTGATAATTCACAGCTGACATCAACCCAAAGGACCATTAATCTGATTGCCAACACACCAGGGCATTGGGAAAAATTTGGCAAAGCATCAGAATTGAAGGATCTCATGTGATGATCTACTTCTGGGGCATCTGTGGGCTGATATTTTTAGGCTGGGAAGGTGTTGGAATAATGCTTATTAGGCCAGAGTCACACTACAGTAGAATACGGGTGAGTGCTATGCAAGAAAACATCGCATAGCACTCGGCCCAGTGTTAATATAGGGGGCAGATTACTGTTTATATTCTCGAGCGTATTCAGCGAGAGTGTAAAATCGCAGCTTGCTGCAATTGTACATGTACTGTATATGTATTTATATTACATAGATAGAATAAAAGCTGGCAAATCATGGGCCGTGTACAGTAAAATCACAGCAAGAGATGACAGGATAGAAGAGATGGATTACATATAGTAAATACAAATAGAACAGATAGATATACAGATGTCAGTGAGAAATACAATTAGTACAGTGTGTGCAGCTTACAGTACACGTGTTTAACTAATAAAAGATTATTTTTCGGAAAAAAATGGCATGGGCTACTGCGCAATTTTTGTAACCAGTAGAGGGAAAGCTGATGGAAAGGGGGTAATACTCATGGAGGACACCATGAAAAGACTCTGGAGTCATCGAATGGGAATTTGGTACCGATCCACTATGGTTTGCTGAACCAGAGTTGAGGTACGACGTCTCAACAAACCGGGAGCATCCACATGGTACAGAAACATTCAGAGCCAACAGTGGGGAGAAATTACTCTTGCCCAGGATAGTTTCTCCTACAGACCCTAGGCTTTGGAGTTTATCCATCTTCTCAGGAAAAGAAGGGATGAGATGTTATGTGCTGTGGCAGCAGTAGCACAATCCCTTGGCATGATAGGGAATCAGGTCAGCTAGAGAAGCAGGGAGGTCTCAACCAGCCAATTCATCTTTAATCCTTCTGGACTTACTATCCCAAAAGGCAGCTACCAATACTTCATCATTCCAATCAAATTTGGAAGATTAGGTGTGGAACCGCACAGCTTACTGGCCTACAGACAAACCTCCCCGATGCAGTCTGAGAAAGGAATATGCAGCAGAAGTAACATGACCCAGCTCATTGTAGGGCTGCAAGTAAGGCCTGCAGATCTGAAGTCAGAGGGTCTCCTCTCTCCCACAAGGGGTTGAGCCACACTAGGGCCTCTCCTAGTAGGTACGTCATCAGGAATCCCACTTTAGCCTGATCAGAGGGATATTGATTGGCCAACAGCACATAGTGCTATGTGAACAGGTTTAGAAACCCACGGCACTGCTTAGGATACCTGTCATAATGTGGCGGCGCAGACACACGAGGATTAGCTTCAGGAACATGAGTTGCAGGCTGAGTAGTCACAACCGCAGTTACTGCAACTTGGGCTGTAGTGGGTGAATCAACTGTTTTTAGGGCATCCAAATGGGTATTAACTTTCCTCAGACAGGACAAAATGCTTTCCTGCAGATCTCACTGACGGATCATCTATTAGTACAATTAGGAGGGCAGAAGAGTCTTTGGATCAGTGGGATCGTTAACCTGTACAAACTGTCATGCACATGAATCGTGGACTCACTTTGCCACGATCTGGCTATACCATAGGAAGGGCATGGCTAAGCAGCCACATGGTTTTCGCTAGAGCGCCTGATGATGGGTTTAGGCTTGAGTTGCAGGTTGCTAATAGGCACCACTCCATTAGCAGTTGCTGGTACTGCGCCAGCTGGCTACAAGGTTCAGGATCGCAGACACGGACTCGAAGGCCAAGGCAGGCTGGACACTTGCAGATTCAGATAGTACAGACACTGGAACACTTAACAGACACTGGTAGTGGTTCAACTACTGCCAGAGCAACTTCAGGTTCAGGTACAGTCGGAGCTGTTTCAGGCTCAGGTACCGCCGGAGCAGTTTCAGATTAAGGTATTTTCAGAGCAGCTTGAAGTTCAGGTACCACTGAAAGGGCTTAGGTTTAAGTTAGGCCGGGGTCACACTGCGTTATGGCAGTCCATTAGACGGACTGCGTTACACCACGGCATAACGTGGAGTAACGCAGTCCGTTAACGCTGCCATAGACCCCCATTGTCGGGCGCATCGCGAAGCTTGCCGTAAAGTGGCACGCATTCGCGATGTGCTGTCATTCAGTGACGGAGCCTCGGACGCAGGCTGCAGCGTCTGAGGCTCCGCCACCCCTAGCACTGATGAATCAGCGCTAGCGGGTATAGCACAACGCGAACGCGTTATGCTATACCGTTTAACAAGCCCGTCAATTTTATGCGTTGAACAGGCTGGTTAAACGTAATGTGAACCTGGCCTTACATGGATAACAGAACTTGTTCGGTTTCAGACTAGGTGGGGTAAGCAACAGGTTCTGGCTCTAACAGGATAGTATAAAGCATAAGTGTGAATTAAAATTTAACTTTTAATGTAACTATTAAAATGACATGTAATAGTGCCACTCTTGTGATACAAAGATAAAGGCAGATGTAACCGTATCCTGAAACATTCAAAAACTATGTCTGACCGAAAAAAACAACACCTTAGCATAAAATTAGACTTATACTGCAGTTGCCAGAATGTCTATATTAAACAGAGCATAATATTGCAATTGTAATTAACTGGTACACAGGAACGGAAAACCAGCCTTAAAAAGCGCAATTATCATAACCCTGATTGCATATATAATAATATCTATGACAGAGAATAACAATGTATAAACCAGAAAATAGAAAATATATGGAACAGTGTCACCAATTCCATTTAGCCAAATAGAGGGGAGGAGATGATGCTGAATTGCAGATGCCACATCAGGTAAAGGAGGGGATAGTCATTACCCTGTCAATCCCTATGGGTCTAGCAATGGTCTATGGGTCGCCCTCCCACACCCAGGGCAGCGGGGTACTCGGTACCGGGCCGGTGTCAAGGTGGGAATGTGTCACAGCAGCAGTGACCCGTTCCATGGCCCTGGGCGCCCAATATCAATGGCGGTGATGTTAATGGTGTTAAAGTTTATTAGAATAGTTCGTGACGCCACCCGTGGTGTTTGGCAAGTAAGATGTTGAGCCAACGTTGCATGCAGATCCGCTGGGACTGATGGTGTGGTGCAGCAAAGATCGTGGAATGCCTGGAATGCCTCTCTCTAGGTGTTCCTAGTCTCTACTTGTATGACAGACAGCTGTAGCCTGCTTTGGGGACTCCTCACTGCGTCCCGGCTCTCTATTCAGTTGCTGTCGTGTCCCAAGTCTATGATGGGAGCAAGGCGTTAGCGGCTCACTACTCCTCCGGTGTCTGTTGCCGGACATAAAGATCCAATCAACCTCGGGGATCGGGCTCCGGCCTTTGCGCTCTGGACTGGAAGGGTTCTCTATCTTTCTTCAACCAGCTTCCCACCGTCCTTCTATTCTCCTTCGTTCCAATCTGTTCTATCTCTCTTATGGATTGAGAGGTTATCAATCTTATCAGTCTCTTTCTCTGGTCTTTCTCGTGCCAGCAGCCCAGATCTCTGGGACCTGCTGCAGCACGTCCTTCAGACACCCATCTTCTCTCTACTCACTCCAACTCTCCTCTTGTCTCCTAACTCTCACTCTTCCCCCTCTTTTATGTCATCTCACTCCACCCGCCTCTCAGCACATCTCGTGTTACGAAGCAGGGTTTCACGAGGGGTGCTCTGCTAACCCCCAGCCTGAAGCTGTTAGGTGACCCCACTGAACTATCCTGTGTGTGGAATGCAGGTGTGGAGCGTGGTCAGGATTTCCCCCTTACCTGGATGGTGGGGCACTACACCTTAGGAGAAGGTGCAGTACCTCTGTGGCGACTGAAGCCTCAGGGGCGCCACATGTATCCCCAAAGAATCCCGCCCTAACAAGGGCAGTCCACAGCTATCCCTAAGCTAGACATGCCCTGTACTTTCCCTTAAAAGTTGTCCCAACACGCTTCTTCCAAGCTGAATCATCAGGGGACTAGCTTGAACTGGGAAATAAAGTGCTAAAGTGCTATAATGTAAACATATGCCCTCTGCTATCTATACTGTCTTGCAGAGAGAAAGGGAATAATAATGGCTGTCCTTATATAGGAGGTGGATTAAAGGAAACAAACTTACCACTTCCTGTAATGCCATCCGAAGGATAACAAGTCAATTAGCATTCCACAAGTTTAACTAAGCTATGCACACTAGTGCCATGGCTTTTCCGGTCCGTGGACCGCACGCTATGATGACTTCCAGATAACTGAAATGCACAGTGATGTCACAGAGAAAGGACGGCGCTCAGTATATTGTGGAGTTTCCCGCTCTGACGGCGCATGTCAGGTGTGCAAAGACCGAACGTGTCATAATTACACTTGAGGCAGCTTTACTGAGCCAGAGCGCATGACCAGAGATTATCAAACTCCCGGTGCTTGGAACGCAAACATCGGAAGTACAGGAGTTACCGGCAGAGAAGCGCTCCACAGACACAGCATACAAAGGGAGCACACAAAAACCCCAGCGTTGCCAGGCAAAAAGGGAAATAATCAAGTCAATATATCAAACCATCACCCACCATAATGTTAATCACGCATACAATTGAAATATGTTATAAATAACGGTATAACTTTATAGGGTAAAGAGCTGATGATAAAATAGGTAACTCATTGAATTAGATATATACCCATATTATTAAAAAAAAAGTGATAAATACATAGATGGAAAATTAACCCCTCAGGGAATGACCTAAAGATGACAAAAGGTCATAGATACATATAATATATGCTAATCCTGTCTATAGATGGCACAAAGAGGATTTAAACAGATGTAAGAATAGATTAATTGCGTCTGTAAGGGTATAACAGATTGGTCAAGACAGACGATTAAATGAAGCAACTATAATTGATCTGATCATTGAGGCCACTAGGTGTTGTTGTTTTAAGATAAAACATCCATTTAGCTTCCTTTTGCAACAATATTTGATCCCAATCACCACCTCTCACTGGTCTGAATACTTTCTCTATTGCCATGAATTTAAGATGGCTAATCTGGCCATTATGTGAATTGTTGATGTGGCGAGAGATAGCAGTATCACTTTTATGTTCAACATCTCCAACATGTTCGCCAACCCTTTTTTTGAATTCTCTGATAGTCTTGCCAACATATTCTAAGGGGCCCGTTACACATAGCGATATCGCTAGCAATATCGCTGTAACATCACCGATTTTGTGACATAGCAGCGATATTGCTAGCGACATCGCTACATGTGATACTTACCTCCGACCGGCTCCCCCGCTGTCTGTCGCTGATCGCACGAGAACGTCCTGGACCATTTCTCGTCGGGCGCTTCCTGCTGGGCTTCCTGTGGCGACGCGTGGCCGCGGGCGGGAGGACGTCAGGATCGCCGCGTCTGACAGGTAAGTAGCGACCGCCGACCCCAGCTATGTCGCTGGTGAGATCTGCCTGTGTGGCAGCTCACTAGCGACCACTTAGCGATGCACCAGCGATCCATAGCGTTGTCGGGATCGCTGGTGAATCGCTAAGTGTAAAAGCCACAAGAACAATTGGCTTTATACTGTAGATAACACCTTTGGTACTGCAATTAATGAATTGTTTTATCTGGTATTCTTTACCTGTAACATTGCTTACAAAGGTGTTACCAGTATTGATATGTCGGCAAGCCACGCAATGGCCACACTTGAAACAGCCAGTCATACATCTATTTAACCAGGTTTTAGTGGTAGGTCCAATGAAACGGCTGTGAACCAATCTATCATTTAAAGAGCGGGCCTTCTTATACATGATTAATGGTTCTTTGGTCAAGTGTGTAGAGATGTCTGTATCCATTTGTAAAATAGACCAGTGTTTTTTCAAAATGTCATGGACAGCTTTAGCACCATAATAATAATAATAATTTTTATTTATATAGCGCCAACATATTCCGCAGCACTTTACAATTAAGCGGGGACATGTACAGACAATAAATTCAATACAAGTTAAGACAATTCAAACAATGACATTAGGAGTGAGGTCCCTGCTCGCAAGCTTACAATCTACAAGGAAATGGGGGGACACAGTAGGTGAGAAATGCTTGTTAATTCAGGTCTGGCAATTATAATAGGGATTTTCATATAAAGCTGCATGATCCGGTCATCAGCCCGTGTGTTTAAGCGCAATAGACAAGTATCAAGTGCAGTTATCATGTGCATGAAGGGTGTGGAGACAGATGAATAGTAGGGTGCAGATTCAGAATAATATTTAGAAGGAGGGAACAGGGCAAAGTTAGCTTGCTGAGTAGTTGATGTGATAGGCTTGTTTGAAGAGATGGGTTTTCAAAGCGCGCTTGAATAGGTCAGGGCTAGGTATCAGTCTGATCGTCTGGGGAAGTGCATTCCAGAGAGCTGGAGCAGCACGAGAGAAGTCTTGGAGACGGAGGTGCGAGGTTCGGATTACGGGGGATGTTAGTCTTAGGTCATTTGTAGAACGGAGGGCACGTGTAGGGCGATAGACAGAGATGAGAGAGGAGATATAAGGCGGTGCAGAACAGTGGAGAGCTTTGTGGGTGAGAGAGATGAGTTTATACTGGACCCTGTAGCGAATAGGTAGCCAGTGTAATGACTGGCACAAGATGGAGGCATCGGTGAAGCGGCTGGACAGAAATATGACCCTGGCTGCCGCATTCAAGATGGATTGGAGAGGAGAAAGTTTGGTAAGAGGGAGACCGATCAGAAGAGAGTTGCAGTAGTCCAGACGAGAATGAATAAGAGCGACAGTAAGAGTCTTAGCAGTTTCAAAGGTGAGAAAAGGTCGGATTCTGGAGATGTTTTTAAGATGCAGGTGACAAGAGCGACTGAGTGATCGGATGTACGGAGTAAAGGAAAGTTCAGTGTCGAATATGACCCCAAGACAGCGGGCATGCTGCTTGGGAGTTATGGTTGAACCCTCCAGGGTTATTTCGATGTTAGGTAGAGTGAGGTTAGTAGAGGGGAGAAACACAAGAAGTTCAGTTTTAGAGAGATTTAGTTTCAGATAGAGGGAGGACATGATGCTAGAGACAGCAGACAGACAATCCTTGGTATTTTGAATTAGGGTAGGGGTGATGTCAGGGGAAGAAGTGTATAATTGGGTGTCATCAGCATAGAGATGATACTGGAACCCAAATCTGCTGATTGTTTGTCCAATAGGGGCAGTGTATAAAGAGAAGAGGAGGGGGCCTAGGACCGAGCCCTGCGGGACCCCGATAGTAAGGGGACGAGAAGAGGAAGAGGAGCCGGAAAAAGATACAGTGAAGGAGCGGTCAGAGAGGTAGGAGGAGAACCAGGAGAGGGCTGTGTCCTTGAGGCCTATAGAGCGGAGCATAGTGAGGAGGAGCTGGTGATCCACAGTGTCAAATGCGGCAGAGAGATCCAGGAGAATCAGCAGGGAGCAATGACCTTTCGATTTAGCTGTTATTAAATCATTAGAGACTTTAGTGAGGGCAGTTTCAGTAGAGTGTAAAGAGCGGAAACCATTGTCAAATGTAGTGATAAATCTGAGTGCATCGTTATCCTGCTTTTTGGGATCAGGATTTAACAACTCTGTCCGATTCTTATTTTTGACCTCTCGTTATGCTTTAGTAAGAACTTTCTGGGGATAGCCTCTAGACAAGAATCTGATCCTAAGTTCTTTAGCTTGAACCTCAAAGAGGGAATCCTTGGAACAGTTCCTACACACTCTAAGGTACTACCCCCTTTAATATGCTCAGTGTTATGACTATTCCATTGTAGGAGAGCATTAGTAGATATCGTTTTTTGCATGTTGAAGTAATCATCTCTCCCTGTTTACCCTTTTCAAT
The DNA here is from genome assembly GCF_039654945.1 of Dendrobates tinctorius. NCBI lineage: Eukaryota > Metazoa > Chordata > Amphibia > Anura > Dendrobatidae > Dendrobates > Dendrobates tinctorius. The sequence continues at coordinate 40,182,118 of NW_027361704.1, read as the reverse complement.
AAGGATGTCCAAAAAGGGCAGAGAGGAGGATTCTATTACAGGTGTAAAAAACAGGTCAATTTCATTGTGATTGAGTTTCGACACATAGTTGTTAAAGTCGATACATGAGCCCTTCCAGACGATCAGGATATCGTCTATATAATGTACCCAAATTTCAAAGGAGTCAGCTTCCTCTCTGTCAATATCATAGATCAAAGTTTCCTCCCCCCAGCCGAGAAAAAGGTTGGCATAAGTTGGGGCACTAGGGCTATCCATAGCACAATCCCTCAGCTGGTGGAAGATTTTATGATCAAAGATGAAAAAGTTCCTAGTCAAGCAAAACCGAAGAAGACTAAGAACAAAGTAGTTGTGTTCTTCATACTGGCACCCTCTCATATTCAGGAAATATTTAACAGCCTCCAACCCCTTGTCGTGGGGAATAGATGAGTACAGCGCTTCAACATCTATACTCACAAGAAAAGATTCTGAGTCAACAGTAAGACCCTCAAGACGACGAAGGAGGTCAGGTGTGTCTCAAACAAAAGACTGTCATGAGGAAACAAATGGAGCCAAAATTCGATCCAAATAAATGCCAACATTCTGACAAAGACTGCCAACCCCAGACACAATGGACCTACCCTTGAGGGGGTTTAGGCACTTTTGTAACTTGGGGAGGCAGTAAAAGGTGGCAGTAATTGGACATTTAGGAAGCATAAAATCAAACTCTGACTTAGTAATGACCTTTCTCTCCAATCCTTCAAGTAAAATACACCACAATTCATCATGACACTGGTTACACAGATTTTGTGAGAGAATTTCATATGAACCTTTGTCTTCCAATATGGATTCACACATCAGTTGATATTGTTCAACCCTAAGGATGGCATCATTGCCTCCTTTGTTGGAGGGTTTGATCACAATGCTGTCATCCCGCTCGAGGCGATTAATTGCTTCCATTTCATTTCTGGGGCAGTTGAAATTACATTGTATACGATTAAAAGAAAATTCAGTTAGATCAGCAATTGCCAAATTAGAGAATATGTCGATAACCGATAAGTCGCAAGAGGAAGGTGGCATCTTAGTACTCTTTTCCATCAATTGAGTGAACCTGACCTCTGTCAGCATGTCATCTGTGATGCCCAATTCAGAACAGATCCGTGCATGGGGGTCCCTCAGAATATACACAGGGAGGTTATTTTTAGATCAAGTCTATCCATTGAGAAACAGACTTGCCCAATCCAGGAAATAGACCGTCATATCATAATGACTGATAATGTCAGAGATGTCCCTGCCCACTTGTTTGAAAATGATATTCAAGTGGTTAATCTCTCTGATAGATTGATCGATGAACATGAAATGTCTATTTTGAAAAAGGGCCTAATACTGATTTCGATCTATTTAGAGCGGTCAAAGATTTACATCTCTTTTTACATAAAGTCCATTGGAGGAATTTTTTTCATAAACAGGAGTCTCGAATCTGTTCTGGCAGAGGTCAGGTTGCTTGACAGTATCTGTGAAATTGATTCCAATACATTGGGTCAAGGTCTCTTCACTCATTTGAAGGAAAACGCGTTGGAACAACTTTTAAGGGGAAGTGCAGGGCATGTCTAGCTTAGGGATAGCTGTGGACTGCCCTTGTTAGCGTGTGAGTCTTCGGGGATAGATCACTGCTAGACCTATAGGGATTGACAGGGTAATGACTATCCCCTCCTTTACCTGATGTGGCATCTGCAATTCAGCATCATCTCCTCCCCTCTATTTGGCTAAATGGAATTTGTGAGACTGTTCCATATATTTTCTATTTTCATGTTTATACATTGTTATTCTCTGTCATAGATATTATTATATATGCAATCAGGGTTATGATAATTGCGCTTTTTAAGGCTGGTTTTCCGTTCCTGTGTACCAGTTAATTACAATTGCAATATTATGCTCTGTTTAATATAGACATTCTGGCAACTGCAGTATAAGTCTAATTTTTTGCTAAGGTGGTTGTTTTTTTTGGTCAGACATAGTTTTTGAATGTTTCAGGATACGGTTACAACTGCCTTAATCTGTGTTTCACAAGAGTGGCATTTTAATAGTTGCATTAAATGTTAAATTTTAATTCTCACTTATGCTTTATATTATATCTCTTTGGTGAGATCTAAAAGAAATACTATTTGGTGGAGTTGCACCATTTATTGCTTGTTTCATTCTAACAGGATGGGTACAGGAGCAGACACAAACTCAAATTAACATTAATGAGGGCATTGTTGTTAGGCGTCGGGTTCCTGCAGCGGTTCAACAGGAATCCAGAGCCTCACATTCTGCGGTCTCCCATTATCTTTCGACCTCAGAAGACATTGCTCACCAATCCCGGCTTCCCAGATGCTTTGCCCAGACGTGCTCTGTGGGGCTGGCTATTGCTGCCACCTTTGGGTCAGCAGTGGCAATGCAGGCTGCTCAGCAGCAAATTACTCCAGAGGCTAAGTCCCTCCATAGCTCTACTGAGCATGCTCATGAGACGATCTTCCATTGGAGATCGGGAGCCACATGTCCAGGTCCTTCTCCAGATCTGATTGGTCCATCTCAGGGATCTGGAAGCTTCCGGAATGTCCTGGCTATAAAAGGTTCGCATGGCCGCTCGGCCATGCGCTAGTATAGTCTCTCGTTGCTACTGTGTGAATGACTCATTAAGATCACCTCCCTTTGATATTACGAGTGTGTATAGGGACTTAGCTTTAGAGTCAGCGCCAGCCAGTGGCAAGCTATAGCCACAATAAGCATCTACACAGTACTAGCGTCCGACAATGCGCCCCCTCTTGGGCATAGTCGACTAGCGGCAGTGTCTGTCGCTGCACTGCGGTCTGCAGCTCCTTTTGGCATCCGCAGTTGCGACGCTGTATGCACGGTAGGTCTAGACGGACGCTGACCCTCTGCCTAGGGCCCAGCTCCTGTGACCATATACCGTGCGTGCACTCCTCTGAGACCTGTGACGCTAACAGGCTCAGCCCTCTTGTGTTTTTGCACTTAAGGCATCTCTGTGAGTAAAACAGAGATCGCTCAGCGCACCTGGGTGACGCTCAACCCGCGTGCGTTATACCGCCATATCGTACGTCCGCCATCAGCTAGCAGCAGTGCTAACACCTTTTGCACGGTGGACCCCGGGTGGCGAACGCACTTTACGTTATTTTATAACTATACAGGCACCTCTCTACTGGGGAGGATGCCTTAAGTACAAGGTGCCTACCAGCAATTGGCTGAGGGCAGATTCACAGTGACTGCGCTACCCCATTAAGAAGTGAGACCTGCGTGCCATGAGCGGCTCCTGGAGCAGGAAGCCGCAGCAGAACTGGAAAACATTGCTGAACGGCCATGGTGGTGAGTATGTCAGTGTTCCTGCCAGGAGGAGGGAGAGGAAATGTGCAGTGACACCGGCACTGGCGTTACACTTTAGATTTGCCATAGTCCTTCAGACTTATTTATATGTTCAATTCAAACGCTTATTTCTCAGTAAGAAGGAACGGGCTATCCATGTAAAGGTAATGCTGATTTATGTTTGAAAGAGCTACATGCACATATAGTTTATAGAGTGTGAAGTCTCGCTTACAGAGTTACTTCAAAAACATATTATGGCAACACTTTTATTTTTCTAAAATTGCTGTATCGGCAGGTATTCATGGATGTTGCCTTAAAATCATCAGATTTTTGCTTTTGACATGAGGGTAAAAATAGTCTGAAATCACTGCAGAGCCCAAAAAGCAGATAGAATATAGGCTGATGACATAATTCACCAGAGTCTCAAGAGAGGTGTGTTGTCAGGAGACAGAAATTCCACTAAAGACTTAATAGTATTTTGTTATCTTGCTACCTCATAGAAACCGAAAAACTAAAATAATGGCAGTGCCTGACCATCGCATTACCAAACCAATGGAGGCAGAAAGACAGCATTGACTATGATGGGGTCTATTGGGGGTAAGATGGCTTTCATTTACGAGAGAAATCAGAAAACAAGGGGTCATTTATTTATTTCTATTTTGTATTACAAGCACTACTACTAATTGCTCCTGCATATCCACCATAATGAGATAAAACCAATCTCTTCAACTCTGCTGAAGTATCACTGTGTGCAGAGCTGGATGGTTGAGACAAAAGGAAATGAGATGGATGTCTATAGAAAAAATGGTGTAGAGAGCAAGCTACAGAAGATTACAAGAGGCTCTTGGAATGCCGGGAAACCTCACTCACCAATAACAATAAAACTGCTTCTCTTATGGTTAAAGGAAAACACCATTCAAATCTTTTGGGAGCTGGGTTTGGCCACAGAACTGATCAACAACTGATAAAAAAACAAAACAAACTTGGGTCAAACGCCCATATGTAATACCGGTGGCGTACGCCTCCTAATGAACCAGATTTTCCATATCCTTCTAAAGAATCATCACTAGGATCATGTGTACACTTACACCGCTCTGACCACCAATCAGAAGGTATAAGGACTATTCAGTGCCATCTGGAATGTCAAACAAGAACATATCCAGGCTAATATCATTGTGATGTATGCTGCCTGGCCTCATAGCTTGACTATTGTAACTCTCAAGTTGCCTGTGGGGAACCACAACGCCTCTCCTTACAAATCAAGATAGGTGAGTATTCCTGATTCATCTGGCCCTTGTCTACTGCTCTTCAATATCGTGCTCTTTGCCATATAAGGCTATGTGCACACGGAGTTTTTTGGCTCTGCGGATTTTGGAGTGAAATCCGCAGATAAATCCGCAGGACTAAAGTCCTGCGGTTTATCTGCGGATTTGCCTGCGGTTTTGCCCTGCGGTTTTACACCTCATAATGGATGAGGTGTAAAACCGCAGCATTTCTGCACAAAAGAATTGACATGCTGCGGATTGTAAACCGCAGCAAGACCGCGCGGAAAAATCAGCAGCATGTGCACTGCGTTTTCCAGTTTACCATTGAAAACAATGGTACTGTACAATGCACCTAAATCTGCTGTGGACCGGCAGCTGCAGAAACGCTGCGGATCCGCAGCAGAATCCGCACCGTGTGCACATACCCTAAGTCTGGGTATTACGTCAGTGAGTCCAAACTATGATCAATTCCAAAAAGAACCCATTCAACCACTCCATTTCTGTTTTCATTAATGAAACGAGTTCTCCCCAACGGAAATAGATCATTCCCCTCTGAGTGCAATACTAGAACTTTTAGGCCTTGTTTAACTGAAACTTTGTACACTCACTTTTGGATTACAAATAAATTTCCTATGACCTCTTATCTGTATGAGCGTCTAGTTCTTTGGATTTACAGTTCTGCACATTTTATGTCCATGTCACATCCGTTTGTATACATCAACATTTTAAAATGTACATTATCAAATACAGTTTCCTAGGTGGCTAGGTTAATAATGACAACATAGCCGTAAAAATCAGATGCAATACAGATATTCCATATAGAATCCAATTCTTTTTGCTCATTCAGACTTGAATGGGGGGAATCTAGTTTGACAGTCAAAAGAGAATGGTGCATGCTGCAATTTTTTTCATACAGACACTTGGTCCATGTGAAAAAACTATCACCTGAACAACCTTATTTATTGATATTGGTCAGTGGGTAGTCCAATTTTTACTTTGACAGCACAAGTCCATAATATACACTTGTTTGAACAAGTCCTTATTTGCTGACTACAGAACTTATTATCATCTTCACTGCTAGAGTTGTACTACAAATTATTGTCTGAAGTTTTTATCCAATGTTTAGATCTTTCTCTTCCTATTTCTAAGGCCGGTTTCACATGTCCTGATATTTCCGGTACCGGAGATATTCGTGTCCGTGTGTCAATTTGTCACATTCGTGTCTCAACCATGTACCATCCGTGTGTCCGTGTGTACCATCCGTGTGTGATATGTGTGCTGTCCATTTGCTGTCCGTGTCAGTGTATTGAAACAATTTGGTTCAATGTTAACCCTATGACTTTTAAAACGCACACGGATGGCACACGGACACCATCCATGTGCGGTATGTGTTTACACGGACCCATTGTCTTGTATGGGTCCAAGTGATCTGCGCTGTCGCTCAAAAATGGACATGTCAGTGTGTTTTGTACACGGACACTCAGTCCGTGAAAACACGCTGACATGTACATAGACCTATTCATTTGAATGAGTGTACATGTGTCAGTGTCTCTGGTACGTGAGAAAACTGTCACAACACGTACCGGAGACACTGACGTGTGAAACCGACCTGAGCTGTGATCTCTGATGTAGTCTCACTTTTCTAAAATCACAACAAAATGGCTGATGCATTCCTTGTCTAGGCTTTTATGCAGGCTGTGATAGTCTCTCCAGATTGGCTGCGGTATACCATGTAATGTGATAGCTGAAGCCAATGCGGTCTCTCCTGAGGTCATTTCAGTCTTCTACAAATTTAGACCATGTGTGAACACGCGCCATGAGGAAGGAAGGGTGAAAAGTGTATTGGGCGAGGGGGACTTACATCTATTACTCTGCTTTACATGTGAGTGTTAATATGCTATCATGAGCCTACTCAGTTTAGTGAACTCCCCCTACTCTTTGAATGGAATGTTATTATTATTATTTATTTATATAGCGCCATTAATTCCATGGTGCTGTACATGAGAAGGGGGGTTACATACAAAGTTATAAATATCATTAACAGTAAACAAGTTTCCACAACAAATTTACAATCACAGACTGGTACAGAGGAGAGAGGACCCTGTCCTTGCGGACTTACATTCTACGGGATAGCGGGGAAAAGACAGAAGGTCGGGGGTGCAGCAGCTCTGGTGGTGATGAGGCCGCAGCGAGGTGGCAGAATGGTTATTGCAGGCTGTAAGCTTTCCTGAAAAGATGGGTTTTCAGGTTCCGTTTGAAGGATCCGAGGGTGGTGGATAATCGGACGTGTTGAGGCATGGCATTCCAGAGGATAGGGGATATTCGGGAGAAATCTTGGAGGCGGTTGTGTGAGGAACGAATAAGTGTGGAGGAGAGTAGGAGGTCTTGGGAGGATCGAAGAGTATGTGAGGGAAGATATTGGGAGATTAGTTCAGAGATATAGGGAGGGGAAAGGTTGTCTAACTGTATCTACTTATCTATTGAATTTATTATGTAAAATGCTGGTTTACTCCTCTTCAATGGCTGTGTGAAGTTGCTGGATATTTTCAGGAACTTGAACACGCTGTTGTATATGCTGATTATATCATTCCATACATGCTCACTGGGTGACATGCCCGCTGAGTAAGCTGGCCAATAAAGAGGAGTGGACCAACATTCTACATGCCACAATCAAAAACCTGATCAACTCTATGCGAAGGACATGTGTTTCACTGCGTGAGGCAAATGGTGTTCACACCGGATGCTGACTGGTTTTCTGGCTCTCCTGAACACCTCCCCAAAACTATAAAACTGCACTTTTTAGAGTAGACTTTTATTGTGGCCAGTCTAAGGCACACCTGTACAATAATCATGTGTCTAATCGGCATCCTGATTTGCCATACATGTCAGGTAGATGGATTATCTTGGCAAAGGAGAAGTGCTCACTAACACAGATTTAAGGGCCATTCACACATAGCGAGATCGCTAGTGATATCGCTAAAGCGTCACCGATTTTGTGACGCAACAGCGATCTTGTTTTGTGTGACACGTACCTGCGACCGACCCCCCGCTGCATATCGCTGATCACGCTGGAACGGCCTGGGCCATTTTTTCATCGTTGGCATCCCGCTGGCGCCGACTAGCGATGCATAGACGCAGGCAGAAGTCGTCATCATCACTGCGGTGTGACAGGTAAGAGCGACCACTGACGAAACGCTTATCGCTGCTGCATCGCTGGTGAGATTTGTCTGTTTGACAGCTCACTAGCGACCATTTGGCGATGCACCAGCGATCCTGACCAGGTCGTATCGTTGTCGGGATCACTGGTGCAGCGCTAAATGTAACGGGACCCTTAGACAAATTTGTGAATAATACGAGAAAAAGTCCTTTTGTGTACATAGAAAACATCTTAGATCTTTGAGTTCAGCTCATCAAGAAAGGGAACAAAAAATGTGTTTAGTACATATAACTAGATTAGATGAATAATAATAATTTACCTTGCGACTGCAATCAGTAAAAAGGTCCAAATAAATTGACAGTCTGAGGTAAGTGGCGTTGAGATCCAGGCACGTCCTCCTGTCCCCCACTCTTGCTGCTATCCTCATCTATACCACAAGGAGGCTATCAATATTAAAGCTCATCCATTAAAGCAATACATAAACCAAAGAAAAAATGGAAACAGGAGCAATTAATAAAATATAAGATTTTTTATTATTATACAAAATTGGAATAAAATGTAATTTTGTGAGAGATTAATTTATAAAGTAGAAAATAATGGAATCAGTGACACCCAGTTGCCACACACAGATATAGGTAATGGTACAAATTGTAATATCTGAACAAAAGCTTATGACAATGACAAAAAATTGTCTCTCTCTATATTATTCCTTAAATACAAGGGCACACAATATCTTCTCAATGTTTACATAAAGTGCACAGTGCATGAGAATGGTCCAAAGCTTGAACTAAGCCAGATATATAGAAAAAAGGAATATATAGACAAATACTATGTCAATCACTACTAATATCTGAGGGAAATTTACATATCTACCAGTGTAGAACTAATATATGTTAATAAAAGTAATCCTGAAATAAGAACCACTATTAACCATTGACAAAGAAGCTGTCAGCCAATAAAAGAGACAGTGAATACTGACAGAAATAGAGCCAGAGGTAGATATATGCCAGGAATAAATGATAAGTGTATGAGCAGATACCAACCTATCTGTAGTGTGGACTGCGAGACCCCTACGCGCGTTTCGCTTCTTGCTTCTTCGCGCCCCCGTTTCCATTTTTATGCTATCCTTGAGTGATCTTGAAAAAGGAGGGCCATGTTCCTCTGAAAAGCGTTGGATTTGGCTGCCTTTGGCTGCTTCTCAGGTGACGTCACATGCCAATATCGCTTCCGGCTGGAGTGTTCCGCAGATAGGATAGCATAGACAGCCCCAGCGATCAGTATCAGCGATGCTGGATGCTGGTTTCTAATGTAAACATCAGGTATCCAGGAGCCGCAGCTCCTGGATACCCGCTGTTTACCTTGGAAACTGGCATACACGCTGGTTTCCAAGGTAAACATCGGGTATCTAAGAGCTGCGCGACTCCTGGATACCGATGTTTACATTAGAAACCAGCGGCCAGCGTTGCTGATCGCTGGTCTCTTGCTGCCACACGCAGCGATGCGTGCTGGCCAGCGGGAGACCAGCGATCGAAAGACAGCCCAGGCCAATGCTGCACGATCAGCGATAACCGAAGGGGGGCCGGTCGCTGATCCCCGTCACACACGTGATCTCGCTGGCGAGATCGCTGTGGCGTCACAAAATCAGCGATCTCGCTAGCGAGATCGCTGTGTGTAATGGGGCTTTAAGGCAAGAGACCCAGGAGAACCCCCACTAAGACATAGGAAGCTAAATTGCAGTTTGCCAAATTGCACATAAGAAAACCAGGATTATTGTCAGGTGTATGAGTAATTAATAAAACCAAACGGGTGATATTGATCATCATTATAATATGAACAGAAAGTTAAAACATAATCATTAACTGAAACAGAAATAGACATATAGGAGGCTAAAGCTGGGTAAAGAGCACCCAAGCTCTACAACAACATGTCACAAATCATACATAATGGCAAGACTGAGCACTGCAACAAGACAAATGGTAATTATACTGGATTAAGAACATATCTTCCAGGCAAATGTTTCAAAGCAGACTGGGTTTTGAACATGTCAAGCCCGTTTGAAGAAGCATCAAGAAATGGGCAATGTTGAGGATCACAGATGCAGTGGTCAGCCTAACAAACTTATTGCAGTAGATGAAAGACAAATCATGCTTACTTCCCTTTGGAATCGGAAGATGTCCAGCAGTGCCATCAGTTCAGAACTGGGAGCAATCACTGGGACCCATTTCCACCTAAGAACTCTTCAGAGAGGTCTAGCCAGAAGTGTTATTGGAATAATTGTGACCAAAAACCTTACTTTTGACAAGGAAACCATGTCAAGTGTCTCAACAATGCACATAAACATAGGAACTAGAGTGCAGAAAAATAGCAGTAGGTGCAATCAACTGTTGAGTCAAAATTTGTTACTGCAGATAGTTTGTTCTATGAAGGGCTGGAGAAAGGTAAAATAATGAGTGTCTGCAGTCAAAAGTGATGCAGTGTGGAGATTACGTGCAAGTTTTGGGCTGCATTACACCAAATGAAGTTGTAAATATGTTCAAGTTTTAATTTATTCTCAATGCATAAAAGTACAGGAAGATATTTATCCATAATGAAGTATCATCAGGCATGCATCTGAATGGCTCCAAAGTTATTCTGCAGCAGGATAACAACCACCACAGAGCCCTGACTTTTACATCTGCTATAAATGATATTTATGATAGACTGTTACTTTTCTGAAGTAAGCCTGATAAGTCTTTCATCGGCTGCACTGTTTCTTTGGCCAACTGCTGCATCTATTGTCCTCAATGTTACCCAGTCTTGATGTCTACAATGCTGAGAAATTCAGGCAGATGATGCCATGATGATATAGCCCACACAGAGCCCTCATCTAAACATCTTTGAGTCTGCCCATGGTTACATGGAGAGACATAAGGATTTGCACAAGCCTAGATTCACAGAAGATCTGTGGATAGATCTCCAAGATATTGGGAACAATCTCTTAGCTGAGTTCCTTCAAAAACTGTGTGCAAGTACCAAGAGGAATTGTTGCTTTCATGCTATTTTGAAGGCAGAGGATAGTCCCTCCAAGTAATGATTTTGTTTAAGCTTCTCTTTTATTCATTTACTTTGCATTTCATTATTTAATAAAAATAAATTATACTTCTAAGGCTGGAGTCACACTAACCTGCGCAAAATACGATCCGTAGTTTACATGCGTAATACGGATGAATGACCCCTAAATAGTGCTCCGTAGGCCATCCGTAAGCAAGGTGAGGTCGCGTATTTGGCGCATGTCTGCATCCGTATGTAATCCGTGTGGCATCCGTATGCAATCCGTATGGCGAGATTTTCTCGCAGCCTTGCAAAATGGACATTTAACGGTTTTGAGGCCTGCAAACAATTTAAATCATTAGCCTGCACCCTATTTATACACTCAGAAACAGGTGGCTGCCTCCATTCTGTCCATTTGTCACCTTGCTTTCACGAGGTGTGTTGGTGTTCTTTGTGCAGCATGGCAGAGGGTCTGAGATTCAATACAACTGAGCAGGTTCTCTTTACCTGGCTTTTGTCACGGCGCTTTAGGCAACCATACCCAGTGATAGTGGATCCGCAGAGGAGGAGACGCATGTGGGTACATCTACTTTTGAGGCAACGACTCACAAGAAGTCATTTTCACCACCTCTATTCTTCTCTGCGGGAGCATCCGAAGAAATTTTACCAGTACTGTTGCATGAGCATTTCCACATTTGATCGACTCTTGGAGACAGTGCGCCCTGGGATAACCTTTCAGGACACAAGCACAAGGATGCGCAAAGCGATATCTGCAGAGGAGCGACTTCTACTCACAATACGGTATGTACTACACAACCACATTCTCTATGTTCATAATGTGTGTGCTAAATTATGTTTTTTGGCCTTCTTGGACAAAGTTTAATGCCCTCATCTTACTCCAAATATGTTTCTACTGACACACCAGAATGTTACATCTAATATGTCCTGCATATCACTTAGCCATTGTGCCACCAAATATGTGTGTGTTATTCTCTCTCAATTCCTACCAAGTTTGGTCGGCATGTAACTGATTTTTTTTTACTTTAGCCATTCTAAACTTAACTATTTCTGTTGGTCTACAGCTTCCTGTCCACTGGCCTGTCTTATGCCGCCTTCCACCATGAGTTTCTCATTGGAAAGTCAACCATTTCAGGCATAGTGAGGTCTACATGTACAGAAATCTGGACAAGACTCCATCAAGTGGTCATGCCCGAGCCCAGGATGGAAGACTGGATAAGGATATCAAGGGACTTTGAGGAGGACTGCCAGTTTCCAAATTGTATTGGGGCCCTGGATGGCAAACATATCAGGGTGCGTAAGCCGCCGAACTCTGGCTCCCAATTCTTCAATTATAAACAATACTTTTCTGTTGTATTGTTGGCTCTGGTAGACCCTCAATACAAGTTTATAATTGTTGACATTGGGGCCTATGGAAGGACGGGAGACTCTAGAGTCTTCAATACTTCCATAATGGCTCGGTGGCTACGCACCAACCAGTTGGATCTACCACCACCACGCCAGCTACCAGGCTCCCCCGAAGAATCAGTCCCTTATGTCCTTGTGGCAGATGAGGCCTTTCAGTTATCGCGCAATGTCATGAGGCCATATCCCCGGCGCAACCTTGACCACAGGCGCAGAATTTTTAACTTGTGCCTATCACGTGCTAGGCGACTGGTGGAGTGTTCCTTTGGGATTCTTTGTGCCAAATGGCGGGTACTCCAGTCTGCCATTCAGTTGAGTGAGCAAAATGTGAATGAAGTTGTGAAAGCCTGTGTTGTTCTGCATAACTTCACCAGGATACATGATTGTTCCTCCTCTGATGGTGTTGTGCGTAGGCTGGAAAATGTGCGCAGGGTGAGACCACCTATGAACCCTCAACGTAGACCGCTCTCTGGCCTCAAAGTGCGTGATATTTTCACTAATTACTTTATCTCACCTGAGGGGGCAACTTCTTGGCAAGAGCATGCTGTGTCTATGTTATAATTTGTTTATTTAATTGTGTCTAAATATATATTACTCAAGCCCTTATGATTCTATGAGTGTATAATTGCATTGGTTTGTGTCTGTTAGTTTGTTGTGAGGGATTGTGAAAAATCACACAGAGACGTTAACTAGAGTAGATACATTTTTAGTTTTGCCTTTTTTTTTTTTTTTTGGTTTGCTTAAAGGCAAACGTAATATTGCCATAAGAAAATTTTGGCAATGGGCAAAATGACCCTTTGTGCCTTCTTTAACTTTTTGTAAAATTAAAATTACATAACAAAGCACCAGCAAAGATTAGGCAATAACAACATTGCTGCATGACAAGATTAAACTAGATTTGCAAACAAAAGGTGAGCTCCATCACCAAAATAAAGGCTACAAGATAACACTCACATTTCCTCATAATGTTTTCCAATCATAGAAAGATTCCACCATGACAGGCAAGGCTACCTCACAGCTTTCACACAGATATTACCTGTCTGTAAACAGAGAATATTTAACCATGCTATACTGGAAAGGATGAAAATACAAAACTCACTTGTTAAGACATAGAGAGAGCGTGATATTCTGAATGCTGGTCGCCTTGAATTTTTTTACTATAGATTGCTAGAAAAAAAGGTGACTACTTCACTAAGGCCAGCACGCCTTTCCTAGGCATTAGCAAGTGAGTAGTGTATTTTCATCCTTCCATTTTACAGTATAGCGCGGTTAAATATTCTCTTTTGTACACACATGTAATATCTGTCTGAAAGGCGTGAGGTAGTGTTGCCTGTCATGATGGATTGTTTCATATGTTTGGAAAACATTGTTTAAAAATGTGAATGTTAAATTATGTTCTAAATGTTGGTGATGGAGAACACCTGTTTTTTCCTTTCTATTAGGAGCACCAGTTAAAATGCACTGGACATCTCCCCCCATCAGAATCATAAATCCTCATAGGTTGGGGAAGGGGAACGTGGAAGAACAGCCTGTGGGTGCTGCTGGACACTGTGGCCAACATCGCCCTGTGTGGGGCCATACTGTTGCCCATGATGCTGGAATTGTCCTGCCTCCTAGGACTGTTGGGGATACTGGCCAGAGTAATGATGATGGTGAGGGGCTTCTTGTTGGCTGTGGTAGGCACGTGGCTCATACCCACCAAGATAGCCAGATCGTTCCCAACCAGGTTGAGACCAGCCTCCAACACTGGGTGGGTACAAGTGGCCATATTGGTGGGGTTGGCTTGAGGATGACATTTGGGGCTGCGGAATAGAAGGTTGGGTAGGGGGAGGAAGGGGTTGAGGTGTTGGCCCACGTATTAGGGGCTGTTCGGACCCTGCTTGAGCAAGCATCTGTGTGGATGGTCTCATGCGCATTAGATTTCGTGGTGAGAGCTGCCACCTCTCCAGAAATTCAAAAACCTCATATGGGGAATTGGGGGGGGTGCTTGCATCAAGCAGGATCTGAATACATCCCCCAAATATGGAGCCGGACCTCACGGGTAAGGGCACGGAGATAAAGGGTGAGGCTAAGTGCATAGGCCTCCTCCCCATCATCTGTAGTTACTCTAGACAAATAATTGAGCACCCCTGTGTCCACATTGGTCCTGCTCTCTTGAATAGTGACCTGGCGCCTTCTTCTTGTTCGCCGTGATGTAAGAGCAGCCTGTGGGGAGGACCTGATCTGGGCAGTTGGGCTGCTGCTCAAGTTGCCCGGCTCTTCCAGGATGGGTGATGTGGCAGCAGCAGACCGACTTGGTGGTGTTGTGTGTAGGCCAGCCATTGTGTTGTCCTGTGATGCCTCATCTTCAGCCATCCTTCTTGTAGGGGGAGAAGATGGGCCAGCCACCTCATCCCCTACAGGATCTATAATGGGCTCTGCCTCTGAGGCCGTTCCTCGATCCGTAAGGTTGGATTGAGTTCTGTTATGAAATAGAACAGAGGCAAAAATACATCAATATTTTTGTCCCTGTAAAGTATTTGTGTAATGTATTTGTGTAATGTGGTGTCAGGTATGTACTTACGGTCTCAGATCCAGAATTGGGGCGAGGAAGGACAGCCGGTCAAAGTATATGTACTTCCTTTTCACATGTCCAGCATCCCCACTCCTGGACCGCTGCTGGCGTTCCCGGCGGAACTGGTCCCGGATGCTTCGCCAGCGTTTCATCACATCTTCCTCTGCAATGTGACAGGAAAAATTGTCAAATTCACATATTTGAGAGGTCACATTTTCTAAAACAGTAGTCTAGGCATGGGGCCTTCTGGGGTGTGCGTTCTACCCATGGTGGCATATGTAATTGGGCAGATACACAGGGTCTCATTAGCTACACTTAAAATAATTTGTTTATCTAGAAGGATGAGGAGCTTGTGGCCTAACCCCAAATTATGGCTGTGTGAAGCCACGTGTCACATCCAAATGTAACGGCCTCATGAGGCTAAAAGTACATGCACAGGAAGGGGGGTGCTGATTCTAGATTCTTTTATTTTGCGCGGTTTTAAGGTTAATGATGTTTAGGGTTGCACTTACGAATTTTATGCTGCTCATCACATGGTCGGTCACCAAAGTCATGGTACATCTGGCGACAGATGCGCCTCCATGACGCCTCCTTTCTTGTCCGGTTAGCATAATTTGCATCGCGTGGGTCCCATATTTCGGGACGCTCCTGCACCAGGACAATGAGCATCTCCACATTTATGTACGTGGACGCCATGCTGCTGCTGTACTCCGTGGAGGCGTACTTCCTGGATGTCTGGAGCGCTTTTTGAGCTCATTTGCATGTCTAGGCTTCCTGATGGTGGATTGGCCCATTTCCTGTCACCAGCCAAAAGACCTGCGTATTGCTCGCAGGTCACACGTGTGTTCCGTGTGTAATCCGTATTTTTTGCGCACCCATAGACTTGCATTGGCGTACTATGGGCGTAGTACGCTGACAATCGCAGCATGCTGCGATTGGCACGGAGCGTAGGACACGGATGAGAAATATACGCCTGGTGCGAGTGACCCCATAGAGAATCATTTGTCCGTGTCTAATGCGTGCTTTTAGCGCCTCTCACTCACCCGTATTCCTCGCCAGTGTGACTCCGGCCTAAGGCATTATTACATTGCAGCATTCTTACCACAACTACTTAAAACTTTTGCACAGTTCTGTATGCCTGTGTGCTGGCAAATCCACCCCAATATACATTATAAGCATGTGTTGTCCACCAATTTAACAGAGGTCCAAAGAGTGTCTGCCCTTTATACTAAAACAGAAACTGACAGGTCCCTCATGCCCTCCAACCCACCAGAATTTGTATGTTTGTTGTTAGATACCCTGCCTTACCAGTCCTTTACAATGTTTAGCACCTAAATACATGTTTAAATATGTTTTTATAAACTTTAATTTTCATATACTAATTAGCCCTTTAACTATGGGGGCTAATTAGTAGTCCCCATAGTTAAAGACTAGCAGGGCCTTTCAGCATGCTATCACATCCAGGGGTGCAAGGTAACATGATTTGCAAGAGCTACAGCCTTATCCTATACCATGGTATTCTCTTATGAGCACATACAGTTGTGCTCAAAAGTTTACATACCCCAGCAGAATTTTTGCTTTCTTGACCTTTTTTCGGGGAATATGAGTGATAACACCAAAACTTTTTCTCCATTCATGGTTGGGTGAGGCTATTTATTGTCAACCTACTGTGTTTTCTCTTTTTAAATCATAATGACAACCCAAAACATCCAAATGACCCTAATCAAAAGTTCACGCATCCTGGTGATTTTGGCCTGATAACATGCACAGAAGTTGAAGCAAATGGGTTTGGATGGCTACTAAAGGTTTGCTTCTAATCAGTGACCTGTTTGCTTGAAATCAGTGTATGTGCATAAAAGCTCAGTGAGTTTCTGGGATCCAGACAAACCCTTGCATCTTTCATCCAGCCACAGATGGTTCTGGATTGTGAGTCATGAGGAAAGCAAAGAATTGTTAATGGATCTACGGGAATGGGTAGTTGAACTGTATAAAACAGGAAAGGGATAAAAAAAGATATCCAAGAAATTGATAATGCCAGTCAGCAGCGTTCAAACTGTGACTAACAAATGGAAAATCAGGGACCTGTAAAAACAAAACCACAGTCAGCTAGACCAACAAAAATTTAATCCACAACTGCCAGGAAAATTTTTCAGGATGCAAAGAAAAATCCGCAAATAACACCAGCTGAAATACTGGACTCTCTGTGGACTCTCTGAAAACTAGCAATGTGGCTCTTTCAAGATGCACAATAAGGAGGCACTTGAAGAAAAATGGGTTGCATGGTCGAGTCCCAAGAAGAAAGCCATTACTGCGCAAATGCCACAAAGTATGTCACCTACAATATGCAAAACAGCACAGAGAAAAGCCTCAAAACTTCTGGAACAAGGTAATCTGGAGTTATGAGACCAAAATTGAAGTTTTTGGCCACAGCCATAAACGTTACATTTGGAGAGAGGTTAGCAAGGTCTATGATTAAAGGATCATCATTTCTACTGTAAAGCATGGAGGTGGATCGCTGATGTTTTGGTGATGTGTGAGCTACAAAGGCACAGGAAACTTGGTCAAAGTTGAAGGAAAGATGAATGCATCACGTTGTCAGCAAATACTGGAGGCAAATTTGCAATCATCATCACATAGGGTGTTTGTAATATCATGGACAGACTGATTTGGGTTTGTGACGCTGCTCCTTTATTTATTTATGCAGCTCTTGTTTGCACTAGCACCTTATAATGACTATTGTGGACTTTTTCCATTGATGTGTTGAGGCTTACTTAAATGCTGCATGATCCTGTAGCCTGCATTTATTCCTTCTATAACTTTTTTGTGCACTTTACTTGGTTAAATTTCTTTCCTCTTTATATGTATTTTTGTCTTTTTATGACTTTGAATATATCTATTATGTTTACTGTAATTTGAATAAAATTTATAACTTGTTTTATACTCCTTTTGTGAGTGGTGTGCTTTTGATACCTGTTATCCCCTTTTTGAGCTAACTTTGGATATACGCACCCCTGTACTTTCTATGCATCTGGGGAATCTTTCGTATGGTAAAGGTCCCTATATATGCAGTAATATGTTTTTGGACATTTCTGTAGTTAAGCTGTGCATGGGACGTACTTGGTTGTTCGAACATGACAATGATCCAAAACACAACGCCAAGTCGATCTTTCATTGGTTACAGCAGAAGAAAGTGAAGGTTCTGGAGTGGCCATCTCAGTCTCCTGACCACTATATCATTGAGCCACTCTGGGGAGATCTCAATCACGCAGTTCATGCTAGACAGCCGAGGAATTTACAGGAACTGGAGGCTTTTTGCCAAGAAGAATGGGCAGCTTTACTATCAGAGAAAATAAAGAACCTTATCTACAACTTCCTTAAAAGACTTCAAGCTGTCATTGATGTTAGAGGAGGCAATACATGGTATTAAAAAAATGGGGTTTGTAAACTTTTGATCAAGGTCATTTGGATGTTTTGGGTTGTCATTATGATTTAAAAAGAGAAAACACAGTAGTTTGACAATAAATGGCTCCACCCAACTAACCATGAGTGAAGAAAACATTTTGGTGTTATCATTCATATTCTCTAAAAAAAAGGCCAAGAAATAAAAAATTCTGAAGGGGTATGCAAACTTTTGAGTACAACTGTACCACATGGTGCATGTATATATATAGGTGTTTCAAAACTACCTTCCCAGTCACAAAATCATCTATTGAGGCAGCATTGTGAAGTCCTTAATGGGGATAATTGTAAGGTCATGCACTTGGGTAGAACAAACAATATGTATAATTATGTGCTTAATTGTAAAACACTGGGCAAAACTGTCACTGACAAAGACCTGGGTGTATGGGTGGATGACAAACTCACATTTAGTTGCCAGTGTCAGGCAGCTGCTGCAAAGGCAAAAAAAATAAATGGATGCATTAAAAGAGGCATAGATGCTCATGAGGAGAACATAATTTTACCTCTATATAAATCACTAGTGCGACCACACTTAGAATACTGTGTACAGTTCTGGTCTCCGGTGTGTAAGAAAGACATAGCTGAACTGGAGCGGGCGCAGAGAAGAGCGACCAAAGTTATTAGGGAACTGGGGGGTCTGCAATACCAAGACAGGTTATTACACTTGGGGTTATTTAGTTTGGAAAATCGAAAGCTTAGGGGTGATCTTATTACAATGTGTAAATATATGCGGAGACAGTACAAAGACCTTTCTAATGATCTTTTTACTCTTAGACCTGTGACGGGACAAGGGGGCATCCTCTACGTCTGGAGGAAAGAAGGTTTAAGCAAACTCACAGACGCGGATTCTTTACTGTAAGAGCAGTGAGACTATGGAACTCTCTGCCATATGATGTTGTAATGAGTGATTCCCTACTAAAATTTAAGAAGGATCTGGATGACTTTCTTGAAAAGTATAATATTACAGGTTATATACACTAGTTTCCTTGATATTGCGTTGATCCAGGGAGCTAGTCTGATTGCCGTAAGTGGAGTCGGGAAGGAGTTTTCTTCCTCAATGTGAAGCTTACTGTTTGCCATATGGGTTTTTTTTGCTTTCCTCTGGATCAACATGTTAGGGCGGGATAGGATATGGGTTGAACTAGATGGACTTAAAGGGAATCTGTCACCCTTTTTTTCAGCTTGCAGCTGCCGGCATAGACATCGGGGGCTTATCTACAGCAATCTGTAGTTCTGTAGATAAGCCTCTGATGTAACCTGAAAGATAAGAAAAACACATTATATTATACTCACCGGGGTGGGCGGTCCGGTCCGGTGGGCATTGCGGTCCGGTCTGACGCCTCCCTTCTTCATGCGATGACATCCTCTTCTCCCGTCCTGTAATGGCTGCGGCACAAGCGCATTGCTCTGCTCTGTTGAGGGCAGAGCAGAGTCCTGCAGTGCGCAGGCTTCGTGAGAGGTCCGGCGCCTGCGCACTGCAAAATTCTGCTCTGCCCTCAACATGGCAGAGCAGTGCCCTTGCACCTCAGCCATTACAGGATGGGAGAAGAGGATGTCATCGCATGAAGAAGGGAGGCGTCGGACCGGACCGCAATGCCCACCGGACCGGACCGCCCACCCCGGTGAGTATAATATAACGTGTTTTTCTTATCTTTCAGGTTACATCGGAGGCTTATCTACAGCACTACAGATGCTGTAGATAAGCCCCCGATGTCTATGCCGGCAGCTGCAAGCCGAAAAAAAGGGTGACAGATTCCCTTTTAAGTCTTCCTTCAACCTTAATAACTATGTTACTATGTTACTAGATTGCCGGCTGGTCCTTTTGAAATTGTTTAGTTTGGCCAATTTTACTCTATTATCAAAACATGAATTTGCACTTCCAGAGAACTTTTCCCTGATGGCTTAGTTCTTTGATAAAAAAAACAAGCAAATTGTGCTTTCTTTACCCTTATGGTTATGAGGGGTCCAGTTCTGTGTCACTGGCACTGCTCCAGTGATTGCATATAGACTGCAGCATTGAGATCACATGGACAGCACTGCAGCCAAACATAGCGGTGGATGTGCGGAGGGTAAGAAAATCGACACTTTTTGTTTTACAAGAAACTGAGCTCAGAGGCAAACGTTTTATGAGACAGGACAACAACTTGAAATCATGCCAAAAGAATAATCTCAGAGTGGACCTTTAGTGATAAATATCAGTAAAACCTCATAATTACTTATTCTTCCACATATTAAAATAACAGTATTGCTGGAGGTGCACTTTAAATATTTTAAATCACATACGTATTGTGCCACTGGGAGTGTTGGGAACTGGATGTTAAAGGTCTTTGAGGAATTGCTCCTTTTGCATTCCCTAAAATCCATCTTAGTTGATGAAAGTATTTTAGCAAATTCTATCTTTTTTAATTATTATTTTCCTTATTCTCTCAGTCTCAGGTCAAAGCGATCCTACATTTTGTATACCTCTGCAGGCCACCAGTCTATGAACTGTGTGAGCTGTTCATGGAGAAGCTGTTGCCTAATATTACAATTTTTTCGGAAATACTTCCAGAAATCCTTATCCTGATATTAATGTAGTATGACATTAGTGCAAAACTTCACACCCACATATTGCTTGTTTACTTGGCTGGTTCTTGATTGTGGTTTATGTGTAATGAGATGGAAGTAATCTCTCAGTACTTAAACTGCATGTTACATTAAGATTTTATCAATATCCAGTTATTCCCACTGGACCACTTTATCCTGATCTCTATGTGTTCAAAGCCTTATCACATTGCTAGCTCTTAATTATCAAGTGATTCACAGTAACCTCTAATCTCCTTATGTACTTTACCATTTCCATATAATCTTTCTTAGAATGAAAGCTGCAATCGAATAATTTATTAGGTAGCGTAACAAAGCATTTGTGATTTCAGTTGAAGGTTCTTGTATGTAACATACGGTTTAGTATTTGTTCTGGCTTATGGCACTAGAAAAGAAAAAGGAAGCATTGTGAAAGAAGCTAAAATATAGCTTTATCTCGTCTTATCCCTAATTAAGCTTACATGATATCATATCGCATTGTGTCTGCATTGTATGTTGTGCTCTTTTTAGCTCATCCACTTTTTCATTTTTCTTTTTGGGTTTGGAAGGTTTGGCCAAACTTGAGTTAAAAGTTCAGGTCGGTCCGAACTTGACCCGGATCCAATAGAAGTCAAACTTTGGTGCTGTAAAATGTTTGTAGTAAGGGCTAGGGAGCAGCAAAAGGAACCAAAATAAGGGTAAGAGCAGGACAAATGCCCTGCAAGCAAATGTGGATAGAAAAATGACTTAAATCCCTTAATTAGTCAGTAAACATTGAGTTAATTAGCTTACCCAACAGGCTGGATAGAATTGACAGAATGGTGTGAGGCTAGAAAACACACAGTAGAAAATCAATGTAAGCCAATGTAGACTAGTCTTATCAATGTCATGTGTGTAAATATTCATCCATTCATTCAAACCCACCCAGAGTTAAATCACATTAGTAAGAAAAGCAAACAGTTGTGAGCTGGTGTTAATATTCTGGGAAGGGGCCAATATCCATAAAGATTCCCAGCCTATTAATATCAGCTCACAGCTCTCTGTTTAGCGTTTACGGGTTAGTTAAAAAGGGGGACCCCAAAAAAAATTATATGGCGTCACTCCTATTTTTAATGACCGACATAGGCTAAACAGACAGCTGTGGGCTGATCTTAATAGGCTGGAAAGGGGCCATGGATATTGGCCCCTGCCCAAACTAATAACACCAGCCCTCAGCCACCCCAGAAATGACAAATTCATTAGATGCACCAATTCTGGCACTTAGCATCAGCTTTTGACGCTTGCACTGGTGCACTGGCAGTCGGGGTAAAAGTTTATGGGGTTTATGTCAGCTTTGTAATGTCAGCTTACATCAAGCCCATAGGGTAGTAATGGAGAGGCATCTATCAGACACTCCCATTACTACCCATTACTAACCCAGTAAGTTAAAAGAAAACAGGAAACTATATATTTTATTTGAATACAGGTTCCCCCCCACATTCCCTGGTTTACCAATATATTATTAAAAAAAAATCTCTGCAGATCCAACGACATCCAACTAGGTCCTACTGGATCCCACGTCGTACAACTATTTTCTCATGAGTGATCACATCAGTAATATCATTGCCCATGAGCCATGACCATGAGAATTAGACTGCAGTGGTTATTTCAGGTAATTTGGCTTGGTTACAGGTCCGGTGCGCTCAGAGCATCGACCTCTCCATGGAGCGGCAACATGGTGGGGCCACGGCGTTACAGCTGTTGGCACTCATAGACATAACCAACACTATAACATGGCCCGACACAGCACTTATCTACCTCCTGACGAACCTGCAGAGATGGAGAAACCTCCAGACCATACATCCCCTTATTATGGCCACAGGTAATCGATCGTTGATTTAATGACATGATTATATTTTGACTGTAGGTGCCAGTTTATTGGGATGATTCTATCACAATACTATAAATATCTGTGCACATGCAATATATCCACCTTTGAACACCTGTATCAGCAATAATGTTTGATGTTTATTGTTTAGTTAGGTTATATTTTATGATTTCATGCTCATATTTATGTTCATGGTGCCATTTAAGCATTGACCTTTCTAGGATATGATGGTCTGATGTGCTAGTGTTCTGTCACTGATTACTGTACATATTCCACATCTGACAGAGAATTCAGTACTCCTGTCATTTTTCATTATTTTTTCTTTTTCATTTCCTATCATTTTAATTAGCATATTTAAATAAAATAAACATATTTTATCGTTATTGATAGTGTTGCTCCTTCTATATCATTATGGGTATATGATATATAGGTTTGTAGGGATCATATATATTTTGCATGAGGATTACTATTGGTTATACAGAAGATCCCACTATATCCCATGTCGTCCATCTATTTTCTCATTGGCAATCATGTCAGTAATATCCCTTGTAGATTGTGAGCCCTCGCGGACAGGGTTCTCTCTCCTCCTTTACCTATTGTGACTTGTATTGTTTAAGATTACTGTACTTGATTTTATTATGTATACCCCTCCTCACATGTAAAGAACCATGGAATAAATGGCACTATAATAATAAATAATAATAATATCATCACCCGTGAGCCATGACTGCAAGAATAAGACTGTAGAGGTTATTTGAGGTAATTTCTCACGGGTGATGATGTTACTTCAGTGAGAAATTACAATAAATTACCTCTGCAGTCTCGCTTTCGGGGTAGTGGATCACAGTGATGACGTGACAATGAGAATGAGACTGTAAAGAACATGCAAGGTCATTTCTCATAGGCGATGGTGTTACGCTCTAGAGATATGACTATGAGTAACCGCGGGTCTCAAGTAGCTCGAGTGCTGGACGGTTCTGTGATGGAGCTGAGTGCTCATCTTGGAGATCATCACTCCAGCACTGGTGCTGCGCAGCATGAGATACAGTTGCTATGAGCTCAGGTGACCTTACAGTAAGGTTTTCGCAGTTCACATGCTGGCTCACACAGAGCTTAATGTAAAAACCGCCACCTGTGACCTGCGGTAGCCTTAATGAGGTTACCACTCATCACTGCAGGTGTGTTCTGCTCATTATGTTCCGGCTGGCATGGTGAGTGGTAACATTACCGAAGTCATCGTTCACCACACCACCTTGATGTAGCAGAGTTGGGGATCGTACTGGGACATCATCATTATTGAATAACGGCGGACAGGTGAGGATTACTTTGATTTTTTTATTTTTTTTTGCTAATAAATGGGTAGGAATGGGTAATTGTCAGGGACTGTTTTGTTCAATGAAATAACTTCTCTTTGTGTGTGTCTTTATCACTTTTGACTACGGGGTTAGTAATGTGGGTGTCTGACAGACACCTCTCCATTACTAACCACTGGGAAAGATGCCAGCGGACATTAATCAGCTGCCATTAACCCCATAAACTCCACTTGCCAATGCACCAGAACAAACGGGAAGAGCAAAGGATAAGCATCAGAATTGACTTACTGTATCTAATGAATGCACCTTTTTTGGGATGGCAGGAGGCTAGTGCAATTAGGCTGGGAGGGGGCCAATATACATGACCCCTTATCAACCTATTGATATAAGCCTGCAGCTGTCTGCATTGCCCTTGCTGTATATTAAAAATAGGAGAGACCTCAAGTAATTTTTTTAGAGTCCATTATTTTAATAACCAGCTAAGGCAAATCAGACAGCTGCTGGCTGATATTAATAGGCAATGCAGCTCCATGGATATTGGCCTTTTCCCAGTCTTAAAATACCAGCCCCCCAGCTGTCTGTTTCCCTTGGCTGGTTTTAAAAAGGAAAGAGATTGCATGTCATTTTTTTTTTAAATTATTTATTTATTTTAACTGTGCTATTCGCAGCCATGACATTACTTGACATGGCTGTAATGGAGCTGTAAGTGCTCACAGCCTAAAAGCTTGTTGATTTGCACCGCTGCAGCCATTCAACAAGCTTTATTAGACTTCCAGACATGAAAAGGAAACCGAACATACAGTAAGAAATCCATGTTCGGAGTCTGGTACTGGACACTAGAAGCCTGGTACACACCACAAACTTTCCGGTTCAGATTCTCTCATCCCTACTAGAAATAGCAAAGTTATTGATATTGTGCCCTTTTGTATATTATTATACAGTATATTCTGCTACATAATGGATGATACATACAATATGTACTATTTTCACAACTACCTATCCTTTTTTTTCGCATACATGTATTTGAGTCTGATGAAGTTCTTAATGGGAAGACCGAAATGTTATTATTTGGAATTGCATAATAAATGAAACTAAAGTTTCATTTAGTACACCTGGAGTGCCAGATTCCTTTTTTATAATTGATTCATGGACTGATATCCTAGTTGAGTACCCACCGACAAAGAGCGATATATCCTGCTCTAACAAACTTGAGCAACAATGTCTGTGCTAAGAGTTTCCCTGAAGAAGCTGCCATTTGGATTGGCGATACATTTGGAACTCTACTCCATACAACCTATGTGCACATTGTCATGACACATCAATGGCACTTCAATGTTCACTTTATCAAGGTATACATATCAACTGTTATTGCTTATAGATTTATTTTTGATATACAGTCATAGCCAAAAGTGTTGGCATCCTTGAAATTGTTCTACAAATAGGAAGTGTCTCCCAGATAATTAGATACTTTATTATGCATACGTTTATTTCCTTTGTGTGTATTAATACAATGAAACAGAGAAAAAAGGCAAATAGTACATAATTTCATACAAAGCCCTAAAAATGGTCTAGCCAAAATTGTTGACACCTTTCTAAAATTGTGGGTAAACAACTTTGTTTCATGCATGTGTGTCATGTCGGACACTGTTCGCACCAGGGTGTCCGGCAGACAGCGGTAATACCCCATCCTACCACTTGGTTGTCAGCGGCGCTGGTTGGTCTTCTGATCCGGCATGGATTGGGTTAACCAGGTTGTCATTCTGGCTGAGGGCTTAGCCACGCCCTCTGTCTTTAAATTGCCCTGTGTGACTATGGGCGTCACCGACTATAGCTCTTGCCTTGTGCTAAGCGATACCGGTCTGGAGTGGTGGTCTAAGGAGCATACAGTTGCTGGTGTAGTATATTCCATTGTTGCCATTTTGCCTCCCTGTGTTGTATTTTTTAGTTGCCCTTGCACATTACTGTATTCCCCGGTGTGTACGCGGTGTGGTGCTTTTCCGTTATCCCTGTCCATACTTATTTGTGGGGTCTGGTGTTTGGTCTCCTCACTGGGTGGAGGGTGGTGGGTTCAGCTTAGGGCTGGACAGGAGACAAGGACAGGGTGGAGGCCCAAGCAGGCACACCTTCAGTGTAAACCCTGGGTTGAGGGACAGACAGGGTTTCCCCTAGTCTGAGGGACACCGCAGGTGCCCCGGGGTTTCAGCCTAAAGTTACCTAGGCTTCCCATGACATTATAGTCGGCCCAAAAAGAAAAGAAAAAAAAAAAAAGGAATTATTTACCATGGATACTATAGTCTCCATAACCAAGCAGCAGGAGGCTCTGTCCATACAGGTCACTGAACTGAGGGGGGCGGTCCAGCAACAAGGCCTCTCAGTTCCTGCTGTGCAATCTGAGGCAGCAGTCAGGGCAGCTGAACCCAAGTTACCTCTCCCTGAACGATTTTCTGGTGATCGCTGTAAGTTCGTTGTATTTCGTGAATCCTGCAAATTGTATTTTCGCATGCGTCCTCTCTCCTCAGGATATGAGGCTCAGCGTGTGGGCTTGGAAGTTTCCTTGCTGGGTGGTGACCCACAAGCATGGGCGTTTTCACTACCTTCTGATTCACCTGCATTTGAGTCTGTAGACCTTTTTTTTCTGCTCTTGGTTTAACCTATGACGATCCTGACAGACTGGCGTTAGCAGAGTCTAAAATATGCTCTCTACTCCAGGGTGAGCGACTGGCGGAGGATTATTGTACGGAATTTCGTCGCTGGGCTGTGGACACTCAATGGAATGACCCTGCACTAAGGAGTCAATTTTTGCATGGGGTTTCTGGAAGGGTTAAACAAGCTCTGCTAATGTATGAGACTCCCGCCTCTCTGGAGGCTGCTATGGTGCTTGTAGTACGCATTGATCGCCGCTTTTGTCAGAGGTCGCAGGAGACATTGCCTGTGGGGGGAGGGGCAGTCTCTGGTGAGGTTGCCTCGGGTGAGTCCGTGGAACCTATGCAGATCGCTGGTATATCACATACACATAATAACAAGCAAAAATGTCCCTTGCCCAGAAAGCAAGGGGTCTGTTTTTTTTGTGGCAAAAAAGGACATTTTATTAATGCTTGCCCCCTGGTACCTAAGAAAGACGTGCCGGCGGAAAACTGCTAGGCCCAGAGGGTTTGGAGGAGTCTAGTCTGAGCCTTTGCATATCCTCCGTGGTGGTCTCCCAGTGTATGCTCCCTGCCAAGGTAGTTATCGGGGGCCAAGAGCTGTCGATTACTGTATTTGTAGATAGTGGTTCAGCCGCTAATCTCATTGATGAAAAGTTTGCGCGTACAGCGGGATTTAAGGTGGAGACGCTGCCTAATCCTATCCGGGTGGTTACCATCAATGCCTCCCCTCTCTCTCAAGGGGAGATTAAAGAGTTTGTGGCTGATATAAAACTCCATTGGGGTCCTACACTCTGAGCGGGTAACATGTATGGTGCTCAGTAATTTACCTGCTCAGGTAGTTCTGGGGTTTCCATGGTTGTCTATGCACAATCCGGTGATTGATTGGAAAACCCAGGACATAATTCAGTGGAGGAGATACTGCCAGGAGAGTTGTCTGGCCACGTGTATCTCTGCTGTGACTCCCAGCATCCCGGAGCCACTGCTGGACTTTGCTGATGTATTTTCTGAAAGAGGTTGTTCAGAGCTGCCACCGCACCGACCCTATGACTGTGCTATTAGGTTAAAACCTGGGGCCAAGTTACCGAAAGCCAGGATGTTTAATATCTCAGGTCCTGAGAGGCAAGCTCTCAAAGAATACATTGTAGAATTTCTAAGCAAAGGGCACATCAGGACTTCATCATCTCCATTGGCGGCGGGGTTCTTCTTTGTCAAGAAGAAAGATGGCGGATTACGCCCGTGTCTGGATTTCAGTGAACTCAACCAGATTACGGTTCGTGACCCATACCCGATGCCACTGATACCCGATTTGTTCAACCAGGTGTCTGGTGCCAAATGGTTTTCCAAGCTTGACCTCAGGGGGGCGTACAATCTCATAAGAGTCCGTCAAGGGGATGAATGGAAGACGGCATTTAATACCCCTGAGGGTCATTTTGAGAATTTGGTGATGCCATTTGGGTTGACGAGCGTGCCAGCAGTATTTCAACATTTCATAAATGATGTCTTTTCTCATCTCTTGGGGAAATTTGTTATTATATACCTTGATGACATTCTTATTTACTCACGCGACCGTGATGCACACATAGAGCATGTTAGGCAGGTGTTGCAGTTGCTCAGGGAAAACAAGCTCTATGCCAAGCTTGAGAAATGTGTATTTGTCGTCCAAGAATTGCCTTTTTTGGGTTATGTAATTTCCGCCTCAGGGTTTAAAATGGACACCGCTAAGGTGCAAGCGGTGCTGCAGTGGAATCGGCCTGATAATCTCAAGGCGCTTCAGCGATTCCTGGGCTTTTCCAACTATTATAGGAAATTTATTAAGAATTTTTCTATGATTGCTAAACCGCTCACCAACATGACTAAAAAAGGTACCAATTTTTCTGACTGGTCTGAGGCTGCTGTGCGCGCATTTGAATTCCTCAAAAACAGTTTTGCTTCAGCTCCCATCCTGGTTCAGCCTGATGTCTCCCTACCATTTACCGTGGAGGTGGATGCATCTAAGGTTGGAGTGGGGGCGGTACTGTCTCAGGGTCCTTCCTTGGGCGAATTGCATCCGTGTGCCTACTTCTCCAAGAAGCTGTCGCCGGCCGAGCGTAATTACGATATTGGTAACAGGGAATTGTTGGCCATCAAGTTGGCATTTGAGGAATGGCGACACTTCTTGGAGGGGGCTGTCCATCAGATTACTGTTATAACAGACCATAAGAATCTGCTTTATTTAGAGTCTGCTAAACGCCTGTCCCCCAGACAGGCTTGCTGGGCGTTATTCTTCACCCGGTTCAATTTTTTTGTGACATACCGACCAGGTTCTAAGAATACTAAGGCGGACGCCTTGTCCAGATGCATACCGGGTGGAGAGCCACGTAAGGATCCGGTGCCTATCCTCCAAAAGGGAGTTGTGGTCTCGGCTCTCACGACAGAAGTTGAGGCAGAGATTGCTGAGGCTCAGGAGGAGGTACCACCGGATCTGCCTCCTAATAAATCATTTGTGCCACTACACCTACGCTTAAAGGTGTTAGGGGAACATCACGATACTGTCCTGGCGGGTCACCCAGGAGTTAAGGGCACTCTGGAGCTTGTATCACGTCGTTTTTGGTGGCCCAAAATCCGGCAGGACGTGGCCTCATATGTGTCAGCCTGTACCACGTGCGCACGGGCCAAGACACCACGCTCCCATCCTGCTGGCACATTGCATCCTCTCTGTGTGCCCAGTAAGCCATGGACTGAGATTTCCATGGATTTCATTACGGATTTGCCCTCCTCGGCGGGGAACACGGTCATTCTGGTAATAGTTGATCGGTTCTCTAAAATGTCGCATTTCGTTGCTTTGCCATCTTTGCCCAATGCGAAGACCCTTGCTCAGGTATTTATTTGCGAGGTGGTCAGACTTCATGGTGTCCCGTCTGACATTGTATCTGATAGAGGTACACAATTTGTGGCAAAATTTTGGAGAGCTTTTTGTTCACGCCTAGGGATTAAATTGTCTCATTCATCGGTTTTCCATCCTCAGTCGAATGGGCAGACTGAGCGTATGAACCAAAACCTGGAACAATACTTACGCTGTTTTGTGTCTGACAATCAGGAAGAGTGGTCGGCGTTTCTTCCTCTGGCTGATTTCGCGATAAACAATCATTATCAGGAATCGTCAGGGGAATCTCTTTTCTTTTGTGTTTATGGTCAACATCCCCAATTCTGTACCTTGCGCCAAGGGAGCTCTGCGGGCGTCCCTGAGGAGGACCAGTTGGGAGCACAATTGTCATCTGTTTGGAGGAGAGTAAAGCAGCGCTTGCTGAATGTAGGTTCTAGGTATAAACGTGTGGCTAACGGTAGACGTGTGCCTGGTTCGGACCTGTGTGTGGGTGATTGGGTGTGGTTGTCTACAAGGAACATCAAACTCAAAGTACCATCGCTTAAGTTGGGTACCAGGTTCATTGGTCCATTTAGGATCTCCGCAATTATCAACCCTGTGGCATTTCGTTTAGAGTTACCTGCCGTATACAAGATACATAATGTGTTTCACAAGGCGTTACTTAACACTAGTACTACTGGACTTGTGACCCCGACTAGAACTACTGAATGTAGTCATTCTGACTTGTTTTCGTTTATTTTTAGAGTTTCATTTGTGGTTAATTATTAATAATTATATTTTTTTAATGTATTATTATTGTGAGAGCCAACAGTAATGCTTTGGAATGTTTTCTTTTTGATTTTTCATATTTTTCTACAGGAAATAGCAAAAGTAAACTAAGTAAAACAATAATAATAGACATTTTACAATCATTTATCATTAAAGTGCACACATATAAACAACTCAAGAACAACAAGCAGAGAAAATGACTACTAGGTCAGTCAGTGCTCCTTCTCTTCAGTACCTGAAGAAGGCCGTTGGGTCGATACCGGTTGTACTTCATAATAACGTTTTATTGAGATTCAGCTCCAATTCTACATTTTCCTTCTCAGCGGTAATACCCCATCCTACCACTTGGTTCTCAGCGGCGCTGGTTGGTCTTCTGATCCGGCATGGATTGGGTTAACTAGGTTGTCATTCTGGCTGAGGGCTTAGCCACGCCCTCTGTCTTTAAATTGCCCTGTGTGACTATGGGCGTCGCCGACTATAGCTCTTGCCTTTTGCTAAGCGATACGGGTCTGGAGTGGTGGTCTAAGGAGCATACAGTTGCTGGTGTAGTATATACCATTGTTGCCATTTTGCCTCCCTGTGTTGTATTTTTTAGTTGCCCTTGCACATTACTGTATTCCCCGGTGTGTACACGGTGTGGTGCTTTTCCGTTATCCCTGTCCATACTTATTTGTGGGTGTCTGTGTTTGGTCTCCTCACTGGGTGGAGGGTGGTGGGTTCAGCTTAGGGCTGGACAGGAGACAAGGACAGGGTGGAGGCCCAGGCAGGCACACCTTCAGTGTAAACCCTGGGTTGAGGGACAGACAGGGATTCCCCTAGTCTGAGGGACACTGCAGGGGCCCCGGGGTTTCAGCCTAAAGTTACCTAGGCTTCCCATGACAATGTGATGCTCTTTCAAATTCAGTTATGGCAAATATCAAGTGTTGACAATATGAAAATCACACCTGAAACCAGGTAAAAAGGGGAGAAGTTGACTCAATCTTTGCATTGTGTGTAAAATTCAATCTGTCCTGCATGTTCAGGGTGCATCAGTGTCAGTGCAAACATTGGACATTTTAATTAAATGAAACGCTGAGGCAGGATTCCCAGGAGGACCCCACTGCTGATACAGAGACGTAAAAAAAGCTAGATTGCAGTTTACCAAAATTTATGTAAGACAAAATTCTTCCTGAAAAGTATCTCATAGACAGATGAGATCAAAATAGAGCTTTTTAGTAAAGCACATCATTCTACTGTTTGCCAAAAACAGAATAAGGCCTACAAAGAAAAGAACACAGTTCCTACAGTCAAATATGGTGAAGGTTCAAAGATGTTTTCGGGTTGTCTTGCTGCCTCTGTCACCTGGTTCTTCGACTGTGTGAAGGCCAACATGAAATCTGAAAATTACCAAAGGATTTTGGGTTGAAATGTAGTGCCCATTGACAGAAAGCTGAGTTTACGTCCTAGGTCAGGGGTCTTCCAGTAGGACAATGACCCTAATCATACGTCAAGAAGCATCCAAATATAGATGAAAACAAAGTGCTGGAGATTTCGGAAGTGGACAGCAATAAGTACTTATCTAAAGCCCATTGAACACATGTGGAGAGATCTTAACCCCTTAAGCCCCAAGGGTGGTTTGCACGTTAATGACCAGGCCATTTTTTACAATTCTGACCACTGTCCCTTTATGAGGTAATAACTCTGAAACGCTTCCATGGATCCCGGTGATTCTGACATTGTTTTCTCGTGACATATTGTACTTCATGTTAGTGGTAAAATTTCATTCAAATAACTTGCGTTTATTTGTGAAAAAAAACGGAAATTTGGCGAAAATTTTGCAATTTTCCAACTTTGAATTTTTATGCCCTTAAATCATAGAGATACGGCGCACAAAAAACTTGATAAGTAACATTTCCCACATGTTTACTTTACATCAGCACAATTTTGGAACCAAAATTTTTTTTTGTTAGGAAGTTATAAGGGTTAAAAATTTACCAGCGATTTCTCATTTTTGCAACACCATTTTATTTTTACGGACCAGATCACATTTGAAGCCACTTTGAGGGGTCTATATGATAGAAAATACCCAAAAGTGACACCATTCTAAAAACTGCACCTCTTAAGGTGCTCAAAACCACATTCAAAACGTTTATTAACCCTTTAGATGCGTCACAGGAATTTTTTGAATATTTAAAAAAAAATGAACATTTAACTTTATTTCATGAAAAAAATACTTCAGATTCAATTTTTTTTATTTTACCAAGGATAACAGGAGGAATTGGACTGCAAAATTTATTGTGCAATTTGTCCTGAGTACGCTGATACCTGATATTTGGGGGGAACCATTGTTTCGGCGCATGGCTGAGCTCAGAAGGGAAGGAGCGCCGTTTGACTTTTTCAATACAAAATTGGCTGGAATTCGGATCGAACGCCATTTCGTATTTGGAGAGCCCCTGATGTACTTAAACAGTGGAAACCCCCCACAAGTGACACCATTTTGGAAACTAGACCCCCCAAGGAACTTATCTAGAAATGTGGTGAGAACTTTGAACCCACAAGGCCTTCACAGAAGTTTATAACGTACAGCGATACAATTAAAAAATCATATTTTTCCCACAAAAATGATCTTTTCACCCCCAATTTTTATTTTCCCAAGGGTAACAGGACCCTAAAAGTTATTGTGCAATTTTTCCTGAGTTCGCTGATACCCCACATGTGGGGGTAAACCACTATTTGGGTGCATGGCAGAGCTCGGAAGGGAAGCAGTGGCATTTGACGATTTTGGCTGGAATTGAGATCGGACACCATGTCGCGATTGGAAAACCCCTGATGTACCAAAACAGTGGAAACCCCCCACAAATGACACCATTTTGGAAACTAGACCCCCCAAGGAACTTATCTAGATGTGTGGTGAGCACTTTGACCCCTCCAGTGCTTCACAGAAGTTTATAACGCCCGGGCGTGAAAATAAAAAAATCTTATTTTTTCCACAAACATGATCTTTTAGTCCCCATTTTTTTATTTTCCCAAGGGTAACAGGAGAAATTGGACCCCAAAAGTTGTTATCCAATTTGTCTTGAGTACGCTGACACCCCATATGTGGGAGAAAACTACTGTATGGGCACACATCGGGGCTCGAAAGGGAAGTAGTGACGTCTTGGAATGCAGACTTTGATGGAATGGTCTGCGGGTGTCATGTTACCTTTGGAGAGCCCCTAATGTACCTAAACAGTGGAAACCCCCCACAAGTGGCCCCATTTTGGAAACTAGACCCCCTAAGGAACTTATCTAGTTGTGTGGTGAGCACTTTGAACCCCCCAGTGCTTCACAGAAGTTTATAACGACCGGGCGTGAAAAAAAAAAATCACATTTTTTCCACAAACATGATCATTTAGTCCCTATTTTTTTTATTTTTCCCAAGGGTAACAGGAGAAATTGGACCCCAAAGGTTGTTGTCCAATTTGTTCTGAGTACGCTGATACTCCATATGTGGGAGAAAACTACTGTATGAGCACACACCGGGGCTTGGAAGGGAAGTAGTGACGTTTTGGAATGCAAACTTTGATGGAATGGTCTGCGAGTGTCAGGTGTGTTTGAAGAGCCCCTGATGTACCTAAACTATTGAAACTCCCCACAAGTGACCCCATTTTGGAAACTAGACCCCCCACGGAACTTATCTAGATGTGTGGTGAGCACTTTGAACCCCCAAGTGCTTCACAGAAGATAATAACGCCCGGGCATGAAAATAAAAAGATCATTTTTTTCCACAAAAATGATATTTTTGCCCCCAATTTTTTATTTTCCTAAGGGTAACAGGAGAAATTGGACCCCAAAAGTTGTTTTGCAATTTGTCTTGAGTAGGCTGATACCCCATATGTGGGGGTAAAACACTGTTTGGGCGCATGGCAGAGTTTGGAAGGGAAGGAGAACCATTTGACTTTTTCAGCGCAGAATTGGTTGGAATTGAGATCAGACGCCATGTTGCATTTGGAGAGCACCTGATGTGCCCAAATAGTGGAAACCCCCAATTCTAACTTCAACCCTAACCCTAATCTCAGTCCTAACCCTAATCTCAGCCCTAGCCCTAACCCTAGCCCTAGCCCTAACCCTAACCCTAGCCCTAACCCTAACCCTAGCCCTAACCCTAGCCCTAACCCTAGCCCTAGCCCTAGCCCTAACCCTAACCCTAGCCCTAACCCTAATAATTTTATTATTTTTCCCTTACTAAGGGGGTGATAACGGGGGGTTTGATTTACTATTTATGGCGGTTTTTATATTTGGCGGCTGTCGCATGCTAAAAGACGCTTTTTACTGTAAAAATAGTTTTTGCATCACCACATATTGAAAGCTATAGTTTTTCCGTATTTTGACCCACCGAGTCATGTGAGGTCTTATTTTTTTGTGGGACGAATTGACGTTTTTATTGGTACTATATTCGGGCACGTGACATTTTTTGATCGCTTTTTATTCAAATTTTTGGGATGCAGAATGAACAAAAACCAGCGTTTCATGAATTTCTTTTGGGGGGATGCGTTTACACCGTTCCGCGTGCGATAAAATTGATAAAGCGGTTTTATTCTTCGGGTCAGTACGGTTACAGCGATACCTCATTTATGTCTTTTTTTATGTTTTGTCGGTTTTATGCAATGAAAACTATTTTATATAAAAAATTATTATTTTTGCATCACTTTATTCTGCGAGCTATAACTTTTTAATTTTTTTGCGGATGATGCTGTATGGCAGCTTGTTTTTTGCGGGACATGATTACGTTTTCAGTGGTACCATGGATATTTATATGCGTCTTTTTGATCGCGCGTTCTTGCACTTTTTGTTCGGCGGTATGATAATAAATCATTATTTTTTGCTTTGTTTTTATTTTTATTTTTTAAGGGGTTCGCTACAGGGGTTAACTAATGGGACAGTTTTATAGGGCAGGTCGTTACGGACGCGGCGATACCAAATATGTGTACTTTTATTGTTTTTTTTTTATTTCCAAAAAATGAATTTATTGGGGGAATATTTTTTTTTCTAATTTATTTGGCGATTTTTTTTAAATTATTTTTACACTTTTTTTTTTTTTTTACTTTATTACATAGTCCCAGGTGGGACATCACTGTCCTGTGACAGATCGCTGATCTGTCACATCACAGATCACTGTGACAGATCAGCAATCTGTCACAGGCACTTCACAGGCTTCCTCCTTGCCTGCGCTTTGCAGGCACTGAGGAAGCCAGCTCCTGCAGGCCCCCGAAGGCGCCCGTCGCCATCTTGGATTTGGGGGCCTGCAGGAATGGAGCCCCCTGCAGCAGCGCTGCACATTGCGCTGTCGTGGGGGGCTCAGGGAAGCACAGTTGGAGCCCCGTCCCTGCCGATGCTTCCCTTTAACCCCTGGTAAACTGTGATCATGTTTGACCGCGGTGTACAAGGGGTTAACATGTCCGGGGTGGTCCGTGACCGCCCCTGACACATTGTACCGGGTGTCAGCTGTGATAATCAGCTGACACCCGGCCGCGATCAGCGGCGCTCACCACGAGGGCGCCGCTGATCGCGGTAGACGTACCATCCCGTCCCTGGGAATTAAGTCCCAGGGCACATGGACGGGATAGTACGTCTAGTGGCAGAAAGGGGTTAAAATTGCTGTTGGAAGAAGGGAGCCTTCAAACATGAGAAACCCTGAGCACTTTGCAAGAGACGACTGATCCAAAATTCCAGTTGAGAGGTATAAGAAGCTTGTTGATGGTTATAAGAAGAGATGGACTACAGTTATTTATTCCAAAAGGGAGGCAACAAAAAATTAAGTGGAGAGTGCCAACAATTTTGTCCAGCCCCCTTTTTTTGGGGCTCTGTGTGAAATGACGTTCAATTTTCAGTTTTTTCTGTTTTTTGACTTGTTCCAATACACACAAAGGAAGTACACATGTGTATAGCAAAACGTGTAATTGCAATAATTTTCTGGGATAAATACTTCATGTTCTGGAACAATTACAAAGATGCCAACACCTGCAGCCTTCACTGAATTTAGCCTATCCAGATATATAGTTACCTGGTGCCACATTCGTGCCCCATATGCAGGACTCTTTATCTAGGCGGCAGCAACCTTATTTTATAAACATGGCTCATTTTCTGAGTTTTGTGTGAAATTTTGTCCAATTGTATATTATGATTTAAAAAGAGAAAACCTAGTAGACTGATGATAAATGGCTTCACCCAACCAATATCCATGAGTGGAGAAAAAGTTCTGGTGTTATTATTCATATTCTCTGAAAAATGGCCAAGAAAGCAAAAATTCTGGCGGAGTATGTAAACTTTTGAGCACAACTGTACTTGCCAGCAAATGTTTCTGGGCTATTGTACATCATTTACATTTGGTTACATTGTATAGGAAAGCACCCTGTTCTGGTAATATTGTAGCTTCCATCTGTCATGATCCAGTGTTGGATCTGCCGGTATTAAAAGCACAAAGTGAACTTTTTTTACTTTGGTTAAGTTCAAAGGTGTTTTGACTGTCCCCAGTGGTGGTTGTGGTATTGCACTTTGGGTTTTTGTGCACTTAATTAGGTATCAGGTGTGACACCCTATAAAGGTGTGCTAGAGGTGTGCAATCACTGCCTGTGATATTGTGAGTTTGTGTTCACTCTGTTTTTGGAGAGCCTGGAGGAAGGATGGAGCTGGTGAGGAGTCCTGCGCAGCTTAGCCAGGGGGGACGTGTTGCAGCTATGGTGTCTGGATGAAGGGCTGGCATGGCGTGGTGGGGTCGCAGTGATGGAGTCAGCGGGAAGTGTCTGCATGGTCTGGTGGAGTGGCTACTATGGAGAGTGGCACTCACCATGTGGGACTTGGCCGCTGAGCTGGACTTTGTGGCAGAAGCTGAACACTTCCTTGGGACTCTGGTACTAAGCAGCTGCAACTGGTGTTGGACTCTGCTCCAAGGCTGCACTAAGGTGAAGGGTCCTGTTATGGTGATGGATCCGGGTGGAGGAGAAGACGCACGCAGGTGGTGGGCTCTGTTGCTAGGAGCGCACGCAACAGAGCAAAGCTAAGTGGTGTTTCCCCTGTATTGTCTCTTTCCTCATGTGTGTTATTAGTGCAGTGGTGGGATTAGTCTCCGCACCGACCCATTCCCTAGTGAGGGTTTAGGGTCAGGGTGAGCAAGGGCGTTAAGGTACGCGTGCGGCGACAGGTGCGGAGCCTGTTTAGGGAATGTAAGGAGTGCAGGGACACTGGCTCAGGGGAGCTTAGGAGGTCTCCATGTCCCCATTCCCTATCGCAGGGCCCACCATTGTTAAAGTTTCCCAGGTTCCCCCTTTATCATTTGATTTATTGTATAACGTGTAATACCTAAATTCGCCAGGTGGAGGCGGCGTATCCACCTGCACGTTTTATTATTTAAATGCGCCCCACTGGAGGCGGTGTATCCAGGGTCACGTGTGTTATGGGTCCGCCTTGCGGTATCATCTGCGTCCTGACACACGTGACCATGACACCATCTTTACAGGATGGATAATGAATCTGTGAGATATCAATTTTATATAGCATTGATTAGTACAGTAATAAAAGATTTAATGGTACAGAACCAAGACACCATGGTGAGCACAGCCTTAAAAAAGATATTAAAAGGTTTTTGCTATTTTTTTAAAAATAATGTTTTAAGAATACAGTGTATTTTATGCAATTGTTGAGATGAAAAATAAAAATATTATACAAAAAATATTTAACATTTCTAAACATTTTTAGTACTTTAACCAGCCATGAAACAATATAAACATGTGTATTTGGAACCCAAAAAATTCTTCAAGAAAACCTAAACAAAAAGAATCAAACTGGTTTTGCATACCAGCACGGTTTGACCTTCTCATGGCATCAGTTCATAATCTTTATTGTAAGAATGTACAATAGAAATATGCCATAGTGACCTCGGCAGTGTAATTCTTTCTTGTCTTTTAGGATTTTACAATTTACAAGTAGAAAGACTTGCGTGTATGAGAGCATGTATAGCTGTATATGAAGACGGGCAATGTGTCTCCTTGCTAGCTATAATGACTAAAACAATTGGCTTGTAGGATGCCTTCACAGCTCATTTGCTAGAGGTCAACCTGTGGCCAATCTTCCTCACATGGACATGCATGACATGCTACTGTTTTGTGCCAAAGGTTGAGTCCCATTGCAACGCTCTTGATTGGTATTTCTCATAACATCAATATGTCATGGTGTATGTACTGTTACTAGTGCCTTTGTCTCCAAGAAATATTTGCTTAAAATCAATCTTCGCTTAATGCACACAAACTTGGCTTCTGTGTCACTGAAGCCAATGTTAGACTCTAAAAACCCAGTAGGTGTGGTGTTTACTCACCTAGATGCCATATGAATGGCATTTACCCAGATGTCCATGCTACAATTAGAAGTCTCGATTCTTATTTGTTTCCCTATAATCAAGTCTGCCAAAGTCCACACATTTCATTTGTGGGAATTTTTGATAAATTTGAAGGTACTTTTGAAATTATTTTAGATGTTACTTTATGGAATTCTACACATTTTGGTTCAATAGTAAAGCAGAAAAAGGAATCACAATCGCACCCTTAAGTACTTACTTACCTGTGGTTGCTGTGCAGTGTATATATGTTTGCTGTGACATGTCCGCCATACTGATTTAATGTCAATTGTAATTTATGCTGTAATGGTTGTATATTAGATTGGCACCACTTTGGTAACTTTACGTTACCAAAGTGGTGCCAATCTAATATAAAACCATTACAGCATAAATTGCAAGTATGGATGCATATGTTAAAATCACAACATTTCCACCATTGTTTAGTGAGTCTGTATTCTCAAAGTAAATATTAATTTTTGTAATAGAGCTCTATTAACCCCTTAGTGATCGAGCCAATTTTGACCTTAATGACCAGGGAAATTTTTACAATTCTGACCACTGTCGCCTTATGAGGTTATAACTCTGGAACACCTCCCCGGGTATCACTGATTCTGAGATAGTTTTTTTTTGTGACATATTGTACTTCACGATAATGGTAACATTTCTTCGATATGACTTGCATGAATTTTGTAAACATATTCTTTTTGTTAGGATGTTGAAAGGTTAAAAGTTGACCAGCGATTTCTCATTTTTCCATCAAAATTTGCAAAACCATTTTTTTAGGCAACAAATCACATGTGAAGTGACTTTGAGGAGTCTATATGAGAGAAAATACGCAAATGTGACACCATTCTAAAAACTGCACCCCTCAAGATGCTCAAAACCACATTCGAGTAGATTATTAATCCTTCAGGTGCTTCACTAAATCAATGTGGAAGGAAAAAATGAACAATTTTGCTGATGACACCAAACTATGTAGGATATTAAAATCTGACCTTGACAGTGCAATATTGCAAAATCATCTGGATGTGAAGTCTGGATGGGCAGACACATGGCAAGTGAGATTTAATGTTGATAAATGTAGAGTAATGCCCCTGGGACAGAGTAATCCTATTGCTGCATATACATTAAATGGGATTATACTCAGGACTACAGAACAGTAAGTAAGCTGAGCAGCAGTACTCACTGTCAAGCAACAGTCGCAAAAGCAAACAAGTTTTTAGGATTTATAAAAAGAGAGATAAAATCCCACGTATTATTATCCCTGGATACATCACTAGTGAGGCCACATCTAGGATATGGGATCCAGTTTTGGGCTCCACATATTAAAAAGGATATTCAGAATTTAGAATCAGTTGAAAGGCGGGCAACTAGACAATTACAAGGGTAAGAACGCCTCTCATATGAGGAGAGGTTGGAAAAGTTGGACTGTTTAGTTTAGAAAAAAGTCGCCTCAGAGGGGATCTCATTTACATGTATAAATATATGTGTGGCCAGTACAAAACACTGGCACATGACTTGTTCCTTCCAAAGACCATACTGAGTACTAGGGGGGCACTCATTATGTGTGAATAGGAAAAGGTTCTTTACAGGAAGAGGAGTCAGACTGTGGAATGCCCTACCACATGAAATATTAATGGCAAACTGTATAACAGATATTAAAAAATGGCTGGATGATTTCCTCGATACCCATAACATTTAGGGTTATAGTTAAATTAGTGACTAAATGTACAATTGGAGGAAAAAGATTGAACTTGATGGTCCTAGGTCTATTTTTAACCTATGGAACTATGCAAAATTAACATTTAACTTTCTTCACAAACAATTAACTTTAGACCCAAGCTTTTTTATTTTCACAATGGTAACAGGAGAAAATGGACCCCCCAAAATTTGTTGTGCAAATTCTTCTGAGTAAACCAATACCCCATATCAGGGGGAAATCCACATATCCGCATTTCAGGGCTCAGAAGGGAGGGAGCACCGTTTGATTTTTTTAATGGAAAATTGTCTGGAATCGATGCCGGGCACCATGTTGCGTTTGGAGACCACCTGATGTACCTAAACAGTAGAAACCCGGCACAAGTTATGCCATTTTGGAAACTATACCCCTCAAGGATTTTATACAGAGGTACAGCGATCGCAGAATATGATAACATTAGGTAGTCATAATGAATATGTCATCATTAGTATTGAGTGCAAGTGCTCGCTGCTCCAGTTTCCATCGGGTGCTCTGGTATGCACCAAATAGGGTCTATTACAGTGATCAAAAGGAACCAATAGGTGAAATTTCCTATTGTTGCTGGGCGCATGCACCTGCCATTTTCTTTCAGGAAGATGATGAGGGACCGGGGATGGTGGAGATATTGGGGGTACTCAGGGGACCACATTTCTCTTTTCTCTGATATGCTAGATCATATCAGAGGAGAGAGAAATTAATTCTAAATTTGACTTTTTTGTGCGTTTACCATTATTTGGTGATTAATGGCGATCACGTGACAGGGAACCATAAAAACCGGCCCTGATCAAGTTCTCCCCCTGTAGCCAAGACCCCGGAGATTTTTAGACATTGGGGGGGCGCTATACCCTTATTTCTCAGTGCCGTTAAGAAGGGGGACTGAGGAATAAGTACTGTTAACTGCAACCATTATAAGGCATAAACAAAAACAACAAAGGGAAGCAGAGAAGCGTAAAAAATTTAAAAATATTGAAATTTTTTATTAATGCAGATATACACAGAAGACACAATAAAAACATAGAGAAGTAACACTAACTGAGCACAGTACCAGGGAAAAATGTAGTCCCAATAGTAGGGGTAATAACTCTAATCCACACAGTCATGCCATGCTAAAGCAATGGAACACCTACAGATAAAGGTGCTACCCTATCCAATGATAAAAAACGAAGCTTGAGTCTCACCTGAAACTAAACCTAATCTCACTAGATAGATATTGCAGACACAATTTATACAGAAAAGTACCAAGGAGGTAGCAGAGCATAAGCATAAATGTGGGATATTACCTGGTGCTGGGCAGTGATCAAACCCCAACGCGCGTTTCGTGTTGGCTTCTTCACCATTAAAAGGTGTATTGGCGGTCATTAAGAGGTTAAATATATACTATTAAAGGGAATCTATCAGTAGGATCAATTCCTACTAAGCCTACTTTATGGGCAAGTAGGTCATAGGAAGCTGAAGAAAATGATACCTTGACATCTACTATCTGATGTTTAATTCCAGTGATATCCATCTCTTTCTTATATGTAAATAAGATGTTCCAGGCAATGAGCCAGACATTGCTCTGCATGAGAATCTGCCGCCAAAGCGTACTTATAATGAAAGAGGACATTACCAGTGTGAGATGTGACTAATACAGAACAGTAGTACTGAACTTTGTCTCCTTACAAACATGTTAGCAGCTGCAGCTCTCACAGCTCTGTTGTATTGCAACACTGGCTGTTGCAGATGTGTCAGATATAATCACACACAGCTCTGCAGTGAGATGAGTAGAGCAGAGAGCGTCCATTACATATTACACTGATAACTCCCCCTTCATGTAAAATAAGCTCGGGTGGCAGTTTCTCATGCAGATCAAAATACAGCCCATAGACTTGAATAGCTCATTTACATATAAGAAAGTGAATTTATCTGGAATAAAACTTCAAGGTATCATTTTATTCAGCTTCCTATGAACTGTGTGCTTATATAAGCAGCTTAGGAGGGTTGATCCTACTGTCAGATTCTCTTTAAAGAGTAATTTTGCTCTTTTTTTAACCTATTGTCGATATATGATAAAGAGTTATGTCATATGCCGACTCCCTGAAACAGAGTCCAAATTTTTGCTGGCAGTTGATGGCTGTGATATTCAAATAAATAGAAAAAATACATTTATGTGATATATATTGTTAGGTCGGTAAAATTCCAATCTATCAAAATTTACACTTAATTATTCCAATCAGTAAATGCTGTAATGAGAAAACAAAAAGCTAAATATCAGAATTATTTTGTTTTCTGCAACACTGCAAAAAATGCAATAAAAGGTAATCAAAACAACGTAATCTCGGTTTGCTATGTTTGACGAACTTCCCAATGTTTGCC
This sequence comes from Dendrobates tinctorius, assembly GCF_039654945.1. NCBI lineage: Eukaryota > Metazoa > Chordata > Amphibia > Anura > Dendrobatidae > Dendrobates > Dendrobates tinctorius. The sequence goes on along the minus strand of NW_027361704.1, from coordinate 40,139,434 downwards.
GAACATAACTGAACACCATTGAATACAATGGGAGGCAAAACCAAATGCATGTGTAGTAACGTGTGCCAACTGGGGGTGGTCCCTTTTTCGCTGCGAGCAGACTGGAGACAGAATCCAGTGTACGTTCAACAGGTTCTCTTTATTGGCCGTCTTCCCGACGACCACATCAACACGACAGCTTCTGTACACACAGGCCTGGGTACCTTGCACTTTCTTCTCTCTCCTAAAATGATGTCCCTCATGGTTCTATTGCTGTGGCTGCCCTAGGCCTACAACCACCTTCGCCTGTCCGAGTCCATCCGTCTGGTACCCCCGGGCTTACTCTGTCCTGCGGCTCTCCTGTCAGGTCCACGCCCCCTGACTGTATCTCTTTCCAGTCCCTTCCAGAGCTCTTCCTCTTTCAGTCTATTCTTCCTTCTGTCTCTTCCTCAGCTCAAATCTTTCTCCTGGACTGGCTTCCCTCTCTCTCTCTTTTATTCCCCTCCCTGGGAATTCCCATCTTGAGTCCCTGTAACTCCGCCCACCCTGACTTTACGGTTTCTTTAGCATTAGCTGCTGTTAAGTCCTTCCTCTGCTTTCTTCTGCCTCCCTCTAGTGGCCAAACCTTAGTACTGCACTGTCTCCTTCTCCTGTTGTTCTTTGTCTCCCCCTAGTGGCCAAAACTCAGTACTTCACCATCTTTCACTATTTCTAGCTGTCTCCCCACATGTACATACAAATTCACTTCAAGTATGTTTACTGCACATTTTACATTCGCTGTTCCTCTTCAGACAGGTCCATAGGTCAGTCCACCTCCCTACACATGGACAACACCTTCAAGGAGGCACAAAAGTTTCCAAAACAGCTCCATTTAGGGGCAGACACAAGAAAATTGGTATCAATTGTGCTATAAATAAATATTTAAAAAAAATTGACGTGAGTTTCTCTGCATTTTTGATAACCAGCCAGTCAGAACTGACTGCTGTGGGCTGCAGCCCTCAGCTATCAGTGTTTGCAATGCTGGTTATCAAGGATAGAGGGGTCTCCATGCTGTTTTTTATAATTATTTAAATAAATAATTTAAAAAAATGACATGAGCCCCCCATTTTTCACAGCCAGCCAAGCTAGAGCTGACAGCTGGGGGCTGGTATTTTCAGACCGGTAAGGGGCCATGAATATTGGCCCCCAGCCTAAAAATAGCAGCCAACAGTCACTCAGAAATGGCGCATTTATTAGATGTGTCAATTTTGGTGCTTTGCCCTGCTCTTCTCACTTGCCTTGTGGAGGTGGCAAGTGGGGTTCATATTTATGGGGTTGATGTCACCTTTGTACTATCCAGTGACATCAAGCCCAGAGGTTTGTAATGGAGAGGAGTCTATAAGACACCCCCAATACTAACCCCAAAGTGACATTGTGCAAAAAAACACACACACCCAGAAAAAGTCCTTAATTTGAAATAATGACACAAACTTCTTTACTGTCTCTAAATTAAACCATACTCACGTCATCGCTCACTCCACTGAAGCCAATGTCCCCTGAAAATGAATTAAAATAATAAACGACAATATTTCTCACCTAAAAAAAACTAAAGAAATGAACTGGGATACAAACTGGCATGCATTTAGCATGTAAGTGCACATTCACACTGGCCACTAAATAGAAAAAAACAAAGATATAAACATAATAAGTAAATACCCTGCAGTAAATAGATAAACAGCAATAGTGTGTTAAAATAATATAGGGTACTTAGCTAACATAATTTTGATCACAAAAATGCAAAACCAATCCCATTACTTAAGTGACCCTATTTGGGACTATCAAAACTCTATTATTAAGTGACATGCATGTAGATAAAGACTGAGAAGAACTTAACCCAGCTAGTAGACACACAGCCATGGGGAGTCACATCTATATAATGTCTAGTGCAAAGAAAAATAAGGCCACACCTTTCAGGCACAATATTCCTCACCTGTCTGAATTAAAGAGAACATCAATAATGTCCCACGACGATCCTGAAAACTTTGAGAGCAGTCACTAATGTGACTGCTCTACCCGGCAGCCAACTGCGCACAGACAGGAGTGTGTAATTGCTCCTTTCAGTGTGTAGAAGGCTGCTGGGCAGAGCAGACCCATCAGCTGATATGACTGCTCTACAAGTTATCCAAATCATTGTAGGACAGCATTGATTATGACAGATAGGTGAGAATATGGTGGTTTATATTTTTTTCTCTTTTCCAGGTGACATGTGCATCTGGGATTAGGAGTTAATGTGAGTATATGGTGTTATTTTATTTTTTAGAGAAGACAATGTGCTTCAGGGATTAGGTGTAAGGTGAATACATACTGTGTTTTTTATTTTTATTTCAATATGTATTTCTTTATGTTAAATTGTTTTCTTTACTTTGAGCACAGGCGTCGGTTGATTACTATGCCCAACAGAGACAGCAGGCGTAGGTTTATGGGGGTAGTAGTCTTTCATCAGTCTATGCCTGTGATCTGCTATATGTTTTTTTACAGTGGGTCATCTGACAGCGTGACCCCGCAGCACAGTGACAGACGGTAACGATCTTACCGGCTGTAGCGTTACCACCGGTCAGAGCCACCATGTGCACATAGCCTTAGTGGAAACTTGCTCATTTACTGAACTTTGTCCAAATTTTGCCGATTTTGAGGAAAATGCTCAGTAATCCAAACATGTATTTGAATGTGTAATGTTCGTGTCAACTTTGAGATTGGCGAAAGTTTTCCAAACAAATTCACTCATCTCAAATTGTATCTATCAGAAAATGGTATCAATTAAAACGCTCACTCAGGTTGCAAAACAAAAGCCATCACACAGTTGCATTGACAGAGAATATAAAACATTGCTTGTTTTTGAAAATAACGACTTATATATATTCTTTTGTCATCTCTTAAATAAAAAAGAAAAGCTATGCATGTTTGGTATCACTGTAATGATACTAACCTAAAAAATCATATTGCTAAGTAATTTTTACGGCACAGTGTTTTAAAAGTGTTTTTACATTATAAATAAAAAAACATAAACTATTAAGGAACTTCACTTTTTTTGGAAATTTTGGATTTTTTAAAAATTTTCTTTCCAGTATATCACATGATAAAATAAATGGCGTCATTTAAAAGTACAAACCTTCTTACAGTTATGTTGATGGAAAAATAAAAAAGTTATATCTCCTGGAAGAAGGAGGGGAAAAACTAAAGTGTCATAATGGAAGATAGAGTTTAATTTACTAATAGCCCTTTTAATCTTTGTCAAGTCAGAGAGGTGACAATATCTCAAATATGCTGACAATAACCGGTGCTATCACCGTAAAACTAGTCAGATTTCAGTTCTAATTTTGTCAGAAGCTAACCGCAAGTGCACCAATTTTTGTCTATACTTGTTTTTATTCATTAGGTCCTCAGTCCCACTGGTCACCAAATGAACAAATGTTGAGGTTACAGAAAACCTACTGATATGTAAACATGTATTAAAGTATTAGTCTCTCTATTGACCTATTTGACATAAAAAATGGAAAACTTCAAAAGAAAGCAGTGGAGAGGACACAGTTTAGGCCAGCAGCATAACCATGCTCCGGGTCTGACCTGTCAATCAATTAGGAGCACACTTCCCCCCAGGAACAGCAAGCCAGGAGGCAGAGGAGCAGCATGTTCCTAAAACAAGTGAAGGGTCGACTCCTTTAAGTTCCACTTTTGATTTTGACTTGGATAAAAATCCACCAAAGCTACAATCTGTACCAGGTGACTAAAATGGAAAAAGTAAGAAAGAAAAAATGAAAAATAATGGAGAATTTATTATTCATTTATTATTTTATTTATATTTTTTCTTGGTTCTTTATTAGTTTGACGTAGAAATTGTGCCTCAAAAGATTTGTATTATTATGTTATTTTATTTGTACTCTATTTTGCCTTTCATGACATGCCAAAAGTTCCTCCCATGATGCAGCAATTTTTTGACATTAGTTTTGCAACAAATGGATCGATAGGGCTTTGTCATCAAACTGTGAGGTAGGTCAATATTAAGGGATTGACACAAGATACAAACACATATGCCAGTGAATTATAGGAGTAGCTCTGTAATACATTTTAGATTTAGTGGTCCTTTAATTAAGAGGCCCTTTTAGATAATAATATTTATATGCAAAGCTGAGGAAACGTGCCAAAATAATCATAAACTGTAAAAGAGCAGAAATTCTTAGAGGTAAACAGTACACTAGAACACCAAAGTGGAAGCGCCTAAGTCAAATAATATCTTTTTAAAGCTTTGCTTATTTTACAGAAAAGGATTATGAAATCTTTTTAGTCAACATTATTCAGTGACTCTGTTCATCCACCGAAGGCGTTGCCCAAAACTTGGCCGCACAGTTTGTGTGACTACTCTTACGAGGTCACTGCACGGTTTTATATGAAGGTAGATAATCGGTAAGATATCATAAGCTACCTATTTTGGGGGCTAAGGATCAAATAACATTTAAAACCCTGTGATCATTAAAATCCCCAAATCTCCTTCCATATTTCTTAAAGCCATAAACATCCCATTATTAGAAATAGGAAATGAACTTTTCAGTTGAATGGTAGCCATCGAGAGTAGAAATTCTCCTCTAAAATGTAAAATAAATACCTTTAAAAAGTATCGGGCTTGATGCCAGTACCACAAGCTCTGTAAAATAATTACTTTCAAAATAAGACTCTATAAAGAGACAATATGGCGGCAATAATTTACCCCAAGTGTTAGATTTTTTCACGCCGGCTCCTATTTACCGTAACGGCATATCAACTTTCTCAATATAGGTAGAGATAACATGTCTTTGTATTGGAAATCTGTTTTAAGAGACTGATAGTCTTTTGTTAAAGGGGTTTCTTTAAGGTGTTACTGCTTTGTGCGGTGCAAAGCAAACTTAAGCCCCCCTCTGTGGGAGGCAAGGAGTTATGTAGCTCATTAAACCTTAAGAAAGCAAGAGGAGAAGCTGCTTCCAATTACTAGGATGAAAATTAATGAAATAAAAACTACAGACAGGCTGCAGTATTATGCAATAAAAAGGGCTTTGCTGGCGTTAACAAGGCACTATGTAATATTTGTGTGGTTCGAGCTCAGCTTTGCCCTGAACACATGGTGATTCTGCACATAAAATGTATCCATATTAATGAATTAAAAATCCTTGATAATCCCACACAATTTTCTGTTCCCTACTACTCGAAGAAGGGCAAGGAGAATACCAACTTATTGGGCTCATCTGAAGGACAGGTCAGATGACCGTGAGGCACTGTAAACTCTTGCTTCATTCACGGTCAGTTGAAGCCTCTGGTTTAAATTTAGAATGTTCTACTTATCACATGAACTTCCTATAGACCTTATTTTGTCTAGAAAACTCATGCCACCTGCTTGAAGAGTTTGATCTTCTAACGACTGCGTGCGTGCAAAGGATGACTCGATCTGTAGCTTTGAGAGCTTTACTTTGGCTGTGACCCTGCTCACATCACGTTTATAATAAAGATGGCATGTGGTTAACTGGATTTATGGTGAGAGAAAAAGACTGACAGGTTTCCCAGAAGGAGAACTCTTGTTATCTTCAATGGGAAAATGCATATTTAGGGTGATGAACTCAACTTAAACTTTTCTCTTGGCAGTTAATGGCTGCTTAATCACATGATATATAGAAACGGCTGATATAAAAATACTACCAGTACAAGTGGTACGAAGGAGAAATTACAGTTTATAAACAAAGGCAATCTTATCACAATGATATAGTAACCATTTCAATACATACAACAATGTACTAAATTTTGGCATGATCTCATTTGGTGTAATTTTTTTTTGTACTCTTTCATTTATAATGGTTATACCTTTTCTGAAAGTATTTAATGATATGATCCTTGATATTAGGCAAAAACAATAACCCTCCCTCCAACTACCACCAGACTATTAGAGTACACAATTATAAGCCCCACCCTAATTTCATCATCCATATTAATTAATTTGTTAATTACAAATAAATCCTCAAGTAGTAAGGTCTAGAGGCAAGTGGTGGCCTTCAAAGCCAGGTTCTAAAAGGTTTTCTTATGCTTGACTGTTGATTCCTTGTTGACTTGGTATTGTTTCAAAAGTAGGGCAGAGTAGTCCATGCTTTACTATCCATTCACCAGTTGTATTAGGATCCTTTTACACAGGTTGATAATCAAAAGCAAGTGGTACTAGGAAAGTTTATTGGAACTTTCATTCACCTGAAGAACAAACTAAATGCTCATTTGTTGGGTGGTATGAAATTATTTTCATAGGGGACCTGTCATCCAATTAATGAAGTTGAGTGCCAAGTTTTCTTTATTATCCAACTAGCTGAAGAGCCCGGCGCTGCCCGGGCATAGAAACTAACTACGGCTAGTTATAAAAAATTATAATGATTATATCTATATATATAAAGCTGAGTGTATAGCACCGCCCACTCCGCATAGCCACATTCATTATAATATCCCACATCATCCAGTCAGCCAGAGCTACCGGACTACTACCCCTAATATCCCACATCGTCCTATCAGCCAGAGCCACCAGACTACTAATATCCCACATCATCCCGTCAAAGCCACCGGACTACTACAGCTAATATCCCACATCATCCCATCAGCCATAGCCACCACACAACTACCACTAATATACTACATCATCCCATCACAGCCGCCGGACTACTACCCCTAATATCCCACATCATCCCATCACAGCCGGTGGACTACTACCCCTAATATCTAACATCATCCCATCAGCCATAGCCAACAGAAAACTACCCCTAGTATCCAACATCATCCCGTCACAGCTGTTGGACTACTACCCCTAATATCCCACATCATCCCGTCAGCCATAGCCACCAGACAACTACCACTAATATCCCACATCATCCCGTCACAGCCGTTGGACAACTACCCCTAATATCCCACATCATCCCATCAGCCAGAGCCACCGGACTACTACCCCTAATACCTCACATCATCCCGTCAGAGCCACTGGACTACTACCCATATTATGCCACATAATCCCGTTAGCCTGGGATCAGAAGCAGAGCACTGAGTGGATTTGACCTGACTTCCATACCAATGATCCATTTAATAGAAGCCTGGGGTGGTGAGAATCAGAGCGCTAAGTGGAATGGCCCTAACTTCCATACCGGAGATCCCTTTAAGAGAGGCCTGGGGTTAGAATCAGAGCGCAGAGTGGATTTGCCCTCACTTCCATACCGGGGATCCCTTTAAGAGGGGCCTGGGGTCAGAACCAGAGTGCTGAGTGGAATTGCCCTAATTTCGATACCAATGATCCCTTTAAGAGGCCCTGGGGTAAGAACCACAGTGCTGAGTGGAACGGTCCTAACTTCCATACTGGGTATCTCTTTATGAGATACCAGGGGTCAAAACCAAAGCACTGGATGGATTTTCCCTGACTTCCATACTAATGATCCCTTTAATAGAGGCCTGGGGTCAGTACCAGAGCATTTGATGGCAATTGCCCTGACTTCCATACCGGGGATCCCTTTAAGAGAGCCTGGGGTCAGAATCAGAATGCTGAGTGGAAATGGCCTAACTTCCATACCGGAGCTCCCTTTAAGAGAGGCATGGCGTCAGAACCAAAGCACTGGATGAATTTGCCCTGACTTCCATACCAATGATCCCTTTAAGAGAGACCTGGGGTCAGAATCAGAGCACTGAGGGATTTGCCCTAACTTCCATACCGGAGATCCCTTTAAGAGAAGCCTGGGGTCAATACCAAAGCACAGAGTGGATTTGCCCTCACTTCCATACCGGGGATCCCTTTAAGAGGGGCCTGGGGTCAGAACCAGAGTGCTTAGTGGAATTGCCCTAACTTCCATACCAATGATCTCTTTAAGAGACCCAGTGGTCAGAAACACAGAGCTGAGTGGAACCGTCCTAACTTCCATAGCGGGGATCCCTTTAAGAGAGGCCTGGGGTCAGAACCAAAGTGCTGGATGGATTTGCCCTAACTTCCATACTAATGATCCCTTTAATAGAAGCCTGGGGTCAGTATCAGAGCGATGAGGGATTTGTCCTAACTTCCATACTGGTGATCCCTTTAAGAGGGAAGATGAGCCTATGGTATGGAGGATGTGTGATGGGTATATGGGCAGGGAGGGGGTGATTAATTTCTGTCATGTGCTCTCTGCTCCTTTTTGGGGGGCAGACAATGGCTGCGAGCTTATGTTCCCGGAGATGCAAGATTTCTGCCACCATGTCAGTGTCTGCTGAGGTGATGTCGAGTTGGGAAAACTGTTGCTAATAGCAACCAATCACAGCTCAGCTTCTTTTAAACATCTTTGGTGAAATGAAAGATGCTTAGTGACTGGTTGCAAAGAAAACTGTTGCTCATAGTAACCAATCACAGTTCTTTTTCTTTTAAACAGCGCTGGTGAAATGAAAGATGCTTCGTGATTGGTTGGTGACACACACACATTCAATTTTATATATAGAGATTGACAAATCTCTCCCATGGCAACTCTGGACTAGTCTGATCTGTAGCTATAATCTCCAAACAGATCTCAAAATTAAATTTTCACTTGAACAGCAGAGCATTTCAGACAAAAATATGCTTGACTAAAGTTGTGGAGTTACATCATATGCTGGCTCCTTAGCCTGCAGGACAATCCTGAATCTTTGTGATATTAAGTAAAGATGAGCTGACACCTGGGTGTTTGGATCTGGTGGGTTCAGCTGAACAGTAGCAAAAAGTTCGGGTAACAGAAAAGTACTCAGACCCAATCCTAAACACGGACCCCATTCACTTGAATGGGGGACCCAAACATCCAATGTTTAACATGCTGCCATGTGCATGACAGCGCGGCAAACGTTGCTTCTTATCGGCTGTAAAATCAACACCGCTGGTCAGACAGTCACAGGTCCCACACTGTCAAAAGACAGTATCATACAGCTGTGATTGGAGGTATAAAGTTCACCTCTGGTCATGGTGTCAGCTGATGGGACTGCTGCTCCCATCAGCCAATGCCTGCTGCCGCTAATAACAGTGAGAGCACTAGTGGCTGATGAGAGTATTCATCAGCCAGCTCCTGTGCTGTAAATAAACAATAAAGAAAAAAACCAGCATGGGTTCTCCAGTATGTTTGACATTCAGCCAGGAAAAACTCACAACTGGAGATTGCAGATCTCAGCTGTCAGCTTCAGCAAGGCTGGTTATCAAGAATAGTGCGGTCACCATGCTGTATTTTTCAATTATTTAAATAAATAATTTAAAAAAATTGGCATGGGGTTCCCCCATTCTTCACTATCAGCCTTACTAAAGCAGACAGCTGGAGGCTGGTGTTCTCAGGCTTGTAAGGGGCCATGGATATTGGCCCACTAGCCTAAAAATAGCAGCTCACAGCTGCCCAGAAAAGGCAAATCTCTTGGCTGCACCAATTCTGGCACTTTTCCTGGCTCTTCTCACTTCCCTTCTAGCGGTGGCAAGTGGGCTTCATAATTGTGGGATTGATGTCACCTTTGTATTGTCAGGTGACATCAAGCCCATGGATGTCATCCAGGATATCTCTGCACTCTTGGCTGCATTCATGTTTCCTTCAATTACAACCAGTCGACCTGTCTCTGCAGCTGAAAAACACTCCCATAGCATAATTCTGCCACCACCATGTTTCACTATTGGGATTGTATTGAGCAGGTGATGAGCAGTGCCTTGTTTTCTCCACACATACCACTTAGAATTATCACCAAAAAGTTCTCTTTGCCTCATCAGACCAGACAATCTTATTTTTCATAGTCTGGGAGTCCATCGTGTGTTTTTAGCAAACTCAATGCGGGCTTTCATATGTCTGGCACTGAAGAGAGGCTTCTGTCAGGCCACTCTGCCATAAAGACCTGACTGGTGGAGGGCTGCAGTGATAGTTGATTTTGTGGAGCTTTCTCCCATCTCCCCACTGCATCTGTGGAGTGATCTTGGGGTTCTTCTTTACCTCTATCACCAAGGCTTTTCTCCCACGATTGCTCAGTTTGGCTTGACAGCAAGGTCTAGAAAGACTTCTGGTGGTCCCAAACTTATTCCATTTAAGGATTATGGACGCCACTGTGCTCTTAGGAATCTTGAGTACTGCAGAAATTCTTTTGTAACCTTGGCCAGATCTGTGTCTTGCCACAATTCTGTCTCTGAGCTCCTTGGCCAGTTCCTTTGACATCATGATTCTCATTTGGTCTTACATGCACTGTGAGGTGTGAGATCTTATAAAGACAGGTGTGTGCCTTTATGAATCAAGTCCTATCAGTTTAATTAAACACAGCTGGACTCCAGTGAAGGAGTAGAACATCTCAATGAGGATCACAAGGAAATGGACAGCATGTGACTTATATATGAGTGTCTGAGCAAAGGGTCTGAATACTTATGACCATGTGATATTTCAGTTTTCTTTTTTAGTAAAATTGCAAACATTTCTACATTTCTTGTTTTTTTTCAGTCAAGAAGGGGTGCAGAGTGTACATTAATGAGAAAAAAAATTAACTTTTTTGAATTTACCAAATGGCTGCAGTAAAACAAAGAGTGAAAAATTTATAGGGGTCTGAATACTTTCCGCATCCACTTAATATCAGACAATACTCGCCAATGCAAGTCAATGAGTTTGAGAAAAAAAATTGCACAGCACAAGGACAATCAATGCGTATGTCACCTTTAGAGCATCCATATAATAAGCACCTATGTCCAAAGATCCATAATATTATATTAGACTGGAAAGCTCATTACTTGGGACAAGAGATACCTCCACATAAACCCACAACATGGCTCACACCAATCATTTTGAAATAATGCTGGTCTGGTACAGCAAAGGCCAGAATTGTGGGATAGCCAGGATGACAGTTATGAGGACCAGAGTCAATGGCAGGCAGCATGAATGTTTATTTGCTGCCAACTATATCCGCAGGAACTGCGGTAACCTTACTGATGTCACCGCTCTAAAACGCTCTAGAGCGCTCTATGAACAAACAGGTTAGTGAACATCTGCAGAATATAAGAAAAAAATTAAACCTCATCCGCTATCTAAGCACCATCTAGAGAAACATAATGTCACGCTCGCGCCTTGGCTGAATGGCGTGAGCCGGGGGTTGTGGCCCCACTGTGCCACAGACCAGACTACCCTGGAAGGGGCGTGACTGCGACAGCTACCTTGGTCTTCACTGGAGCCTCTGATGGTGAGGTCAGGCTTGTGCGGCAGATAGCTGTCGGGTGCCACTCCAGGGTGGTGTCTGGCTGTGGCTGCTGATCCCACTTGGAGACAAGTCACTTGGACAGATGTGACTGACAGGCAGACTGAGACACCGGGCAAGAAGGTACGACAGATACAGGGCAAGCGGGCACGGCTTGAGACACAGGACAGGCGGGCACGGCTTGAGACACAGGACAGGCGGGCACGGCTTGAGACACAGGACAGGCGGGCACGGCTTGAGACACAGGACAGGCGGGCACGGCTTGAGACACAGGACAGGCGGGCATGGCTTGAGACACAGGACAGGCGGGCACGGCTTGAGACACAGGACAGGCGGGCACGGCTTGAGACACAGGACAGGCGGGTACGGCTTGAGACACAGGACAGGCGGGCACGGCTTGAGACACAGGACAGGTAGGGACCTGTTCACACAGCAGGTGCAGGTATGGATGCAGGCAGGCGTGGAATATGAAGGAGCAGGTCTGGACCTGTTCACACAGGAGGTGCAGGTATGGATGCAGGCAGGCAGGAGTGGAATATAAAGGAACAGGTTTGGACCTGTTCACACAGGAGGTGCAGGTATGGATGCAGGCAGGAGTGGAATATGAAGGAACAGGTTTGGACCTGTTCACACAGGAGGTGCAGGTATGGATGCAGGCAGGCAAGAGTGGAATATGAAGGAACAGGTTTGGACCTGTTCACACAGGAGGTGCAGGTGAAGGCAGGAGTGGAGAGAGAAGCTGCAGAAAGAGGTTCTGCAGTGGCAGCAGGAGTGGAGCAAAGCTGAACCACAAGGTCTGTGGAGAGAAGCTGCATCAAGATGTTCCGCAGAGGCAGCAGGAATGGAGCAAAGCAGAACCACAAGGTCTGTGGAGAGAAGCTGCAGCAAGGGGTTCTGCAGCAGCAGCAAGAATGGAGCAAAGCTGAACCACAAGGTCTGTGGAGAGAAGCTGCTGCAAGAGGTTCTGCAGCGGCAGCAGGAGCCGTGCAGACAGAGCGGCTAGAGTGCAGATGCACAGATAAAGCTGTGAGAGTGCAGATGCACAGACAGGGAGGACACAAGGAAAGACACAGCAAGGAAGGGAGCCACGGACAAGGAGAAAGGGAGACTGATAGACAAAGGTAAGACTGAGTTCAGACAGAGAGACAGGGACAAAGACACCAGGACCAGGATATTCTGCCTCCTGGCAGGCAGACAAGGTACAAGGCAAGACTAGAGTAATCCTCCAGAGAAGGAGACACACAGAACAGGGCCTGGCTTCCTCAGCTACAAGACACTAACTGAGTATAGACATTGCACAGGCAATGTTTCAGTGGGAGTGGTGAAACTAAATAGTCAAGGGCTCCAGGTGATTGGTCAGGGACAGATTACCCAGGTGCACCCTGACTGCATAAGAACCAGAGAGTTCAGGCGCCGCCCCCCTATACACACAGTCTGGAAACATGGAGAGCAGAGGCACAGAGCTGGCAACAGACAGAATTCACAGCATGGCTTGAAGCAGAAAGTAAGTTGGTGTGCGGGGGATGGGAGGCCATGTAGTGATGCCAGCAGGGTTGTTACACATAAGCGACCTGTTTACGACACAGAATTACAGGTTGTATATACATTTTCTAGACACTTTCTTCTCGTGCAGAAAGCCGCTGGATATTTGAATTGGGTTAAAACCAAAAGGCTTGAATAGTGAATTGGAGCTATTTGCCTTTCAATGATTGACAGATGTACACTTGATTGATATAATTATGTTCATATATGTATGTAAAGACCTATTAACCACCCATGGACCATCCCTGAGGAAGGAAACCATTGTTTTCCGAAACGTGTAGGATGATGTTTTGTTCATTAAGCAATTCATACTGGCACTGACAGTGTGACACCACAAACTCTTTTCTCTGCCTTCAACATCTACCAACTGTTCCCCGGAAAGACTCGCGTAGAGCGTGTGCCACCAGCTGGGGTACTGCTAATTTATTTTTGTTTTAAACACGCAGGCCTGTCACTGCCTGAGGATGTGGACTGACACTATCAGGTGCACCGCTCAAGCACCTTTCTTTCTGTATGCAGGACTGCCATTGTTTTTAAAACCTGGACTGGCATATAGTTATGCAATTTTATGCATGGAAACAGTTTCCCGATACTGGATTCTATTATTCCATGCTGCTAATCAATGCACTTTATATTTCTAACCATCTAACTGCCAGTTCCTAATAGTCAAATGTGGGCAGATTAATTTGCAATACACTTTGTGGCTGCTTATGGCTTAGGTTTAGATTCTCACTATGTTGCTCTCAATGCATACGCTATTGCTATGCTCCCTAGCTGGTCCTATTTTGGCTCTAGCAAACTTGAATTACACATATATTTTTTGATATCCTTAAATAGACAGATGGTGGTAGTTGTCCTTATTTACTAGAGAGAACCTCAGATACAAATGCCAGTGTGCCATTCATACCTGTGTTTGGTTTTTGTATGTTGTGCAGCCATTTCAGTTTGCACCTGGTCACACTACTGTATATGGATGTGCTGGTCAGTTTCTTGTTTTTTTTAAATTTACCATTGGAGGTTATGACTGCCTCCTTTTCTGACTCTTCACTCCTTCCATCAGCTCAAGGGTGCTGAAAGGTTCTCATTCAGTACGGAAATGTCGCCATTGTGGGCTATTAAATGGCACTTTTTTTTAACCTTCTACAAGCTGGTATGCTGCGTCCAAATTGGGCATGTCAAGATATCATAATGTGTGTCACCCGAGGATTCGTCAGCACTTTGGGAGACACATATGCTGATAAGACGACATGTGCCATGATACCCTAGTTGTGCCAGATGTCACGGCCTAGAGTGTTGCAGGCATGTGTGTGATGTGGTAAGACAAAAAGAAGAAGCGACGGGGATCAGATAATGGGCTGCATGGGCAGCTGGACAGGTGACAGGTGTGCAGTGAGTATTTTTTTTTGCTGGCCTCCTACAACCTAGCAAAATTGTGACCAACTGCCTGCTGCTTGCTGAATTTGCGTATAGCAAATTGCTAAAAAACAATTTCAGGGGGAATATGAGTGGTGGTAAAATTTGAGGAGATTTCAAGGCAGCTCGAATAAATTCCCTCATCTCTACTGAAAAGCTCGAATAAATTCCCTCATCTCTACTGAAAATTGCAATTCTTACAAATAAAATTGTGATAATGGTTAAATGAAATGTAGTCTCAGAATCACATGAATTTCTGTATGAATTTTCTTTTTCTTTTTGTGCTCAATATTGTACAAGGTTATTGTCAGGGTCCTGTCAGCACCGACGTGCAGCCTCCGCTGAGCAGGGACTCACCCGCACTGTAGGGGAGCCCGGGGTCAGGTACGGCCGGAAAGTACTGACAAACAGGACCTGGGGACGCTGAAGTTTAGCAAGCAGTGAAGGACCTACGGTCATGTGACCGCAAGGGGGTGGGGCTTAGCGTCCTGCTTCCAGAGATCAGCAGGACACTATACAGAAATACTCAGTCAGGCAAAATGGAGGTCATACACAGAGATAGCAGTAAAGTACCAGGGATGAGGCAGAACGGATAGTCAGGGCCAAGCAGGGGTCAAAACCAAACAGACATAGAAGTTACCAAGCAGAATCCAACAAGCAATATCCAGAGAACAGATCGAGTCGTACACAAAGTATCAAGCAACCAGAACACAGCACAAACACACTCAGGGGTCAAAACAACTCTGCCAAGGGCGAAAGTATAACTGACGGGGATAGGAGCTTCCTGAGGCTTTAAGAAGCTTTCCCAGAACCAATGAGAGGCCACCATAATAAGTCCCAGGTGTGCAGGTAAGAGTCTGCACTGAGATCAAACATTAACCCTAGAAGTGCAGGTCCACCAGCACTGGTATTATGACAGTTATACCATACTGATCAAATCACAGAAAATCCTTGTTTTTGAAAAAGAAATATGACAATGTTGATAAGAAAATTTAAGTTATAGAAGCATGAATTTTTGTTTGACTATGTGCCGGGTTCGACTGAGTGAATTCACAAGAGTAAAAACACTTCACTTTTACCAAACTATCATAATGGTAAGGAATATTGTAGTCTTGGATGCCTAGCCTTCCTCAGTCTTCTACCAGAGGAAATCATCTTGTCAATGCACACAAAATACTAATTTTTGCCAAAACAGAGGTCAATGGTAAAAAAAAGTTAAGCTCATGGAAGTCCATGGATTTCATTTAAAAAAAAACGCCTTACGGAATAGAAAATTGCATAAAACATTTTTTGAAAGAAACGCAAATCAAATAACGAATGTTTCAAATTTGCCAGGTCCACCATATTTCGTAAAGTGCTACGCAAATTCAATTAGCATCAATTCACTGATCTTTACTACATGTATATAGCCGTAAATTTAGTTTAAGTAACTTAATTAAGAGATCACTTTTGAATTGTATATCAGTGGAATACAATTTCCACCACCCTTACACTATGTGCGCTTCACCCCAAGTCAGGTGACCAGTATCCTGAATAATCTGCCAGATTCTGAAATGCACCCCATGCCATTCTACCGAAGAATGCAGCAGAACCAGCGTACATACGCTGCAACCTGGAATGATCTCTGGGCCGTGATGGAAATAAATACAGGTGACCCATTCTGGCCAATCATGAAGGAACACTTCAAACTTTCAGCTGGACAAAATGTACATGCTTGGGAGTCAGGGCCGAAGCTAATTGAACAGCTCAGAGAATGGGCCTAAGGCAGATTGGCTGGACAAGTTCTCAGCCTACAGGACATGAGTCAAGACAAGACAGAGTCTGTGGAGAAGTTTCATGGCAGAGTGATGCAAGTCTTCCAAGACCTGGGTTTCACTATACATGACCAGATACACAGACAAATGCTGGCACAGGCTTTTGTGCATGGACTAAGAGAACCAATCAGGAAACCACTAATAGTGGCTAGAGATGAGAGACTTTTCCTTTTTCCAGGTCGAGTCGGGTTTCATGAAACCTGACTTTCTAAAAACTCAGGTCGAACGAAATCGGCCAACTACAGGGAAAAGTCGGGGTCCGACTGAAACACGAAACCCAATGCAAGTCAATGGGGAAGCAAAGTCGGCAGGGAGTGGAGGACAGGAAACACACCTACAGTGCCCATTGCAATGCCAACGACATCAATTCTTATTACTTAAGCTTGGCAACCTTAATTTACTTTAAAATTACACTGGTCAACAGCATTTTTGGTGCCAAAGATATTTCATCGAATTTAGGGTATTTTTGGGGTGCTGATTCTGAATATGTCATCAGTTTTGCCAGATTGGCTCAAGTTTTTGAGATTTTTGGTATCTTATTTATAGCACTTGTTGGTAAATGCGACGCATCATCTCATTAATTTCTTTGGATTAGTACTTGAACTGAGCAGTTCTCAATATAGTTTTGTGTTAATTAGTGTTCTAAAAGTTTGTTCATAGCTTGATTTTTGCACTAACTTTATGTTGTTGTCTGTTTTCCAGTGAAAAGCATGAACTCATCATGAAGAAGTTGTCTTAACGATCCAGACTCATTCTGTTACATTTGTGGTGAATATACACTGCCAAAACATAGAAGAAACATAACAGACTTCGTAAAAAAAGTGTATTTTGCCTATTTTGGGGTTATGCTTGGGGACCAAGACAAGTTTTGGGCACCACACATAGTGTGCAAAGCATGTATCGAATTATTACGAAAATGGAGCAAAGGACAAAGAAAAAGCTTCAAATTTGGTGTTCCAATGGTGTGGAGAGAGCCAAAAAATCATCATGATGACTGTTATTTATGGTAAACACAGGTACAGGCACATCTTCACAATGAGGGACAGGCCTTCTTGCAGATTCCATGTTACTCCCATTTTCATTTCTTATGCTTATTGAATCCTTGCACTTGCACTGCACAGAAATAACAGTCATCATGATGATTTTTTGGCTCTCTCCACACCATTGGAACACCAAATTTGAAGCTTTTTCTTTGTCCTTTGCTCCATTTTCGTAATAATTCGATACATGCTTTGCACACTATGTGTGGTGCCCAAAACTTGTCTTGGTCCCCAAGCATAACCCCAAAATAGGCAAAATACACTTTTTTTACGAAGTCTGTTATGTTTCTTCTATGTTTTGGCAGTGTATATTCACCACAAATGTAACAGAATGAGTCTGGATCGTTAAGACAACTTCTTCATGATGAGTTCATGCTTTTCACTGGAAAACAGACAACAACATAAAGTTAGTGCAAAAATCAAGCTATGAACAAACTTTTAGAACACTAATTAACACAAAACTATATTGAGAACTGCTCAGTTCAAGTACTAATCCAAAGAAATTAATGAGATGATGCGTCGCATTTACCAACAAGTGCTATAAATAAGATACCAAAAATCTCAAAAACTTGAGCCAATCTGGCAAAACTGATGACATATTCAGAATCAGCACCCCAAAAATACCCCAAATTCATTAAAATATTTTGGACACCAGAAAAAAAATTTTTTTTCGTTGACCTGTGTAATTGTTACGCATTGAAAACTGGGGGTTATTTGGCTAAAGTTGTCGGGGGGTAGGGCTGGCGCCTGGTTTTCGTGTGCCCTGGGCCAAAGAGTGTCAGTGCGCCCTTTTAACACATACCACAATTCATAGTGCACAGAAATATAGGTATAGTACAATGAAAAATACTTCACTGCTTACATGACTTGACTGATATCTATTTTAAATTCTACATTAGCTTAAAAACCGGACAGTATATTACTCCATATAGTATTATGGCCACCACCTAGTGCGCCATACAGATTAAAGAGACCCATATATTTCTCCATACAGAATAATTGGTCCCATATAATGTTCCATACAGTATATGATGAGCTCCACATAATGCTACAGTATATGTTGGTCCCCATGGACAATGCTCCAGTGTGCTATGGGCCCAAATAATGCTCCATATACAATGGGCCCCATTTCTAATGCTCCAGTGTATAATATGCCCCATAAATGCTGCTCCAGTGTCTGATGTCTCCCATTTGGAATGCTCCAGTATATGATGGGCCAAATGGATGATGCTCCAGTGTATGATGGGCCCCATATATCATTCTCCAGTGTATATTGCTCCCCAAAAAATGCTCCCAACATTTAAAATAATTAAATACCTCTCCTTGCTGGGCACTGCTCTATTCTGGACTCCTTAGCATTGCCATTTTAAAGCTCTCTGCACTTGTACTGTTTCGGTAGAGGGCATACAGACGTGATGTCATCGCGCTCTGTAACCTGAATGTCACTGTCAGGAAAGGCGGAAGACATCACGGCGGTGGAGCAGGGAGAGGTAAGTATTGCAAGTGCTGTGGCCCTGAGCAAGCATGGGGGGCCCACTCGTGGGCGATGGCACTGGCACAGGGCCCCTCATAGTACGACGGTATGTCTGATGGCGAGTGGGCCCTCCCACTGGCAGAGACACTTTTGCGTACAATGAGGGGCCCTGTGCCACTGCCGTCACCCATGAGTAGAACCCCCACACCTGCTCAGGGAACCGGCACTTTCATCTGCACCCTCCTCTGTGTCACCGTGTAAGGTGGTATAGTATGCGGGAAAGGGCACCTGAATTTCATCAGTGTCACATTCTGGCTCTGTAGAGTGCAAGGGGAATGTAGTGCTGTGGGTCAATGTATCAGCAGAATCATCTAGCAGTGGCTGTGCATCAGTGCACTCCATCTCCAATTCATGTTGGACTGGGGAATTCAGAATTTCACTTGATAACACAGGCATAGCCTGTGAAAAGAGCTCCATGGAGTAATCTGAAGTGTGGGCTGCCGCATCCTTCACTTTTAGTGGGGGTGAAGGAGACAAGGAAAGGGGTGGTTCCTGACCAGAAGCCTGCACTGATAACTCAGTGCTTGAATTTTTTTAAACTTCAGAAGAGGAGGCGATAGAGCTGGAGGCTTTTTTGGCAATGTAAGGCAAAACCTGTTCCTGATGCTCCGGCTTTAAAAGCAGTTTACCTACTCCCAGAAAAGGGAGCCTTAAAGGCCTTCTTGTGCCAGCTGATGACGCAGGCTCAACACCTCCTGCCTTAGCTGCTATTGTGCTTTTGGCAATACCAGCAGGTGCACCACCACCATCAGTACCAGATGCCCCCCACACCCACGTCCGTGGCCTCTTCCACCATACGTAATAATTATTGTGAAAATGGACTAAAAATACCAGCAGATATATGGTACTGTTTCAGAAGCGGACAGCTCTATACAGTCTAGGGATAATTGTAAATCTCCGTATATATTTCATGAGTCAGACACAGATGGTCACAGGCTCAGTATAGATTAGACAATAATATAAACATTTGCAAAAGGGTACAGTATCACTAGATACAAGGTATATATACAGTCATATGTAAAAGTTTGGGCACCCCTATTAATGTTAACCTTTTTTCTTTATTACAATTTTGGTTTTTGCAACAGCTATTTCAGTTTCATATATCTAATAACTGATGGACTCAGTTATATTTCTGGATTCAAATGAGGTTTATTGTACTAACAGAAAATGTGCAATCTGCATTTAAACAAAATTTGACCGGTACAAAAGTATGGGCACCCTTATCATTTTATTGATTTGAACACTCCTAACTAGAGTTGAGCGACTTTTGGTTTTTTAGGGTCGCGTTTCGTTTCGTGAAACCCGACTTTTCCAAAAGTCGGGTCGAGCAAGATCGTCCGATTATAGGGAAAAGTCGGGGTCGTCCCGAAACACGAAACCCAATGTAAGTCAATGGGGAATAAAAGTCGGCAGTGAGAGGACAGGAAACACACCTACAGTGCCCATTTGAATGCCAAAAGCATCAATTCTTCTTACTTAAGCTTGTCAACCTTAATTAACTTCATAATATAAGTTACGCACTGAAAAATGGGGGTTATTTGGCTAAAGTTGTGGGGGGGGGGAGGGCTGGCTGCAAGTTTTCATGTGCCCTGGGCGAAAGAGCGCCCCTTTAACACATACCACAATTCATCATGCTCCGATACGGCAGATAAATAGCGGTATAGTACAATGAAAAATACCTCACTTTTTACATCTCATGACGAGGCCCATCTATTTCTCCATACAGAATCATTGGTCCCATATAATGTTTGAAACAGTATATGATGAGCTCCACATAATGCTACAGTATATGTTGGTCCCCATGGATGAAGCTCCACTGTCTTATGGGCCCAAATAATGCTCCAAACATAATGGGCCCCATTTCTAATGCTCTAGTGTATAATGGGCTCTGTAAATGCTGCTCCAGTGTCTGATGTCCACCTTTGGAATGTTCCAGTGTATGGTGGGCCCCATCTATCATTCTCCAGAGTATAGTGCTCCCCAAAAATTGCTGTCCCAACATTGAAAACAATCAAATAAGTCTCCTCGCTAGGGAATCCCTGTACTTGTCTGGACAGGTGCTGTAGCTTGCTTAACAGCTCGCCAGCCGTTCTCACGCCCAGTATGGATTGCACGTGATTGCACAAAGGTTAGAAAGGGTACCGTATCCCTGGATAACATGTATGGATAGCGTACACATTCAAAATATATGTCTCAGGAGGCAGGCTCAGACGGTGTCAGGCCCAGTATGGATTGCACGTGATTGCACAAAGGTTAGAAAGGGTACCGTATCCCTGGATAACATGTATGGATAGCGTACACATTCAAAATATATGTCTCAGGAGGCAGGCTCAGACAGTGTCAGGCACAGTATGGATTGCACGTGATTGCACAAAGGTTAGAAAGGGTACCGTATCCCTGGATAACATGTATGGATAGCGTACACATTCAAAATATATGTCTCAGGAGGCAGGCTCAGATGGTGTTAGGCCCAGTATGGATTGCACGTGATTGCACAAAGGTTAGAAAGGGTACCGTATCCCCGGATAACATGTATGGATAGCATACACATTCAAAATATATGTCTCAGGAGGCAGGCTCAGACGGTGTTAGGCCCAGTATGGATTGCACGTGATTGCACAAAGGTTAGAAAGGGTACCGTATCCCCGGATAACATGTATGGATAGCGTACACATTCAAAATATATGTCTCAGGAGGCAGGCTCAGACGGTGTTAGGCCCAGTATGGATTGCACGTGATTGCACAAAGGTTAGAAAGGGTACCGTATCCCCGGATAACATGTATGGACAGCGTACACATTCAAAATATATGTCTCAGGAGGCAGGCTCAGACGGTGTTAGGCCCAGTATGGATTGCACGTGATTGCACAAAGGTTAGAAAGGGTACCGTATCCCCGGATAACATGTATGGATAGCGTACACATTCAAAATATATGTCTCAGGAGGCAGGCTCAGACGGTGTTAGGCCCAGTATGGATTGCACGTGATTGCACAAAGGTTAGAAAGGGTACCGTATCCCCGGATAACATGTATGGATAGCGTACACATTCAAAATATATGTCTCAGGAGGCAGGCTCAGACGGTGTTAGGCCCAGTATGGATTGCACGTGATTGCACAAAGGTTAGAAAGGGTACCGTATCCCCGGATAACATGTATGGATAGCGTACACATTCAAAATATATGTCTCAGGAGGCAGGCTCAGACGGTGTCAGGCACAGTATGGATTTGACGGCCCAGATTACACAGTGGAGGAGCAGGGAGAGGTAAAGATTGCAAATGCTGGGGCCCTGCCCAAGCAAGGGGGACCCACTCGTGGGTGTCAGTACTGGCACTGGGCCCCTCATAGTACAGCGGTGTGTCTGACGGCGGGTGTGCACCACCACCGTCAGAGACACTTGATTGCACTATGAGGGACCCTGTGCCAGTGCCCGCGCCCAAGAGTCGGCCTACCCACCTGTCCAGGGCAACGGCACTCGCACGGTGTCGTGCGCTAAGTGGTGACCCCGGCCATGGGGGGGGGAGGCAGCACAGTTAGGGAGTTTTAGAAAGTGGCATATGTTGATGTTGGACATTCAGCTGATGCAAAAGGCGAAATAGGTGAAGTACCAGGAAGAGGTGAACCAAAGCAAGCCATTTTTCTGTCACCCTATGTGTCATCAGGGGAAGGTGGGACAAAATCCTTGGAAACCCATGCGTGGTTCATTTTAATGAAGGTTAGATCATCCACATTTTGGGTTGACAGACGGGTCCTTTTTTCTGTCAGGATTGATCCAGCTGCACTGAAGACTCTTTCCGATAGCACACTTGCAGCTGGGCAAGCGAGCTCCTGTAAGGCATATTGGGCCAATTCAGGCCAGGTGTCCAGTTTAGCGGCCCAATAGTCAAAGGGGAATGACCTGTGTGGGAGAACATCGATATGGGAGGAAAAGTAGTTTGTAACCATAGTTGACAACTGCTGTCTCCTGTCACTTTCCATCGATGCAGTATTACCAGTTGTGTGAGCGGTATTTGAAAAATCAGTCCACAACATTGTCATGAAACCCCTGTCTCCAACGCCACTTCTGCTGTGTGCACCACGAACACCTCTGCCAAGCTGCCCCCGGCCCGTACGGCTCGTGTGAGAACCATCACCGCTGCTGTGTGCTGGGAATGCCTCAAGCAACCGATTTACCAGAGTTGCTTGTTTGTTAGCCAATATTAGGTCAAGGTTCTCCTGTGGCATGATGTTTTGTAATTTGCCTTTATAGCGTGGATCCAGGATGCTGGCCAACCAGTAGTCGTCATCGTTCATCATTTTGGCAATGCGGGGGTCCCTTTTTAGGATCCGCAAGGCATAATCTGACATGTGGGCCAATGTTCCCGGTGTCAATGATGCACTGCGAGTGCTGGGTGGAGGAGCACTTTCTGGCAAATCCACATCCCTCCAGTCACGCACAAACCCTGTACCAGACCTTGCCACGCCAACATTTTCACTTGCCCCACGAGATGCATCCTCCTCCCCTAAGTAATCATCCCCATCATCCTCCTCCTCCTCCTCTTCTTCCTCCACCTCGTCCAGGAGAGGTCCCTGAGCAGACAATGGCTGAATGTCATCAAGGATTCCCTCCTCCTCTTCCTCCTCATCAACATTGGCTGCAGACGCCTGCTCCTTAAGGTGCATCAAAGTTTGCATGAGCAGACGCATAAGTGGGATGCTCATGCTTAGGATGGCGTCGTCTGCGCTTACCAGCCGTGTGCATTCCTCAAAACACTGAAGGACTTTACAAAGGTCTTTCAGCTTCGACCACTGCACGCCTGTCAACTCCATGTCTGCTCTCAAAGTGCCTGGCCGTGTATCCTCCCACAAATGCATTATGGCCTGCCTCTGCTCGCACAGCCGCTCCACCATGTGCAGGGTGGAGTTCCACCTTGTTGCAATGTCGATAATGAGGCGGTGGTTGGGAAGGTGGAGCAATCGCTGCAGCTTCTGCATACGAACGGAGTGTACAGGCGACCGGCGGATGTGCGCGCACAGTCTTCGCACCTTCTGGAGCAGGGCTGTTAACTCCGGATAATTTTTGAGGAAGCACTGCACCACCAGGTTCAAGGTGTGAGCCAAGCAAGGTATGTGGCTGAGTTTTGAAAGGGCTATGGCTGCCACAAAATTACGGCCATTATCACTAACTACCTTGCCTGCCTCAAGATGTACACTGCCCAGCCATGACTCAGTTTGTCGCTTCAAGTACTCGGCCAGCACCTCGGCGGTGTGTCTGTCGCCCAAACACATCATCTGCAACACAGCCTGCTGACGCTTTCCACTAGCTGCTCGATAGGGGGACACATCGTGTGCAACAGTGGCAGCTGCAGATGGAGTGCTCGTACGACTGCGCTCTGTGGACGAGCTTTCGCTTCTGGAGGAGGAGGAGGAGGAGGAGGGTCGAACGCCTATACAGCCAACTGTTTCCTATACCGTGGGCTAGGCAGCACTGTCCCACCACCGCTGTCCCCTGTGGACCCTGCATCCACCACATTAACCCAGTGCGCAGTGATGGACACGTAACGGCCCTGGCCATGCCGACTGGACCATGCATCAGTTGTGAGGTGCACCTTTCCTCTCACTGACTGCTTGAGTGCATGGACAATGCGGTCTTTCACATGATGGTGGAGGGCTGGGATGGTTTTGCGAGAGAAGAAGTGGCGACTGGGTAGGTCATAGCGTGGTACTGCATAGGCCATGAGTTCGCGGAAAGCTGTGCTTTCCACCAACCGAAAGGGCATCATCTCAAACGAGATTAGTTTGGCAATGTGGGCGTTCAAACCCAGTGTACGCGGATGAGAGACTGAGTACTTTCTTGACCTACTCATAGTGTCTGGGAGGGTGAGCTGGACTTGAGAGCTGCATATGGTGGAAGTAGCGGTGGACAGGGCGGACAGAGAGAGGGTTGATGATGGTGATGGAGTTGGTGTTCTTTCTGATGGCCTAGAATCAGTCTTTCGTTGATATAACAGTGGGATTCCCTGACTGCTGTGGCCTTGCAACGACACCTCAACATTTGCTGCTGTGCTAACCGGTGTGCTTACAGTGGGGGAAACAATGTAGCGTTGCTGACTACCTTCGTTGTGATCAGTTGCACATGTGGCACTTGAGGTTTGGTGTTGTGTCCACGCTTGCAAGTGCATGCTGGTTAAATGTCTAAGCATGCAACTGGTATTCAAATTTTTCAGATTTTTCCCTCGGCTAAAGGTCTTTGCGCACTTCTTACAGATAACCTTGGCCTGATAATGAGGATTTTGTTCAAAAAAGTGCCACACTGCACTCTTCCTACTTTGGCAGACATTTTGCGGCCTAGCACGCTGTGATCTTTTGACCCTCTGGACAAACTGTCCAGCAACTCTTTTGATGTTTGGAACCTGTCTTTGGAGTGCTCCGGGCCTGCCAGATAACAGCTGTTGCGATGTCGATGTCTGCTGTGGATGCTCCTCATCTGAGCTATTGGAAGCAGCACCCTCTTCCCCCAATGGATGCCAATCTGGGTCAACAACTGGGTCATCCATCACCTCCGCTTCTATGTCATGTGCACCTTTCTCTGTGTCACCGTGTATGGTGGTATAGTGTGCGGGAAGGGGCACCTGAGTCTCATCAGGGTCAAAATCTGGCTCTGTACACTGCGAGGACAATGTAGTGCTCTGAGTGAATGTACCAGCAGAATCATCCATCAGCGGCTGTGCATCAGTGCACTCCATGTCAGATTCATCTTGGCCTGGGTAATTCACCATTTGACTTGATAATCCAGGCATGGTATGTGAAAACAGCTCCATGGAGTAATCAGTAGTATGGCCTGCGTCATCCTTCAATCTTGGTTGGGGTGAAGGACACAAGGAAAGGTGTGGTTCATGAACATGAGCCTCCAATGACGACTCAGTGCTTTTACTTTTTACAACTGAAGAAGAGGAGGCGATAGAGCTGGAGGCTGAGTCAGCAATGTAAGACAAAACTTTTTCCTGATGCTCTGCCTTTAAATGCGGTTTGCCAACTCCTAGAAAACTAAGCGTTGGAGGCCTTATGTAGACAGACGATGACGCAGGGTCAGCACCTCCTGCATTCGGTCCTATTTTGCTCTTGCCACTACCATCAGATCCACCACCAACACCATCATTACCAGCTGCCAACCCCCGCCCAATTCCACGGCCTCTTCCACCAGCCTTCCTCATTTTTGGTAGAAATGTAGACAAAATCCAACAAACTATATAGTAATGTAAAACAAGGTACAAGGTGTCTATAGGACAGGGGAGATTTAGAATTTCTGCACACACTTGTGGACAGTGGACACTTTTGGATTGTGTGAGGCCCACTGATATCTGAGCGCTATGTGACACGCTCGATGGCACAGCTGCCTGTGACCAAAGTGATGAGAGGATAATGGAGATTTTGAATCTCTGCGCACACTTTTGGACACTGGACACTTGTGGATTGTGTGAGGCCCACTGATATCTGAGCGCTATGTGACACGCTCGATGGCACAGCTGCCTGTGACCAAAGTGACGAGAGGATAATGGAGATTTTGAATCTCTGCGCACACTTTTGGACACTGGACACTTGTGGATTGTGTGAGGCCCCCTGATATCTGAGCGCTATGTGACACGCTCGATGGCACAGCTGCCTGTGACCAAAGTGACGAGAGGATAATGGAGATTTTGAATCTCTGCGCACACTTTTGGACACTGGACACTTGTGGATTGTGTGAGGCCCACTGATATCTGAGCGCTATGTGACAGGCTCGATGGCACAGCTGCCTGTGACCAAAGTGACGAGAGGATAATGGAGATTTTGAATCTCTGCGCACACGTTTGGACACTGGACACTTGTGGATTGTGTGAGGCCCACTGATATCTGAGCGCTATGTGACACGCTCGATGGCACAGCTGCCTGTGACCAAAGTGACGAGAGGATAATGGAGATTTTGAATCTCTGCGCACACTTTTGGACACTGGACACTTGTGGATTGTGTGAGGCCCACTGATATCTGAGCGCTATGTGACACGCTCGATGGCACAGCTGCCTGTGACCAAAGTGATGAGAGGATAATGGAGATTTTGAATCTCTGCGCACACTTTTGGACACTGGACACTTGTGGATTGTGTGAGGCCCACTGATATCTGAGCGCTATGTGACACGCTCGATGGCACAGCTGCCTGTGACCAAAGTGACGAGAGGATAATGGAGATTTTGAATCTCTGCGCACACTTTTGGACACTGGACACTTGTGGATTGTGTGAGGCCCACTGATATCTGAGCGCTATGTGACACGCTCGATGGCACAGCTGCCTGTGACCAAAGTGACGAGAGGATAATGGAGATTTTGAATCTCTGCGCACACTTTTGGACACTGGACACTTGTGGATTGTGTGAGGCCCACTGATATCTGAGCGCTATGTGACAGGCTCGATGGCACAGCTGCCTGTGACCAAAGTGACGAGAGGATAATGGAGATTTTGAATCTCTGCGCACACTTTTGGACACTGGACACTTGTGGATTGTGTGAGGCCCACTGATATCTGAGCGCTATGTGACACGCTCGATGGCACAGCTGCCTGTGACCAAAGTGACGAGAGGATAATGGAGATTTTGAATCTCTGCGCACACTTTTGGACACTGGACACTTGTGGATTGTGTGAGGCCCACTGATATCTGAGCGCTATGTGACACGCTCGATGGCACAGCTGCCTGTGACCAAAGTGACGAGAGGATAATGGAGATTTTGAATCTCTGCGCACACTTTTGGACACTGGACACTTGTGGTATGTGCGAGGCGAGGCCCACTGATATCTGAGCGCTATGTGACACGCTCGATGGCACAGCTGCCTGTGACCAAAGTTACGAGAGGATAATGGAGATTTTGAATCTCTGCGCACACTTTTGGACACTGGACACTTGTGGATTGTGTGAGGCCCACTGATATCTGAGCGCTATGTGACACGCTCGATGGCACAGCTGCCTGTGACCAAAGTGACGAGAGGATAATGGAGATTTTGAATCTCTGCGCACACTTTTGGACACTTGTGGATTGTGTGAGGCCCACTGATATCTGAGCGCTATGTGACAGGCTCGATGGCACAGCTGCCTGTGACCAAAGTGACGAGAGGATAATGGAGATTTTGAATCTCTGCGCACACTTTTGGACACTGGACACTTGTGGATTGTGTGAGGCCCACTGATATCTGAGCGCTATGTGACACGCTCGATGGCACAGCTGCCTGTGACCAAAGTGACGAGAGAAATGCAAAAGCACATTTGGACAAGCCAGTTACATTTTGCAAGAAGGTCCTGTGGACTGATGAAACAAAGATTGAGTTGTTTGGTAATACAAAAAGGCGTTATGCATGCGCTGTATTGTTGACCGATGCACAGTGACACCATCTGCAGCAAGATGATGCTGCAGGTCTTTGGAGGTGGTCTGTGGATTGTCCTTGACTGTTCTCAGCATTCTTCTTCTCTGCCTTTCTGATATTTTTCTTGGCCTGCCACTTCTGGGCTTAACAAGAACTGTACCTGTGTTCTTCCATTTCCTTACTATGTTCCTCACAGTGGAAACTGACAGGTTAAATCTCTGAGACAACTTTTTGTATCCTTCCCCTGAAAAGCTATGTTGAATAATCTTTGTTTTCAGATCATTTGAGAGTTGTTTTGAGGAGCCCATGATGCCACTCTTCATAGGAGAATCAAATAGGAGAACTACTTGCAAGTGGCCACTTTAAATACCTTTTCTCATGATTTGATACACCTGGCTATGAAGTTCAAAGCTAAATGAGGTTACAAAACCAATTTAGTGCTTCAGGAAGTCAGTAAAAAGTAGTTAGGAGTGTTCAAATCAAGAAAATGATAAGGGTGCCCATACTTTTGCACCGGTCAAATTTTGTTTAAATGCAGATTGCACATTTTCTGTTAGTACAATAAACCTCATTTGAATCCAGAAATATAACTGAGTCCATCAGTTATTAGATATATAAAACTGAAATAGCTGTTGCAAAAACCAAAATTGTTATAAAGAAAAAAGGTTAACATTAATAGGGGTGCCCAAACTTTTACATATGACTGTATGTTCCTCACAGTGGAAACTGACAGGTTAAATCTCTGAGACAACTTTTTGTATCCTTCCCCTGAAAAGCTATGTTGAATAATCTTTGTTTTCAGATCATTTGAGAGTTGTTTTGAGGAGCCCATGATGCCACTCTTCATAGGAGAATCAAATAGGAGAACTACTTGCAAGTGGCCACTTTAAATACCTTTTCTCATGATTTGATACACCTGGCTATGAAGTTCAAAGCTCAATGAGGTTACAAAACCAATTTAGTGCTTCAGGAAGTCAGTAAAAAGTAGTTAGGAGTGTTCAAATCAAGAAGATGATAAGGGTGCCCATACTTTTGCACCGGTCAAATTTTGTTTAAATGCAGATTGCACATTTTCTGTTAGTACAATAAACCTCATTTGAATCCAGAAATATAACTGAGTCCATCAGTTATTAGATATATGAAACTGAAATAGCTGTTGCAAAAACCAAAATTGTTATAAAGAAAAAAGGTTAACATTAATAGGGGTGCCCAAACTTTTACATATGACTGTAGTATAGTTTAACCCCTTAAGCCCCAAGGGTGGTTTGCACGTTCCTGACCGGGCCAATTTTTACAATTCTGACCACTGTCCATTTATGAGGTAATAACTCTGAAACGCCTCCATGGATCCCGGTGATTCTGACACAGTTTTTTCGTGGCATATTGTGCTTCATGTTAGTGGTAAAATTTCACTCAAATAACTTGCGTTTATTTGTGAAAAAAATGGAAATTTGACGAAAATTTTGAAAATTTTGCAATTTTCCAACTTTGAATTATTATGCCCTTAAATCACAGATATACAGCACACAAAAAACTTGATAAGTAACATTTCGCACATGTTTACTTTACATCAGCACAATTTTGGAACCAAAATTTTTTTTTGCTAGGAAGTTATAAGGGTTAAAAATTGACCAGCGATTTCTCATTTTTGCAACACCATTTTATTTTTACGGACCACATCACATTTGAAGCCACTTTGAGGGGTCTATATGATAGAAAATACCCAAAAGTGACACCATTCTAAAAACTACACCCCTTAAGGTGCTCAAAACCACATTCAAGAAGTTTATTAACCCTTTAGATGCGTCACAGGAATTTTTTGAATATTTAAAAAAAATGAACATCTAACTTTTTTTCACAAAAAAAATACTTCAGGTCCAATTTTTTTTATTTTACCAAGGGTAACAGGAGAAATTGGACTGCAAAAGCTATTGTGCAATTTGTCCCGAGTACACTGATACCTGATATGTGGGGGGGAACCACTGTTTCGGCACATGGCAGAGCTCAGAAGGGAAGGAGCGCCGTTTGACAATGCAAAATTGGCTGGAATTCAGATCGGACGCCATGTCGCGTTTGGAGAGCCCCTGATGTACCTAAACAGTGGAAATCCCCTATAAGTGACCCCATTTTGGAAACTAGAACCCCCAAGGAACTTATCTAGATATGTGGTGAGAACTTTGAACCCACAAGGGCTTCACAGAAGTTTATAACATACAGCGGTACAATTAAAAAATCATATTTTTTCAACAAAAATGATCTTTTCACCCCCAATTTTTATTTTCCCAAGGGTAACAGGACCCTAAAAGTTATTGTGCAATTTGTCCTGAGTACGCTGATACCCCACATGTGGGGGTAAACCACTATTTGGGCGCATGGCAGAGCTCGGAAGGGAAGCAGCGCCATTTGACGTTTTTGGCTGGAATTGAGATCGGACACCATGTCGCGTTTGGAAAGCCCCTGATGTACCAAAACAGTGGAAACCCCCCACAAATGACACCATTTTGGAAACTAGACCCCCCAAGGAACTTAACTAGATGTGTGGTGAGAACTTTGAACCCCCCAGTGCTTCATAGAAGTTTATAATGCCTGGGCGTGAAAATAAAAAAATCGTATTTTTTCCACAAACATGATCTTTTAGTCACCAATTTTTTTATTTTCCCAAGGGTACCAGGAGAAATTGGAACCCAAAAGTTGTCCAATTTGTCCTGAATACACTGATACCTCATATGTGGGAGAAAACTACTGTATGGGCACACGTCAGGGCTCGGAAGGGAAGTAGTGACATTTTGGAATGCAGACCTTGATGGAATGGTCTGCGGGTGTCATGTTGCTTTTGGAGAGCCCCTGATGTACCTAAACAGTGGAAACCCCCCACAAATGACCCCATTTTGGAAACTAGACCCCCTAAGGAACTTATCTAGATGTGTGGTGAGCACTTTGAACCCCCAAGGGCTTCACAGAAGTTTATAATGCCCGGGCATGAAAATAAAAAAAATCATATTTTTCCCACAAACATGATCAATTAGTCCCCAATTTTTTTATTTTCCCAAGGGTGACAGGAGAAATTGGACCCCGAAATTTGTTGTCCAATTTGTCCTGAATACGCTAATACCTCATATGTGGGAGAAAACTACTATATGGGCACACGTCGGGGCTCGGAAGGGAAGTAGTGACGTTTTGGAATGCAGACTTTGATTTAATGGTCTGCGGGTGTCATGTGCGTTTGGAGAGCCCCTGATGTACCTAAACAATTGAAACTTCCCAGAAGTGACCCCATTTTGGAAACTAGACCCCCCACGGAACTTATCTAGATGTGTGGTGAGCACTTTGAACCCCAAGTGATTCACAGAAGTTTATACCGCCCGGGCGTGAAAATAAAAAAATCTTTTTTTTTCCACCAAAATTATATTTTTGCCCCAATTTATTAATTTCCTAAGGGTAACAGGTGAAATTGGACCCCAAAAGTTGTGTTGCAAATTGTCCTGAGTAGGCTGATACCCTGCATGTGGGGGTAAAACACTATTTGGGCGCATGGCAGGAGCTTGGAAGGGAAGGAGCACCATTTGACTTTTTCAGCACAGAATTGGCTGGAATTGAGATCCGACGCCATGTTGCATTTGGAGAGCACCTGATGTGCCCAAACAGTGGAAACCCCCAATTCTAACTCCAACCCTAACCCCAACACACCCCTAACCCTAATCTCAGCTCTAATTCTAGCCCTAGCCCTAACCCTAGACCTAGCCCTAGCCCTAAACCCTAGCCCTAACTCTAACCCTAATGGGAAAACGGAAATAAAAACATTTTCTTTTATTTTTATTGTTTTTCCCTAACTAAGGGGGTGATAACTGGGGGGGGTTGGATTTACTATTTATGGGGTTTTTTTTGTTTGGCAGCTGTCGCACGCTAAAAGACGCTTTTTATTGTAAAAATAGTTTTTGCATCACCACATATTGAGAGCTATCATTTTTGCATATTTTGACTCACTGAGTCATGTGAGGTCTTATTTTTTGCGGGACGAGTTGACGTTTTTACTGGTATCATTTTTGGGCACAAGACTTTTTTGATCGCTATTTATTCCGATATTTGGGACGCAGAATGAACAAAAACCAGAGTTTCATGAATTTCTTTCGGGGGGTGCATTTACACCGTTCCGCATGCGGTAAAATTGATAAGGTGGTTTTATTCTCTGGGTCAGTACGGTTACAGCGGTACCTCATTTATGTCTTTTTTTAGGTTTTGGCGGTTTTATGCAATGAAAACTATTTTATATAAAAAATAATTATTTTTGCATCGCTTTATTCTGTGAGCTATAACTTTTTTAATTTTTCATTGATGACGCTGTATGGTGGCTCGTTTTTTGCAGGACAAGATGATGTTTTCAGCGGTACTATGCATATTTATATGCGTCTTTTTGATCTCACGTTATTGCACTTTTTGTTCGGCGGTATGATAATAAATCATTATTTTTTGCTTCGTTTTTTATTTTTATTTTTTAAGGGGTTCGCTAAAGGGGTTAACTAATGGGACAGTTTTATAGGGTGGGTCGTTACGGACGCGGCGATACCAAATATGTGTACTTCTATTTTTTTTTTCTTTTTTTATTTCCAAAAAATGAATTTATTGGGGAATATTATTTTTTTCTAATTTATTTAGCGATTTTTTAAAAATTATTTTTAAACTTTTTTTTTTCTTTTTTTTACTTTATTAGGTTGTCCCAGGGGGGACATCGCTGATCTGTCACATCACAGATCTCTGTGACAGATCAGCGATCTGTCACAGGCATAGACGCAGACTTCCTCATGCCTGCGCTTTGCAGGCACTGAGGAAGTCAGCTCCCTACAGGCCCCCGAAGGTCCCCATCACCATCTTGGATCCGGGGACCTGTAGGGAAAGAGACCCCCGCAGCAGCGCTGCACATTGCGCTGCGGTGGGGGGCTCAGGGAAGCACGGAGGGAGCCCCCTCCCTGCCGATGCTTCCCTTTAACCCCCGGTACACCACGATCGTGTTTGATCGTGGTGTGCAAGGGGTTAACGTGGTGTCGGGGGCGGTCCGTGACCACCCCTGACACACTGTGCCGGGTGTCAGCTATGATAATTAGCTGACACCCAGCCGCAATCAGCGGCGCTCACCATGTGGGCGCCGCTGATCGCTGTGACGTACTATCCCGTCCCTGGGAATTAAGTCCCAGTGCACATGGACGGGATAGTATGTCACATGGGATTAATGGGTTAAACATACTGAATCTCTGTCTACATTTCAGGAAGCAAACACAGACGCTCTCAGGCCCAGTATGGATCCGACAACAATATAGAAAGTTGAGAAAGGGTACTATAGCGCCCCTGAGGGTACGGTTGCCACAGAGGTACTGCACCTCATCCAAAGGTGTGGTATCCCACCCTCAGGTAAAGAGGGATCACCACTCAGGATTCCTAACCCTGCACTCAACACACACACATGTCAGTCAGTGCTTTCTGGATGTACCCGGCGGGAGGATGGCCTCATCCCAGACTGACTAGGAAAGGGTGTTGGGGGTTAGTGTGGAATGTAGGTACAGTGGGAGGAGCTTAGCTAGTGGAGTGATTGTGGCCATCTAATCAGAGAGAGCAAGCTGACAGTTGATGGGTGGAACTAGTCTGAGGTAAATGGATCTTTCTAGAGAGTTGTCAGTCGGTGATAGGACAGAGTAAGAGCAGGATTGCTGTGAGAGGGCTGAGGGTCAGAGAAGAAAGAAAAATCTTGTCCAAGCTCCTAGACTGGAAGGAAGGGGTCTTTGGGGCATGGGAAGTGCAATAAGCCACCTGTGAAGCTCGTTTCTGGAGAAGGAAGGACCAAGCCTCGTTGGGGAAGGTGGCTCCTGAAGGTAGTGGAGAAATACAGGGCTCAGCTAGAAAGTCGGAGGCTGAGGTAACTTTAAGTGCCTCAGTCGCAGGAGCATTCAATAATCAAAAAGGCAGCATTTGGAATAAAGGACCCCGGAGCCTGACCCACGTCGCCCGGTGTGATCCGTGGCTGCCAGCTTGGGACACTGTTTGCGAAGGCCCACAGCAGGAAGGAAGGGAGAGATCAGCGCAGAGACATGGCCTAGAAAGAATACACAAGGAGGAGTCTTGAACAGGTGTTCCTGATCTACCTTTGAGTTTGCCGGACCCCTCCCTCGGATGACACAGTACTAATCGGGTCATCTTGTGCACAAAACTTTTGAGGAAAAACTCAGAAACTGCACCCAACTGCATTCTTGGTGGCTTTTACAACTCGCCTGCTACACACGCTACTCTCACCATGACTGTCAACGGCTCACAAACACCATCACAACTGCCCTGGGATACAGCTCGGTCCGTGGAGAGCTTCATCATCTTGTCTCCTTTAATACCGGCACAGAGGATCTGCATTGCAGCGTCGGCTACCCTAGCCGAGTACCACAGGTGGCGTCACGATCCCCCTTTTCCAAATTAATTATCATACCATCTTCCCCCTCATCTGAACTGTCATCTTCTTTATTGGATACCCAGGGCCACGGACTGGGTCCCAATCACCACCGTGACATACTTCCCTCTTAAAAGAACCTGAAAGGCCCGGTACTGAGTAACCCCTAGTTTCATTTTAACACCAGATAACTGGGATATATTGTATAGTTTCAACATTATAAATCTACGTATATATTTGAGGAGGCAGATACAGACGCTGTCATGGCCAGTATGGATTCGACAACAAACTAAAAAGTAGAAAAAGGGTACAGTATCACCAGATCCAAGGTACATGTAGTATAGTTTCAATATTCAAAATCTCCGTATTTCATGAGGCAGACACAGATGCTCTGAGGCCCAGTATGGATTACACAACAATATATAAAGCAGTAAAAGGGGAATGGATCCCAAGCATACTGCTGTACACAGTGTTTTGGTCATTTGGCGATCTACATACTGTATATATTTCAGGAGTAACACACAGCCTCTCACAGGCTCAGTATGGATCACACCATAATATAAAAAGAAGATCCGCAAGAAATAATCACACATGTGTGCCAATGTTCCAGGTGTCAATGATGCACTTTGAGTGGTGGGTGGAGGATGAATTTCGGGCACAAAGGGTACTGGATCAACAGATACAAGGTATATATAGTCTACTTAAAATGCAAAAAAATTTCAGTATGTATTTCAGGAGGCAGACACATAGGCTCACACGCTCAGTATGGATTTGACAATAATGTAACAAGTTGAAAAAGGGTACAGTATGACCAGATGCAAGGTATATATAGTATAGTTTAAACATTCTAAATCTCCGTAGACATTTCATGAGGCAGACACAGACGTTCTCAGTCCCAGTATGCATTAGCCAAGAATATAAAAAGTATAAAAAGGTTACTGTATCACAAGATACAAGGTACATATAGTATTGTTTAAACATTATAAATCTCCTTATTTTTTTCAGGAGGCAGACACAGACGCTCTCAGGGTCAGTATGGATTACACAATATAAAAAGCAGTAAAAGGGTAATGGATCAGAAGCGTACAGCTGCATACAGTGTTGGGGTAATTGTAAATCTCAGTAGATATTTCCAGAGTCAGAAACAGACTCTCACTGGCCCAGTATGGATTAGACCACTTATATAAGAAGCAGTAAATGGGTAAGGTATCACAAGCATACAGCTGTATACAGTGTTGGGTTAATCTAAAATCTACAAATATATTTTTGGAGTTACAGACAGACATTCACAGGCTCAGTATGGATTACACAAGAATATAAAAACTTGAAAAAGGGTAATGTTTTACAATCGGTCAGCTGCATACAGTGTTGTTGTCATTTTAAATCTCCTTATATTTTACCAGAGTAAGACACAAACTCTCACAGGCTCAGTATGTATTACACCCGAATATAAAAATGAGAAAAAGGGAAATGTATTTGAAACGTACACCAGTTTACAGTGTTGGAGTACTTTGAAATCTTCATTTATATTTCAGCGTCAGTCTGCCAGTCCAGACTCTCCGCTAGAGAAAGGTAGATGGATAAAAGTACAGACGTAAAGTCGAGTGATTTTAGATGTTTTTGAATTTGTAATCACGGGAAAACCTCCTGGGAGAATTCGCAGAGGCGATGCTGACCCTCAATAACTTTAACTGTGGATACAGCTAAAATGCAAATTAGTGAAGAAAGGGTTGCTGTAGCGCAGTTGCGTCGATCCCATCACCGTAACTCGTCTCCATCAAATTGTGATCACAGGGAAAGCTGTAGACATGGTCCTCACTGCCTATCATGATCTGTCTGGTCACTTTGGAGTGCAAAACACACAAGCCACAGGCTGTAGGGGATTCTATTGGATAGCCATGAGAGGACACATTGAAAAATGGTGGCAGGAATGTCACTCGTCTGTGACTATGAAAAATGTGAATGGTGATCATAAAGAACCATTGCATCCTATTGGGAGTTGACGTCCATTACAAATGGTAGCCATTGGTAATCTGAAGGTAGAGGCCAGCAGGACAGGACATAGCTACATCTTAACCATCATCGATCAGTACACCAAATTTGTAGTGGCCGTCCCAGTGACGGATTTAACTGGGCAGACTACACAGCTGTGGAGCAGGGAGAGGTAAGTTTTGTAAGTGCTGTGTCCATGAGCAACCAGGGGGGACCCAATCGTGGGCGCCAGTACTGGCACAGGGCCCCTCACAGTATGCCAGTGTGTCTGACGGCGAGTGGGCCCCCCACCTTCAGAGGCACTTTATTGTACTATGAGAGGCCCTGTGCCAGTGCCATCGCCCAAGGGTTGGGCCACACATCTTTTCAGGGCAACAGCACTTGCCCAGGTGCGGCAGGTGTTGACCCCGGGCCTGGGGTGGGGGGGCAGCCCATTTCAGGTGGTTTAAAAAATGTTATGTTGATGTGTAGGCTGGACTTTCAGCTGCTGCAAATGGAGGAATTGGAGAAGTCAGAGGAAGAGGAGATCAAAAGCGAGCCTTTTTTCTGGCAACCTATGTATTATCAGGGGAGGGTGGGACAAAATCTTTTGAAACCCATGCATGGTTCATTTTAATGAAGGTTAGATCGTCCACATTTTGGGTTGACAGACTGGTCCTTTTTTCTGTCAGGATTGATCCAGCAGCACTGAAGACTCTTTCAGATAGCACACTACCAGCAGGGCAAGCGAGCTCCTGTAAGGCATATTGTGTAAATTCAGGCCATGTGTCCAGTTTTGAGGCCCAATAATCAAAGGGGAATGACCTGTGAGGGAGAACCTCGATATGGGAGGAGAAGTAGTTTGTAACCATAGTTGACAACTGCTGTCTCCTGTCACTTGCAATCGATTCTGTATTAGTCCTCGTGTGCGCGGGACTTGAGAAATCAGACCACAACATGGTCAGGAAACCCCTGTCTCCAACGCCAGTTCAGCTGTGTGCACCACGAACACCTCTTCCATTTTGCCCACTACGGCTCGTGGGAGAATCAGCTCCGCTGCTGTTTGCTGGGAATGCCTCAAACAACCTGTTTACCAGAGTTGCTTGTTTGTTAGCTAGTATTAGCTCTAGGTTCTCTTGTGGCATGATGTTGTGTAATTTGCCTTTATAGCATGGACCAAAGATGCTGCCCAAACAGTAGTCGTCATCCCTAATTATTTTGACAATGCAGGGGTCCTTTTTAGGATCCGCAAGGCATAGTCACACATGTGGGCCGATGTTCCAGATGTCAATGCTACACTGCCAGTGGTGGGTGGTGGAGCACTTTCTGGCAAATCCACATCCCTCCAGTCACGCACAAACCCTGTACCTGACCTTGGCACGCCCACATGTTATCTTGCCCCCTGAGAAACATCCTCCTCCCCAAAATAATCATCCCCCTCATCCTCCTCCTCATCTTCCTCTTCTTCCTCCACCTCGCCCAGGACAGTTCCCTGACCAGACAATGGCTGACTGTCATCAAGGCTTCCCTCCTCCACCTCCTGTTGTTCCTCAGGTGCAGATGCCTGATCCTTGATGTGCGTCAAAGTTTGCATGAGCAGACGCATAAGTGGTATGCTCATGCCTATGATAGCATTGTCTGCGCTTACCAGCCATGTGCATTCCTCAAAACACTGAAGGACTTTACAGAGGTCTTTCAGTTTTGACCACTGCACAACCGACAACCATGTGCCTGCCCATGTATCCTCCCACAAATGCATTACAGCCTGCCTCTGTTTGCACAGCCTCTCAACCATGTGCATGGTGGAGTTCCATCTTGTAGCAACGTCTATGATTAGGCGGTGCTTGGGGAGGTTGAGTGATCGCTGCAGTTTCTGAGTGAGTGGACTTTAGTGGACGTTTGAGCGACGGATGTGCGAGCACAGTCTTCGCACCTTATGGAGCACGGATGTTAACTCCGGATAATTATTTAGGAAGCAGTGCACCACCAGGTTCAAGGTGTGAGCCAGGCAAGGTATGTGTGTGAGTTTTGAAAGGGCTATGGCTGCCACAAAATTCCACCCATTATCACTGACTACCTTGCTTGGATCAAGATGTAGACTGCCCAGCCATGACTCAGTTTGTCGATGCAAGTACTCGGCCAGTACATCCGCGGTGTGCCTACTGTCGCCCAAACACATCATTTTTAAAACAGCCTGCTGCCGCTTACCACTAGCTGTTCCATAGTGGGACACCTCGTGTGTAACACTGACAGAGTGCTCATGCGACTGCGCTTTGTCGACGAGCTTTCGCTTCTCTAGGAGGAGGATGGTCGAACGCCTACACCCAACTGTTTCCTATACCGTGGGCTAGGCAGCATTGTTCCACCGCCGCTGTCCCCTGTGGAGCCTGCATCCACCACATTAACCCAGTGCGCAGTGATGGACACGTAACGGCCCTGGCCATGCCTACTGGACCATGCATCTGTTGTGAGGTGCACCTTTCCACTCACTGATTGTTTTAGTGCATGGACAGTGCTGTCTTTCACATGCCGGTGGAGGGCAGGGATGGCTTTTCGAGAAAAGAAGTGCCAACTGGGTAGGTCATAGCGTGGGACAGCGTAGGCCATGAGCTCGCTTTCTACCAAAAGGAAGGGCATCATCTCTAATGAGATCAGTTTGGCAATGTAGGCGCTCAAAGCCAGTGTACGTGGATGAGAGGATGAGTACTTTCTTGTCCTACTCAGAGTGTCTGGTAGGGTGAGCTGTACTTGAGAGCTGCATATGGGGGAACTAGCATTGGACATGACGGACTGAAAAGGGGTTGGTGATGGTGTTGATGGCTTAGATTCAGTACTTCCTCGCGAAAATATTGTGTTTGCATGACTGGTTTGGCCTAGCGACGACATCTCAACATTTCTTGATGGTGGTGTGCTTAGCGGTGGCCTTACAGTGGGGGAAGCGATGGAGCTTTGCCAGCTAACTTGAGTCGGAGCAGGTGCACATGTGCTACCTGAGTTTTTGCAGTCTGTCCACGCTTGCAAGTGCATGTTGGTTAAATGTCTAAGCATGCAACTGGTATTCAAATTTCTTAGATTTTTCCCTCTGCTAAAGGTCCTTCGGCACTTCTTACAGATAACCTTTGCGTCATCAGTAGGATTTTCTTCAA
Source organism: Dendrobates tinctorius (assembly GCF_039654945.1). Taxonomy (NCBI): domain Eukaryota; kingdom Metazoa; phylum Chordata; class Amphibia; order Anura; family Dendrobatidae; genus Dendrobates; species Dendrobates tinctorius. The sequence goes on along the minus strand of NW_027361704.1, from coordinate 40,099,988 downwards.
AAAAGTGCCACACTGCATTCTTTCTACTATGGTACAAATTTTCAGGGCTTGCAGGCTGTGCTAATTTGACCGTCTGGCCAAGCTGTCCTTCAACTCTTTTAGTTTTCTTGCCAAGTTTTTTGACAGCTATGGGCCTGCCGGATAACCGCTGCTGCGATGACGATGCCTGCTGCGGATCCTTCTCCTATTCTGACCTATTGTCACCAGCACCCTCTTCCCCCAATGGATGCCAATCCGGGTCAACAAATGGGGCATCCATGACCTCGTCTTCAATGTCATCTCCACCTTCCTCTGTACTTTCCTCTGTGTCACCATGTAAGGTGGTATAGTATGTGGGAAGGGGCACTGTTATGAATGGGTCACCGAGGAGGAAAAAAGCAAAACACGCTAAGTCTCAGAAAACCAGAGAGGTTGGTAACTATGCAGACTGCAGAGCCCTGATCTTAACACACAACTAGAAGCAGTCATGGAGCGTGCCTACGGTGGTCCTGGACGTCTTGTCACAACCGGAGAGCTAAATAAGCCTAAAGTAAGAAAAGAGGAAAACTAACTCCCCAGAGCAGACCCCAAAGGAAAGACAGCCCCCCACATGTATTGACGGTGAAGCAAGATGAAAACACAAACAAAGGCAGAAAAATAGGCTGAGCAAACGATGGGGCCAAACTAGCTTGAAAGGACAGGAAAGGAAAGATACTGTCTGCAATCTGCCAAAAAACCCTACCAAAAATAATGTCTAACGCTTCTGATAACAAAATTAACCCTGAAGTCACTAGACTTCTCCCACTATATCAGCACTCTGGAATATTCTGAGACAGAGCAAAAAGAGGCCAATCTAATAAAGGACAAAAAGGCAAATTGGCAAATACAGATAAATAAGAGTGGAAATTCAGCACAGCCCAGCCGGGCTGGCTGACCACACAAAAACTGAGTTGACCAACAAGAGCAAGTGTGAACATTAGCAAAAAACAAACTTAACTTGAGATGACTGGAGCAGAGCTGAAGTCCAAGACCTGAGAAACAGACTGAATCACCAAAAACAGGATAGGGCGTTGGCTGTCTTATATCCGGTCTGAAACTCCGGAAATCCAATCACTATCCTCCTCGTCAGGTGGCAGACCATTACCAATTAAACTAACCTCACTACCTCCTGTCACTACCAGAGGGAGAACGAAGGAGAACTCCCAGCTGGTGGAGCAGAAAATGAGCTCATAACAGGGCACCTGAGTTTCATCAGGGTCTGATTCGGGCTCAGTTGACTGCGAGGGCAATGTAGTGCTGTGGGTGAATGTACCAGCAGATTCGTCTAGCAGTGGCTGTGCATCAGTGCACTCCATGTCAGATTCATCTTGGACTGGGGAATTCAGGATTTGACTTGATAACCCAGGAATGGTATGTGAAAAGAGCTCCATGGAGTAATCTGAAGTGTCTGCTGCAGCATCCTTCACTTTTGGTGTGGGTGAAGGACACAGTGAAAGGTGTTCTTCCTGACCAGAGGCCTGCACTGACGACTCTGTGCTTGCAGTTTTTGTAACTTCAGAAGAGGAGGCAATAGAACTGGAGGCTGTTTCGACAATGTAAGCCAAAACCTGTTCCTGATGCTCCGACTTTAAAAGCGGTTTACCTACTCCCAGAAAAGGGAACCTTAAAGGCCTTCTTGTGCCAGATGATGACGCAGGTTCAACACCTCCTTCCATAGCTGCTATTGTGCTTTTGCCAGAACCAGCCGATGCACCACCACCATCAGTACCAGCTGCGCCCCCCCACCCACGTACGCAGCCTCTTCCACCAGACTTCCTCATGTTTGGGAAAATGTACCAAAAATAACAGCAGAGAAATGGTACTGTATGAGTAGCGTACAGCTGTGTAAGGTGTATGTAAGAAGTGAAATCTCCGTATATAATTTGTGAGTCACAGACGCTCACCCAGTATGTATTTCACTGTAATCCAACAAGCAGATATACGGTACTGTATCAAAGGTGTACAGCTGTATACGTTGTTGGTGAAACTGTCAATCTTCGTATATGTATTTACGGAATGTCACACACACACGCTGACTCTGTGTAGATGTGACCGTAATAAGAACACCAGATATCCGATACTGTTTGAGAATCGGACTGCTCAATACAGTGTATGGAGAAATGGAAATGTCCGTATATGTATTTATGGAGTGTCACACACACACGCTGACTCTGTGTAGATGAGACAGTAATAAGAACACCAGATATCCGATACTGTTTGACAATCGGACTGCTCAATATGGTGTATAAAGAAATGGAAATGTCCGTATCTGTATTTATGGAGTGTCAAACACACACACACTGACTCTGTGTAGATGTGACAGTAATAAGAACACCAGATATTCGATACTGTTTGACAATTGGACTGCTCAATATGGTGTATAAAGAAATGGAAATGTCCGTATACTGTATGTATTTATGGAGTGTCACACACACACGCTGACTCTGTGTAGATGTGACAGTAATAAGAACACCAGATATCCGATACTGTTTGATAATCGGACACCTCTATATGGTGTATGTATGGAAAAATGTTAATCTCCGTGTATTTTTTTATGGAGTCACACACATATGGCATGTTTTACCAGCCGGTACACGGTAGTGTGTGAGGAGCATACACCTCTATACAGTGTCTGAAAAAATGTACGCTCAGTATCTACTGTGCAGAAAAAAAGGAATAAAAGGATTTTTGCTTTTAAAAAAGCTGTCTGCACCGCAGTGTGCAAACAGCAATGCAGCTACCAGGGAGCCTATAAGGCAGCCTAATCACCAACAGAGCTGCTGCGCAAAAAAGTGTGAAAAAATGAAGGATTGGTAACTATGCAGAAAAAAGGAATAAAAATATTTTTGCTTTTAAAAAAGCACTCTGCACAGCAGTGTGCAAACAGCAATGCAGCTATCAGGGAGCCGTATTAGGCAGCCTAATAACCAACAGAGCTGCTGCACACAAATATATCCTCCCATGTCACTGCACACTATACAGTTGTGCTTTACATTGACATTCACTATCAGCACAAGCAATTTTTTTCTTTTTCCCTGCCTAAACACTCTCCCTATTGAGAACGATCAGCAGCAACCTCTCCCTATGCTAAGATCGGCAGAAGTAAGATGGCGGTCGGTGGTCACGGCCTTTTATAGGCACTCTGACGCCACACAAAGCCAGCCAATCACTTGCATGCCCTTCTCTAACATGGTGGGGGCCGCTGCCGACGTAATCACGTTGCCCACAGTGTGTGTCCTTCATGATTGGCTGAAAATAGGCGCTGGAAGGATTGTGGGAAACGCGACTTTGGCGCTCAAGTCGGCGACCTCATGGCCGACCTCACGCTATTGTCCGGTTTTAATCGGCGAAACCCGACTTTAGCAAAAGTCGGTGGATTCTGAATTCCAGGAGGTGCTGGACGTAGTACCAGAAGATCTATTGTCCAAGGGGACCCAGGATGTGGGGAAACTTCAAGTGGTCACGGTGCGGGTGACACTCAAGCAAGGTACCCCGTACCCAAGCAAGGCCCAGTATCCCCTGTCCATCGCCCAGAGCCAAGCCGTCTCGGACCAACTGAAGGTATTCCTGGCAATAGGAGTCATCGTTCCCTGCATATTGTCCTGCAATACCCCGCTTTTTCCAGTCAGGAAAAAGACTGTGAAAGGAGAACCTGCCAAGTTCAGGATGGTGCATGACTTGAGGGCGGTGAACAAGGCCACCGTCTTTGAAACCCCAATTGTGCCAAATCCGCACACTCTGCTCTCCAATGTGCCAGCCACAACAACAGCGTTCACAGTGATAGACCTGGCCAACGCTTTCTTCAGTGTTCCTCTCCACCCGACTAACCAGTTCCTGTTTGCCTTCACGCACCAAGGTGTGCGGTACACATGGACAGTGATGCCGCAAGGGGCTCAAAATAGCCCATCACAGTTCACCAAGGCAGTGGTCTTCGTTCTCGCTAACTGGATCACAGACCATGCAGAAGTCGTTCTTCTACAGTACGTGGACGATTTGCTCCTGTTTGCAGCTGACGAAGACACCAGCGCTGTACACTCCTTGTCTCTCTTACTCTACCTGGCGGAGCAGCAATGCAAGGTCTCAAAGAACAAAGTCCAGTGGTGTCAGAAGCGATTTACGTTCTTGGGTCACTGTATTGCTCACCAAACGAAACACCTGACGGATGACCGGAAGACCACTGTGGAGCAGATGGTTCCCCCAACAACTCTGAAGATGCTGCAGGCCTTCCTTGGTCTCGTTTCGTATTGCAGAACTTGGATCCCAGATGCTTCAGTCTTAATGCAGCCTCTGTACGATTGCATCAGCGCAACCCCGTGCCTCCTGTCGGACGCAGCCTTCATCTCGTTCAGGAAATTGAAAGACTCCATAGTCTCCGCACCAGCACTAGGCCTCCCTGACTACGAAAAACCATTCCGTCTTTACCTAATGGAAAAAGGTCATGCCACTGGCGTCCTGACACAGATCCACAGAGGAAAGCAGAGGCCTCTAGGCTACTTCTCAGCCCGCCTAGATACAGTTGCAAGGGGGGCCCCCTCCTGTATGAGGGCAGTATTTGCAGCACACACCCTCCTGGACAATACTGCTGACATCATCCTTGGACACCCTCTGGAGATCCTAGCTCCACATGACATCTCAGCAATCCTCAATCAGACCCAGCCGAAACATCTCTTCACCGCCAGACATCTATTCCTCCAGTGCTCTCTACTGTTGCCTGACAATGTCACCATCTCCAGATGCACAGTCCTCAATCCAGCCACTCTACTTTCTCTCCCTAGGGGGGTACGGATATGGACTCCTCAGAACAAAATCTGCAGGATACCTTTCACAAGGATTTGGATTTGCTCCTCACTGACGACCATGATTGTTTCAGCATCATGCAACTGGAAACAACAGGACTACCCAATGTGGCGGAAGAGCCACTGACTAACCCAGAGTTGAATCTCTACGTGGATGGCTCCAGATTTGCAGATGATGAAGGAAAATTCCACATGGGATGCACAGTAACCAGCAATCAAGAAATCCTAGGGTCCAGAAGTTTGTCGCCTAGTTTGTCAAGAAGCGGAACTGATAGCGCTGACGAAGGCCTGCCACATTGCGAAGGACAAAACTGCAAACATCTATACCGATTCCAGGTACTCGCATGGCATAGCACACGACTTTGGACCCATCTGGGCTGCGAGGGACTTCATCACAGCAAGCTGAACAACCGTGAAGCATCATGGAGCCATCAAGGACCTGCTGGATGCACTCCAACTTCCGAAAATGGTGGCAGTGTTAAAAGTTAAGGCATATGGGAAACTGAACACAGTAGAGGCACGAGGCAACAACATGGCAGACATGGCAGCCAAAGAAGCAGCCAGAGGAAGACAATATGGAGAAGTGGGAGAGGTCGTAGAGCCGGACGGTTACTACGTGACAACTGAAGACAAGAAGACTGAAGACAAAAAACCTGATGAGATGACATCCTGGGATGACATCCTGTTCAAGAAGCTGCAAGATCAGGCCCCAAAGGAAGAGAAGGAAAGCTGGATGCGGAAGGGGGGCAACGCACCAAGAAGGAAGGGTATACGCAATGGACTGCAAGCCCTGTCTACCTCGAAGCATGAACCCAATGGTGGTCCAGTAGGCACATGGTCCCACACAAATCAAAAACACAGATGAGTGATCTGATTGGTGTTTACTGGTTCGCTCCTGGGATCTCCACCCTAACAGCCAAGTTCACCAGCAGCTGTTTGACCTGCAGCAAATGCAACCCTGGACAAATGGAGAAAGTTCCCCCACACCATCTGGTCAGACCACTATACCCCTTCCAGAGGATCCAGATCAACCACATCCAGATGCCGCCAAGTGGAGGATTTGAATATGCCCTAGTGGTCGTGGACGTGTTCTTAGGATGGCCCGAAGCTTTCCCAGTATGAAACCAGTCTGCAAAGACTACTGCCTAGAAGCTGCTCTCAGAAATAGTGTGCGGATACGGGGTTCCAGAAGTGATAGAGAGTGAGCATTCACAGCAAACCTGACACAAGTGATCTGGTCAGCAGTAGGGTCAGACTTAGGCCTACACACTCCCTACCACCCCCAGAGCAGCGGAAAGGTAGAAAGATTGAATGGTACACTTAAGAATAGGATGTTGAAAGTTGCCCAAGAGACAAACAAACCATGGAATGAGACACTCCCAATTGCACTTTTTAGTGTGAGGCACACTCCCAGAGGCGCAGAAAAGCTGTCACCATTCGAGATTCTGTTTGGGTCTAGCCCCAGGTTAGGGGTATTTTTCCCTCAGCAGTTGACTATGCAATATGATACCTTGTCTGCTTATGTAATCGAAATGACAAAAAAAGCTTGCTGATGTCCATTCTCAAGTTTTTTCTTCCCTACCAGATCCAGGATCAGTACCTGGCACACACTCCCTGAAGCCGGGTGACTGGGTGTTGGTGAAGAAGTTTGTAAGGAGAACACTCGATCCCAGATTTGACGGTCCCTTCCAAGTGCTGCTGACGACACCAACCTCTGTGAAACTAGAGGGAAGACCCACTTGGATCCACCATCGCACTGCAAGAAGGCTCCTGTACCGGAAGACATCCCTAAGCCAGAATAATTCTGTTTATTCTCTGTGTGATACAAATTCTGGGGGTGGGAGCACCTTATATGGAAGACATCACCAGAGATGGGGACTATATGATTTTCTGGTTTGACACATCAGCACACATAATCACATACCTATTCGATTACTGTGACATAGTGCACTGCTCACCACACTGCAGGAGAGGCTGGGAGGTGGGACTCAATATATTTGTGTTGTTGATGATCATTGGGGAGACGACTGTAAGTACTGGGGAGCTGCCGCATGGAATACAGGAAAGATTTGGGGGTACAAACCTCAGTCAGCCCTGGACAGAAAAGATAAAGATGGTAAATCACTAATTGACCCCATGCGCCTCACTAAGCAGGCTTTTGTGAGAGGGTGCCACACCAAGGGCGAATGTAACCGACTCATACTCAGCATTGAGAATCCCTCCCCAGGCGATGCAGGTAGATATATACTGAGTAGTACCTGGTCAACAGATGGGCGCCGCCCTCCCGTACACTACTTAGGAAAATTCAAGCTAGCAAACAGAGCTGACAAACCCAAGGCACCCCAACAGGCCCCAAGTGTGTTGATAGATCCAACCTATGAAGAAACTCTAGCAGTAGAGACAGGGTTCACTGAAACCAACTACTGGCTAGAATGGGTAAAGTATGCGGCCCAACAGCACAATGGGAGCGGCTGTTATGCATTTGCTGGTGCCATACCCCACCTAGGCACAGTGCCACTTAACATCCCAGAGTCCCAACAGGCCTGTTTCCTCAGTATATACACCAACTCCTCTGACTCCACATCTTGTGAAAACTGGAAGTCTAAGTACCCACTCATGGTCAAAGATACACCCCCTGGAGTAGGGATAACAATCTACCCTGGTAATTACACCAGATACACATGCACAGGAGCTGGCAGAGATGTAAAAAACTTTACTGAGGGGTTTTGCTCAGAGTTTAGTACCACTACTGTTAACCTGGTCAATCATGTGTTTCCCTGGGTGACATATACTGGATCTGTGGTGACATGAAAATACGTAGTAGACTAGAAGGTGCGTGGATAGGCCAATGTGCTCTGGTAAAAATCCAGATGCCTTTCCACCTTCTTCCTTACACACATGAGTCTACACCAAGTGTCGGGGTAAAAAGACCAAAAAGGGAAAATGCTCCCAAAGGCAGTTTTGATCCACATGTATACATAGATGCCATAGGTGTACCTAGAGGGGTACCTGATGAATACACGGCCAGAGACCAGGTCAAGGCAGGATTTGAGTCACTACTGCCAATAATAACTGTAAACAAGAATGTGGATTGGATAAATTACATCTACTATAATCAGCAGAGATTTGATAACTACACCCGAGACGTTCTGAATGGTCTAGCAGACCAGTCAGGCCCCACTTCCATCATGGCATTCCAGAATAGGATGGCCTTAGACATGATTTTAGCTGAGAAAGGAGGTGTTTGCAAGATGATCAAGGACACATGCTGCACTTACATTCCAGACAACACTGGTCCAAATGGTAAAGTCACAGTAGCCATACAAAAATTCACTGAGTTATCTAAGGAACTGAAACAAAACTCAGGAGTCACTGATCCTTGGGACCAATACTTTGGGTGGATGAGCGGGTGGCAGAGAATGCTAGCGCAAGTTGGAGCAGCCATACTGGTGGTATTCATTTTGGTGATGATTGCTGGTGGTTTTATTATCCCTTGTATCCGCAGGATGATGGAAAAGACTGTTCATGATACAACAAATCTGATGCCACTGACTGCCTTGAATGCTTCACCTGTCAAGATCGACATCCCGCCTCCACTGCCTGACAACCTTGTCGAGCTGCCAGAACTGCCTCATGAAGAGTACCCACCCCTGCCCATGCATGCCGCCGAATATGAGACTATGATTGCACCAAACCCCCATTAGGGACAGACCTCCTTACCGCCCATTTGCGAAAAGTCTGTACAAAGGAGGATGTATGCTCTAGGCGTGCGTCAGTCCACTGGCAGCATAAAAGAGTTGCAGCGCTTTGGGCCAGGAGAAGGATTTTAGGGCAAGTGATATCTAAGGGGGGATTGTGATGGAAATATATATATGTGTATTTCATCTAGATCTCACTTGCATGCTATATGCTATATACTCATGTACTCATATATACTCATATGCACATATAGGTATACATTCACAGCTATCTTGAATTTGTAATCAGTTGCTGGAGATGACCTACTAACCCCATGAGCCAGTCTGGAGAACCAACATGGTCCCGTGATAACATTGTCTCTTTGTCTTGTGATATATCTACCAGACATGGGAAATGAGGAAGTTGGGACCAGATGCACCAGCCGATATCGGACTTTTGCTGACATTGCAGAACAATGGGCTGTAAATTATATTGCTAGAATCAGCTTTTTGGTAAATACACTGTGTTCCAAATTATTATGCAAAAAATATTTCCTCATATTTTCTCTAAATTACCTATATGAATTCCAGTCATTGTTATTTTCCAGTCATCTACTATTCTAGTATAATTGCAATATTTTTGAACAAACTGTCAAAGCATTTGACAAAGTATCTCATACAATCCTTATTGGAAAAAATGACTAAGTATGGAATGGACAAGGCAACTGTTAGGTGGATTCATAACTGGCTTAGTGATCGGACCCAAAGAGTGGTCGTAATTGGCTGCACATCCAGTTGGAAGAATGTCTCAAGTGGGGTACCACAGGGCTCTGTCCTGGGCCCTGTATTGTTCAACATCTTTAGCAACGATTTAGATGAAGGATTTGAGGGTAAACTGATTAAATTTGCTGATGACACAAAGCTAGGAGGGATAGCTAATACTAGAGAAGAGAGAGAGGATTCAAAAAGATATAAATAAACTGGAGAAGTGGGCAGCAACTAACATAATGGTTTTTAACAGGGAAAAATGCAAAGTACTACATCTGGGCAATAAAAATGAAAAAGCATATACAGAATGGGAGGAATAGGGCTAAGCAACAGCACATGTGAAAAAGACTTGGGTATACTAATAGATCACAGACTAAATATGAGTCAACAGTGTGATGCAGCAGCAAAAAAGGCAAATGCAATTCTAGGATGTATTAACAGAAGCATACAGTCTAGATCACGTGAAGTCATTATTTCCCTCTACTCCTCTTTGGTCAGACCTCATCTGGAATATTGTGTCCAGTTTTGGGCACCACATTTTAAAAAAGACATCAACAAACTGGAGCAAGTTCAGAAAAGAGCGACCAGAATGGTGACCAGTCTGCAAACCCTGTCTTATGAGGAAAGGTTGCAGGATTTGGGAATGTTTAGTTTGCAAAAGAGAAGACTGAGAGGAGACGTAATAGCTGTCTACAAATATCTAAAGGGCTGTCACATTGTAGAAGGATCAACTTTATTCTCATTTGCACAAGGAAGGACTAGAAGCAATGGGATGAAACTGAATGGGAGGAGACACAGATTAGATATTATAAAAAACTTTTTGACAGAGTGAGCAATGAGTGGAACAAGCAGCCATGAGAAGTGGTGAGTTCTCCTTCAATGGAAGTCTTCAAACAGAGGCTGGACAGACATCTGACTGGGATGATTTAGCGAATCCTGCTTTGAGCAGTGGGTTGGACCAGATGGCCCAGGAGGTCCCTTCCAACTCTACGATTCTATGATTCTATGAAACTGCCTATGAAAACAGTATATTTTTAAAAATAATAAGCACTCAAAATGCATGTTCCAAATTATTATGCACAGCAGAGTTTTCAACCTTTTTATTTTTATTTTGAACAAAAAAACGGTCAATTGTGAAATTATAAGCATTATCAGCTTATTACAAAATGAAATCAGTTTTCAAGTCAAACCTTTATTCTAGGTGATGTTACATTTGCACATAGGACCCCTTGTTCGAAAGAAGCTTCTGAACTCTCTCGTCCATTGAATTTGTCAGTTTTTGGATGGTTTGTGCTTCAATTGTTTTGCATGTGGACAGAATACCCTCCCAGAGCTGTTGCTTAGATGTGAACTGCCTCCCGCCATCATAGACACTCCTTTTGATGATGCTTAAGAGGTTCTCAATGTGGTTGAGGTCAGGGGAAGATGGTGGCCACACCATAAGTTTGTCCTCTTTTATGCCCATAGCAGCCAGAGATGCAGATGTGTTATTTGCAGCATGAGACGGTGCATTATCATGCATGAAAATGATCTTGCTGCGGAAAGCACGGTTCTTCCTCTTGAACCATGGCAGGAAGTGCTGTTTTAGAAACTCCACAAATATTATGGAGTTCATCTTTACCCCTTCAGGGATCCTAAAGGGGCCGACAATCTCTCTCCCCATGATTCCAGCCCAAAACATTACTCCACCTCCTCCTTGTTGGCGCCTTAGCCGTGTTTTCATGGGGTGTCCATCAACCAGCCATCCTCCACTCCATCCATCTGGACCATCAAGCATTGCACGGCACTCATCGGTGAACAAAACAGCTTGGAAGTCAGTCTTCATGTATCCTTTGGCCCACTGGAGCCGTTTCTGCTTGTGTGCAGTGGATAGAGGTGGCTGACAGGATGGCTTACGCACAGCTGCAAACCTCTGAAGGACCCTGCATCTTGTTGTTCGGGGGACGTTGCAGGCACCAGCAGCTTCAAAAACTTGTCTGCTGCTATGACAAGGCATTTTTGCAGCTGCTCTTTTAACCTGATGCAATTGCCTGTTGGAAAGAGTCCTCAATTTTTCCTTATCAGCACGCACACGTGTGTGCTGGGAATCAGCTACATACTTCTTGATTGTGCGATGATCACGATGAAGTGTCTTGGCAATGTTGATTGTAGTCATGCCTTGACTTAAATACTCCACAATTTGTTGCTTCTCAGGAGCCGACACATCCTTTTTCTTTCCCATTTTGGCAAAAAATGTAGGCTGCTTAATAATGTGGAACAGCCTTCTTAAGTAGTCTTGCCTTTATTTGGACACACCTGCCAAACTAATTTGCACAGGTATCTGCAATTGCTTTCAGTGATATAAGGAGCCCTGACACACATCACCATCAATGAGTTTAAATGACAAACAAAAAAATTCTAACCTTATCACTCCTAAACTCTTTTTGCATAATAATTTGAAACACAGTTTATACTCATGTATTCAAACCAACCAATTAGATAAGAAGTTCAGCCTTATGTTAATCGGATAACCATCCTTTTCTACATGTATCTATAAATATATGTATGTACAATAAAGCTTCAGAGCATTGAAAGAATCGACCGCTGTCTCTGTGTACAGTTCTTTTCTTTCTTCCTTGAGCACTCAAAGACTCTGTCTAATTAGGACAGGCCACAGCGCACACAGGGGTATATCTATCCAATCAAATTTCCATATCAGTATCCACACCACAAACTTAAGGGCCTGTCACACTAAGCGATATCGCTAGCAATATCGCTATAACGTCACTGGTTTTTGTGACGTTATTGCGATATTGCTGGCGATATCGCTATGTCTGATACTTACCTCCGACCGCTCCCCCACTGGTTCTCGCTGATCGCGCGAGAACGTCCTGGACCGTTTCTCGTCGTCAGCTTCCTGCTGGGGCTTCCTGCTGTTGAGACGAGCGACGCGTGGACGTGGGCGGGAGGATGTCAGGATCGCCTCGTCTGACAGGTAAGTAGTGTCCCCCGACCCCTGCGATGTTGCTGGTGAGATCTGCCTGTGTGGCAGCTCACTAGCGACCACTTAGCGATGTACCAGCGATCCTGACCGCGTAATATCGCTGGTTGGGATCGCTGGTACATCGCTAAGTGTGACAGTACCTTTATATCAGGTGACTGATTCCTTACTCATTAATGGGTAGAAAGGGATCATGATTTGATTTGCAGATCTGAAGACACTAGTCCTGAGACAGTGCTTATTCAGTTTACTCTCCAACTGCTGACTTATAAAGACTAAACTCTCTGTGGAAGAATGCCTCCTTTAGCTTCCCGAACCATTTAATCCCATGTAGATACCATGGAATGGACCCTCATATGTTAGCACTTGACTCAAACTACTCTTACTATATGGTCCAAATAAAATAAAAGACACAAAATATTCATGTTAAACAGCCAAAGCTTTTATTTAAAACTAGATTATGGCCCGATGCTATCACATCGGGAGGATGCGATAGTATCACACCTCTTGCCATGTTAACCCTCAACACACACACTCCTCTCACCTTTCACCATCTCCACTCACTCTTTCACTCCACATACGACCCCTTCTCTCACTCTGTCTCTCATACTCACGCCGTCATCGCCGCTGCTCCACGATCCCCGACATCTTCTTCCGCCGGCGCCATCCTGGATCCAGACGTTGTCCACGCCGGCGACATGTTCTTGCGGCGACGCCATCTTGAGTATCGTGAAATCCTGCGATACTCAAGATGGCGTCGCCGGAAGAACATGTCGCCGGCGTGGATGACGTCGGGATCCAAAATGGCGTCGGCGAAATTTCGCGAGTTTTCACCGACACCATTTTGGATCCCGACGTCGTCCTCGCCGGCAACATGTTCTTGCGGCGACGCCATCTTGAGTATCGCGGGATTTTGCCGATCCAAAATAGCGTCGCCGCAGGAACATGTCGCCGGCGTGGATGCCGTCGGGATCCAAAATGGCGTCGGCGGCCATTTTGGATCCCGACGTCCTCCATGCCGGCGACATGTTCTTGCGGCGACGCCATCTTGACTATCGCGGGAATTCGCCGATCCAAAATGGCGTCGCCGCAAGAAAATGTCGCCGGCGTGGAGGACGTCTGGATCCTGGATGGCGCCGGCGGAAGATGTCGGGGATCGTGGATCAGCGGCGATGACGGCGTGAGTATGAGAGACAGAGTTAGAGAAAGGGTCGTATGTGGAGTGAAAGAGTGAATGGACGTGAGTGGAGATGGTGAAAGGTGAGAGGAGTGTGTGTGTTGAGGAGGAGTGGTGTGTTGACGGTTAACATGGAAAGAGGTGTGCGGTGACGTCACCGGTTACAACTGGACGGAAGTTGTTACAACCGGAAGCTGCTTAGCGCATTTATTATTATAGATCATAAGACTATAACAATCACAATAAGGGCTTATTCCAATGTCCGGAGATCTGGATCCAACTTTGGTCCACAACACACATACTGGCCAGGGGTCTCCGAACTGGAGCATAACAGCTTTGTGTATTTCTATGAGGTGTCATGCACTGGTTTGGAGACGCATAGCCAGTCAATGCACTGCTTTCTGAGATTGAGTCAATTTTGCAAGGACATCTGAATGAGCCACCAGAGTCAGGTGAAATTCTGGGCAATTATATTCTGAGATTGACAGATAGGGCAGGTTCACATTAGAGCATACAAAAAGTTCAAAGTTTCTTGCAGAAACCTTGGACAATTTTTTAGCCACTTGTCATCTGAGTGCAGTCTTTGTGCAGTCAGTGTGCAATCTGTTTTTTACAGCTGCAGATATTAATCATTTACAACACCATTTACAGTTTCTTATGTGACAAAATTACAATGCATCCATAAAAATGAGATGGTATGTGGTGACTCCACATGGCATCTGATTTTTTACTTTAACGGGTGAATATCATCCAATTTATGGAAGGCAGAGCATGCCTCTTTTTTTTCCACATATAGGTTTGTTGAGTGAAAAATATATATGATTGATTATCACTGTTCCGAGTGCTGTCCATTTTTTTCAAAGACATCACAGTCGTGTGAACAAGGTCAAACAGTGAGTTCTCCAAGCTACCTGATATATTGCAAGCGGCAAACAGCCATCCAGGGGTGACACGCTCTGATTTGCCACACTAGCATATCCAGTTCACTTTAATGGGCCAAAAACCTTACCAAAGATCCTCATTCCTGAGTTTAACAGCAAGACTACTTCTGGATGACGTTACCATTATCACATCTTTTAGACTTGCGACCAAAGCTCAGCCTATTAATCACCACCATTTAACAGTTTATATTAATTAAAATTAGTCTACCACAACTTGCTGCCAACTTCTACCTGACTCCCCAACCGCCACAGGAGAGGCTTTTTGAAATCTTAAATGGACTCCACTTCCACACCTCAAAGTGTATACAGTACATTATTCCCACTGATATCTACAGTACTGAAATATTTGATGTAACTAAAACATATAAACCAGCATCATAGATGATTCTTAAGGAAGCCCTCCTCCCATCAAACTTTTTATCCTCTCAATATATTACAATCATCATATTAAATAGGACTGTGTACGTACAATTGCTAACTTTGCCTTTCTACCCAACTTGTGCTCTATTCTCTGCTCTATGTAGAAACAGGAAGTCTCTTGTCTCCGCAGTTGCAAACGCTCAAGTCACAATCACACCAGGACTATGAGGAAGCTGCAGACATCACATGTAGAATATCATAAAATCACTGTATGAGTTGTCAGCCATGTCTGCAATTTATAATTGAAGGTTTATGACGTATGTAATGAAATTGTTTGTTAACCAAAATAAAAACAGCGGCCTTATACTGCCAAATTCAGTATAGTTTATTAGTTTTAATTTCATTGTGTAAGGCTAGCGATTATAATCCCATGATGTGCCTTACCAAACAACTCAATCTTGGTCTGATATGTCCACACAATGCTTTCCCAGAAGAATATTAATTTACTCATGTACATTATGGCAAACTGCAGTCTAGCTTTTTATGTCTCTGTGTCAGCAGTGGGGTCCTCCTTGGTCTTCTGCCATAGCATTTCATTTCATTCCAATACACTAAAAAAAAGCATGGAATGCACCTCCAAAAATCATACTGTCACAACTCTGTTGTCACACACAGACTCAAAATGCAAAAATTTAGTCAACTTCTACCTTTTTTGCCATAAAATCAATAATTTTATTATAAATCATTAAAAGGCATTGAAATACAATGCAATATTGGTGGGAATGAGTACAAGAAACAGCAAGGCACAAAATCAGGTACAGAAAGTAAGCTCAAAAATAGAGCATAAATGTACAAAAATTGTGTTTCATATATTATAGAAAATTATTAATGTATGCCCATTTTACTTAACAAAATACAAAGAGTAGGCAGCAGTAAAAAGTGAAATAAATTCATGTATAGTCAAAATTAGATGTGCTATAGAGAAAAATCATAGTGCCCAAAAAGTATACACGTGTATATATGCCCAGTAATAGATCATTAATACAAACTACTATAAAATCCAGGTGATAAACATATAAGAAAAAGTGTTAGATCCAGAGCATAATGCAAGGAGCAAATGAGCTACAAGAGTAAAGCATGGCCATTCAGGTACAGTTGTTGCCCTGACAGCAGTAAATTAGTTGTGACTCTATAGCGATAATTTATATACCTTTACTATCATACTGTGCTTTACTCTTGTAGCTCATTTGCTCCTTGTATTATGCTCTGGATCTGACACTTTTTCTTATATGTTTATCACTTGGATTTTATAGTAGTTTGTATTAATGATCAAGTATCGGGTATCGGCCGATATTAGCGGTATCGGAATTCCGATACTTAGTTCCGATACTTTTGTCATATCGGATTCCGGAATCGGAATCGGAATCGGAAGTTCCCATCATGCTATGAGCCTGCTTGCTTTGATTAAGCCAATGGGAATCCTCTGAAGTGTGGGCACATCCTGTTAGGCATGTAGGCATGTTAACTGTTGGCATGGCTGTGATTGGCTGCCGAAATGATGTCATGATGCACTATAAAAGCCACCGCAGCCGCCATTTCTGGTCACTCTGCTGTGAATTCAGTTAGGGACAGGCTGCTGTAGAAGACTGTGAGGGACAGTTAGAAATAGCGATTCCACCAAACATCTAGTGCTTTACCCAGGCTACATAAACCACCACTGTAGCCTTCTTTGCGCTAGCAGCAGTGTTCACAGCTGTCTGCAAGGGCTGTGTGAGTGCAGCTCACGCTGTGGAGTGGGTCCTGCAGCCACGTCAGGCTGTAGGCCACCCAGTGTGATCACTGCTGCCTCATACATCTTTTATTTTTTGAGCTGCATTTTTTACATAATTTCAATCTAGTGTGCTTCCATCCGTATCCATATACGTTGGTTGCAAACACTAGTAGTAGACAGCGGAGCCTTTCTGCAGCCTTTCAGTGCTAGTGTCCACTTTGCTGCACTGTTCACGGCTGTCTGAGAGGTCTCTGACTGTGTGTGAGTGCAGCTCACGCTGAGTAGTGTGTCCTGCAGCTACGTCTGGCTGTAGGACGCTCAGCGTGCGTCAGTGCCTCACACATATTTTTATTTGAGTGCAGCTCATTTTTTCTTCTATTAGTGTGCATCCATCCGTCTCCATCTACGGTGGTTGCAAACACTATATAGGAGTACACAGCGGAGCCTTTCTGCAGCCTGTCAGTGCCAGTGCCCACTTAGCTGCACTGTTGACGGCTGTCTGAGAGGCCTCTGACTGTGTGTGAGTGCAGCTCACGCTGAGTAGAGTGTCCTGCAGCTACGTCTGGTTGTAGGACGCTCAACGTGCGTCACTGCCTCACACATATTTGTCTTTGAGTGCAGCTCATTTTTTCTTCTCCTATTAGTGTGCATCCATCCGTATCCATCAACATTGGTTGGTTGCAAACACTATATAGGAGTAGATAGAGGAGCCTTTTTTTCTAGCTTGTGCCCTGCCGGCGCAGCCAGATTAGTATTACCCAATTTTTTTGGAGCCTCATCTTTTGCATTGTAGGTTACCTGCCTGCATTGTAATAGCTCCAAAAAGTTGGTGATACTATCAGTTTCAATTCTTTGTTCACATACTTTGAGTTTGTTTCCAACAAAGAAACCACAAAAAAAGTTCACCAAACACTACATTTTGAACTTGTGTAGGCCACATCAGCTCCTATTAAAGTCTAGTCCACACACACACACTTCATAAAATTAGTGTTTCTTGTACCTGTAACCAGCTGTTCAGGAATAAGCACACTAAGGCCCCCCTTTGTACTTTTTTGCCTATCTTAAGCAGTCTTGCAAGATGAAGAAGGCAGGGAGTAAGGCGCGTGGGCGTGGGCGTGGGCGTGGAGTTTCAGCAGGGAGAGGACGTGGGGATTCTGCAGGGAGAGGACGTGGGGATTCTACAGGTAGAGGACGTGGGGATTCTGGGCCTGCTGCGGGCACCAGTGGATCAGCATCCCCCAGTTTTAGCAGGCAACAGTCCTTTATGAGCAGCTTTGTAGGACCTCAACGTACCCCACTGCTGCGGGAGGAACAAATTGAAGCCGTTGTCGGATGGATGGCAGCTAACGCATCGACTTCAATTACTTCTGCATCCTCTCAGGGTCAGAGCACCGAAGAGCAACCATCTGTCTCTTCACCACCTGCCAAAGTGCCCAGGCAGTCAGAGAGACATGGACAGGAGCCATCACAGTCTCTACTTCTGTTCTCGGAATCTGTTGGCTTGGAAAGAGGGGGCCAGCCAAGCAGCATTCCTGAATGTGAAGAAGAGGGAGTATGCAGTGATGCGCAACTTCTTTGTCCCTCTGAATCTGAAGAGGCGAGTGGGCCAGTGCCTATGGTCAGCACACCTCAGTACGCATCAGATGATGACGAGACTCAGTTGCCACTTTCTGGTGCGTACGGTGCTGGCGAGACAACCCCGGAGAAGCAGCTGTTTGAAGAGGGGAGGGAAGATGATGAGGTCCTTGACCCATCATGGCATGAGCAACAGGAAGGTGGTGGGAGCAGCTCGGAGGAAGAGATTCCCCTACCGGCCAAAACAGGAGGCAGAGGGAGGGGGAAGACTTGGTTGCCTGTACCCTCCACTTCGGCACCCGTTAGGAGCATTCCTCCTTCCAAAGGCAAACCGGGCGCTCACAAGAGTTGCAGTGCGTGGTCCTTTTTTGACACAGTTGCAGATGACATTTGCTTTGTCAAATGCAAGCTGTGTCATCAGAGAGTCAAAAGAGGGAGAAATGTCAGCAACCTCAATACCATAAATATGTGGAAACATGTGCGCACCAAGCACGAGTTGGAGTTGCAGAGACACCCTGAAGACGTAGGCCAACGTACAGCACCACCTACCACCTCTTCAGTTCGTGTTGGGCCCTCTTCCTCCAGCTCACACACTGCTGGTTCGGCTTCCTCACAGGATCGCCAAGGAAGAACCTCTGCCACTGTTGTCCGGAGACCCTGTCAGATTACACCCATAGCAGCACGTTCCCATCCATCACAGCCATCGGTAGCACAGGCATGGGATAAAAGGCGCACTTACTCGGCAAACCATCCCCGAGCACAGTCTCTGAATGCTGGCATTGCCAAACTTCTGGCAGTTGAAATGCTGTCATTCAGGCTGGTGGACACTGACACCTTCCAGGACTTAATGGCATTGGCAGTCCCCCAATACAACGTGCCCAGCCGCTTTTATTTCAGCAGGCGAGCCGTCCCTGCCCTGCAGAAACATGTTGAGGGCAAAATAAAACATGCGCTACTAAATGCCGTTAGTAGCAAGGTCCACCTGACCACCGATGCGTGGACCAGTAACCATGGACAGGGACGATACCTTTCCCTCACTGCCCACTGGGTCAATGTTGTGGAGCCGGGTACGGATCTGGAGAGTGGCGCTGTACGTGTTCTTCCAACGCCACGGATTGCAGGACTCCAGTCTGTACACATAGACTCCTCCTCCTACTCAAGTTCCTCAGAAACAGCAGAGCAGGAGCCTGTTACGACCGATATGAGCACAGCCGTGGCCAAACGTCAACAGGCTGTACTCAAATTAATTTCTTTGGGGAATCGAAGCCACACAGCGCAGGAGCTCTGGAATGCTATCAAGCTGGAGAGCGATGTGTGGTTTGGGCCAGCGAATCTCCAGCCGGGCTTGGTAGTGTGTGACAATGGCCGAAATCTGGTGGCAGCTTTTGGCCTAGGCAACCTCACACACATCCCATGTCTGGCACATGTTCTTAACTTGGTCGTGCAGAGCTTTCTGAGGGACTATCCGGATCTTGCTGCACTGTTGCACAAGGTCCGCATAGAGTGCGCTCACTTGCGACGTTCCAGCACGGCAAGATCGCGCCTCGCTGCTCTGCAGCGACGATTTGGCCTTCCGAAACATCGCATCATATGTGACCTACCCACCCGGTGGAATTCAACGTTACATATGTTGGAGCGGTTGTGTGAGCAGCAGGCAGCAGTCATGGAGTACCAGCTGCATCAGGCGCAAACAAGTCGCACTGTGCGCCGTTCACACTTCAGCACCATTGAGTGGGCCTCTATGAAGGACATCTGCCTCGTTTTGCGTGCCTTCGATGAATCCACGCGGATGGCGAGTGCAGATGATGCACTAGTCAGCATGACTGTCCCCCTTATCTGCCTGCTTCAACAAACACTGCAAGCACTAAGGGATGAGGTTTCAGAAGAGGTGGAGGATGAGGAGTCCCAAATGCCATCTGCTTCTGGACAGTCTGCGCTACGTGTTTCCTCACAAAGGCCTAGGCAGGGGACACTTTGTGAGGAGGATGAGGAGGAGTCGATGGAGGAGGAAGACATCTCTCCAGAGGAGGGAGGTACACAAACCTCTACTCAGTATGTACAGCGAGGGTGGGGTGATGCAGAGCAGGCCGAGGTCACGCCTCAAACAGGGGACAGCGGTTCTTTGGCAGTTGGGAGTCTGCAGCACATGGTTGATTTCATGCTGCAGTGCCTGAGAAACGACCGCCGCATCGCCCACATTCTCGTCTCGGCTGATTATTGGGTGTACACCCTCCTAGATCCTCGCTACCGGGACAGCGTACAAAGGCTCATACCAACGTTGAACCGGGAGCGTAAAATGCGGGAGTACGAAGAGTCACTGGTGCAGTCCATAATGTTTTCCATTCCACCCGACAGCATTGTTGCTAGTGCTTTACAAAGCAGCTCTGTGCGTCGAGGCAGTGGAGGAAACTCTGCACAAAGAGGGAGCAGAGAGCAGAGGCAGCGCCGCAGCACAAGGCAAGACCACTATGGCCCAAATGTGGCAAAGGTTTGTGTGTCCACCACAATTGTCTACACCATCAGCGACGCCTCGAGTCAGCAGGAGGCAACGCTTCCGTCAGATGGTGTCAGACTACATGTCTTGCCCTGTCGCTGTACTCCCAGATGGCTCTTCCCCCTTCAAGTTTTGGGTCTCTAAGCTGGATACATGGCCAGAGCTTAGCCAGTATGCATTGGAGGTGCTGGCTTGCCCTGCTGCCAGTGTATTATCGGAACGTGTCTTTAGTGCCGCAGGTGGTGTACTAACAGACCGTCGCACGCGACTATCTTCCGATAATGTTGACCGGCTGACTTTTCTGAAAATGAACAAGGCCTGGATCTCCAAAGACTTTGCCATTCCTCTTACAGACTAAATTAGTGGTTGGCAACTGTATCCAGGTCTGCTGGTGTGTTCATTTTTCTACCACCTGAACTATAATCCCTGTGCTTCAACACAGCCAGTTGTCGCTCAGATGTGTCGTCTGCACAGAGAAACACACTAGCTCCTGTGTTAGTGGGGTTCAGTAATGCCAGCTGATCCCCTGCTGTGTGGACGGCAAAGTCACCAGCTCCATCAACATTCAAACCACTACTGATTTTTAACCGTGCCCAACTTAGGTCTCTGGCTCCACTGTCTCTACTATTTCCCCTGACCTCCAACCCCGCCATCTACATCTCTGAAGTGGCGTCAGCACAATCTACACTTGTTCCTGTGTTCCTGTGGCTCAGTCCCATCAGTTTATCCCCTGATGTGTGTCCGGCAAGGTCTCCTGCTCTGTCCACATTCCCATAACCAGTAGTGGGAATGAGGACAGAGCTGGCGAACTTGCCGGACAAGCATCAGGGGATCAACTGACGGGACTGAGCACCAGTAACACAGGAACAAGTGTAGATTGTGCTGACGCCACTTCAGAGATGTAGCTGGCGGGGTTGGAGGCCAGGGTAAATAGTAGAGACAGTGGAGCCAGAGGCCTAAGTGGAGCATGGTTAGAATCAGTAGTAGTCCACAACCTCCATAAAAACCGCTGCCCATTGGCCTCTGCATGCGGCATGCATAATCCTGGGCTCCAACAGCGTCAGTTGGTGTTCAGAAGTGTCGTCTCCACAGAGCCAAACACATTCGTTAGAGTGTTAGTGGGTTTCAGCACTGCCAGCTGTTCCCCTGCTGTGGAGATGGCAAGTCTCCTGCTGCCTTCACCTGCCAAAATCCAGTAGGCCCCAGCCTGCTCCTCGCCTAATCCTGGGCTCCAACAGCGTCAGTTGGTGTTCAGAAGTGTCGTCTCCACAGAGCCAAACACATTCGTTCAAGTGTTAGTGGGGTTCAGCACTGCCAGCTGTTCCCCTGCTGTGGAGATGGCAAGTCTCCTGCTGCCTTCACCTGCCAAAATCCAGTAGGCCCCAGCCTGCTCCTCGCCTAATCCTGGGCTCCAACAGCGTCAGTTGGTGTTCAGAAGTGTTGTCTCCACAGAGCCAAACACATTCGTTCAAGTGTTAGTGGGGTTCAGCACTGCCAGCTGTTCCCCTGCTGTGGAGATGGCAAGTCTCCTGCTGCCTTCACCTGCCAAAATCCAGTAGGCCCCAGCCTGCTCCTCGCCTAATCCTGGGCTCCAACAGCGTCAGTTGGTGTTCAGAAGTGTCGTCTCCACAGAGCCAAACACATTCGTTCAAGTGTTAGTGGGGTTCAGCACTGCCAGCTGTTCCCCTGCTGTGGAGATGGCAAGTCTCCTGCTGCCTTCACCTGCCAAAATCCAGTAGGCCCCAGCCTGCTCCTCGCCTAATCCTGGGCTCCAACAGCGTCAGTTGGTGTTCAGAAGTGTCGTCTCCACAGAGCCAAACACATTCGTTAGAGTGTTAGTGGGGTTCAGCACTGCCAGCTGTTCCCCTGCTGTGGAGATGGCAAGTCTCCTGCTGCCTTCACCTGCCAAAATCCAGTAGGCCCCAGCCTGCTCCTCGCCTAATCCTGGGCTCCAACAGCGTCAGTTGGTGTTCAGAAGTGTCGTCTCCACAGAGCCAAACACATTCGTTAGAGTGTTAGTGGGGTTCAGCACTGCCAGCTGTTCCCCTGCTGTGGAGATGGCAAGTCTCCTGCTGCCTTCACCTGCCAAAATCCAGTAGGCCCCAGCCTGCTCCTCGCCTAATCCTGGGCTCCAACAGCGTCAGTTGGTGTTCAGAAGTGTCGTCTCCACAGAGCCAAACACATTCGTTAGAGTGTTAGTGGGGTTCAGCACTGCCAGCTGTTCCCCTGCTGTGGAGATGGCAAGTCTCCTGCTGCCTTCACCTGCCAAAATCCAGTAGGCCCCAGCCTGCTCCTCGCCTAATCCTGGGCTCCAACAGCGTCAGTTGGTGTTCAGAAGTGTTGTCTCCACAGAGCCAAACACATTCGTTAGAGTGTTAGTGGGGTTCAGCACTGCCAGCTGTTCCCCTGCTGTGGAGATGGCAAGTCTCCTGCTGCCTTCACCTGCCAAAATCCAGTAGGCCCCAGCCTGCTCCACGCCTAATCCTGGGCTCCAACAGCATCAGTTGGTGTTCAGAAGTGTCGTCTCCACAGAGCCAAACACATTCGTTCAAGTGTTAGTGGGGTTCATCATTGCCAGCTGATCCCCTGCTGTGGAGATGGCAGTCTCTCCTGCTGTCTCCGCATTCCAAAGACAGTAGGCCTCTGCCTACACCCTCCTATTTCCTGGGCTTCAACTCAGCCAGTTGTAGCTCGGAAGTGCCGTCCACACGGAAAGAGATACTTGCTCCCGTGTCTCAGTGGGGTTCAGTAACGTCAGCTGATCCCCTGCTTTGTGGATGGCAGTCTCTCCTGCTGTCACCTAATTCAAAATACAGTAGGCCTCTGCCTACACCCTCCTATTTCCTGGGCTTCAACACAGCCAGTTGTAGTTCGGAAGTGCCGTCCACACGGAAAGAGATACTTGCTCCCGTGTCTCAGTGGGGTTCAGTAATGTCAGCTGATCCCCTGCTGTGTGGATGGCAGTCTCTCCTGCTGTCACCTCATTCAAAATACAGTAGGCCTCTGCCTACACCCTCCTATTTCCTGGGCTTCAACACAGCCAGTTGTAGTTCGGAAGTGCCGTCCACACGGAAAGAGATACTTGCTCCCGTGTCTCAGTGGGGTTCAGTAATGTCAGCTGATCCCCTGCTGTGTGGATGGCAGTCTCTCCTGCTGTCACCTCATTCAAAATACAGTAGGCCTCTGCCTACACCCTCCTATTTCCTGGGCTTCAACACAGCCAGTTGTAGTTCGGAAGTGCCGTCCACACGGAAAGAGATACTTGCTCCCGTGTCTCAGTGGGGTTCAGTAATGTCAGCTGATCCCCTGCTGTGTGGATGGCAGTCTCTCCTGCTGTCACCTCATTCAAAATACAGTAGGCCTCTGCCTACACCCTCCTATTTCCTGGGCTTCAACACAGCCAGTTGTAGTTCGGAAGTGCCGTCCACACGGAAAGAGATACTTGCTCCCGTGTCTCAGTGGGGTTCAGTAATGTCAGCTGATCCCCTGCTGTGTGGATGGCAGTCTCTCCTGCTGTCACCTCATTCAAAATACAGTAGGCCTCTGCCTACACCCTCCTATTTCCTGGGCTTCAACACAGCCAGTTGTAGTTCGGAAGTGCCGTCCACACGGAAAGAGATACTTGCTCCCGTGTCTCAGTGGGGTTCAGTAATGTCAGCTGATCCCCTGCTGTGTGGATGGCAGTCTCTCCTGCTGTCACCTCATTCAAAATACAGTAGGCCTCTGCCTACACCCTCCTATTTCCTGGGCTTCAACACAGCCAGTTGTAGTTCGGAAGTGCCGTCCACACGGAAAGAGATACTTGCTCCCGTGTCTCAGTGGGGTTCAGTAATGTCAGCTGATCCCCTGCTGTGTGGATGGCAGTCTCTCCCGCTGTCAGCTCATTCAAAATACAGTAGGCCTCTGCCTACACCCTCCTATTTCCTGGGCTTCAACACAGCCAGTTGTAGTTCGGAAGTGCCGTCCACACGGAAAGAGATACTTGCTCCCGTGTCTCAGTGGGGTTCAGTAATGTCAGCTGATCCCCTGCTGTGTGGATGGCAGTCTCTCCTGCTGTCACCTCATTCAAAATACAGTAGGCCTCTGCCTACACCCTCCTATTTCCTTGGCTTCAACACAGCCAGTTGTAGTTCGGAAGTGCCGTCCAAACGGAAAGAGATACTTGCTCCCGTGTCTCAGTGGGGTTCAGTAATGTCAGCTGATCCCCTGCTGTGTGGATGGCAGTCTCTCCTGCTGTCACCTCATTCAAAATACAGTAGGCCTCTGCCTACACCCTCCTATTTCCTGGGCTTCAACACAGCCAGTTGTAGTTCGGAAGTGCCGTCCACACGGAAAGAGATACTTGCTCCCGTGTCTCAGTGGGGTTCAGTAACGTCAGCTGATCCCCTGCTGTGTGGATGGCAGTCTCTCCTGCTGTCACCTCATTCAAAATACAGTAGGCCTCTGCCTACACCCTCCTATTTCCTGGGCTTCAACACAGCCAGTTGTAGTTCGGAAGTGCCGTCCACACGGAAAGAGATACTTGCTCCCGTGTCTCAGTGGGGTTCAGTAATGTCAGCTGATCCCCTGCTGTGTGGATGGCAGTCTCTCCCGCTGTCAGCTCATTCAAAATACAGTAGGCCTCTGCCTACACCCTCCTATTTCCTGGGCTTCAACACAGCCAGTTGTAGTTCGGAAGTGCCGTCCACACGGAAAGAGATACTTGCTCCCGTGTCTCAGTGGGGTTCAGTAATGTCAGCTGATCCCCTGCTGTGTGGATGGCAGTCTCTCCTGCTGTCACCTCATTCAAAATACAGTAGGCCTCTGCCTACACCCTCCTATTTCCTTGGCTTCAACACAGCCAGTTGTAGTTCGGAAGTGCCGTCCACACGGAAAGAGATACTTGCTCCCGTGTCTCAGTGGGGTTCAGTAATGTCAGCTGATCCCCTGCTGTGTGGATGGCAGTCTCTCCTGCTGTCACCTCATTCAAAATACAGTAGGCCTCTGCCTACACCCTCCTATTTCCTGGGCTTCAACACAGCCAGTTGTAGTTCGGAAGTGCCGTCCACACGGAAAGAGATACTTGCTCCCGTGTCTCAGTGGGGTTCAGTAACGTCAGCTGATCCCCTGCTGTGTGGATGGCAGTCTCTCCTGCTGTCACCTCATTCAAAATACAGTAGGCCTCTGCCTACACCCTCCTATTTCCTGGGCTTCAACACAGCCAGTTGTAGTTCGGAAGTGCCGTCCAAACGGAAAGAGATACTTGCTCCCGTGTCTCAGTGGGGTTCAGTAATGTCAGCTGATCCCCTGCTGTGTGGATGGCAGTCTCTCCTGCTGTCACCTCATTCAAAATACAGTAGGCCTCTGCCTACACCCTCCTATTTCCTGGGCTTCAACACAGCCAGTTGTAGTTCGGAAGTGCCGTCCACACGGAAAGAGATACTTGCTCCCGTGTCTCAGTGGGGTTCAGTAACGTCAGCTGATCCCCTGCTGTGTGGATGGCAGTCTCTCCTGCTGTCACCTCATTCAAAATACAGTAGGCCTCTGCCTACACCCTCCTATTTCCTGGGCTTCAACACAGCCAGTTGTAGTTCGGAAGTGCCGTCCACACGGAAAGAGACACTTGCTCCCGTGTCTCAGTGGGGTTCAGTAACGTCAGCTGATCCCCTGCTGTGTAGATGGCAAAGTCTCCTGCTGCCTACACAGTCGTACCACTACTGATTTTTAACCGTGCTCCAATTAGGCCTGTGGCTCCACTGTCTCTCGTATTTCCCCTGTCCTCCAACCCTGCCAGTTACAGCTCCGAAGTGGCGTCTGCACAATCCACACTTGTTCCTGTGTTACAGGTGTTCAGTCCGGTCAGTTAATCCCCTGATGTGTGTCCGGCAATGTCGCCTGCTCTGTCCACATTCCCATTATGGGAATGTGGACAGAGCAGGCGACATTGCCGGACACACATCAGGGGATTAACTGACCGGACTGAACACCTGTAACACAGGAACAAATGTGGATTGTGCAGACGCCACTTCGGAGCTGTAACTGGCGGGGTTGGAGGACAGGGGAAATACGAAAATCAGTGAAGCCACAGGCCTAAGTGGAGCTTGGTTCAAATTAGTAGTCTACAACCGATCTTAAAATTTCTTCAATGCAGCCTCAGCCTGCTCCGTGCTTGTCCCTGGGCTTCAACACAGCCAGTTGTTGCTCGGAAGTGCCGTCTTCACAGAGTAAAACACTAGCTCCTGTGTTTGTGGGGTTCAGTAACGTCAGCTGTTCCCCTGCTGTTTTGATGGCAATCTGTCCTGCTGCCTCCCAATTGACAGCACATCAGGCCTCAGCCTGCTAAGTGCTTGTCCTGGGCTCCAACATCGCCAGTTGCTGCTCATAACTGACTTTGGCACGGGTACTCCCTCCTGCTCAGCTTGGTTCCAGCCCTGCCTGCTGTTTCCGGGAAGTGTCAATGTCAGTTTGCCACCCCAAGTTGCCATGTCGTGTTGCGGTTGGGTTAGCCGAGGCTAGGGTGCCAGCAGTTTAGGTGCTTCCTATGTGGACTGCGGGTTCTGGTAAGAAAGGCTTGTTCCATAGTGCCAGTAGGACAAGCACCCCCTGTAGGACTGTGTGATTCGGTAACTGCGGCCAGCTTGCGGCATGCCAACTTTGCTTTTCAGGGGTAACTTCTGATACCCCTCCGGGTTCCAGCACCGTCAGCTGGTTCTCGTCAGAGCCTTTGGCCTAGGTGCCTCCATCTCGGTATCCGAGTTCCGGCAACGTCTGCTGGTCCTTGGTAGTGCTTTGTAGCACAGGTACCTCTTGCTTAGTAACCGGGTTCCAGCACAGTCAGCTGGTCCTCGGTTGTGCCATTGGCTCTTATTCCTTCTGCTGCCCCTCTGGGTGCCAGCACTGTCAGCTGGTCCTCGCTATTTCCATTTGCTCTTGCAGCTTATGCTACCCCTCCGGGTTCCAGCACCGTCAGCTGGTTCTCGTCAGAGCCTTTGGCCTAGGTGCCTCCATCTCGGTATCCGAGTTCCGGCAACGTCTGCTGGTCCTTGGTAGTGCTTTGTAGCACAGGTACCTCCTGCTTAGTAACCGGGTTCCAGCACCGTCAGCTGGTCCTCGGTTGTGCCATTGGCTCTTATTCCTTCTGCTGCCCCTCCGGGTGCCAGCACTGTCAGCTGGTCCTCGCTATTTCCATTTGCTCTTGCAGCTTATGCTACCCCTCCGGGTTCCAGCACCGTCAGCTGGTTCTCGTCAGAGCCTTTGGCCTAGGTGCCTCCATCTCGGTATCCGAGTTCCGGCAACGTCTGCTGGTCCTTGGTAGTGCTTTGTAGCACAGGTACCTCCTGCTTAGTAACCGGGTTCCAGCACCGTCAGCTGGTCCTCGGTTGTGCCATTGGCTCTTGTTCCTTCTGCTGCCCCTCCGGGTGCCAGTACCGTCAGCTGGTTCAAGAGGACAACGAACAGGAAGACAACCACCAAGATGCAGAACAACAAGAGAGAGAAGACAAAGAAGCATAAAAAAAACAAAGCAGAAGAACATTAAGCATAAGACTAATACTCTGAGCAAATGATATTATCTTATTTATAAGCAGAAGAAGACTAAGCAGTGTATGGGGGTGAGTCCGTTCCTCCTCGTGGTGCCCCTGGAAAAGGCCTGCTGCTGCAGGCCAAACTGAACGCGGACAAATCCTGTTGTAAATCTTTTGTGACAGGCAGAACGGAAGGTGTAAACTTCTAACTTTTCTAGATAACAACTACAGGAATGCCTGACACAAACAAGAATATGATGAAGAAGAATAGGAAGAAGATGAAGAAGTTGAATAAGTAGAATAATAATTGTTGAATAAGAAGAATATGAAGAATGTAAGAAAAGGAAGAAGAAGAAGAATGTAAAAAAAGGAAGTAGAAGAATTTAAAAAAGGAAGAAGAAGAAGAATGTAAAAAAAGGAATAAGAAGAAGAATGTAAAAAAAGGAAGAAGAAGAAGAATGTAAAAAAAGGAAGTAGAAGAATGTAAAAAAAGGAAGAAGAAGAAGAAGAATGTAAAAAAAGGAATAAGAAGAAGAAGAAGAAGGTAAAAAAAGGAAGAAGAATAAGAAAGAAGAAGAAAGAAGAAAGAAGAAGAAGACATACATGTCTGGCAAAATATAAATGAGGCTAACATAGTCAATATCTTTGTAACTCCTAACATCTTTAAAAAAAAAATTTAATTCCTGCTATTCCATTTGATTGGGCTAAACCTCTATGGCTTTAATGTCTCCTCCACCTCCCACAATACATTCTACATTATTCTTAGTTGTTTTTCTTCATGTAGAATTAACCTACAAGGAAAGAAAGGGTTTTTTTTAATTCCGATATTTTGGCCCCATTGACTTGCATTGGTTCCCGGTATCGGAATTGGCGATACCGATACTTTTTTTAAGATCGGCCGATCCATTCCGATCCGATATTTTCAAGTATCGGCTGGTATCGCTCAACTCTACTGAGCATATATACACGTGTATACTTTTTGGGCACTATGATTTTTCTCTATAGCACATCTAATTTTGAATATACATGAATTTATTTCACTTTTTACTGCTGCCTACTCTTTGTATTTTGTTAAGTAAAATGGGCATACATTAATAATTTTCTATAATATATGAAATACAATTTTTGTAGTACATTTATGCTCTATTTTTGAGCTTACTTTCTGTACCTGATTTTGTGCCTTGCTGTTTCTTGTACTCATTCCCACCAATATTGCATTGCATTTCAATGCCTTTTAATGATTTATAATAAAATTATTTTATGGCATAAGGTTTTTCCTTCTTTTGTATGATTTGTAAAAATTTTGGGAAAAGTCGCCTATTCTAGGCAATATATAATTTATGGTTATTCTACCTTTTTTGATCTGGTTTTGGGTGAGATTTTTATACTACACACACCAGTTACTTATCACAGGTGAATTTGAATGAGCATCACATGCTTCAAAAAAGTTGTTTACTTACAATTTTAGAAAGGTACCAACAATTTTCTCCTGGGGGGTTTTGTGCCAAATTATGTCCAATTTGTCTATTTTCCTCTGTTTTTATTTGTGCTGTTATAATGCACATAAAGGAAGCCAACATGTATATAACAAAACATGTGTAATTGAAAAACACAGCCATTATCTGTTGGACAAGATGTGGGACTAAGAACTGAGACAGAGAGCTGACTTATGACGTATCTGTACACCATATGTTGTTAAGGGGTTAATGAAGGGCTTGCTTGAGTGTGATACACTAAATTCATGAAGAGACACACGCCATTTAATGAACCCAACACATCTGGAGTACCATTTATGGTGTAAAAAATGCCAGAACTTTTGCTGAACTTCATGGGCAGGTTTAGCCACAGCCAATTCTCCCAGGCTCCTCCCAAGCTTTGCCCATTTTTGGTGGAGCGCCTTCAAACTTGCCCCAAAAGTAGCTACATTTTTGCACAGTTCTTTTTTGTGACTTTTCAAACTGTTGTAAGCCAGTTTTCTAGTGTAAAATATTTGCTTAATTGGGTGATAGTATTTCTAGCAATGGGAAAACTGAAAAAAGTATTTTTTTTCAATAACGAAGCATTCTCAAACAAGGTGGGAAACTGACCACACCATATAATACAATAACAGGTGACTGTTCATTGCTAATCTTAGTAATGTTTACAAAGCAAAAAACTAGTCCTTGAAGTCAGTAACCATTAGGGTTGCCAACTTGATTTTTTATCTTTTCTGGACATCTTATCACAAACAGCCAATAGATAGACCCAGTAGGAAACCCTAATAAATCATGCCGACAGCTCATAATTTAGATATAAAGGCACTACCGGCAGTCACTGTGAATTGTAAAATGCTCATAATTACAGTTATAATCTTTACTAATTTCTCTAGCTTCCAAAAAATCATGGACTCAATTTATTTTTATCATATAGGTGAATTAAAAAGTGCCCTATTTTACAGATGGCCCTGGAATATCTGGATGATTACCAACCCTGATTTTGCGTAAATGCATTAAAACACAAAGCAGTATCTTTTTAATGAAACAAATATCAGAGTTGACATTTTGGATACAACAGCTTTAAGAAATGTTCCAATTATATCATAATTTTTAGTCTTATTTTCACATTTGATGTATCTGCCATGCACTCAAAGGCCCCAGTGGTCCCAATATAAGCTAAAATAATGACTTTTTATCAAGTGCTGGATGGATATGCATACATTTACTTTTTACCATTCAGATATTCATAGATTTTTATATACAGTGGAGGACAGTATAAAATGTTAACAGAATGGCTTTTAAAAAAAAAACGCAGTTAGTAGTTTATATATTTATATGCCTATATAGTCAGTGGCGGACATACTATCGGTGCAACCTATGCAGTTGCACATGGGCCCAAGAAGTAAGAGGACTGACTTTTACATCCAAAGCAGGTGGACTTGTGCATTATGATGAACTATTGGACTGCAAAAGGAACCATTTGTTGTTATTTAACAGGGGCCCTCTTCTGACTGTGTCCGCTCTTGTATATAGTGGCATGCAATACAGACTATCATCATTGGTAATAATTGAGAATTACCCTTAATAGTATACTCCCTGTAGAGACAAGAAGTGTGAAACTCAGTTTCATAGTTCCATGTCTGTTGTATGCTACAGCAGACTCCTTTGACTTTCTGCTACTGGAAAAGTCATAGACAACAATCACTGCCCTAGTATGGACCATGATGTCCTGCCTGGCTGAGGGTTTCCTGATCTAAACTTGTCAGAGTTTCATACAGTCATGGCCAAAAATGTTGGCACCCTCGAAATTGTTCCAGAAAATGAAATATTTGTCCTAGAAAATTATTGCAATTACACCTGTTTTGTTATACACATGTTTATTTCTTTTGTGTGTATTGGAACAGCATAATAAAAAAAACAAAGAAAAAAAGGCAAAATGGACATAATTTCACACAAAACCCTCAAAATGGGCCGGGACTAAATTGTTGGCACCTTTTTAGAATTGTGGGTAAACAACTTTGTTTCAAGCATGTAATGCTTGTACAAACTCTCCTGTGGCAAGTAAAAGGTGTGGGCAATATGAAAATACAGATAGAAAGTGGAGACATTGACTCAATCTTTGTATTGTATGCCATACTAAGCATGGAGAACAGAAAGAGAAGAGAACTGTCTTGAGAACAAAACTTGTTGAACAATATCAACAGTCTCAAGGTTATGAGTCCATTTCTAGAGATTTTGATGTTCCTTTGTCCACGGTGCGCAACATAATCAAGAAGTTTACAACCCATGCTATGTTTGGAGAGCCCCTGATGTGCCTAAACAGTGCTAACCCCCAATTCTAATTCCAACCCTAACCCCAACACACCCCTAACCCTAATCCCAATTCTAACCATAACACTAACCACAAAGATAACCGTAACACACCCCTAACCCTAATCCCAACCCTTACCCTAGGCCCAACCCTAACCCTAATTTCAGCCACAATCCAAACCCTAACTTTAGCCCCAACTCAAACCCTAACTTCAGCCTCACACTAGCCCTAACTTTAGCCTAACCCTAACCCTAACTTTAGCCTAACCCTAAATTTAGCCTAACCCTAACCCTAACTTTAACCTAACCATAACCCTAACTTTAGCCTAACAATAACCCTAAATTTAGCCTAACAATGGCCCTAACTTTAGCCTAACCCTAACTTTAGCCTAACCCTATCTTTAGCCTAACCCTAAACCTAACTTTAGCCTAACCCTAACTTTAGCCTAACAATAACCCTAACTTTAGCCTAACCCAAATCCTAACTTTAGCCTAACCCTAACTTTAGCCTAACCTTAACCCTAACTTTAACCTAACCCTAACTTTAGCCTATCCCTAACCCTCACTTTAGCCTAATAACCCTAACTTTAGACTAACAGTAACCCTAACTTTAGCCTAACAATATCCCTAACTTTAGCCTAACTCTAATCCCAACTTTAGCTTAAATCTAATCCTAACTTTAGCCTAACCCTAACTTTTGCCTAACCCTAACGTTAACCTAAAACTAACCCTAACTATAGCACTAACCCTAACCTGCCATATCTGTTTTTTTTTACTTCATAGCAAGATTGCTGACTGGCACAGCTGTTGCCAGCAGCACTTGTCACAATGTTTCTCCTCTAATCTCTCACTGACAGGAGATCAGAGGAGAAACAGCGTTACTATGAGTCAGATCGCCGGGAAAGTCTATTACTACAATAATCTATCTCAGTTATTTGTCTCATTGGCTGATGTGACACTGACATCATCAGGACCTGAACCAATCAGATCTCGATGAGGTCGGGGTCACAGGAAGAGTTGTGCGCCGGGATCCCCTCATTATAAGGTACTTGGGGGTCCCGATCAGCACAAAACCGCCGACCGTAGACAAACGTCGGCGCTGCACAAAGCCCTACTAGCGCCGACATTTGCTGACATTTATCTACCGTTGGCGGTCACGAAGAGGTTAATGTGGATCAGTGTTAGCACTTATTATCCGTCGACATTTGAGGTAAATGCAGCCCCATGGCAGGAGACCCATGAGGATCCAACTGCTGAAACAGAGACATAAAAAAGCTAAACTGCAGTTTGCTAGAATGTATGTGAGCAAGCCAAAATCCTTCTGGGAAATGTTGTGTGGACAAATGAGACCAAGATAGAGCTTTTAGGGCTGCAAAGAAAAGAACACAGTACTTACAATCATATATGGTTGATGTACAAAGGTGTTTTGGGGTTGTTTTGCTTCCTTTGGCACTGAATGGCTTGACTGCGTGCAAGGCATCATGGAATCTGAAGTATATTTGGTTGCAATGTAGTATCCAGTGTCAGAAAGCTGGGTTTGTGCTGGAGAGTTCTGAAGTGGTCAGCAATGAGCCTGGATTTCAATTCCACTGAACACCTGTGGAGAGATCTTAAAAAAGCTGTTGGGAGGAGAGCGCTTCAAATATGAGACCTGGAGCAGTTTGCAAAAGTGGAGTGGTCCAAAATTCCAGTTGAGAGGTGTAAAAGCCTTGTTGATGGTTATAGGAAGAGATTAATTGCAGTTCATTTTTCAGAGGGTGTGCAGCCAAATATTAAGTTGAGGGTGCCAACAATTTGTCCTGCCCATTTTTGAGGTCTTGTGTGAAATTATGTCCAATTTGTCTTTTTTTTCTGCTTTTTGTGTTGTTCCAATACACACAAAGGAAATAAATATGTGTAACAAAATGTGTAATTGCAATAATATTCAGGGAGAAATACTGCATTTTCTGGAACACTTTCATCCATGACTGTATGCTTTTGTATTTGGGTCAGAAGACACAACGTAGGTCTGCACATTGCAGTCCTTACTTGGACCATGAATGTTGGACATATTAAACCTGTCTATCAGTACCTGGGCAAACAATCACTATCATAGAGGCTTCTATGCAAACTTCATTAAGTAGATTTGGAAAATTCCAGTAGTAAAGTCTTATCGTCATTATTTTTCTTACTTTTCTTTTGCCATAGATACAAGTAAAGGTACTGTCACACTTAGTGATGTACCAGCGATCCCGACCAGCAATATGACCCGGTCAGGATCGCTGGTGCATCGCTAAGTGGTCGCTAGTGAGCTGCCACACAGGCAGATCTCACCAGCGACATCGCTGGGGACGGGGGTCGCTACTTACCTGTCGCGCCAGGCGATCCTGCGTCCTCCCGCCCGGCTCCACGTGTCGCTCGTCGTCACAGCAGGAAGCCCCAGCAGGAAGCTGACGACGAGAAACAGTCCTGGACGTTCTCGCGCGATCAGCGATAAGCAGCGGGGGAGCGGGTCGTAGGTAAGTATCACACATAGCAATATCGCTAGCAATATCGCTATAACGTCACAAGTTATATCGATATTGCTAGCGATATCTCTTAGTGTGACAGGCCCTTTAGATCTCTGGCAGTGGAAATCATTTAGCCAACATCTACCTCTCCTGAGTCCCCACAACACAAGAATGCTCAACTTAGCCAAGTGCTCCTGTGATCTCTATGAAAGAGCCGCTGCCAGATTACTCTGGCAGCAGCTTGTCTCCTGAGAACAAAAGAATGAGCAGTTTGAATTCTGACCTGCTAGAACCTTCTCTCCCACAACATTGTCTATAACAGTAGAGTCAGAAGACCCCATGCATATTAGACTGTCCACTGAACCAATATTAACAGTACTTTGAATTTTATTATATTACAATTGTTGAACTTATTAGTGGGAATTATTGCTTTACGTCATTTTGTTTGTCATTTTAATGTTTACAGAAATGATTCCAAAAAGTACATACTATTTTTTTATATATATTTGCTATTAACCATTTTTCTTTCGCCAGTAACCTGTACAGGTTTGTACAAGGCATATAGTGGAGAGCCAATACTGTAGCCTCTCAGGCTAGATTAGTAAAGCCTTCAGCAAACACTGGCATATCCTTCAACAGATTAATCTTTTAAAGAAATACTCCAATACAAGCCCATGTTTGCATACAACAGAGCATGTGGTATAAGAGACATACTTGTTGAAATCTGACCTGGGACCAGTCCTATGTCATACCAACCTTGTCAACTCACTCAGATAAGGTTGTGCAAAGTATCCTGGGAATACTAAAATCAGTAAGCATAGCATCACACACCCACTTATTGGCAAGTGCAATTGTTTAAGGCTAACATGTATTTCAACCATTACAATCATTGTGAAACGCTCTACTTAGTATATTACATAATACAAAAAAACTAAAGCAAGGCCACCACACCTATGTTATTAAATTAATAGGCAGGTGTGCATATGTTGTAGCCAGTATACTCACACATATATATGGGGGAATTGGAGTTCATTAGTGCAAACATTTTGTGATTTCATAAAAAGTTGCAATTGACGAGTCAATTAAAAACATGAGTGAACCCAATCAAAGCCCACAATGACAAATAAAAAATATTGAAACTCAAAGCTGTCATCACTAGCAAAGGCATTAAATAAATTTCAATAAGCATGTTCAATAGTGATGGGCATACCCCAACATTAAAGTTTGGGGTCCGTAGCGGACTCTGAAAATAGACATCTCACATAAGTCCATTTTACTGTTCTGGTTCGGAAGCCGGAACAAAGCTTGTTGAAAGCCTGCAGCACAGAACATTCTCAGAATGGGGCTCAATAGGGTTACACACGGACAGCTGAAGCCACGAGTGTGAGAATTTCCTTACCTGCTGCAAAGTGGGAGTGACCTATGAAGTCTCGTTATGAGAATTTTCTCAGACCGAGACTCCATTGAATTCAATGAATGTTTTGGGACATTACACTCTTGGATTACCATTAGAACTTCCTTTACTTATTTTTAATAAATAAATTGGTAATTGAGGGAGTCATTATTCCTTATTGGATTACCGTCAGAGCTTCGTGGGACCTTTTTTAATATTAAATTGGTGAACGAGGGAGTGTGGGGGAGTCTTTATTCAA
The DNA here is from genome assembly GCF_039654945.1 of Dendrobates tinctorius. Taxonomy (NCBI): domain Eukaryota; kingdom Metazoa; phylum Chordata; class Amphibia; order Anura; family Dendrobatidae; genus Dendrobates; species Dendrobates tinctorius. The sequence goes on along the minus strand of NW_027361704.1, from coordinate 40,064,003 downwards.
ATAAAGTCTTTTTTCCTTTTCTGTGTATTTTTTACCTTTTCAAATAAAGGTTTGATAATGGGGGTGTCTGGTAGACACCGCCCCATTACTTTCCTCTAGGCTCGACGTGATCTGTCAATTCACAGTTGCATCAATCACAAAATATTACCCAGTTTGCCTACACACTAGAGCTAACAGGAAGAGCAGGGCAAAGTGTCAGAATTGGCGCATCTAATGGATGTGCCTTTTTTGGGGTGGCTGCGAGCTGCTAATATTAGGATCAGAAGTGCCCAATAGCCATGGACCTTCCATGCCTGAGAATACCAGTCCCCAGCTTTCTATTTTACCTTGGCTGGTTATTAAAAATGAGAGGGACCCCTCACCATTTTTTAAATTATTTATTTACAGTGGTTGCGGAGAATATTCAGACACCTTTAAATTTTTAACTCTTTGTTTCATTGCAGCCCTTTGGTAAAATCAATAAAGTTCATTTTTTTCTCATTAATGTACACTCTGCACCCGATCTTGACTGAAATAAAACAGAAATGTAGAAATTTTTGCAAATTTATTGAAAAAGAAAAACTGAAATATCACATGGTCAGTATTCAGACCCTTTGCTCAGTATTGAGTAGCAAAACTCAAGATAAAAAGCGGACGGCACTGCTGTTACCATGTGACTTCAAATGATGTGTGGCATACAGAAGCCCAGCAGCTGGGAATCTCGGGTGCAAGACCTGGAAACAGTCAATCCTGGGAATCCATGCAAAGAGAAAAGGTCGCACTCATCGAGATGGAAGTTTCACTGATTTATTGACATATCATAAACATGTCAAGTCGGGGGAGTGACATAAGGAGTGCAAGAAAGGCTGGCAACGGCCGTTTCACGCTGCTCGAGCGCTTCAACGGGTCCCTCTTTGTTTCATTGCAGCCCTTTGGTAAAATCAATAAAGTTCATTTTTTTCTCATTAATGTACACTCTGCACCCGATCTTGACTGAAATAAAACAGAAATGTTGAAATTTTTGCAAATTTATTGAAAAAGAAAAACTGAAATATCACATGGTCAGTATTCAGACCCTTTGCTCAGTATTGAGTAGAAGCACCCTTTTACGATGTGATACGATACACTTTATTGATTCCAAGGGAAATTATGGTATTACAGAAGTGTTACAAACAGTATTCCAAATATTACAACATTAAAAACAGCTTTACATAAAGTAATTCCTAGATACAGATTGGTGCTTAAATCTTAAACCTTAAATCTCTGATCATTGCTATTATTGCACCAGCCATAGGTCATTGTCATCTTTCACCCTTAGAAAATTAATAAAAAGCTGGAAGGAAAGTAAAAGCGCAATAGGGTCTTATCTGATTATTAAGAGATACCTCTAATCAGATTTTACTCACCAGATAGAGCCCAAACACAGACTCATAGAAATATTATCTGCTGTAGATCCACCGGTCTCCTCGTGACCAGCCAGAGTAAAAAAAAAAGTGGGATAAAAAGGTGGATTAAATGTGCGCTGCTTGAAAGATAGAAGTCCAAATGGATGTTCAGATGAAAAAGTGGCTTTATTCAATGCATTTCGGAGTACTATGACTGCTTCATCAGGAAACCACAAAAGTATATACCTGATGAAGGAGTCATAGTACTCCGAAACGCATTGAATAAAGCCACTTTTTCATCTGAATATCTATTTGGACTTCTATCTTTCAAGCAGCGCGGAGTTAATCCACCTTTTTACACCATTTTTTTACCCTTAGGAAATTGTTATATATCCCCATATCAGTAGGCACAAACAATTTCCTGACTTTCCCCTTCTTGCACCTAAGTTGGCAGTAGGATTAGACGGCTGCTGAATGTGCTCTTCTGCGTCAAGAACAGCTCATATAGTGGGTGTGTATTATTGTTCATTATAGCCCTACACTTCTTCGGAATCCTATCTTCCACTACCTCCTCAAAAGAGTCAAGAGGAAGGGCGACAGCACTGTACCCTGAGGGGCTCCAACACTGCTCCGTACACTGCCAGATACCACCTCCCACATCCTTACAAACTGCAGCCTGTTTTGAGCTAGTACAGCCATGAGTCTTCTTGGGAATGATGCAACAAGGTTTTCACACCTGGATTTGGGGATTCTCTGCCATTCTTCCTTGCAGATCCTCTCCAGTTCCATCAGGTTGGATGGTGAACTGTTGTGAGTTCATTTTCCCCTTCACTACTGAGGCCCGAGGAACTCCCTCTTCTGGTAAAGAAAGGTAGTGAGCCTGATTATCAAACACCTGAGGCTGATGATGATGACTGGCTGAGTGGAGTTACTGACTGGATATAAGGCTGCTGACGCCCTTCTGCCCTGCGGGTGATTTCTCTGTGGGATCCTTGGAGACCAGTCTGAATTCCTGCTCCTCTAAAGCTAAGTTTGCTGCTCGGCTTTTTGCATTGGTGCTTTGACATTGTTTTGCTTTGTTTTTCTGGATTTCTGCCATTCCCTGCTGGGGTGTGCTGAATTCCTTTAGCTCTGTCTTCTGAAAATACCTGAGTGCTGATTTAGTTTTTGAAGCCTAGCTGCTTCAGGGCCTTTTTCATATCAGCTTGTTGGCTTATGTCTTTGATAGGGTTTTGGCAGATTGCAGACAGCAGCCTTCCTGTCCTTTCCTATCTAGGTAGTTTTGGGCAATGGCTTTGCTCAGTCTATCTTTCTGTCTGTGTTAGTGTTTTCATCTTGCTTCACCGTCATTATATGTTGGGGGCTGCCTATTGCTTTGGGGTCTGCTCTGGGGCAGTTTAGATTTCCCCTTTCTTTCTTTAGGCCTATTTAATTCTCCGGCTGTGATCGAGGGGTCTAGGGCATCGTAGGAACCCCCCACAGCTACTGCTAGTTGTGTTGATAGGTTCAGGGGTCTGCAATCTGATAGTTGCCAACTTCTCTGTTTTTCTGGACTTAGCTTGTATTTCTGTTTTTGCCTCCTACGGTGACTCATTCATAACAGAATCACCCGCCATACCGCAGATCCTAGGGTACTCAATAGAATTGTAAAAAAAAAAAAAAGTGTGTATATTTTTTCCTCTATATCTCTGAAGCCGTAGGGGGAATTTTTTTTCTCTCAATGGAGATAAAGCAATTGTCTGATCGTGTGGAGCAGCTCGCTGCGGAAGTGCGGGGAATTACCGCCTACCTTGCTCATTCACATGCTGCTGAACCAAAGATTCCTACACCTGATGTATTTTTTGGGGATCGGTCTAAATTTTTGAATTTCAAAAATAATTGTAAATTATTTTTTGCCTTGAAGCCTAACTCGTCAGGGAGCTCCGCGCAGCAGGTTAAAATTGTCATCTCTTTGCTGCGTGGCGATCCCCAGGATTGGGCGTTTTCTTTGAAACCAGATGATCCTATTCTGACTAATGTGAACGCATTTTTTCAGGCCTTGGGGTTGTTGTATGACGAACCTAATGCCATTGATCAGGCTGAAAAGACCCTGCTGGCATTGAACCAGGGTCGTGATTCTGCAGAATTGTACTGTCAAAAATTCCGAAAGTGGGCAGTACTTACTACCTGGAATGATAATGCCTTGGCTGCTCTCTTTTGGAAGGGGTTGTCAGAAGCCGTAAAAGATACTATGGTGGGATTTCCTGTTCCCTCTGGTCTTGACGATTCTATGTCATTAGCCATTCAGGTTGATCGGCGTTTGCGCGAACGCAAAGCTGCACGTGAGGTGTTGCCACCTGTTGAACAAATGTCTGAACCTATGCAATGTGATAGAGTTTTATCCAGAGAGCAGCATCAGGAGTTCAGAAGGCGTAATAAGTTGTGTTTTTTCTGTGGAGATGCCTCCATATTATTTCTGTCTGTCCTAAATGAGAGAAACGCTTTGCACACACGTTTTCTGTTGGGGGTGTTCAACCTAAGTTTCTTCTGGCAATTACTCTGATCTGCTCCCTGTCCACATTTTCCGCCAAGGCTTTTGTGGATTCGGGAGCAGCCCTAAACCTAATGGATTTGGATTTTGCTAAACGTTGTGGATTTCCGATGACACCTCTGCAGACGACTATTCCTTTGAGGGGGATTGATGCTACTCCTTTGGCTAAAAATAAACCTCAGTTTTGGACCCAGGTGGTAATGCGGGTCGCCCCAGACCATCAAGAAAATTGCAGATTTTTGGTGTTGCATAATCTGCATGATACTATTGTTCTGGGGTTTCCCTGGTTACAAATTCATAATCCAGTTTTGGATTGGAAATCTGTGTCTGTGGTGAGTTGGGGTTGTCGGTGTGCCTTTAGTGAGGCTCCGGTGTTTTCCACCTCTCCTCAGTCGCATGATGTTCCTGATTATTTGGCGGACTTTTATGATGTATTAGTGAGAATGAGTCTGCGTCTCTGCCTCCTCATAGGAGTTATGACTGTGCAATTGAACTGAGCCCGGGGTGTAAATTTCCCAAGGGTCGGCTCTTCAATTTATCTGTACCCGAGCACGAGGCTATGCGATCCTATATTAAGGAGGCGTTGGAGAAGGGTCATAATAGACCATCCTCGTCACCCTTAGGTGCCAGTTTTTTTTGTAGCCAAAAAGGATGGATCATTAAGACCTTGTATTGATTATCGTGCCCTCAACAAAATTACTGTTAAATATCAGTATCCGTTACCCCTGATTTCTGATCTATTCTCCAGAGTTAAAGGTGCTTGCTGGTTTACCAAGCTTGACCTCAGGGGGGCGTATAATCTTATTCGCATTAAGCATGGGGATGAATGGAAGACGGCGTTTAATACTCCGGAGGGACATTTTGAGTACCTGGTGATGCCTTTTGGGCTCACTAATGCCCCTTCTGTCTTCCAGTGCTTCATGAATGATATTTTCCGAGATTTTGTCGATAAATTTTTGATTATCTGGATGATATTTTGATCTTCTCCAAGGATTGGGATTCTCATGTGGAACATATTCGGACTGTGTTCCGGATCTTGAGGGAGAATTCTCTGTATGTCAAAGGATCTAAATGCCTTTTTGGAGTACAGAGGATTTCTTTTTTGGGATTTATTTTGTCCCCGTCAACTATTGAAATGGACCCGGCCAAGGTACAGGCCATTTACGATTGGGTTCAGCCCACTTCTTTGAAGGCCCCCCAGAAGTTTTTGGGTTTTGCTAATTTTTATCGGAAATTTATAGCAAAATTTTCTAGTATTGCCAAGCCATTGACTGATTTGACTAAGAAGGGTGCTGATGTGTTAAATTGGTCTCCGGAGGCTGTTTCTTCCTTTCAGGAGCTGAAGCGAAGATTCACCTCCGCCCCGGTTTTGCGGCAACCTGATGTCTCACTTCCATTCCAGATAGAGGTGGATGCTTCTGAGATTGGTGCAGGAGCTGTTTTGTCCCAAAAGGATCCTGTAACATCTAAAATGAATCCCTGTGCTTTCTTTTCCCGAAAGTTCTCTCCATCTGAACGTAACTATGATGTGGGGAATTGGGAACTGTTGGCCATGAAATGGGCATTTGAGGAGTGGAGACATTGGTTGGAGGGAGCTAAGCATCAAGTCGTGGTCCTCACTGACCACAAGAATTTGATTTACCTAGAGTCGGCTAAGCGCTTGAACCCTAGACAGGCTAGGTGGGCCTTGTTTTTTACACGTTTTGATTTTGTGGTTTCTTTTCTTCCTGGAACGAAGAATGTCAAGGCAGACGCCCTCTCTAGGAGCTTCTTTGCTGATTCTCCTGTGGTGACCAAGCCTGCTACCATCTTAGGCAAAGGGGTAGTTCTTTCTGCCATCTTGCCCGATTTGAGACGTGCTCTGGAAGAGTTCCAGGAGGACAAACCTGAGCGTTGTCCCAGTGGAAAGTTGTATGTTCCTGACCAGTGGAAGAAGAGAGTGATGTCTGAAGTTCATTGCTCTGCTTTGGCTGGTCATCCAGGTATTTTTGGTACTAGAGATCTGGTGAGTCGGTTTTTTTGGTGGCCCTCCTTGTCTCGTGATGTCAGGAATTTTGTGCAGTCCTGTGGGACGTGCTCCCGGTCTAAATCGTGTTCTCGCTCTAGTGGGTTGTTGATGCCTTTGCCTGTCCCCAAGAGACCATGGACCCATATTTCAATGGATTTCATCTCTGATATGCCTGTCTCTCAAAGGATGACTGTTATTTGGGTGATTTGTGTTAGGTTCTCTAAGATGGTTCATCTTGTACCACTCCCTAAGTTGCCGTCTTCCTCTGAGTTGGTGCCCCTGTTTTTATAACAGGTGGTTCGTTTGCACGGGATTCCTGAGAACATTGTATCTGACAGAGGAGTCCAGTTTGTGTCTAGATTTTGGAGAACTTTCTGTTCCAGGCTGGGAATTCAGTTGTCCTTCTCCTCTGCTTTTAACCCTCAGACCAATGGGCAGACAGAGAGAACAAACCAGACCTTGGAGTCATATTTGAGATGTTTTATTTCTGCTGATCAGGATGATTGGGTTTCATTTTTGCCCTTGGCCGAATTTGCTTTGAATAATAGAGCTAGTTCTGCCACTTTGATGTCACCTTTTTTTTTGTAACTTTGGGTTTCATCCTCGATTTTCTTCAGGGCAGGTGGAGCCCTCTGCCTGCCCAGGTGTTGACACTGTGGTGGAGAGAATGCACCAGATCTGGGACCAAGTGGTGGATAAGTTATCTCTCTCCCAGGAAAAGGCCCAGCGGTTTTCCAACCGACATAGGACCATTGGTCCCCAGTTTAAGGTTGGTGATATGGTGTGGTTATCATCAAAAAATATTGCTATGAAGGTGGCTTCTCCTAAGTTTAAGCCTAGATTTATTGGACCTTACAAGATTGTGGAGATTATTAATCCGGTCTCTTTTCGTTTGGTTCTTCCTGTCACATTTAAAATCCATAATGTGTTCCATAAATCTTTGTTGAAGAGGTTTGTTGAACCTGTTGTTCCGGGGGTGGCACCCCCAGACCCTGTATTGGTTGAAGGTAACATGGAATATGAGGTAGAGAAAGTACTGGATTCCCGTCTGGCTAGACGGAGACTCCAGTATTTGGTTAAGTGGAAGGGTTATGGTCAGGAAGATAATTCCTGGGTCTCTGCCTCTGATATTCATGCCAAAAGATTGGTGCGTGCCTTTCATCGGGATCACCCTGATCACCCTGGTGGCATAGTTGAGGGTTCGGTGACCCCTCCTCAAGGGGGAGGTACTGTTGTGAGTTCATTTTCCCCTTCACTACTGAGGCCCGAGGAACTCCCTCTTCTGGTAAAGAAAGGTAGTGAGCCTGATTATCAAACACCTGAGGCTGATGATGATGACTGGCTGAGTGGAGTTACTGACTGGATATAAGGCTGCCAACGCCCTTCTGCCCTGTGGGTGATTTCTCTGTGGGATCCTTGGAGACCAGTCTGAATTCCTGCTCCTCTAAAGCTAAGTTTGCTGCTCGGCTTTTTGCATTGGTGCTTTGACTTTGTTTTGCTTTGTTTTTCTGGATTTCTGCCATTCCCTGCTGGGGTGTGCTGAATTCCTTTAGCTCTGTCTTCTGAAAATACCTGAGTGCTGATTTAGTTTTTGAAGCCTAGCTGCTTCAGGGCCTTTTCATATCAGCTTGTTGGCTTATGTCTTTGATAGGGTTTTGGCAGATTGCAGACAGCAGCCTTCCTGTCCTTTCCTATCTAGGTAGTTTTGGGCCCCGTCTTTGCTCAGTCTATATTTCTGTCTGTGTTAGTGTTTTCATCTTGCTTCACCGTCATTATATGTTGGGGGCTGCCTATTGCTTTGGGGTCTGCTCTGGGGCAGTTTAGATTTCCCCTTTCTTTCTTTAGGCCTAGTTAATTCTCCGGCTGTGATCGAGGGGTCTAGGGCATCGTAGGAACCCCCCACGGCTACTGCTAGTTGTGTTGATAGGTTCAGGGGTCTGCAATCTGATAGTTGCCAACTTCTCTGTTTTTCTGGACTTAGCTTGTATTTCTGTTTTTGCCTCCTACGGTGACTCATTCATAACAGTGAACATTGGTGGACAGCCATTTTCAGGTCTTTCCAGAGATGCTCAATTGGGTTTAGGTCAGGGCTCTGGCTGGGCCAGTGAAGTATGGTCACAGAGTTGTTCTGAAGCCACTCCTTTATTATAGCTGTGTGCTTAGGGTCATTGTCTTGTTGGAAGGCGAACCTTCAGCAAAGTCTGAAGTCCAGAGCACTCTGTAAGAAGTTTAGATTCAGGATATCTCTATACTTGGCCGCATTCATGTTTCCTCCAATTGCAACCTGTCATTCTGTCCCTGCAGTTGAAAATCAGCCCCATAGCATGATGCTGCCACCACAATGTTTCACTGTTGGGATTGTATTGGGCAGGTGATGAGCGGTAGACAAGGAAAGAAGAGAAGTTCCAGCTTCCAGGATAATAAATTTTTATTCCAAAATATAGATAAAAAAATCCATGCACAGCTTTCTCCCCATATGCAAATGGATGTGTGTCGGGCACTGAATCAGCTACGCGTTTCGATCCACTAAGGATCGAAACGCGTAGCTGATTCAGTGCCCGACACACATCCATTTGCATATGGGGAGAAAGCTATGTATGGAATTTTTTATCTATATTTTGGAATAAAAATTTATCCTGGAAGCTGGAACTTTTCTTCTTTCCTTGTCTACAATCAACTTTCGTTTGGATCCAGACGAGGCTCCGTGCTCCGGCTGTGGTTGGTGAGCTGGCTAGGGCTTTTTTCAGCCCGTTTTTTTTATATGTGTGTTTATTTAGGTGATGAGCAGTGCCTGGTTTTCTCCACACATACAGCACCACTTAGAATTATCATCAAAAAGTTCTATCTTCGTCTCATCAGACCAGAGAATCTTATTTCTCATAGTCTGGGAGTCATTCATGTGTTTTTTAGAAAACTCTATGTGGGCTTTCGTATGTCTGGCACTGAGGAGAGTCTTCCGTTGGGCCACTCTGCCATAAAGACCTGACTGGTGGAGATCTGCAGTGATAGTTGATTTTTTGTGGAAATTTGTCCCATCTCCCTACTGCATCTGTGGAGCTCGGCCACAGTAATCTTGGGGTTCTTCTTTACCTCTCTCACCAAGGCTCTTCTCCAATGATTGCTCAGTTTGGCGGGACGGCCAGGTCTAGGAAGACTTCTGGTGGTCCCAAACTTCTTCCATTTAAGGATTATAGAGGCCACTGTGCTTTTAGGAACCTTGAGTACTGCAGAAATTCTTTTGTAACCTTGGCCAGATGTGTGCTTTGCCACAATTCTGTGTCTGAGCTCCTTGGCCAGTTCCTTTGACCTCATGATTCTCATTTGGTCTGACATACACTGTGAGCTGTGGGCAAAAACTGAAAACAAGAATGAATTCTCATCGCCACACAAGAGAAAAAAGAATGGATATGTGGATCGCCCGCCAGGGCAGGGGGGTTACTCGGTACCGGGCCGCTGTCTCAGAGGGATGTGTCACGGTGGCGGTGACCCAGTCCGTGGCCCTGGGTGTCCATGCAAAAGGGGTGAAACGTAGCTGAATAAAGTTTATAGGTGGATGATGCGTGATGCCTCCTGTGGTGCTCGGCAATGAAGGGGTTAAGCCGACGCTGCAGGCAGATCCTCTGGAACCTTTGGTATAAGGCAGAAAGATGTAAGAGCTCTCCACAGGTAGAGCTGTAGTCCCAGGGCAGTAGTAATAGGTGTTGAGGTAGATGGTGTAGTGTTAGGGTATGTGCACACGCTGCGGATTCTGCTGCGGATGCGCAGTGGATTTGGCCCTGGGGGTCCGCAGCAGATTCTGCTGCGCTGTACAGTACCTTTATTTCCTATGGAAATAAAAAAACGCAGTGCACATGCAGCAGATTTTTCCGTGCAGATTTGCTGCAGGTTACAATCCGCAGCATGTCAATTCTTTGTGCGGATTCCGCTGCAGTTTCCTACCTTCACCATTGTGAGGTGAGAAACCGCAGGGCAAAACCACAGGCTAATCCGCAGGGAGAAATCTGCAGCACTAAAAACTATGTGGGCACATAGCCTTAGGCACAGAGCTGTAGCAGTGCTGAGTGGGTTGGCGCAGGAAGAAGACAATTATACAGCTTAGTGCAGTTACGATAGTTTACTCACAGTTCAGTTGCACGCAGATGCCCACTTGGTGCTGCGTTCTTCAGGCCAGGAGTCCAGCAAACTTCCCAGACGGATAGAGTACACCTTTCCAGCACTCCCTTCAATATGTGCCTTTCCTGGCCGTCTCACTGTGTTGCTTTTCCCGCCTTCTCCTATGCAACACCTCACAGTCAGTGTCCCAGGCTAGCAGCGGCGGATCCTGTTTGATAACGTGCACAATTTGTTTCCTTGATCCTACTCCTTGCTGCCTTTCCGGTGAGATAACTGTGGATAGTGGCTGTGGCCCCTAAAGTGACCACAGCTGTCGGCTTTGCTAGTTAAGTCCTTAGTTCCACTCCACTAAGGGGCCGAGTCCCTTCTGCGACCTGATTCCTCCACCTCATGGCTATCAGCGTGGAACGAGCCCCACGGGTGGCCTCTGCCTATCCTGTGCCTCTAGAATCCCTTCCCTTTTCCAGGGAACCTTCCTTCCGTTATTATCTTCCCCCAGCAGCTCCTCCAGCATAGGAGCTGCTAGATCACACGTCCGTTCACTTCCTCCCCCTAAGAAGAATCTCCCTCACTTCCCCTTCTGCTCTCCCGCTCAGCCTACAAGTTCTGCCCACCTCCCAGCACCCTTTCCTATACAAACAGGGCAAGTCAATCCCTGTCTGGCCATAGTGTAAGTGTGAGGTGAGTGTCAGAGTACTTGTCAGGTGTTCTGAGTGTGGTTGGGTGTCTCTCCCTTACCTGGGAAGTGTGATACCACACCTCTGGGTGAGGTGCAGTACCTCTGTGGCGACTGAACCCTCATGGGCATCACATATGCCAGTGGCAAAAATATTTTGCATGCCTGATCACAGCATCATAGATAAGAAATTACTTGTATTGAAAGAAAAATATTTAGAATTGAGAGTCCTCAGTGGTTGATACTTTTTAATGGCTAACTGAAAAGATGGTAACAAATTGCAAGCTTTCAAGCCATTAAAAGGTATCAACCACTGAGGACTCTCAATTCTGAATATTTTTCTATCTACTGGCTAACACGGTACAAAGATAAATATCTTTCCTGTATTGTATTGAAAGGTAATTTCAAATCTCAGAGAGACAGGAGAGTCTGGGAGTATATATTTATGACAACCATTGACACACTCAGTGCAGGAATGAATGTGTCGCATGGATTTATATCTTTTTACATCAATTAAGGAATTTGCTCCTCTGAACTTGTGGGAGCATCATAACACAGAACCAGACCTCAATCAGAGGACAGAAAAACATTCACACTCCTTATCTATGAACTGTTCCAATATTTATGGCCACAACTGTTTATCACTCTCCCTTAATGACAGTTCTGCTTCACATCACTTTTCTTATCTATTGCATTATTTCTGTGCTGTGCTGTGCATAAATATGTGTTTCTTCAGATTTTGTATTGGGGTACCGTTACACTTAGCGATGCACCAGCGATCCCGACAACATTATGGATAGCTGGTGCATCGCTAAGTGGTCGCTAGTGAGCTGCCACACAGGCAGATCTCACCAGCCACATAGCAGGGGTCGGCGGTCGTTACTTACCTGTCAGACGAGGCGATCCTGATGTTCTCCTGCCCGCGTCCACGCGTCGCTCGTCGGCGCCACAGGAAGCCCAGCAGGAAGCGCCCGACGAGAAATGATCTAGGACGTTCTCGCGTGACTAGCGATGAGCAGCGGGAGAGCCGGTCGGAGGTAAGTATCACAAAATCGGTGACGTAACAGCGATATTGCTAGCGATATCGCTATGTGTAACGGGGGCTTTAGTCAATGCCTAATGAAGACACCTGAGTAGTCTCGAAAGCTTTCAATTTGTTACCATCTTTTCAGTTAACAATTAAAAGGCATCAACCAATGAGGACTCTCAATTCAGAATATTTTTGTCCTAAACCTAGGAAACTATATGCGATCATGGACTTGTTCTAAAGTAGTTGTATAAAAACGGATCACACAGGGACATAAAAAATGGACACATGAATTAAAATCCAATGAAAATTAGAATAAAATCATCCAAGTTTTCTAGATGAATCTCAGATGATTTCTCAGACACTTGTCTGCATGTGCCCTTAGACTGTCAGCCGAACCCGGTAATACTGGCGAGTTTGGCCGACATTAGTCTGGTGTGAATGCGGGACTTTAACTACTATCTAAAGGAAGGGCACTTTTAGTGTGACTTATCAGTAGGAGGCACAACTAGCGCAGCATGAACATCAATTACAGCCCTGCTTGTTGGACTAGTTTATTCACATCACAAAATCTTTACCAAAATCTTTACCATCATAAACATGATTTGGACTTAAAAAGTAACCATTGTTTTTATTTTTATTTCATAAATTAATAGTACATATGAAAATAAGCAACTTTCTAATATACTGTATCTTATAAAAAATTGCATCAACTTCAAGGTTGTGTTTAAAACAGTAAACTAAGGCATACTCCCCCACCACAACTCAACCACAAACATACTGGTTGTTCTTCCACTGTTAAGTAGGTGCTAGTAATGAGCAAATCTGCCCATTTTGACAATGCATTTGAATTTTGCCTCGAAATTCAATGCTCATTGGATTTATTCATTGCAAATGATTTCTTATTATGCTCAAAATGTGTTGCCAGACCCCAGAGCATAATAAATATACGGCATCTTCTTCTGTATGGTCAACAGTGCAGTCTTCTTTGTCATCTTTTGTGACTTCTTGCCCATGGCATCTTCCATCTTCGATATCGTCTTGACTGGTAAGTACCGGAGACACCAATAAATATGCCTAAAGTGTCAAATTGAAGGCTGCACCTGTGACTGGACCAAAAAAAAAACAGGTCATAGCTGGGTGACTGTACCATTTTGTTTTTAGAACCATACCCCATTTTAGTCCAGTAGATTTGAGTAAATCAAAATTAGTAAAAAATCTGATTTTGTCTCATCTAAACTTTAAAAAAAATTGAGGCAAATTTAATTTGCCTTGAAGGGATTTGGTCATCTCTATTAACCACAGCATTCATACTATAATTAAAAAACATACAAAATAATGGAAAAAATAGTACATTGACTTTATACTACTGTATAGTCACAAAAACACATAAATGTATATGCATTACATATAACTCCATTCATCTTGACCCGTACAAAAAAGGAATTGCTCTCCAATAGTTTTAGTTATGGCAGGTATGCTTTTTATGCATTTCATCTTACAAGAAATGTCATGTATATTGTTCACTATCATACATTAATCAACAAATTATGCCTGGCTAAAATGACTAATCTCAAGCTCACAAATAGTTATTTAGTCTAAAATAAAGTTACACCTGACAGAAAAGAGATGGAAAAAAAATTATCTCCATCTCTGACAGTTTGTTTATATTGTTTATATCAATTGTTTGTGTTAAATGTATTTTTTAACCCCCTAACAACAGCCAATATGCCTTGTAATGGCTGTCGATATGCCTTTTAACGGCGGCAGTTAAGGATACTTATTACTCAGCACTGCTTTTTAGCGGCACTGAGAAATAAATGTATAATGCCCCCCAGAGTTGGAAATTCTCTGGGGTCTCGGCTATCAGGGGGTATCGACCCCAGTGTTGTGATCATGTTATTCACGGAATAACAGCGACCGCCAAAAAAAAAATCAGATTTCCCATTTAATTTCTCTCTCCTCTGATGTGATCGCACATCAGAGGAGAGAGAAATGGGGTCCCCCGATCCCCCCGGTTCTTCCGGTATCTCTGGACCCTCCTGCATCCCCCCGTAATGTCACCCGGCCGGCGGCATCTTCTTCCGGGAAGAAAATGGTGGGCAAATGCGCAGTGCATCTGCCGAGATCTGCTGGCCAGCACCCGGCACCAATAGGAAATTTTTCCTATTGGTTTATTTTGAGCACTGTGATAGACCCTATTACAGTGATCAAAATAAAAAAAATAGTAAATCAAACCTCCCTTTATCACCCCCTTAGTTAAGTAAAAATAAAATTAATAGACGTATTTATTTCCATTTTTCCATTAGGGTTAGGGTTGGGCTTCGGTTAGGGTTGGGGCTAGGGATAGGGTTGGGGCTAGAGCTAGGGTTAGGGTTGATCTAAAGTTAGGTTTGGGCTAGGGTTAGGATTGGGGCTAGGGTTAGGGTTGGGCTAGGGTTAGGGTTGGACTAAAGTTAGGGTTGGGCTAAAGTTAGGGTTGTGCTAGGGTTACGGTTGTGGTTAGAATTATGTTTGTGGTTATGGTTGGGATTATGGTTAGGGTTGAAATTAGGGTTATGGGTGTGTTGGGATTGTGGATAGGGTTATGGTTAGTGTTGGGATTAGGGTTAGGGGTGTGTTGGCATTAGGGTTGTGGTTAGGGTAATGGTTAGGGTTGGGATTAGGGTCAGGGGTGTGTTGGAGTTAGGGTTGGAGTTAGAATTGGGAGGGTTCCACTGTTTAAGCACATCAGGGGGTCTCCAAACGCAACACGACACCGCGATTGATTCCAGCCAATTTTACATTCAAAAAGTCAAACGGTACTCCCTCCCTTCTGAGACCTGCCATGCGCTCAAACAGTGGCTTTTCCCCACATACGGAGTATTTGTGTGCTCAGTAGAAATTGCACAACAAATTTTGTGGTCCATTTTCTCCTGATACCCTTGTGAAATTAAAAAAATTTGGTTCCAAAATAAATTTTTTGTGAAAAACGTAAAATGTTTATTTTTTTCTTCCACATTGCTTTAATTCTCGTGAAGCACCTGAAGGGTTAATAAACTTCTTGAATGTGGTTTTGCGCACTATGAGGGGTGCAGTTTTCAGAATGGTGTCACTTTTGGACATTTTATGTCATATTGAACCCTCAAACTCACATCAAATGTGATGTGGTCCCTAAAAAAAGGTTTTGTAAATTGTGTTGGAAAAACGAGAAATTACTGATCAAATTTTAACCCTTATAACGTCCTAACGAAAAAATAATTATGTGTCCTAAATTGTGCTGATGTAATGTAGACATGTGGGAAATGTTATTTATTAACTATTTTATGTGACTCCGCTCTCTGATTTAGGGGTACAGAAATTAAAATTTGAAAACTGCATTATTTTCAAAAATTTTTGCCAAATTTCCATTTTTTTTCATAAAGAAAAACAAGTTATATCAAATAAATTTTACCACTAGCATGAAGTACAAAATATGTCATGGTGATTAAGTACCAAATTGGCTCTGTCATTAAGGGGTTAAAAAAATACAACTTTTTTTTCCATATTACAATCTGAATTAAAAATACATTTTCATACAAACTGAGTGTTCAGGTGAAAAGAATGTCAGCATGCACTACTCTTTTCCATATTTCAGATGAGAATGGCCTTTCCAAGTCTATGGGTGCACAAAAAAAATTGTATCCTATATGAATCATCCACATTTCACAACATTTTTAGGGATGCACTGCAATTATTAAGATATGAAACTGTATAAAAACAGATGCCGTAAGGAAGGCACTCAGATGGCATACAAATGGAATTCACATGGCAATACAGGGGAAAATTGTTTTATTCTGGATGAAAATTGCACCATCGATTGGCTTTGATATATGTTTGTTAGCCCCCTATCCTGGCCCCCTTTCTTTAATGTTTTTACTGATCCAGGGTCCTTTTTGAAATAATTTCATTCATACTGGGCTCTTCTTATAATAATGTCACCTGTCTTGGGTACCTTTCTGTAATAATGTCATTCCCTGGCCACCATTCTATGATAATGTCCTTTGTCTTGGGCCTCATTCTCTAATTATAACCCTTTGCTTGCCCCGTTGTTTAATATTGTGCTCTTCTCTTCTTCAACACATTTTAAAAAAATAAACAGTTCTTCTTACCTACCCATGCTCCCGCGGCAAGCAGCGTTCTCTTCCTGCTCCATAGCCGTTGTAGGGAGGTGAGCAGCGCAGAACAGTGACATCATGAGCTACCTGCGATGGGTATTCCTGCATCAACTGTCAGCCCTTGATTGGCCAATGGTGCTTATAGCAGTGCAGGGAGCTGGCGGATCTCTGCGCTGCAATACATTTCAGCTGGATGTACATCCATGGATGCACATCCAGCTGAAATGGGCACTTTGGTGCAGTGTTCAAATTCTTCCATGAAAAATGATGTTGGCGTATAAATAATTACTCATTTGATGTCCAATTATTTTGCTCTCAGGTAGGATAAGTTGCTGCTAGTTGAGTACAATAGCTTTCCTTTCTCTCCCATTTCAAATTACATAACCTTTCCGCTAAGATAATCTTGGACGTACAGGGGGAATTTGAGAGGAATAGCTGTCGGACAAAGAAGAGTGCTTCATCTGTTGTTCAACTCCGTGTATACTTATGGACTGCAACTGTTAAGTAACAGTTAATTTCGCAACAATCGTATTATAATATGTCTGTATATATACACATTGTGTACACAGAGGCTATGTGGGGGCATAGCGAATCCCGGTGACTCAGTATTATTCCATAGACACTCATTGTACTGCTATATAGTGCTGTATACAAAGTCTTGTTAAGGAGTAATTCTCCCTTAAAAGCTACTAGCATATTTCCATAATATAGCATTTGATGGAGTATTACACAATACTTTTTTTTTAAAGAAAAAGAGGCATATGGATGTATTATAGACATCTACAGAAATCTATCTGCGTTGTGCTTAGTGATGAGCGAGTATGCTCGTTGCTCGGGTTTTCCCGAGCATGCCCGGGTGTCCTCCGAGTATTTTGGTGTGCTCGGAGATTTAGTTTTTGTCGTCTCATCTGCATGATTTGCGACTGCTAGACAGCTTGAATAATACATGTGTGGAATGCCTGTTTGTTAGGGAATTCCCACATGTATTCAGCCTGTCTACAAGTCGCAAATCACGCAGCTGAGACGACGAAAACTAAATCTCCGAGCACGCCAAAATACTCGGAGGACACCCGAGCATGCTCAGGAAAACCTGAGCAACGAGTAGACTCGCTCATCACTAGATGTACTACAACCTTACATGCAAGAAGCCCAAAGGCCCGTGATTGGCAGAACATAAACATGTCCACCGTCCACCGATGTTCAAAGAGAAGGGAGCAAATGCTCTTTTGTATTTTGATTGCACCTTTTATCAGGTCATGAAATCATTGTTGGACGCACATCCACTCCTGTAAACAACAAACAATAATAAAACTGTATCAGCGACTGTATTAATCACACATGCTGATTATTGTCAATGAAATTTCATTATTAGCAAATATGGACTTTTAGATGTAGATATAATGTATATGGTTTTGTTCATTACAGTGTATCTATACAAGAACGGCACTACTATGTCATTACGTGATACAAACAGCTGTAAACAACAGACATTAGGTGCTGAAAGGAAGGCTGGTCTGTTGGTCTTATCAACCTCACTTAGCACTTGTACAAAAAACAACAAGTCTGTGCCATTCATTCATTCAAAAGTTAATTGTTCTCAAATTACAGTTCAATTACTGCTCAATTGGTGAACCCCAGCCCCAGAAGTCCTTCCTATTGTAGTGTAAGGGCCCTGTCACACATAACGACGCACCAGCGATCCCGACAACGATATCACCTTGTCAGGATCGCTGGTGTGTCGCTACATGATCGCTGGTGAGCTGTCAAACAGGCAGCTTCACCAGCGATCAGCACCAGCGACAGGAGAGTAACAAGTGACGCACGTCGCTTAGTTACCCACTGTGTACCTTAGCTACCAGCGCGCTGGTGCAGGGAGCTGGTAACCAAGGTACACATCGGGTTTCTAAGCGGCGCGCGGCACTTAGAAACCCGATGTGTACCTTGGTTACCAGCTCCCTGCACCAGCACGCTGGTATCTAAGGTACACATCAGGTTTCTAAGTGCAGCACGCCACTTAGAAACCCTCTGTTTACCTTAGTTACCAGCTCCAGCTCACTGATCGCTGGTCTCCCGCCTGTCACACGCAGCGATGCGTGCTGACCAGCGGGAGACCAGCGATCAAAAAAATGTCCTGGCCATTCCAGGACAATCAGTGATACCCGGCAGGGGGGCCGGTCGCTGGTCAGCGTCACACACAGCGATCTCGCTGATGAGATCGCTGTTTGCTGCACAAACTGATCATCCTGCTGATACCCCCCCAATGCTGAGCAACTGCTGCCATATGTGTCCCACCTACTGTGTCCTGTCTAGATGGCAAAACAAACCTCTAGAATTTAGTAATGCCGTGTGCAAGTTCCCTAGAAAACAGCGCCCACATTTTTCGCCCCAAGAAAGTAGAAAATGCCTTCTGTGCCTCCCTTTGACAATCACAATAACCTGAGTTCCCTATAACAATAAGTGCCCACTTAAAATTTAATAATGTCCCAAGTCTCCCCCTGGCACAGCTCCCTTCTACCCAGTATGAAGCTTTCTTATACATATTATAATGCCCCTATACTGTATAGTACCCTCACACAGTATATTGACCCCTTAGAAGCCCCCAAACTGTTTGATGGCTCCAACACTCTTTGATGGCCCCCACACTGTACTAAGACTGCACATTATCTACCACACTGTATGATAGCCCCCTCGCTGTAATCCCCACAGTGTATGATGGCCCCCTAAATACACTCCTCATAGGCCTCTATATAGTAAAATGCACTAACCATAGGCATCCATATATTATAATGCACTCCCCATAAGCCTCTATATAATATAAAGCACCCCCATAGGCCTCTATAGTATAGTGTATTCCCCATAGGCAGACTTTATATAGTATAATGCACTCCCCATTGGCAGATTCTATATAGAATACTGCACTTTCCATAAACAGACTCTATATAGTATACTGCGGTCCCCATAGGCAGACTCTATATAGTATAATGCACTTCCCATAGGCCTCCACACAGTATAACACACTTTTCATAAGCAAACTCTATATAGTATAATGCACTCCTCATAGGCCTCTATACTATATTGCACTCCCCATAGGCAGACACTTTATAGTATACTGCACTCCCCATAGGCAGACTCTGTATAGTCTAATACACTCCCCATAGGCAGACTCTTTGTAGTACAAAGCACCCCAATAGGCCTGTATAGTATAATGCACTCCCCATAGGACTCCATACAATATGATGCACTCCCCATTAGCAGACTCCATATAGTATAATGCATCCCCAATAATGAGACTCTATATATTATAATGCACTCACCATAGGCAGACTCTATAAAGTATAAAGAACCCCCATAGGCAGACTCTATATAGTATAATGCACTCCCCATAAAAATAAATGAATACAATACTATCCTTTTTGCTCCCCTACTGCTCTGAGCACCCGCTCACCTCAGGACAGCAGGCGCCAAGTAATGACATCGTTGCAACCGCCGTCAGTGTCTTTGACGTCAGACGCTGAGAGGAGGAATGATGGAAGAGAAAGCGTGACATTTCCTGTTTCATCAGTGCTTTCAACTGTGTCAGCATTCAGCCTACACAGTTGAACTTGCGATGACAGTCGAGGGGCCCCTTTCCTTCCCAGGAGCCCCATAGAGGACAGGTTACAGTACAGGGAGATCGAGTCACTCTGCACGGCAGCAGAGTGTAACCGTATGGGCATGCTGTGCATGCCCATACAGTTAGCAGTAGCATAGCTCCAGGTGGGCAACTGCCCCATCTGCCCCTCTGGTAGCTACACTACTGGTGTGTACAAATGCCTCCGAATAGTTCGTATATTGAGACTACTTAAACCAGTCTTCGAATAAGCCAAGTGTGAATGTAGCCCAAGTCCGTGTCAGCAAACCTGACCCCTGGGGTCAGCAGCTCCAGTACCGGGGACTGCCTAGGAGTGGTACCTGTGGAAGCCCAGTTTCTCTCCACAATCAGAAGCTCTAGTGGACATCAGGTAGCCGCTTAGGTATGTTCCTTTCTAGGCAGGCCCAGCCCTGTGGCACAGTGGGTCGACAAATCACATGCACCACCTGCGAGTGTAACAGTTTGCTTTAGCCATTGGGTCGCCCCTCACACCCAGGGCAGTGGGGTACTCGGTACCGGGCCGGTGTCGGGGGGAATGTGTGTCACAGCAGCGATGACCCGGTCCGTGGCCCTGGGCGCCCAATATTAATGGCAGTGATGTTAATGGTGTAATATTTTATTTGGATAGTTCGTGACGCCACCCGTGGTGTTTGGCAAGTGAGATGTTGAGCCAACGCTGCATGCAGATCCACTGGGACTGATGATGTGGTGCAGCAAAGATGGTGTAGCTCCCCACAGGTGGAGCTGTAGTCCCAGGGCAGTGTAGGTGCAATGGATGAGGAGAGGCGCAGAATGGTATAGAGGCTGGTACCCAGGTGTAGCGGTGCTGGAATAACTCTAGGACACCAGAGTATGCGGTTCCAAAGCTTTAGTCACTGTTTGCAGTTCACACAAATGCCTGCCTCCGCACTGTGTTCTTCAGGTCAGGGCCCCAGCCAACCTCCAGGCATGATAGGATTCTCCCCTCCACACTCCGTCAATATGTACCTTACTGAATGACTCCACCAATGCGCCTTTAGGTGCGAAGCACTCCAGTACTTAGTTACCCTGGAATGCCTCTCTCTAGGTTTTCCTAGTCTCTACTTATATGACAGACAGCTGTAGCCTGCTTCGTGGACTCCTCTCTGCGTCCCGGTATTATGAGTGGCGGAAGGCACAAAAAAAAAAAATAATTAAAGTACCTTCGCCACTCGGGGTCCACCGTGCGGCAGATGGCAAAACCGCTGCTAAGGAAGGCAGTGCACTACAGCGGTAGTGTGCACAGGGTTCTAAGTCACCCAAGTGCAAAAGAGGCAGTCTCTGTTATGGGACACAGAGCTGCACAGAAAAATAATAAAGAAAAGGTAACGCTGAGCCTGTTAAACGCACAGGGACACAGCGGCACACGTACGGTAGCCGAGCACAGGAGTAGTTAAAGTGGCACTACAACCAAAACGAACTTACCGTGAATGAGCGTGTGCACGGCGTCGCAACTGCGAACGCCACAGAAGTCTGCAACCGCAATAACGCAAGCGCGATGCAGGACGCTTTGCTGCTGAGATGGCTGAAGCTTGAGCGCGCTGGCGCTAGCGCTGCTACTGGCTGACCCAATCACTCACACACTCGTAATAACCGAGGGAAGGGGTTTCATAATAAGTCATCCACCAGACCAAGCATCCATCTACAAACATACAGCAGCAAGTATCAGAAAATACTAGCGCATGGCATAACGGCCATGCACACTTTTTATAGTGACCGGGACCTTCCGGAAATCTCCAGAGACCTGAGCTGAACCAATGGAATCAGAAGCAGGACCTGAACACCTGACTCCCAAACTCCAATGGGAGCTCATTCCAGGAGCATGCTGACAAGCTGGCAGAAAGGACTTAGCCTCTGGAGATGAATGTGAGGATCTGGATCTCTGCATTAGTATGGCAGGACACAGATTCCTAACACCCGGCTCACTATCCAGTTGCTGTTGTGTCCCAAGTCTATGATGGGAGTAAGGCGTTAGTGGCTCACTACTCCTCCAGTGTCTGTTGCCGGACATAAAGATCCAATCAACCTCGGGGACCGGGCCCCGGCCTTTGCGCTCTGGACTGGAAGGGTTCTCTCTCTTTCTCAACCTGCTTCCCACCGTCCTTCTATTCTCCTTCGTTCCTATCTGTTCTATTTCTCTTATGGAATCTGTAGTCTCCAGTCTACGTCTCTTTCTACTTCTCTTCCTTTCCCGTGCCAGCTGGCTCAGGTCACTGAGGCAGCTGCAGCACTCCATCCTCCATCCCTCTTCCAGGGATCCTCACTCCTGTCTGAGTCACTTCCTTTCTCTCTCACCCTCTGTCAGACTGACCTGACCTGAAATCCTACACCTTCCCTCTCTTTTATATCTAACTCCACCCGCCTCCCCAGCACCTCCCATGTTACGAAGTCAGGGACCACAAAAGGCATCCTATGACCTTTCCAGCATAAAGAATGGATGGGTCCCTGCTGAACTATCCAGTGTGTAGGTTGCAGGTGTTGGAATGTGAAAGGGAGTTCCCACCCTACCTGGATGGTGGGGTACCACACCTTAGGAGAAGGTGCAGTACCTCTGTGGCGACTGAAGCCTCAGGGGTGCCACACCATGGACTCAAGGATTCTCAGGCCTCTCTAAACTCAGAGCTATATTGACAGTTGTATTATCAGCAAGAGTAAGGCTGGTTTCACATTCCGCGCTTTTTAAGCGCACGCACGGCCGGGGGTAGCTCCGCCCCCGAGCCGGCTCTCTGCCCGGCGTGCCCGCCCCTTCCTTGTAGCGCCGCCTCCTAGCGCACAGCGGCACCTGCGATCGGCGCACCCTATCTTTAGCATAGGGTGCGCAGATCGTGCGCAGGCCGTGCGCTAGTTGCGCTTTGACCTGCGCTGCGCACTTTTGACGGTGCGCCGTGCGCGCCAAAATCAAACTTTTCGGATTTTGGCGCGCACGGCGCACCGTCAAAAGTGCGCAGCGCAGGTCAAAGCGCAACTAGCGCACGGCCTGCGCACGATCTGCGCACCCTATGCTAAAGATAGGGTGCGCCGATCGCAGGCGCCGCTGTGCGCTAGGAGGCGGCGCTACAAGGAAGGGGCGGGCACGCCGGGCAGAGAGCCGGCTCGGGGGCGGAGCTACCCCCGGCCGTGCGTGCGCTTAAAAAGCGCGAATGTGAAACCAGCCTAACATGAGAATATTTTGTTTTTTCTGGAGACACTGGATACCAATTGGAAGCCCTGATTTTAGCTGCACCAGCCAGAGTTGCAGAACCATATGCCATGCTTACTCAATCTGCAACTTGCACTCTCGGAGTGGAAGCAGCCCTCTCTGATCTGCCAAGGTAAGATGGGGATAAAAAGCGGTGTCGTGGGTTCCAGGAGCAGTGCATGCAGGACTATGAATTATTAGCCCATCAGCTCCTGTCTGCTCGAGTTAAAGTAGGATTCCTGATGTCCCACCTTGCAGGAGAGGCCCTATAATGTCTCAATAACTTGTGGGAGAGAGGGGACCCTGAGATCTCAGATCTGCAGGCATTCATGGCAGCTTTCTGAAAGGTCTTCGACGAGTCACATCTGGAATCTTCTGAGAAAGATTCCCTTCCCAGCTTTCAAGAGAAGACAATACAAGTGACGCGTTTGAGGAAACTGTCACATCTGGCTCTGTCCATCCAGAGACCACCTGTTCCTCAGCTTGTAGAGGCAGCTACCTGTCCAGAATCCAAGAAGGTCATCTGTGTTGGGCTGACTGAGTAGCTGCTTGAACTCAGTCGTGAGTGAGACAGGACTGCGGTAGCGCTGCTGTTGTGTGGAACCAATACCTTGGATCAGTAGGAGTGGCTGACCTTGGTGAGAGTATTCCATTTCCACCTTTTACTGTGACCATGACTATGTCTATGGTAAATGGTGGATTTGGTTCCGCGGGAGTGGTTTCTGAAAGCCATGAAGATCGGTGTCAGATTCCCGTCCGACAGCTCCAGAATCCTGTGAGGGTGTTGTCAAGTGAAGGTCAAGTAATTTCCAAGCAATCAGTGCTCCAGATAGGAGCACTCACTACAGAGAAGATCACCTTTCATGTGCTGTCTGGTATTTCCATAGATCGTCAAGAGATGAGAACTCAAGCGCATGTTCTAGTATGGAGACCTTGTGTGGTGATTTGTTGGGGACATCTGAGTAACAAAAAGTGTCTGGTCCCTATAAGTCCAGGTGAGTCATTGGTGTCATCATCTTCTCTGTCAGGTCTGCTAGTTGCCAACTCACTGTCTGCTGGCATCTCCGAAGGAAGGAAAGCAGAGGTGATGTCCCACACAGTCCCAAGGATTGTTCTAATGATCTGCTCCCAGAAAGCTCCTCATCTCGTGGACTTGTTGTATTGGAGACCAGGCTGAAGATGGACCCAGAAGAGGTATCTTCAGTTTTTAGGTGGTCTGGTGAAGAGAATGTCAAGGTGGTGGTATCTTCCAAGTCTTTGCAATCCACCAACCAGGTGGAGGAACTGAAGTTGCTCCTTGAATCCTCTAAGGTGGTAGCTGATCTCAATGAATTTAGAGAGACTTCCAATGCTAAGTTCTTGGTACGATGCCTGCTACATCCCATCCTGTGGATGGCTTGATAGAATGAATCATCTTAGTTGAGAAGATGGCGAGAGCTGTCACTTTTCTTCTCGTGGTCCTGAAGAGAAGTAGTGGTATTCTGTGAAGAGGTGTCAACCTCTATCTTCTCTTCAGAGAGTCCTTGTGGGCTTGAAGAAGAGGGGGCGTAAAGGGGGTACTGTAAAATTTATGGCAGGGTCACAGCATGACTCTCCTTCTCCCATGTAGGGATGCCGACATACTCAGCTACTTGTGCCGTGCCTCCTGCTTGTGCACAACGCACTTCCTGGTGGCTCACCTAGTGTGCCTGCGGTCCCCTGCGCATAGTAAAATTCTCCCAGACAATAGCTAGGAGGAATTTTGTACCTGCAAATTGGCTCTCAGCCAATTTCTTGGAGGAATCTTGTATATACACTCACTGGCCACTTTATTAGGTACACCTGTCCAACTGTGTGTTAAGACTTAATTTCTAATCAGCCAATCACATGGCGGCAACTCAGTGCATTTAGGCATGTAGACATGGTCAAGACAATCTCCTGCAGTTCAAACCAAGCATCAGTATGGGGAAGAAAGGTGATTTGAGTGCCTTTGAACGTGGCATGATTGTTGGTGCTAGAAGGGCTGGTCTGAGAATTTCAGAAACTGCTGATCTACTGGGATTTTCACGCACAACCATCTCTAGGGTTTACAGAGAATGGTCCGAAAAAGAAAAAAAATCCAGTGAGCGGCAGTTCTGTGGCCGGAAATGCCATGTTGATGCCAGAGGTCAGAGGAGAATGGGCAGACTGGTTCGAGCTGATAGAAAGGCAACAGTGACTCAAATTGCCACCCGTTACAACCAAGGTAGGCAGAAGAGCATCTCTGAACGCACAGTGCGTCGAACTTTGAGGCAGATGGGCTACAGCAGCAGAAGACCACACTGGGTACCACTCCTCGCAGCTAAGAACAGGAAACTGAGGCTACAATTTGCACAAGCTCATCGAAATTGGACAGTAGAAGATTGGAAAAACGTTGCCTGGTCTGATGAGTCTCGATTTCTGCTGCGACATTCGGATGGTAGGGTCAGAATTTGGCGTAAACAACATGAAAGCATGGATCCATCCTGCCTTGTATCAACGGTTCAGGCTGGTGGTGGTGGTGTCATGGTGTGGGGAATTTTTTCTGGGCACTCTTTGGGCCCCTTGGTACCAATTGAGCATCGTTGCAACGCCACAGCCTACCTGAGTATTGTTGCTGACCATGTCCATCCCTTTATGACCACAATGTACCCAACATCTGATGGCTACTTTCAGCAGGATAATGCGCCATGTCATAAAGCTCGAATCATCCCAGATTGGTTTCTTGAACATGACAATGAGTTTACTGTACTCAAATGGCCTCCTCAGTCACCAGATCTCAATCCAATAGAGCATCTTTGGGATGTGGTGGAACGGGAGATTCGCATCAGGGATGTGCAGCCGACAAATCTGCGCCAACTGTGTGATGCCATCATGTCAATATGGTCCAAAATCTCTGAGGAATGCTTCCAGCACCTTGTTGAATCTCTGCCACGAAGAATTGAGGCAGTTCTGAAGGCAAAAGGGGGTCCAACCCCTTACTAGCATGGTGTACCTAATAAAGTGGCCAGTGAGTGTAAGGTTTCCTCCCCTATAAGGAGTCACTGAAGCAACAGCATTCATTATTGTAAGAATTTAGGAGAATAAGGAGTACACCAGTGAATACAAAATTCAATTTTTATTGGAATACAATATTATTATTATTTATTTATATAGCACCATTGATTCCATGGTGCTGTACATGAGAAGGGGTTACATACAAATTACAGATATCACTTACAGTAAACAAACTAACAATGACAGACTGATACAGAGGGGAGAGAGGACCCTGCCCTTTCGGGCTTACATGCTACAGGATGGTGGGGAAGGAGGCAGTAGGTTGGTGGGTTGCAGCAGTTCCGGTGTTGGTTGAGATGATATCTCCGGTAGTCGTGAGAAGGTAGCAGGGTCATTGCAGGTTGTAGGCTTTCTTGAAGAGGTGGGTTTTCAGGTTCCGTCTGAAGGATCCGAGTGTGGTTGATAGTCGGACTTGTTGGGGCAAAAAATTCCAGCGAATAGGGGCTATTCGGTAGAAGTCTTGGAGGCGGTTGGGTGAGGAGCGAATAAGTGTGGAGGAGAGAAGGAGGTCTTGGGAGAACCGGAGATTACGTGAGGGAAGGTATCGGGAGATTAGTTCAGAGACATATGGGGGAGACAGGTTATAGATGGCCTTGTAGGTCAGTATTAGTAATTTGAACTGGATACGCTGAGGGAATGGGAGCCAGTGAAGAGATTTGCAGAGGGGAGAAGCGGAGGAGTAGCGAGGAGAGAGATGAATTAGTCAGGCGGCACAGTTAAGGATGGACTGGAGAGGTGTGTGGGTGTTAGCAGGGAGACCACAGAAAAGGATGTTGCAGTAGTCGAGGCGGGAGATGATGAGGGCATGCACAAGCATTTTAGTAGATTGAGGGTGGAGGAAAGGACGGATTCTGGAAATATTTTTGAGCTGGAGGCGACAGGAGGTAGAAAGAGCTTGGATGTGTGGTTTGAAGGACAGGGCAGAGTCAAAGGTTACTCCGAGGCAGCGGACTTCTGGTACTGGGATAAGTGTGATGTCATTAATTGTTATAGCTAGGTCGGGTAAGGAAGATCTGTGAGATGGAGGAAAGATGATGAGTTCAGATTTGTCTACATTGAGTTTGAGGAAGCGAGAGGAGAAGAAGGATATGACTGATAGACACTCTGGGATTCTGGACAGCAGAGAGGTGACGTCTGGGTCAGAGAGGTAGATCTGAGCGTCATCAGCATAAAGGTGGTCGTGGAATCCGTGGGACTTTATGAGTTGCCCCAAACCAAAAGTATAGATTGAGAAGAGTAGGGGTCCTAAAACAGAGCCTAGGGGGACTCCAACAGACAGAGGGTGGGATGAGGAGGTGGTGTGGGAGTGGGAGACGCTGAATGTGCGGTTGGAAAGGTATGAGGAGATCCAGGATCCTTTGATGCCGAAGGAGGAGAGGATCTGTAGTAGGAGGCAGTGGTCAACTGTGTCAAATGCAGAGGACAGGTCTAGAAGCAGGAGTATACAGTATTTTCCATTTGATTTGGCTGTAAGTAGGTCGTTAGTAATTTTGGTCAATATAATATACAGTATAAATGTGACATAACGACTTTCTGGAGTAGACTCCTGAAAGTCGTTATGTCACATTTAAATTTTATATTGTTTTCCAATAAAAATTAAAATTATTTGTAGTATCTCCTACTACTGAGTTGTTAGGTATCCTGGTCCTTATGTGGCTAGTGTCCTAAACCCATATCCCTGGCCCTTAAGTGGCCAGAGTCCTGAACCTGCACCCATGTTCCTTGTGTGGCCAGTGTTCTGAACCTGTGCCCCTTGCCATTGCATGGCCAGTCCTTAACTCAAATCCCTGGCCCTTGTGTGGCGAGTGCCTGAACCTTGTTCCTTGGTCTGTGTGCAGCCGGTGCCAGTACCAGTATCCGAAACCCGAGTGTCTGAACATGTGCCTCTGAATATTTTGTGTATCCAGACTGCTATACCCAGTCTCTAATTCAGCCAAGTATGAATGTAGCAAAGGTCCGTGTTAATGAACTTGTCACCTGGGGTCTAGGATTCGTATCTGGCAGCTACCTGCTGCCCAGTCTTTCTCAACCATCAGAAGCTCCAGTCGAACAGCTGCGAGACATGCAGGCACAGGGACTCGAACATATTATTCAAGCATGACGAAGTCAAAAGGTTAGCACCCGAGCATGCTCACATAGCACGTTTGCTCATCGCTAATTGGGACCTATATCTTTTCCATGAGGAGAATGGGATGATATCTCTTGATATCTTATTAGGACACTTCTAAAACCACCATCCATGTAACTGGGCCAAAAACATAACTATAAATAATCCCTAACATCCCAAAGAAAAAGAAAAAGCTTTTTTTCAAGTTTACAACCTTATTGATAGAAAATTTATATAAAAACATAAATATTAAAAATATGTATGCACTAAGAGACAATACCAATGAGGTTAAATGGTAGGTACACCTGAAAAAAAGGAGCAATATTCTACATGTAGGCGACTGTATATCTGGAGTAGTCATCAATAAATGCAAGAAAATATGTCTTCTTGCTTGAACACTCATTGGATGGCATACATCTTTATGTATCAGATCCAGTGGCTGTGCAGACCTAGTGGTGCTTATTTTAGGAAAGGATTTTCTGGACATTTTCCATTTAAGACAGCTAGTGCACTTCATCATTTGACTACACTGGATGATTTCAATACCATTTGCAAGTTGAGCTAGCTTCCTTACTGCTTCTGGGTCTCTGTGCCCAAGATGTCTGTGCCATACATGGATACAGTTCTTATACATATCTTTGTCTAGCACTGTACACTCTTTCTTGGCATTTTAGCTGATAAAGTTCATCTCGGATTTTTCCTTCTGCAAGAGTGTGACCCTTCTTTGTGATGATACAGCTGTTGTCTTTAAAAGTAACTACATTCCCCTTTTGCATGAGCTTCTTTACTGACAGAAGATTGCTTTCAAAGAGAACATCCTTTTTTGGGATCTTTCTACTTTGTGCTGAGGAAACTGAACAGTGGAGGTAGCCGTATCCTACTCTTTCTGAAGTCATATAGTGACCATTAGCTTAGCTAAGATGACCTTTTCTGATTTGCTTTCAATAAGTATACACACAATAGCCAAATTAATATGAAATTAGCTCAAAAATCAACAATAGAAATCCACCATCTGGTAGCTACATTTAAGCCCCAAATCACAAGAGCATGTCACAAAAAATATTGATAGAAATTCAGTTTATTTATAATCCAATAAAAAATGTTACATAGATAAATTGTAATGTCATACAGAGTACAGGAAAAAGAAAGAAAAAAGAATGACGTATTGACTCCACCACAAGTTACAAATAGTGCTGCATGATAAACAACCTGGCACTCACCAGACTATTGAAAATAAAAAGTAAATTGCTGGAGGATTTACCTAAGGATGTGTATTGCCTTGTAATCAAAATAGCCCAGTGAAGCACCCTAGAAAATCACTGCATGCAAAAAGCCATCTCTATTTAGGCCCATGTCACTGACCGCTGCAAAAACCTTTCACGGAGGTATACATAGTGTGAGCTTATAAACATAGACACAGAAATAGCTCCACTACCAAAATTGGTCACATATGATAAACAACATGCTGGATAGCCAAGGAAACTTTACGTGGATCCTAGCAGCATAAGGTGAGAGTTTTTTTCAGTGGTCAGTGACATGGACCTAAATAGGGATGGCTTTTTAATTTTTATAAAGCTGGCAAGTTTGCATCACCTGACCTTTCCTAACGATGATAGTGAACAAGCAATAACTCTAACAGACTATTTAAGGTATGAAACCATGATCAAAGTTATCCAAGGGTGACCAAACTTTTGTATTTTTCTTTTTGTAATTTTTAAAATGTAAAAATTACAATATTTTTTTTGCCTAAAATACAAAGGAAATATGTCATCTTTAACTTTATGACTATTAGAGATCATTTCATCTTCAACTTGCTTAACTGTTCACAATAATTTTGACGAGGAGAGCCCAAACCTGCACATGCCACTGTATGTGTCTATTATGTTTGCTTCCATTTTTTATAGGGTTTACCCTCCTTAATGATATGTATTTTGTATCGTCAATCTACAAACTTGTATAGATCGTGCTCTGATATTTTATTTCCTTTAACTGATACATATATTATACACAAATATCTGTTTTGTTTTTTTCCGAGACCATGACCAAGATCCACACATGATGTAAACATTGTCCATTACAAATCTTGGAGCTTTATCCTGACACTTCAGTAAAGTTAAAATTAATTTTCTGATTGCATCTCTTGGAGGGCTGTGGTTATTTTCTTCTACATTTGGGTGGACTTCCACATTAATTGAACCAGTATTTTCCAACCATTATATCTAGTGATAAAATTAACCAAGGCAAGGGGCGTGGACACAGTATATTTGACATAAATTACCAGATATTTCATCTACCAGTACACCATCCTGATGCACGCCAGCAACAACAGAATTATACTAGCTGAATGGTCTTATTCACGCAAATTTGGCTGTGTCCTTTCTCATGCAGATGTCTTGAGCCCTGATCCAATTGCTCAGACTGGCGCTAACAGTGTACTGTTATATTCAGTCTTCACTGTACTGTCAAAAAGGGTATTCGGTGAGCCCGGTGGCTTTGTCACACCCAAGGGGACTAGGTAATCTGTCTCAAGTGTGGAAAACCTTACACTTGTCAAAATGAAGCAGGCGAAGATCAGTGCCAACTTTGCACTTTTTTTCAATTTTCCCACACTTTTTTTTCTCAGGTTTTAGTACATCACATGATAAAGTCCATTGTGTCATTCAAAAGTACAACTCCTCCTGCAATTAAATAGCTTTCATTACTATGTCTAATGAAAAATTAAAAATGTATCGCTCTCAGAAAAGGAGAGAAAAAAACGACTGCCATATTAGGAAGGGATTAGGGCTATGTGCACACGTTGCGGAACTCCAGCGGAGGTTACCGTGAGAATTCCAGAATTCCATTCCGCAGGAAAATCGTATTTTAAATTCCCGCGATTTTCCTGAGGAAAAACTAGCGATTTGCAAGTGTAATTAGCTTGCAGAATGCTAGCGTTATCCAAGCGATCTGTAGCATCGCTTGGAGAACTGATTGACAGGTTGGTCACACTCGTCAAACATAGTGTTTGACAAGTGTGACCAACTTTTTACTTTTGAGGCCGCCTATGCAGCATCAGTAGTAAAAAGAACTAATGTGAAAAATAATAAAAAAAAATTTAAAAAATCGGGTTATATTCACCTTCCGATGTCCCGCGCAGCTTTCCCAGGCCTCCGCGATGCTCCGACAGGTCCCGTTCCCAGTGATGCATTGCGGCAATCACCTTTGATGTCGCGGTCTCACGAGATTGCTACATGATCGCGAGACGCGACGTCAGCAAAGATCATCGCAATGCATTACTGGGAACGGGAGCTGCCGCGTGTATCGCTGAAGCCTGGGGACGCTGCGCGGGACATCGGAAGGTGAATATAACCCGATTTTTTTTATTTTAATTCTATTATTTACAGGGATATGGTACCCAAAGCCCGGAGGATAGTCTCCTCTCCTCTGGACCGTGGGTACCATCCGCAAATGTTCTGCTTACTTTTCGCATGGTGGGCACTGCCACATGCGGAAAGTAAGCAGAACAATGTATTCCTATGTGGGCGGAATCGCCGTGATATCGCAAATTAATGAGCATGCTGCAGATTTTTCTGCGATGCGAGTTCACCTCGGGAAAATCTTCAGCATTAGCACAGCATTGCGGAATCCCATAGGATTGCATGGGATGCTGTTTTTTCACATTTTCGCTGTAAAAACCGCCGCGACATATGAACGCAGCCTAAAGGTTAAATATTGACTTTTGTGGCACTAGAGTTCATATTC
The DNA here is from genome assembly GCF_039654945.1 of Dendrobates tinctorius. Lineage (NCBI taxonomy): Eukaryota > Metazoa > Chordata > Amphibia > Anura > Dendrobatidae > Dendrobates > Dendrobates tinctorius. Next base: position 40,032,420 of record NW_027361704.1, on the reverse strand, counting down.
TCTTTTGCTCTGTAGAGGGAACTTGCACATATTGCAATTTATTTACTCATTTATATAGCGCCATTAATTCCCCGGCACTTTACAGACATTATTAGCACTGTCCCCGATGAGGCTCACAATCTAAATTCCCTATCAGTATGTCTTTGGAGTGTGGGAGACACCAAAACTTTTTCTCCGCTCATGGTTAGTGGTTGGGTGAAGCCATTTATTGTCAAACTACTGTTTTCTCTTTTTAAATCATAATGACAACCCAAAACATCCAAATGACCCTGATCAAAAGTTCACATACCCTGGTGATTTTGGCCTGATAACATGCACAGAAGTTAACTCAAATGGGTTTGAATGGCTACTAAAGATAACATCCTCACCTGTGACCTATTTGCTTGTAATCAGTGTGTGCAGAAAAGCTGAGTGAGTTTCTGGGAACCTAAGCCTATCAGTGTGTTACCAGAGATTTCCTCCTATATGATGTTGACCAATCATAAGCAGGAGGAGACATGCAGGAGAAAAAAGAAGAACATGCTCTCAGAGAAAGTCAGAACAGGCTTTCTCCAATGTGATGTAATGATAATCAACCCTGAGCTCTGCATCTATTGTGTACTATAAAGCTGAGATTTATTACAAACATTTCCAGCAGCTATCATCTCACAGCTATTATTTTGTGTGGGGGTGAGGAAATGAGTGGAGTGTTGTGCTTAGTGCAATTACAAACACCTTTGTAGTTGCAGTTGTCCTCTTACAGTGTTTACAGTTCTGCCCCCACATTAACTGCTGTGAGATGAAAGATGGAGGTGTTTGTAACCTTACTCAGCTCTGTGCTACTCTATACAGCAGCTGCAGAGACAAGGGCTGTCCATCATTAAATTGCTCACAGAAAAAGGAAAGTTCTTCTGACCTTCTGGGGTTGTACCCTTTTTCCCCCATTATGACACCACCTGCTTGTGATTGGTCAATGTCATGCAGGGGAAAAGTACATGTCCCAGAAACAAGTTTCTAGTAATGCCACAAATGGGCTTGGCATAAATTAGAATCTAAACTTTACACATAGTGTTTCTGAAACAGTGATGGGAAATTAAAAAATGAAAAAAAAAGATGTTTTTATCATCTCTGTAGCCATTATACCATGATGTGGACAGCTTATGTGCTAAAACTGGTGAAACATCCTTTATAAAGGGGTTGTCTAGGACATTTTGAAACATTTTTTCAATGGGTCCAATGTCATAAAAAATGCTTTTTCCTTCTGCGTGATTTGCTTCTGGCAACTCCCACTGGACTCCTGACTTCCTTCCATGCTAGTCATTCAGCATCAGTCTTCAGACCCAGGCGTAATATCAAGGCTGCAGCTGATCAGCCTTGATATTAAGTTGTTATTATTCTTATTATATATAAACATAAAAAATTCCAACCAATGAAAACCTATAATTTAGCTTGTGGATGAAAACATCAATGTATATAAAATAGCAGAAATAAGAGGAAATAGTACATCACTCCGTACACACTATTGAATGTAATGTTATTCTTTGACGTTTTGTAACATTGTAGACAAAAGTGATAAAAATCCCACCTGGCACAAGACTTCCATGCATTTTTGTCATATTGTATGCCTTTAACTTGTTTTATTATAATTACTTCCCTATAAACTTTTGGTGTTCAATGAACTGTTCCATCTTCTGTTTCAACATCATTAGCGACAATCTGTGTGTACAATCAAAGTAGTAATAATAGTACAAACAGATTGTAGCATTCGGAATTGTGTCTGCTCCAAAAGCTGTAAAATAGCTGCATGCTTCCCCAAGACAAAAGCCAATACATGCCCATGCATGACCTCTCAGAAGATGGTGCCGCAAAGGAATAATTATGCTGACTAATTAACTGTGCAACTGGGACACACACAATCATTCACATATAGTATGTTCCATACAAGGACGATCTGGGACTAGAATTCAACCCTAGCATTTGAAAGTGCAAATGTCCATGCCAGCTCCTTCTCCTTCCCCAGATTGGGGTCTCTATGACTTATGTTACCCTGCCTGTAGGAAGATAAGATTTACGACAAGACCTATATTTCTAATATTACTGCTATATGATTTAAAAATAATACAGCAATAATAATATTGCAATATAACAGACAAATAATGCCAGATAATAACAACATATTAGAAACATATACCGCAGTGATAATACAGCTATACTGATCATTAACCAAAACTGCTGTACTATGACTAATATTACCACTATACAATCAGTCAATAATGGTAATATCAGTGTTACAGCAGTGCTCTGCAGACCTTATATGTGTTTGCTGCACAGTTTCTCGCCAGTGATGTTCAAGATGATCATAGATATTCATTTTCCCTTTTATTCTCCATTTGGCCCAGACCACCATTACATTTTCTTCAATCAATAACTCGTCCCTACAAAATATAGCTTAGAGACATTTTCAGCTTACTGCTTTTCCAGCCCCCTCTTCTCATTACCCCACCTCTATGTATACCATATAATGCTATAACCAGTGACCTAGAAAGTAAGGCACCTTCTCTGTGTCTTGTATAATAATAGTACCCTCCTGCCGTGCCCCTGCATAGTAATTTATTTCCCTCCGTACTTCCATGTAGTAATAGTGCTTCCCTGTGCCTCCATACAATTACACAGCACTCTATAGTTAAGGGCCCGTTACACATAGCGATATCGCTAGCAACATCGCTATAATGTCACTGGTTTTGTGACGTAGCAGCGATATTGTTAGAGATATCACTACATGTGATACTTACCTCCGACCGGCTCCCCCGTTGTCTGTCGCTGATTGCGCGAGAACGTCCTGGACCGTTTCTCGTCGGGCGCTTCCTGCTTGTCTTCCTGTGGCGCCGACGAGCGACGGGTGGATGCGGTCGGGAGGATGTCAGGATCACCTCGTCTGACAGGTAAGTAGCGACCCCCAACCCCTGCTATGTCACTGGTGAGATCTGCCTGTGTGGCAGCTCACTAGTGACCACTTAGTGATGCACCAGCAATCCATATCGTTGTCGGGATCGCTGGTGCATCGCTTAGTGTAATGGTACCCTTACTCTATAGTAATCACATCCCCCTGTACTATCTTGTAATAATTATTGCAGAGATCATTGGACCTCATAGTAAAAGTTCTATAATGGCACATCTGCTCAGTCACAGAAGGATATACCGTCAATCTTTTAAAGACACAGAGAGGAATATTTATTGTGGCACTTACAAGGATATTTTGCCCCAACTGTAGCCCGTTGGTGTTCTTACCCACTATAATACTTCTTCCATGGCCTCCCTAGAGTATGTTGCACCAATAAATCCCCCCCCTCAGAATGATGTTATTCACAAATTACTCTACCAAGACAGAATTATGGCCCCACGAATCCCACAAAGTAAGATGGTTACCCTAGTCTCTCACACACTATGATGGTCACCACTGCCCTGACACAGTATGATAGTCATCACTATTCCCCCACAGTATGATAGCCAACACTGCCACTTACATAGTATGTGTCACATGCTTACCAAGAAGACCACGCTGTCTAATTTCTCCAAATCCTCCATTGATTAGAAGCAATTCGCTTTCATATTAAACAGTACAGGTTTCTTCTAGCAGTGCAGGGGTTGATCTGTTCAGTTGATAGCTCCTTTAAGCTGATGCTCTAAACTGTTAAAGGGAATCTGTCACCCCTTTTTTGAGATATCATATAATGATATTATTCAATTGTGTGTCACATAAGGATTCTCTTAGTACTTTTGCTTCCCCCTGACCCCGCGCCCTTCATGCATAAATACCTTTTTTATATCGGTTCAGATGTATGTAAACTGCCGCTGTCCGGTCCGCTGGGTGGGGTTTATTCACCTGCTCCCCCTTCCTGTCTTGCTCTACACATTTCTTCTTGTCTAGAGCAAGACAGGGATCGGACAGCGGCAGTTTACATACATCTGAACCGATACAAAAAAGGTATTTATGCATGAAAGGTGCGGGGTCAGGGGGAAGCAAAAGTACTAAGAGAATCCTCGTGTGACACACAATTGAATGATATTATATGATTTCTCAAAAAAGGGGTGACAGATTCCCTTTAAGTGTTGGCCACTCCCCTCTTCTATATATACTCTCCTCTGGCAAGTAGGCATTGCTAGAGTTAGCTTCATGATGCATGGTTCAGAAGCTGGAGGAGGTTTGTTGTTTGAGGAGGCATTTTTGGATTTATCTAAAGACTGTTGCTTGGTTTTGGTTGTATGCAACTCCTCTTCTTCTCCTACTTTGTTTTCCTCTTTTTTCACTCCCTGGTGTTCCCTTCTGTTGTTTGTGAGAGCATATTTGTATGATTGGTATTCTCCTTTATCCCTGTACATACTGCCTTGATAGTCTGGTTGGTTTAATTCCATACAGACTTAGAGCAGAATCAGGATCTCAGCAAGGTGCGTTACTCCGGCGCCTTCACCATTAGAAGTAGTCCAGTGAGCAGGGATAGCTTGGGCACCCCTAGGGACTGTGAAAGAGCCCCTAGACATGGGATATCCAACAACAGAGTCATGAAATTAACTCTGGCCCATACTGTTCTTTTATCCACCATGGCTCCTTGTCTGGACAAATGCAGCAACTCAGCCTGGAGGTGGCAGACCTAAGCGCTGTAGTTTTGTAGCACCTTAGCCCATCAGGTTTGGGGACCGTGACTCCCAGGTGACCCCTAGTGGAGCCCAAGATTGCTTTGTCTGACAGGTCCTTTGGGGGGCAAGACAAGTTTGTTGTTTTCATGGAGGCCTGTAAGCTTAATTTTAAGTTATGTCCTCACTCCTCAGGAATCGAGGAGCAATGTGTGGGGATTGTAATTTCTTTCCTTCAGGGTGACCCAAAAGCCTGGACATTCATTCTCCTGGTTGAATTTCACTCACTGTGGATGGTTGAGGAATTTTTTCAGGCGCTAGGTCATAGTCATATATTCAATGACCCCGACCGCATATCCCTGGCTGAGTCCACACTATATCAGCTTCAGCAGGGAGACCAGCCAGCTGAGGAGTATTGCTCTGAGTTTCAGAGGTTGTCCACTGATACTAAGTGGAATTACCCCGTGAACTATGGCCAGTTCTGTCAAGGGCTATCTTTAAGGGTAAAGAATGACTGCTTTGCATGAGACTCCAGTTTTCTTTCAGGCGGCCATGTATCTGAGTATCCTGGTGTATTATCGTCTTTGCCAGAGACATAAAGAGACACTGATTTGCGTGGGGTCTGGGGTCAAGGGTACCATGGTCTAAGTCCACTGAGGAACCCATGCAGTTGGTTTAGCTTGATTGACCCTAGGTTCATCCAGGCCTAGGACCTCCATGCACTTTCTAGACATATCCCCATAATCACCATTGACTCAGCACCCTAGAGCCAAGGGTATTTATTTCAGATCTTCCAAGGGATACATATACAGGTAGGGGCCATGCATTCTGAATGTATTGACTGCTATGTGCTGGAGAGTCTGCCCTATCATGTGGCTTTTGCACTACCTTGGCTCATGCTGCATAACCCTGTGGTAGATTGGCAGACTCAGGGGGTGGTAAAGTGGACAGAGTATTTTCAAGGACTCTGTTTGGGCACCCTGCTAGCTAAGGTGGATACCCAATCTGTGCCTGAATCACTGTCTGACTTTGGGAGTGTGGTTTTGGAGCAGGGGTGCCTAGAATTTTCTCCCCATTGTCCTTATGATTGTGCCATTAATATTATTTCTTGGCTGCCAAATAGCAGACTACATATTATCTCTGGTCCAGTGAGGCAGGCTATGAAGGAATGTATCGCAGAAAGTCTGTCAAAGGGTCATATAAGACCATCCTCATCCTGACTTTCTGTGGGGTTTTTCTTTGTAAAGAAAAAGGATGGGTTACACCGCTGCCTAGATTTCCATGAAATCAATCAGATCAAGGTCCAGGATCCATATCCTCTCATCGTGGACCTCTTTAACTAGATCGCAGGAGAAAATGGTTTTCTAAACTGGATCTCAGGGTCTTCAAAGTCTTCGAAGGGTGCGGGGAGTTCCCGTACTAACAAATGCTAAACACTGTGATCAGTCCAGTACGAGGGACCGTTGGAATGAGGCTTCACTCTAAGGTGTATACAGGTACCTGGCTAAGAGGCTCTGGTCTAGTCACCTGCTTCTCACTGTGCCGTGCACACGTTACAGTCTCTGGTTTCAGCTGTGAGTCACCTCCTGACACAAAGGATAGCAGGGAACTGGCAGTCTGTCATCCACCTGCAGCGGACCTGAACACAGGGGATCTGTCAAGTTGGCTCGCGCTCAGGGGATGCTCTGTTTTCACAGCCGACACTGCGTCCGACTGCCCACTTAGCTTCCCCGCCTGGACTCTGACCCTTTTCATGCGCACGGCGCTTTTTAACACGGCCCCACCTATGACATTCACATGCAAGGGTCGGTCCTTGTCTGAAAATCTTCCCCCCTGCAACATTGGTGACAGTCCCAGTAGTTCCAGAACCGGTGTGAGAAAGGATTACCCCATCTTGTTTTTCCTCTTACATATATACTGACAGACCATGTGACACGTAGATTGCACACAGGTGGACTTCCATTTACTATGTGAATTATGAAGATAATTGCTTGCACCAGAAGTTTTTAGGGCCTTAATAGCAAAAAAATAAATACAAATGCACATGCCAACATTAGTTATTTGATCCTATAAATTAAATTTTTGTCTATATTTTTCTCACTCCACTTCATCATCTTAGGCTATTTCATACTGATGCATCACACAAATCGGATCACAAAAATATTTAAACACAGATTACCAACAAGGAGGCGGGACCAGGTGCTACTCAAGGACTAACCTCGGGTAGATGGCAGCTGACCCCCAAAGAACAATGGGAGCACAAAAATCGGATGTATTGTAACAAAATAGGTAAAACACCAAGGGGGTGAATATTTGCAAGTCACTATAAGTCTGCCAAAACTGCAGGTCTTGGCAGCATCATCTTATACACTGTGTATAGAATTTTTGGGCAAGTGAGTATTTTGACAAAATCATAATTTTTTATGCAGATTTTCCAAATCCAAGCTGTAAAAATGTGAATGCTTGCTGGATGTAGCAGATCAGGTGATGTGTATTTGTATAATGAGGAAAGGTACAACCTAAGGATATCACCACCTGTTATCAAGGTGCGCAAAACTATTAGGCAGCTTGTTTTCCTTAGAGACAAATTGGGACAAAAAAGAGATTTACCTGACTCTGAAAAGTCTAAAGGCCCCGTTACACATAACGACGTCCCAGTGATCCCACCAACAATCTGACATGATGGGATCACTGGGACATCGTTAGGCTGATCGCTGGTGAGCTGTCACAAGACAGCCCCTCCAGCGATCAGGATCAGTGACGCTGGTTTCTAATGTAAACATCAGGTATCCAGGAGCCACGGCAGCGATGCGTGCTGGCCAGCGGGAGACCAGGGATCGAAAAATGGCCCAGGCCGATCGAGCACGATCAGCGATACCCGGCAGGGGGGCTGGTCGCTGATCCCCGTCACACACAGCCATCTCGCTGGCGAGATGGCTGTGTGTGACGGGACCTTTACACAATGACACAGCACTCTTGAAACTGTTAAGATGTTGGGGTGTGATCACAGAACAATCAAACCTTTTGTGGCAAATATTTCAAATGTGTGTTTAGATAATAAGACACGCATTATCTGCCAAAGTTTTGAGAAAAATCAAACATGAAGCAATCAGGAAGCCATTATTTTCCAGTACTGTCATATCCCAAAACTGCAAAGTCCCAAAGTACCCGGAAATACAAGGTGTTCAGTGCTCAGAGACATGGCCGAGGTAAGATCATTGAAACCTGACCATCATGAACAAGACACAGAAGTTAGAACATCAAGACTGAGCCAAGAAATATCTGAAGAGAGACCAGCATTTTAGAATTGTGCTCTTGGGTACATTGCAAGCTGTCAGTTTATCAGTCAAAGGGAATAGTCAAACGGCAGTATTATATGGACAGGGATGGCAATGCAATACTTGACTCAGTCCGATCATGACAGCTGCCCAGAAATGCAATACAAGCTGTCATGCTCGAATCAGTCCAAGCATTGCGTTGCCATCCCCGTCCATGTAAAACGGACTCTGTCCTAAAGGTTTGTTGTCACAGTTTTTAGAGTACGAAAAATTCAACTAATTTTAAATGAGAAATGTTCTCTTTTTTTGTTTGCTTGGTTAGCAGTTTGGAACAGTTCCGATGAGATTTTGGAAGTATTTGGAGAAGATTCAGCTAGAAATGAACCTCAAAGAAGGGGTAAAAAATTTACTAAAAATGTGTTGCATAAAAAGCAAAGTAAGAACAATAGTAAGAGTAGTAAAAGAATATTTGAAGCAATTTTTGGTTTTTGATTTTGGAGCAGATCCTCCTTGAAATCTAAAGGTACTGTCACACTTAGCGATGTACCAGCGATCCCGACCAGCGATATGACGCGGTCAGGATCACTGGTGCATCGCTAAGTGGTCGCTAGTGAGCTGCCACACCGGCAGATCTCACCAGCGACATCGCAGGGGTCGGGGGTTGTTACTTACCTGTCAGACGAGGCGATCCTGACGTCCTCCTGCCTGCATCCACGCATCGCTCGTCTCCACAGCAGGAAGCCCAGCAGGAAGCTGACGACGAGAAACGGTCCTGGACGTTCTCGCGCGATCAGCGATAACCAGCGGGGAAGCGGTCGGAGGTAAGTATCAGACATAGCGATATCGCTAACAATATCGCTGTAACGTCACAATAACCAGTGACGTTACAGCAATATTGCTAGCGATATCGCTGAGTGTAACAGGCCCTTAACTCAAAAAACTGTGTGAGCACCTAGTTTACCATGAGGTGTTCCAGTGTAAGAGCACAGAAATAATTCTAAATAAAAACAATTACATGATTCTCAGCGTGTCACATGGTGGAGATATTCTTCCCTGAAGTCATTGATGTTAGGAAAGAAGATGGATGCACCGTACAGAGTACGTACTTGTACATGGTCTGGATTTTTAGGATCTCCCTGTAATACAGCACAAGATGTGAGAACACTTTTTTATTTTCTGCCATGAGGAAAAGTTTTGAAACTATGTGAAGTTAAAGAAATTACCGTATAATGCAATAAATAAATTTGTTATTTTATGTTAAGATGAATTAAGTTGCATTAATCCCAAATTAAATGTAAAAATATGTAGGAATATTTCATTATTGAATCGCCATTTTCTAAAGAGAGGTAAAATTTCAACATGAAAATGTGCTCAATTATTCAGTCTAGTCTTTTTTTTGTCATCTGTCTATACTGTAGAAAGGCCAATTGAGTAGTCAAGGGTGTGTAGCAATGCTTGTACCTTCTGCATAGTAGGCCCGGATGTTTTGACAATTATTCACCACAGACACGCTGTCTGCCCATCACATTCCACCCACTGTCACTTATGTCTTACTGACATTTCATGGCAGTGACATCTCCTGTGATCAGGATACAAGTTTTTTTCTTCACCCATGGTTCTTTAATATTTTTTACAGATGAGAAATGCATGTTTAGAATTTATAAAATAAACTGCGTACATGTTATAAATACTTATGTATGCATATAGAGCATAACATGTACATTTGTGAAACAATGAAATGCAAAGTATGTCTTCCATTATTCATCTGTTTTTAATGGATCCCCATAGACTTTAATGGCCAAGTCTGATTCACAAGTTGGATGAGGATGGGACATGTGCTGAATCTCATGGACATGACATATTGATCCGTTTTTAAAACGTATGTTTTTGGATCAATAAAACTATATGTGCGATCTAAGAAAAAAATGTACAGCACAAGGACATGTGCAATAAATGTGTATGTAGTAGAAATGAGTGGATCTAGCAAAATCTGAAAGCCAAGTGAATTTTTCAGAGAAATTTGGAGCTATTTTCCACAAATTGGATGTCCCATATAATGCTCTGAGGTCTTGTCAGACAATAATAAAATGTAAGAGTTTAATAAAATCAAAACACCTTAGGCCTCTTTCACACTTCCGTTTTTTACAATCAGTCACAATCCGCCAGGTTTTGAAAAAAACGGATCCTCAAATTTTTTTTGCTGTCCGTTGCATCCGTTTTTTTTGAGGATCCGCCAAAAATTGCTGTCCGTCACCATCCTCAAAGATTTCAAAACGGAGCTTGTAACGTTTTTTTCTGTGGCGGATCCTCCAGACACTCATTTAACCCGAAATTCTTTCTGGGTGCCGGACAAAAAAATTCTCTCTCTCTCTCTTCCCCCTCTTCCCCCTCTTCCCGGCCAGCATTTCCTTAAAATTTCCGCATTTTCAGGATCCGTCTAAAAACGAATCCTGTGCCATCCGTTCACATCAGTTAACAACGGATCCGCTGGAATGACTTTTTGGCGGATTTGAACTGATGCAAAAAAACTGAAGTGTGAAAGAGGCCTTATACTCGCCTCATCATTCACCTGTCCCGCCCCTACACTTCTCACTGCCTGTCCTCAGAGCTGCTGTCTTCATTCCCTTATCTTGAACTGCATCTCCATTACAGGCTTCAGAGGTCACAGACTTCCAATGTGCAATAACCTCTGAGGCCTAATCATGGCCATAATATACAAAAAAAAGTTGCACTCTATCATGCTAAAACATGTCAATATGAAACACGGGAAATTTGAATATCAAAACAGCTTTTGAACTTTAGGAAACAATATGAGACGCTTAGCATAAAATTTGGCCAACATGGTTATAGATATAATCTGGCCAAATTTGATGCCAAGCATCTCACATTGTTTCACATATTTCATATTGACGTGCTTTAGCACGTGCTACCTTTCCTTGCATATTGTATATGGAGGTGGCTGCTCCTGGTATCCACCTATTCACACTAGTCTGGATGTGCCAGTCAGTTTTTTGTCATTTGTATGTTAGCTTACTGACCGAGCACTCCACTCTTCACCAGGTGGTGATTTTAATTATAGCAGGTTCCCACTTACCCATAAATGCAGGCATTGCTGAGAGAGGTGTCCACATTCATCTAGAATTAAGACATGGGTGTAGCCACCGTGGGGCAGGGGGGGCAGCTGCCCCCCCTTGAAGCAGGGGTGCGCAATTAAAGCGCACCTCCAGGCCGCAGTAGTGGAAAGCAAGTTTACTTATCCCGCTGCCACGCCCCCATGCACCCCATCCTCGCCCTCCCAGAGAGACCCACCACAGTCCCTCACTGCTAATAAATCCCAGCAATGACACTGGGCTGCTCTGCGTGCACAGGACCTGTGATGAGGTCACAAGAGGGGAGGAGTCATGAGTCACATGATCAGGGGCCTCTGTGTATGCAGGACTCTGCTGTGCTGGTTGTCATGGTTCTGGATGAGGGAAATTTATGTGTGGGGTCAGGATGGGCTTACAGGGTGGATGTAGCAGAGCTGTGCATGTAGAAGGTGTACGGAGCGGAGCTATGTGTGTATGAGGTGTACGGAGAGGACCCATGTGTGTACGAGATGTACAGAGCGGAGCCATTGTGTATGAGGTGTACGGAGCGGAGCCGTGTGTACGAGGTGTCCGGAGTGAAGCTGTTTGTGTACGAGGTGTATGGAGCAGAAACGTGAGTGTGCAGAGTGGAGCCGCATGTGTACGAGGTGTAGGGAGCAGATTCATGTGTATACAAAGCCGTTTGTGTGTATGGAGCGGAGTCGCGTGTGTACAGGGTGTAGGAAAAGGAGCACTGTGCGTACGAAGTGTACGGAGCTGAACCGTGTGTGTACAAGGTGAGTGAAGTGGAGCCATGTGTGTATGGAGCGGACCCGCATGTGTACGATGCATATGGAGCGGAGCCGTATGTGTACAATGTGTATGGAGTGGAGCTGCATGAGTACAAGGTATACAGAGCGGACCCGCGTGTGAACGAGGGATACGGAACGGAACCGCATGTGTACATGGTGTACGGACTGGAGCCGCATGAGTACAAGGTATACAGAGTGGAGCAGCGTGTGAACGAGGTGTATGGAGAAGAGCCACATGTGTACAAGGTTCACGGAATGGAGCCAGTGTGTGTACATGGTGTGCAGAGCGTGGCTGCATGTGAACGAAGTGTATGGAGCCGATCTGCATTTGCATGAGGTTTACGGAGTGTAGCCATGTGTGTGTAGGAGGTGTACGGAGTGGAGCAGCATGTGAACGAGGTGTATGGAGCAGAGCCACATTTGTACGATGTTTACGGAGTGGAGCCATGTGTGTACTGAGTGGAGCTGTGTGTGAGAGGTGTACGGAGCGGAGCCGTGTGTGTATGAGGCATGCAAAGCAGAACCGTGTGTGTATGAGTTGTGCGGAGCCGTGCGTGTACAAGGTGTATGGTGGAAAGCTTTCATACCTCCCAATCATCCTGGATCCAGCGGGACTGTCCCTATTTTGAGATTCTGCCCCGTTGTCCTGGCCGGGAGCTTACTTTTCCCGCTGATGCAGGAGTTCACGGCGGAACCCCGAGGAGCACTTTAAAACTCTCACGGGACATTCCACCGGAAGTGATGTGCTGGAAGCTGACCGGAAATGAGGTAATTTTGGGAAAAGATTGTGACGGAGCCATGGAGGCACTTCAGGGAATGCTTCAGATCCATCACCGTGTCCTCCTCCGACAGCACAGACAGCGGGATTGCCTTGGAATCAGGGATGCTGGCCATGTGAGCGGATCATGATATGCTCAGGTGGGCATTGCAATGTGAGCTGGGCTGCTGTAGTATCCTTATAGGATCTTTCTTTCTTTCTCTCTCTGTTTCTTTCTCTCTCTCTATTCTTTCTTTCCCTCTCTAATCTTTCTTTCTCTATCTCATTTTTTTCTTTGTCTCTTTGTCCTTTCTTTCTTTCTCTCTGTTCTTTATTTCTTTATCTCTGTTCATTCTTTCTTCCTTTCTTCTTTATTCCTTTCTTTCCCCTCTTTCCTTCTTACTTTCCCTCTGTTCTTTCTCTCTGTTCTTTTTTTCTTTCTCTCTGTTCCTTCTTTCTCTCTGTTCTTTCTTTCTCTTTGTTCTTTTTTTCTTTCTCTCTCTGTTCTCTCTCTGTTCTTCCCATATTTCTTTCTTTCTCTCATTTTTCCCCTCTTTCTTTCCCTCTCTCTGTGATCTTTCTTTCTCTCTCTGTTCTTTCTTTCTTTCTTTCTTTCTTTCTCTCTCTGTTCTTTTTTTCTCTATGTTCTTTCTTTCTTTCTCTGTTCTTTCTTTCTCTCTCTGTTCTTTCTTTCTCTCTCTGTTCTTTCTTTCCCCGCTTTCTTTCTTTCTTTATTTCATTATTTCCTTTCTTTCTTTCTCTCTATTCTTTCTTTCTCTCTCTCTCTCTGTTCTTTCCTTCTTTCTCTGTTCTTTCTTCCTTTCTTTCCCCTTTCTTTCTTTCTTTCTTTCTTTCCCCTTTCTTTCTCTCTCTGTTCTTTCTTTCTTTCTCTCTTTGTTCTTTCTCTCTGTTCTTTCTTTGCCCTCTTTCTTTCTTTGATTCATTTTTCCCCTCTTTCTCTCGCTCTCTGTTCTTTCTTCTTTCTCTCTCTGTTCTTTCTTTCTCTTTCCCTGTTCTTTCTTTCTTTCTCCTCTTTATTTCTATATCTCTGTTCTTTTTTCTGTCCCCTCTTTCTCTGTTCTTTCTTACTCTCTCTGTTCTTTCTTTCTCTCTGTCCTTTCTTACTCTCTCTGTTCTTTCTTACTTTCTCGTGTTGTTCTTTCTGTCTCTGCTTTTTCTTTCTCTCTCTGTTCTTTCCTCCTTTCCTCCCCTCTTTCTCTCTCTGTTCTTTCATTCTCTCTCTGTTCTTTCGTTCTCTCTCTGTTCTTTCTTTCTCTCTCTGTTATTTCTTTCTCTCTGTTCTTTTTTTCTTTCTCTCTCTGATCTCTCTTTCTCTCTCTGTTCTCTCTTTCTCACTCTGTTCTTTCTTCACATCTTTCTTTCTTTCATTTTCCTCTCTCTCTTTCTCTCTCTCTGTTCTTTCTTTCTCTCTCTGTTCTTTCTTTCTCTCTCTGTTCTTTCTTTCTCTCTGTTCTTTCTTTCTCTCTCTGTTCTTTCTTTCTTTCTTTCTCTGTTCTTTCTTTCTCTCTCTGTTCTTTATTTCCCCACTTTCTTCCTTTCTTTCTTTATTTCCCCTCTTACTCTCTCTCTCAGTTCTTTCCCCGCTTTCTTTCTTTCTTTCTTTCATTATTTCCTTTCTGTTTTTCTTTATTTCTCTCTGTTCTTTCTTTCTTTCTTTCTCTCTCTGTTCTTTCTTTTTCTGTTCTTTCTTCCTTTCTTTCCCCTTTCTTTCTCTCTCTATGTTCTTTCTTTTTTTCTCTCTCTGTTCTTTCTTTGCTCTCTTTCTTTCTTTCATTCATTCATGTTTCCCCCTCTTTCTTTCTCTCTCTGTTCTTTCTTCTTTCTCTCTCTGTTCTTTTTTTCTCTCTCTGTTCTTTCTTTCTCTCTGTGTTCTTTCTTTCTCTTTCCCTGTTCTTTCTTTCCCCTCTTTCTTTCTATCTCTCTGTTCTTTTTTCTGTCCCCTCTTTCTTTCTCTGTTCTTTCTTACTCTCTCTGTTCTTTCTCACTCTGTCCTTTCATTCTTTCTCTCTCTGTTCTTTCTTACTTTCTCTCATTGTTCGTTCTTTCTCTGTTCTTTCTTTCTCTCTGTTCTTTCTTCATTTCTTCCCCTCTTTCTTTGTCTCTCTGTTTTTTCTTTCTTTCTCTCTCTCTGTTCTTTCTTTTTCTCTCTGTTGTTTCTTTCTTTCTCTCTCTGTTCTTTCTTTCCCCTCTTTCTTTCTCCCTCTCTGTGTTCTTTCTTTCACTCTCTGTTCTTTCTTTCTTTCCTTTCTTTCTTTCTCTTTCGCTGTTCTTCCTTTCTCTCGCTGTTCTTTTTCTTTCTCTGTTCTTTCTTTCTTTCTTTCTTTCTTTCTTTCTTTCTCTCTCTCTGTTCTTTCTTTCTTTTTCTATTCTTTCTTTCTCTCTCTCATTTCTTTCTTTCTCTCTCTGTTCTTTCTTTTTCTCTCTCTGTTCTTTCTTTTCCTCAGTGCCAGCCACTGTGCCCATAATGCCAGCCACTGTGCCCTCAGTACCAGTCAGTGTGATCAGCAGTGCTAAATGGGTATGGCTGGGGCATGGGTATGGGTGTGACTAGTTGTGAAATGGGTGTAGCCTGGGCATGGCCTAAAATTTGCCACATGCCTGATCATGGCTTGACCCACTAGTTTTGGTCCTGGGTATGCTCATGAATTTAGATATCAGCCTTAAAGAGGTATTCACACAAGACAGGGACCCATCAGTCTTTGAGACCACCTTAACAATGGTTGATGGGCAGATATAATTTGGCCAAATTTTATGCTAAGCAATTTATATTTTTTCACATAGTTCATGCTTTAGCATGATAGAGTGTAACCTTTTTCCGTATATTGTATATGGAGGTAGCTCCTCCTGGTATGCACCTAGTCACACTAGTCTGGATGTGCCAGTCATTTTTTTTGTAATTTCATCATGGACATAAGTCTGGTCTAGAGCAAACAAGATGGAGCTATGATGACAGATAGAGTAGGCCTTAAAACATACTGGCAGACAGCGAGCAGTCAAGGGGCTGAAGAGGTGAGCGATGAGGTGATTATATATAATATATATATATATATATAAATATATATATTTAAATTCTGCCAGCCATATGCAGTTCAGTAATAAATGACATGTGCATCTTCTATGGAGGTCTTTTTTCCCCTAAATGTACTGTTTTGTTTTAAATAATTTTTGCAAGATGGTTTGGCTTGTACATCCTTCTTTCACTGTAAATAGAAACTGGGATGTACAGGTGTAAGCGTCTCGGTTTCAGAGAGGTGCAATGAGCATGATCGGAAGAGCAGAAGACTCCTGATCATGTGCATTGAGCCTCTCTGTTGCCAACACATGTACACCTAGCTTCAGAGGATCATTACATTGAAGAAAAGAAGCCGCATGCATGTGCGAGGTAAGAATAGCACTTGAGATGATGCCTGCACTTGTAAGTTATGTTATCACACCCACAGGGGTGTGATAACATCTAAGTGGGCCAGCTAAAGGCCCCTTTACATTTAGCGATGCACCAGCAATCCCAACAATGATACGACCCGGTCAGGATCGCTGGTGGATCGCTAAATGGTCGCTAGTGAGCTGCCACACAGGCAGATCTCACAGCGATGCAGCAGCAATACAGCGGTCGTTACTTACCTTTCAGATGTGGCGATCCTGACGTCCTCCCGTCCGCGTCCACGCGTCGCTCGTCGGCGCCAGCAGGAAGCCCAGCAGGAAGCGCCCAACGAGAAATGGAGCAGCGCGATATCGCGTAATCAACGACAGACGGGGGGGAGCCGGTCGGAGGTAAGTATCACACATAGCGATATCGCTAGCGATATCGCTGCTGCGTCACCAAATCGGTGATGCTTTAGTGATATTGCTAGCGATATCGCTATGTGTAAAACCCCCTTAAGTCTGGGGACACTAATGCCCAATCAACTAGACAAAGCCCACATTTACATATTATAAATGGACTTTAGAAATACTTTTTCTAAAGATCTGTTTATGTATATAATATAACACAAGGATTGTTAGGTAGGGTATGAACATATGCAGATGCAACGGCTGGTATTTCTGGAACAGGTTCCCTTTCATAATGCTTTAGCCCCATATCTACAGGTTAATAACATTTCTTCTGGTGACAGGTTCCCTTTAGATACAGGAAAGATGTATATCTTTGTACCGTGTTGGCCAGTAGATAGAAAAATATTTAGAATTGAGAGTCCTCAGTGGTTGATACCTTTTAATGGCTAATTGAAAAGATGGTAACAAATTGCAAGCTTTCGAGACTACTCAGGTCTCTTCATCAGGGATGATTGTATGCCTGATCACAGCACCATAGACATGAAATTACAGGTATTGAAAGGTAACTTCACATCTCAGAGAGAGAGAAGAGTCTGTGAGTACAAATTCATGATGACCTTTGACACTCTCAATGCAGGAATGAATGTGTCACATGGACTTATGTCTTTTTTTATCAATTAAGGAATATGCTCCTAAGACCTTGTGGGGAATCACAACACAGAACCAGACCGCAATCAGAAGACAATAAAACATTCACACGCCTTATCTATGAAGTGTTCCAATATTTATGTCTATCCCTCTCCCATAATGATAATTCTGCTTCACGTCGCTTGTCTTATCTATTGCATTTTTTCTGTGCTGTGTTGTGCATAAATACAAAATTCTTCAGATTTTGTATTAGTCAATGCCTGATTAAGAGACCTGAGTAGTCTTGAAAGCTTGCAATTTGTTACCATCTTTTCAGTTACGCTGGAGTCACACACAATGATTAAAAAATCGGTCTGATTTTTACGGTACAAAACTGCACAACGGTTTCTTGTCCAGGGATCAGTCTGTCAGCCGAATTTCCGGCGATGAACTGATTTTATACGCATCTAAGCATCCAATTGACATCCAATGCCAGTGCCTGATGCTCTTTCCAGTTGACCTGGAGAAGTCTTGCGATTTTATCGCAAGTCACACATCTGGTCCGTTTGTAATCCGATTTTTAATTGCACCCATAGACGTGCATTGGCGAGTCCGATACGAAAATCGGTGACAATGCTGCGATTGTCTCGGTCCAAGGAAACGTTCCGAAAAAAATCGGATGATGGGAGCTGCACCATAGAATAACACTGGGATGAATGCAATGCGATTTTTTTATCGCATTGCATTCGTCCGATTTATTCGCTAGTGTGACTCCAGCCTAAGCCATTAAAAGGTATCAAACACTGAGGACTCTCAATTCTGAATAGGTTCCCTTTAAACATACTCCATGCACCCAATCCATGATACTATAGGTTGTATCGAAGCGGAAAGCTTTTTTAGATGTTATGGCTAATGGATTTCAAATCGGAATTACAGGATTTTCAAGCACAAGATATTTCATAAAGAGAACTCTCAAGGTAAAACCCTTTTAGATTATCATGGTTAATTCTTCATGAAATTTCACCATTTTGTAAAAGAATATAGGTGTCCATGTTTGCCAGCAAATTTTTCTGTTAAGGAAATATAATCAAAATCATTCATGAATAGTCAAGAGCCACCCATGTCTAAACATTTTAATTATTCGGTCCTAGATCGCAACCGGTGCAAAGGTTTTTGTTTTGATTTTTATAAGATGGGTTTAGTCTTATGATTCTTGGGGGCTTCTTGTAGTTTTCTGTAGTCCCTTTC
The DNA here is from genome assembly GCF_039654945.1 of Dendrobates tinctorius. NCBI lineage: Eukaryota > Metazoa > Chordata > Amphibia > Anura > Dendrobatidae > Dendrobates > Dendrobates tinctorius. The sequence goes on along the minus strand of NW_027361704.1, from coordinate 40,014,227 downwards.
AATATTTTACTAGAATCGGTTCATTGATGGTGTCTTCAATTGTATGGGGTAAAAATACGAATGGTTTGTTCATCTTGTGTCAGAAGGGGTTTCATGTGCATTAAGATCCATGAGACAAAAAAGACTGATTTGTTCATTGAAATCTAATTTTTAAGTGTTACAAACTTGTGTTTTTTGTTGGAATCACTAAGTAATGTATCAGACCAGGAATACTTTTTTATTGTGAGATCTCAAACAAACCGATTTAAAGGGAATCTGTCACCCTATATTTCGCCTATCAGCTGCCGGCACCGACATCAGGGGCTTATCTACAGCATTCTGTAATGCTATAGATAAGCCCCCAATGTAACCTGAAAGAGAAGAAAAATGAGCTATATTATACTCACCCAGGGGCAGTCCGGTCCGATGGGTGTTGTGGTCAGGCGCCTCCCTTCTTTAAGGCTGTGTGCACACGCTGCGGATTATGTGCGGATTCATCCGCGCGGATTTTGTAAAATCCGCAGGTGAAACCGCAGGTCAAAAGACCTGCGGTTTTACCTGCGGATTGCTCTGCGGTTTTGCCCTGCGGTTTTTCATCTCCTCAATGGAGGAGATGGCAAACCGCAGGGGAATCCGCAGAAAGAATTGACATGTCAATTCTTTCTGCGGATTGAAAACCGCAGATAATCCGCGCGGAAAAATCCGCACCGTCTGCACTGCGGTTTTTGATTCCCATAGGGAATCATGGTACTGTACACCGCAGCAAAAACTGCTGCGGGTCCGCAGCGGCCAAAACCGCTGCGGAACCGCAGCAAAATCCGCAGCGTGTGCACACAGCCTTAATGGTGACGTCTTCTTCTTTGCTGCCTGTCGTGGCACCTGTGCAGGCGCACTGCTCTGCCCTGTTGAGGTGCGCTGGAGCAGGACCTCTCCCGGCACCTGCGCACTGCAGGACTCTGCTCTGCCCTCAACAGTGCGCCTGAGCAGGAGCCACGACAGGCAGCAAAGAAGAGGACGTCACCATTAGAAGATGGGAGATGCCACTTTTTTTTATGTGCATTATTAAGCTGTCAAACAAGTCTTTTATTAAGTAAAAATACATAAACTCCATGATTTTCATGAATAACTTGAAGATTAATGGGCATCCTATCTAAAAGTGAAAAATGGTCTATATAAATTTTGTTACCTCAAGTTTTTAAGTCTTCAATGACGTACTTTACAGTGAAAACTGAGAAATGCAAAAAATGCAGCCAATTTAATGTTGAACTTGTCACATTATCAAGCCATCACATCACTACAATGACATCTATCATTGTCACATGCATGACATATTGATAAAGTCTATTGTTTCCTACATTTCTGACTGTAAGGATACTTGTCAAAATAACATTCTGTTAAAAAAAACAGCCAAGTCTCTCTATCTTAATTTCTCTCAGTGTATACAGTATATACAGTTCTGGCAAAAATTAAGAGACCACTGCAAAGTTTTATAAAAATCAGCTTCTCTACATGTCTAACAGCCATTCCATTCCTGTGTCAGTTAAATTCCAACCAGAGTGCACCTCATTCTACTTAATGTGCTTCTGATTAGGTGATCACCTGAACCAAATCTTATTTAACAAAGGAAAGTATAAAAAACCCTGCTGTGGTGTTCACAATCCTCTTGCAATAGGACAAGCTGGATGGTAAAACAAGTGCTAGTAATATTCCAAAAGTAATTAGCATGATTATAAGTTAATTTTCATTCCTAAGGAGTGTAAAAGAAAAGTCTTGAGTGAGAAAAGGAAGGGCTCAATTCTGGCTTTACTAGCAGAGGGATACAGTGAGCATCATGTTGCCTCCTTCCTTAAAATTTCTAAGTTGGCAATCCATTACAACAAGGTCAAGCAGCAAACTTAGGGACAACAAAGATACAGACTGGCAGAGGACGAAAGCGACTCTCCACTGGCTGGGATGACGGTCATCTTAATTGAATGTCACTCAGCAACCACAGGATGACATGAAGTGACCTACAAAAAGAATGGCAAATGGAAGCTGGGGTGAAGTGCATGGCAAGAACAGTTCGTAACAGGCTCCTAGAGGCAGGGCTCAAGTCATGTAAAGCTAGAAAAAAGTCTTTCATCAATGAGAAACTAAGGAGAGCCAGGCTGAAGTTTGCCAAAGACCATAAAGATTGGACCATAGAGGACTGGAGTACGGTAATCTTCTCTGATGAGTATAATTTTCAGCTTTGACCAACACCTGTTTGTCTAATGGTTAGACAAAGACCTGGAGAGGCATACAAGCCACAGTGTCTTGCACCCACTGTCAAATTTGGTGGAGGATCGGTGATGATCTGAGGATGCTTCAGCAAGGCTGGATGTTATGAATGAGTCACCGTAGGAGGCAAAAACAGAAATACTAGCTAAGTAAAGAAAACCAGAAAAGTTGGCAGCTATCGGATTGCAGACCCCTGAACCTATCAACAACAACTAGCAGTAGCCGTGGGGGGTTCCTGCGGTGCCCTAGACCCCTCGATCACAGCCGGAGAAATAAATAGCCTAAAGACAGAAAGGGAAATCTAAACTGCCCCAGAGCAGACCCCAAAGCAATAGGCAGCCCCCAACATATAATGACGGTGAAGCAAGATGAAAAAACACTAACACAGATAGAAAGATAGGCTGAGCAAATGATGGGGCCCAAGCTAACTAAATAGGACAGGATAGAAAAGCTGCTGTCTGCAATCCGCAAAACCCTATCAAAACAAGAGCCAACAGACTGATCGGGAAAAAAGCCCTAAAGATGCTAGGCTTCAAAAAGACTAAATCAGTACTCAGGTATTTTCTGAAGACAGAGAAAAAAGGAATTCAGCTCACCCCAGCAGGGAATGGCAGAAATCCCGAAAAACAAGTCAAAACAAAACCAAAACACAAATGCAAAAAGCAGAGCAGAAAACTTAGCTTTTGAGGAGCAGGAATCAGACTGGTCTCCTAGAATCCCTTAGAGAAATCACCAGCAAGGCAGAAGGGCGTCGGCTGCCTTATATCCAGTCAGCAATTCCCGTCACCCAGTCATCATCATCCTGCTCAGGTGCTTGGTAATCAGCCTCACTACCTTCCTTCACCAGAAGAGGGAGTTCATCAGACCTCAATGGTGAAGGGGAAAATGAACTCACAACAGCTGGAATTGGGCAGGTTAATCTTAGCAAAGGTTTTATGAATCAAGTCGCATACTAGGTTATCCTGGAAAAACAGTTGATTCCTTCTGCACAGGCAATGTTCTCCAACTCTGAGGACTGTTTTTTTCCAGCAGGACATTGTGACATGCCACACAGCTAGGGTAATGAATGTGTGGATGAAGGACCACCACATCAAATCCCTGTCATGGCCAGCCCAGTCTCCAGACCTGATCCCCATTGAAAACCTCTGGAATGTAATCAAGTGGAAGATGGATAGTCACAAGCTTTCAAACAAATTTTTGGTACCAGGAGTGGCATAAGGTCACCCAGAAGCAGTGTGAAAGACTGATGGAAAGCATGCCAAGACATATGGAAGCTATGATTAAAAATCTTGGTCATTCCACAAAATATTGATTTCTGAACTGTTCCTGAGTTAAAACATTAGTATTGTTGTTTTTTAATGATTAAGAACTTGTTTTCTTAGCATTATTTGAGGTCTGCAAGCACTGCATTTTTTTGATACTTTTATCATTTCTCATTTTCTGAAAGTAAATGCAAAATGTAGTGCTTGGAAAACATGTTGTCAGTAGTTTATAGCATACAGTGGGGAAAAAAAGTATTTAGTCAGTCAGCAATAGTGCAAGTTCCACCACTTAAAAAGATGAGAGGCGTCTGTAATTTACATCATAGGTAGACCTCAACTATGGGAGACAAACTGAGAAAAAAAAATCCAGAAAATCACATTGTCTGTTTTTTTTTCATTTTATTTGCATATTATGGTGGAAAATAAGTATTTGGTCAGAAACAAGCAATCAAGATTTCTGGCTCTCACAGACCTGTAACTTCTTCTTTAAGAGTCTCCTCTTTCCTCCACTCATTACCTGTAGTAATGGCACCTGTTTAAACTTGTTATCAGTATAAAAAGACACCTGTGCACACCCTCAAACAGTCTGACTCCAAACTCCACTATGGTGAAGACCAAAGAGCTGTCAAAGGACACCAGAAACAAAATTGTAGCCCTGCACCAGGCTGGGAAGACTGAATCTGCAATAGCCAACCAGCTTGGAGTGAAGAAATCAACTGTGGGAGCAATAATTAGAAAATGGAAGACATACAAGACCACTGATAATCTCCCTCGATCTGGTGCTCCACGCAAAATCCCACCCCGTGGGGTCAGAATGATCACAAGAACGGTGAGCAAAAATCCCAGAACCACGCGGGGGGACCTAGTGAATGAACTGCAGAGAGCTGGGACCAATGTAACAAGGCCTACCATAAGTAACACACTACGCCACCATGGACTCAGATCCTGCAGTGCCAGACGTGTCCCACTGCTTAAGCCTGTACATGTCCGGGCCCATCTGAAGTTTGCTAGAGAGCATTTGGATGATCCAGAGGAGTTTTGGGAGAATGTCCTATGGTCTGATGAAACCAAACTGGAACTGTTTGGTAGAAACACAACTTGTCGTGTTTGGAGGAAAAAAAATACTGAGTTGCATCCATCAAACACCATACCTACTGTAAAGCATGGTGGTGGAAACATCATGCTTTGGGGCTGTTTCTCTGCAAAGGGGGCCAGGACGACTGATCCGGGTACATGAAAGAATGAATGGGGCCATGTATCGTGAGATTTTGAGTGCAAACCTCCTTCCATCAGCAAGGGCATTGAAGATGAAACGTGGCTGGGTCTTTCAACATGACAATGATCCAAAGCACACCGCCAGGGCAACGAAGGAGTGGCTTCGTAAGAAGCATTTCAAGGTCCTGGAGTGGCCTAGCCAGTCTCCAGATCTCAACCCTATAGAAAACCTTTGGAGGGAGTTGAAAGTCCGTGTTGCCAAGCGAAAAGCCAAAAACATCACTGCTCTAGAGGAGATCTGCATGGAGGAATGGGCCAACATACCAACAACAGTGTGTGGCAACCTTGTGAAGACTTACAGAAAACGTTTGACCTCTGTCATTGCCAACAAAGGATATATCACAAAGTATTGAGATTAAATTTTGTTTCTGACCAAATACTTATTTTCCACCATAATATGCAAATAAAATGAAAAAAAAACAGACAATGTGATTTTCTGGATTTTTTTTTCTCAGTTTGTCTCCCATAGTTGAGGTCTACCTATGATGTAAATTACAGACGCCTCTCATCTTTTTAAGTGGTGGAACTTGCACTATTGCTGACTGACTAAATACTTTTTTGCCCCACTGTAAAAGAGCAATTTACATTTTACTCAAAAATATACCTATAAAGAGAAAAATCAGACAAACTGAGATTTTTGCAGTGGTCTCTTAATTTTTTTGCCAGAGCTGTATATACATACATATATATACATACATATATATGGGAAAATAAGCATTTGTTAGACTGCCTGCTTCACAAGATTTCCCCCCTACAAGGGATGAAAAGGTGTGCAATTTTTATTATAGGTACACTTCAACTATGAAAAAAAGAATCTAAAAATAAAGACACAGAAAGTCACATTCTATGATTTTGATATAATTAAATTGCATTTTATTGTATGAGATAAGTATTTGATCACCTATCAACTGGCAAGAAGTCTGGCCTAATAGACCTGTCAGTTTTTATTTAAGAAGCCCTCCTACTCTGCACTCATTATTAATTGCACCTGTTTGAACTTGTTACCTGTATAAAATACATCTGTCCAAACACAATTATTCGCACTCCAACCTCTCCACTATGGCCAAGACCAAAGAGCTAAGAATAGCAGACACAAAATTATAGACCTGCACATCTTACTTTGACGGTGCTTTTCTGCAAATGGGAAAAGACAACTACACCATATTGAAAGGAGGATGAATGGGGTCATACATCGCGAGAGTTTGGCCACCAACCTCATTCTTTCAGTAAGAGAGTTTAGAGTGCCCCACAGGGCCTTAGGATACCCGGTACCGGGCCGGTCAGGTTCTTTAAACGGGATGTCACGGTGACAGTGACCTGGTCCATGGCCCTGGGCGTCCAGTAAAAATAGAGGATAATTATGTGGTGTCTGGTCGTGACGCCAACCGTGGTGTTCAGCAATGGGCGGCCGACACTGCGGTTTTGGTCCACTGGGGTTGATAGTGACGAAGCAAAGATAGTTCAGCTCCCTACGGGTAGAGCACGGCCCCAGGGCAAATATATTTGATTGTTCAGATGGTGGTGAACGTTGGGGTGCAGAGGAAAAGTGAAGGACACAGAGAGGTGCAGTTTTCTTTACCTTTTACTTGAATGTAAATGCAATTTGGGGTACCACATTACAGATAATGGATTGAGTCTGGCTCATCTGGAGGCATTCAGGGGATCCACCCTGCCAGGTGTGGTTGGGGACCTTCCTTCTGCGCTCTGTTTTTGGGTAACTGCTGCTTGCAGCTAAGCTGCGGCCCTCTCCTTTGTGATGATTGCTAACCTGTATGGCAGACAGTGTGAGCATATCATGGTCACTGTCCTTTTCACTGTCAGCCCCCGGCTCTTGGTCTGCTGCCGTGCCTTCAGGTGTTCAGTGTGGCCAAGGAACTTGCAGTCCCCTGCACTCCAGATTCTGCTGTCAGGGCATACAGCTCCTGCCCAGCCAAGGACTCTGGTGTCCCTTTTATCAGCGCTTCGCTCTGGGGTCAGCTATACGCAATTTTAGTTCCCCCAGAGCCTCTTGTCTCTGCTCCTGTCCCTTCCCTCTCCACAGACCAACTCTCACTGTCTCTAACTGTCTTGTCATCAGCTACAACTGCTCCCGTTTCCATGACAACTCTCTTGTTTACTCTCTCAGCTGTCTTCTTACTGACTCACTAACCCCACCTGCTTGCCATAATTTACAAGGACAAACCCCTTTCTGGCCTGCAGCAGGAATTGTCATGTACACTATGATACCTGGCATGGGGACCCCCCTCCTGCCTCCAGGCATGACATCACCCCTTAAGCTGGAGTCACACATAGCGACTTACCAGAGATCCCGACAATGATATCAACGTGTCAGGATCGCTGTAAGTCGCTATGTGATCGCTGGTGAGCTGTCAAACAGACAGCTTCACCAGCGATCAGCACAGCGATGCCGAGCGCCCAGCATCGCTGTGTTCGTTAGCACTGATGCCATATCCCTGTAAAAAAATAGAATTAAAATAAAAAAAATTGTTATTCTCACCTTCCGACGTCCCGCGCAGCCATCCTGCCTCTCTCCACGCTCCGGTCCCAGTAATCCTTTGCGAGAATGACCGTGAGAATGTCTCGCAGTCATTCGTGCAAAGGATCACTGGGACCGGGACGGTGGAGAGAGGCAGGATGGCTGCACGGGAGGTTGGAAGGTGAGAATAACAATATTTTTTATTTCTTTTATTATTTTTTACAGCTGATCACTGGTCTCCCACCTGTCACATGCAGCGATGCGTGCTGGCCAGCGGGAGACCAGCGACGAAAAATATGTCCAGAGGTTTCTTGCAGCGATCAGCGATACCGGCAGGGGGGCCGGTCGCTGATCGCTGTCACACACAGCGATCTCGCTGGTGAGAACGCTGTTGTGTCACAGAAGTTGTGACTCAGCAGCAAACTCGCTTCGCTAGCGAGATTGCTATGTGTGACTCCCGCTTTAGAGAGAGGCAATGTCACTATGGCAACTGGACTCTGGGGTGCCACACATTGAAGCTGGGTACTGCCTATGTCTTCCAACATGACAATGACCCAAAACACACAGTCAGGGCAACTAAGGAGTGTCTCCATAAGAAGCATTTCAACATTTCAAGGTCCTGGAGTGGCCTAGCCCATCTCCAAACCTGAACCTGAGGGAGCAAAAACTCAATATTGCCCAATGAAAGCCCCGAAACCTAACAGAAACGCAAGAGGCAGTTTTCCCGTTAGCGTCCAGTGACCACATACCACTGTCACGGCATGTTGACTGGGATTTGCGTAATATATTTGCCTGAAGTCTACTAATAACCTAACAATACTGTGTGAACAGTCCTAGAGCTACAGCAAAGCTGCAAGACTGGAACCCCAAATCATTATGAAAACAAGTCTGATGCAGGATTCAACAAATATAACACTTCATATTAGTGCCTTTTAATTCAGTACATTTCTAAAGAAATGATATTGCTTTTGCAGCATGTCATCATTGGAACAGTTGTAGAAGTTTTTGCAACAATCTGCTGCTTGTGAGCATGTCCTTCACGTCACTTTAGTAGTGCATACCAAAAGTGGTTGACTTAAGAGAGACAGCTCCTTCAAAGCAGCTTCAAAGGTAGAGTTTCATTGTAAGGTTTCATATTAAATTATCATTTTGGAATAATTGTGGACTGTGTTGTTCAATCCTTGTATTGTGTATCCTGTGGACACTAAAGTACTGGTAAGAACTATCATTATCATGTTCACAAGTAAAGCTTCCATTGAACATTTCAGCAATTAGAGTTAAAATTGCTGCTTTCATTATGTTTCATTTCCCGTTTGACAGCATTATGAATGTCAGCCTGGGAGAAGAGAATATAATTGCTCAGTTTATCTTTTTGAGGTCGACTGTCTGAGCTTCTGCGTATACCACCCACTAATATTACCCATACTGCACGCCACTGAAGAAGCATAATGGAGAGAGAAGATATTGCTATTGAAAGATACTACAAACACAACAAGTCAAGGTCCCTCATTCATTGCTAACTGCTTCACCTTTTCGCTTCATTGTACATTGCTGCCATTGATATTATTGTTTTGGTTAATTCTATTTATGTGGATTTTGTTCACCTGCGGTGCTTCTGTACACTGCAAGTTAGTAAAGATTTCCCAAGGTTCAGTCTGCGCGTTGCCAAAGAGGTTCATTTTGGCCCTTTTGTGTAGGAGTTTTCTGTCTACATCACTGTGTGACACTTGGAAAGTTACACAATTGTTTCTTTAGTTTCCATAGAGAAAAACAGATTTTCAACAATGATGACTTGTTTTAGTATTAGAAAATAGGTTATTGTCTGAGGTTAACTCCTTCACGTGTAATTAATAGAAAACGTGCAAAGCAAGTAAACTAATTTGTTCTTTGTTTTCCAGCTTGCACTTAAGATACTGTCGCACTTAGCAATGCACCAGCGATCCCGACCAGTGATATGACACGGTCAGGATCGCTGGTGCATCGCTAAGTGGTCCCTAGTGAGCTGCCACACAGGCAGATCTCACCAGCGATCTCGACCAGCGATATGACGTGGTCAGGATCGCTGGTGCATCGCTAAGTGGTCGCTAGTGAGCTGCCACACAGGCAGATCTCACCAGCGACATAGCAGCAGTCGGGAGTCGCTACTTACCTGTCAGACGAGGCGATCCTGACGTCCTCCCGCCCGCGTCCACGCATTGCTCCTTGACGCCACAGGAAGTCCAGCAGGAAGCTGACGACGAGACATGGCCCAGGACGTTCTTGCGCAATCGGCGATAACCAGCGGGGAGTCGATCGGAGGTAAGTATCAGACATAGCGATATCGCTAGCAATATCGCTGTTACGTCACAAAACCTGTGACGTTACAGCGATATTGCTAGCGATATCGCTTAGTGTGACAGTCCCTTTAGGGTTCATGCAAACGAGTGTATAAATCAGACGTATGCTATCAGATTTTTAATCGGACAGCACTCTGACCTATGTAATTCAATAACTCTTAAAGATGAACAATTTTGCTCTCCATCTGAGTGTCAATGAAAGCCTAATCACAGCATGCACTACTACTACTAGATGAGAGTCACACACTCAAGTCTGTGGATGCGAGAAAAAAAATCAGATCCCACATGGACCATGAGAGTGCCACTCAATTTTTACGGATTTCTGTCCTAAACCTAGGAAACTGTATGTGATCATGTACATGTTTTAATGCTGTTTAATGAAAGCGGGTCGATAGTGCTCGGACGACACGTGGATGTCAGACGGACGTTTAAAACGGACACATGAATGTCAGACGGGCGTAAAAAAAGTAACCATGGATGTCAGATGGAGGTACAAAGCGGACCCATAAATGTCAGACGGACGTACAAATCGTACACATGAATGTCACATGGATGTCAGACGACGTACAAAATGGACACATGGTTGATGTCACGTGGATATCAGATGGACATACAAAATGTCCACATGGATGTCAGACGGACATTCAAAACGTACACATGGATATCAGACGGACGTTCAAAATGTACACATGGATGTCAGACGGGAGTACAAAACATTCACATGGATGTCACACGGATGAAAATCTGTTGAAAATAAGTAAATCATTTAAGTGAAAATCATTTGAATTCTCTGAATGAAACTCAAATGATTTTTTAGACCCTCGTCGGCAGGTGCCAGCTGTGTGTGACAGCTATCAGCGACCGGCCACCCTGCCGGGTATCACTGATCGCTGTTTAAATGTCTGGACATTTTTGAGGTTGCTGGTCTCCCACTGGCCAGCACACATCGCTGCGTGTGACAGGCGGGAGAACAGCGACCAGCGAGCAGGAGCTGGTAACTAATGTACACATCGGGTTTCTAAGGGGGCGCGCTGCACCTAGAAACCCAATGTGTACCTTAGTTACCAGCGCGCTGATGCAGGGAGCTGGTAACCAAGGTACACATCGGGTTTCTAAGTGCTGCGCGACCCTTAGAAACCCGATGTGTACCTTGGTTACCAGCTCCCTGCATCAGCGCGCTGGTAACTAAGATACACTGTGGGTAACTAAGCGACGTGCGTCGCTTGTTACCCCTGTATCACTGGTGCTGATCGCTGGTGAAGCTGCCTGTTTGACAGCTCACCAGCAATCACATAGCGACTCACCAGCGATCCTGACAAGGTGATATCGTTGTCGGGATCGCTGGTGAGTCGCTATGTGTGACGGGGCCCTTGGATTCCAGAAAACCCAATTTTTATAACATTTTTGGCTTTTGTTAGATAAGCAAATACCCTGCATTTAGTACAGGTATTGGTGCGGCCTCCCCTCCTTTGAGCTGGATACTACATTTAAAAAGCTCCCATTAGCTGTGTGTCCATGTTCAGAACCAGGTGCTGCTAAGCCCTTATTCACATTGATGCCACTTTGACACATAGTAAGGTTTTAATACTATCGGTTAGGAGCATCGCGAATTTGGGTAGACGTTAAAGTTGGTGGGATGGCTTTCACTCTTTGTTTTATTAAAACGATGTTTACTAAGTACCCAATGTTATTTATATGCACTATTGATTCTACTTACAGCAGTTAGTTACACTAGAATTGTCCAATTAATAATTAGGATCTGTCACTTCCAAGATACATATGATCTGAAAAATTTCCGGACTTACATAATAGCATTTGCCGAAAAAGATGAAGAGATCCAGAAAAATAATATTAAAATGACATATTTATTAATTACACATAAAAATTAGAAAAATTAGAAAAAATGCCCAGTAGGAGGCGCACATTTGCCCTAACAGTAATAGTAATAAGGCATGTGTAGGTAATATAAAGTCAGGTATGAAAAACAATTAGAGAACCATAGTTAACTCCATAAATCCTCACAAAATGAAAAAGTGAGAAAAGTATTTAAATAATAAGGTACATCGGCAACATGACAACTAAGTCGAAGTCCCTATACCAATAAAAGTGAACAACCAAGATTAAATAATGAGGTACAATGGCAACATGACAACTAAAGGGCCTGTCACACTTAGAGATATCGCTAGCAATATCGCTATAACTGGTGACGTTATAGCGATATTGCTAGCGATATCGCTGTGTGTGATACTTACCTCCGACCGGCTCCCCCCCGCTGGTTATCGCTGATCACGCGAGAACGTTCAGGACTGTTTCTCGTCGTCAGCTTCCTGCGGCGCTTCCTGTGGAGAGACGAGCGACGCGTGGAGCTGGGCGGGAGGACGCAGGATCGCCTGGTGTGACAGGTAAGTAGCGACCCCGGTCCCCAGCGATGTCGCTAGTGAGATCTGCCTGTGTGGCAGCTCACTAGCGACCACTTAGCGATGTACCAGCGATCCTGACCGCGTCATATCGCTGGTCGGGATCGCTGGTACATCGCTAAGTGTGACAGTACCTTAAGTCTAAGTCCTTATACCAATATAAGTGAACAACCTGTTACCCAGTGAGCCGAATGAAAAATTAGGATGAATAAGACATAAATGACATTACCTAAACACTGTGAGCACAAGTAGCGGTGGGCGCTGCAGCCTCTTCCACCCCAACGCGCGTTTCGCAACAAGCTTCTTCCGGGGGCAGTGCATATGTTCATTTTGTTTCTGTCTTGGTTTTGTCTGTTTGATGGCCAGTGTGAACATGCTCTTATTATCCATCTATACCAACTTGTACACTAGTTCATTTTTTTCAGTTTAGTGTTGTTTGGTAGATGTTTATTTGAGCCATGACAGTGATTACATTTGTCTTACAATATGTGAGATAACCATGGCTGTAAAGGAAGTCTCACCCCAAATCACTATGTAGGATCACTTTGTTGTCTTAGATACACAAAGCTCCCAGGGCATTCCATCAGAAGAGTCATGAGATTAACGTACTGATGTATATTAATGTCATGATTGACAAGTTACAATTACAGGCAAAGGTTTTTCAGTTAAATTGGTGGAAAAACTCCAGGAGATTGACAAGAGATGTGAAATTACATAATTAAACCAAAAAATATATATACTTACTGCTCATAACATAAATATTGTCTCGTCCAGTTCTGGGAAAAACTTTAAGGCAGGTGTGGAAAACATGGCACAAAGTAAGAATACTTTAATAAATATAAACGTGAATAGTTGATTGTTATCAATTAACAAAATGCAAAGTTAATGAACAAAGAAAAATCTAAATTAAATCAACATGTGGAGTGACCAGCTATGTTCAACCTGAATGTTTTGCTGCATTTTTTTGAGCAGCTCCTCCGGTTTGACTGCCTGAAAAAAGAGGTACAAAGTGAGAGAATTTTGTAGGATTATAGGCAGGAGTATGAGTAATCATTTTTTTTTTAATTTTAACGGCTTTTAACTTGATCTTGAGCAATGGTGAATTCATGGATGAATGTTCTATAGGAAAATTGATCTTGTGCAAGCCTAGACACATCCACCAGAGTCTTGTCCACGGTCAGGGTTGCCACTAGGAATTTCAAGGCCCCATGCTGGCAAAATTTTGGGGACTCCCTTGAGACTTCTCCCAGGCTCCACCCCTCCAACTGTCCACAGTCTCACCACCCTCTCTTGGTAAAACTCCACTTCTACACAACATCCTCCAATCACACATTAACAGTTCCCTTCACCAGATCGCATAAATAGCCAGCAACTTTTGTTTTGGCCAAAAGATTTTTTTTTATCCGCAACCACAACAAGGTAGACTCTTTTGGCCGGGCCCTACTCTGCTGTAACTTATTAAACATTTGTTAAAATATTCAACACAATTTAGGTATATTTTTATCTAATTTTAATTTTTTAAAATTACCAATGATATCACAAAGAAGGGACAAATACCACCGCACCATGACCAGACCATATATTACCCCCACAGTGACCGAATAATAGCACATACAAGGAACAAATATCACCACACCATGACCAGATCACATATTACCACCACATGATGACTGAATACTACAATACTGATCATTAACACAATACTAATATCACCATGAGTGCCATTATACACAGAAGATCTGTACTTAGTATACAATATCCGTGTACAGGTAATACAGTGATCATCAGTGACATTATACACAGGAGCTCTGTATATTGTGTCAGTGTACAGGTAAAACAGTAATCTCCGGTGACATTATGCACAGGACTTCTGTAAATAGTGCCAGTGTACAGGTAATACAGTGATCAACAGTGACATAATACAAAGGAGCTCTGCATGCAATGTCAGTGTACAAGTAATACAGTGATCACTGGTGACATTGTACACAGAAACTCTGTATATAATATACAGTATTTAGTTTGCATGTTCATGTAATACACTGACTCACCAGTGATGTCTCTAGGTGAAGTCCTTCAACTTCACTTTTCATCTTCATCCAGCACAAACTACAGACACTTAGGTTGGTGCTGTTATTCTGATTAAAATGATACTTTGGTTGATGAAATCTGTCTTGGGGATGTTGTTTAATCTGTATTTGCAGTTTTCAGTTGATAAGATTCTCGAGCTTTGGGGCGGGCCTGTGGGCGTGGCTTTTTTGGTACTCTGCTCTCATATTCATCATTATGGGCTTAAATGACAGGTCACTGAACCTTCTGTGACCTGCCCCCCATTTTAAGCACTGCGGTTGCGCAGTTTAAATTGTGGTCTTTGGGGAAAAAAAAATAGATACAGCAAAATGTAACCGGCGGCGTCACATGCCCAGTAGCATCTATTGCTTGCAGATAGATGCTACTGTGAAAGTGCAGGCACCATTTTGTTGGAGGAAAACAAAATTTGGCTGCAGAAAAATGGCGCCGGCTGTGGTGCTGCGCAGTAGCATCTATCGCTGAACATTTTTTTGGAACAGGAGAGGCGAGGAGGGAAAAAAATAGCTGAAATGGATGGAAATAATGTTCAAATGGAATGAGAACAGCAAGGGGAAATACCTGGACCCATCTCTTACTCCCAGGTCACTGCTGGAAGCAATATTTCTAGAGTATTACTCAACTTTTACTGACTCACAATATAAGAGATGAGCAAAATTGTTCAGAAAATGTTTGCCAATCTCAAATTTGTCACAAATGTATCATATTTGGATTTGTGTTTGGTTTCTCAAACATTTTTTCTCAGAGTCGCAAAAATTTGGTCACAGTTCGGTAAATGATTGTGTTTCCACTAATGCTTTTGTTAGGATTTTGGCTGGGATAGTTGTTCTGTATGCTGAGCGGAGTGGATGTGTTTTATGAGGGTAGGGGGTGGGGAGAGGTCAGAGGAGTGGCAGAGTGTAATTTTTTTTATCTTAATGTGTGCACATTCCGGTAGTCAATCGGGGTGCAGAAACCATCCACAACATCCAGACACAAGGGCTGTTATCATTGGCTCCCAAAGTTACATGTCCCTCTCCATATAAAAAGAGGACATGTTGTTTTGCTGGCCTCATTTTTTCAGTGTAAGGCTAGTTTCACACTAGCGCTTATTCCACGCAGCGCACGGCGCCGCTAAGCCCCGCCCCCTGCTGGCTCCCTGCCAGCCCCATCCGGTCATCGCCGCCTATTATCGCACATGGACGCTTGCGATCTGCACACCCTATCTTTAGCATAGGGTGCGCAGATCGTACGCTGGCCGTGCGCTAGTAGGATTTTGGTGTGCGCCAAAATGGTGTGTACGCCAAAATGCTACTAGCGCACGGCCAGCGCAAGATCTGCGCACCCTATGCTAAAGATAGGGTGCGCAGATCGCAAGCGTCCATGTGCGATAGTAGGCGGCGATGACCGGATGGGGCGGGCCTTAGTGGCGCCATACGCTGCGTGGAATAAATGCTTCTCCTGCTGCTGCAAGATATCATAAAATTAGATAGGATCCTGTCCCATGTGAAATCAACTTTCCAGCATGTAGCTAGTTTGTGCTAATAGTGTTGTGCAGGCAGGAGTTCACATTTCCTACTCAAAATTGTTTGGATAATACTGTGTTGCAGTTTGGACTCAGGAGGCCTAATTTGCTAATCAAAATCATTAGCGCTAGTACTGAGGTGCAGCCAGAAGGACCCATTCGCTAAGGCCTCTTTCACACTTCAGTTTTTTGCATCAGTTATAATCCGCCAAAAAGGCGGACAAGCGGATCCGTTGTAAACTGATGTGAACGGATGGCACAGGATCCGTTTTCAGACGGATCCTGAAAATGAAGAAATTTAAAGGAATCGCTGGAGAGAGAGAGAGAGAGAGAGAGAGAGAGAGAGAGAATTTTTTTTTTTTTTGACCGGCACCCAGAAAGAAATTCGGGTTAAATCAGTGTTTGCAGGATCCGCCAGAGAAAAAAAACGTTACAAGCTCCGTTTTGAAATTTTTGAGGATGGTGACGGACAGCAACTTTTGGCGGATCCTCACAAAAAACGGATGCAACGGACAGCAATCCGTCACAATCTGCCATTAATGCAAGTCAATGGGAAAAAAACGGATCCTCAAAAAAAAATTGAGGATCCGTTTTTTTTCAAAACCTGGCGGATTGTGACTGATTGTAAAAAACGGAAGTGTGAAAGAGGCCTAATCAAAATTGTTAGGGTTAATATTGGGGTGCAGCTAGGAGGCCCCATTTGCTAATCAAAATCATTAAGGCTAATATTGGGGTGCAGCCAGGAGACCTGTTTGGCCCATATATTTGGGGAACTTTCTCTTATTGTTTTTTTCTCTTATTGTTTTTGCATGTGTGTGTTTCTGTGTATAAATAGTGTTAATCATTCTCATGGTCCTTTTTTCTTGTTAGGCAGGGTCACTTCGATACTTTAGCTTATCATATTTCACAATGGTGTGTACCATATAGAAAAGTAGTGAAGATGAACATAAAGGTACATTAAAATCATATATCTTTATTAGGTACAATTACAAATGTGAAGGAAAAAATTTAAAAAGACAGGGCAGAAAAAACCTCCAAAAGAGGGGGATTAAGTGCGGCAAGGAATCATTAAATCCTAAATGCAATAGCAAAAATTATATGTGTTATATTGATAACCCTATAAAATTACCGATGAAGTTTTCCCATGCAAGTAGTCCATGTAGGAATCAACATGCCCTAGTAATAACATTGATATATTGTTTTCTAGTACTAGGTTTTTGCAAAAAAAGGCAATATTGTATGTTGCCCATGGACAATTAAAAAACCTTGTGGGTGTTTTCAATGGAGTGACATAGGGATATGGTAAATAGATTGCACCTAGAGCTGCACGGGATGTAAAGGATAAATAAAGTGCATATGTATGCGGGTAAATGAAGAACATTGTTACCTGATATAAAGAGGTGCAGAGACTGGTGCAGCAATTGCAGATGTGGAAAGGGTTCCCCCCCGCCCGACGAGCGCCGTTTCGCTAGGTAGCTTCTTCCGGGGGCGTGGAAGTAATAGGATGTCATAGTTATATTTATATTAAACTGCTTGGTGCTGGGAGAGGTATAAGTGGATCCCCACAGGCCACGTCATAGAGTCCCGCCTCCTCTTGCTGACGTTTGCATGCGTTTTTGCATGCGGTTGCGGACGATACGCTGCGGACTTAACCGCAAATGTGAAACTAGCCTTACCATGTAAAAGCACATACAGAAAATACTTGGACTGGTTGTATATGAACTAAACAGTGATCATGACCATGATCGAGCGTCTGAAATTTGATGTCATGGAAACTCACATCTCTAGTCTGACTATAACAAGAATATTAAAAAGGAGGATGCTCTAGTTGGAGGAAAGCCCATACCTGTAGATTTCAGGCTACATTTAATGATTTAGAAGGTTTTAACAGTAAGCCTAATGCCTCTTACTTGGAATATTATGATTCAACTCAAACACTCCATTCAATCCCTTCCTGGAAAGTCTCTTAAGATAAATCATTTGATACAGTTTAAATCACCTTCTCCTGACCCCTGAACTCAGTAAAACCCTTACATATGCTTGGAAAATTCCTGCTACATGAATATTATTATATGCTCATCAATATGTACATGAGCCAAAACAGAATATATTAAGCTCTGCCTGCTTTGAAAGAAAGGATAGAACACAACATATAGTTACACTTTTCAGTGGAGCAGCGGTATTTGGCAAGCTTAATTTCTGTTAACAAATAGCAACCACGTTATTTACAACGTAACCTTTAGACTTGCACATGTGGTTTCATCTGGACAATATATGGGTGTGAGCGTAAATCAAAACCACATTATCTAAACTAAGCCACAATGTTATATTAAGATAACACAGAATAAGGATAGGCCATCAATGTGTATTCCTGGAAATTTCCTTTAAAGAGGACTTTGTATTAGTTTGACTAGTCACATGGCATAATAGTGGCTGAAGAGCTGGCCAAAATGTAGCATTTATTTTTTAATTTCTCCTCTCCATTGTGGAGATATTAGCTCGTAAAGATTAGGTTATGATTTAAGACATTGGGATGTTAGCAGAGATTTTTCTTTTAGGGCTTGCATTTCTGCCTCTTCCGAAGGCTGACTAGTCATAAGCAAGCATCAACATTCAATGAAAAAAAATACACTCATACAAGAGCTTAGAGCAGGCTTTCTCCTGTGTGAGACATGTAATGACTGATAACCTGATCTCACTGCAGGGTTGTATGTGATTACAGTCTGTCGTGAGTAGAGCAGACTTTACTAAGACATTTAGCTTTCATCTCATGGTAGCCAGTACTAGGGGAGGGTGAAATACAGCACTGTGAGAAGAGAACTGCAACTATAGACATGCTTGTAATGAGACAAAGCTCAGTTCTGCTGTACCGCACTTCCCCCCCACACCGACCGCTGTGAGACGAAAGATGTATATAATTACACTCACTGTGCTCTACTCCCAGCAATTTGTAGTCACACATCACTCCGCAGTGGGACCAGTGAGGAGAGAAAAGTTGTCTGCCATTACATGTCTCACAGTGAGAAATCTACTTTAAGGGAAATGAAACCACAGCAAAAGACTACAAATCCATTAAAAAATCAGAAAAACACATACATATTTACCAATACCTGGTCACATTACTAATGCACTGCAAAATGCTACAGGACCCTATGTAAAAAGGCAGAGGCAGAACAGGTGCAAAATACTGATGAAGAACCACTCACACACCTACCTTGCATGAAGGAGCATTTTCTTAGTAATGCCCACGGATAAGCCTTAGAGTGTCCATCACATAAATACGTGTAGTGCACTATGCCGGCTTACAGTCTTTTGATCACGCCCATACTATTCAAACTCAATAAGTGCACCCCACAAGGATGCAATTCTAAATCATTTTATTGCCAACATCTGACCAGCAATAAGCACTGTAATGAGCAATACAATTCTGACAAATAAAAGGAACTCCTTTTCCACTTGCCCACAAGCCTCAGCGTTGGGCTTGACATGTCTAACGGTTTATCAAAGGCCTCCAGGGCTGTCCAGAAATAATACATGTTCGGGCACATCTATCAGACATCTGTAAATTTTACATGTACAGACAGATATATAATGTCATGTAGAATTGTGACACTATATTATCAATTTACCAGAATCTAACGTTTAAGAGAATTAAAGGAGGCTTAAAAAACTGTTTACATAATTGAAAAATAATTATATAAAAGGAAAACTTGAATAAATTTGAATTGTTTTAATTTTCATTGTATACAAGTAAATGATCCGTGTAATAACACAAATTAGATATACACATAGTTGCCATATTCCTAATAATCTTAATTGCATCATTTTCTGTGAACAGTAATTGAAAATAAATTCAAAAATTAAAAATGAGCCAGAAATGCTTTTTGTCATTCTTTTTGCCATAAGAAAAAAAATCTTATATGTTAAACTGTCTTATACGCTCCCTGCATCAGTGCGCTAGTAACTAACGTACACATCGGGTATCTAAGGGACGCACGTCCCTTGGATACCTGATGTGTACGTTAGTTACCAGCAGATCGCTGGTCTCCCGCATGTCACATGCAGCGATGCGTGCTGGCCAACGGGAGGCCAGCGACCAAAGAAAAGTCCAGAGGTTTCCCAGAGCGATCAGCGATACCGGCAGGGGGGCCGCTCGCTGATCGCTGTCACACACAGCGATGTCGCTGGTGAGATCGCTGCTGTGTCACAAAACTTGTGACTCAGCAGCGATCTCGCTAGCGAGATCACTATGTGTGACGGGGCGTTAAGGAGTCGGATGAACGTATTGAGATCCCCAAATTAGCTGATGATAAACAAATGATCAATTTATCGTTCATTGAGCTAAGTGAGGTGGAAAAATTGGTATTAGCAATTTGGTATTGTCCTTTGTTCCCTTTTCCGACTTAAACTTCTTTGATACCGTAAAAGACCCCAATCTTTTTGCCCATAAGATCAAGCGGTGTAAACACTTTATGAGACAAGATAACGTTCTCAGTAGTGAGCTGGGAATCGCTCGAGACATGTTGCCTGACATGAGACTCCTCAACAGTCTAGCTACGGGTGGACCCAACTTTATAGTGGAAGGGCCAGTTACAGACCTTAAATAAAAGAGCATGAAAATACCTCCACCACAAAGTGTGATGTCAACAGTTGACATATTTATACATCTGGTAACTAGTGATTTGAAAGCACTTCAAACATCTCAGTTGTTCTCCGGATTTAATTGTACGAATAAGGAGATCCAAACAATCAAAAATCTTGAACAGAATCACCACATTGTGATCAAGCCTTTTGACAAAAGGGGGAATGTCATGATTCTGGACCAAAACAAATATAAAAAAATGTGCCTGGACATATTACAAGATAGAGTGGGATATGTCATTGTTACCAGTAACACCCCAAAGACATGACAGAATTGAAAGTGATATTGGCTGGGTGCATATTAGCAGGTGTGTGTGCTGTTCCTTTAAGAACAGAGGCGCGCATGCACACCCACAAGGCTCGCCACTGGACCATGCACAGAAAGAGGCAGGAAGCAGGGAGACACAACGCAGACCATGCTGCATGGTTGGGGTGGTGAGTATGTAGGAGTTCATGCATGGAGGAAAAAGAAGAACAATGCAAGGATACAGGCATACGTGTTACATCCTGTCCATTATTAGGCTAGATTCACATGGCCGTTGTAAAAGTTGAGCTTGCCACATCTTCAAATTGCGGATGTGACTTGCTTCATGAGCACCTTTGTGTGCCATTTACATGCATCAGTCTAGTCTATAAATTGGACCAAATTAGTACACGCTGACATTTTGCTTCACATGAACTTAAATGGAAACTGAGAGTAGCCTGGTGTAGACCAAAAGACCCTGAATTCAATGATGTATCTCTTAGTTTACTGGGTGCAGACGTTCTCACACAATCAGAGTCTTTAGAATGCAGCAGAGTTGAGAAAGCTAACCCCGCCCACACCAGGCTCTTTATATACAATATCTATAGAGCTGCTTATCACAAAAGGGGAGGAGTCATAGTAACAGACACGCGCTGCAGTGTCCAGCAATCATAAGCTCCCAACCAATTCTAAAACAATCATTAAAAGTAAACAGAAGCATGGAGCTTGATAAGAGAGGAATCACTGACATCTGTGATTTAACCCCTACAACATGCTAGCTTCAGATTACATAGCAAAAACCTGCTGACAGATTCTCTTTAAGATCCATGTAAAAGATTGCCCATGTGAAGTAGTGCCAGTGTGTTGTCTATCGTCCAAAAAGACAGCACACAGACAGAAAATACATTTGCCTGAACATACCCGAAAGCAAACAATGTATTAATTTTAAAGGCACCCTGTAATGCTGCATTTCACCAGTGGTGGCGCCACAAGCGAGTCGAATACTAGCTTCCATATTACAGCAGTGAGGTGATTGCTTTAGGTCCCTGCCGGGGAACAGTTTCATCAGTTTATTGTGAAGGGATCCTTCTAACAAGTAGCACTGCCTAAGTGACAAATGGGGAGAACTCGTTGGTTCTAGAATTTCGGCTTTTTTTTTTCTCTTTTCTATATGAAAAAATATTATAAATTTGTAACACATTGAAGAAAAATCTAAATAATCTGAAACAAATTAAGAAGAAAATGCAAAGAATCTAGACAGAGGGGCAAATATGGATCTCATTGTAATGTGATTTGCTCTGTTTTTCTAAGATTATGTGCTCATATACCTGTACTATCGGAATAATAACGCTTTTACATCATGGGACAAACTACAAAGTCGGACTATATCTCCTGAATCCAGATTTGGAGAACGCCTTTTGAACTGCTGAAGGAGCTGGTAATGCTATTTTATATCAAACCTGATGGTCATTCGGCGATAAGTGTTAATACTAGAAATCCCCACGTCCATTTCGCCTTTGAACTGATCATGGCTTGCCGTAACAGTGTTATCCTTTTCTGAACTGTCAGTATCAGGGAGGATTAGGTACATGTTTAGGCTGGGTGAACTCATGAATGAAAATATTTTGCTTGGCAGTTTTTAAATGTAGACTAGACCCCTCCCCTCCCCCTTCCTTAGAAGCCAAAGCCTTTGGCAAAAGGCAACATTTCATTCAGATTACCCGGTTCATATTGGGAGGTCTCGGCAGATGGATTTTGCTCTTTCTCTGAAAAATTGTAGACTGGTCTATATACTATGATGGCTATAAAGATCACTACAGATGGATTTGATGACATGTTGTGCTCAAAATGTATGATAAATAAAACATCCAGACAAATAGAAGAACCATCAGGCACCGAGACTGGAATAATGTAGATTACTGAAGTTTTTGCAGGATATAAATATTACTCCCTGACTGTGAACAAAAATAATGAACTCTCTTTACGCCGCCATACAGAATGCCAATCATGGAGTACGATGTAGTTGAGTACATTGTGGTCGAATTACATTGCATACAGACGCAATTTTCCAAGTTCCAGAAGCGAGAAGAATCGAGCTGGCAATAACAAAAAAAAAATAAAATAAATTATGTTAACCCCTTAAGGACCAAGCCACTTTGTAGGTTAATATACAAAAGACAAAAAAAAAACTGCCTGGCACATCCAGACTAGTGTGAATAGGTGCATGCCAAGAGGAGCTACCTCCATATACAATATACAAAGAATGGTTGTACTCTATCATGCTAAAGCATGTCAATGTGGAATATGTGAAATTTGAATAGCAATACGGCTATGGAGTATTAGGAAAAAATATGAGACGCTTAGCATAAAATTCAGCCAAATATCTGCCCACCGGCCATCATCAAGGCGGTCTCACGCAGTGACAGTCTAAATGCATGACGTGCATAGCCCATCATGGTGCGGGAACTTACATTCTGCCATGATGGGCTATGTATGTAAATGGACATTAAGGGGTTAAATAGAATAGATTTGAAAATTATTTTGTAAGGTTAGAAATTTACAAATAGGACTCTTGAATACAGCAATATTATTGATCTGTACAAGCTCTATTCTTTTAAAGAGGTAGTCCACTACTTTATCACTGGTGACCTATTCTCAGAATCGGTCATAAATGTCTGATTGGTTGGGATCGTGGAGCTGCTCCATCTGCTGTTAGTGGCCATGGCCTGGTATTGCATGTCCACCTCCAACTCAAAACAACAGAATCAGTTTTGAGACCACCTTGACATTGGTTGATGTCCATGCATGAATTGGCCAAATTATATGCTAAGCGTCTCATTTTTTCCTAGTATCCAAAAGCACTATTGTTATTCATATTTCATATATTTCACATTGACATGCTTTAGCACTACAGAGTGCAGCTTTTTTGTTTATTGTATATGGAGGTAGCTGCTCCTATTTGGCACCTGTTCACATTAGCTTTGAAGTGCCGGTCAGTCTTTTTACCAGGGTACTGGAACCTGACCGATGAGACATTGATGACCTATCCTAAGGATTTGGTCATCAATGATAAAGTACTGGACAACCTCCTAAGACCTTGTGGGGGCATCACAACACAGAGCCAGACCCCATTCAGAGGACGATAAAACATCCAGACTCCTTATCTATGAACTGTTCCAATATTTATGCTTATCCTTCTCCCATAATGATAATTCTGCTTCACGTCACTTGTCTTATCTATTGCATTTTTTCTGTGCTGTGTTGTGCATAAATATGTGATTCTTCAGATTTTGTATTAGTCTATGCCTGATGAAGAGTGATCTGTCCTCACTAAATGAAGCAGACTTCATGTAGACTGCTATACCGGGGTCCAATAAGGAGACTGTAGTTGAATCTGTGCTTTATTGAACATGATGGTATATTGGTGCTGTGAAACTACAAACAAAAACATACATACAATCAATACTGGGTTCATCAGGGATTTATATATACTGTATATAATACATCATCTGCACGAATAGCTAACCAGGTGAGAACTAAAAAGCAGGCTAGTATGAGATAGGAATTGAATACAGGAAGCATAAATACATACCAACGATGCTGTCACAAGGGGAGAAGAGAAATGAGATGCTTCCTGAATGCAGGCAGAAGAAAAATGGTGGACTGGAGGGAAAATGGGGGCTGAACTAACCATAATCCTTTGCAAAAGGCCACCAGGATGCATTGCAACCTTACCAGAATGCACTGCAAACAGAGGGAAATAGCAAAGTGAAAGTAAAACACACAATAACACTGCAGTTATGACTCTGGTCACTAGATGGAGCCAGAAACACTGTAAACATTAACAAGCAGATAATCAGGGATTATGAATTAAATGTCGGAGACAGAACAAAGAGACCTGAGTAGTCTAGAAAGCTTGCAATTTGCTGCCATCTTTTCAGTTAGCCATTAAAAGGTATCAACCACTGAGGACTCTCTATTCTGAATATTTTTCTGGACAACCTCTATAATTGTAAAATTTTAATTATAAAGTGCTACAAAATTTCTTGGCATTATATAAATAAAATAATAATAATAATTATTATTGTCTCTAAGGAATCTACTGTAATACAACTGTAGAA
The DNA here is from genome assembly GCF_039654945.1 of Dendrobates tinctorius. Taxonomy (NCBI): domain Eukaryota; kingdom Metazoa; phylum Chordata; class Amphibia; order Anura; family Dendrobatidae; genus Dendrobates; species Dendrobates tinctorius. The sequence continues at coordinate 39,989,628 of NW_027361704.1, read as the reverse complement.
GTATAAGGCAGCATACGGTATGCGCTTGTGCCCTTAGTTTCACTTTTTTTCCCTCTAAATTAATCAATTCAATTTTGATACTCCATGATAGAGGTTGTCTTTGCTTAATTCCTTTTACAAGAATATCTATTTAATATGGTTTAGTGCAAAAGCATTATTCCTGTTCATGTTCGCTAGATATGTCCAAAACATTAACTCAATAAAATGAAGTGAAAATATTTTGCAAATGTTTGCTCATCAACCGTATATAATTAAAATGTGAAAATGTATTCAAATTATTCAAAATTTGCAAATTATTACATCTCCTGACCACATGGCCTAAACACTAATAGATACTTTTTTAATTTCTACAACCCCAATTCCAAAAAAGTTGGGATAATGTGTAAAGTGTAAAAAATACAAGAACACAATGAATTACAAATCTGGATCAAAACGTGAAAAAAATTAAAGAAACCACAAATGCTGAGTCCAGTTCTAGAGGAGAAAGACTATATTACTTGCTATATAGCGCAAAGCCGAAAAGCCTCCATCTCTGATGTTCTCTCTGCCACGGAAATGTTTTCGAAAAAAGGCGTTTTCAGGTGGCGGAAATAGAAACAGTGAGTGAGACTGGCACCGCCCTATACAGCTTGTTGCATCGCCCCCAAATACATCATCATGAGGGGGTGGCGCTGGAGTCACTACAGTGCTAGAAGCTGTGGAGTGGTACTGGTGTCAGTAAGTTCTTCTATCTCTGCCCCCTGATGTTTTCTTTCACAGAGACTATGGCGGCCGAGATAGAAGCATAGATCCAGTGGTACACTCATGTCTCCCACAGCATCCATCACCCTGAATCCAGGATGTCTTCAGAGAGGGCAGCGATGGAAGAAACTAGTAAGAAACTGCAACTCTGCCTCCTGTGACAACCCGGATGGTCGATAGACACTACAGGGAGTGAGTGCAGCTGTAAGGGTATGGACTGTACTGTTGTGTTTCTTCCCCTGAAAACAACAAACGTGTCATGTGAAGTGTCATGCGTTTGTATATATAGATATATTGTGTCATATGTAGTGTAAATTATGTCCTGCACTTCTTGGAATGTAATTATTCCCATAGTCCGATTTCAAAAGGAGGTTAAGGACACTTCAATGACATATTATTTACGTGATCTATTATGGTGGGGTGCCTAAAGATTAAGAAGTGAGGAGAAGCAAACAATGTGATAAAAATGATAACTTTATTGAATAACAATATTAAAAATACAATTGAAAAATTAAAAACACAGGGCAAAAGGGGCCTCCAATTAAAGGGGAGAAAGACCAACATCAATTAGCATATATAATATAATATATAAAGCTCAAAGTGTGTATGTATGTGTGTATGTATGTATGTGTGTGTGTGTGTATGTGTGTATGTCCGGGATAGGCATCCGCACCGTCGCAGCTACAGCCACAAAATTTGGCACAGTCACACGTCTGGACCCCGAGAGCGTCCTAAGCTATGTTGTGAGGCGAAATTTTAACCCCGCGCGTTCCAATTCACCAAACAATTTTGCCCCTATCTACATACTGGGGAAAAAAGTGTGTGTGTGTCAAGCCCCGCCCCTCATTGTGATGTCACAATGCCCCTATTTGCATACTGGGGAAGCAGTGTGTGCGCGTCAAGCCCCGCCCCTCATTATGATGTCACAACGGTTGCCATGGCTACGGTGATGTCATCATAGGTTGCAAGCCCCGCCGCCGCTCATTATGATGTCATAATGGTTGACTATGGAATGGAGAATGTGTGATGAGTATATGGGCACCGGACTATGGGATGGAGGATATGTATGACAGGTATATGGGCATGGGACTATGGGATGGAGGATATGTATATGGGCACGGGACTATGGGATGGAGGATATGTATGATGGGTATATGGGCACGGGACTATGGGATGGCGGATATGTATATGGGCACGGGACTATGGGATGGAGGATGTGTGATGGGTATATGGGCACTGGACTATGGGATGGAGGATATGTATGATGGGTATATGGGCACGGGACTATGGGATGGCGGATATGTATATGGGCATGGGACTATGGGATGGAGGATGTGTGATGGGTATATGGGCACTGGACTATGGGATGGAGGATATGTATGATGGGTATATGGGCACGGGACTATGAGATGGCGGATATGTATGATGGGCATATGGGCACAGGACTATGGGATGGAGGATATGTATGATGGGTATATGGGCATGGGACTATGAGATGAAGGATGTGTGATGGGTATATGAGCGCTCGACTATGGGATGGCGAATATGTATGATGGGTATATGGGCATGGGACTATGAGATGAGAATATGTATGATGGGTATATGGGCATGGGACTATGGGATGGAGAATATGTATGATGGGTATATGGGCATGGGACTATGGGATGGAGGATGTGTGATGGGTATATAAGGACTCGACTATGAGATGGAGGATATGTATGATGGGTATATGGGAACGGGCCTATGGGATCGTGGATATGTATGATGGGTATATGGGCACGGGACTATGGGATGGAGGATAATTATAATTTTCTATAACTAACCACAGTTAGTTACTATGCCCGGGCAGCGCCGGGCTCTTCAGCTAGTATAATATAAATAGGATGTAAAGTGTCCCCGAAGAAGTAACTAGCGAAATGGCGCTCGTCGGGCGAGGGAAGCATCACCGGCAGCAGCTGCTTATTTTGCACAGCTCCATTGCATCAAACCCATATCAGCCTTACAAAAGGTAACCTACCCAATTGAATCCTTATATTCCCTGAATAGGACTTATTTTTAGTACCTCTGATGATATGGGAAACAACTCTATTACAAGCACCCCTCTCTCTTTATTTTTCTTACTTTTCATTTTTTTTGTCCCCTGCCTTCCTCCCTTAGGCTGCATTTAATATGGCTTTGCCAAACTCAGCTTAAAAAGCAGTTATTCTGCCTTTGCTGAGCCTCACATTGCCAACCCTTTTTAAGAGATTAGGACCTGGGACTCTGCTGGGGTGGATTTAATAATATATTTAATAATACATTGTTTTCGGGCTTGTAATACAATGCACTGTGCACTTTACATCGTATTTTATATTATATTATGCTAGCTGAAGAGCCCGGCGCTGCCCGGGCATAGTAACTAACTGTGGTTAGTTATAACAAATTATAATTATCCTCCATCCCATATTCCCGTGCCCATATACCCATCATACATATCCACGATCCCATAGGCCCGTGCCCATATACCCCTCATACATATCCTCCATCCCATAGTCGAGTGCCCATATACCCATCGCACATCCTCCATCCCATAGTCCCATGCCCATATACCCATCATACATATTCTCCATCCCATAGTCCCATGCCAATATACCCATCATACATATTCGCCATCCCATAGTCGAGTGCCCATATACCCATCACACATCCTTCATCTCATAGTCCCATGCCCATATACCCATCATACATATCCGCCATCCCATAGTCCCATGCCCATATACCCGTCATACATATCCTCCATCCCATAGTCCAGTGCCCATATACCCATCACACATCCCCCATCCCATAGTCCCGTGCCCATATACCCATCATACATATTCTCCATCCCATAGTCCCATGCCCATATACCCATCATACATATTTGCCATCCCCTAGTCGAGTGCCCATATACCCATCACACATCCTTCATCTCATAGTCCCATGCCCATATACCTATCATACATGTCCGCCATCCCATAGTCCCATGCCCATATACCCATCATACATATCCTCCATCCCATAGTCCAGTGCCCATATACCCATCACACATCCTCCATCCCATAGTCCCGTGCTCATATACCCGTCATACATATCCTCCATCCCATAGTCCAGTGCCCATATACCCATCACACATCCTCCATCCCATAGTCAATCATTATGACATCATAATGAGCGTCGGGGCTTGCAACCTATGATGACATCAGCGTTGCCATTGTAACCATTATGACATCATAATGATGGGCGGTGCTTGATACACACACACTTTTTCCCCATTATGTAGATAGGGGCAAAATTGTTTGGTGAATTGGAACGTGCGGGGTTAAAATTTCGCCTCACAACATAGCTTAGGACACTCTTGGGGTCCAGACATGTGACTGTGCCAAATTTTGTGGCTGTAGCTGCGACGGTGCAGATGCCAGTCCCGGACATACACACACACATACACACACACATACATACATACACACACTTGAGCTTTATATATTAGATATGCTAACTAGCTGAAGAGCCCGGCGCTGTCCGGGCATAGTAACTAACTGTGGATAGTTATAACAAATTATAATTATCCTCCATCCCATAGTCCCGTGCCCATATACCCATCATACATATCCACGATCCCATAGGCCCGTGCCCATATACCCATCATACATATCCTCCATCCCATAGTCCAGTGCCCATATACCCATCACACATCCTCCATTCCATTGTCAACCAGTATGACATCATAATGAGCGGCAGGGCTTGAAACCTATGAGGACATCAGCATCGCCATGGCAACCATTATGACATCATAATGAGGGGCGGGGCTTGATACACACACACACTTTTTCCCCATTATGTAGATAGGGGCAAAATTGTTTGGTGAATTGGAACGCGCGAGGTTAAAATTTCGCCTCACAACAAAGCTTAGGACACTCTCGGGGTCCAGAAGTGTGACTGTGCCGAATTTTGTGGCTGTAGCTGCGACGGTGCGGACGCCAATCCCGGACATAAACACACACATACACACATACATACATACATACACACACTTGAGCTTTATATATTAGATATGCTAACTAGTTGAAGAGCCCAGCGCTGCCCGGGCATAGTAACTAACTGTGGATAGTTATAACAAATTATAATTATCCTCCATCCCATAGTCCCGTGCCCATATAATGTACCCATCATACATATCCACCATCCCATAGGCCCGTGTCCATATACCCAACATACATATCCTCCATCCCATAGTCCAGTGCCCATATAACCATCACACATCCTCCATCCCATAATAACGTGACCATATACCCATTATGACATCATCACCATGGCAACCGTTATGACATAACCGTCACCATTGCAACCTATTAAGACATCATCGTTACCATGACAACCATTGTGACAGCATCTTCGCTATTGCAACCTATGATGACATCAGTGTCGCCATGGCAACCATTATGACATCATGATGAGGGGCGGGGCTTGATGCACACACACTTTTTCCCCATTAAGAGAATCCTTTAATCGTCCCACCATGGGGAAATTCAGAGCATTACAGCAGCAAGGCAGGAACAAGTACAGATACAGATGCATAAAGGCATTACATTGACAGTAGGTAGGTACATATACGGGGAAAAAAAAATAAAAAATAAAAAAATGTAACCGGACTGACACAACTTTGGATCTATCAGTTCTCTGCTTGGGTCGTTCTCCGTTTTGGACAGTGCTGGTTATACAGCCTAACTGCAGCAGGAAGGAAGGACTTTCGATAGCACTCCCTCTCACATTTAGGATGAAGTAGCCGGTCACTGACAGTACTGCACATCTTTGTCACGGTCTCATGCATGGGATGGGAATCATTCTGCACCATGTAGCTCACCTTGGCCAGTATCCTCCTGTCGCCTACTTCCTGAACTGGGTCAAGGGGGCATCCCAGGACAGAGCTGGCCCTTCTAATCAGTTTGTCCAGCCTATTCCTATCCCTGGTTGATATGCCACTACCCCAGCACGCCACACCAAAGAAGATGACTGATGCCACAACAGAGTTGAAGAAGGATGCAAGGAGTGCCCCTCTAACTCCGAAGGCTCTCAGCCTTCTGAGCAGATAAAGCCTGCTTTGGCTCTTCCTGTACACTGCATCCAAGTGATGGGCCCAGTCAAGCTTATTATTGAGGATCACACCAAGGTACTTATAGGTGTCGACTATCTCAATGTCATTTCCCTGAATGTTCACCACTACTGGTGGATTTTTGCCTTTGCGAAAGTCCACCACCAATTCCTTGGTCTTCCCGGAATTAATCCTAAGGTAGTTCCTCTGACACCACTCCACAAAAGCTTGGTTAGTGTCTCTGTACTCTCTTTCATCACCTCCTGTGATGAGGCTTACTATTGCAGAGTCATCAGAATACTTCTGCAAGTAGCAGCTGGATGAGTTGCACCTAAAATCCGCAGTGTACAGGGTGAAGAGAAAAGGGGCAAGAACTGTACCTTGAGGTGCCCCTGTATTGCTGATCACCTTGTCTGACACACTGTCCCGAACCTTTACAAACTGAGGTCGGCTCGTGAGGTAGTTAAGGATCCAGGTGGAGAGTTGGAGGTCCACACCAACAAGGCCCAGCTTGTCTCTCAGTAGACCTGGCTGTATGGTGTTAAAAGCACTAGAGAAATCGAAGAACATTATTCTCACAGTGTTCCCAGGTTTCTCCAGGTGAGAGAGAGTCCTATCTAGAAGGTGGATAATGGCATCATCCACACCAATGCCCGGCCTGTAGGCAAACTGGAGAGGGTCCATATCCGAGCTCACTAGAGGACGGGGACGTGTGAGAACCAATCTCTCTAATACCTTCATCGGGTGTGATGTCAATGCTACAGGTCTATAGTCATTAAGGTCTTTCGGATAAGGTTTCTTCGGAACCGGTACCACACACGATAATTTCCACAGTTGTGGTACTATACCCATTCTCAGGCTCATATTGAACAGATATGTAATGATCTCACTCAGCTGGTGCCCGCAGGTTTTGATTAGTCTTGCACTGATGCCGTCAGGACCTGCAGCCCTCAAAACTTTGATCTTATTCAGTTCTTTTGCAACCTGGGTACTTGTGAAGAACAGACCCTGGCTCAGTTGACAAGTTGCAGCAGGGGGTGAGGTTATTGTAGCAGAGAGGTGTGAATGGTATGCAGGGGCAGGAGCAGCCAGTGTGTGATTAAATCTGTTAAAGAATAGATTAAGTTCATTAAGCCCCTCTTTATCTACAACCATCCTGGAGACAGCCTGTCTATGCCCAGATTTAGACTTTAGACCCTCCCAGACTTCATGGATCCTTTTCTGTGACAGTTTCAGTTCAATTTTTCTCTTATAATTAGCCTTTCCCTGCCTGATTAGATTCTTCAGATCTTTCTGCACCTCTCGCAGCCTGCCCTTGTCACCTGATCTGAAGGACAACTTCTTCTCTTTGAGAAGAGCCTTTATTCCGGGGCTGATCCATGGTTTGTTGTTAGAGAAGCACCTCACTACTTTTGTGGGTACCGTGTTGTCTACACAGAAATTAATGTAGTCCGTTATACAGTGTGTGAGACCATCCATGTCATCACCATAGGAATCTTGCAGCACTTCCCAAGTGGTTGTTTCAAAGCATTATGTAGATAGGGGCAAAATTGTTTGGCGAATTGGAATGCGCGGGGTTAAAATTTCACCTCACAACATAGCCTATGACACTCTTGGGGTCCAGACATGTGACTTTGCCAAATTTTGTGGCTGTAGCTGCGACGGTGCGGATGCCAATCCCAGACATACACACACACACATACATACACACCCACATTGAGCTTTATATATTAGATTGCTGTTGGTGTTTCTCCCCTTTAATTGGAGGCCCCTTTTGCCCTGTCTTATTAACTTTCCAATTGTATTTTTAATATTGTTATTCAATAATGTTATCATTTTTATCACATTTTTTGCTTCTCCTCACTTCTTAATCTTTATGGTACCCTACCATAATATATCACGTAAATAATAAGTTCTTGGAATGTGTTAGGTAGTCAAGGGATATGTATTGTGTAATGGTAATGGTAATGTATAGTGTTTTTTTGGATTGTGAAGAGTTAATATACAATGTGAGTAGTGTATGGTGCAGAGTGTGCATAGGGTAAGCACAGGTTAAGACTTAGTTTTAGTGCTTTGGATAGACATGTCTATCTTGGCCCTATCTTGGATCTTGTCATACCTAACAGACCGGACAATCAGCATCTCCCACTCACACACCACCTCCTCACCGCTCCCCCTATCCGTAGGTGTCCCCCAAGGTTCAGTTTTAGGGCTCCTGCTCTTCTATATTTACGCCTTCAGCCTCAGACAGCTCATAGAACAAGGGTCCTCAAACTTTTTAAACAGGGGGCCAGTTCACGGTCCCTCAGACCATTGGAGGGCTGGAATTTAGTTTAAAAAAAAAACAATAAACACATTCCTATGCACACTGCACAATCTTATTTTGAAGTAAAAAAAGGAACAAAAACAATATTTAAAATAAAGAATAAGTAAAGTTGAATCAACAAACAACTGTATTTTAATGGGAACTATGGGCCTGCTTTTGGCTAATGACGGTCAATGTTCGGTTCCATATTTGTCACTGCTAGTCGTAACAAGTAAAGCAATTGTTCTCATTCTTGATATCATTGTTTCCTAAGGATTCCAAATTGCTATTATTAAAATACCAATATATATACAGCACTACAAAAACAATATACCAGCAATAAAATTGCCCACACACAGACATACAGACTGCACTGCCCATCAATGAAGTCTGATCAGTGCACATCAATGCAGCCTTGCCAGTCCATATAATTTCAGCCTCACCAGCGGCCATATTGGTGGAACTCCGCTTTAACCTCAGGCTCAGATTGATGTGGTGCGAGAGTCCCCAATAGGCAGGTAAATGTCCCCAATAGGCAGCATAGGTCTCCAATAGGCAGCATTCATCCCTAATAGGCAGGTAAATGTCCCTGTAGGCAGCATATGTCCCCAATAGGCAGCAGAGGTCCCCAATAGGCAGCATTGGTCCTCAATAGGTAGCATAGGTCATCAATAGACAGCATAGGTCCCCAATAGGTAGCATAGGTCTCCAATATGCAGCATTGGTCCCCAATAAGCAGGTAAATATCCTAATAGGCAGCATTGGTCCCCAATAGGCAGCATAGGTCCCCAATAGACAGTATTGGTCCCCAATAAGCAGGTGAATGTCCTAATAGGCAGCATTGGTTCCTAATAGGCAGCATAGGTCCCCAATAGACAGGTAAATGTCCCCAATAGGCAGCATAGTCCCCAATAGGCAGGTAAATGTCCCCAATAGGCAGCATAGGTCCTAAATAGGCAGCATAGGTCCCCAATAGGCAGGTAAATGTCCCCAATAGGCAACACAGGTCCCCAAAAGGCAGAACAGGTCCCCAATAGGCAGTACAGGTCCCCAATAGTCAGGTAAATGTCCCCCAATAGGCAGGTAAATGTCCTATTAGGCAGCATTGGTCCCCAGTAGGCAGCACAGGTCCCCAGTAGGCAGCACAGGTCCCCAATAGGAAGGTAAATATCCCCAATAGGCAACACAGGTCCCCAATAGGCAGGTAAATGTCCCCAATAGGCAGGTAAATTTCCCCAATAGGCAGCACAGGTCCCCAATAGGCAGGTAAATGTCCTAATAGGCAGCATTGGTCCCCAATAGGCAGCAAAGGTCCCCAATAGACAGGTAAATGTCCCCAAAAGGACCAAGCATTAAAAAAAAACAGTACTCACCTATGTCCCCGCTGCTCTGAAGAGGCGCCCGCTCGTCTCTGTCTTCTTCCAGCACAGACAGCATGACGTTATCAGGCTGCACGATGATGACAATCACGTCGTCTGTGTGTGCTCGCTGCATACGGAGGGCTGCGCAACGTCTTTTCTCAGTGCCTCATTGTTCCACCTGCGATTACAGGGCCTGTCGGCATTGAACTGCAGTGGAGTTCAATGTCATCCGAGCCCAGGGGATCGGATAAAAGTCCTCGGCAGGTCTCATGTGGCCCGCGGGCTGTAGTTTGAAGACCCCTGTCATAGAATCTCACGGCATACAGTATCACCTCCATGCTGATGACACACAGATCTACCTCTCTGGATCCGATATCACCTCCCTAATAACCAGAATCCCACAATATCTGTCCACTATTTCATCCTTCTTATCCACTAGACTTCAAAAACTTAATATGAGAAAACAAAATTCATCACCTTTACCCCATCTCACTCGACTCTCCCCAACGGACCTATCCATTAAAGTACACGTCTGCCCACTCTCCACAGTCCCACAAGCTCGCTGCCTCTGTGTTATCCTTGACTTTGATCTCTCCTTCATACCACATATCCATGTTCTTTCCACTTCCTGCTGGCTTCAACTCAAAAATAATTCCCAGATCAATACATTCCTTAACCAAGAATCTGAAAAAACCCTAGTCCATGAACTCATCATCTCCCGCCTTTACTACTGCACCTCCTGCTCTGTGCTCTCCTTTCTAACACTCTCATACTCCTCCAATCTGTTCTAAACTCTGCAGCCCTACTAATCCACTTATCTTCCTGCTATTCCCTGGCCTCTGCCCTCTGTCAATCCATTCACTCGCTCCCAATTACCCAGAGACTTCAATTCAAAACCATAACCAAGACTTACAAAACCATCCACAACCAGTCTACTTCATACATCTGTGACCTAGTCACCCTGTACTTACCTGCACGCAACTTCCGATCCTCACAAGATCTCTTTGCCTACTACCATCTTATCGACTCTTCTCACAATTGCATACAAGATTTCTCTCGTGCATCCCTCTATTCTGGGACTCTCTACCCCAACATATCAGATTCTCACCTACCATGAAAACCTTTAAAAGGAACCTGAAGACCTACCTCTCCCTACACGCCTACAACCTGCAGTAACTGACTATCCACCAAACCGCTGCATGACTAGCTCTACCCTCACCTATTTTATTCTCACTCGTCCCTTGTAGATTGTGAGCCCTCGCGGGCAGGGTCGTTTCTCTTCCTGTACCAATTGTGACTTTTCTTGTTTAAGATTACTGTACTTGTTTTTATAATTTATGCCCTTTTTCACATGTAAAGTGCCATGGAATAATTGGCTCTATAATAATCTATAATAATAAATGCGCTAAGCAGCTTCCGGGTTGTAACAACTTCTGTCCAGTTGTAACTGGTGACGTCACCACACACCTTTTGCCATGTTAACCCTCAACACACCACTCCTCCTCAACACACACCTCCTAAACACACACTCCTCTCACCTTTCACCATCTCCACTCACGTCCCCTCACTCTTTCACTCCACATACGACTCTTTCTCTCACTCCATCTCTCATACTCACGCCGTTATCGCCGCTGCTCCACGATCCCCGACATCTTCTTCCGCCGGTGCCATCTTGGATCCAGACGTCGTCCACGCCGGCGACATGCTCTTGCGGTGACGCCATCTTGAGTATCGTGAAATCCCACTATACTGAAGATGGTGTCGCCGCAAGAACATGTCGCTGGCGTGGACGACGTCGGGATCCAAAATGGCGTCGGCGAAATCTCGCGATATTTCGCCGACGCCATTTTGGATCCCGACGACGTCCATGCCGGCGACAAGTTCTTGCGGCGACGCCATCTTGAGTATCGCGGGATTACATGTTTAGGAGGTGTGTCACTATCCTCCCAATACGATAGCATCGGGCCTTAATCTAGTAAATAATAGTGATAATAATAAATTAGGACAATACATAGTTAATAATTGGGACTAGCTCACATTAAGATCCCGTTACATTTAGCGCTACACCAGCGATCTCGACAACGATACGACCCGGTCAGGATCGCTGGTGCATCGCTAAATGATCGCTAGTGATCTGCCAAACAGGCAGATCTCACCAGCAACGCAGCGACGCTCAGCGGTCATTACTTACCTGTCAGACGGCAGCGATGATGACGTCTTCCGCCTGTGTCCATGCGTCATTCATCGGCGCCAGTGGGACTCCAGCGAGAAGAAAACAGCCCAGGACGTTCTCGCGTGATCAACGATATCCAGCGGGGGGACGGTCGGAGGTAAGTGTCACATGTAGCGAGATCGCTACCGATATCACTGTTGCGTCACAAAATCGGTGACGCTTTAGCGATATCGCTATGTGTAAAAGGCCCTTTAGGAGCAGCTAGGGTCAGTAAAAAGAAGATTACTTCCTGATAGTAGATCAGATAGGGATAGTGATAGAGATTAGTGAGTGATAGTGAGTTTGTTGGTGACAATGACAAGATCAAGTTCAAGGTGTAATGGATTGATATCAGAGAGAAGTGCATATTGTTCTGAGTGATAGGAGACCTTTCAAGACTCCCAGCGGACATTCCTGCAACATCCATCAATCAAGCTATATTTTTCTGAAAAATTGGAGGATTTTAAAAGAACATATGCCTAGACTGGGCTACAATCATTCAAACAGGCTGATTGAATTCATGCTGGTTGCAGTTTATGCATAATGATTCAGGTGAAAGGTTCAATTTAAACAATGTTCTTACCAGAGGAAGATAGTTTGTGGGTGTTTTATAGGTATAAGATATAGGTTGTGGGTGCTATGTGATTTAATGTGGCAATGGCACTGTATGCCAAGAGAAATTCCTGAACTTATACTACTTGATGAAGACACTGCATGATTAAATCAGATCTTATTAAAGAAATCTAATGAATTAAATATATTTATCCCTTCACCACCCAGCCTGTATTCACCTTCCAGAACAGGCCAAAGTTTACAATTCTGACCACTGTCACTTTATGTGGTAATAAGTCTGGAACGTGTCAATGTATCCCAGTGACTCTGAGAATGTTTTTTTGTGACACATTGTACTTTACGTTAATGGTAAACTTGGACAATACTTTTTGCATTTATTTGTGAAAATGTAAATTTTTATGAATATTTTGCAAATTTCAAAATATTAATTTTTATGCACTTAAACTAGAATTATCTCACACAAAATAAATGTAGTTCATATATAACATGTCTATTTTATATCATATTTTGTATCATTTTTGAAACAAAAATTTTTTTGTTAGGAAGTTAGAAGTATTAAAATTTGAACAGCAATTTCTCATTTTGCCAAACAAAATTTGCAAAGCTGTTTTTTAGGGACCACATGTTAGGCTTTGGGTTCCTGCCTCTGCAAAGCAGGAATCCCGAGCCTTGCCGTCTGCGGTCCCATTCCTCTCCGGCCGCAGAGGAGCCTGCTCAGCAAAGACATTGTTCTCAGCATCTTGCTCAGTCTACTATTGTTAGCTTGGTTACTACTGCTAATAAGGGTTCAGCTATAGCAACCTGCAGTAGCCAGCAGCAACCAGCTCCTGGGACTAAGTCCTTCTTTTGGTCCACTGAGCATGCCCATGGGAAGTCCTTTCATTGGAGGTCTGAGGTCACATGCTCAGGTCCTATTGCTGCTCTCATTGGACCACTAGGAAGGTCCCGGAAGAACGCTGCTATAAAAGAGTCACATGGCCACACGGCCATGTGGCAGTATAGACTCTTATGCTTATTTGTGTGTAGTATGATGATGGATGCATGTATCTGGTGACTGACTCATTATAACTCCCCTCCCTTGGATACGCATGTTGGTTAGGGATTCAGAGTTAGAGTCAGGGCCAATGGGTGGTTATGCTCACGCCACTGTGCTCCTAGTACTTTGCACACACTAGCTTCCAATGGTGTCACCCACTGCAGGGCCCTATCATACCGCGGCAACTGGCAGCTACCGCCTGTGCAGCACCTTGCGCAACCTGTGTGCTTATCTAGCCCAACCCTGGGCGATTAGAGGCGTCTGCCTGAGCAGCTCTGTGCACACCTGCATGCTTATCTGGGATTATTATCCCGTGCTGGCACCGCTGCAGCAGCGCCGAGCGCTAGTGGACTAGAAGGACTCTAATCCCGTGTCCTTGGGACAGAGTCCTGTGTCCATATTCTAGCGCCCATCTGGCCTAGCCCTGTGAGCTTTACAGGCTTCGGCATTTACTTTGTGCAGCATCGCAGCTTTGTGATGTAACAGAACTCGCTTCTGTACACACCGGGTGAAGCTAACTCGCGTGTGTTCATTTATTGTCTGCCGTATAACCTCCGCCATTATCGAGCAGCAGTTATTATTATTATTATTTATTATTATAGTGCCATTTATTCCATGGCGCTTTACATGTGAGGAGGGGTATACATAATACATACAAGTACAGTAATCTTAAACAATACAAGTCACGACTGGTAGAGGATGAGAGAGGACCCTGCCCGCGAAGGCTCACAATCTACAATGGGATGGATGAGGATACAGTAGGCGAGGGTAGAGCTGGTCATGCAGCGGTTTGGTGGATCAGTGGTTACTGCAAGTTGTAGGCTTGTCGGAAGAGGTAGGTCTTCAAGTTCTTTTTGTTGGTTTCCATGGTAGGCGAGAGTCTGATATGTTGTGGTAGAGAGTTCCAGAGTAGAGGGGATGTGCGGGAGGAATCTTGTATGCGATTGTGGGAAGAGGAGATAAGAGGGGAGTACAGAAAGAGATCTTGTGAGGAACGGAGGTTTCGTACAGGTAATTACCGGGAGACTAGGTCACAGATGTACAGAGGACTCAGGTTGTGGATGGCTTTGTATGTCATGGTTAGGGTTTGAACTGGAGTCTTTGGGTAATGGGGAGCCAGTGCAGGGATTGACAGAGGGGAGAGGCCGGGATATAGCGGGGGGACAGGTGGATTAGTTGAGCAGCAGAGTTAAGAATAGATTGTAGGGGTGTGAGAGTGTTTGAGGGGAGGCCACAGAGCAGGAGGTTGCAGTAGTCAAGGCGGGAGATGATGAGGGCATGGACTAGGGTTTTTGCAGATTCTTGGTTGAGGAATGTACGGATCCGTGAAATATTTTTGAGTTGAAGTCGGCAGGAAGCGGAAAGGGCTTGGAAATGTGGTTTGAAAGAGAGATCAGTGTCAAGGATAACCCCGAGGCAGCGAGCTTGTGGGACTGGAGAGAGTGGGCAGCCGTTTACTTTAATGGATAGGTCCGTTGGGGGGGTCACGTGAGATGGGCAAAAGATGATTAATTCTGTTTTGTCCATATTAAGTTTTAGGAATCTAGCAGAGAAGATGGATGAAATAGCAGACAGACATTGAGGGATTCTGTTTAGTAGGGAGGTTATATCTGGTCCAGAGATGTAGATCTGTGTGTCATCAGCATAGAGATGATACTGAAAGCCATGAGATTCAATGAGCTGTCCGAGGCCAAAGGTGTAAATGGAGAAGAGCAGGGGCCCTAGGACTAAACCTTGCGGGACTCCGACGGATAGGGGGCGCGGTGAGGAGGTGGTGTGCGAATGGGAGACGCTGAATGTCCGGTCTGCTAGGTATGACGCAATTCAAGATAGGGCCAAGTCTGTGATACCCAGAGATGAGAGGGTCTGTCGTATTAGGGAATGGTCCACTGTGTCAAAGGCAGAGGACAGGTCCAGGAGGAGGAGGACAGAGTAGTGTCGCTTGGCCTTGACGGCTAGTAGGTCATTGGTGACCTTAGTTAGGGCAGTTTCAGTGGAGTGGTGTGGCCGGAAGCCGGAATGCAAGTGGTCAAGGAGGGAGCAAGAAGAGAGGTGGGAGGATAGTTCAAGATGGACGTGTTGTTCCAGTAGTTTTGAGGCATAGGGGAGAAGTGATATAGGGCGATAGCTAGATACAGAGGATGGGTCAAGAGAGATTTTTTGAGGATAGGTGTGATTGAGGTATGTTTAAAGCTTGAGGGGAAAACACCAGTTGTTAGTGATAGGTTGAAGAGATGGGTTTGGGTTGGGATGAAGACTGTGGTGAGGTTTGGGATGAAGTGGGATGGGATCGGGTCAAGTGCACAGGTAGTGAGATGTGATCTTGAGAGTAGAGTGGAGAGTCGATCTTCTGTAATGGTGGAGAAGTTGGTTTTGGGGGAGGAGGGCAGGGCAGGTAGGAGGAAGGGCACTGGGGGTTGTCAAAGCAGTTCTTCATCTCTGCACGGTGGACCCCAGGCTGCGAATGCACCTCATTGTCATTTTTATTATTTGGTGCGTTTCGCCAGCCTAACACCACATCATATTTGAAGTGACTCTGTGAATTTATATGGCAATTTGGAAGCAAAAAATGAAAATTTTACTATTTCCCACAAAAATTTTAACACCAAATTTCATACCTATAAATGATCATAACACTAAGTACAAAAAGACACATATGTAATCAGGCAACTCTATATTGCAATAACACCTACCAAAAACCTCCTGAGTTCAAAATGCCTGGAAAATGTAAACTCTAACGAGAAAACACACAAAGCAATTGTTTTTGTGCAAAAATATACAAACAATTTTATTAGATAAAATACATGTAATCACAAATCCAATGAGCATATATAAGGTGGAAACAACAGACCGCTCGACACAATGTGCACAGGGTGTAAACCGTTAAACAACATCTAGAGCTGGGTATAGCTTAGAGTAAATTATTAGTAATAATAAAGTGCTTGTGCATAGACTTGCTCATACCTCATATAGAGATCAAAATAAGCATCCTCAAGTGTGCGAGCAAACGGGATAATATTCCCTTTACTATGCTACCAGCAACTCACAAGTAAAAAAACCTATAAAGCACCTCTATACCCCACAACCTGCATCATACCCAAAGGAATGCACAGAAAAGGCTCTTAAGGATCAAATCTCTTACCCATGTGGACAGGTCGAGCGGTACTGGCAAAACCCCGACGCGTTTCACCCAGAGGCTTCCTCGGGGGGCTGTGTGGCCACTGTTGTGGGCCAAGGCCCTCTTATACTGGCAATCATTAACATAATCCATATCCGGTATATGCGGTCATTAGAATGCGACATGCGCGGTCAGTGCAGAACTGCCACGTCACTTCCGGTAATGAGCGAGCGTCATAGTGCCTGTGTTGCTATGGCCACATCGAAGTGAGCAGCCATCATGACGACGCATGCGCGGGCAGCGCAGAATCCCCGCCGCGTCACTTCCGGTCATCCTGGAACCCGGCATCCGTCACCGCGCCCATGTAACCATGAACGCACAGACGCACGCCGACCCCGTCAGGATACCTTCCATGGCGCGGCAGGTGCGTGCACAGCGCATGCCCCTCTCAAGACGACCTCACGTGAAGTTTGTTACAAATGCATCCATATGTACCACATATACCAGAGCAACCTCACTAAGGGGGATAGTGTAGACACAAGGAGAATTTTTTACGCAATATAATGCCAAAAAACATCCTAAGCACAAATATAGGTCACAACAAATAGATAATAATAATGATAATAAAACAAAAAACCAAAAAAATACCAAAATTAATATGTTTAACCAGAAAAAGTAAAAATAACAAAAAAAAGGAAGGAAGAAAATAACAAAATATAATTAAACAAAAAATATATAAACATAAATAATAATAAAAATAATAAACACATATATAAATATGCTGTGACTCCATACACATGCATCTTTCATTGATTTGATCATGGACGATGTATAGGTCCTTTCTATTCTAGGATGATTATTAAGGCAATTCCTCCTCCTCAAAATCCAGATAATGCCAAAAGAAGGGTCTTCAAAAAAACCAGAATGATGATATTACGAATATATACCAACTGTTGGAAATTTAAAAACAAGAATGATATTAAAACCCACAAAAATTGAAATTAAAAGAAAACAAGAGAAAAGAGGAAAACACAAATAGTTAAAGAAATGGTGAGAATGACAGTTTCTCATTGAGACCTTTAGGAGTCATTGTGCCTAGGGTCACAATTAGTGTTGAGCATTCCGATACCGCAAGTATCGGGTATCGGCCGATACTTGCTGTATCGGAATTCCGATACCGACTTCCGATATTTTTTCAATATCGGAAGTCGGCATCGGAATCGGAAGTTCAAAGTTGATTGACAGCCTGACGTCATCATGATGCGCGGTGTGTGCGCATCATGATGCGCCGTCATTTCGGGCCTTCCGGGGGTCTCTGCCGGCCTGCCGGGGGGCTGTGTGGACTGCCCGGGGTCTGTACCGGCCTGCCGGGGGGCTGTGCCGGCCTGCCGGTGGTCTGTGCACCCTGTGGGGGTCTGTACCGGCCTGCCGGGGGGCTGTGCCGGCCTGCCGGTGGTCTGTGCACCCTGTGGGGGTCTGTACCGGCCTGCCGGGGGGCTGTGCTGATGTCCGGGGGTCTGTGCAAGCATCGTCCGATGGGACTACAAGTCCCATCTGGCGATGCCTGCTACCATGACAGTGATTGACACATTAGCCAATGATGGGACAGTAGTAGTCCCATCATCCGGCTAATGTGTTAAATGTAAAAAAAAAAAAAAAAATACTACATACATACTACATGCATGCTACATACATACTACGTGCTACATACATACTACATGCTACATACATACTACATACATACCACATACATACTACATACATACTACATACATACTACATACATACCACATACATACCTCATATATACCACATACATACTACATACATACTACATACATAACACATATATACTACATGCATGCTACATACATACTACATGCTACATATATACTACATACATACTACATACATACATACTACATATATACTACATGCATGCTACATACATACTACATGCTACATACATACTACATATATACTACATGCATACTACATACATACTACATGCATGCTACATACATACTACATGCTACATACATACCACATACATACTACATACATACTACATGCATGCTACATACATACTACATGCTACATACATACTACATATATACTACATGCATGCTACATACATACTACATGCTACATACATACTACATATATACTACATGCATGCTACATACATACTACATGCTACATACATACTACATATATACTACATGCATGCTACATACATACTACATGCTACATACATACTACATATATACTACATACATACTACATACATACTACATGCATGCTACATACATACTACATGCTACATACATACCACATACATACTACATACATACTACATGCTACATACATACTACATATATACTACATGCATGCTACATACAATACATTCATACAATACATACATAGACATACAGTACATATAACATAGAGTAACATACTTACCAATACTTGTCACATTGTTCCCCGAAGCCATTGTCTTTTACGGAATAAATATTAACATAACAAACCACAAAAATACTCACCCACGATCCGAAGCAGTCCACGAGTGTGTCCCACGACGATCTTGGGTAGAGAACTGCAGCATCAGCTGTTGCTGCCGTTCTCTACGGGCTGCAGGAATCCAATGACGGAAGGTAGGTATCCTTCCGCACTGTATTCCTCCGCCACTTAAAAAAAAAAAGTCCCTAGTCTCACTTTATGCCATTGCTGCGTGGGAAATTCCGGCGCGTCCGGCTTTTTCACACAATGAAAGCCTATGAGCGCCGCAATGCGCCGGATCCGGTTTTTTGGTCTGAGCATGCTCAGTAGCTCTGCCCACAGGAGATATGTAAAAGCAAGACAATGGGACCCTCAGCCACACCCAACATGCCACCCAAGCCAAGAACCAGGAGCAGGAGAAGGCAGCAGACATCTGCAGCAGCAGCACCATCAGCACCACCCCAAATGGAGCAGCAAATGGAACATGCTGAGGAGGGGAGTCCAGCAGCAGATGAGAGACGGTAATTATCAAATCCCCCATTCCTCCAAACTAGGGCCATGGAATATCAAGATATTCATTGGCCCTTTGTTTCTCTTTATTCAACAGCCGCCAAAGAGATGCAGCAGCAGCAGCAGCAGAAATGGCATCACTGGCAGCAGCAACAGCAGCAGCAATACCCACAGCCATGGAGTCTGGCCATCAACAGGACAGCACATCTTCTTCTGGGAGCCCTCCCTCGCATCGTCAGCGTTTGACGGTAAGTTTTTATTTCCAAAATCCATCATCTCTGTAATATATGTCTATCCATTGACTTTTATTTCAAAACATGAATCACAAGATGAAGAGGAGCTCCCAGAAGAAGAAGGAAGGGGTGGACAGACACCTGGAGTGGGCTCACAATTGGTAAGTTTTTTGCATCAAACGCAGAAACACAACATCACACTACACACAACACATAGAAAACAATGTTCTGCAGACCACACACAGCAAACAAATGCCTACATCCAAAGACATAACATTTTTTGTTTTCTTCTCTAGTCTTCCCAATCTGGTGCTCGGCCAAGAGGTCCTCGCAGTGCCTCCCAGGGTCGTCGGCGACAGCAACGCGGCGGTCACCAGCGTGTAAGTATAAATATTTTTGCTTTGTTTTTTTGCACTTTTTATTTCATTTCTTTTGTGGAGGCTAATTATGTTATTTTTGTCTTTTTCTTTAACAGCCTTCACAGCGTGCTCCCGACTCTGACTGTGAGGATGGAGGACTCGATGTGGACCACCTCATCGATCTCGTCAGAGAAAGGGAGCCGCTCTGGAATATGGCTGACCGCCGCCACGCTGACCTGATCGTTACCCGACGACTCTGGGAGGAAATCTGTTCTCTCCTTGTGGGCCGCTGGGAGGACCTCGAAGCTCGGGCCCAGATTAAAGAGCGTAAGTATATACAGTACCGGTTGCTTGATGTAAACCAGTGTTTCCCGAACTCCAGTCCTCGTGGTCCCCACGGATCATGTGTTCAGGATTTCTATTTACTATGGAAATCCTGAAAACATGACCCCTGGGGACCATGAGGACTGGAGTTTGTGAAACACTGATGTTGTATACTAACCACTCCTTTCTCGTTTCAGGGAACAGAATTGTGAATCGGTGGCGGTCTGTGAGGGATCGTTTCAAGAAGGAGTTCAATAAAGAGATGCGGGCCCCGAGTGGATCTGGAGGACGCAGGAGCAAGTACAAGTACGCACAAGCCCTGTCGTTCCTCCGGGAAACAATGCTCACCAGAAGGTAAATATTACACACCACATGTGAAAAAAATGTTAGATGTAACTTTTTTCTTTCAGCCAGGGGCATACCATGTCTGTATTTTAATTGTTTTTTTTTCTCTTTATTACACAGCACGGTGAGCAGCACTCGGGAGCCTGCACGATTGGACCCTTCTGAGGCGATCCCTGAGGAGACCGGCACCGAGGGACACTTCGACCGCCCCGGTACATCTGCACCTTCCCAGCCTTCCCACACATTCGACCCATCTGTCCCATCCACCAGCACAGGAGCATCGTGGCCGCCTACATTACATGAAGCTGCTGGTGAGGAGATCGCTTTCCCTTTACCCCACCCTTCTGCCCCTGCCACCTCTAGTACACCTGCGGGTACTGGGCGGCAGCGGCAGAGGGGTCAGGAAAAGAGTTATGAGCAAGAGTTCTTGCATCTGAATGCATCTTTCCAGAACTGTCTCAAAGTCTTGTCAGATCAAATCTCCGCAGGCTTTCAGCAGATCAACTCCAGCATTCTGGAGGTGAAGACACTTCTGCAAACCATGCATTCAGAAGCAATATCTTCGCCAAACCACACCTTTTTCAGGTCTGTTGTGGAGCGCATGGCAACACTATCTCCTACCCAGCAGATGCATGTAATGCATTCGTGCCACGGTGCTCTACAGCAGGTTACCTCCCAACCTCCACCTCCCACCACTGTAGTTCCTCCACCTGCACCCCCTCCAGCCACTTTCCATCCTCCCCCTCCTATTACATCTGCACCCCCTCCAGCCACTTTCCATCCTCCCCCTCCTATTACATCTGCACCCCCTCCAGCCACTTTCCATCCTCCCCCTCCTATTACATACCAGCAACCTCACCAGTACCAGCAACCTCCCCAGTACCAGACATCTCCCCACTTCCAGCAACCTGCCCCGTACCAAACTCCTTCCCCGTACCAAACTCCTTCCCTGTACCAAACTCCTTCCCCATACAACTTTCCATCAACATCATCTGCTCCTACAGTCCCTGCCCAACCCTCCACTCCACCGCCCACCACCTCTTCTGCCTCCCACATGTCCACCCATTCTGTAGCTTTTTCCACACCTTCACCTCTAACTGTTCCTTCCCCACCACGATCCCAGTCCTCTCTCCACACACCCAGTGTCGAAGTGTCCCGCAGCCCCTCCAGCAGTATTTCCACCCCACAGTACACAGATTTGTAATGTGTGTTTTTTGTAATAAAAATGCCCATTGGGTTTAAAACCTTTATTAAAAAAGTTTTTTGCACTTTAAAAACATTTTACAAAAAAAAAAAAAATTTAAATAAAAGTTAAATTATCGTTTCACAATGGTTGTCTGTCATTTCTTTCTGCGGCGAACTATGTTTTAAAAAAAGGTTAAATACAGGGTATTTCAAAGGTAAAAAGGTATTCAAAACCAGGTATATAACTGTGGGTAAATTTTAGCTTTTTGCCACAGTTGTGTTCCTGGTTGTGTTTGAAGCAAAGTATTTCACCTAAAAAGTTGTGTTTATTGTTGGTGATTTCCTAACAATGTACACAACTTTTGTTAAAAGGTGAAATACTTTGCATAAAACACAACCAGGTACACACCTGTGGCCTAAAGGTAAAAATAGTAAGACCATGACAAGATAGCCAACTTTGGTTGGCAAAGGTATATACTGTTGGTCCAGAAGGTACACAAGTTTAGGGCACAAATCTTTCACACTCTGTCATCCCAGTGTACTCTGCCTTGAGGTGACATAAAGTATAGTGGAAAATTGTCCCTGAAACCGTCACAGAACTTCTAGTGGTAATATTTCCAATGACAACATCCATCTTCGCCAGTAACTTGCTCTTCTCTCCAACCTGCACTTTCTTCTCTACAACCTGTCAAAGAAGGGCTGTAGGAACATGCTATATCTAGTTTTCCAGTAGCCAATCCCGTTCGGAAGGCCACAAGGGTCAATTTTAAAAACCGGATCCGGCGTAATCCGTCGAAAAACGGATAGAAAAACGGATAGAAAAACGGATGAACCGGATGAGACGGATCCGGTTTTGTCTGTCAAGAACAAGACGGATCCGGCAGAAAACCGGATCCGGCACTTCAGGTTTTACAAAACATTTGCCGGATCCGGCATTCCGGCACGACGCCGGATCGCGCCTGACGCCGAAAACCTGATGTGTGAAAGTAGCCTTAGTGAGGTTGCTCTGGTATATGTGGTACATATGGACGCATTTGTAACAAACTTCACGTGAGGTCGTCTTGAGAGGGGCATGCGCTGTGCACGCACCTGCCGCGCCGTGGAAGGTATCCTGACGGGGTCGGCGTGCGTCTGTGCGTCCATGGTTACATGGGCGCGGTGACGGATGCCGGGATCCGAGATGACCGGAAGTGATGCGGCGGGGATTCTGCGCTGCCCGCGCATGCGTCGTCATGATGGCCGTGCACGTCGATGTGGCCATAGCAACACAGGCACTATGACGCGCGCTCATTACCGGAAGTGACATTGCGGTTCTGCACTGACCGCGCATGTCGCATTCTAATGACCGCATATACCGGATATGGATTATGTTAATGATTGCCAGTATAAGAGGGCCTTGGCCCACAACAGTGGTCACACAGCCCCCCGAGGAAGCCTCTGGGCGAAACGCGTCGGGGTTTTGCCAGTACCGCTCGACCTGTCCACATGGGTAAGAGATTTGATCCTTAAGAGCCTTTTCTGTGCATTCCTTTGGGTATGATGCAGGTTGTGGGGTATAGAGGTGCTTTATAGGTTTTTTTACTTGTGAGTTGCTGGTAGCATAGTAAAGGGAATATTATCCCGTTTGCTTGCACACTTGAGGATGCTTATTTTGATCTCTATATGAGGTATGAGCAAGTCTATGCACAAGCACTTTATTATTACTAATAATTTACTCTAAGCTATACCCAGCTCTAGATGTTGTTTAACGGTTTACACCCTGTGCACATTGTGTCGAGCGGTCTGTTGTTTCCACCTTATATATGCTCATTGGATTTGTGATTACATGTATTTTATCTAATAAAATTGTTTGTATATTTTTGCACAAAAACAATTGCTTTGTGTGTTTTCTCGTTAGAGTTTACATTTTCCAGGCATTTTGAACTCAGGAGGTTTTTGGTAGGTGTTCCCACAAAAATGCAGTATCTTTTTTTATTTTCACAATGGTAAAAGAAAATGGACCCCAAAATTGAATGTCAAATTTCTCCTGCATATGCTGGTAGCTGATATGTATGGTGGAAAACTACTGTTTGAGCATACAGCAAGACTCAGAAAGAAAAGAGCACCATTTAACTTTTAGAACAAAATATTGGCTTTAATCAACAACGGATGCCATATCACATTTACTTATGTGATATGCCTAAAAAGTAGAACCTCCCCAAGTCAACTTAGTTGGGAAACTATACCCCTCAATGAATTTATCTTGATGTGTGGTGATCACCTTGAACCCTTAGGTGCTTCACAGAATTTTAAAAAGTTGAGCCAGAAAAATAAAAAAAATATTTTTCTTGTACATTAATAAGTAACAGGTAACAGGAGAAAATGGACCCCGAAAGTTATTGTGCAATTTCTCCTGATCCCCATATGTGATGGAAAATTAGTGCTCGGAAGGGAAAGAGCATTGTTTGACTTTTGGAACACAAATTTGGCCAATATAATTTTTGAATACCATGATGCGTTTGCAGAGCCCATTATGTGCCTAAACAGGATTGACCCCCCCACAAGTGACTTTAATTTGAAAACTAGGCCCCTCAAGGAATTTATCTAGATGTGGTGAGCCCATTAAACCACCTGATGCCTCACAAAATGTTATAATGCTAAGTAGTGAAAATAAAATATAAATTTCCTGCAAAAATGTTGCTTTTGACCAAAATTTTTCATTTTCACAAAGGGAATTTGAGGAAAATGGACGGATATTTGCTGTGCTATTTCTCCTTAGTACACTGTCACCCCATATGTGGTGGAAAACGAATGTTTGGACACATGGCCAGTTTCCTAAAGGAAGGAGTGATGTTTTGTGTCATTGACTTTGATGGAATTGTTCGCAGGCGTCATTTGCAAAGCCTTTGAGGTGTCAAAATAGTGAAAACCCCACAAGTGACTGCATTTTAAAAATTAAACCTCTAAAAAATTTATCGAGATTCATGGTGAGCACACTGATCCCCCAGGTACTTCACAGAATTTTAAAACGTTGAGCTGTGAAAATGAAAAAAAATTTCCCACAAAAATGTTGCTTTTGACCCAAATTGGTCATTTTCGCAATGTTAATAGGAGAAAATAGACCTCAAAATATTTGCTGCGCTATTTCTCCTCTGTATACCAACACTTCATATGTTTGAGGTTCCAAAACAGTAGAGACCCACACAGAGACCTTATATTGGAATTGATGTAGTGTCTTCCCGGTATGTTAATTTTATAATGTGGTGGCATATATGAGTTGTGTAGAGTACCTCAGATTGGCAGATGTGAGTTGTTGTAGAGTACATCAAGTTGGCATATATGAGTTGTCTGGAATGCATCAGGTTGGCATATGTGAGTTGTGAAGAATACATCAAGTCGTGCAATAAATTTGATTCAATCAGCAATACATTTAGTAATCCATGGATGAGTGGTACAGTTTGAAGCAGTCTTTTATGCACAGGCTAGGTTTGTCTGGTCAGGTGTCGCATTGATAAGTGGTATCTTTTCTTTATCTCTTCCATAACACACTTTGCACTTTTTTGTGACCTTCCTTTCTTTCCAGATTCGCTGACCTCACCTGGGAAATGTGCTGCCGTAAGTCACAGGTGAACTCCTGTGACCTTCCGGAGGAGTGATAGAGCGTGGAGGGTTATCTCCGTCACTGGAGCCCTAGGAGAGCGGTCGTATCAGCTGATGTGGCAGCTCTCCACGGGAGATCAACGTGGGACCCTCGTTATTAATGGATTACAGCGGAAAGGTGGGTATAAGTTGCTTTATTATTTTAATATTATTTGCAGGAGACGAAGGCTTCAGGGAATTAGGTGTATGCGGTGAGTATGTACTCTAGGCTATGTGTTGTATGTTATGTGTATGTACTATATGTTATATGTTGTATGTTCTGTATGTGGTTTTTTTTTTTTTTGCATTGACCACATTAACCGGATGATGGGAATACTATTTTCCCATCATCCGCTAATGCTGCCATGTTCCACACTTGGGACCGAAAAGTCGCACATAGGCTAATAAAACTGCACTTTTTCCATGTTTATATACAGATACATGCAAATATTACCTTATTATAATCATTAATTGCACTGCTGCAAGGAAAGTGTAAAATCCGAAGAGCCTATTTCCCCCTTATAAATAAACCTTAAGCTTAGACAAAATTTTTCATTATTTTACCCTATATTTTCAAATCATGTCCAGCAATATACAGTATATTACTATAGTCGTTAGTTAATCAATGATCATTATCTCATCATTCCATTCTTAACAGAGTATTCTTCACCATATCCCAGAAGTGAGGTAATTTATTATTGACTTATCTTAGTATTGAAACAACATAACTGATTGGGATACTCAGGCTATCCTATTTAACCATGATATAAATCCTCAGCAGTTGGATGACTTTGTTCCAGTGCCTTCTAAAGGACTTTTCAATGAGGTCAAATGAGCTGGACATTTGGCCTAACTATTAGCCTGTAACTTACACCTATATATTCAGTAATACTCCATAAATCCAAACTTTATCATGTTTCAATGCTTTGTTCATCAAACAGTCTAGAAATGTGCTTTGAATTACAACTTCAAAAATAATGAATCATAATCCACCTTTCAGTATGAATCCCCCAAAAGCCTAATTACATATTTCAGAAATGGATACAATTCTGGCCCAAGCTGCTTAATTAACTGTAATAATGACTATTGGGACAAGGAATCCGAATAGAACAAGAGTAATAGCAAGCACATGTAGACATCTGCCTCGGGAACATAGACTTTTTTTGGGGTGGAGATCCGCTGTTTAAGTGGAGAGGGTAAAGCAGTGAGAGCATGCTTAATCCACTCCGTAACTATCTTGTGCCAATATTGCAGATTCATGTACAAATATTTTACTTTGTTAATACAGCTTTGAGTGATCCTCAGTTGAGTGCATTAGATATTTATCTGCCTGATGTGAAAAGTAATCAAAATGCTAAGTTTGTTATGACACTCCGCTAGTAATGAATGCATTGCTTAGTAGTGATGCCTCTGGATGAAGCTTAGCGTATGAAAGAGCAAATTAATACTGCCATAGCAAAAGATGATATTAATAATATTGTTCCTGGGCTTAATTTCTTTTCAACCTTGCCCTATGATGATACGAGATGTCCTAGAAGCAGTAATCTTAACCAGAACTCAGCTGCTGTTAATATTTCTATTATTTTACAATTATATTTAATCTCTTTTATATTTGGAACTTTAGAAAAACATGACAGTATAATGGGATGGGAAAGTATAGCTCTTCTAATCATGTCTGGGTATTTGCCTCTGAGCACTCTGTCCTATTTCTTGCTATCCTGTTTTTAGGTTTTTTATTGAAAACTGCTTTAGGGGAATGTATAGTTAAAGAAATGCAGCTTCAGAATGATATTGCTAGAACAGACATACTGCATTGTCTGTTTCTTTTAGTTTTTAGCTGATCTCATCCACATTGTGTACAACAATCCCCGAAATCATCCACTTCTATATATCTGATTCATCTACTACTGGGTTCACCAATCTCATCTACTATACCATCTGCTATCATCTCCCATTGTTGTCCATATCATCCCAATAAACATAGACTAAGCACCCATACAGTCTTGTTACTGGGAGTGGATGAAGGGTTTAACCGTATGCTGGAATCCACACAGCGTAATACATGGAGGAAGGCAGAACACCCATAGTACTCAAGTGTACAAAGTTGCTAATCTTGTAGGATACTCCCATATAGCTCAGCATTGAGACCTCCATGTATCCTGGTAAAGTTTCCAACACCTTTGGCTGAAACAGCCCCATATCATCAGCTTCCGCCACCAAACTTGACAGTTCTTTCAATTTCTTTATCCGTTAGCTCCTTTTTCCCTTATTTCTTTCAGACCCATTTGCCCCCATCAGAAGCTAGTCTAATTAACTTTTGCCTCATCACCTCAAATCATCCATTTCCAATCTCCTACTGTCCACTTTTCATACTATTTTGCAAGCTTAAGCCAATGCTTCAATGACGATATTGAAGTCGAAGCTTCTTCACCTTTTATTGAGGCACCATTCCAGACTTGCGTGTCGTGTGTCACACAGTGCCTGCATGGATGTATGTTATCTCAATTTTTCATTCTTCCAGCTGTCATGGCACTCACATAATGCAGTTTGGCAATTTTCTTGGCCTAGAGACAGCTATCGATGTGCTGGATGATGCTGTTTCTCTTTTCTTGGGAAATCTTCGATTCGAATCAGTGTGCTTTCGCATCAGAATCAACCTAATAACACAATGAGCTATTAGGGAACATAAGAACAGGTTGTAATTTGTAGTATACAGGAAGAAAAAGATTTTTCCACCACCAGGAGCAAAACAGTAACAGCGACAAGCAGGGACATGGCAAGAATCTTTATAACTAATCATATGCAAAATAGTTGCAAATAAAATTTATGTATGAGATAGCCAAAATGATTGTCTATAAAATGATGGTAGTCTTGCGTTGGAAGCAGTAGTGGATGGTGAGACATGGAGCCTGAAAGTCAAAAGTTCATAACATTGTTACCTTTTTGCTCGTCAGTTTTGTACTATTGCATTTCTCTTGTTGTATATGTCATTATTAAGAAAAATTGAGGTACTTCGCAGATAAATAGCAACTTACTTTGCAATCATTTGATATCATTTGTTTTCCAACAAGATGTTTTTAATTATAGGATAGCAAATGGAAAATAATCAGTTCAGTTAGCAGCATGTAGGATATTCTGGAGACAAGCCATCTGGAAGAAGACCCAATCGCTGATTACCACTGTGCTAGGGTGACCAATAAAACTAACTATTTCTACATGGAAGCTGCTGTCTTCTGACTTTCCCTTGGATGCAATTATAAGATTGCATGCATCTGGCAACCCAATAATACATCTTATATCTATATTTTTTAACCATTGCTTTTTGTGATCATAACTTTTTAGATTTCTGTTGACAGATCATATACAAGGACTTGCTTCTGCTGGTTGAGTTTTAGATTTGATTGCGGGAATTTTATTCTGTAGGTAAATACAATTATGTCAATAAGAAATTTATGTTCTACTCTTTTAAAAAATAAAAATCTGGTTTGCATCATCATATATTGACATTATGTTGACAGGGCGGAAGGTCTTGTTTTGTGTGGGGTGAGGTGTAATTTTTATGGTACAATTCTGGGTGTATATATTACTCTTTGATAGCGTTTTATTCTATTTTTTGGCAGGAACAGGTCTGGTTTATTAAGCGGGTAGGAAGGTGAAGCTGCAGGAGCATGTGTAGGTTTTTGTGACTGCAGTTAATATAATTTTACAGGTCACAGTACATTGGTTTGTAAAAACAATTCATCAATACCATCTCACAGGAAAACTACTTGTGTTGTTCATAGCAGCCAATTAAAGAGCAGCATTCACTTTAGATTAGTTGTGAAAAAATAAAACTGCACTCTGATTGGTTGCTTTGAAAAATAACTCTGATTTTACTATTTGTGAGTTTTAATAAATGAAATATACTCTGTTTATGATTTTCAGATGTCTGCCATGTGTGAATAAAAGAGGGTATTTCAGGGCAAAATTGCCTCCTAGAGTAATGACATCTTCTAGTAGGGCAGTTTGCTGTAATCTTGCATTAAGAACAATCATATTTTTTTACATGTCTATGCTAGTGAAAATGTCCTTGATGCGTTATGCAAATTAAATGTCTGGCACACCATGGACATGCAGGTCTCACCTCCTACGGAAGTCTGGTTTGTCAGCAGTGATCATGTGACATAACAATGTCACACAAGCACTGGGAAAGCCAGGGTTGACACTACTGAAATGTCACTGGCACTGGCGGTGTTTATACAGTGGTGGGAAAAAGTGTTTGCCCCTTCCTGATTTCTTATTTGTTTGCATGTTTGTCACACTGAAATGTTTCAGATCACCAAACAAATGTAAATATTAGAAAAAGAAATCACTTAAATAGGACCTGCCTGACAAAGCTAAGCATACCAAAAGATTATCAAAAGCAAGACATCATGCCGCGATACTTAGAAATTTTGGAACAAATGAGAAACAAAGAAATTGAGATCTATGAGTATGGAAAAGGTTATAAAGCCATTTCTAAAGCTTTAGGACTCCAGTGAATCACAGTGAGCGCCATTATCCACAATTGGAGACAATGTGGAACAGTGGTGAACCTTCCCAGGAGTGGCCAGCAGACCAAAATTACCCCAAGAGTGCAGCAACGACTCAGCCAAGAGGTCAAAAAAAGACATCCAAAGAACTGCAGGCCTCACTTGCCTCGTTAAGGACAGTGTTTATGACTCCACCATAAGAAAGCGCATGGGCAAAAATGACCTGCATGGCACAGGTCCAAACGAAAACCACTGCTGAGCAATAAGAACATAAACGCTCATCTCAGTTTTTCTATAAAACAGCTTGATGATCCCCAAGACAGTTGGAAGAAACTCTGTGGACTAACAAGACAAAAGTTGAACTTTTTGGAAGGTGTATGCCACATTACATCTGGTGTAGAAGTAACACAACATTTCAGAAAAGGAACATCATGCCAACAGTCAAATATGGTGGTGGTAGTGTGATGGTTTGGGGCTGTTTTGCTGCTCCATGACCTGGAAGACTTGCAGTAGTAAATGGAACCATGAATTTTGCAGTCTACCAAAAAATCGTGAAGGACAAATATCCTCCCCTCTGTTTGTGACTTCAAGCTGAAGTGCACTTGGGTTATGCAGCAGTACAATGATCCAAAACACACCAGCAAGTCCACCTCTGAATGGCTTAAGAAAAACAATATAAAGACTTTGGAGTGGCCTCGTCAAAGTCCTGAATTTAATCCTACTGAGATGCTGTAGCATGACTTTAAAAAGGCGGTTCATGCTTGGAAACCCTTCATTGTGGCTGAATTACAAGAATTCTGCAAAGATGATTGGTCCAAAATTCCTCCAGAGCATTGTAATGACTCATTGCATTGCCAGTTATCACAAATGCTTGATTGCAGTTGTTGCTGCTAAGGGTTGACCAACCAGTTATTAGGTTTATGAGGCAATCACTTTTCATAGAGGGCTCTTTAGGTTTGTATTTGTTTTCCCTTAATAATAAAGACCTTCATTTAAATACTGCATTTTGTGTTTAGTTGTGTTATATTTGTGTAATATTTAACTTTGTTTGGTGATCTGAAACATTTAAGTGTGACAAACATGCAAAAGAATAGGAAATCAGGATGGGGGCAAAAAAATTTTCATACAACTGTAGATATTATTTTACTGGGGAAAACAGAGACTCAGAAGTGGTTTTCTGGGTGGTGGTCAATTCCTATAATGCTGATTTGCGCTGTAAGATTATTGTGAAATATAAATGTTATCAGTTTTACGCAATGAAATAACACCAAACAGTGCTGTTAGAAAAACAAGACAATCTAAATAATAAATGTTGACACTAAATAAACAACATCTAGTCTACAATAAGAAGAAAATGTTTTACCTTTCTACAACATTGATGAACTAGCTGTATGAGGGGAACCTCAAAGTTGAGCCCAATGGAGGGAAAATTCAGAAACTGTAGGTGTATTCACCTTGAATAATAACCAGGGATGATAGCTCCTATATGCTGATTGCATAGCTGACCTTAAGGCCCTTTTACATTTAGCGATGTACCAGCGATCCGACCAGCGATCTGACCCGGTCAGGATCGCTGGTGCATCACTAATTGATCGCTAGTGAGCTTTCACACAGAAAGATCTCACAGCGATGCAGCAGCGACGCAGCGCACGATACTCACCTTTCACACACAGCGATCCTGGCATCCTCCCGCCCGCATCTAGCGTCGCTCCTCTCACACAGCAGGAAGCCCAGCAGGAAGCAGACGACGAGAAATGGAGCCGTCCGATCTCGCGCGATGAGCGACAGACAGCGGGGGAGCCGGTCGGAGGTAAGTTTCACAAATAGCGATATCGCTAGCAATATCGCTATAACGTCACAAAATCAGTGACGTTTTAGCGATATTGCTAGCGATATCACTATGTGTAAAACCCCCTTTAGGTTGGATAGTTTGCAATAGACCACCTTCCTATATGGTGAACTACTTAGTGGCCAAATGAGCATATCACACTGTGGATATATACCAAACAGTTTGAAAGACCAGAGCCGAAGGTTGCCATATGACTGAGTTATGGGTTCCCTTAATTAACTGTTTCAATTAGTAGGGAAAAGAAGGATGTAGCTAGTGATGAGCGAGCATGTCCGCCACTACTCCTTACTCGCCTGAGTATCGCTGTACTCGCGGTACTCAGCGAGCACTGAGCATTTCTGGGATTATTCAGTGGGAGTTTGGGTCCCCACCCTGCATTTCTGGCGCTATTTAGATCGCCAAAAACATGCAGAGATTGTCTGCCACGCACTGTAGTGCCACAGTCATCTTTGCTATGGTATTACAGTGATTGGCTGGTCGCACAGCGTCATCAGGTCTATATCAGACCTGACGCCACCTTGCTCTGCCAGTTGCTTCTGGAATCAAATAGTGTAGGGGGAGCTGCTGCTGAGATAGGGAGTGATTTGTGCTTTTACTAGTTAGTGTGGGTATACCATCGTTGAATTCACATATCCAGCTAAACCAACAGTCCTTCTAAGGACTAATTACGGGGTATATAGATTGCAGTTTTAGGTAGGCAGGGAGTGTATGTGAGTATATACATATCAGTGCAAGGCATGCAGGCACTGGATGTGGCTATATAGATATCAGTAGCAGGCAGGCATTGTATGTGCCATACTTTATTGCATACATCAAGAGGGTCCATTCCATTACTGTCTGCTGCTGCCTATTACATATATTGACTGTACAAAAATAGCCCCAGGTACCAGTGGGCAGAAATAATTTTTTGGGCATCTTATTCCTGATTATTTTATTCCAAAGCAATCCAGGGCCCCTTTTTTTCTCCATTTGCTTGTTGACACAACAGAATACAGCCAGAGCCTTTTCATAGAACAGTGTGAAAATCTAGCTATTTTAAATTTGGCTGCTCATCCCAGCCGGTCCATCTGAGTGTGCAGAAATTTCTGATATTTTTGTGGTACTGTTAAATTTTTTTGGAGTGCCTTATATAATTTCTTGATACCATTTTGCTGCCCAAAAAATACTTAGCTGCCAAAAAAAAATTTAGCTACAGGGCTGATATTTTACACCGTGTTTTGTCTGCCACACAGTTCGCATATCATTGCGCTCAAAATTGTGCTATTTCAGGCCTCCATAGAATTTTGTTTCTTGTGTAAAAAAATAAAAAAAATAATGTCCACATACTGAAGAGTCTGGTATCTCCTTCAGGCGGCTGATCTGTGGGCAACAAATTGTGGCATTTCAGGCATCTATTCTCCTTTTTTGACTGTGTCTTACCATAATTCTATACAGTATATTTCTGTAGAAAAACAAAACTACAGGCCACATACTGAACAGTGTGGTGTCTCCATCAGACGCCTGATCTATCTGTTCACTTTTCCATTTAGAGATTCGGGCCTCTCGCCCTGTCCACTTGAAGCAGGGCAAGATGAGATCGCATGCAGCGATGCCCAAATATTTGAGCAGCCACAGTCACACGAAGGCAACGGTGGGAACATGTCTCCAGAGGTGGCCGATGATTGCAAGCAAAGAGGAAGATCAGGGTGCGGAAGTGGAAGCTGAGGTGGTGGATGATATAGTAACTGACCCAACCTGGCAGGAGGACATGCAGAGGGAAGACAGCTGTGTTGTGAATGGATTTACTTTTGATTTGGGTAGATTTACCCCTGTGCATACTGTGGCCTGTCCTAATTAGACAGAGTCTTATTGAGCGCTCAAAGAAGGAAAGACGCCAGACTTGGTTGGCAGCAATACCTCCCAGCAAAACTCTGGAAGTTTATTGAATATACTTGGTTTTATCAGTTGTACAGAAAGGAGTGGCTACTCATTAACATAGAGGCTTTACTTCTTAGCTAATTGGTCAGTTTTAATGCATAAACATATATGGGCGTCGACCTAAGGTGACTTAAGCATCGGATGATATACTGCTCTTTGTCTTACAATGTCAGCAATGTTCTGATATCGGCTGGCCCATCTGGCCTAAACTTCTTCTTTCTATGTCTGGGACAAATATCACAAGACAATGCTATCATAAGATACCATCTGCTCCCCAGACTATCTCATGGGGGGGCAGTAGGTCATTTCCACCAACTAGTTACAAGGTTCAAACTGTGAATATGTATTTGTGTGCATATAAGAATATATAAGAGTACATGAGTATATAGCAGTATATGGAGTATATAGCCTATAGCAGGCAAGTGAGATCTATATGAAATACATATACATATATATTTCCATAACAATCCCCCCTTAGATATCACTTGCCCTAAAACCCTGCTCCTGGCCCAAAGCGCTGCAACTCTTTTATGCTGCCAGTGGACTGACATATGCCTAGTGCACACATCCTCCTCTGTACAGACTTTTCGCAAATGGGCAGTCAGGAGATCTGTCCCTAAAGGGGGTGTGGTGCAATGTAATCAAAGTCTCTTAGTTAGCAGTCTATGCAGTCAGTGCATGTGTATTCTCCATCAGGTAGGTAATTTATTCAGTCAGGGAGGTCATCCACAGCATCATTCCAGCTCAGGTGTATCTTCTGGTATGAAGGTCTTTTCCTGCAATGCGATGCGTGGATCCAGGCAGGGTTTTCCCTCCAGGTCGGTGGCGTCAGCACTTGGAGAAGGGCCATCGGATCTGGGATCGAGTGCTTCTCTTTACAGACGTTTTTTTCACCAACACTCAGCAGTCTCCTGACTTCAGGATGTGCATACCAGGCACCGAATCTGGACCTGGCAATGAGGGAGAAAAACTCGAGAATGGACATTAGCAAAATTCTTGATAAATTCAATTACACATGCAGACAAAGTATCATATTGCATAGTCAACTGCTAAGTAAAGAATACCCCTAAACTGGGTTTTTTACCCAAATAAAATCTCATATTGGTGACAGCTTTCCCTGAGCCTACGGGAGTGTCTAATGCCAGGGTTTGTCTGTTTCTTGGGCAAATTTTTTAGCATGCTGCTCTTAAGTGTCCCACCTAGTCTATGGTGTGGGATAGTGAGTAGTGTGTAGGTCTACGTCTGACCCTACTGGTGATCAGATCCCTTGTGTAAGGAGAGTAGCTTCTTTGCAGTAGTCTTCGCCAACTGGTTCCTTACTGGGAAGTCTTCAGGCCAGATGATGTGGGGGAACTTTTCCCGCTTGTCCGATGTTAAATTTGTCGGTGGCCGAACAGCTGCTGGGAATCTTCGCTGTTTAGGTGTGAGCTGAGTCCAATTAGGTCATTCATCTGTGTCTTCAATTCTGTGTGGGGGCCATGTGCCCACTGAACCACCATAGGGTACACACTTTGAGATAGACTGGGTCTGTTTTGAGGTAGACGGTTTGAGGTAGACGGTTTGAGGTAGACGGTTTAAGGTAGACTAGGCCTGTCTTGAGGTAGACGTTTTGATGTAGACGGTTTCTTGGAGCCCAGTGCTTCTGGCCTTCAGCATCCAGCTCTCCTTCTCCTCCTTCCGAGTCTGATCCTGTTACTTCTTGTACAGATTTCAGGAAGTCATCTTGTCAGGTTTAGTGACTGGGTTGTGGTAATTGACATTCTCTGAGCTGATGGTGGGATTTTAGCTGAGGTTTCGTCTCTGTCCGCGCCTTCCTCTGTATGAAGACTCGGGTTAGACTGTGTCAGAGGAGGACTTGGGACTCTTTGCATTGGTACAGGTCCAGCCGGTATTCTCCGGGGATGAGGGGGAAGGTCAAACTGTTGTAGCCTTGGGATGCCTTCGGACTCATGCAGCTCGTCTCGGGGAGTGTTGCCGTGGACTGCCAATCGTAGGACTGTGCTGGAGGAGAAGCTTCCCCACGAGAGGATGGTGGAGGACAATCTTCTGGAATGTTCTCCATCAAATACGTCCTTTCTGGTAAAGGTGGGCACCATTCTTCTGCCTCAGAATTCATATCCACGTCAGAGTCTTCGTCCTGGAAGTGATTCAGCTTGTTGACTGGTGGAGGAGGAGGCAGCACTTCTGTCCAATTCAGAGATGGCATCTTCAATGGTTTTCCCATTGACTTCTGTTTGCCAGGTTTTCTCGTCTTCAGTCGTCATGTAGTAGCCGTCCGGCTCTACGACCTCTCCCATCTTCCATATTATCTTCCTCTGGCTGCTTCTTTGGTTGCCACGTCTGCTGTTGATGCCCCGTGTCTCTACTGTGTTCAGTTTTCCGTGTGCCTTGGTCTTCAGCACTGCCACCACTTTTAGTAGTTGAAGAGCGTCCAGCAGGTCTCTGATGGCTCCATGGTGCTTCACGGTCGATCCGCTTGCTGTGATGAAGTTTCTTGCAGCTCAGATGGGTCCAAAGTCAGGTGCCATGTCATGCGAGTACCTGGAAGTTTTCGTTCTTCGCAATTTGGCAGGTCTTTCGTCAGCTCTATCAGCTCCGCTTCTTGGGCTCTTGGGCTGACAACCTTCTGGACCATAGAATGTCTTGATTGCTGGTCGCTGCACATCCCATGTGGAACTTTCCTTCATCATTTGCAAGGCTGGAGCCATGTACGGTATCTTGCAGATTTTTCATCTGAGGGTCCGTATCCGCATCCCCCCTTGGGAGTGGGAGTAGAGACAGGTAACGGCTGAGAGCACTGAAGAGTGGTGGAGAGCAGCCTTGTCAGGAGGGCGTGTGCTGCGGGTATTGCTTTCATGCAGGAGGGCCCCCCCCTTGCAACTGGATCCAGGCCAGCTGAGAAGTAGTCTAGAGGCCTCTGGTTTTCCTCCGTGGGTCTGTTTTAAGCCTGGCCGGTAGCATGACCTTCTCCATCTTGATCCTTCTTTTTCCATTTTGGTCAGGACGGGATGGCTTCTCGTAGTCAGGGAGGCCTAGAGTTGACGCAGAGACTATGAAGTCTTTCAGTTTCCTGTACGTGATGAAGGTTGCAATGTGTTGATGCAATTGTACAAAGGCTGCATTAAGCCTGGAGCACCAGGGATCCAAGTTCTGCAGTACGAGACTAGACTAAGGAAGGACTGCATCTTCGGAGTTGTTGAGGGAGCCATCTTCTCCTCCGCGGCCCTCCGGTCATCTGTCAAGTGTTTCGTCTAGTGGGCGATACAGTGTCTTCAGGAACTTGCTTTTGACACCACTGGACTCTGTTTTGCAGAACTTACGTTGCTGCTCTACCAGGCAGAGTAGAGGAGACATGGAAAGAGCTGTGCAGGTAGCGGTGTCGATGACTTCTGCATGCTCCGCAATCCAGTTGGTGGGGACGGAGGGCAATGCTCTTGCGAGCTGTGAAAGGCTGTTCCGGGCCCTCTTGGGCCTCACTGTCCATTTGTTCCGCACCCCCTTGTGCATTTTCAGGAACTGGTCGTCCAGGTGAGGGGGAACATTGAGGGAAGCTTCGGGCAGATCCATTGCCGTGAGCACTGTTGCTGTGGCTGGCACGTTTGTCAGCAGAGTGTGCAGATCTGGCACAACTGGGGTTTTAAACACGGTTGCTTCGCTCACAGTCCTCAGGTTATACACCATTCAATCTGATCTGGTTCTCCTTTCACAGTCTTCCTCTTGATCGAGAGAAGCTGGGACCGCATGATGATTCCCGTGGGTGGGCGGCTCAATCTGGCCTTGCTCTTCACAGTGCCGTGAGCGACTCCCATCTTCTGGCACAGGGCTGGCAGGAAACCAAACCATTTGCTGGGGTCCTTATTTTTCATCAGAAGTGATGTTCAGCTGAGCTTTCTTGCTCTCACAGGGGGTCTTTTTGCTGGGGCATCTTCTTTACCAGCCAGCAGCAGCTCCTTTCACCCAGCTTGATTTCTGGTCAGCATCTTGTTAACCAATTTGAGGAGCTGAGTGGCTGTCTTCTGGTCCAGGGCCTGGATTAACTTCAGGGAGCACCTTCAGAATCTTGTCCAAGATGATCCTCTGGCGCTGGAGCCGGAAGCAGTGCAGCCATTCCACGAAGCGGGTGTGGTCCCTCTGGGTTGAGAGTTTTCCTGGCCCATGCCAAAGTTCTTAGGCCGTTTCTTGATCAGCAGTTCCACTTAGACTTCCAGCTGGTCAGAGTCAGTTTAGCTCTGGGTGATGAGCTGCAGATGCTGGGCCTTCGGTGCGTCCGGGGTTGTAGACTTGAGTTGACACCCGCACTGGCACAACTTGAAGTCTCCCTTGGGCTATAGGCTTCTGGGTGCTATGTCCAGCACCTCCTTGGGTAGGCTTGCACCGGTTGTTCGAGCAAGGCTCTTGTAGGGCCACCAGCATGATTGATTCTTCTTGGGTCTGAGGTGGGGAAGTGGTCAAGGTCACATCTTCATGGGACACTTTGGTCACCTTCAGTTCCTGCAGTAGGTCTGCGCTCATCAGGTGGGGTGGGCAGGTCTCCACCGTAAACTGGAACAAGATGGAGTGTCCTGGCTGTGTCCACATGCTCAGGGGCTTGCAAGCTGGGGAACGTCTGTCTTGACCTTAAATCCCCATACAAGACACAGAGTGTTCTGATAGACTGGTGGTGTCGGGGATTTTCACTTCTGACTGCACCAGTGTCCACAAGGAAAGATATGACAGCCCCCAGTGATTTGAGGTATTGGGTTCGCTGATGGGGTTTCACATGTCAGGGGCGTGACGTCTGGCGGACCTGGTTTGCCTCTGTCCTATGGACAGGGTTCTTCATTGTCTTTTGTGTTTCTTTCTTGGCCTACTCCTCTGCGTGATGACCTGGGTTGCCGGGGTGCTGTGCGCTGGTTCCGGAAATGGCCAAAGTTGCCACAGTTGAAACACCTGACAGGTCTTCTGTCTCTGCAGGGTGGTTGCTCCTCCACGTCAGTGGCCATCACGGGAGGGCCTGTCGCCCGTACTCCTTGGAGGGACTCAATTCTTCTGGCTACTGTAAGCAGGACATCTACTGCTATTGTCTTGTACTCAGGCCTGGCCACTATCAGTAGTTTCTTGATTGGTTCTCTTAGTCCATGCACAAAGGCCTGTGCCAACATTTGTCCGTGTATCTGATCATGAATAGTGAAGCCTAAAATTTGGAATACTTGCCTCACTCTGCCATGAAACTCGTCTACAGACTCTGTCTCGGCTTGGCTCATGTTATGCAGGCTGAGTGCTTGTCTGGTGTTGGCCCACTCTCTAAGCTGTTCAATTAGCTTTTATCCTGATTCCCAGGAATGCACATCTAATTCTGATGGAAGCTTGAAGTGTTCCTTCATGATTTTAGAATACTGAACACCTGACTAGGGGTGAAGGGCACATAGTGTAGCCTACTATGCAGCATAATCTCCTCTTCATGTTCATCAGAGGAGGAACTGTGCCACTGTGTGATTGTCTTTCTGTGTGTGTGTACTCCCCCCCCCTTGAGACTGGAGCTCCGTGTGGCACATAGGATCTTCAGTCTCAGAGTTAGCAGGTGCAGTGTCTGATGGCCCACACCTCCCTTCTGCTATCTGTTGTATCGGGAGGGCACCTGTGTTGTCATGTGTGGGGAGTGATTCACTTTCTTCTCCCAGTGACATAACTGTCTCTTTAGAGAGAGTCCCCTGTGGAACTAGGGACACTCCATTGTCTGGATCTGGCACTGGGCCAGCGGGTGACGATGAGCTGAGAGGTGGGTGAGAAAAAAGAAGAAGAAGAAGAAGAAGAAAGGGTGGAGGAGATGGTGAAGACAAGGAGGAGGGAAGAGGAGACGGGTGCGGTGGATGAGAGGGATGAGAGGTGGGCATTGGTGATGAAGATGTAAAGGGAGGAGAGGTAGGAGAGAGAAAAGGAGGAGGAGGAGAAGGGATAGGAGGAGAGATAGGCGGAGGTGAAGAAGATAGAGGAGGGAGAGATGGTGAGGGAGGACGAGGTTTAGGAGGAGAAATAGATGAGAGAGGAGAGGAGGTTGTGAAAATAGCGGAAATAGAGGGAGGAGGGAGATGGGAGGAGGGAAGAGTGAGGAGAGAGAAGATGGGGGGCGGACTGCTTCCCCCCCCCTGCTGTCACGGAAGGCATTCTTCGACCTGTGGTCCTCCTCAGACGGCACAGATTACTATGAAAACACTTTTTCCTACACATAAAACAAAAAAAAACAATCCTGTCTTGTTCACACTATCTGCTAGCATCTACTGCGGTGTTAAATGCTCTGTCACTTTAAGAAATGCAGACTGCAATTGAGCTCAACTAGCTACTTCCCTTTTTCCCTTTCAATACATTATGCCATTGTACAGCATATGGAGCTGCCCGTAGAAACCGACATGCTTAACTTTCTGAATAACACCTACTTTGTCTGTTCCAAAAACTTCAAAAACGGTAAGTGATTAAACCTTTTAACACCTTGCAACCCCTTTTAACCTGCTTACAAGGGAACAAAAAGAAAACAAGAATATGGAAAATCAAAAATTGGCAAGATAACACAGGAATTACCAAAGCAGGTAAAAATTCAAAATTCTTTTTTTTTAACAAAAAAAACTGGAAGAAAGAAGTGAAAACTAAAACTTAAAAAAACTGATAAAATATGTCACAAAAACGTGGAAGAAAACCCCGGAAGAAAAATTAAAAGAGATAAAAAAGGAAAAATTTTTCTCTTTTTTTTTTTCCTTAAAAAGATTTTTAAAGGATGAAACCCCCAAAAAATTGATAAAATCAAAAAGTATATAGTATATAAAACTTTAAACCAACAATAAAATGGTTAATGTAGAATGTAGGCACCCAACTTCCTCTTTTTTCTGCCTGTGTCTTTCAGTGACATGAAGAGGAAAAAAAATAAAAAAAAACAAACATTGATATGCTCAAAAAGACCCAGCTTTCCCGAAAATTCTCACACTGCAGTAACAAAAGCCTCTACCAAAAATGCAAAATAAAAGATAAAATAGGGAAAAACAGAGTCCAAAATATAACAATATGAAAAATATATATATCTCAGGGACACACCCTGCAGGCAAAAGAGGAAGTTTACAATAAAAAAGGGAAAACTATTTCTGCTTCAGATCTTTGTGGAAACCTGCAATAAATTCACATATAGACGTCCGGGGAGAGAGATCGAAAGCCCTTCTGCGACACGTCAAACAGCTGCTGACAACCGGTAACTGCCAATCACCCATGGCGCTTTGGTTAGCACCGGGATGTATCACCCTCCGTCTGCTGGGAGACGGGAGCCGTGATATCCCATTAGATTATCACCGCTCCGTGTGCACCCGAGAACCGTGATAAACTCTCCAGTGATCAGTCTGTGATATCCCCCCAGTCTGCCGCATCCACGTGTGTGCGGGGACTGTGGCAGCCGAGGGATTCACCTGTGATGCCTCCCTTAAGCTGACACCTCCGTGTGTGTGTGCGGGGACCGTGACAGCCGTGGGGTGGGATTCACCTGTGATACCTCCTTGAAGCTGACACCTCCGTGTGTGTGTGCGGGGAAACCCCTTTAAGAGACTCGTATCTCTGAGATCGCGGCTTCTTGATGCCATTCCCTGTGTAGGTGCTATGCCTCCACACAGGGAGACGGAGGCATAGCACCCCAACAAACAGGAAGAAGCAGTGTGGTGACTGCAGACAGAAAGCGGGCAACCGTTATTCA
Source organism: Dendrobates tinctorius (assembly GCF_039654945.1). NCBI lineage: Eukaryota > Metazoa > Chordata > Amphibia > Anura > Dendrobatidae > Dendrobates > Dendrobates tinctorius. Next base: position 39,948,120 of record NW_027361704.1, on the reverse strand, counting down.
TGACACCAACATGACAGAAGTTGGCACTAACTGTCTTCCTGAGTCTGGTTATTTTTAAAGACTCTGCCAATAACCCCAAACAGGCCATTTGCACCACCTGCCATGCCCGCATCAGCAGGGGAAGCAAAACTAACAGCCTGACCACCACCAGTATGATCAGGCACATGGCAGCAAAGCACCCGATTTTGTGGGCCAAACCCCAGGCTCCAGAAACAGTGTCTGTTGGTGAAAACACTGCTCCTTCCACTGTTGTGTGTGCAAGCCAATCCCTTGACCACGTTGCATGTGAAGATGCCTCCTGCCCTGCACTTGTTGTTGCCCACACTCAACTACCACCATCATCAAGCATGCTGACGTCCTTATCCCAGCGCAGCTTTCAGTTGTCCATACCCCAGTCAATGGAACGCAAGCGTAAATACGCAGCCAATGCCCCACAGGCCACAGTACTAAATTCACACATTTCTCCTCTGCTTGCGGTCAAAATGTTGCTTTTTAGGCTTGTGGTGATGGAAACTTTCTGCAACCTGATGGAGGCAGCCGTCCCAAGGTACTAAGTCCCTAGCCGCGACTATTTCTCCCAGTGTGCAATCTTGGCATTACACAAGCACGTGTCCCTCAACATTACCCGTGCCCTGAACAATGCTGTTACTGGGAAAGTCCACCTGATCACGGACACGTGTACAAGTGATTGTGGGCAGGGATGCTACATCTTGCTTATGGCACACTGGGTTGACATAGTGGAAGCTGGGACCCACATGGACCTTGGAATGGAACACGTCCTCCCAACGCCGAGGATTCCGGGCCCTACATCCATCAGGGCTGCCCCCACAGTCTACAGCTACTGCACCTCTTCCTCCTACTCCTCTTGAGCCTCCATCTCCAAAATAACCACATCAGTCGCAAGCTGGAAGCAATGCTCCACTGCCTCAGCCAGGCGTCAACAGGCTGTACTGAAGCTAATATGCTTAGGTGGTAAACCACACAATGCTGAAGTGTTGTGGACAGCTCTGAACGAGCAGGCAGATGTGTGACTGACACTGCTGAACCTACAGCCAGGAATGGTTATGTGTGACAATGGCCGTTACCTGATACCAAAAAACAAAAAGTTAAACCGCACCCTATAAGCGTCAAAGTCTATAAGACAGATTTTTAGAGGCGCACGTCAAAGCCAAGGAGCCCATCCTGGAGCAAGTTCCTTAACAATAGATAAAAAAGACAACGCCTCAGACAATGGTGAAAAAAAGGCTTACATTTTATTCTGCCTCCTGTGGCGACGGACCGAAACGTCACCACAGGAGGCAGAATAAAATGCAAGCCTTTTTTTCACCATTGTCTGAGGCGCTGTCTTTTTTATCTATTGTTAATGGCTGTTACCTGGTCATGGCTCTGAGGCGAGGCAAGCTCACACACATACCATGCCTGGCCCATGTACTTAACCTTGTTGTTCAACGGTTTCTCAAAAGCTACCTGGAGCTGCCAGATCTGCTTGTCAAAGTACACTGCCTGTGTGGCCATTTTAGAAAGACAGCTACAGCTTCTGCCGCCCTTGCCGTATTTCAGCAGCATTTGCAGCTTCCGGCTCACCAACTGATGTGTGATGTCCCCACACATTGGAACTCAACACTGCACATGTTGGAAAGGATTTATGAGCAGAAGAGGGCAGTTGTTGACTAGCAGCATCAACAAAGCCATTGGTATTCAGTTCAGAATCCACACACAAGATCTCAGGAGTGACATGGATGTCAGACCTATGTACCATCCTACAGAACTTTGAGGAGTCCACCATAACTAGCCATAACTAGCATCAACTAGCATCATCATCCCACTTCTTTGTCTTCAGAAACGCTTTCTGCTCATAATCAAAGAGGTGGCATTGCAGGCTGAGCATGATGAGATGGAGCAAGGAAGCATAAACAGTGATTACACACAGCCCAGCCTCATGTCATTGCAACGTGGATTGGTTAACAATGAGGAAGAACAGGAGCTACTTTCATGCTATAGATGGTATTACAAGCACAACTGTCATACCGTCTGTTCAGCATGGATGGCCTGAGGACAGGGAGGAGGAGGAGGAGAGCATGGTCAGTTGTCCTCTTGGTGAGGACACGGAATTCTTGACTGTTAGCAGTCTGCCATGTATGGCTGACTTTATGCTGGGCTGCCTTTCCTGTGATCCTCGTATTGTCAAAATTTTGGCTGACAGTCATTACTGGTTGGTAACATTTCTAGACCCACGCTACAAGGAGAGCTTTCAATCTCTTCTTCCAGAGGCAGACAGGGGTACTAAAATGGTGCAGTACCAGAAGGCCCTTGTTGAGGAATTAGTAAAAGAATTCCTGTCTGAAAACACTGGCGGCAGAGATCATAGTTCATTGGGCAACCAAGGAGTAGAAGCGAGAGAAAAACATCTCCAATCCAGCACAGGTAGGGGAACACTGACAACATTCTGGGAGAGTTTTCTCAGATCCTCCCATCGCAGTGGCCATGAGGCATGGCGTACTCTCACAAGGAGTGCAAAGTTTTAGAAGATAGTGAGGGAGTACCTTGATGACTTTACCAACGTCTTACAAGATTCCTCTGAGTTTTGAGAAAGAACAAGCTATTGTTCGAAACGCGTAATCTACTACTTGTTACTCATGTGAACACAATATTTTTTGCTCTGTTTTGGACTTGTTTTTAACAATAAATTGGAGTTGAATTTGCAAAGCTTGACTTTTTTTCTTTTTCCTTGGTTACTGTGTGAAGACTGCACGTGGTCCGGGCTATCCTCTACACATGCCTTCAGGTGAGCTGGCTTCTTTTTTTCTTTTTGAAGATTCCTCTGTGTCTTTTAATTATTAGGTGTCAAAGCTGGATATGTGGCATGAACTGGCTCTCTCTACGTCTTTGAGGTCCTGGCCTGTCCTGCCGCTAGCATTTTGTCAGAGAGTGTTTTTAGTGCCGCTGGTGGAATTATAACTGATAAGCGCATCCGCCTGTCAACTGAAAATGCTGACAGGCTGACTCCTATAAAAATGAACAAGTGCTGGATTGGGCCAGACTTCTGTACACCACCGCATGATAACAGTGAAACCTAACCTCAAATCCAGTGCCTTTTTTTGGGAGGTATATTTCCATGCACCTCTTCACACACACACATAGGTATACACTTCCTGAATTTGGATATTTGCTGTTATCCTCCTCCTTCTTATCATCCGCATCATCCACCACCACTAGATCACCATGGTGACCATGGTACGTGATGCAACATCCACTAGAAATTTTTGCAAGGGTGTTTATGACACCCGTTATAAAAATGTTTACAATCTATGTTGAGGTGTCCCCCCCTTTCAGCCTATATACTTAATGTATGGGCATTACAAGTATAGATCCTTTAAACTGGGAAAACATTTCCCCCTGAGGGGGTGCACATCAACCTAATGTGTAAATATTTTACAAGTATAGGAGACCTGCTCCTGTACACTGGGAAAACATTTTTCGGAGGCCATACTCCACGTCTCTTCAGACACCAATACTAGAACACGAGGGTGAATGTGTTCCATGATGCAACAGCCACTATACTTTTTGCAAGGGTGTTTATGATGGCCATAAAAAAAATATTTGCACAGTAGGTTGATGTGTGCCCCCCCAGGGGGAAATGTTTGTCAGCCCCTACACTTAGTGTATGGGCATTACAAGTATATGAGACTCGCTCCTGTAAACTGGGAAAACAGTTTTAGTTGGTCATCCTCCACGTCTCTTCTGACACCACCACTAAATCACCAGGGTAATCGTGGTCCATGATGCAATAGCCACTATAGCATTTTGCAAGGGTGTTTATGATGGCCATAAAAAAATATTTACACAGTAGGTTGATGTGTACCCCGCAGGGGGAAATGTTTGTCAGCCCATACACTTAGTGTATGGGCATTACAAGTATACGAGACCTGGTCCTGTAAACTGGGAAAACATTTTTCGGAGACCATCCTCCACATTTCTTCCTTGGGGGATTGGAGTGTGTGCAAATTTTGGGCAGACCTTGCATTCACTTCATGGGCAAACTTTAGGTGACTTAAAAAAATCTGAAAAATGGAACTTTGGTTTCATGTGGCCATCCAGTATGTGTGTTCAAAGGCTTATTGGGGTGTATGTAACTTTGGTACATGGCAGGCCTTGAATTCAATGGATAAGCAAACAGTATGGAAGAATCAAATGAATACTGGGAACTATGGTTGCATGTGGTCATCCATGACTTCTGTTCAATGGGTTGTTGGGATGTGTCCTAATTTTGGGCAGCTCTGCCACTCACTGCATATGCAATAACAGTATAAGAGACCCAATGTTTAATAGTGGGAACAACAAAGCATAGCCGGCTGATGGCCCTCTAAAAATAGACTTTGTGATTTTCAGAGTCCCTCCTTCATAAATGAAACAGGATGTGTCTCACGATGTGTCACACACCACATGGGCAAAGAAGGTTGTAAAATGTTAAAATTACATTTCCCAGTGAATGCATTTGTCTTGGTTGAAAGCAATGCTAAAGTTGACATCAAAGTTCACATCAAAAACGCTTTGTGTGAACATAGCCCAAGTGGTGGAGGAACATTTTTGTTTTGGGTTAATTATTTTGCCTTATATAAAATTCATTACCTTGGAAAGGATGTTCCTTAACATATTTCAAAGGAAAATCCATTTTGGTTTCGTTTTTGTGTTTTTTGGTGCGCCTGTAAACATGGTGTAAGACTCTGACAACATTGTTCACAGCTGTGACTTGGGAGTCAGAAATGCTTCCAGGGGCATTCCCCATGATGGTCCCATGTCATTTGAGCACTGTTTCCATCATTTGCAGACGTTCTTAGACTTTAGAAGGACCCCGGGGGGTCGCGGTAAAAATACTCAGTTTTCCCATAACCTTACATTGGGCTCGTTGCTCGGGTCGAGTACCCAAGTATTCCAATTTCCTCAACCCGAGCAATGAGCACCCGAACATTTTAGTGCTCGCTCGTCACTAGATGTAGCAGTATTTCCATAGGTCCATGTACCTGGGATTAGACATACCAGGTACTAGTACCCAATTCAATAGGGCTCAAAACCAATAGAGGAAACTTGCACGGCTATAAGGCCAGCCCAGGAAGAGTGCTCTACCTAACCATGAAAACAAATTCTTCATCTGCTAATGAGGCTTTTTTTGTTTATACATCATTAACTTATTTTTAGACAAATATATCAGCTTTCTATCTAAAAGATTGTTTTCAAAAGTACAAAGCCTTGAATCTAATAATACATCTTGGTAGGTATACCATTTGTTTTATATTATCTGTATGTCTAGGCCTAAATTTACAAAATCAGCTACAAGATCAGCTAGTGATCTAATCCACATAAACCTAACCAATCAAGAACAATAAGATCATAGCATGGCCAGGAGTGTACTTACAAAACTTTCCAAAGTGCAAGTGCTCATGATTAACAGTGCTCTATTTAAAAAATGGTTGGATCTCACCTATACACGTTCTTGTTCATTTCCTTCTCAGATCTGTCCAACCTTGAGGGGAATGGATGGCAGGAGGAGGGGGGGAAATATAAGAGTGGAATATTCCCTGTATTACTCCTTGTCATTCCCCTGCTTTACCACTACCCTAACAAGGGCAGTACCCAAGTGTAGACCTCTTTTGGAGTAGCCCATATGAACCGTGTAACCTCCCAACGCGTTTCTTCCCGTGTTCAGGGGATTCATCAGGGGAGAGAAGATAGATATGTGGAAGCTTAAACCCAGTTAGCTGACCAGTAGTGTCAGTGCTCCTTTTTCCTAGCTAGAGATCTAGATCATGAGCACTTTCAATTTGGAAAAAATATATGTATGTATGTCCGAGATATACGTTGGCGGTTATTTTTAATAAACCTATTAAAGGTTAAGTTTTATAAGTACTCTCCTGGCCATTCTATGATCCGATGCCTAAATTTAAAAATAATTATTACTATCAATTTTATTTAGAGATGGGTGAACCCAAAGAGTGCAAGTTCTCCAGGAAGTTCATTTTAGTGCTTGGGTTCGGCAGTCTGAACATTGGGTGTTTCTCACGCTGTCATCTGTGTGACAGCGCAAGAAACACTGGCTGCTCAGATAGGCTGTAAGTTTGTTAAAGCCAGTCAGAGCGCTGCAGTTCCCACACTGTCAGATGACAACACGTTAGCCAGCAGCTGTACTGGCAGTGAAAAAGTTACTGCCAGTCACAGGTGTGGGCTGATGACAGTACAAGGCTCATCATCCTACACCTATTGTTGCTTATAGCTGTGAGAGCAGGTGATGAGAGCATTCATCAGCCGGTGGCTGTACAATAAATAAGTAAAAAAATGCATGAAGTTTCTTCTATTTTTGATAACCAGTGCAGATAAAGCTAACAGCTGCAGGCTGCAACTCCCATCTGTGTACTTTATATTGAAAGGTTATTAAAAATAGAGGCATCCCCATGCTGTATTTTTTAATTATTTAAATAAATAATTTAAAAAACGGCGGGTCCTCCCATTTTTGACAACCAGCCAAATTAAAGCAAATAGCTGGGGATAGGTATTCTCAGACTTGAAACAGGCCATGGATAATGGCCCTCCTCAGACTAAAAATAGCATCCCGCAGTCACCCAGAAAAGGCGTATCTGTTAGATGCTTCAATTCCTTCGCTTCAATTCCTTCGACTCTTCCCACTTGTCCTGGTGTAGTTTCAAGTGGCGTAGTAGTCGTGGGGTCAATGTCAGATTTGTAATGTAAGCTGACATCAAGCTCAGAGGTTAGTAATGGAGAGGCATCTATAAAACACACCCATTACTAACCTCATAATCATATTGTAAGAAATACACAGCCAGAATAAAGTCCTTTAATTGAAAGACACAGACTCTTTTATTTGAAATTAAAACTTCTCCCTCTTGTTTACCCATTTATTCACACAAAATAAAAATAAAAAAGCAAAGTTATACTCACTTTTCCATGAATAATCCATGGATGCCCTTGTTCCACTGTAAAAGACAAAAAATAATAAAACACCATATTTCTCACCTGCCTGATGATAATTCATTGATGCTGATATCCCAGTGTAAAAGACAAAAAATAATACAGCAAAATATTCCTCATCTGTCTGCAGATAATCCATCAATGCCCATGTCCCACTGTAAAAGACAAAAAATAATAAAACACTATATTTCTCTCCTATAAGACGATAATCTATTTTTGTCTACGTCCCATGACAATCCGGATGATTTGGAGATCATCGCTGCTGATTCGCACGCTGTAACGCAGATGACAGCATAGCAAACACCCGATGTCCGCCCCCCCCCCATTCATCTGAATGAGGTCTGGGTTCGAGTTTGGGTACCCTTCTGTTACATGAATCGAACTTTTTAAAATGTTTAGCAGAACCCAATGGACCTGAACATTCGCGGGTTCGCCCATCACAAATTAGATTATTCTTCTTCATCTGCTTCTCCTTCCTATCCTTGCATTTTTGAGACCATTTTATTTAATTTACTCACTTATGTAGCACCATTAATTTCCACAGCGCTTTGCAGACATTATTATCACTGTCCCTAATGGAGCTTACAATATAAATTCCCTACCAGTATGTCTTTGGAACGTAGGAGGAAACCCACGCAAACACAGGGAGAATATGCAGATGTTGTCCTTGGTGGGATATAAACCAAGGATCCAACACTGCAAATATAAGTGCTGACAACTCAGCCACCGCGCTGCCCTTACAATACATAGAGTATATTTAAATTATTTGACTATGTTAGGGCCCCGTCACACATAGCGATGCACCAGCGATCCCGACAATGATATGAACTTGTCAGGATCGCTGGTGTGTCGCTACATGATCACTGGTGAGCTGAAAAAACAGGCAGCTTCACCAATGATCAGCATCAGCGACACACAGGTAACAAGCGACGTACGTCGCTTAGTTACCCACTGTGTACCTTAGTTACCAGCGCGCTGGTGCAGGGAGCTGGTAACCAAGGTACACCAGCTCCCTGCACCAGCGTGCTGGTAACTAAGGTACACATCGGGTTTCTAAGCGCTGCGTGCTGGCCAGCGGGAGACCAGCGATCAAAAAAATGTCCTGGCCATTCCAGGACGATAAGCGATACCGACAGGGGGGCAGGTCGCTGGTAAGTGTCACACACAGCGATCTTGCTAGCGAGATCACTGTGTGTGATGGGGGCTTTAGAGTTTACAGGATTAAAATCAGATTTGCATTGGAAATGCTTATATTAAATGAGCTTACATAAATTAAGTGATTTTGAACACAGAACAAAAATCAAGTTGCTCCTGCTGGTATATAAAAAATGAAGTTTCCACTTTTACCAGGCAACAGTCCTTCATGCGCAGCTTTGTAGGACCTCGCCGTACCCCACAGCCTGTTAACTAATAGCAGAACACCCAAACACATACATCAATTCATGACAGTATTTCATTTTTATTTGCCTTCTGTTATTTAATTTTGCCCTTGTTAAAGCATCATTTTTCATTTCAAGGCAACAGCAATTACCTGTTTCTTTGTATAATACGATGTTTGCTAATTAAATATAAACATTTAAAAATGACTAATTCACTTTATCTGGCACAGAACAGCACCGAGTGATTAGCGAGACACCTGTGTCTCTGACTTGTATTGCAAAACTGTATTTGGAAAAGTACACCTCCTTTAGTATTATTATTTCATTTTCTGTAGTGTTTAATAGGTATTAAAGTGTTTGCATTGTCGTGTGTAAAATGGGAAATGGAACCATGAATAGCTTTTCCTATTAATTTGGATTAGAATAAACATATCTTGACAATTTTTGTTCTGGTGAGAAATAAAAAAAATGAGGCATAACCACGTGTAAGACGCTGATCTACGGTAGATGGACTCCTTGCAGGTATATGAAGGTTGGAGATGGTAAAGAATGGCTCTATATATGAGACCTAAAAGTAAACTTATGAAAAAAATATTAAAACATACCAATATATATCGACATGAGTAGGTATGTTCACTAAGCTGAAGGAAGTGTGGTTTATCTCTGTGCCCTTGGGCCACATTCACACATTCAGCATTTTACATCAGTATTTCTAAGTCATAACCAGTGAGTCAAAAATGCAGAAGTGGTGACGTCTTTCCATTATACTTTTCCTTTGATTGTTCCTCTCCTGAATTTAGCTAACAAACACTGATGTAAAATATTGATTAAATACTGAATGTGGCCTTGGAAAAAATAAACTGACAATGATTTCTCCCATGAAAAAAACCCTAATATTTATGTAATGTCTTACTAATTTATATATACCAGTATGTCAAATAGATAATATTTTTTTCTCTTGAACATTACAAGTCGTTGACCATTTTAGATTTCATAACCAGATTCTCAAGACTAGTGTGGACAATGTACCCTGTCAATAATGTAATAATGTTGACAAGTAGTTGCATGAATTAGAGTTGAGTGACTTTGGTCGGATCGGGTTTCATGAAACAAAATTTGTTTCAGATGAAACTGGTCCGACTAGGGCAAAAAAAGTCGGAGTTTCGTCCGAAACCCGACCCCAATGCAAGTCAATGGGGATTAAAAGTCGGCATTGAGTGGATGAATGCAAGGTCCTAATACATCTGGCATCTTTAGGACTGGGTTGTAACTATTACTATAAATAGTACAGCAGAACTTCAATCTACTTTGCAACAGGGGAACAATTCCATGAAATCAACGGAAAGGATAATTATGAACTACAATGACATAAAAATGGAAACAGTCACTATTTATTTCCATATTTTTATATTCTTTTATTGTCAGCACTGTACCTTTTCTATTAAAGCTTAAAACTTTAATAAGTTTGAACCTTGTATGCTCTAAAAGAGTCCATAGCCTTAGAGAGTGTGACCCTGCTGATTGGCAGACAGTAATAGTACATCTAGGACTCATCGCCCATGTGTTCGGTGAGTGGTGGCAGCGTGTATGAGAGGGGTTCGTGGTCTGTGTTGGGGTGTGATTTAGGCTCCCAGTGCAGCATAGGACAGAGGTTGAATGCTGGACTGAGTGAGAGGAGATAGCTTAACCCTTGTAGGTGCAACCCCAAGTCAAGTGTTGAGCAGCAGGTATGTGGCACTCTGCTAAAGAATAAAAATTCCCTGATCACGTAACCAGAACCCGGAAGTGATGGTCAGCAGCGGCGGTGCACAGAAGTCTCCAACAGTCCTCAGGGATCAACCCTTCAAGTGCAAAATGGGGTTGTGTAGGGGTGCACAACCCCATTGGGTGAGTGGCCACTTGTCTACAGTGTGATAATCCACTAATTCACCAGGTTTTACACATTTTGCACTCCTTGTTTTTGTTCTCATTACAAAAAAATAAAAAGAACACTAAAATACCACATCCTAGATACATTGAATTAAATATTCCAGTTGCAAATTTTTATTAATTACATAGAGGAATGCATTGAGAACAATAAAACATAAAAGTTATCAATGTAAATACAAATTAATATCCCATGGAGGTCTGGATTTGGAATGATACTCAAAATCAAAGTGGAAGATCAAATTACAGGCTCATCCAACTTCAGTGGGAATGCCTCAGTCAATACGAAGGAAATGATGCTCAGTAGTGTGTGTGGCCTCTATGTGCCTGTGTGTTGTGTGACCTCCCTACAACACCTAGGCATGGTCCTGATGAGGCAGCGGATGTTCTCCTGAGGGATCTCCTTCCAGACCTTGATTAAAGCATCAGTCAACTCCTGGACAGTCTGTGGTGCAACATGTCATTGGGTGATGAAACAAGACATGATGTCACATATGTACTCGATTGGATTCAGGTCTGGGGAATTGGCAGGCCAGTCCATAGCATCAATGCCTTCATCATGCAGGAATTACTGACACACTTCAAACACATGAGTCCTATCACTGTAAACAATTAAGGCAGAGGTGTACAACCCTTTTTTGCTTGAAGGACCACACTGTCATTCTGAACCAACTCCAAAGGGCTGCAAATTAAAGGAGTACTTACTTGAATACAGCACCAAAACCACTAACAGTACATAAACACATTCTCAGTACATTAATGAAGTAGCAGAACACAATCAGTACTTCAATATAGCACCAGAATTATTACTACATTAATACAACAACATTACTTCCATCAATACATAAATATATCACCAGAACCACCAACAGTATATGAATGCATGAACAGAACCATCATCAGTATATACTGTCATGGCCGAAAGTTTTGGCACCTTTGAAATTGTTCCAGAAAATAAAGTATTTCTCCCAGAAAATGATTGCTATTACACATATTTTGTTATACACATGTTTATTATCTTTGTGTGTATTGGAACAACAGAAACAAACAGAGAAAAAAGCAAACTGGACATAAAACCCTAAAAATGGTCTGGATAAAATTGTTGCTGGTTGTGATGGTGTGATATGCTATGTGGATATCATTTTGTGTATACCGTATTTCTATTTCACTGATTTTCATAGTATTTTTCTTGTTGCCTTGTATGTCTGCAGCCTGACTGTATCTATGTCTCTTGATGACCCCCTGTAGTGTCTTAATCCCCCAGGCACCTTTGTCAGGCATGGGAAACCTGAAAACTACCCCAACCCGTCTGACTACTCCTGGACATTGGGAGGGGGCAGGAAAGGACAGGAGGGGGGAAGTCAGTTCCTGTATGGAGAGTATCATGTGAGCACAGCACGTCAGAGAGAAAGGGAAGCGTATGGACTTTTTAACCTCTGGCTGCTAGATTTTTGGACTCTCATCTCCCTGGACATTTTATCCTGTTACTGAACTGCATACGTGTTCTGGACTATTGTATCCTCAGTGTGGTGGATTGTTTATGGACCTTCTAATTTTGCCTATAATAAAGGTCTTGGGATTGTTCACACTTCCCTCGCTCTGTTGATTGTGTGATACTGGAGAAGGACCCCGTGACACTACCTTTCCAAGTTTGTGGGTAAATAACTTTGTCTCAAGCATGTGATGCTCATTCAAATTCACCTGTAGCATGTAACAGGTCTGGGCAATGTTAAAATCACACCTAAAACCAGTTAAAAAGGGGAAAGGTTTACTTAATCTTTGCCACACTAAGTATGGAGAACAGGAAGAGGAGAAGAGAACTGTCTGAAACGCATTTCGCATAAAATTGCTTAGTCCAGGAGTGGCGTCCAGGAGTTTTTATAGCCTATTATACATGTAGTCTCCTATAGATGGCTCAATTGGAGTAGTTTGTTTACTGCTTTGGTCATGCATTCTTCTTGTGAGATCCACCTCAGCTCGTATGTATGAATTGTGTACAACTATATAATGTTTTAATAAATTAAGTACCCAGACTTTATTTATTTATTAATCAGTCTGTATGCCAACTTCGGTCTTTTATACTGTATCTATTTACATAGTAACATAGTAACATAGTTATTAAGATTGAAGGAATACTTTAAGTCCATCTAGTTTAACCCATATCTTATCCTAACTTGCCCTAACATGTTGATCCAGAGGAAGGCAAAAAACTCATGTGGTAAACAGTAAGCTTCACACTGGGGGAAAAAGTTCCTTTCTGACTCCACATACGGCAATCAGACTAGCTTCCTGGATCAACGCAATATTAAGGAAACTAGTGAATGTACCCTGTAATAGTATACTTTTCAAGAAAGGCATCCAGTCCCTTCTTAAATTTTAGTAGGGATTCACTCATTACAACATCATATGGCAGAGAGTTCCATAGTCTCACAGCTCTTACCGTAAAGAATCCGTGTCTGTGAGTATGCTTAAACCTTCTTTCCTCCAGACGTGGAGGATGCCCCCTTGTCCCCGTCACAGGTCTAAGAGTAAAAAGATCATTAGAAAGGTCTTTGTACTGTCCCCGCATATATTTATACATTGTAATAAGATCACCCCTAAGTCTTCGATTTTACAAACTAAATAACCCCAAGTGTAATATCCTGTCTTGGTATTGCAGACCCCCCAGTTCGCTAATAACCTTGGTCGCTCTTCTCTGCACCCTCTCCAGTTCAGGTATGTCTTTCTTAGACATCGGAGACCAGAACTGTACACAGTATTCTAAGTGTGGTCGCACTAAAGTGACTTATATAGAGGTAAAATTATGTTCTCCTCATGAGCATCTATGCCTCTTTTAATGCATCCCATTATTTTATTTGCCTTGGCAGCAGCTGCCTGTCACTGGCCACTAAATGTGAGTTTGTCATACACCCAGGTATTTTTTTGTGACAGTTTTGCCCAGTGTTTTACAATTAAGCACATAATTATGCATCTTATTTATTCTACCCCAATAAGTTTGCTAAGTTGACAGATGAGGGGAGTGTTAGTGCAGGAGTAGCACTGCTGCAGCAAGGCATGTCATCTGAAAGCCGGAGGAGTGTCTGCTCCAGTAAGGGGGGAAATAGGAGAGCAGGGCAGGCCAGACAGGTTCTGGTAGTGGGAGAATCAATTATTAGGGGAACAGATAGGGCAATCTGTCACAAAGACAGGGATCGTCGAACGGTGTGCTGCCCACCTGGCGCTCGAGTCCGACACATCGCTGATCGGGTTGACAGATTACTGGGAGGGGCTGATGAGGATCCAGCAGTCATGGTGCACATTGGCACAAATGACAAAGTTAGAAGTAGGTGGAAGGTCCTTAAAGATGATTTCAGGGAATTAGGCTGCAAACTTAAAGCAAGGACCTCCAAGGTGGCATTTTCGGAAATACTTCCTGTACCTCGTGCCACACCAGAGAGGCAACGGGAGGTTAGGGAGGTTAATAAGTGGCTCAGGAATTGGTGTAGGAAGGAGGGGTTTGGGTTCCTGGAGAACTGGGCCAACTTCTCAGTTGGCTACAGGTTCTACGCTAGGGACGGGCTGCACCTCAATGGGGAGGGTGCAGCTGTGCTGGGGGAAAAAATGGCTAAAAGGTTGGAGGAGTGTTTAAACTAGGGACGGGGGGAGGGTATTCCTTTTATAGGAGGGAAAGACAGTGCAGATAGAGACCTGGGCACAAATAATAAAATTGGGGGTGGGCGTGGCATGGGGGTGGGGTTAGAACAGTTAATAAGTTAAAAAAGAATAGAGGTACTGAGAGATACATAAAGTGCATGTATACCAATGTCAGAAGCCTCACCAACAAAATGGAGGAATTGGAGTTAATGTTGTTGGAACATAATTATGACATGGTGGGAATATCTGAGACATGGCTGGACGAGAGCCATGACATGGGCGTTAATTTACAGGGCTATAGTCTGTTCAGAAATGACCGTACAAATAAGCGAGGGGGGAGGCGTGTGTTTATATGTAAAATCATCCTTAAAACCCATCCTGCGTGATAATATATATGAATCTAAGGAAAATGTAGAGTCCCTGTGAGTAGAGATAAGGGGAGGGGGAAAAATAATAAATTACTGATAGGAGTTTGCTATAAGTCTCCAAAAATAATGGAAGCAACAGAGAATATCCTCATAAAGCAATAGATGAAGCGGCGACTCAAAGAGAAGTCATTGTTATGGGAGACTTCAACTACCCTGAAATACATTGGGGAACCGAAACCTGCAGTTCCAGCAAAGGTAATAGGTTTTTGACAACTATGAGAGACAATTACCTTTCACAACTGGTTCAGGACCCAACAAGAGGGGGGGCACTGCTAGACCTAATATTAACCAACAGGCCAGACCTCATATCAAATATAAGGGTTGAGGGTCACTTGGGTAATAGTGATCACAAAATAATAAGTTTTCAGATGTCCTTTAATAAGATGTGCAGTAGAGGGGTTACAAGGACACTAAACTTCAGGAAGGCAAATTTCCAATGGGTGAGAGATGATCTTGGTGCAATTAACTGGGACGATATCCTGAGACATAAAAATACACAAAGAAAACGGGCATCCTGAATAGGACCTCTGCACAATATATACCGTAAGGGAATAAACATGCTAGAAATAGGAGGAGACCACTATGGTTAAATAGAGATGTAAGGGGAGCAATAAGTGACAAAAATAAAGCATTTAGAGAATTAAAGCAAGTAGGTAGCAGTGAGGCATTAAATAAATACAGAAAATTAAATAAATTTTGTACAAAGCAAATCAAAATAGCAAAGATTGAGACAGAGAGACTCATTGCCAGAGAAAGTAAAAATAATCCCAAAATATTCTTTAACTACATAAATAGTAAGAAGCTAAAAAATGATAGTGTTGGTCCCCTTAAAAATAGTCTAGGTGAAATGGTGGATGAGGATAAGGAAAAAGCCAGTATGCTAAATGACTTTTTTCAACAGTATTTACACAAGAACATCCCATGACGGATAACATGATCAGGGATAAAAAAATTCTTCATTAAATGTCACCTGCTTAACCCAGCAGGAAGTACGGCGGTGTCTAAAAATCACTAAAATTGACAAATCTCCGGGCCTGGATGGGATACACCCCCCGAGTACTGCAGGAATTAAGCACAGTCATAGATAGACCATTATTTTTAATCTTTAAAGATTCCATAATAACAGGGTCTGTACCATAGGACTGGCGTATAGCAAATGTGGTACCAATATTCAAAAAGGGGACAAAAACTGAACTTGGAAATTATAGGCCAGTAAGTTTAACCTCAATTGTGGGTAAAATCCTGGAGGGTTTTCTAAGAGATACTATACTGGAGTATCTGGAGAAGAATAACCTTATGACCCAATATCAACATGGGTTTACAAGGGACCGTTGCTATCAGACTAATTTGATAAGCTTCTATGAAGAGGTAAGTTCCAGACTGGACCAAGGGAATTTTGTGTGGCACTGTATCAAAAGCTTTTGAAAAGTCCATTTGCCATTTATCAGCACAAGCTTCTAGTTTACATAAATCCTCCTGTAATATAAAATTGTCCCCCTCTGTATTGATTACCCTGCTGAGTTTAGGTCATTAATAAATATGTTAAAAAGAAGCGGGCCCAATACTGACCCCTGTGGTACCCCACTGCTAACCGTAACCAGGTGTCCCCTTTTCTTACCTGTGTTGTTATTATCATGTGTAATTTTTTGTTCTATTTTTATATATTCTAAATAATCGTGATGTTGTTAATATATTTTGGCTTGCATTTTTTCTAATTTTGGGCTATCCCTGCAGGTCTGAGATAAGAGAAGCAGATTGTAATACTGCAGGCAGATTTAGAAATAAAGACAGATAATTTTTTTTAGAACATTTGATGATAATAAAATTATCCATAAAAAGTAGGAAAATCTAAAGCGCATACTGAGGTAGCTAAAGAGTTAAGTAAGAATTTCTGAGTTCTGATTAAATCCAAATTACTTTGGACATAAAAATTGAAAAACTGCAAATAGGAAAATTGAAGGGAAGAGAGAAGAAATCACAAACATTCTGCTAAGAACCAGAAGGACCAATTAAATGACATAATGGTTTGGAAAATATGTTTTAAAAATCTGTGCATAAAAATTAATAATTTCTTATTTGACAGACAGATCCTGCGGGTATACTTACTTATGTTCTTCCAGATAGGTTTACTTACTTATGGTCTTACAGGCACGTCTTTGTAGAAGTTCACAAATAAAAGCACACTGAAAAACAACTAATTAGGCTAAAGTTGGCTGAACCTGCAGCTGTAAGCCAACAGACTAAAGTGTATTGGATCCACCCAACCCTCACCACCCCCACCCCTCAACAGATATAGTTGAAAATAATATGGCTTGTTGGATTTTCTATGTTAGGAGATTGAGTAAAAACAGTCACATCCCTATTAGGAGTGACTCAAAATATTAAGAAGCATAGAAAAATAGAACCAGCTAAATATAAGTTGCCAAAGTATAGTGGTAAAGTGCATGTGCAAAGAATAGGCAGCAGCATACTGACCAAGAATTGGACCCCACAGTAGCCCACACCTGCTTGATGCATGTTTCACCTGAGCTTTGATGAGGGGTTAGTTACTGAAAGAGGACAGAGGATGGTTGTGTGTCCAGAGTTTTCTGATGGTACTGACATACCATTGGTGCAACTTTTTCTGCCGCATGAGTCCAAGAGATATAGGGGCCCACTTCCACCTCCAAAGAAGCAAACAGCTTCTGTCACAGACACATAAAGGGGCTCATGTGCTGTCCTTGCACACCAACCTTCTACAGTCTACCTCTGCCACTGGTCCTGAGCATTAATGATATTGTATATTTATATGAAAGAAATAGCAAATGTAAGTAACTGTAGCAAGTAGAGTTGAGCGACTTTTGGTTTTTTAGGGTCGCGTTTCGTTTCGTGAAACCCGACTTTTCCAAAAGTCGGGTCGAGCAAGATCGTCCGATTATAGGGAAAAGTCGGGGTCGTCCCGAAACACGAAACCCAATGTAAGTCAATGGGGAATAAAAGTCGGCAGTGAGAGGAGGACAGGAAACACACCTACAGTGCCCATTTGAATGCCAAAAGCATCAATTCTTCTTACTTAAGCTTGTCAACCTTAATTAACTTCATAATACAAGTTACGCACTGAAAAATGTGGGTTATTTGGCTACAGTTGTGGGGGGGAGGGCTGGCTACAGGTTTTCATGTGCCCTGGGCGAAAGAGCGCCCCTTTAACACATACCACAACTCATCATGCTCCGATACGGCAGAGAAATAGCGGTATAGTACAATGAAAAATACTTCACTTTTTACATCTCATGACGAGGCCCATCTATTTCTCCATGCAGAATCATTGGTCCCATATAATGTTTGAAACAGTATATGATGAGCTCCACATAATGCTACAGTATATGTTGGTCCCCATGGATGAAGCTCCACTGTCTTATGGGCCCAAATAATGCTCCAAACATAATGGGCCCCATTTCTAATGCTCTAGTGTATAATGGGCCCTGTAAATGCTGCTTCAGTGTCTGATGTCCACCTTTGGAATGTTCCAGTGTATGGTGGGCCCCATCTATCATTCTCCAGAGTATAGTGCTCCCCAAAAATTGCTGTCCCAACATTGAAAACAATGAAATAAGTCTCCTCGCTAGGGAATCCCTGTACTAGTCTGGACTCCTCGTCGTCCCCATCTTCCATCTCACTGCACAGTATTTCAACCTTGCAAGTGCTGTGATCCTGAGCAAGCAGGGGGGGCCCACTCGTTGGCGACGGCACTGGCACAGGGCCTCTGATAGTACGGTGGTGTGTCTGATGGCGGGTGGGCCGAACCTGCACTTTCATCTGCAGCTTCCTCTTTGTCACCGTGTAAGATGGAACTGTATATGGGAAGGGTAACCTGAGTTTCATCAGGGTCAGATTCAGGCCGTGTAGCGTGCGAGGGGAATGTAGTGGTCTGGGTCAATGTACCAGCAGATTCATCGAGCAGTGGCTGGGCATCAGTGCACTTGTGTCGCCCCCAGGAGTACGGTCGCCACAGTGGCATTACCTTCTTCCTAGGGAGTGTGATGTCATGCTTGGGAGCAATGAACGATCTCTCTAGCAGGTTAACTGATTGGGCGGCGTTATTCTCACGAGTCATGACCCTCCAAACAGCATTCATGAAGGCAAAGTGTTTGTTTTACGTGGGCAGTATGGTTGCAAAGCTGAACCTTAAAGGAATGTCCAGAAGGGCACCACCAGGAGTGGAGCCTACGGTTAAATTCGACTCCACCTGGGAAACCTCAACCATGCCAGCTACAGAACAGATGCACACATTGCAAGCTTAATTCCGTTAACGAACGAGACTCCGTCATGCCCCGCGGTCCGAGTCCGGCTTACTAGAGGGACACGTGAGGCTCTGGCACATGAGATTGGCCAATAACTGGTGTGTCACGCCCTTACATGTCCGTGGCTGCATGTGCGCTACACTGAAAAGGCCAGCGTTTGTCGCTTACAGGTGCAGATAACCCGCTGAACAACGTTAGTGATGGGGATCACTGATTACAATTATTACCCGCGAACAATGATTTCCCAGTAAGTGCAGGTCAACTGCAGTTCCGGAATTAGGCCTAACCGTCATTCCTGAAAAAATGAAAAACTTACGTGTGCAAACCACAGGTGCTGTAGCTTGCTTAACAGCTCGCCAGCCGTTCTCACGCCCTGTATGGATTACACGTGATTGCACAAAGGTGAGAAAGGGTACCGTATCCCCAGATAACATGTATGGATAGCGTACACATTTAAAATATATGTCTCAGGAGGCAGGCTCAGACGGTGTTAGGCCCAGTATGGATTGCACGTGATTGCACAAAGGTTAGAAAGGGTACCGTTTCCCCGGATAACATGTATGGATAGCGTACACATTCAAAATATATGTCTATACATCAGGAGGCAGGCTCAGACGGTGTTAGGCCCAGTATGGATTGCATGTGATTGCACAAAGGTTAGAAAGGGTACCGTATCCCCAGATAACATGTATGGATAGCGTACACATTCAAAATATATGTCTCAGGAGGCAGGCTCAGACGGTGTTAGGCCCAGTATGGATTGCACGTGATTGCACAAAGGTTAGAAAGGGTACCGTATCCCCGGATAACATGTATGGATAGCGTACACATTCAAAATATATGTCTATACATCAGGAGGCAGGCTCAGACGGTGTTAGGCCCAGTATGGATTGCACGTGATTGCACAAAGGTTAGAAAGGGTACCGTATCCCCAGATAACATGTATGGATAGTGTACACATTCAAAATATATGTCTCAGGAGGCAGGCTCAGACGGTGTTAGGCCCAGTATGGATTGCACGTGATTGCACAAAGGTTAGAAAGGGTTCCGTATCCCCAGATAACATGTATGGATAGCGTACACATTCAAAATATATGTCTATACATCAGGAGGCAGGCTCAGACGGTGTTAGGCCCAGTATGGATTGCACGTGATTGCACAAAGGTTAGAAAGGGTACCGTATCCCCGGATAACATGTATGGATAGCGTACACATTCAAAATATATGTCTATACATCAGGAGGCAGGCTCAGACGGTGTTAGGCCCAGTATGGATTGCATGTGATTGCACAAAGGTTAGAAAGGGTACCGTATCCCCAGATAACATGTATGGATAGCGTACACATTCAAAATATATGTCTATACATCAGGAGGCAGGCTCAGACGGTGTTAGGCCCAGTATGGATTGCACGTGATTGCACAAAGGTTAGAAAGGGTACCGTATCCCCGGATAACATGTATGGATAGCGTACACATTCAAAATATAAGTCTATACATCAGGAGGCAGGCTCAGACGGTGTTAGGCCCAGTATGGATTGCATGTGATTGCACAAAGGTTAGAAAGGGTACCGTATCCCCAGATAACATGTATGGATAGCGTACACATTCAAAATATATGTCTCAGGAGGCAGGCTCAGACGGTGTTAGGCCCAGTATGGATTGCACGTGATTGCACAAAGGTTAGAAAGGGTACCGTATCCCCAGATAACATGTATGGATAGCGTACACATTCAAAATATATGTCTATACATCAGGAGGCAGGCTCAGACGGTGTTAGGCCCAGTATGGATTGCATGTGATTGCACAAAGGTTAGAAAGGGTACCGTATCCCCAGATAACATGTATGGATAGCGTACACATTCAAAATATATGTCTCAGGAGGCAGGCTCAGACGGTGTTAGGCCCAGTATGGATTGCACGTGATTGCACAAAGGTTAGAAAGGGTACCGTATCCCCAGATAACATGTATGGATAGCGTACACATTCAAAATATATGTCTATACATCAGGAGGCAGGCTCAGACGGTGTTAGGCCCAGTATGGATTGCATGTGATTGCACAAAGGTTAGAAAGGGTACCGTATCCCCAGATAACATGTATGGATAGCGTACACATTCAAAATATATGTCTCAGGAGGCAGGCTCAGACAGTGTTAGGCCCAGTATGGATTGCATGTGATTGCACAAAGGTTAGAAAGGGTACCGTATCCCCAGATAACATGTATGGATAGCGTACACATTCAAAATATATGTCTATACATCAGGAGGCAGGCTCAGACGGTGTTAGGCCCAGTATGGATTGCATGTGATTTCACAAAGGTTAGAAAGGGTACCATATCCCCAGATAACATGTATGGATAGCGTACACATTCAAAATATATGTCTATACATCAGGAGGCAGGCTCAGACGGTGTTAGGCCCAGTATGGATTGCACGTGATTGCACAAAGGTTAGAAAGGGTACCGTATCCCCGGATAACATGTATGGATAGCGTACACATTCAAAATATATGTCTATACATCAGGAGGCAGGCTCAGACGGTGTTAGGCCCAGTATGGATTGCATGTGATTGCACAAAGGTTAGAAAGGGTACCGTATCCCCAGATAACATGTATGGATAGCGTACACATTCAAAATATATGTCTCAGGAGGCAGGCTCAGAGGGTGTTAGGCCCAGTATGGATTGCACGTGATTGCACAAAGGTTAGAAAGGGTACCGTATCCCCAGATAACATGTATGGATAGCGTACACATTCAAAATATATGTCTATACATCAGGAGGCAGGCTCAGACGGTGTTAGGCCCAGTATGGATTGCATGTGATTGCACAAAGGTTAGAAAGGGTACCGTATCCCCAGATAACATGTATGGATAGCGTACACATTCAAAATATATGTCTCAGGAGGCAGGCTCAGACGGTGTTAGGCCCAGTATGGATTGCACGTGATTGCACAAAGGTTAGAAAGGGTACCGTATCCCCAGATAACATGTATGGATAGCGTACACATTCAAAATATATGTCTATACATCAGGAGGCAGGCTCAGACGGTGTTAGGCCCAGTATGGATTGCATGTGATTGCACAAAGGTTAGAAAGGGTACCGTATCCCCAGATAACATGTATGGATAGCGTACACATTCAAAATATATGTCTCAGGAGGCAGGCTCAGACGGTGTCAGGCACAGTATGGATTTGACGGCCAGATTACACAGCGGAGGAGCAGGGAGAGGTAAAGATTGCAAATGCTGGGGCCCTGCCCAAGCAAGGGGGGCCCACTCGTGGGCGTCGGTACTGGCACTGGGCCCCTCATAGTACAGCGGTGTGTCTGATGGCAGGTGTGCACCACCACCGTCAGAGACACTTGATTGCACTATGAGGGACCCTGTGCCAGTGCCCGCGCCCAAGAGTCGGCCTACCCACCTGTCCAGAGCAACGGCACTCGCACGGTGTCGTGCGCTAGGTGGTGAATCCGGCCATGTGGGGGGAGGCAGCACAGTTAGGGAGTTTTAGATAGTGGCATATGTTGATGTTGGACATTCAGCTGATGCAAAAGGCGAAATAGGTGAAGTCCCAGGAAGAGGTGGACCAAAGCAAGCCATTTTTCTGTCACCCTATGTGTCATCAGGGGAAGGTGGGACAAAATCCTTGGAAACCCATGCATGGTTCATTTTAATGAAGGTTAGATCATCCACATTTTGGGTTGACAGACGGGTCCTTTTTTCTGTCAGGATTGATCCAGCTGCACTGAAGACTTTTTCCGATAGCACACTTGCAGCTGGGCAAGCGAGTTCCTGTAAGGCATATTGGGCCAATTCAGGCCAGGTGTCCAGTTTAGCGGCCCAATAGTCAAAGGGGAATGACCTGTATGGGAGAACATCGATATGGGAGGAAAAGTAGTTTGTAACCATAGTTGACAACTGCTGTCTCCTGTCACTTTCCATCGACGCAGTATTACCAGTTGTGTGAGCGGTATTTGAAAAATCAGTCCACAACATTGTCATGAAACCCCTGTCTCCAACGCCACTTCTGCTGTGTGCACCACGAACACCTCTGCCAAGCTGCCCCCGGCCCGTACGGCTCGTGTGATAACCATCACCTCTGCTGTGTGCTGGGAATGCCTCAAGCAACCGATTTACCAGAGTTGCTTGTTTATTAGCCAATATTAGGTCAAGGTTCTCCTGTGGCATGATGTTTTGTAATTTGCCTTTATAGCGTGGATCCAGGATGCTGGCCAACCTGTAGTCGTCATCGTTCATCATTTTGGCAATGCGGGGGTCCCTTTTTAGGATCCGCAAGGCATAATCTGACATGTGGGCCAA
Source organism: Dendrobates tinctorius (assembly GCF_039654945.1). Lineage (NCBI taxonomy): Eukaryota > Metazoa > Chordata > Amphibia > Anura > Dendrobatidae > Dendrobates > Dendrobates tinctorius. The sequence goes on along the minus strand of NW_027361704.1, from coordinate 39,925,177 downwards.
TGTTCCCGGTGTCAATGATGCACTGCGAGTGCTGGTTGGAGGAGCAATTTCTGGCAAATCCACATCCCTCCAGTCACGCACAAACCCTGTCAGCGTCGGACTGGAACACCTTGGCCCCACCAGAGAAAATCATTCTTGGGGCCCACTATGTAGCTGCATAGAGTTAAATACCAGACCACCAATTATGCGGTAAAACACGCTAATATCCGGGTATAATATAAGGTTGTACATGTCTTAATTATGTAGCAGGAGTTGGGGTAGCCCCCTCATAGAATATAAAGCAGCCCCCTCACATAGTATAATGCAGCCATCTCATAGAATATAATGCAGCCATCTCATAGAATATAATACTGCCCCCCTCATAGGGTATAATACTGCCCCCCTCATAGGGAATAATGCACCCCCTCATAGGGTATAATGCACCCCCTCATAGGGTATAATGCACCCCCTCATAGGGTATAATACTGCCCCCCTCATAGGGTATAATAATGCCCCCCTCATAGGGAATAATGCACCCCCTCATAGGGAATAATGCACCCCCTCATAGGGTATAATGCTGCCCCCTCATAGGGTATAATACTGCCCCCCTCATAGGGTATAATGCTGCCTCCTCATAGGGTATAATACTGCCCCCCTCATAGGGAATAATGCATCCCCTCATAGGGAATAATGCTGCCCCCTCATAGGGTATAATACTGCCCCCCTCATAGGGTATAATGCACCCCCTCATAGGGTATAATGCACCCCCTCATAGGGAATAATGCTGCCCTCCTCATAGGGTATAATGCTGCCTCCTCATAGGGTATAATGCTGCCCCCTCATAGGGTATAATACTGCCCCCCTCATAGGGAATAATGCACCCCCTCATAGGGTATAATGCTGCCTCCTCATAGGGTATAATACTGCCCCCCTCATAGGGTATAACGCTGCCCCCTCATAGGGTATAATGCTGCCCCCTCATAGGGTATAATATTGCCCCCCTCATAGGGAATAATGCACCCCCTCATAGGGTATAATGCTGCCTCCTCATAGGGTATAATACTGCCCCCCTCATAGGGAATAATGCATCCCCTCATAGGGAATAATGCTGCCCCCTCATAGGGTATAATGCTGCCCCCCTCATAGGGTATAATACTGCCCCCCCTCATAGGGTATAATACTGCCCCCCTCATAGGGAACAATGCATCCCCTCATAGGGAATAATGCTGCCCTCCTCATAGGGTATAATGCTGCCTCCTCATAGGGTATAATGCTGCCTCCTCATAGGGTATAATGCTGCCCCCTCATAGGGAATAATGCACCCCCTCATAGGGTATAATGCTATATAGATATATAGATACAGAGTTAGATAGAAATAGATAGAAAGATAGATATAGAGATAGATAGTAGATAATGGATAGAAAGTAGATAATGGATAGATATAGATAGAAAGATTCATAGAGATAGATATAAAGATAGATATAGAAAGAAATATAGATAGATAGATCGATAGGTAGATAGATATAGAGATAGATAGAAAATAGATAATGGATAGATAGATAGATAGATAGATAGATAGATATAGAGATAGATAGCTATAGATAGAAAGATATAGAGATAGATAGATAGATAGATATATAGATAGAGAAAGATAATAGATAGAGATAGATAATAGATAGAGATATACAGATATAATAATAATAATAATATAGACATATATAGATAGATATAGAGATAAATATATATAGATAGATGGCTATAAATAAAAATAGATATAGAGATATATAGAGATAGATAGATATAGAGATAATAGATATAGAGATAGATAGATAGATATAGAGACAGATAGATATAGAAAGATAGATATAGAGATAATAGCTAGATATAGAGATATGTATAGAGATAGATAGATATAGAGTTAGAAAGATAGATATAGAGAGATATAGAGATAGATAGAGATAGCTAGATAGATGGATAGATAGATATAGATAATAGAGATAATAGATAGATAGATATAGAGATAGATATAGAGATAGATGGATAGATCAATAGATAGATAGATAAAGAGAGAGAGATAGAGATTGATAGATAATGAGATATAGAGATAGATATAGAGATATAGTGTTAGATAGAAAGATAGATATAGAGATAGATAGATATAGAGATAGATATGGATATAGAGATAACAGATGTAGAGATAGATAGATATAGAGATAGATAGATATAGAGATAGATAGATAGATATAGAGATAATATATAGATAGATAGATATAGAGATAATATATAGATAGCTATAGAGAGAGAGATATAGAGATAGATATAGAGAGAAACAGATATATATATAGAGATAGATATAGAGATAGATAGATATAGAGATAATAGATATAGAGATAGATAGATAGATATAGATATAAAGATAGATAGAGATAGAGAGAGCGGTAGATAGAGAGAGATAGATACAGAGATCGATAAATAGAGAGATAGATATAGATAGAGATAGATAGATAAAGATAGATAATAAATATAGAGATAACAGATAGATATAGAGATAGAGTAAGATAGAAAGATATAGAGATAGGTAGATATAGATAATAGAGATAGCTAGATAGACATAATAGATAGATATAGATAGATATAGATAGAAAGATAGATATAGAGATAGATGTAGAGATAGAAAGATAGATATAGAGATAGAAAGATAGATATAGAGATAGAGCGATAGATAGAGATATATATAGATAATAGATAGAGATAGATATAGAGATAGAAAGATAGATAGATATACAGAGAGATTGATATAGAGATAGATATAAATAGATAGATAGATATAGAGAGAGATATAGAGAGAAATAGATATAGATATAGAGATAATAGATATATATAGAGATAGATAGATATAATATAGAGAGATAGATACAGAGAAAAGATATAGAGATAAATAGATAAATATAGATAGATATAGAGATAGAGAGATAGATATAGAGATAGATAGATAGAGATATATAGATAGATAGCTATAGAGATATAGAGATAGATATAGAGAGAAATAGAGATAGATATAGAGATAGATAGAGATAGATAGAGATAGATATATAGATATAAAGATAGATATAGAGATATAGCGAGAGATATAGATATAGAGATAGATAGATACAGAGAAAAGATATAGAGATAGATAACGGATAGATAAATAGATAGATAGGTATAGCGATAGATAGATATAGATATTAGATAGAGATATATATAGATAAAGATAGATAGATATAGATGGTAGCTAGATAGATAATAAATATAGAGATAATAGATATAGAGATAGATAGAGTAAGATAGATAGATATAGAGATAGATAGATAGATAGATAGATATAGAGATAGATGTAGAGATAGAAAGATAGATATAAAGATAGAGCGATAGAGATAGATATAGATAATAGATATAGATAGATATAGAGATAGATAGATAGATAATAGATAGAGATAGAAAGATAGATATAAGAGAGATAGAGAGAGAGATATATTGACAAATAGAGATAGATAGATAGAGAGAGACAGATAGAGAAGCGAGAGAGATATATAAAAAAAAAACAAAACAATACTCACCTCTCCTCCTCGCTCCCACGCTGATCTCGGCTTCAGTGTCAGGAGCTGCCCCCTCTGCCAGACACACAGCGGGTGCGCGATGTAGTGACGTCATCGCGCACTGGCTGTGAGTCAGGAGCAGAGGGGCCTGAGGGCGGCGCCGGCCCTGATTTACAGATGCAGAGCGGCTTACTGGGCTGGGGGCGGGGCCTCTGGGGGTGGAGACCTGAAATGATATTCACTGCTTCGCAGTGAATATTCATTTCTCTTTAGCAGCGGGGACAGGGGCTCCTGCCTCCTGACACCCGCTGCTGCTCCGCTGGCAGGGGCCCCCATAGCAGCTGCATGGTGTGCGACACACCACTGGCTGGGGGCCCTGGAGCAGCGGGGGCCCTAGGCAACTGCTGGCCCTGTATGCCTGCAGGTGCCAGGGCCCACCAGATGCCAGGGCCCACCGGAGAATCCTCCGGTTCCCCGGTGGGCCAGTCCGACGCTGAACCCTGTACCAGACCTTGCCACGCCAACATTTTCACTTGCCCCACGAGATGCATCCTCCTCCCCTAAGTAATCATCCCCATCATCATCCTCCTCCTCCTCTTCTTCCTCCACCTCGTCCAGGAGAGGTCCCTGAGCAGACAATGGCTGAATGTCATCAAGGATTCCCTCCTCCTCTTCCTCCTCGTCAACATTGGCTGCAGACGCCTGCTCCTTAAGGTGCGTCAAAGTTTGCATGAGCAGACGCATAAGTGGGATGCTCATGCTTAGGATGGCGTCGTCTGCGCTTACCAGCCGTGTGCATTCCTCAAAACACTGAAGGACTTTACAAAGGTCTTTCAGCTTCGACCACTGCACACCTGTCAACTCCATGTCTGCTCTCAAAGTGCCTGGCCATGTATCCTCCCACAAATGCATTATGGCCTGCCTCTGCTCGCACAGCCGCTCCACCATGTGCAGGGTGGAGTTCCACCTTGTTGCAATGTCGATAATGAGGCGGTGCTTGGGAAGGTGGAGCAATCGCTGCAGCTTCTGCATACGAACGGAGTGTACAGGCGACCGGCGGATGTGCGCGCACAGTCTTCGCACCTTCTGGAGCAGGGCTGTTAACTCCGGATAATTTTTGAGGAAGCACTGCACCACCAGGTTCAAGGTGTGAGCCAAGCAAGGTATGTGGCTGAGTTTTGAAAGGGCTATGGCTGCCACAAAATTATGGCCGTTATCACTAACTACCTTGCCTGCCTCAAGATGTACACTGCCCAGACATGACTCAGTTTGTCGCTTCAAGTACTCGGCCAGTACCTCGGCGGTGTGTCTGTTGCCCAAACACATAATCTGCAACACAGCCTGCTGACGCTTTCCACTAGCTGCTCGATAGGGGGACACATCGTGTGCAACAGTGGCAGCTGCAGATGGAGTGCTCGTACGACTGCGCTCTGTGGACGAGCTTTCGCTTCTGGAGGAGGAGGAGGAGGAGGGTGGAACGCCTACAGCCAACTGTTTCCTATACCGTGGGCTAGGCAGCACTGTCCCACCACCGCTGTCCCCTGTGGACCCTGCATCCACCACATTAACCCAGTGCGCAGTGATGGACACGTAACGGCCCTGGCCATGCCGACTGGACCATGCATCAGTTGTGAGGTGCACCTTTCCGCTCACTGACTGCTTGAGTGCAAGGACAATGCGGTCTTTCACATGATGGTGGAGGGCTGGGATGACTTTGTGAGAGAAGAAGTGGTGACTGGGTAGGTCATAGCGTGGTACTGCATAGGCCATGAGTTCGCGGAAAGCTGTGCTTTCCACCAACCGAAAGGGCATCATCTCAAACGAGATTAGTTTGGCAATGTGGGCGTTCAAACCCAGTGTACGCGGATGAGAGACTGAGTACTTTCTTGACCTACTCATAGTGTCTGGGAGGGTGAGCTGGACTTGAGAGCTGCATATGGTGGAAGTAGCGGTGGACAGGGCGGACTGAGAGAGGGTTGATGATGGTGATGGAGTTGGTGTTCTTTCTGATGGCCTAGAATCAGTCTTTCGTTGATATAACAGTGGGATTCCCTGACTGCTGTGGCCTTGCAACGACACCTCAACATTTGCTGCTGTGCTAACCGGTGGGCTTACAGTGGGGGAAACAATGTAGCATTGCTGACTACCTTCGTTGTGATCAGTTGCACATGTGGCACTTTAGGTTTGGTGTTGTGTCCACGCTTGCAAGTGCATGCTGGTTAAATGTCTAAGCATGCAACTGGTATTCAAATTTTTCAGATTTTTCCCTCGGCTAAAGGTCTTTGCGCACTTCTTACAGATAACCTTGGCCTGATCATGAGGATTTTGGTCAAAAAAGTGCCACACTGCACTCTTCCTACTTTGGCAGACATTGTGCGGCCTAGCACGCTGTGATCTTTTGACCCTCTGGACAAGCTGTCCAGCAACTCTTTTGATGTTTGGAACCTGTCTTTGGAGTGCTCCGGGCCTGCCAGATAACAGCTGTTGCGATGTCGATGTCTGCTGTGGATGCTCCTCATCTGAGCTATTGGAAGCAGCACCCTCTTCCCCCAATGGATGCCAATCTGGGTCAACAACTGGGTCATCCATCACCTCCTCTTCTATGTCATGTGCACCTTCCTCTGTGTCACCGTGTATGGTGGTATAGTGTGCGGGAAGGGGCACCTGAGTCTCATCAGGGTCAGAATCTGGCTCTGTACACTGCGAGGACAATGTAGTGCTCTGAGTGAATGTACCAGCAGAATCATCCATCAGCGGCTGTGCATCAGTGCACTCCATGTCAGATTCATCTTGGCCTGGGTAATTCACCATTTCACTTGATAATCCAGGCATGGTATGTGAAAACAGCTCCATGGAGTAATCAGTAGTATGGCCTGCGTCATCCTTCAATCTTGGTTGAGGTGGAGGACACAAGGAAAGGTGTGGTTCATGAACATGAGCCTCCAATGACGACTCAGTGCTTTTACTTTTTACAACTGAAGAAGAGGAGGCGATAGAGCTGGAGGCTGAGTCAGCAATGTAAGACAAAACTTTTTCCTGATGCTCTGGCTTTAAAAGCGGTTTGCCAACTCCTAGAAAACTAAGCGTTCGAGGCCTTATGTAGCCAGACGATGACGCAGGCTCAACACCTCCTGCATTCGGTCCTATTTTGCTCTTGCCACTACCATCAGATCCACCACCAACACCATCATTACCAGCTGCCAACCCCCACCCAATTCCACGGCCTCTTCCACCAGCCTTCCTCATTTTTGGTAGAAATGTAGACAAAATCCAAAAAACTATATAGTATGTAAAACAAGGTACAAGGTGTCTATAGGACAGGGGAGATTTTGAATTTCTGCACACACTTTTGGACACTGGACACTTTTGGATTGTGTGAGGCCCACTGATATCTGAGCGCTATGTGACAGGCTCGATGGCACAGCTGTGACCTAAGTGACTAGAGGATAAGTGAGATTTTGAATCTCTGCACACACTTTTGGACACTGGACACTTTTGGATTGTGTGAGGCCCACTGATATCTGAGCGTTATGTGACAGGCTCGATGGCACAGCTGTGACAAAAGTGACTAGAGGATAAGGGAGATTTTGAATCTCTGCACACACTTTTGGACACTGGACACTTTTGGATTGTGTGAGGCCCAATGAATATCTGAGCGCTATGTGACAGGCTCGATGGCACAGCTGTGACAAAAGTGACTAGAGGATAAGGGAGATTTTGAATCTCTGCACACACTTTTAGACACTGGACACTTTTGGATTGTGTGAGGCCCACTGATATCTGAGCGCTATGTGACAGGCTCGATGGCACAGCTGTGACAAAAGTGACTAGAGGATAAGGGAGATTTTGAATCTCTGCACACACTTTTGGACACTGGACACTTTTGGATTGTGTGAGGCCCAATGAATATCTGAGCGCTATGTGACAGGCTCGATGGCACAGCTGTGACAAAAGTGACTAGAGGATAAGGGAGATTTTGAGTCTCTGCACACACTTTTGGACACTGGACACTTTTGGATTGTGTGAGGCCCACTGATATCTGAGCGCTATGTGACAGGCTCGATGGCACAGCTGTGACAAAAGTGACTAGAGGATAAGGGAGATTTTGAATCTCTGCACACACTTTTGGACACTGGACACTTTTGGATTGTGTGAGGCCCAATGAATATCTGAGCGCTATGTGACAGGCTCGATGGCACAGCTGTGACAAAAGTGACTAGAGGATAAGGTAGATTTTGAATCTCTGCACACACTTTTGGACACTGGACACTTTTGGATTGTGTGAGGCCCAATGAATATCTGAGCGCTATGTGACAGGCTCGATGGCACAGCTGTGACCTAAGTGACTAGAGGATAAGTGAGATTTTGAATCTCTGCACACACTTTTGGACACTGGACACTTTTGGATTGTGTGAGGCCCACTGATATCTGAGCGCTATGTGACAGGCTCGATGGCACAGCTGTGACCTAAGTGACTAGAGGATAAGTGAGATTTTGAATTTCTGCACACACTTTTGGACACTGGACACTTTTGGATTGTGTGAGGCCCACTGATATCTGAGCGCTATGTGACAGGCTCGATGGCACAGCTGTGACCTAAGTGACTAGAGGATAAGTGAGATTTCGAATCTCTGCACACACTTTTGGACACTGGACACTTTTGGATTGTGTGAGGCCCACTGATATCTGAGCGCTATGTGACAGGCTCGATGGCACAGCTGTGACCTAAGTGACTAGAGGATAAGGGAGATTTTGAATCTCTGCACACACTTTTGGACACTGGACACTTTTGGATTGTGTGAGGCCCACTGATATCTGAGCGCTATGTGACAGGCTCGATGGTACGGCTGTGACCTAAGTGACTAGAGGATAAGTGAGATTTTGAATCTCTGCACACACTTTTGGACACTGGACACTTTTGGATTGTGTGAGGCCCACTGATATCTGAGCGCTATGTGACAGGCTCGATGGCACAGCTGTGACCTAAGTGACTAGAGGATAAGGGAGATTTTGAATCTCTGCACACACTTTTGGACACTGGACACTTTTGGATTGTGTGAGGCCCACTGATATCTGAGCGCTATGTGACAGGCTCGATGGCACAGCTGTGACCTAAGTGACTAGAGGATAAGGGAGATTTTGAATCTCTGCACACACTTTTGGACACTGGACACTTTTGGATTGTGTGAGGCCCACTGATATCTGAGCGCTATGTGACAGGCTCGATGGTACAGCTGTGACCTAAGTGACTAGAGGATAAGTGAGATTTTGAATCTCTGCACACACTTTTGGACACTGGACACTTTTGGATTGTGTGAGGCCCACTGATATCTGAGCGCTATGTGACAGGCTCGATGGCACAGCTGTGACCTAAGTGACTAGAGGATAAGGGAGATTTTGAATCTCTGCACACACTTTTGGACACTGGACACTTTTGGATTGTGTGAGGCCCAGTGATATCTGAGCGCTATGTGACAGGCTCGATGGCACAGCTGTGACCTAAGTGACTAGAGGATAAGGGAGATTTTGAATCTCTGCACACACTTTTGGACACTGGACACTTTTGGATTGTGTGAGGCCCAATGAATATCTGAGCGCTATGTGACAGGCTCGATGGCACAGCTGTGACCTAAGTGACTAGAGGATAAGTGAGATTTTGAATCTCTGCACACACTTTTGGACACTGGACACTTTTGGATTGTGTGAGGCCCACTGATATCTGAGCGCTATGTGACAGGCTCGATGGCACAGCTGTGACCTAAGTGACTAGAGGATAAGTGAGATTTTGAATTTCTGCACACACTTTTGGACACTGGACACTTTTGGATTGTGTGAGGCCCACTGATATCTGAGCGCTATGTGACAGGCTCGATGGCACAGCTGTGACCTAAGTGACTACAGGATAAGTGAGATTTTGAATCTCTGCACACACTTTTGGACACTGGACACTTTTGGATTGTGTGAGGCCCACTGATATCTGAGCGCTATGTGACAGGCTCGATGGCACAGCTGTGACCTAAGTGACTAGAGGATAAGTGAGATTTTGAATCTCTGCACACACTTTTGGACACTGGACACTTTTGGATTGTGTGAGGCCCAATGAATATCTGAGCGCTATGTGACAGGCTCGATGGCACAGCTGTGACCTAAGTGACTACAGGATAAGTGAGATTTTGAATCTCTGCACACACTTTTGGACACTGGACACTTTTGGATTGTGTGAGGCCCACTGATATCTGAGCGCTATGTGACAGGCTCGATGGCACAGCTGTGACCTAAGTGACTAGAGGATAAGTGAGATTTTGAATCTCTGCACACACTTTTGGACACTGGACACTTTTGGATTGTGTGAGGCCCAATGAATATCTGAGCGCTATGTGACAGGCTCGATGGCACAGCTGTGACCTAAGTGACTAGAGGATAAGTGAGATTTTGAATCTCTGCACACACTTTTGAACACTGGACACTTTTGGATTGTGTGAGGCCCACTGATATCTGAGCGCTATGTGACAGGCTCGATGGCACAGCTGTTACAAAAGTGACTAGAGGATAAGGGAGATTTTGAATCTCTGCACACACTTTTGGACACTGGACACTTTTGGATTGTGTGAGGCCCAATGAATATCTGAGCGCTATGTGACAGGCTCGATGGCACAGCTGTGACAAAAGTGACTAGAGGATAAGGGAGATTTTGAATCTCTGCACACACTTTTGGACACTGGACACTTTTGGATTGTGTGAGGCCCAATGAATATCTGAGCGCTATGTGACAGGCTCGATGGCACAGCTGTGACAAAAGTGACTAGAAGATAAGGGAGATTTTGAATCTCTGCACACACTTTTGGACACTGGACACTTTTGGATTGTGTGAGGCCCAATGAATATCTGAACGCTATGTGACAGGCTCGATGGCACAGCTGTGACCTAAGTGACTAGAGGATAAGGGAGATTTTGAATCTCTGCACACACTTTTGGACACTGGACACTTTTGGATTGTGTGAGGCCCACTGATATCTGAGCGCTATGTGACAGGCTCGATGGCACAGCTGTGACCTAAGTGACTAGAGGATAAGTGAGATTTTGAATTTCTGCACACACTTTTGGACACTGGACACTTTTGGATTATGTGAGGCCCACTGATATCTGAGCGCTATGTGACAGGCTCGATGGCACAGCTGTGACCTAAGTGACTAGAGGATAAGGGAGATTGGATTGCTTTTAAAAAAGCAGTTTGCGGAGCAGTGGGTAAACAGCAATGCCAGCCTGTCAGGAAGCCTTAAAAGGCAGCCCAACAACCAACACCACTGATACACCACAATATAGCCTCCCCTTGCACTGCACACACAGTGACTGGTGTGTTGTGCAGGCCAAATTGCTATCAGCAGCAGAAGCAGTTTTTTTTTCTTCTCAGCAGGACAAAAAAAAAAATTGGGATTGCTTTTAAAAAAGCAGTTTGAGGCCCAATGAATATCTGAGCGCTATGTGACAGGCTCGATGGCACAGCTGTGACCAAAGTGACTAGAGGATAAGGGAGATTGGATTGCTTTTAAAAAAGCAGTTTGCGGAGCAGTGGGTAAACAGCAATGCCAGCCTGTCAGGAAGCCTTAGAAGGCAGCCCAACAACCAACACCACTGATACACCACTATATAGCCTCCCCTTGCACTGCACACACAGTGACTGGTGTGTTGTGCAGGCCAAATCGCTAGCAGCAGAAGCCGTTTTTTGTCTTCTTCCCTGCCTAACGCTCTCCCTACAGAATCAGCAGCAACCTCTCCCTATACTGAGATCGGCAGAAGTAAGATGGCGGTCGGCGTGCACGCCCTTTTATACCCCTTGTGACGCCCACCAAAGCAAGCCAATCACTTGCATGCCCTTCTGAAAGATGGTGGTGACCCCTGCCTATGTCATCACGTTGCCCACAGTGTCCGTGGATCCTGATTGGCTGAAAAAGAGCGCTAAACAAACTTTTGAAACGCGACTTTGGCGCGTAAGTCGCCGACCTCGTGGCCGACCTCATCCTAGGGTCGGGTTTCGTTTCATGAAACCCGACTTTGCCAAAAGTCGGCGACTTTTGAAATTGTTCGACCCGTTTCGCTCAACTCTAGTAGCAAGTTAAAAGTCTATCAATTAGTCAAGTTGGATTAATACCAGTCTGTTCATTGGTTGAGCACTGGCTTATTTTAACCAACCAGATTATCAAAGGTTCTAAGTAATGCTACAAAACGAAGACTGTATTCCTAAGGACCCAGAGGCAAGCCCATTTGGAGCTGACTTTAGGCCCTCAATTTCCACTAGGCTCAATCTATCATGAGTTAATTTACAAATAACCGATTTTACCTTCTTATATGTCCCTCATATGTCCTGACGGCATACACAAGGTATGAATGGAGGATTAACCCTCAAAATCATTACATCAAGTGGGGCAGAAGAACCTCAAACAAATTATGGTTGGGCACAGGAAGCTGTTATCATCAATGTATTAAGTATTTTTTATCCTTTAGATCAAAGTCGTCTTAGTTACCATCTTGGAGGGTATTTTTGACATTTTTACGGTACGTTACCGAAATTATAAGACATTTACAATAATTTAAGAAAATCCCATATTTTAAATCATACATTCATATAGCATTCAGGATTGGTTTTCTTTTGCTTAATTGGGAATTTACTGGATTGGAGTTCACATTTGGTGCTTATACAATGGCTCATTATAAAATGCAGTTTCAATGTCAGGATAAATGCCTAAAACGGAGAATCATTTCTAGAAGGCAAAAATGTGTTTATTTGGGAAATCACAAATTGGACACGATGTTATAACAAGCTATGGTCTGGTTTTCTTTAGAACCTATGAAATAATATATATATATGCAGTTATATAATTTGCGGCCACACAGAGATATGAGTACAACATTTAACATACTCACAAAGGAATATGTAAAAACAAAATAGCGTTGTTTTTTATGGAGGTCAACCAGATGCAAAATAAGATTTGTCTGTGATTTTATTTTATCCAGATGGTTATTAACCAATCAACACTCGATGTCCAAGAGGATGTTTATATCAACTCAATCAGCTGCAACATTGTGTCAGTATTTTGCATGGTATCCACTGGAAACCAATTTTAAAAAGTGGATAGAAATTACATCTGTTCTTTTCAGGTGTTTTGTCTCGTCAAGGTTTAATCAGAACCAAGGCTATGTCTACATTCAGGAACCAACTGACTATGCGCCAATACCCAAGTAGCTTGTTTGCCTGTAAATTAAATTTATTTTGTGTTTTTCAAAAGGACCATCCTCTCAATTAGGTCTAATCATTGTGTAATCAAATGCCCTGTAACTTTCCGTGTCACTTTGTGAGAGAATACATCGACTGGACTGGACTGCATCAAGGCAGGTGTTTTATACTTTGAGACTTCTTTTTTGCCACATTTTTTTGCATGCATTTTTGTCATAGATTTTTTCCCCACTTATTAGTATTAGAATTCTCATTTGCTTTGCTGGCATCAGGAAACCCTTCACATTTTGTGACAAATCTGATCAGAAAAAAAAGCAATAAAAAAGTGACAAATCTGCAACGTGTGCACAATCACACACAGTGATCTCGCTAGCGAGATCGCTGATTTTGTAACGCCACAGCGATCTCGCCAGCGAGATCGCTGTGTGTGACGGGGATCAGCGACCGCCCCCCCTGCCGGTTATCGCTGATCGTGCTCGATCGGCCTGGGCCATTTTTCGATCGCTGGTCTCCCGCTGCCCAGCACGTGTGGCAGCGAGAGACCAGCGATCAGCGACGCTGGACGCTGGTTTCTAATGTAAACATCGGGTATCCAGAAGCCGTGGCTCCTGGATACCCGATGTTTACATTAGAAACCAGCGTCCCACATCGCTGGTCCTGATCGCTGGAGGGGATGTCTTGTGACAGCTCACCAGCGATCAGCCTAACGATGTCCCAGCAATCCCATCATGTCGGATTGTTGGTGGGATCGCTGGGACATCGTTATGTGTAACAGGGCCTTTACAGTTTTCCATAAAAACTTTGAGCACCAACTGTCATCTCCTATCTCAGGAATCGGAAAATCTGTATTCACTGTAGACAGATTTTACCCATGAATTGAACATTTTGAGAAATTATATAGAACAAAGTTTCTTATTTTTCTGTGCATTATTGAACTGTGAAGAAAAAAGAATTACTGTATTTAATGACACCAATTAAGAAACTGGAAACCCAAACAGATCAAAGATAGCAGTTTATTACAATTGTATAAAGCCTGCCCAACTCTCTTTGCACTAAACAGCCTGAACTCTTGGCTGATACCATGTTATACTGAAAATTCATTTTAACAAATAATAAAACGTAAATATGATAGGTCTATAAGAATGTTTTTATGTACTTATAGTATTCATACGTCGTGAAAATTGAATTGCACTAAAATACTAAGGGGTCAACTGAAACGGTTTTCAATAGATTTTTTTAAAAAAATTTCTAAAATGTTTGTGTTACAACAGTTGCACAAAAACTTTGTGACTTTTGGTGTTTTTATACAAGTTCCTAACTCTACCTGCTTTTAAAAAAGCGGGCAGAGATAAGTCATGAAGTGTTCAACAAATTAATCATAATTTATGCCAGAAAAATGACATAGAGTATGACAGATATGTATTACAGTGTTTGACTGAAGTACATTTCTTGTGGTGGCACATGGCAGCTGAAAGATGCAGCAAATGAATGCATCTCTTAGGCTACTTTCAGGCTTGCGTTACCAGGCGCAGCGCTCGGCCTCCACTAAGCTCCACAACCGGCCGCACCTCCTCCTGTCAGCTCCTCCTATGGGTGCATGACGCTGCATGCGATCAGCGTACCCTATATTTAGCGTTGGGTACGCTGGCCGTGTGCTGGTATGTTTTTGCTGGTGCATGAAACCTTTTTAGCTGCGCCGACGTGCACCCAAACGCACCTTGTTGCATTTTTGTGCACTCGGCGCAGGGCAAAAAGGGCGCATGCGCCGGCAAAAACATACCAGCACATGGCCAGCGTACGCTATGCTAAATAAAGGGTACGCTGATCGCATGCAGCATCATGTGCCCATAGGAGGAGCTGACCAGAGGAGGCATGGCCGGGGCGGAGCTGAGCGGTGGCTGAGCACTGCGCCTGGTAACGCAAGTCTGAAAGTAGCCTTAGTGAATTTGGCTCATCATACTCCTCTGCGCTGTGTAAAAGAACATTTTATAATTTACATTTTTTACTTATACTTTGCTCATGCTTTATTAAAATGAAAAGAAAAGTCTTTACTGGAGCGAAATGTTCAAATAAAATAGAATAACAACAAGTAAAAAACAATAACTAAAGTCAATATTCTTAACCTATTGTTTACAGGTTCCTTATACTGAGAAAACAAAATCTATGTATTCGGTTTCTAGGATGTTGTAATTGAATTAATAATAGTAATTATTCTTGTCAAATGAGTGATTAAAGGATAATTACACCCATATTTTGCAATATCTTATGACAGTTGATCAACTAACAAAATAAAACAGTAAAACAGTAATAAACCTGCCAGCGACAGAGATAGATCTGTGGGACCTGCCAGGTAGTAGAGCCTTGCCATGAATTTTCTTCTACTCAAACCCTCTGCAGATGTCATGGAGTGAAGACAGGCAGTAAATGATTTAGTGTGTATAGAACCATTGGCACAACTCTAGATCATTGGTGCACAAGTAGGATCCCAATCCGTAACCTTCTATAAATTAACTTGGCACACATGTATTGAATCCAATGAAAATTGTGATTTAATAAAGTACAGTACATACAGTAAAAGACTTTTCGGTCTCAGCGATCTTCATTAATGTACCATATGATGTACTCATGGTAATAGGGCAAATTATCCATTAAGTAGTGGAGAAGCAATATAGGGCCATATATCGGTCCTGTGAGTGAGAAATGACTCCCAGCAATGATGCGGAGTCCACCGCTTGTCCCAGTCAGTGATTGACAGGTCACTCTTCTTTCAGTCATCTGCTTCTTTTGCCCATGAACTAGTGCAAGTTTCATCATTTCCTGGGTTGGTGTATGCATATTAAGCCTGATGAGGAATACTGTCAGTGTCTGGTGTGATCTACATAACAGATCATAGCTGATACCGACAGTCTTCCTCATCAGGACCTCCATGGAAAATACCAGTGCTTACATTGAGTGTTTGTGTTTCATTAATGTGCACCCTCAAGATATTACACTTCACATCCAATCTTCATTTTAGCTATAAAACACAGTGAGCTTCCAGAAGATGAATGGCTGGTGTGGCTCTGCAGTAGCAGTGGCCAAGCCATAGAGAATTATTAGGTGGCCAGGGAAAAAGATGTGTAGCAGTGCATGGTAGCCAATGGTTGCCCCAGCAGCAGCAGTACTTCAGTATATCAAATATAACATGATGAATAGAGAGTGGTTGCCCAGCTAAGTGTGGACTATCATTTTTGGTGGCAGCAGAATAGTGAAGAAATCAGATAGTGGATAGACAGGCATCAAGCAAGCTGATGGTGTGATTGACTTAATAATCTGCATCAACCAGAGGTAAATGAAAGTCAGCTCTGATCCATGACTGATTCAGGAGGATAGAGTGCCAACCTTATATTAAGGATCGAAGTATGACTTCATCAAAAATTGAAGGAAAAAATAACTGGCAATCTCTTGAACCCCCACATGACCACAACTTCACATTACTCAGGTACAGCTGGGACCCCTGCTGCAAACAGGTGGTTAAAGTCAGTTTTCTGATGAATTGCAGACACAAAGTCCAGGCACAGCTTGAAGAAGAATTTGGGAGGCACCAGATTTATGACTTGTCGAAATACCTTATGGCCCTTGCCTCTCTATATCAGAGAGCTGCAAACAGATTACTGCGAGTCTGGATTTCTGTTATGAATATGGATTTTTCTGTGAATAGCAAGGGTCCTACAGTTATGGCAGACATATTTCCGTCGTCATGATGAAGTAGCTGATGTAACACATTGAATTACATCACTGGGCAGATTGATGACAAATATATAAAGTCATATGTAAAAGTTTGGGCACCCCTATTAATATTAACCTTTTTTCTTTATAACAATTTTGGTTTTTGCAACAGCTATTTCAGTTTCATATATCTAATAACTGATGGACTCAGTTATATTTCTGGATTCAAATGAGGTTTATTGTACTAACAGAAAATGTGCAATCTGCATTTAAACAAAATTTGACCGATGCAAAAGTATGGGCACCCTTATCATTTTCTTGATTTGAACACTCCTAACTACTTTTTACTGACTTCCTGAAGCACTAAATTGGTTATGTAACCTCATTGAGCTTTGAACTTCATAGCCAGGTGTATCAAATCATGAGAAAAGGTATTTAAGGTGGCCACTTGCAAGTATTTCTCCTATTTGATTCTCCTATGAAGAGTGGCATCATGGGCTCCTCAAAACAACTCTCAAATGATCTGAAAACAAAGATTATTCAACATAGCTTTTCAGGGGAAGGATACAAAAAGTTGTCTCAGAGATTTAACCTGTCAGTTTCCACTGTGAGGAACATAGTAAGGAAATGGAAGAACACAGGTACAGTTCTTGTTAAGCCCAGAAGTGGCAGGCCAAGAAAAATATCAGAAAGGCAGAGAAGAAGAATGGTGAGAACAGTCAAGGACAATCCACAGACCACCTCCAAAGACCTGCAGCATCATCTTGCTGCAGATGGTGTCACTGTGCATCGGTCAACAATACAGCGCACTTTGCACAAGGAGAAGCTGTATGGGAGAGTGATGTGAAAGAAGCGGTTTCTGAAAGCACGGCACAAACAGAGTCGCCTGAGTTATGCAAAAGCACATTTGGACAAGCCAGTTACATTTTGGAAGAAGGTCCTGTGTTTGGTCATACAAAAAGGCGTTATGCATGGAGGCTAAAAAACACAGCATTCTAAGAAAAACACTTGCTACCCACAGTAAAATTTGGTGGAGGTTCCATCATGCTTTGGGGCTGTGTGGCCAATGCCGGCACCGGGAATCTTGTTAAAGTTGAGTGTCACATGAATTCAACTCAGTATCAGCAGATTCTTGACAATAATGTGCAAGAATCAGTGACGAAGTTGAATTTACGCAGGGGATGGATATTTCAGCAAGACAATGATCCAAAACACCGCTCCAAATCTACTCAGGCATTCATGCAGAGGAACAATTACAATGTTCTGGAATGGCCATCCCAGTCCCCAGACCTGAATATCATTGAACATCTGTGGGATGATTTGAAGCGGGCTGTCCATGCTCGGCGACTATCAAACTTAACTGAACTGGAATTGTTTTGTAAACAGGAATGGTCACAAATACCTTCATTCAGGATCCAGGAACTCATTAATAGCTACAGGAAGAGACTAGAGGCTGCTATTTTTGCAAAAGGAGGATCTACGAAATATTAATGTCACTTTTATGTTGAGGTGCCCATACTTTTGCACCGGTCAAATTTTGTTTAAATGCAGATTGCACATTTTCTGTTAGTACAATAAGCCTCATTTGAATCAAGAAATATAACTGAGTCCATCAGTTATTAGATATATGAAACTGAAATAGCTGTTGCAAAAGCCAAAATTGTTATAAAGAAAAAAGGTTAACATTAATAGGGGTGCCCAAACTTTAAAATATGACTGTATGCTATGTTGCCAATCTATGGAGAGCAAAAATCATAATAGAAAACATGACATTAATACCTCCAGCCAGGGACCTCAAGGGGTGAAGAAATCCTGAAAGTTGGATATCACTTAATTTTTGGGACCCTAGCCATATCGAATGATCAGCCCCCATATGATAATAATAATACTAATAATCTTTATTTATATAGCGCCAACATATTCCGCAGTGCTTTACAGTTTAACACTTCCAAACATAAGTCATAAGTAACAACGTTAACAATACAATAATTAAAGCAAAATAAGATGACCCTGCTCGTGAAAGCTTACAATCTACAATGAGGTGGGGGAGATACAAAGTACAGGTGTGTATTTACAATGGTGTATTTACAATGATGGTCCAGCCATCTTGAGGAAGGGATGGATGGAGATAGTGAATGGGCTACACATGCACACTTACACATAGAATGGCTATGATTAGTGAACGTGATAGGCCGCTCTGAACAAATGTGTTTTGAGGGAGCACCTGAAACTATGCAAATTGTGGATAATCCTAATTTCTTGGGTTAGAGCATTCCAGAGGATTGGCGCAGCGTGGGAGAAGTCTTTGAGTCGGGAGTGGGAGGTACGGATTAGTGCAGAGGTTAGTCGAAAGTCATTTGCAGAGCACAGAGGTCGGTTAGGCTGATAGACAGAAATGAGGGAGGAGATGTAGGGGGTGCTGCACTGTGGAGAGCTTTGTGGATGAGAACAAGCACTTTGAATTGGATCCTATAATGAATGGGCAGCCAAGTTAAGGACTGGCGAAGAGCGGACGTGTCCGAGTACCGATTAGCCAGGTGGACAATCCTGGCCGCTGCATTAAGTATGGACTGGAGAAGGGATAGTCGAGTAACGGGGAGGCCAATTAATAGAGCGTTGCAGTAATCCAAGCGGGAGTGAATCAATGCTACAGTGAGGGTTTTTGTTGCTTCCATGGTGAGAAACGGGCGGATTCTAGAGAAGTTCTTTAGGTGTAAGCGGCAATAGAGGGCAAGAGATTGTATATGGGATGTGAAGGAGAGATTGGTGTCAAACATAACACCCAGACAGCGCGCCTGCTGCCGGGGTATTATTGTGGTGCCACCCACGGAGAGGGAAATGTCAAATTTAGGGAGGTTACTGGACGGCGGGAGCAGAAGAAGTTCAGTTTTGGAGTGGTCGAGTTTCAGATAGAGAGCGGACATGATGTTGGAGACAGCGGACAGACAGTCACTGGCGTTCTTTAGTACAGCGGGGGTAAGGTCGGGGAATGATGTATATAGTTGTGTGTCGGCAGCATAAGGATGGTACTGAAAGCCAAATCTGCTGATGGTCGTTCAAATTGGGACCGTGTAGAGAGAGAAGAGAACGCAGCGAAGGACTGAGCCCTGCGGGACCCTGACAGCGAGAGGAAGAGGAGATGACGAGAACAAAACACTGAAGGAGCGGTCAGAAAGATAGGAAGGGAACCAGGAAAGAGCAGTGTCCTTAATGCCTAGTAACTGGAGCCTAGAGAGTAGAAGATGGTGGTCAACAGTGTCGAAAGCTGCAGATAGGTCAAGAAGAATGAGCAGAGAGTGCTCACCGTTTTGTTTTGCTGTCAGAAGGTCATTGGTCACTTTGGTAAGTGCAGTTTCAGTCGAATGTAGGGGGGTGGAAGCCGGACTGTGAAGGGTCTAGAAGGGAGTGAGTGGAGAGGTAACGGGTAAGGTGGGAGGAAACTAGGCGCTCCAAAAGTTTAGAGATGAAGTGGAAATTGGAGACTGGTCTGTAGTTGTTTGTGCAGGATAGGTCGAGAGCGGGTTTCTTTAGTAATGGAGTAACAATGGCTTGTTTGAAGGAGGATGGGAAAATGCCCGAGGAGAGGGAGAGATTAAAGATTGCAGTTAGGTGAGTTGTGACGACTAGAGAGAGAGACTGGAGGAGATGTGAGGGAATGGGGTCGGTAGTGCATGTTGTCGGGTGAGAGGTAGAGAGGAGTCTGGAGACTTCTTCTTCTGTGATGGGATCAAATGTGGAAAGTGAGCCAGGAGAGATGCAGGAAGGGATGGAAGTCACAGCACTTGGTGGTTGGGAGCAGATTTCCTGACTGATATTATCTATTTTTTCTGTAAAGTGGAAGGCCAGGTCATCAGCACAAATATCTGTGATAGGGGCTTGTGCTTTTGGCCTGATGAGGGTGTGAAAAGTGTCAAAAAGTTATTATCTCACCAAATAGAGATATGTGGGCATGGTTTTTATCCAAAAAAGCAAATTTTGATTTTTTGTTATTGTCAATCTTGGAAGACCAAGTTCTCTGTGGTTCTATACCAATTCCCTAAAAAAAGTTCTTCCCTCCACTACATTAACGCCATTAGGTTGACACAGGTTTAGTACTTTTCTTTTGTTATTCCTTTTTATTTTATGTAAGTGTATATACTGTACTGTTTTTCCAATTTTGGAACATATTTTGTATATTTTATAAACACTGCTTACTTTTTGGATTTAATATATAAAATGTAACAGCTATGTTCGTCTTGCTCTTTACACTGCATTCCTGAATCTATATAATCTCTGTAACAGGAGTCCAATCCAACTGGCCTGTATAAATGATTGGTGGTGGCAGCTAGTTCCTTTTGCTATTGTGGAGTTTAGCAGTGACTGTACCAGGGTATACATACTGTATATATTTCATGGGATATAGAGAGATATATGGTAATTAGAGGTGAATATACTATACGTTAACCTGTGAGTTCTCCAATAACTGGCCTAGTAGTGAAATTAACCTTGGCCTCTTCCATAATTCATCAGTCAATTGTGTAGTTGCCCTGACGATTGGCGGTGGCAGTGTTGGTTTGTGACATTAAGGATAGCCTGCTTTAAATGGGTGTTACAAAAAAGCAGACATGCTGAATCCCCTCTCTAACAATAAACTGAAGGTTGGACATGATAGTTTGCCGGTAGCAAACTGTGTCATTTCTATCCACTTGTCAAGGGTTACCGTGACAGAGAGGAGCCAGAAGACCGCAGCATTTGATTGCTCGCACTGCTGCACTGAAAAGAAGCACTTCACCTTCTTTTTAAATGGTGTAAATTTCTTTTGGCAGTACATGGATTAATCAGCCATGATGAGAACTCTGGTTGCTAAGGCTCTCAGCTAACCAAGTTAGCCATTCCTATCCCCTGTATAATCTGGGTACTGACTGACACACATCGTCAGAGCAAGCTTTTGCTGCTTGGCTCGGAGGATAGGAGTTGGTGGTTATATGAGCAGGAGTTTGTTGAGTTTATCTGTGACTGTTGTTTGGTTTAGTGAGTGTAATAATTCCTTAATTTGGTTTTACCCCATCCTCCACTCCCCAATGCATTACTCTATATGTGCATATTTGTATGCCTGGTATTTTCCATTTCCCCTGTTCGTGTTACCTTTTTAATCTGGTTGGTGTACTCTGGTGCACTATGACTTCCCTGGGTGGGGAAAGGGTACAGACAGGCGGAGGGTGGATTCAGTAGATAAGGCAAAGTACATGGCCCAATCATTTAAACCTTTAGAAGTAATCCAGGAAACAGGGTGAGCTAGGGCACCCCCTAGCATTAGAGACAGGGAAGGAGCCTCTGGTCTCGGGTCACCCGATAACAGAGTCATGACACCACTGTTGATAAAAGTAAAGCATTTTGTACCCAAACCTGGCAGGAAAGGCTTATTGGCACAATAAAAAATGGTGGCTAGGTACTTTTCATTAAGCCTGAGTGCACACAATTCTTTCGCAAAAAAAAGGTGGCGTGGCATCAATTCCATCAAACTTTGACATATTGGATTACAATTTCAATGTAATTGGATGACAACAGCATGGAGGTAAAAAAGGAAGTGTGTAGAAAGTGGTAGGTGAGGGTAATGATGGGGGGATATTGACAATCACAATATACTACTTGCTTCTGCACACTAGTTTCCAGAAAAGATGATAACAAGGAAAGGAAGAAGGACAACGTGAGCCTTGGCTATCTTGCTGGTCAGTTATCTTTCCCGACGGGACCAGGTTATGCCGTTTCATGAGCTGACGGAGTGATGTAGTTACTAGTTGATGTGTGCTAGGATGTACCCAGCTGATTAAACACAGCATAGCCAGTGTTATGCAATAGATTGGTCTTCCAACAATGTTAAAAAGGATTCCCGCAAGTGAGATACCTACATATAGGACTTGCTACCACGATGACCTCCACCACAGCTTTAAAGAACTGTTAAACCTCCTACATCAAGAATAGTCATGACATCACCTACTCAAGAGCTGACTGCTGACTCACAAAGTTTTAGGGACACATCACCGGTGTTGTGTATCATTGTGACCCACAACCTTCTTTTATGCTGACATCACCTCCTTGGCACCCCTGTGTGGTTCCCTGCCGTGCTGTGGGTTATGGAACTTTGGAGCTGAAAAGAAACAGGTGACATTACAAGGGTAAAAATTCTACTTTCTGCAACATTAAATGTTATGGTGGTGGAGGAGGTGTACTGAGCAGAACACTGATACCAGCTGATGATGTTGCTGTCAAAGGCTACATCACCCTGCTGCGATTGAAATGAGTGATTTAACACATATTATATTATGCCCTCCACTTCCTCCACACTTATATGCTTGCAAAAAGCTAAAGCCCCCGTTACACACTGCGATATCGCTAGCAATATCGCTGTAAAGTCAGCGATTTTGTGACGTAGCAGCGATTTTGCTACATGTGATACTTACCTCCGACCGGCTCCTCCGCTGATTATTGCTGGTCGCGCGAGAAGGTCCTGGATCATTTCTTGTCGGGCGCTTCCTGCTGGGCTTCCTGTGGTGCCGATGAGCGACGCGTGGACGCGGGCGGGAGGACGTCAGAATCGCCGCGTCTGACAGGTAAGTAGCGGCCCCCGACCCCAGCGATGTCGCTGATGAGATCTGCCTGTGTGGCAGCTCACTAGCGACCACTTAGCGATGCACCAGCGATCCATATCGTTGTCGGGATCGCTGGTGCATCGCTAAGTGTAATGGTACCCTAAGTTTAATCTGCGTTTGGTTCTGTTTCTGCTAGGTTGGTTGCTGTCAGATGGGGTGTTGTTGCTGCTAGAAGCTCCCATATTTTTTTTCCATAATGTTTTCTTTTTTCCTATTACAATAACGTATCCAGTGCCTTTGCAATGTTTTCGTTTAGCATACATTTTTAACACAAGTATAACATTTAAATTGTGTCCAAAACTTTGTTACCACATATAGCTGACCGTGGAAACATGAAATCATCCAGAAATGCTAAGCAGGGTTCAAATAACTAATAAAAAGGAAACATCAACAAAAGAATACCTGTAATAATTGTATGGCGTGTATGTATTTTAAATTCAGATTAAAACAGGTGTGGCGAAACATACTTGCACAGTTAAAAATCTTGATCGTCAATAATTTATTTGTTGTAAATTTTTGGTTAAAGTGCCATAAATAAAGTGCAAGTTTCACCTTATGTGGCTAGAACTCTGCAATGCTTCCACATATCTCAGTGATTCTAAAATTGCTCATCGTGACACGTATTTGATGTTACTGGCAAATTCAAGTCAATATAATTTTCATTAACCTATGAAAAAATCCAAAATTTTACCAAAATGTAAAAAAATTTGCAATTTCAAAATGTGACATTTTATGCTATTTAGGGTTTTTGCTCACATCTGCATATAAAAAGTAGCTGAGCTTCTCAGCCAGAAAAGTTGGAGAGTGTCATGCAAGTGTCACGCATTTTTCTCTCACCTAGTCTCACCATCCGTGTGGCAGGATAGTGCTATGCAAGTGTGCATTTTTTTCCTCACCTAGCTTTCCTATGACATGTGTTTTTAACATCAGCTTTTAGATACAGTAATTTATTTCAAGCTAGTTTTCAAACTAATAAAACAATCTTTTATAAAGTGATAGATAAATGGATAGATATATAAAAATATGTCAGTGAGATATATAATTAGTACAGTGCATGTTGTTGTGCAGCGGTAGCACACTATGCAGTGATGAGGCAGTGTCCCAGCAAAGTTCAAAGCAAAACGTCTCTTTAATGTTTAACTCAGCAAAACATAGCACACGATATCCTCTGGATTGCAGCCAGGAAACATATTCTCCAGTCTACAGTCACTAAACATGCCAGTCCTTCTCTTGAGACAAGTTGCCATGGACAACTGCACCACCATGTTAATGATCTACTCACAGCATTACACAGTACATGATATTCTCTGGATCACAGCCGGGAACCATATCCTCTAGCTTACAGTCATTAAACACGCCAGTCCTTCTCTGACCAGTTGCCATGGGCGACTGCACCGCTTTGTACACTGTGGGTGCCAGGCTAATCAGCTGCCTCGGTTGTTTGGCTCAGCTGGCCTGTGTTGCCGCGTACAGGTGGAGCACTGCAGAGCTTTCTGCTCTGTACTCCTCCAAACACCAGACTGACACTGAACCTGACACACTCAAACCCTACATTGCAGGGTTTTTAACTAGCAACCTGTGGACTTCAGCCACACGGAAAACCCGGGCCTTGAATGAAACGGACTGTACCACTACCATCTGTAGCCTGTTTCAACACAAAAGCTCAGAGTAGGTTTTTCCTAAATCTGCCTTAGACAACCAGCATATCCAAGACATATACTCACTTTAGTCTGCATTGCAACCACAGCTATGCCTGTGACTGCAATGCACTCTCATGGTCTCAATACACCTTTGTGAGCATCCTTGGGGGAACACACATCGACCCCTACATGTAATACCTGTCACTGCCTCACAAGGTGTAGTTTGCTGTACGTGTATTTAAGCTATAATTAAAGCATTAAGAGAAAAAAATGGGATGAGGTTCCCCATATTGTTCTTAACCATCTGAGGGAAAGTCAACAACTGGGGGCTGATGATTATAGTCTGGGAATGTAAAAATAAGCATGGAACTTCCCTAATTTCAACTCACAGCTGTCTACTTACCCTTTACTGGTTATTAAGAAGGGGGTAACTGTTGTGAATTATCTTTCTGGGCTCCTTCTGGTGGTTACTGAAGGTAGTGGAGCTGGTCAGATTGACAGAGGTTTTGCGAGTTCTCTTTCTGGGCTCCCTCTGGTGCTTACTGGAGATAGTGGAGCTGGTCAGACTGACAGAGGCTTGCCACCTGATAATGATAATGATGATTGGAGATCTGGGGTTTCTGACTGGAGTATTTAAGACAGCTGACTTCCTTCAATCCCTGCTGGTGATTTTCTTCCTGTGCCTTCTGAGGTCTGATGTCTCCTGCTCTGTTCCTGCATGGTTTAGCTAAGTGGTTCCTTTGCTAATCTTTTTGCATTTGATCTGGTTTTATCTATCTCTGCTTTGTGCGGGTCAGCTTGCTCCTGCTGGGGCTGCGCTGGATCACTGCCCATATGTTACTGCTTGTGTCAGTTTGTTCTGTCCCCTGTTAGATTGGTCTCTTTTTGCTTTGCTTTCAGTATATACCAGAGTGCTGATATAGTGGGAGCGAAGTCGTGTGACTTCAGTGTTTTTTTGAGCATCAGATGTGTTGGATTTTTCAGGGTTTTTTGCGTGATTGCAGACAGTGTCTTTCCTTTCCTGTCCTGTCTAGTCAGTCTGGGCCCCATCATTTGCGCAGTCTATATTTCTGTCTGCGTTTGTGTTTTCATCTTGTCTCACTGACAATAAAGTATATGTTTACGGGCTATCTATTCTTTTTTGGCCTGCCCTGGGGCAGTTTAGATTTCCCCTTTCTTGCTTTAGGCTGGGTTAGCTCTCTGGCTGTGCTGAGGCGTCTAGGGCAACATAGGTACACTCCACGGCTACTGCTAGTTGTGTGGATAGGATCAGGGGTCTGCAATGCGCTTAGTTACCAACCTCTCTGGTTTTCTGGTGGCTTAGCCTGGTCCTGCTGTCCTCCTCGGAGACCCATTCATAACAGAATCACCAGCCTTACTGTAGATTCTAGGGTACTCTAAAGAAGGAAAGAATTTAAAAAAAAAGTGTCACAATTTTTTTTTGTATATTTTTTCCTCTTTTTTTCTGGGACCCTAGGAAGATATTTTTTGTCTAATTGGAGACTAAGCAATTGTCTGATCGTGTTGAGCAGCTCTCTGCTGAAGTGAGGGGAATTTCTGCTATCTCGCTCAATCATCTGCTGTTGAACCAAAAATCTCTACTCCTGATGTGTTTTCTGGGGATCGGTCTAAATTATTGAATTTTAACAATAATTGTAAACTATTTTTTGCTCTGTGCAGCAGGCTAAAATTGTCATCTCCCTGCTGCATGGCGATCCCCAGGATTGGGCCTTTTCTTTGACACCCAGAGATCCTATTCTGGCTAATGTGGATGCATTTTTTCAAGCCCTGGGGTTGTTGTATGATGAACCTAATGCTATTGATCAAGCTGAGAAAACCTTATTGGCATTGAACCAGGGTCAGGTTTCTGCAGAGTTATATTGTCAAAAATTCCGAAAGTGGGCGGTCCTTACTAAATGGAATGATGATGCCCTAGCAGCTCTCTTTTGGAAGGGTTTGGCAGAAACCGTAAAAGATGTTATGGTGAGATTTCCTGTCCCCTCTGGGCTTGATGACTCTATGTCATTGACCATTCAAATTGATCGGCATTTACGTGAACGTAAAACTACAGGAGAGGCGTTGCCGCCTTTCGAACGAACTTCTGAACCCATGCAATGTGATAGGGTTTTGTCTAGGGCGCAACGTCAGGAGTTTAGAAGGCATAATAAGTTGTGTTCTTTCTGTGGGGACGCCTCTCATACTATTTCTGTCTGCCCTAAACGAGAAAAGCGTATTGCTCATGCATTTGCGGTGGGCAGTGTACAGCCTAAGTTCCTTTTGGCAATTACCTTGATCTGCTACTTGTCTACATTTTCCGCTAAGGCTTTTGTTGATTCAGGAGCAGCTTTGAATCTGATGGATTTTGACTTTGCCAAGCATTGTGGTCTTCACATGATACCCCTGTGGACTCCTATCCCTTTGAGGGGTATTGATGCTACTCCTTTGGTGAAGAATAAATCCCAGTTTTGGACCCAGGTGATAGTGCGGGTAGCCCCGGACCACCAAGAGAATTGTAAATTTTTGGTGTTGCACAATATGCATGATACTATTGTTCTGGGTTTTCCTTGGTTGCAAACTCATAATCCTGTTTTGGACTGGAAATCTGTGTCTGTGGTGAGTTGGGGTTGTCAATGTATTCTTGGTGACACTCCTGTTTTCTCCACCTCTCCACAGTCTCATGATATTCCTGACTATTTGGCTGATTTTTCTGATGTATTTTGTGAGAGAAAGTCTGCGTCTTTGCCTCATCATTGGAGTTATGACTGTGCAATTGAGTTAATGCCCGGGTGTAAATATTCCAAGTGTCGGCTTTTCAACTTATCGGTACCCGAATATGATACTATGCAATCTTTTATCAAGGAGTCATTGGAGAAGGGTCATATTAGACCATCCTCTTCACCTTTAAGTGCTGTTTTGTTTTGTGGCCAAGAAAGATGGCTCATTAAGGCCTTGTATTGACTATCGTTCCCTTAACAAAATCACTGGATCCCGGCAGTCCAGCAGCCTTACATGGAGTTACCAAGAGATCAGATCCATTACGGATCACCTCCTGGCAGACCCCAGCGCCAGTGGGAACACAGCCTAAGATGTGAATAATTCAAAACATTACTATGTGCAAAAAAAAAACAAAAGAGTAACTGAATGGGATTAAAACGCCCAATATACGCATTTGATATAACTCTTTATAATAATGTTTTTTTGTCTAAAAGTTTTTTATATAAAAGTTGCATTAAACATGCTGCAGGAATATCTCTTTTCAAAGGTTTCTTTTCTACTTTACTAATGACCACAACAACTTTCACACATTATCTGTTCGGAAGAATGCTCCTTGCAGACATTTTGTCCACAAGTAGTACAGACACGCTCGGATTTCCTGTCCTTCTTTGCTGGACAAATATAACATCGCTTTCTTTTTTTATCTCTTGGCTCTGGATGTTCCTGAAAACGTATACCACATCGGATCATAGCTTCTGTTGTTTGCCTTTGTAAGCATTTTGTTCTGCTTCTCTCCATCATGTTAGGCACTAAAAGTTCATAGCAAAGTTCTGTCAAGTATAGACGTCTCTTGTCCTTTCTGTTGGCATGGAATTCTGGATGAGTCTCACTATAAACAATATAGGTATTGAGGGCTGACACATCTAGCATATTATAAAAAAGAATTACAGGCCAACGTTTTGTCTGCCTCTTGCACATATACTTGTCATGGTATGCCTAGGTTACTTTAGGCTAAAACCCCGGGACCCCTGCAGTGTCCCTCAGACTAGGGAAAACCCTGTCTGTCCCTCAACCCAGGGTTTACACTGAAGGTGTGCCTGCCTGGGCCTCCACCCTGTCCCTGTCTCCTGTCCAGCCCTAAGCTGAACCCACCACCCTCCACACAGTGAGGGGACCAGACACCAGACCCCACAAATACGTATGGACAGGGGTAAAAGAAACACCACACCGTTAATACACAAGGGAATACAATAATGTGCAAGGGCAACCAAATATATATATATAACAGATAGGAGAAAGAACAACTGAGAGATATACAGCACCAGATATCAGACGCTCCAAAACCACCACTGCTGACCGGTATTGCTAGCACTAGGCAAAAGCTATAGTCGGCGACGCCCATAGTCAGGACGGACTATTTAAAGACCAAGGGCGTGGCCCAGCCCTCAGCCAGCATGACAACCTGGTTAACCCTATCCCGACTGGAACAAAATACCCAACAAAGTCCCTGAGCATACTGTAGTGGAATAGGGTATTACCGCTGTCTGCTGGACACCCTGGTGTGAACAGTGTCCGACATGACAATACTGTAGTGGAATAGGGTATTACCGCTGTCTACCGGACACCCTGGTGTGAACAGTGTCCGACATGACAGTACCCCGCCTTCTACGAGGGACCTCCGGAACCTCACCATGTCGAGGACCTGGCTTGTCCGGATGGCGACGATGGAACATAGTAACCAGTCGATCAGCATGAATGTCCGAGGCCGGCACCCATGTCCTCTCCTCAGGACCATAGCCACGCTAGTGGACCAGGTACTGTAGAGTGCGACGCACAACCCTAGAGTCCACCACTTTGGACACCTCAAATTCCAACGCGCCATCCACCAAGACGGGACGTGGTGGCCCGGGAGAACCATCCACCAAACCCACGACCTTTTTTAGCAATGCTTTGTGAAACACATTATGAATCTTATACACAGCCGGCAACTCCAAACGAAATGCCACGGGGTTGATCACTGCGGAGATCCTAAATGGGCCAATGAACCTGGGACCCAACTTAAGTGACGGTATCTTGAGCTTGATGTTCCTTGTAGATAACCACACCCAATCACCCACACACAGGTCCGGACCTGGCACACGTCTGCAGTCAGCCACCCGTTTGTACCTGGAACCCACCTTCAACAAGCGCTGCTTGACTCTCCTCCAAACAGACAACAATTGAGCTCCCAACTGGTCCTCCTCAGGGACGCCAACCGAGCACCCCTGACGCAAGGTACAAAATTGAGGATGTTGACCATACACAAAAAAAAAAGGAGATTCCCCAGACGATTCCTGGCAATGGTTGTTTATTGCGAATTCTGCCAGAGGAAGAAACGCTGACCACTCTTCCTGATTGTTGGAAACAAAGCAGCGCAAGTATTGCTCCAGGTTTTGGTTCATCCGCTCAGTCTGCCCATTCGACTGAGGGTGGAAAGCCGATGAATGAGATAATTTGATCCCAAGGCGAGAACAAAAAGCTCTCCAAAACTTTGCCACAAACTGCGTACCTCGATCCGACACAATGTCAGACGGGACACCATGAAGTCTGACCACCTCGCGAATAAATATCTGAGCAAGAGTCTTAGCATTGGGCAAAGATGGTAAAGCAACGAAATGTGACATTTTGGAGAACCTATCAACAATTACCAAAATGACCGAGTTCCCCGCCGAGGCGGGCAAGTCTGTAATAAAATCCATGGAAATCTCAGTCCATGGCTTACTGGGCACCCCGAGAGGCTGCAACCTACCAGCGGGACGGGAACGAGGAGTCTTGGCCCGTGCGCACGTGGTACAGGCAGACACATATGAGGCCACATCCTGCCGGATTTTAGGCCACCAAAAACGACGCGATAGCAGTTCCAGAGTGCTCTTAACCCCTGGATGACCTGCCAGTACCGTGTCGTGATGTTCGCCTAACACTCTAGAGCGTAGATGTAGTGGCACAAAAGATTTATTAGCAGGCAACCCCAGCGGTACCTCCTCCTGAGCCTCCGCAATCTCTGCCTCAATTTCTGTCGTGATGGCAGATACCACCACACCCTTTTGGAGAATAGGCACCGGCTCTTCACATAACTCTCCACCAGGAAAACACCTGGATAAAGCGTCTGCCTTAATATTCTTCGAACCAGGTCGATAGGTAACAATGAAGTTGAACCGGGTGAAGAATAATGCCCAGCGAGCCTGTCTGGAAGACAGGCGCTTAGCAGATTCTAAATAAAGCAAATTCTTATGGTCGGTTATCACAGTAATCTGATGAACAGCCCCCTCCAAGAAGTGTCACCACTCCTCAAATGCCAATTTGATGGCCAACAATTCCCTGTTGCCAATATCATAATTACGCTCCGCAGGCGACAGCTTCTTGGAGAAGTAGGCACACGGATGCCACTTGGCCCAAGATGGGACCTGAGACAGTACAGCCCCCACTCCAACCTCCGACGCATCCACCTCCACGACAAACGGTAAGGAGACATCGGGCTGCACCAGAATGGGCGCTGAGGCAAAACTATTCTTGAGGAATTCAAACGCCTGTACCGCAGGCTCAGACCAGTCAGAAAAGTCGGTACCCTTCTTAGTCATGTCAGTAAGTGGCTTGGCAATCATAGAGAAATTCTTAATAAATTTCCTATAGTAATTGGAGAAGCCAAGAAATCGCTGAAGCGCCTTAAGATTATCAGGCCGATCCCAATGTAGTACCGCCTGCACCTTTGCGGTGTCCATCTTAAACCCTGAGGCGGAGATTATATAACCCAAGAACAGTAGCTCCTGTACGACAAACACACATTTTTCAAGCTTGACATAGAGCCTGTTCTCTCTGAGCAACTGCAGGACCTGTCTAACATGCTCTATATGTGTATCATGGTCGCGAGAGAAAATGAGGATGTCATCTAGATAAATTATAACAAATCTCCCCAACAAATGAGAGAAGACATCATTTATGAAATGTTAAAAGACCGCCGGTGCCATAGTCAACCCAAACGGCATTACCAAACTCTCAAAGTGACCCTCAGGGGTATTGAATGCCGTCTTCCACTCATCCCCCTGACGGACTCTTATAAGATTGTACGCCCCCCTGAGGTCCAGTTTGGAGAACCACTTGGCACCAACCACTTAGTTGAACAAATCGGGTATAAGTGGCATAGGGTAAGGATCACGAACCGTAATCTGGTTGAGTTCTCTGAAATCCAGACACGGGCGTAAACCGCCATCCTTCTTTTTAACAAAGAAGAAGCCAGCAGCCAGAGGAGAAGAGGAAGGTCTAATATGACCCTTGCTCAGACTATCCGCAATGTACTCCTTGAGAGCTAGCCTCTCGGGACCTGAGATATTAAACATTCTAGCTTTAGGTAACTTGGCCCCTGGTTTCAACCTAATAGCACAGTCATAGGGGCGATGCGGTGGTAGTTCTGAACAACCTTTCTCAGAAAATACATCCGCATAGTCCAGCAACGGCTCCGGGATACTGGGAGTCAAAGCGGAAATACATGTAGCCAGGCACCTCTCCTGACACTCCCTGCTCCACTGAATTATGTCCTGGGTCTTCCAATCAATAACAGGATTATGCATTGACAACCATGGAAAGCCCAGAACCATCTGAGCCGGTAAGTTACTAAGCACCTTACAAGTTACCCGCTCTGAGTGTAATACTCCAATGTGGAGTTGTATATCCAACACACACTCTGTGATCTCCCCTTGAGACAACGGGGAAGCATTGATGGTAACCACCCGGATGGGGTTCGGCAATTTCTCCACCGGAAATCCCGCTGTATGCGCAAACTTCTCATCAATGAGATTGGCAGCTGAGCCACTATCAACAAACACTGTAATAGAGAGCATTTGCCCCCAAGTGCTACCCTAGCAGGGAGCATACACTGGGAAACCATGACGGAGGATACACAAAGGCTCAGACTAGACTCCTCCAAACCCTCTGAGCCTATCAGTTTTCCGCCGGCGCGCCCTTCTTAGGTACCAGGGGGCAAGCGTTAATAAAATGTCCTCCTTTGCCACAAAAAAAACAAACCCCCTGCCTTCTGTGCCAAGGACGTTTAGGCTTGTTACTCGGTGACTGTGCTATACCAGCGATCTGCATGGGTTCCACGGATTCACCCGAGGCAACCTCACCTACAACTCCCCCACCTCCCAGAGGCAACGAAACCAGCGCCCCCTGACGGAGACGGCGGTCTATGCGTACTACAAGTGCCATCGCAGCCTCCAGAGAGGCGGGAGTCTCGTACATTAGGAGAGTCTGTTTAACCCTTCCAGAAACCCCATGCAAAAATTGACTTCTAAGCGCAGGGTCATTCCACTGCGTGTCCACCGCCCAGCGCCGGAATTCTGTGCAGTAATCCTCAGCTGGTCGCTCACCCTGTAGTAGTGAGCGTATCTTAGACTCTGCTAAGTTTAATCTATCCGGATCGTCATAGATCAAACCCAGAGCAGAGAAAAAAAAATCTACAGACTCAAATGCCGGTGATTCAGAAGGGAGTGAAAAGGCCCAAGCCTGTAGATCACCACTCAGCAAAGAAATCACCAAGCCCATGCGTTGAGCCTCATTACCTGAGGAATGTGGACGCATACGGAAATACAATTTGCATGATTCACGAAAAACCGTGAACTTACCACGATCACCAGCAAATCGTTCAGGAAGGGGAAACTTGGGTTCAGCTGCCCTGGATGCAGCCTCAGCAGGTACCGCAGGAGCTGACAGGCCTTGTTGCTGGACCGCCCCCCTAAGTTCAGTGACCTGTATGGATAGAGCCTCCAGCTGCTTGGTTAGGGAAAGTATAGGATCCATAGTAAGTAACCCCTATATTTCCTATCTATACTTTTTTTTTTTTTTTTCTTTTTTTTTTACTTTAGTATTTGGGCCGACTATAATGTCATGGTATGCCTAGGTTACTTTAGGCTAAAACCCCGGGACCCCTGCAGTGTCCCTCAGACTAGGGAAAACCCTGTCTGTCCCTCAACCCAGGGTTTACACTGAAGGTGTGCCTGCCTGGGCCTCCACCCTGTCCCTGTCTCCTGTCCAGCCCTAAGCTGAACCCACCACCCTCCACACAGTGAGGGGACCAGACACCAGACCCCACAAATAGGTATCGACAGGGGTAAAAGAAACACCACACCGTTAATACACAAGGGAATACAATAATGGGCAAGGGCAACCAAATATATATATATATAACAGATAGGAGAAAGAACAACTGAGAGATATACAGCACCAGATATCAGACGCTCCAAAACCACCACTGCTGACCGGTATTGCTAGCACTAGGCAAAAGCTATAGTCGGCGACGCCCATAGTCAGGATGGACTATTTAAAGACCAAGGGCGTGGCCCAGCCCTCAGCCAGCATGACAACCTGGTTAACCCTATCCCGACTGGAACAGAATACCCAACAAAGTCCCTGAGCATACTGTAGTGGAATAGGGTATTACCACTGTCTGCCGGACACCCTGGTGTGAACAGTGTCCGACATGACAATACTGTAGTGGAATAGGGTATTACCGCTGTCTGCCGGACACCCTGATGTGAACAGTGTCCGACATGACAATACTCTCCAATCATTTCGTCCATCTTGTCCACTCCTCCTTTGGTTTTATTATAATGCAAGATGATTTCGGGTTAATGTTTCCTGTTATTGGTGTCTATACTTCCATCACGGTGCATTGTACTCAGTAATATCACAGATTTTTCTTTCTTAGCTTTATAAGACATCATTGTCGCTTGATTGCAGAAACCAAATACACTATCATAAAGTTGTCGATGTTGATTGTGCTTCATGATTGGAGGAATTTCTCTGCGGTTTTGCTTCATTGTACCAACAAGTGTAAGTTGTTTCTGAAGCAAAAAATTGCCCAGTTCAAGATTGGTGAAGTAGTTGTCCATTGTTATATTTTTTCCAGAATAGAAAATTGGTTTCGCAAGTGTTTTTACTACGTCAGAACATAGGTCTTTCTGGACTGGTGCGCCAACATCTTTGCCACAGTAAATCAGACCATTCATTCCATAATAGCTTGTAGAATCATAGAATCATAGAATCATAGAATCGTAGAGTTGGAAGGGACCTCCTGGGCCATCTGGTCCAACCCACTGCTCAAAGCAGGATTCGCTAAATCATCCCAGTCAGATGTCTGTCAAGCCTCTGTATGAAGACTTCCATTGAAGGAGAACTCACCACTTCTCGTGGCAGCTTGTTCCACTCATTGATCACTCTGTCAAAAAGTTTTTTCTAATATCTAATCTGTGTCTCCTCCCATTCAGTTTCATCCCATTGCTTCTAGTCTTTCCTTGCGCAAATGAGAATAAAGTTGATCCTTCTACAATGTGACAGCCCTTTAGATATTTGTAGACAGCTATTAAGTCTCCTCTCAGTCTTCTCTTTTGCAAACTAAACATTCCCAAATCCTGCAACCTTTCCTCATAAGACAGGGTTTGCAGACCGGTCACCATTCTGGTCGCTCTTTTCTGAACTTGCTCCAGTTTGTTGATGTCTTTTTTAAAATGTGGTGCCCAAAACTGGACACAATATCCCAGATGAGGTCTGACCAAAGAGGAGTAGAGGGAAATAATGACTTCACATGATCTAGACTGTATGCTTCTGTTAATACATCCTAGAATTGCATTTGCCTTTTTTGCTGCTGCATCACACTGTTGACTCATATTCAGTCTGTGATCTATTAGTATACCCAAGTCTTTTTCACATGTGCTGTGGCTTAGCCCTTTTCCTCCCATTCTGTATATGCTTTTTTCATTTTTATTGCCCAGATGTAGTACTTTGCATTTTTCCCTGTTAAAAACCATTCTGTTAGTTGCTGCCCACTGCTCCAGTTTATTTATATATTTTTGAATCCTCTCTCTCTCTTCTCTAGTATTAGCTATCCCTCCTAGCTTTGTGTCATCAGCAAATTTAATCAGTTTACCCTCAATTCCTTCATCTAAATCGTTGATAAAGATGTTGAACAATACAGGGCCCAGGACAGAGCCCTGTGGTACCCCACTTGAGACATTCTTCCAACTGGATGTGCAGCCATTTACGACCACTCTTTGGGTCCGATCACTAAGCCAGTTATGAATCCACCTAACAGTTGACTTGTCCATTCCATACTTAGTCATTTTTTCAATAAGGATTGTATGAGATACTTTGTCAAATGCTTTGCTGAAGTCAAGATATACTATATCTACAGCATTTCCTTGATCCACCCAATCAGTGATTCCGTCATAGAAGGAAATTAACCTAGTCTGACATGACTTATTAGTTACAAACCCATGCTGACTCTGTTTAATCACTTCATTCTTATCCAGGTACTGACATACATGTTGTTTAATAATTTGTTCAAAGATCTTTCCTGGTATAGAAGTCAGACTCACCGGCCTATAGTTGCCTGGGTCCACCTTCTTCCCCTTTTTGAAGATAGGAACAACATTTGCTCTTCTCCAGTCTTCTGGGACTTCTCCTGTTCTCCAAGAATTTTCAAAGATTATGGAGAGGGGTTCAAAAATTTCTTCTGCTATCTCCTTCAGTACTCTGGGGTGTAATTCATCTGGACCTGGAGACTTGAATTCATTTAGGTTAGATAAGTGTTTCCTCACTATCTTTCTGTTTATAGATATCCTGGATTCTTCTATTCCCTTAATAGGACAGTGAAGAACAGCTGATGTTACATTTCCTTTCTGAGAGAAAACAGATGCAAAATAGGAATTTAAAAGTTCGGCCTTCTCAATATCCTGTCTTACCATTTCATCATTTTCATCCTGTAAAAATCCTATAGCATCTTTGAATTTTCTTTTACTTTTGACATATCCCCAAAATCCTTTATTATTGCTTTTGACATCTCTTGCAAGCCTCAATTCATTTTCAGCTTTAGATAATCTGATTTGTGCCCTGCAGGTTCTGCAGACAGCATTATATTCTTCTTTAGATATGCCTCCCTCTTTCCATTTTCTAAACATTTTTTTCTTCCTTTTTAGCATGTGCTCAAGTTCTGTGTTCATCCATCCTGGTTTCCTTAAATGCTTCCTATTCTTCCCTCTTTTCGGAATTGTTAACAATTGTGCTTTGAGAATTTCATTTTTCAAGATTTCTCATCCTTCCTGGACATTTTTGTCTTTAAGGATATCCAGCCATTGGATCCCTCCAATTCTCTTTCTGAATCCCTTAAAATCTGCCTTTCTGAAATCTAACCTTGAAGTCTGAGTCTTCACAGGTCTTCCTCCTCTAGTTATCCAAAATTCTAAAATAGCATGGTCGCTACCTCCTAGGGTCCCAGCCACTTTTACCTCCTCAACCATTTCCTCCCTGTTTATAAGGATTAGATCCAAGGTAGC
This sequence comes from Dendrobates tinctorius, assembly GCF_039654945.1. Lineage (NCBI taxonomy): Eukaryota > Metazoa > Chordata > Amphibia > Anura > Dendrobatidae > Dendrobates > Dendrobates tinctorius. The sequence continues at coordinate 39,888,334 of NW_027361704.1, read as the reverse complement.
AGTTCCCCTTGTTTTCTCCCCTACCTTTTGGAAGATAAAGTCAGCAAGAGAGGATAAGAATTTCCTTGACCTGTTAGTTTTGCCTGAGAGAGATTCCCAACAAAATGTCTGGATAGTTGAAATCTCCCATGACAACTATGCCATATTTTTTGGAGAACTTGGCCATTTGATGCATAAAGAGTTCATCCATACCTTCAGCTTGCACAGGCGGCCTGTAGTAAATGCCTACAATGGAGTCCTTTCCATTGTTCTGTCCTTGTATTCTTACCCAAACAGTTTCCACAGAACTCCCATCCCATCCAGAATCAGACATCCAGAAAATTTTAATACCATATTTAGCAGGTTTGCTGGGCATATACTGAATGAAATTGCAACGTCCCCTAAATGCAAGAAGTTGCTCATCCACTGTCACATTGTCACTAGAATGGTAATGCTTAGTACAGTTCTTGATAAAAAAGATTCTAGATGTAGCTGATGGGGGCTAATTTATCTGTTTCCAACCTGACAGGACGAGTTCTCTTGTCATCAAAATGAAGGCTTCTCCGAATATCCTCAAATCTATTGACTGACATTGTAGCTTTGTAAAGTGGATCTGAAAAAGGGTTCATAAAGAGTTCTCTGATAGGAACATCGTATGATTTTGTACTCCCTGCCAGAAGAGTAAGGCCAATATAAGCATACAGTTCCTCTTTTGTTATATTTTTCCATGTTTTTTTTCTTCCTGAAGCGATACGTTTTCCTTCTAAGTTAATACACAAAACTACCTCATCTACAATATCATCTGAAAAAAATTTACAGAACATATCTCTTTTGGACAAGAATTGTGGAATTCCTACAGTTCCTTGAGCAACTCTTACAATATTATGTGATGGGGTTCGTCCAAGAACCTCAGCAGTACTGTTCCAAAAAACATTAGTTTTGGATGTTCTATTTGTACGTTCTGCTGGATCCATTACTTCTTCATCATCTGAAGAATCACTGGACGATGAAGTAGAGACATTAGCTGGTGGCATGTACTCTTCATCAGACAAAGAAAGTTCACTGTCTTCATCACTATCAAAAATGATTGCTTCGATTTCTTGGTCAGTCAAACCCCTGGATGTAGATTGTGCCATTGTAACCTTAGAAGTCAGTAAACTAAAATGAAAAAAAAAGATTACAATCAGGGTTGTACACTCTTTGTTAGTGTGTGTGCTAAGGGTAAAAGTGCAGACCCCTCCTCTCACCTTCAGCAGGTCACCACTTTCTTTTAGGTGCAGTAGAAGCTTTTGGATTTTTGGAACTCAGAAAGTTTCTTTTTCAAGAAACAAGAAAGCTGACTCCTTCCTCCAAAGTCTCTTCAGCAAGTAGCACACAATGAACAGTGTTCAGGACCTATGATGATGTCAGAGATGCATGACGTTGTGAGGGAGCCTCCTTCCCAAGATCACATGACCATGTAGTCAGGCAAAATTCACACTCTTCATAGCAACAGCAGAGTCATAAAGACTTCAAAGTCTTCCCCAGCAACAGTGAATACAAAAAGACTTAGGATCACATGTAAACCTAGTACGGGCCTAAAAGGCCCCAGGTATGTGAATATGGGGTATTCACACAAAAGAGTTGTTATACCGAAATGCCTGTAACATAAAAATAAATGAACAGCTGGAAATGACAAACAACTATATACCTGAGGAATACCTAGAGTTTTCAAAATTCTAACTAAAGTAGTTTTGCAGAAAATAGAAAACAATTAACAGGGCGGGCCTGCGAGGCCCCAGGTATGCGTACTAGGGGTAATCCCATGATGACTCTTGGTACAAATGTAATTGAAAATTGTCTTTCCGAGGTTATTGTTTTATTGCAACAGGTGGCTGAGACTGCTGGTTCCAGTGAACAACGAGTCCTGCAGAAGGAGATCAAGGCCCTGATGCAAAGACAACAGGTAGAACTCTCTGGCGGAGAAATTGGTAGTGTCAGAGTGAGTGATGCTTTCCCCATTGCAATACCCCCCAGATGTGAAATGTTGATTTGGTGTCGGGCAGCCATAGGCCTCAGAGGGAAGGATTACCAGGCATTGGTAGAACCAGTATACCAGTATATTCTGATAGCAGGCCCACGGTCCTGACAGCCAGAGGGGTGGTTGATGTACGTAAAGGGAGAGTACCTGTATGCCTTTTGAATTGTGGGGAGGAGGAGGCCACAATACCTCGGTACGCCACAGTTGCTAAGCTGCTCACTGTCAGTAATAATGCAATGCAGGCAGCAGAGCCCTTGGTCTCATCCGACCAGGTGGAGGACAATGGCTCTGGAAAGCAGCTAGAGGAGTGGTGCCAGCAACTGCAGGTGGGGACTGTCTCTACACCTTCAAACCAGAAAAATGGGGTTTATAGGGTGACCCAGGAATATGAGCGGGTATTCAGTAAACACCCACTAGATTTTGGGAAGGCAAAAGGGGTTCAACATCATATCCCCACTGGAGATCATCCACCCATAAAAGAAAGATACCGGCCTATACCCCCAACACAATACCAATGCGCTAAAGGTATGTTGAGAGAGATGAAGGAAGCTGGGGTTATCAGAGACAGTTGTAGCCCCTGGGCAGCTCCAATAGCTTTTGTAAAGAAAAAGGATGGTACCATGAAAATGTGTGTTGATTACAGGAAAATTAACAGCATTACACATAAAGATGCCTACCAATTACCTAGGATTGAGGAATCCTTAGCTGCACTTAAAACTGCTAACTACTTTTCCAAATTGGATCTCACTAGTGGGTATTGGCAGAGTCCCGTGGCAGAGACAGACAAGGAGAAAACAGCATTTACCACCCCAATGGGTCTCTGTGAGTTCAACTGTATGCCATTTGGACTCTGCATTGCCCCAGGAACATTTCAACGGCTGATGAAGTGCTGCCTGGGACACATGAACTTTGAGACAGTCCTGTTGTACCTTGATGATGTCATTGCTTTCTCCAAGACTTATGAAGACCATCTGGAGCACCTGGCTGAGGTGTTTGAAGCCTTATCCAACTTTCGCCTGAAGGTGAAGCCTTCCAAATGCCACCTTCTGAAGCCCAAGGTACAGTACCTCGGTCATGTAGTGGGTACAGAAGGTGTGGCACCATATCCTGACAAGGTCACAGTCATGTGAGACTGGCCGAAGCCCAGCAACCTCCATGAAGTACGCCAATTCCTCAGGTTGGTAGGCTACTACCGAAGGTTCATAAAAGGCTTCACTGAAAAAGCCACTCCTATGCAAAATCTTCTGGTGGGGCAGTCCAAGAAAGCTAAACAGAAGAATTTCACATTTGAATGGACTGAGGAGTTGGAGAGGTCCTTCACCCGACTGAAGATGGCTCTCACAGGAGATGAAGTTCTGGTCTACCCAGATTATGACAAGCCCTTTGTGTTGTATACTGATGCCAGCATCGTGGGACTGGGAGCAGTACTGTCACAGGTACAGAATGGCAAGGAAAGATGATCTCCTACGCCAGGAGGAAGCTTCGTCCCACTGAAAGGAACTCTGACAACTACAGTTCCTTCAATCTGGAGTTCCTCGCCATAGTCTGGGCTGTGACTGAAAGGTTCAAGCACTACCTAACTTCAACCAAGTTTACCATCTTCACGGACAACAACCCGTTGACTCACTTGGAAACTGCAAAGCTAGGTGCACTGGAGCAGTGATGGATGGCTCGGCTGTCTAACTATGAATTTACCATCAAGTACCGAGCAGGGCACAAGAATGCCAATGCTGATGCGCTGTCCAGAATGCCTAATCTGCCAGATGCAGGAGAAGACCCTGAGGCTCTTGAAGAAATAGAGTTACCTCCCTTCCACCGGCCTCTTGTGGCCCAACGTGCTCAAGGAGTGAGAAACAGACGGTCTGGCTTGAAAGAGGTCACCCTAAATCCATTGCCCCATCATGACTGGACAGAAACTCAGAATAATGACCCTGCAGTCCGCCTGGTGAAGGAGTTACTGTCACAAGCTGACTCACCCCTGAGTCGGATGCTCCTGAAGAAACCCAGCAGTTGTGGAAGGAAAGAGGTCGGCTGTTCATCTATGAAGGAAAGCTGTGTCGGAGGAGTATCAATGCCCGCACTCATGAGCTGTGAGCCAGGCAAGGTATGTGTCTGAGTTTTGAAAGGGCTATGGCTGCCACAAAATTCCAGCCGTTATCACTACCTACCTTGCCTGCCTCAAGATGTAGACTGCCCAGCCATGACTCAGTTTGTCGCTGAAAGTAGTCGGCCAGTACCTCTGCGGTGTGTCTGTTGTTGCCCAAACACATCATCTTCAACACAGCCTGCTGATGCTTACCACTAGCTGTTTGATAGTGGGACACCTCGTGTGCAACACTGGCAACTGAGGATGGAGTGCTCGTGCGACTGCGCGCTGTGGACGAGCTTTCGCTTCTGGAGGAGGGTCGAACGCCTACAGCCAATTGTTTCCTATACCGTGGGCTAGGCAGCACTGTCCCACCGCCGCTGTCCCCTGTGGACCCTGCATCTACCATATTAACCCAGTGCGCAGTGATGGACACGTAACGGCCCTGGCCATGCCTAATGGACCATGCATCTGTTGTGAGGTGCACCTTTCCACTCACTGATTGCTTGAGTGCATGGACAATGCGGTCTTTCACATGCAGGTGGAGGGCTGGGATGGCTTTTCGAGGAAAGAAGTGCTGACTGGGTAGGTCATAGCGTGGTACTGCATAGGCCATGAGCTCGCGGAAAGCTTCGCTTTCAACCAACCGGTAGGGCATCATCTCTAACGAGATTAGTTTGGCAATGTGGGGGTTCAAACACTGTGTACGCGGATGAGAGGATGAGTACTTTCTTGTCCTACTGAGAGTCTCTGGTAGGGTGAGCTGGACTTGAGAGTTGCATATGGTGGAACTAGCGGTGGACATGGCGGACTGAGAGAGGGTTGGTGATGGTGATCGTGATGGTGTTTGTGGTCTTGCTGATGGCCTAGGTTCAGTCTTTCGTAGCAATAACATTGTGATTCCCTGACTGCTTTGGCCTTGCGACGACACGTCAACATTTGCTGCAGGTGGTGTGCTAACCGGTGGGCTTACAGTGGGGGAAGCGATGTAGCGTTGCTGACTACCTTCATTCAGAGCAGTTGCACATGTGGTACGTGAGGTTTGGTAGTCCGTCCACGCTTGCAAGTGCATGGTGGTTAAATGTCTAAGCATGCAACTGGTATTCAAATTTCTCAGATTTTTCCCTCGGCTAAAGGTCTTTGCGCACTTCTTACAGATAACCTTTGCCTGATCATTAGGATTTTGTTCAAAAAAGTGCCACACTGCACTCTTCCTACTATGGAAGACATATTGAGGCCTTGCACGCTGTGCTAATTTGACCGTCTGGCCAAGCTGTCCTGCAACTCTTTGTGATTTTGTAAACTGTTTTTGGACTGCTACGGGCCTGCCAAATAACAGCTGTTGCGATGTCAATGCCTGCTGCGGATCCTCCTCCTCTTCTGAGCTATTGGCAGCGGCACCCTCTTCCCCCAATGGATGCCAATCTGGGTCAACAACTGGGTCATCCATCACCTCCTCTTCAATTTCATGTGCACCTTCCTCTGTGTCACCGTGTAAGGTGGTATAGTATGCGGGAAGGGGCACCTGAGTTTAATCAGGGCCAGATTCTGGCTCAGTACACTGCGAGGACAATGTAGTGCTCTGAGTGAATGTACCAGCAGAAAAATCTAGCAGTGGCTGTGCATCAGTGCACTCCATGGCCGATTTATCTTGGACTGGGAAATTCACGATTTTACTTGATAACCAGGCATGGTATGTGAAAAGAGCTCCATGGAGTAATCTGTAGTGTGGCCTGCCGCATCCTTCACTTTTGGTAGGGGTGAAGGACACAAGGAAAGGTGTTGTTCCTGACCAGGAGCCTCCACTGACGACTCAGTGCTTTTATTTTTTGAAACTTCAGAAGAGGAGGCGATAGAGCTGGAGGCTGTGTCAGCAATGTAAGCCAAAACTTGTTCCTGAAGCTCCGGCTTTAAAAGCGGTTTACCTACTCCCAGAAAAGGGAGCCTTCGAGGCCTTGTCGAGCCAGACGATGACGCAGGCTCAACACCTCCTGCCTTAGGTGCTATTGTGCTTTTGCCACTACCAGCAGATGCACCCCCACCACCATCAGTACCACATGACAACCCCCGCCCACTTCTACGGCCTCTTCCACCATACTTCCTCATTTTTGGAAAAATGTACCCAAAATACCACCAGCTATATGGTACTGTAAAACATGGTACAAGGTGTATATAGTATTGGGGAGAATTTGATTCTCCCTAGAGATTTTAGGAGGCTGAACAATTATCTCAGGCTCACTATAGATTATACCTCAATGTAACAGGCTGAAATTGGCTGGTGTATGACAAGGTACAAGGTGTATATAGTATTGGAGAGAATTTGAATCTCCATAGAGATTTTAAGGAGGCTGAACAATTATCTCAGGCCCACTATAGATTACACCTCAATTTAACAGGCTGAAATTGGCTGGTGTATGACAAAGTACAAGGTGTGTATATAGTATTGGGGAGAATTGGAAGCTCCCTAGAGATTTTAGGTGGCTGAACTATTATCTGAGGCCCACTATAAATTACACCTCAATTTAACAGGCTGAAATTGGCTGGTGTATGACAAAGTACAAGGTGTGTATATAGTATTGGGGAGAATTGGAAGCTCCCTAGAGATTTTAGGCGGCTGAACTACTATCTCAGGCCCACTATAGATTACACCACAATTTAACAGGCTGAAATTGGCTGGTGTATGACAAAGTACAAAGTGTGTATATAGTATTGGGGAGAATTGGAAGCTCCCTAGAGATTTTAGAAGGCTGACAATGATGCTCTCAGTCCAAGTATGGCAGCAGGCAGCCTAATAAGCAGGACTGCTGCACACAAAACTGTGGAAAAATGAACGCTTGGTAACTGCAGAAAAGAGGAAGAAAAGTATTTTTGCTTTTAAAAAAGCAGTTTGCACAGCAGTGTGCAAAAGCAATGCAGCTATCAGGGAGCCTTATAAGGCAGCCTAATAACCAACAGAGCTGATGCACAATAAATATAGCCTCCCCTGTCACTGCACACAAACTGTTGTGTTGTACAGTGGAAATCGCTAACAGCACAAGCAGTTTTTTTGTTCTCTTCCCTGCCTAACACTCTCCCTTATTCAGAATCAGCAGCTGCAACCTCTCCCTAATGCTAATATCGGCAGAAGAAAGATGGCGGTCAGCGTGCACAAAGCAAGCCAATCACTTGCATGCCCTTCTCAAAGATGGTGGTGACCGATGCCCATGTCATCGCGCTGCCCACAGTGTGCGTCCTCCTTCATTGGATGAAAATGGGCGCTGGAAGCATCATTTGAAACTCGACTTTGGCACTCTGGTCGCCGACTTCGTGGCCGACCTCACGCTATGGTCGGGTTTCGTTTCATGAAACCCAACTTCAGCGAAAGTCGGTGTCTTATGAATTTGACCGACCCGTTTCGCTCAACTCTACTCACCACACATCTAGATAAGTTCCTTAGGGGGTCTAGTTTCTAAAATGGGGTCACTTGTGGGGGTTTCCACTGTTTAGGCACATCGGGGGCTCGTCAAGCGCAACATGGCGTCCGATCTCAATTCCAGCCATTTTTAGGTTGAAAAAGTCAAACAGCGCTGCTTCCTTTCAGAGCTCTGCCGTGCGCCAAAACAGTGGTCTTCCAACATATAGGGTATCAGCGTACTTAGGACAAATTGGACAACAACTTTTGGGGTCCAATTTCTCCTGTTACCCTTGGGAAAATAAAAAATTAGGGACTAAACGATCATGTTTCTGGAAAAAATATGATTTTTTATTTTAACGCCCGGGCGCTATAAACTCCTGTGAAGCCCTTGGGGGTTCAAAGTGCTCACCACACATCTACATAAGTTCCTTAGGGGGTCTAGTTTCTAAAATGGGGTCACTTGTGGGGGTTCCCACTGTTTAGGCACATCGGGGGCTCGTCAAACGCAACATGGCGTCCGATCTAAATTCCAGCCAATTTTAGGTTGAAAAAGTCAAACAGCGCTGCTTTCTTTCAGAGCTCTGCCGTGCGCCAAAACAGTGGTCTCCCCCCACATATACAGTAGGGTATCAGCATGCTAAGGACAAATTGGACACTACCTTTTGGCGTCCAATTTCTCCTGTTACCCTTCGGAAAATAAAAAATTGGGGTCTAAACTATCATCTTTGTGGAAAAAATATGATTTTTTATTTTCACGCCCGGGCGTTATAAACTCCTGTGAAGCCCTTGGGGGTCCAAAGTGCTCACTACACATCTAGGTAAGTTCCTTAGGGGATCTAGTTTCCAAAATTGGGTCACTTGTGGGGGGTTTCCACTGTCTAGGCACATCGGGGGCTCGTAAAGGTGTTAAACGTGGAAGTCCAGCTTTATACAGGAGTGGCATTAACAAGAGAAAGTCACTATGTGTACCTTTTGGGCTGTAAGTTCTGCACAGCAGCCCACACAAACACAGACCTAGTGGAGAAGATGATGTCAGGATTCCTTACAGGTCACAGCAGTTCCAGGGCGGCACGGTGGCTTAGTGGATACCACTGCAGCCCTGGGGTCCTGGGTTCAAATCCCACCAAGGACATCTACAAGGAGTTTGTATGTTCTCCCCGTGTTCGTATGGGTTTCCTCCGGGTTCTCCAGTTTTCCTCCCACACTCCAAAAAACATACTGATAGGGAATCTAGATTGTGAGCCCCATTGGGGACAGTGATGATAATGTGTGCAAACTGTAAAGCGCTGCAGAATATGTTAGCGCTATATAAAAATAAATGTTATTCCAGGGGAGAATAGCTCCAACTAGAAGTCCAAACAGTAGTTAAGCACAGACAGCTTCAGGGAGACATCCAGAGGACTGTAGGCAGCATAACGAGGAGAGGCAGAGCACCGAGTAATGAGCAGCAGCAGGGAGTCCACCAGCAGAACAGCAGGCGCTCAGGAGCCAACAGCAACAAAATACTAAGGTAAAGAGGAGCACACGCTCTAGACTTAAATAATCAGGATAGACAGGAAGTTCCATGGCAAGTCGATATACAAGACTCCATCTTGGATCAAGGCAAACAGGCAGAAAGGAAAGTCTGGAATCCTTACACCCTACTACACCGTCTCTCAGCACAGCAGCCAGCTCCTGGTCCTGCAGTTATGGTCATGTAAAACAATGTTTTCTCCTACACATGCCAAAGCTATGATATTGAATTCCACTATCTCCAATCTGTTCATCACGGAAATCCTTCCTTTTTGCCTCGTGGATACAGATGGTTTCTGAAAGCTGATGGCTGCTGTAGTCCCACAGGACCAGTTGACCAGTCACCATTGCTTCTCTAAGAAAGCTATGCCTGTGTAAGGAGGTCAAGGGCCTTGTGAATAGTGTATTATCTGTCTGTTGTATGTATGTTGCGTGTGTGTGTTTGCGTCCACACAACGTTAGTTAGTTAGTTAGTTAGTTAGTTAGTTGTAGTATTAGAAAAGGACCATTAGATGGGGGCACTGAGATCAACTAGTGAGAAGACGGTTAGGAGGGAACCTGAGAGGAGTGGCTATTGAGAGACAGAAAAGGAGATAGTTTTCCCTTCCTGAGTCAGTTGAGCCGGAGGTAGCTATACTGGACAGAAGTGAAGAACAGCGTATGCCTACAGCAGTAGCCAGTACTTAGTGGTACTGGAGGTCCTGCAGTTAGAGACTGGGAACTGTCGGACTAAGGAGACGGAAGGAGTCTCAGTGGTCAAGTCAGCTAGCAAGGAAGAGTTGAAGTGACAACCCAAGCCAGTCTATTGAATCCAGCCCGTGTCTGGAGTAGTGAAAGCCAGGAAGGTCCATGGGAGAGCCCCTGTGGAAGTAGCAGCTGGAGAACAGGAGCTTTGTGGAGAGTCTAATGAGCTGCGAACCTAGGACACGAACAGGAGCAACAGTGCCGTAAAGGGGTGAGCTGTAATGTATAACTCAGGTACCTTCGTGGGCTGAAGTTGAGCTCTGGAAGAAGGGAAGTGTTCCGTGTTCATCGTGCTCCTTGTGACGTGTCAGCTTGTCTGTGTGGTTCATACGTGTGAAGTGAAGGAAGAAGTGACATACTGCTGTAGATGAAGATGTATTGCTGTTACCGAGAAAAGAGTCCTGTAGCTGTTGTGGACGTGCTGTGCCCTGAAGAGAATAAAGCTGAGTTGTTTAAGTTGTTTCCAGTCTCAGTCTGCAGTCATTTGGGTCCCCAAAGTGGACGGCATACCGGAGATGACACAGCCTCCAGCACAGTGAGTACTCTCGAGCGGCCGCAGAAACTACCCCCCGGCAGCCATGGTATTACATTTGGCGTAGTCGGCAGGATCTCGCTGCCCAAAATGGCAGCGAGACCGCAGCGGAGGAAGAAGACTGTCTGACAGAGACTGCAGCGCCATATAGAATACAAATTGAAGAGAGCAGTGATGGGCAAGTGAAGATGATTAAAATACCGATTGTGACTGGAAAAATGCTGGAAAATGAGACCAACAGACCGTTTGTGACCAAAGGAGAAGATCTGCAAAGTGTTCCTGTGAAACCTAAAATGGCTGCCAACAAGATGGAGAATTCTGGTGCCAAACCAGACTGTCCTTGTCAACAAGGAGCATTTTGTGGGTGTGGCAGCATCTGGATGGTGCCAAATGAGGACTGTCAGTATTGCTGGGTCCGCCCCTGGAAGGAGTGGTATGTTCAGATGGACACCCATCCCTTCCAACTGAATGCTGAGGAATGGGTGGAGAGGCCGGCCAGAGCCCCACCCTGGAATGGGAGTGGTGTTGTTTAAGTTGTTTCCAGTCTCAGTCTGCAGTCATTTGGGTCCCCAATGTGGACAGCATACCGGAGATGAAACAGCCTCCAGCACAGTGAGTACTGGAGCGGCCGCAGAAGCTACCCCCCGGCGGCCATGGTATTACACCTGCACTGCACCAGCATGTCACAGGCAACATCACTCATTCCTTGAAAAAAATCTATGCTTGTCAGGGTGCATTTCACCACCAACACCTGGATGAGCAAACATAGCAGGGGCATTACATCTCGTTGACTGGGCACTGGATTATTCTGGTGGCTGTGGGGGGAGGCAGGCAACTGTCTTCCCAAAAAGTCTTGGAATCCTCAAGGTTTGTGGGACCAACGTCTGTATCTAACACTTGCTCCACCACTTCTGCCTCCTTCACCTTCTCTAGTGCCTCCACCTGCACCCTCAAGCTCTCCCTTAATGAGGCACGCATTCTGACTGTGCAGCCAGGGATCACTTCAATCATGCAGTGTTGAAATTAATATGCGTTGGCAATTGCAATTATACTGCTCAAGAGTTGTGGACAGCTATCCATGCCGAGTTTGAGCAATGGCTGTGCCCACTAAATCTGAAGCCTGGGGCAACCTGATGGTACAGCAATTTCTCTGTCACTATCGCAGCCTGGATGACCTGCTGTAGAAAACACAGTTGTTGTGCTCTCACTTCCAATGATCTCACCCCACTGGTCATTGACATGCCTCGATACAAGTGTTTTTTTTGCTTACCGGTTAACCGTTTGATCTGCAATTTGCCATCACGATAGAATTCCAGTCTCCACATGTTGCAGCAACTGTGGCATCAGCGATGAGCCCTGATGTAGTATGTCCTTTGCATAGCCTAGGCAAACGTAGTACAGATGTGGTGCAAATCACACTTGCAAAGTGGGCACAGATGAATGACCTCTGCACATTTCTGTACAGTTTCGAAAGGGCTCCTAAGATTGTTAGCGCTGATGATGCTATCATCAGCATCACTATTCCAGTGATCTACATGCTGGAGCGCACTTTGATTAGCCTGCGGGAGGAGGTGATGGTCCCAGAGGAAGAGGTGGATACAGTGTAGGATGTGAAAGGGACAACAATATCTCTAAGATTGCCGTCGCACAGGCGGGTGCCATTGATGGTTAGATTACAGCAATCAAGGTGGGCTCATGGTACCAGACAAACTGTTAGTGAAGGAACAGGAGCCAAGGAACAAGTGGAGGAGGATGAGCAGGAAGAGGTGATGGACGCAGAACAGTCAGGAATGAAGAGAATAGTGATCCCTTCTCTGTTGTCCGTGGTTGGCAGGAGGGAATGGAGAAAACAAACTTAAGTGTTACCCCGCCACCAACACAGCATGAAATTGGACCTCATGGAAGCGCCCGACACATGAGAGCCTTCTTACTGCACTATCTGCAACATGATGCCTGCATTGTTCCGATTAGAAATAGTGCTGACTACTGGCTTGCCACTCTTTTAGATCCACGATACAAGAGTACATTTTGCCAGATGCTTCCCCCTAAGGGGCACTCTCATGCTGGAGTATCGAAACACGCTTGTAGACAATCTTACAGTGTTCCTCAACATTATTGGTACCCCTTCATTTATTTTATGAACTGTACAATATCTTCAGAAATAAATATAAATGTACCAATGTTATATCCTCAGGATTTTTTAATTAGTGGTGCAACAATAAAACATTGATTTTCAGCTTACATGTTGCAATTTCAAAAAGGAAACAGAATAAACAGTATATGCAAAAATAAAGGCACCCTTTTTATTACTTGGTTGCACACACTTCAGAAATGATGACAGCCTTCAAACGTTTCTTGTAGCCATCTATAAGCTTCTTGCACTTCTCAGCTGGTATTTTCTCTCACTCTTCCTTTGTAGTTTGTTCAAGCTCTTGAATACTTGCAGGGTTCTTTTTCCCAATGGCAATCATTGCTGGCCATTTTAAAACAGTCCATTTTTTCTTTTTCAACCATACCTGTGCAGTTTTCGATGTGTGCTTTGGACTATTGTCCTGCTTTTGGACCCATGATTGTCAACTCAAACAAAGTTTTCTTACACTGGGTAGGACATTTCGCTCTAAAATCTCTTGATAATTATTTTATTTCATGATTCCTGTAATACGGTCAAAGCCTCCAGTACCTGATGCAGCAAAGTAACCCCTCAGCATTATTGATCCTCTACCATACTTAACTGTTGGTAGGGTTTCTTTTCCTTATAAGTTTAATTATGCTGTTGGGCAGTGGGGATACTCGATACCAGGCCGCTTCTTAAAGGGGATCAGTGTCACAGCGGCGGTGACCAGGTCCGTGGCCCTGGGCATCTAATAAAAGGGGTGTATTTACAGGGGGATGGGAAATAAAGAGTTTTGTATAAAGTGTTCGTGACGCCACCTGTGGTATCTGATCAGTAGTGACCAGCGCTGCAGTGCAGATCCTCTGGGACTGATGGTGTGATGCAGCAATGTTAGAATAGCTCTCCACAGGCAGAGCAGGTGTCCCAGGGCAGTGGTGGTTGGTTGTAGATGCAATGGTTGCTGATGGTAGATGTAGCAGTGCTGAATGAGTGTAGAGGTAAGAATTCAAAGGACACAGTGGAGTGCAGTTCCCAAGCTTTACTCACAGTCTCTGGTGCGCACAGATGCCTGCTTTAGTGCCATTTTCTTTAGGTGAGGGGCTCAGTCAACTCCTAGACAGATAAAGCACACCTTTCCAGCACTCCCTTCAGTATGCTCCTTCCCTGGCCATCTCCACAGTGCTGCTTTCCACTTGCCTTCCCTTCCAGCACCTCACAGTCAGTGTCCTAGGCCAGCTGCTATGAATCCTGTCGGACAATGTGATCCACTACGTTTCCTTGATCCTTTTTGGCTGCCTTTCCAGAGAAGATACTGTAACTGTGATAGTTGACTGTGGCCAATAAGTTTCCACAGCTGTCGGCTTTCTACCTGAGTCCTGATGTTCACTCCACTAGGCTAGGGGCCGAGACCCTTCTGCGACCTGGATTCTCCCCCACCTGATGTCTGTCAGCGTGGAACAAGCCCCATGGGGAGCATTCTCCACCCGTGCCTCTGGGTGAACCCCTTTTCCCTCTCAGGGAACTTTCTTCCAAGACTACTCTGTCCAGCAGCTCCTCCTGACTAGGAGCTGCTCCAACTACATCCTCTCACTTCCTCCCCCTAAGGGGAACTGATCTTAACTTCCTATCAGTTCTCCCGTTCTAACCTAAGCTCCACCCACCTCCCAACCCCTTCATGAAGCAAGTGGGGGTCATAGAGGGTGCCCTGCTTTTCTAAGTGTGTGTGGGGTGCAGATGTATGAGTGTGGTCAGGTGTCTCCATCTTACCTGGATAGTGGGATACTACACCTCTGGCTGAGGTGCAGTACCTCTGTGGCGACTGAACCCTCAGGGGCGCCACACTTTTGGTAAACAACCTGTTAACTTGCATTGCTAGAAAGCTCTATTTCTGTTTCATCTGTCTACAGAACATTTTCCCAGACGGATTGTGGTTTATCAAGGTACTCTTTGGCAAAGATCAGTTGTTCCTTTTTCTGCCTTTACTTCAGCAATAATTTCTTTTATGGCCTTTTCCCATAAAGCTTTGCTTGGTTTAGTGTTTGGCATACGGTACTTGTTGAAACCATGACCCAAGACTGTTTCAGGTTGTCCTTCAAGACTTTGGATGTTTGACATGGTGCTTTTGCCACCATTCGCACCAACCTTCATGGACGTCTCTTGTTAATTTCCCTCCTTCATATTCAGGGAGGTTCTTAATGGGTCAATGCTTGGCAAACTTCCTAATAACATTGTGCACTGTTGAAACTGGGATACCAAAAGTCTTTGTAGATGGCCTTATACCCTTTGGAAATTTTGTGTTTGCTAAAAATTGCAGTTCTGGTGTCCTCGGACAACTTCTTTGTCTTCACCATTGTGACAAAGGAAAATGGTTGCCATGTGGCTTTTTAAAACACTGAAGTCATCATTCATTGGCTAATTCATGTTACATGGGCACTAACAATTATTCACAGGTGTTTCTCATTTGTGACTTACCATAGTCAAGTCAAAATGTGTTTTCATACTATTGTAATGTAAAGGGTGTCAATACCAATGTCACAGCAAGCCTTAGGCTGGTTTCACACTTGCGTTTTTTTTTGCGGGATTTTAGTGCTAAAAAACGCATGCGATTTTTTTTCCTATACTTTGCATGGGATGCGCTTATGTGCGCATACACATGCGTTTGTATGCGTTTTTCCGCGCATGCGTTTTTTTGCGGTATGCGCTCGGGCGCACAAAATGCATCCTGTTGCATTTTTTGAGCGTCCGACTTGCCTCAAAAAAACGCATGCGCACGCAATGCGTTTTTTTACAGCAAGACACCCATTATAAGTCTATGGGTGCGCATATGTGCGCATTGGCATGCTTATGTATGCGTTTTTTTGCGCATGCGTTTAGGGGTTTGGGTTAGAGTTAGGGTTAGTTAAGGGGGTTTAGGGCTAGGGTTAGGGTTAGCTAGGGTTTAGGGTTAGGGTCAGGGTTAGGGTTAGGGTCAGGGTTAGGGTTAGGGTTAGGGTTAGGGTTAAGGTTAGGGTCAAGGTTAGGGTTAGGGTTAGGGTTAGGGTCAGGGTTAGGGTTGGGGTCAGGGTTAGGGTTAGGGTTAGGGTTAGGGTCAGGGTTAGGGTCAGGGTCAGGGTTAGGGTTAGGGTTAGTAAAGTCATGGTTTGGGTTAGTGTGAGGGGCCACCTAATGTTGGAAAAAAATGCAAACGTGGTAAAAACGCACTAAAAACGAATACAAACGCATAAAAACGCTGCGTTTTTTTCATGCATGCTCATAAAAATGCTTGAAAAAAACGCAGCATTTGTATGCATTTGTATGCGTTTTTTTGCGCTAAAAACGCGCTGGAAAAAAAAGCAAGTGTGAAATTAGCCTTAGGCTTTTCTATTGTTCCTCCCATTGTTTTTTGTTTTAAATTATTATTTATCATTTGCTCTTTTGTATTTAACACGAGTGCTATATACCAAAAAACTGTTTCACTTGAATCATTTTTTTCAGGAGATATTCCACATTATGTACTTAAACTTCATGGGTGCCAATAACAATGAGCAGTACTGAAGAGTAGTTTTATCCTAGACATCAGTGAGGCACAATGTGTGCAATGCAGATATAGACTTACAACCCTGGGAACGCCGTAGAAAAAACTTTAGTAGCAGTGTGAGTGGCAGAATGAATTTCTGTGAGTCATATCCAGTGATGAGCGAGTAGCATCGTTGCTCAGGTTTTCTCGAGCATGCTCAGGTGTATTTTGGCATGCTCAGAGATTTAGTTTTTGTCGACGCAACTGCATAATTTGAGGCTGCTAGACTGGATGAATACATGTGGGCAGCATGGTGGCTCAGTGGTTAGCGCTGCAGCCTTGCAGCACTGGAGTCCTGTGTTCAAATCCCACCAAGGACAACATCTGCAAGGAGTTTGTATGTTCTCCCCGTGTTTGCGTAGGTTTCCTCCCACATTCCAAAGACATACTGATAGGGAATTTAGATTGTGAGCCCCATCAGGGACAGTGATGATAATGTGTGCAAACTCTAAAGCGCTGCGGAATATGTTAGCACTATATAAAAAGAAACATTATTGTTATTATTCTCTAACAAACAGGCATTCTTCACATGTATTCAGTCTGTCCAGCAGCCACAAATCATGCAGCTGCGTCGACAAACACTAAATCTCCGAGCACGCCAAAATACTCAGAAATCACCAGAGCATGCTTGGGGAAACCTGAGCAATGAGTATACTTGCTCATCACTAGTTACAGTTGTGGCCAAAAGTATTGACACCCCTGCAATTCTGTCAGATAATACTCAGTTTCTTCCTGAAAATGATTGCAAACACAAATTCTTTGGTATTATTATCTTCATTTAATTTGTCTTAAATGAAAAAACACAAAAGAGAATGAAGCAAAAAGCAAAACATTGATCATTTCACACAAAACTCCAAAAATGGGCCAGACAAAAGTATTGGCACTCTCAACCTAATACTTGGTTGCACAACCTTTAGCCAAAATAACTGTGACCAACCGCTTCTGGTAACCATCAATGAGTTTCTTACAATGCTCTGCTGGAATTTTAGACCATTCTTCTTTGGCAAACTGCTCCAGGTCCCTGATATTTGAAGGGTGCCTTCTCCAATCTGCCATATTTTTAGATCTCTCCACAGGTGTTCTATGGGATTCAGGTCTGGACTCATTGCTGGCCACCTTAGAAGTCTCCAGTGCTTTCTCTCAAACCATTTTCTAGTGCTTTTTGAAGTGTGTTTTGGGTCATTGTCCTGCTGGAAGACCCATGACCTCTGAGGGAGACCCAGCTTTCTCACACTGGGCCCTACATTATGCTGCAAAACTTGTTGGTAGTCTTCAGACTTCATAATGCCATGCACACGGTCAAGCAGTCCAGTGCCAGAGGCAGCAAAGAAACCCCAAAACATCAGGGAACCTCTGCCATGTTTGACTGTAGGGACCGTGTTCTTTTCTTTGAATGCCTCTTTTTTTCTCCTGTAAACTCTATGTTGATGCCTTTGCCCCAAAAGCTCTACTTTTGCCTCATTTGACCAGAGAACATTCTTCCAAAACGTTTTAGGCTTTTTCAGGTAAGTTTTGGCAAACTCCAGCCTGGCTTTTTTATATCTCGGGGTAAGAAGTGGGGTCTTCCTGGGTCTCCTACCATACAGTCCCTTTTCATTCAGACGCCGACAGATAGTACGGGTTGACACTGTTGTACCCTCAGACTGCAGGGCAGCTTGAACTTGTTTGGATGTTAGTCGAGGTTCTTTATCCAACATCCGCACAATCTTGCATTTAAATCTCTTGTCAATTTTTCTTTTCCGTCCACATCTAGGGAGGTTAGCCACAGTGCCATGGGCTTTAAACTTCTTGATGACACTGCACACGGTAGACACAGGAACATTCTGGTCTTTGGAGATGGACTTGTAGCCTTGAGATTGCTCATGCTTCCTCACAATTTGGTTTCTCAAGTCCTCAGACAGTTCTTTAGTTCTTTGGTCTTCTTTCTTTTCTCCATGCTCAATGTGGTACACACAAGGACACAGGACAGAGGTTGAGTCAACTTTAATCCATGTCAACTGGCTGCAAGTGTGATTTAGTTATTGCCAACTCCTGTTAGGTGCCACAGGTAAGTTACAGGTGCTGTTAATTACACAAATTAGAGAAGCATCACATGATTTTTCGAACAGTGCCAATACTTTTGTCCACCCTCTTTTTTATGTTTGGTGTGGAATTATGTCCAATTTGGCTTTAGGACAATTCTTTTTGTGTTTTTTCATTTAAGACAAATTAAATGAAGATAATAATACCAAAGAATTTGTGTTTGCAATCATTTTCAGGAAGAAACTGAGTATTATCTGACAGAATTGCAGGGGTGTCAATACTTTTGGCCACAACTGTATATCGAATATTTTTTAGACTAGCCCATACAGCAGCACGAGAAGTGACCTGAGCTTGTCTTTCATGCCTTGGAGGTTTT